>NC_080850.1:10970618-12342135 GCF_030435755.1 Ochotona princeps
AATATACTGGCAAACACAGGTGGTGCCAGCTGTCAACTTAGAGACTCTCCTGGTCTTCTGAACTTGCCATTTGGCAATTTTCCACCATTTTGTGTTCTCTGCTTTCACAAACTCATTGGGATTGTGAATCTTGTGCACCATTTTAAAAAATTTCATTGTAGCTTACTTCAGTAAAGACTAGATGTGAATAAAAAAAAAAGGCAACCTTTAGTTTTATTTTTTAATAAAGTATGTTTTGCATGGGTATCAAGCCCTCCAGACACCCTAACATTCTAAGGATGTTTTCTTATTCATTCTCAGTAGAGAATCTCAAAATGCAGGGAGGTTTCAAGCGAATGCTGTGAGAAGCTTGCCTTGTATTTATTATTATTTTTTTTGTACACATGCCCATTGGCCTCTGGGGCAGTGAGCGCATTTAAACAAGCAGAAATAATACATAAATAACTGCAATTCTCCTGACTCCATCCCTTTATTCATTTCATAGAACAATACAATTTTGTGATATTTAGCGTGCCGCTAATAATAATAATAATAATAATAATAATAACAAAAAAACCAGTTCTCACTATGAAAAGTATTTAGGAAATGTTACTGAAATGGTATGATATACATTACATTTGTTCATTTGGAAATACTGTTAATCATTTCTTTCTCCCTTTGTTACTTCTTGCTATCATGGTGATTTTGCTGCTAGTCAATGAAGTTAGCTTCATAAAGGAAAAACAAGAAACCAGAGGTCACTGGAATGTCAAATTAAAGGAAGACTAAAGGATGGGGCAAAGAAACAAATGGATAGGGTCAGCAACATTAGAAAATCTTTGTTTTAGGAACTCTAGTGTACTCCATTTCCAGTTTTGCCACTGAAATCAATATAGTCAAATTGTCTCACTCTTTGGATGAGTTTGTTTAGATATAAATTTATAGGCTAAGGCACAATTGGTCTTGCCTGGCTTATGTGACAGCTCCTAGGCTAGGGAGGACCAGACATCTTATTTAAAGTCCCTTTGAGGCTACATTCAATGGAAGAAATTTAATTACTTTGGTCAGTGGAATATTGGTCCTCCAAAGATGTTCAGGCTCTGTCCTCTGGGTATTACAAATACACAGGGTTACATGGCAAAGAGCAAAGAAGACTGCAGATGGAATTAAGCTTACAAATTACATGACTTACAAAAAAGGGAGGTGATTCTGGTTTATCACCACGGGCTGTGTGTAATCAAAGGACTCTGAAAAGGTGTAAGAACACAGGAACCTACACACAAAGGAAGAAGAAAGAAGAGTCTGTAAAGGAAAGAGACAGCTTCATTGGCTTTAAAGATGCCAGACGTGAAGGAAAGAATGGACTGGGTTTCTAGGAGCTGGAATGGACCAACAGATCGTGCCCCCTGAGCCTCCAAAAGTGAGCACAGTCCTATCAAGAACTTGATAACAGGCCAAGAAAACAACCCCATTTCTGAACTGTTCAGTAAAACATACTAAACTTACATGAAGACACTAAATTCCATTCATGAATTAAAAGAACAATTGGCAATTGTCAAAACTTTTCATAACAAAACACAGTCAAAATCTGTAAAAAAAAAAAAATGTTCAGCTATTAAGAGATAAAAATCTGGGCAGGCAGTGTGGAATAGCAACCTAACCCTACACCTGCAGTGCCAGCATTTCACTCCTGATTTAGCCCCCTCCTTACAGCCTGAGATGCAGCAAGGGATGGCTCTGGTCCTATGGCCCCTGCACTTATGTGACAGACCCACAGGAATCCCCTGGCTCCTATCTTTACCGCAATCTTGGCCATTGAAGCCATTTGGGAAGTAAACGAACAAATGGGAAGAACTTTTTCTGTGTCTTTCATCTCTAACTTTGTCTTTCAAGCAAAAAATTAAAACACATTAAAAAAAGAGAGAACCATCAAAAACAAAACCAAAACACATACCCAAGCTTACAACGAATAATACTTGTTCTACGTAAACAAAAGGGTCATCGATAATTCCTGACTCTGTAATGTTTGTTTGACTTCTACTACTAGAAAGAAAACACAGACGAAATATCTGCTGCCGCGGATTAAACTAAACGTCAATCATAAGAGAGCCAATCACAGGGCAGATGTCTGGCATGGTGGAGAACACACCACCTGTCACTAGCGTTCTTCATCAGAATTTGCAGTAGATACATGGACTCCGCTTTGGATTCATTTCTTTGCAGTAGAGACGATTCAGATGCTTGCCAGGCTCCCAGCCATCCCTCTGAAGACCCAGATGCTGTCTCAGGCTCCTGGTTTCAGCCTTGCCTAGTTTGATTATTTGGGGAATAAACCAGTAGGCAAAGGTCTCCTTTCATTTTTCTCTGTGTGCTTTTAAAATTAAATATGAAATAATTCAGTACAGATTAATGGAAACAATCTTGTATCCAGTGGGCCATCTACCCAGGCCCCTGCCCTGCTGCCCGGAGGGCGTGGCTTAAGCCTAACCTTCCTAATGGCCCGAGGTACAGCCTTCAGGAGTGTGACCTCCACAAAGACCTCCAACATAGCTAGACGGTCAAGGGAAGTATGCCTGAACATGACCTCTGACATGACGGGAAGATCTAGGAAGACAGACCTGTCATACAGCCAATTGCAGCGTCTTTGGTGCTCCTGGGGTCTCCCTCCCGCCCTCCCCTTCCTTACCCTTTAAAACCTGTAACCTTTGCATAATAAAGCAGACATTCCTCAGCAGCTTGTCTCTGGTGGTTCTTGCAGCCATAGGCCACCCTCTGCCTCACCCCTGGTGACCTTGGGGCCTGCTGGCAGGCCTAAACCCCAAGAGTATCCTACCTCCCAACGTGACTCACACCATCTTAACTGTTTCACAGAAGTTGTCAGTTATTCAGCTTCATCCAGAACTGAACCACTTAAAACCTTACTTTGCAGAGAGTAAGTATCATTGATGCATTGATACAAAAAGTACTAAAACTTTTCTTCATGCTCTGCTTGTGAATTGGAAATATTCTGTCTTACACAACATGACACGGTATAGATCTTGGGAAACAGACATGGTGTAACAAAGTTTGCACCTTAGCTGGGGTGAGGACTACTCTGCTATTCTGCCACCTACCATTATTCTTACTGTTTATAAGATGTATTTAAGATGTTAGTGAAAAATTATGAATAAACAATATTGTCTTCCTTATATTAGTAACCTCGACCAATAAACTCAAAGTCTGAATAGAATACAGAATATATTTTCCTCAAAGAATTCTCACTTAAATGCCTTCACACTAGAACACAATTTTGTTTCCTGCCTTTAAACTCCATGTGCAATATCAGATCTCTTGCTCTCCAAACTGTTGTAGGTCTTTTTATTTAAAGATTTATTTATTTTTACTGCAAAGTGAGATATATACAGAGAGGAGGAGAGACAGAGAGAAATATCTTCCAACCAATAATTCATCCCCAAGTGACTATAATAGCTGGTGCTGTGCTGATCTGAAGCCAGGAGCCCAGATCCTCTTCTGGATCTCCCAAACGGGTGCAGGGTCTCAAGGCTTTGGGCCATCCTCAACTGCTTTCCCAGGCCACAAGCAGGGAGCTGGATGGGAAGTGGAGCTGCCGGGATTAGAACCGGCGCCCATATGGGATCCTGGCGCACTCAAGACTAGGACTTTAGCTTCTGGGCCACATCGCCAGGCCCTGTTGTAGGTCTTGATTGTGTGTTTCTTGCAAACTCTACTGACCCACCATGTTAAGATAAAGAAAATGTGATCACAGAAAATTCTATCATCACAAACATATTTACTTTAATAAAAAATAATACTATCTATGGTCATTCTTATCCTATGCTCATAGTAAGATGAATCACAACAGAAAACAAAAGCCAAAATTAGGACTATATATAACAACTGACCCATCTTGATTCTTAAGAATTTTAACTTCTCTCTTTCTCATACAGCATAATACTGTTTAGTTCAATAAAATATCACATTGGTAATAGAATTTCCCTTAAGATTCTATTAACTAATTATGCTTGCAGTCATTTTAGGTTGCAAAAGTATACTCTTAGATCTTTGACAATGGTAAGAATATCCAATGACCTATTTCTCACAATGAATCCATGCCTTTAAGTGACACATGACAATCAAGTATATACTCATTACTATATATTACATAAACATGCTATTATAGTCGCACCACTCCATTGGAGACAGACAGGAGTCTAAGCTGCACAGGCATGTTTTCAAGTTTATACTACTTTACGTTCTGTCTTTGTCGGTAACAATGTACTGTGACTATCCTTCATCTCAATGAATATATTTCCATGTCATCTGCAGTGGCTACCTGCTACTTTGCTGTTGTTCACCAAGCCAAGTTGTTCCTAAACTTGATATAATGAGTGGCCTAGCATTTCCCAGGAGTGAAATTCCTAGATAAAAACATTGTTGGCACAAAATGTCATTTCATACTAAAATCTGGGTTCCTTACTTTGCTCTTACCAACTTTGAACAATCCAGTCTGCAGAAACAAAGCAGAAGACACAAAGCGGACCTGGCATCCAGGATTATTGCCAATTGACTTTGGCAAATAAAATCAGGAGACTTTTAAGAAAATGAAAGACACATGAGCACCAGTTGTACAAAATGCCAGCAACTGGTTAGAGTATATGAGTCATTTAAGAGTTGCCAGTCATGTAAGAGGTGATGGAATGGGCTCCTGTTTGCTCCTGGGGGGACGGAATGGGTATATTTTGGCATTGGCATCAGCCAATTTTGAGTCAGTCTTCCTGGCTCATGCTGCTACTTTCTCCAGCCTCCTGCCTGCATCATACATCATGAGTTAAAACAGAATGCTGGCCAGTTTCTGGGAGGGAAGAGGCACTTAAAAATCAAATTGTTGTTTTTCTGCTGCCTATCATTAATTTTTATGTGTTTAAAGTATCTAAGTAAAAATGCATCCTTCAATTCAGTAGAACATGCTTAATGGATTAAGAAGTCATTTATTGTAAGTATAAATATCTTTCTATATAAACATATATCTTAATAGACAGATTATTTTTTAGCTCTCCTAAAGGGAAATCCAAAGATATTTAATCTATATTGTCTATTTTTCACATGAATAAATTTGCCAATCTCTAGGACATGCCAAATGCAAATTTATTATAATTTTAAATTGGCTCTATAATGGGCTCAGTGACAAAGCATATGATTTAATATTGTTCATTATGATATTGTTTATATTTTACAGGAAAGTTACTTTATTACTATTTAACCACATTAAATTTCCCTGAGGAGTCTGATTATCCATTAATGCCTTAATGGATGTGCCGCCCTGGACTGACTATAGAGTTTGATCCTCAACACAGACCAGTAGATGTTTGAGGGGAAGGTGAGGGCAGATCATCTATTTGGTGTAATTTGATTTCTAAAGTCCCTTGGGATGGGTGGTAAGGGGGATTTTTCAAAAACTGAAAATCAACTCGTATCTTGAAACACAGGTTACATTGTTAAGATTTCTTCTTCCCCATCACATTTAGAAGATACACAATTTGATGTTAGTCTTTATCACAAATTAGCTTTGTTCTGAGTAATGCAGACTTTTTGTCAAATCTTACTATGCTGTGTTCCCACTCCTTAAGAAGCAAAGTTTCACAAAGCAAATGCAAAAAAAAGTTATGAAGATTTATGCTGAATCATTAAAGAGACACTGTATAAAGTAATTTCAAAAGTCAGATTGAAAATTTATTTAGATTATGAAACATGATTTGATATAACCTCAAAAAATAAGGATAAAGGAATACTCCTCACATAAATTACTCATTTGTGGAATTAAACATTCAATAATTCTTCTCAAGGAGGCTAAATTCCCTTGCCTTTATCCTTTTACTTCATTATTTTTCAACATAATTCAAACAGTACTTTTTTTCAGTCCACAAGTTAGGTCAGAAATTGAATGTTTGACAATCCTGCCAATAAATCATTACAGCTTTTTCTATTCATGCTCTTGTTATTCATGAAAAATTAAAGGCATTTATAAAAATATCATGATTTCATTTAGATTTTCTTTCAACATGTTGTTCCTATATACACAGCTGATACAGAGCCCTCACAAGTCAGTAAGTACACATCATATTTTTAAGAGGAGAGGCCCCTTCAGTACCTTCTCTCCAGTTGTGTCTCATCTTTCTTCCCTTACTCTGTAGGTCAAGTCCCTTGGATTTTCAGTTTTTCCAACCCATCATGTAACATTTGAAGGTTGGTTGCCATTAACCCTTGATATCTCTGCATGAACCATTCCTACCATCACATCCCCAATATTTAGCTCCTAATCAGATAATGCCCCAATCTTTTTGTCTTGAAGAAAGTGCTTTTTGATGCTCAAGCCTACTTCAGAGTTCTTTGTTATACACTCTCGTTCAAAACTTAAAAATGCAAAAACTAGAGTAATTATTTCATGAATACTTCTCTTATCTCCTTTTCTACCAGAGGCATCAAGAAACAAGGACTATGTCTTATCCAATTATCAATACTCCAAGAAAATATAACCCATGCTAATAAGATTAGTTTAGAAATCAAAAATATTTATTTATGGATCTATATATTAGCAATTGCGAAATATTGTACAATGTAACTGGGATTCCTCCAAGTGAATGATAAAGCTCCACCCCATCATTGGGAAGAAGGTTGTGAAGTTGAGAGACACAGGAATTCATAACTTCATTGCAGTATGAATCAAACGGAGATGGGAATGAGCTAAGTTCATGGTTGCTAAGCATCCCAGGGGAGAAGCTGGTGGAGTTTGTTTGAGGCTTCATTGTTAATCGAGGGCTATATTACAAACACATATATATATAAACTCAGAGATCTCATCACAGAGTAGTTTACAGGGTAAATAAAATAAAAGTAAAAAAAAATATATGACAACTACATTCTAAATCAACTGTCATTTTCAACAAATTCAAACTAATACGTAAACCTCACATACTGAGTACTATGCACAGTTAAAAACAATTATTTGTAAGCATCATTATGATTTAGCCTCAAAACAACATCAAGGAGACATGCTTTCCCCCTCGCCCCACCTGCCCCAGAGAGCTGAGACAATTGTTCAGTCTTGTCCTTAAACAAAGGGCAAAGCAGGGTTGGGCCTGGCCTCTGTCTACATTGTCATACCTCACTTCGTTACCTGTGAGTCATATCTATTACAGGTTTCCTTATTTTGTGATCTAATTTCAATCCCAAGTTTATTTAATGGCATCCTCCAACTTGGAAAGAAAAAACTAGTAATGGGACATGTCCAATATGCTATGCCTTAGAATACATTTTCATGTAAGTAACGTTTCTGAACACTTGAATCAGATCAGTGTACAGAGATGGTCACTCACACAGGGTGGATCCAGAATGTCACTGTCTGCTCACCCACACACCTTGTTCTCTGTAGCTCCCTTCCAGGGACTCTGATCTTAGAAGTGTGGTCCCAGGCAAAGCCTTTGTAGACAATGCTAGGAACTAACTAGGACAGTAGCATAAATCTCCATGAAATGGCTCTACAAAAACCTACTTTTAAACATTCAACATTTTCATTTAACAGGTTTCCCTACTTTCAGCCACTGCAAACTCTGTCAAAAAATACATGGATAATTTTGCTTTGGCGCACAGATTGGTAGTTGCTGCCTGAATTCCATCACAGGAAAAAAATATTAATATCGCATTTAGACAGAATAATTCTAGTTGTCCAAATAAATCATTTTTAAATCTACTGTCTTGGCTCAAAGGAATAATTGTCAAAACAGACACTGGCAAATGGGGATGAATAGTTGGATAGATGGGAAAAATCCCATAATCCCTTAAATATCAAGCCACATAGACAAGCACTTACTCCCCGTGGATGTGAAGATAAAGTTCTATCTGGCTTGAATGAGTCCAAGGTATTGGTCCTCAGACAGTTCAATCAAGAACTCACTGGACAGAGTTATTTGCTTGCTCTCAGAGCTGGGGCAGCCTTGAGTAGCCTCCTTGAATTTGGATGGCCAAGAGAGAGAATGGAGATTGATGACTCTTCTGTGAAAGCAGTTGGTTTAATCGCAGTGTGGTTGCATTTTCCGGTGCCACCTGGACTTGCAATGTCCCACACTGAGCACCAATGAAAAATGGCCTTTTCATTTTGCTTAGGATTCTCTCCCGATCCTTAATGCCTTCCATAATTAAGGAGTAACTACCAGGGCGTGGGGCATTTCTAGGGGATTAATGGCCAACTGAGAGAGTTGATGGCCTGGAGACTCATTAACCTCAGCTGGTCATTAATTCCTTAGGAGCTGCCTGGGGTTGGGGTGTGGAGGGGAGACAACTCACTTGATGGCATTTCCAGGAAAAGAAAAAGTTAACTTTTAAATTTGTGGAGTCACAGGACATCTGCCTTGACAGTACACAATGCCGCTTCTAGCATTTCAACCTCACTGTGTTGTCAGGTCTCTCAGCTCCAGCCATCTTTTTTACCCTGGGTGCTAGTATTAGAGAGAACAGAAATAAACGAGACAGGATCTGATGTGCACACTGAGGCGAACATCCTGCTGTATGCCAAATGATGAAGTTAAAAGAGTTGTGCTTTAATCTGATCTGAATCACAGACCTTTTACAGGTAATTAAGACAACAGTATTTAATCTTGTGCTAGCCTCCCTCACTTAAGAACATTCATGAACAAAGCAGAAACTATTTACAAACATTTTATGCTTCCGAGGGTAGTGGCAACAGGCGATCTTCAGTATGGCTAGTAGAACTGTAAACTGGAAGAATAAATTTGAGAAACAATGAGATCCTTACCACTGAAATTTAGAACCTATGTCTTCAACACCACACAATGTCATTCCTTTGTTCTCCCTCTAGAAAATGGTATGGATGTTTGCAAGGAAATGATGGGCAACAGTGCTCGCTATGAGCATGTTTAAGCAGGAAGAAATTCCAATCAGCCCAAGTATTTTTTGGAAGCAGAATACTAATTACAGTGTATCAGTCCTTTAGAAAGTCAAGCTGCTGTTACAATACTGAGGTCAAAAAGCATATGTAGGAAGTTTCTTAAATCACTAAGAACAACAACAAAAAACGATACAAAGTCCATGACGTAAATTAGCTTAAGAGAAACACAGACAATACTATATTTACTATGGATATACAGATTTATGTAAATTAGTAGAAAACAATTTAGGAACACTACAGAGAAGAACACACACACATATACACAATCATGTACACACACATCCACACACATAAACACACTCCCTCAATAAAAATAGCAATTTTCTTTGAATGGTGATGCTGTCAAACTTCTGTCTTTATTGCCTATTTCTGTTCATAGGTAGTATTCTGAATGTAGGCGTTTACGTTTACATTAAAAGAGAAACTAGCATAACTATTTTCAGTTCCAACCAGAGTAGCCATGCTTTGCAGGGTCCTTAAATGTTTGGGGCATTGTGTGGAACATATAACAGCAAAACACTGAGTGAAACAGGATGCTGTTCTCAACCAACAGGCTAAGAATCTCTGGGCTGTCTGCCTCATGAGTGGAAAAAGAAAGTTTTGTACAAAATCCTACCTGTAAATCACAGTGCAGTAACCCTAAAAGGAATTAAACAATGACAGGAGTCAGCAACTTCCTGCATACCTGGTGGCCAAAGTGAGGACAGGGTGACACGGTCATTCAGGGATAGCATGAGAACATTGGTCCATGAGGTGCAGATGTGTATTAGCAACTGATACTTGTACTCTAACATTATCTGCCTCAGGAATCAGAGATCCTTTTAAAATGTATGTGAGATGGGCTTAGCCCAGACTTATGAAATCCCAAAGTTCAGAGTTACACTGAGCACAGTACACTGTCTCAACTATGCCATTCATTGGTTAGTTCACCATGGGCAAATTAATGAAATATTCTGACATTAGTTTTCTCATTTGTAAAAATTAGAAGACAAATATCTGATTCAAAGGTAGTTGTAAGGATATAATAATTTCTACTGAAGTTAACCATAATATGTATGGCAATTTTATCCATTAAGACTATTTTTTTTTCATTATCACTACTAATATTATGACAACTGGTTATCGATGATTAAGAATTGAATGTTCACATTGGTTTCGCGGAGTAAAGCACCAACTGGAAAGATAAGCTGTACAAATGAAGCATTCTCCAAGACAAAGTTTCACTATTTGTAAAACAGGATTAAAAAAAACTCGACACCATAAAAACAAATTTGAGAAAATTGGTGTATAAAGGAAAGCACTCTTTTTTCATATTATTAGTTTACCCTCCAAAATATGGATTTAAGCAGCATGTAACAGGGTTGGGCGAACTAATCCAGTGTTTTTGGTCAGTTATTGCCCTTCCCTTATTGAGGTCAAATCTAATTCTAAGTCAGACTTACAATTTTCATTCCAGTGATGACAGAGAAGACCACAGCTGTTCAAAAACTCAGTGGCCCAGAAGAGAAAGTTGGCTTCTTGATGTTTCTCCCTAGCAAAAGGTGAAACTTGGAATCTCTGGTACTTTGTGGTATGGTGTAATACTCACCAATTCCTACATTAGAAAGATGGACCTTAATACATTTATGATAATAAAATATGGCCAAAATATTGATGCTGTAGGTGCATTTTCATGTACTTTTACAAAAATCATTTAAGACGATGAAAATGCCATTTAAACTACTTGCTATATTTTCCCACGAGATCTGGGTCCTTATTTTGCATTAATGCTAGATTCACAATGAACACTGTAGGTGGGGACAATGCTGATGGCATGATGCAATACAAAGAAAGAAAGTTCAGGGTATACCTCAAAAAAGGAGTGGGAAAATTGGCTTTACGCAAGTTTCCTTTAGAAAAGAACTGTTAAAATCTATGTACAGCTTTGCATAATGCATTTTAAGAGTTTTTTAAAGCCCTTTTGTACAATGGGTTTCAGAATTTTTTATAACAAAATACATGATTTGATCAATTTTCATGAGCTTTCTGAAAAGGCCTCAAGGAGCTCATAGTGCAGATCTATCTTCCAGTGTTACACACCACAGTGACATCTTCTCTTCACTCTGGCTGCCCAGGTTTTCTTGGTGGCTAAAACAAACAGATCACTCAGCCTTGCCAACCCCATTTTTCTATCAGTTTTTCCTGCTCTTTCCAGCTGAATTTTATTTATTTAATTTTGGGGGGGCGGGGACAAGTGAGGTAAATCAATAGCCCTAACATATTACAGGTAGCACATTTATCATAGCAATAAACAATCAATGACATAATGAGAAATTTTCTTCATTTATTTCAACAGTTCTATTGACACGCGAGAAAACATCTGCAGCTTTTTTTTTATTATTAATAGTTGATCTTTTTTTTCTTTTATCAAACAATGAATATGCTCCATAGGAATGACAGCCTGGAATTTCATAGACTTGTTCTGCTATCCATGTGTTTATTCCTTTGCTTTTGATTATCATCTACTCATGACAAGTTGAATTGATTTTAACTTCTGTAATAATGATTACAATGACCACCTTCAAAACATCTTTAATATATTACTAGAATGAATTAAAGAAAAGTTCCAAGGAAACAATGTGTGGATGAATGAAACTTAATCTCTACTTCCCCATTCTCTGCATGCTATAATGACTGAGTTCATCCCACTAATGTACTACCCTTCCCAGGTCAGCAGAATCACTACCTTAGCTGACTGTCTAGAACCAGAAAGTTGTCAACAAAATCATGGTAGGTAACTGACTATATTACTGAGTAAAGGAAAACTACAGAATCAAACAAGATTTGAAAAGATGGATGGGTAGAGGTCTGCCTATGGCAGCGGAGGGGTTGAGACGCATACTAGGGAGCTGGTCAGCAAAGAGGATGACACCAGTAAATGGCATCTCTCTGTCCAAGGAAGCACCCAACATTGATGGTTTATCTGGAATAAATAGTTCTTAAGGCATAACCCTTAAACTAGCAACTGCTGAATTATCTTTTTCTTGTGAGAAATATACCTTATGGGGTCCCATATGGCCTACATAGACAGAAATTCTTGACTAAAACCCTGATGGGTGCTGATTTTGCTTGGTGATTTTTCATGCAAAGATCTCATTTGGCAACTCTACATGACCAAAGCTGTGATTCCTGAAGGTAAGAGAAGATATCACCTTAATGTGATGGGGTTTAAGGACCAAATGCTTCTACTCATTAAAGTATAGTGCTGAGAACGGAGTGGGCTAGGCAGGGAGTTAGCAAGTAACAAAGGGGTCGAGAGAATTTTAGTATTCTTGAAGAAAACAGTTCTGAAGTTCTTACTCTATTCTCTTCCAAGCCATTCCCCATGAGGTAACTGAGTCTGCTCTGCCATGAAGATGGCATGCTGAACATATGTAAAACAAAATCCACAAGGAGATTCCATAAAACCTTCCTAATGATCATTATTAAAGCCCATCTAGACTGCACTGTGTCTGTAAAATTGTACAACTGTACAACCTAAACCCCAATAAAGGGGCAAGACTCAAACACAGTGAGACACATATCATTGCTCTTGGAGCTGGTTGCATTCAGTACTTAGTGTGTACTTTCTCTTTAACCCTTTTAAATGAAGTGTCTCATTCTTGTATTTTACCTATAGCTTTTCTCTAAACTGCCTTACCACATAGTGTTGCAGGGCTTGTGAGAGAGATCAAATCAGACAAGTCTAGGATGTATTAAAGAGTGTATTAACCAAGTCTGGTGATGGGGTAGTCCATGCAACAATCCTGAATCTAAACCCTGAGAGGAATAAATGGTCATGACCATGAAACCCATCCATTAAACTAAAGACCTATGTCCCAGCTTCCCCAGCAATATAAATTATCCCGAGATGTGCAGTGAACAACCTGGAAACACAAAGCTGCAAATGTTCATCTCTTCCACCTCTTCCTGGCTTCTCTGTCCATATTCCATTACTGCTAGGCCTTACCTCTCCTGTAACACTTTTTTTTTTGGATTGCTTTTTTTTATTATTAATTTCATTGCATTATGTGACACATTTTTTTATGCACTGGGATTACCCCCGCCCCTCCCCACGGTGGATTGCTCCACCTTGTTGCATTTCCATAGTTCAAATTCAGTTGAGATTCTTTCATTGGAGGTTTTGACCAATCATAAAGTCCAGCATCTTATTGTCCTGGTAAGTTCAATGGCTTCTTGGTGAGACCATCTCTGGTCTGAAGGTAGAACCAGCAGAGTATCATCCCAATCAGGTAAAAAACCCAACATAACATTTACAACCATTTACAACATTATGGCATTAATTGACATGGTATTGATTAACCAATATGTTACTAGGGAAATGCAGGCTCTCATCCACAACCTGTGACTTCCTCATAACAATTTTGGTTTATATCCAACCATGTTCTATATACCTTAAAATGGCTATAGATTGCTATTCAGCTGTCTCTTGTCTATTTTAATGTTAGTATTTAGCATTTTATAGCATTGAAGCATGATTTTGCTGAACCTGGTTGTTTTTCGGGTAGTCTAACTCTATAACTTTAACAGGACATATGTCAACAGTTTAGGTGAATGTTTTTGGGAGGGGTGTGCAGAGAAATCTTTATCACCCCAGAGAGGAGTAACTGATCTTTGTGTCCCACCCAGTGAGTTATAAGTGCATCCCGGCTGACCGCTTCCTGTCTGTTTCTAAGCTTTCCTAGTTGTTCTCTGTCTATCTATTCTAGTTTGTTTATTCATTTGTTCGTTTGTCATGAGGGGTTTCTGGAGCGATCCTGATGGTCCTTACGAAAGAGGGTGGAGACCCAAAGTTGGAAGCAGGCAAGGGCCAGAGAAAGCTGCTCTCCCTAGTTCCGAAGGAAGTTTACTGTTCTTCTGTTTCTGCCGACCGCTCAGGGATCCTGGTCGTCGTTCCGATGACCCTGGATCCTGCAAGGCAGGAATTGGGCTTCTTCCATCCCATGTGGTAGATCCAAATGGGGGTGGGTGACCTCAGAGTTCTTGGCCTCTGAAGGCGCTCCATTTCCCCCGTGGTCTCCTTGGCAGTAAGGATGTAGTCCTCGGTGCTCGTACTGATAGTCCTTGGTGAGGCTCTGGGGGTCTTCAGGGTTGGGATACAAGCCTCCTCCTGTCCCCCTGCTCCACTCTGGGGCTCTCCTGTAACTCTTACAAGTAGACAAATATAAAGCATTGGGCCCAGTGCCGTGGCCTATTGGCTAAAGTCCTCACCTTGAACGTGCCGGCATCCCATATGGGCGCCAGTTCTAATCCCGGCAGCTCCACTTCCCATCCAGCTCCCTGCTTCTGGCCTGGGAAAGCAGTCGAGGACGGCCCAAAGCTTTGGGACCCTGCACCCACGTGGGAGACCCGGAAGAGGTTCCTGGTTCCCGGCATCGGATTGGCGCAGCACCGGCCATTGTGGTAACTTGGGGAGTGAATCATCGGACAGAAGACCTTCCTCTCTGTCTCTCCTCCTCTTTGTGTATCTGACTTGGTAATAAAACAAATAAATCTTAAAAAAAAAAAGAAATACAAAGCATCTTAGTATTTACATCTGCACTGATTTGCTCAAGCAGATATACAGGGACCATGCTCATGGCTACCTGTCCTTGGAGTCTGTGGGAGGTGAGAGAGCAGGTAGGTACTGGAAAGCCAAAGAATCAAAGTGCAAGAGTGATAGGAGCACATGACCACATCAGGGAGTGCCTCTCTGTCATGGGCCTTTATGGGGGCTTGCCAGGGAGTGGTTGCACAACAAGGCAATACCACCTCCTCTTGGGCTGCAGGTGATGACAGGGGATCTGCACAGGTGGGCAGAAAGGACCATATATGTGGAGGTGGTGTGACTCAAGGTCCTGGCCTTGAATTAGCTGCCTAGGACTATAGCAATAGACATAAAATTTGGAATACAAACACAGGGGGCCCTGGCTTACTTCAAGACTAACCTTTTTTGATAAATATACATTTAATAATCACGAGGAAAAGCAACATAGCACCACCTTCACGTTTCTGCATGATGCCAGGCTTCCTTTCCACAGCACAGGGAAAGAGGAGCCCTCGATCTGCTGTAAGTCCTCATTTTCTAAATTAGCAAACCCCAAACTACAGATCAAAGCAGTTCAAAGTGTAAACTCCATCCAGTTAATCAGACTACTGCCTCAAGTACTTCATTCGAACAAACCACCACCACTTACTTTTTACAAAGATTATTTGGGAAGGCTTGATGGAGTTTTTTTCCTCCCACCACACAGTGAAGAAGCTAAGAAGGTAAAAAAAATAAAACAAATAGGGAGTGGACAGAGTGAAAAACCCATTTGAAGAGCTCTCATAAGCCCATTTGAAACCTTTTTTTTTTCCAAAGGAGTTCCAGCAACAATTATTACAGCTCATTTGCCTGCAAATGTGCTCTCTGTTGTTAATCAGTCAGTCATTAACCTCAGCAATATCAATGCTTTGTCACCACGCATTTCAAATCTGTGAATGAAGATGGGCAGACTTGAAGAGCTGCTTAAGCTGAAAGAGCCCATTGCACTATTTATTTTTTCCAAGGGAAACTAACCCACAAGACAAAGATTTCCACATGGGGCCCTCAGCACTCTCTTGGGCTTTTCCCAGTGGCCTTTATTTAGGTCCATGCCCACAGTTTCCTCCGATTGCCAAGTAAAAGGTCTCCGCCACCAAACAACACAATGGGGAAAATCAGAGGACTCAGACAGAGATGAAATTGCTGTGAGAATCTACAGGATAGGGACCTGAAATGGCAATTGCTCTTCCCTTCCTCGCCAGCAAAAATGCAGACAGAAGAACCAGCAGAGGCCAAAGGGGGGCCATTAATTATCTAGAGAATAAACTCTAACATCCTTAAAATGCAGTTTTTCTCCCCAAAGTGGTCATTTAGAAACTCAAGTGGGAGCAGGGCCTGTAGTTACTCCTTCCATCATTCTTCCTTTAGGCTGGATCGTCCTCCATCCACTGTTTGGGTCCTTCTATAGGATCGCATGTAATGGGTAAGGATTTGTAAGAGAGTGGATAAATTACATGATGCTTCTTACAATGCTGGAAATACCCCACAATTGTATGCAATGCTTTATATCATAGAAAGTTTCTCAGCAGAGATCTACAGTTTTCAGTGGATAGGTGATCACTTAGGGAAAAAAAATCCAAATTCCATTTTAATGAGTATTAATCATCTTTACTGTGCTCCCTTTTGTAACAGGTGCCCTAAAATACAGGGATTCACTGCTTTTAGAGGTTTAGCACAGGTAAGTTCAACAAACTTCAGTATGTTCAACCCAATAGACAAACACTGTAGGGCTATAAATAAGTGTAAATTGTCTATAAGTGAATGTACATATAAACAATATTTCAATGCTGTATATGAAAAGTTTGTGAGGAGACCTAAAAAAAATCCATGGAAGAATGGAACTAACAGATAATGCACGAGTTGGGAGTCAGCTCAGTAAAGATACTCACAACCCATGTTGGAGTGTCTGGGCTATGTTCTCAGCTCTGGTTCCTGACTGCAGTTCCAGCCAGTGGATCCTAGAGAGGAAGTAATGTTATCTCAGATAACTGGGTTCCTGTCTCCCACAAGGGAGACCCACACTATATTCCCGGCTCTTAGCTTTCAATGTTGTGAACATTGGGTGTGAATGAACAGCTATGAGGTGCTCCTTGCTTTGCTTTTTAAAGCTCATTTATGTTTAACAGTGTAATAATTAGTTACAACATTTACAAGTAAACTTTAAATGCTTGTGCGTTGCTTTGCATCATAGAGATAAGTTTTTAGACTATTATTAAATGTACATCACATACACAGGTATTTTCCTAATTCTTTGGCTGCATTATGTCCCCAAATGTCGGTTTCTGGGTGATATTTGTTTTCCAGAATCTCATTTTTGAAAGGGCATTAGTATATGTTACACATAAAGGCATCCAGGTAATAAATCTCCAAAGAATGAACAGATTTCATCCTTCTAAGACTGTGGCTAGATTATCTGCTAAACATTTGAAGACCTCACTTCCTTACAGAGTTCCCTGCTAGAAAGTAGATCCCCACCAACCAGCCTGAAAATACACCGGAGACATACAGATGTGCTTCATCAAGAGCCATTATTCCACAAAGGCAGAGTACCCCCATCATGCCCCCCCCAGCCCCATCTTGCAATACTTCCTTCTTCTGCTAAGGCAATTTACATACATAAAGCTATCAATTTAGTTAATTAGGGTTTAAAACTGCTATTTAAATAAGGATGAAACTTTTTTTCCTCCTCTGAAGCAACACAAATAAATTATTGCTGTCGTCATAGACTGCTTAGCTGCTACTTTGCTAGGAAGCTTCAAAGTCTAACTTTGATGTGAAAAGAGTCTTAAGGAATATGCATATGAGGAAGGATTCTGAAAAAGAGCAGCTTTAACAGGAAGTCTTAGGGAAACAGAGAAGAACAGTGAGCTGGAACCCTCCCTTCAGGAGGGTGGCAGGTGAAGAATGTCTTTATTATTTTGCTTTCAAATGTTCAAATCATCATTGTTTTCAAACAGTGAGGTGCAGAAAATGCTTTGGCTATTCCCAAACATTGATTCCCACAAATCCAAAGTCATTGTTGTGGAAGGTATAACTTCTTTATGAGGTTCTCATTGGACTGCTGTGGTTCACTTTCAATACATAACTGATCCACAGAACATGAGAATACATTCTTTTTCAGCTAAGATTTCAGATGAAGAAAAACTTCCTGATGGCTGAAGAGACAGGTTTTAAACCCCAACATTTTGAATGAGCAGCCGACCAGAGGCCTTCTTTTGGGAAAGGGAGATTGAGGGGGATGATGGAGTCACCTGGGTGTAGGGTTTGGTATCTCAAGGGCTGCAAGATTTGGGTTTGTTTCTTTTGAGGTTCTGGAAATAAACAACCCTCTATGGGGACTAGGTCACTACCAATTTTAGGGGCCAAGGGTAACAAAGATTATACTACAGCTCATTACTCAAACTGTAATAGATCAGCATGCCAAACAATATAGGCACCAGGAATATGGGATCATAAAAAGAATGAAACCCACACACATTTCTCCCCTTCACTAGAACATACTTCTGGTCTCACTAAAAGTTCTACATTAGATTAAAAACAGTGCAGTCTTGGGGCCACTATCTGCTAACAGCCTTTTCTCTGACTTCTTGGTGTGTCATTCCGCTTCCTCAACAAAACACTTTTGCTAGTCTCTGGTTTGCTCCTGAATTTTTTTCTCAAGTGGAAATGAAGAACCTGGGTATTGGGCGGCTCCATGACAAACTACAATTATCTGGCATTTTCACTTCAATGCCTGAGGCCATGCATGTGGCACAAACACCCTTTTGGAGATTTTTTTTTTTGTGCCCTTCTCAGAGCTGATGTGATGTCATAGATTGTCATAGATTAAGGTTATGTGTATGTTGGTCTTCTAAAGACTTCATTTATTTTCCTATTATTTTCCATTATATAACAGCATATAACTTACAGCCAAAAAAGGAATACCATTTAAGTATCAACTGCTTTCCTTATGCAGGAAGTTATGCCAATACAGACACAGTTTTGGGAAAGTATTTTTTCTTTTCCGTGACTGCACACTTCAGTCCTAATGAAGACTTAAGACGTGTCATCAAGAGGCAGCCTTCAATTTCTGCTAAAAAGCAAGGATCTGGTAAACCCCAGAGAAGCAGAGGTAAGTCTCTAAACAAATAAATAAATAAAATCTAAAAAAGCTCAAGATGACTTGATAAGAATAAGGCACTCTTAAATGAGAAAACCTTTCCTGGGCACTGGAGGAAGACACCGCACAGTTCTCATCAAATTAAAATGCTAATAGAGAAGGTGGCAGGCTACTCTCTCTCAGACCGAGTTTTAGTTTTCTTTGGTTTTACTGTCTGTCAGGGTTATTCTATCATAATGTATCAGGAAAAGCATTGCACTCACATCAAATCAAGTCGTTAATGGAAAGGGTGGCAGCCTAAAGTACTCTTGATCAACTGCTAATTTTGTTTTATTCTTCTTCCTCTTACAGCTATTCTCTGAAATGAATAACTCTGCATTCAAAAGAGGTTTTTGAAAGAAGCCTGGGCACTAAAACAGATTAAGATGAACCGAAGACACAGAAAACCATTATGTTCGCAGAATAAACAGTTTCAGTCGTTTAATGTTATAATAAATGTATTTGGCTGTGATGTGCTGCTTTCACCAGGAAAAGGTCTCCTGTTAAATATGCGAGCGTCTCTGCATCTGGCCAGTGGTACCAACAGGATGCCCAGGGGTGACAGTCCCACTGTGGATCCTGCATTTGTTATTGCGAGGAGCAGACAACTGCTCTAAAGATCCCTCTATTCAAAAGGCAGAGGAAGTGAATTTAGTATTGCTGAGAAGTGTCTGATTTACTGCTTTAAGGATCAAAGTAATCAATTTATGCGGAGGATCAGAGAAAGAGCAAAAGAAGCAGATTTTGTCCAACTGCTGGCCCTGCCTTTGATGGCCAGAGCTCTGGGTAACAAAGGTTTGTCAGCTTTTTGCCATGTTCGGTCCTCAGGGATCTATGCTAAGACTGAAAATACAGAGCCCTTGCTGGCCTATTGGAAAAGGAACTGGAAGCAGACAGAGCAGGGTTGAGATGGAAACAATCAATTGCTATCCAAGGGTTCATCTACTCCCTAAATATAAAATGTTCCCTCTAAGCACAGTGTAAAGCAAAATAAGGCCTTAGGGAAATAAAAAGATAATTTAGGGAGGAAAAAAAAAAGCAGTCACCCACATGTGGATTTGGGTGGTGCTTTGTTTACTACGGAGACTGACTTTGCAAATCTTGAGAAATTTTTCCATGACTGCATAATACGCTGTATTCTTTTAGCCTCAGAAAGAAGTCAAGGAAGACAAGGAAAAGGAGAGGAAAAAAAGAGGAAATTATCATTAAATTTTCCCAGTCTAATTAAGTAGCCGTAATGGGCCTGCCCAAGACACAGCAGGGAATTAGAAATCACTATTCTTCGTGTTGCTGAGTTTTGCTGAAAAACGTAAGGACTGAATGAAGGTTCAAAAATAAATTTTTGAAACAATTCTGGATCTCCACAACAGAAGCCCTGAAAATTCCACTGTTTTGCCCCTATTCCTCTAAAAGTAATAATTAAAGTCTTAGTTACTATCACAAACCCTTCTTACCAGAAAACTTATTACCGAATAGTGATTCTATTCTATTGTGGTTCAGATGTTGCTTTTATATCTTTGGTTTCCACAACAATCATAGCCTCTCGTGTGATACAAGTAAGTCTAGTCCTGAGTATTTCCAAGAGTATTAATGAGAAAGCCCCTCTGTTTCAATACAGGGACTGGGTCTGGCAAGTAAAAATAATGACCCAAACAAAAGAAACCAAGCTCCCACCGTTCCCCCACACACGATCCTAAACAATAAACATACTGAGTGTTTCACCCCTTCCCAAACAAGGACAACAAATAGAAACCAAGAATGATAAAACATAACCAGAATGTTTCATATGTGAAGCCACAATAATAACTGGGAATACATTATTCACAACTTGGTTATAGACCTATAATATATGCACAAGGAAAAACAGATTTTTAAAGCGTGGACTTTGTGATGGGAAAACGAATGATCTGTGATGTCCTCCAATACAGGAATTCACAATTATACTGATAGGTAATGCTGCTAAGTGCGGTGTGGTTCTGGGCAGAAAGATTTCTGGGAGGAGTGAAACTGGTGGTAACATTTCAGGAAAAAACACAGACCTCTATCGATATTCAAGTCCATTCACCAAGACCATCTATGACTACTGCCTGCAAACTGGCTCTTGCTGGTTTGTGTTGCTGCATCTCCCTGAAGCTTCCTCTCCCTCCCTAATGAAATGCTTGTCAGCTGCTGCACAAGAGATTTCCCCCATGGAATCTTGATGAACTTTTCCAATCAATGAATCTCGATTTTTTTTTCCCCTCCACAGAAAGAAGTTGTTCATGGTGAGTTGTTTTATTTCTGGTTTTTATTCTTGATCTGACAAACTCGTACATGCATGTATATGGAATGTATATGTGTATTTTCTGTCTGTACCTCTGCATTTCTTACCCACACATGCACATTTTCCAATGAATCATGGAAGCGTCCATCTGATAATGAGGGGCTCATGCATAAAATTACCTTAAGTCACTTCTATTGGAAGTCTTTCTTTTGTATGGAAGAGAAATCTGCTTTTGAAATATAGGTTTTGATCAATCTTATATTACCCCCTTTTTGGTTCTCTAATGTCTACTTCAAGGGATGCTTTAGCACTATGTTTTACAGCAACTCATAACCGATAATGAAGACTTTCCCAGTACTACGTCTCCTCTGACACCTGAATTCCAAATTGAGATTTAAATATCTAGTAATTATGAATGATATCACAGGCGAATATTAGAGTACAGAGCACATAAGACATCACAAATTCCTTTGTTAATGCTAAATTTCCAACCTAGGGAAGCTCAAACAGGCAGCAGTGGATACTAGAAATAGATGTTCATTTTTTTTATGCTCAGGGGATTTCTCATAGACTTTCTTGAGAGTAAAACCTAAGAAGATGATGACAGCATCAAATGAAATCACTACTTTGTTTCGCATGGATTTAGATTATCTGGCACAGTGGCTTTAGAAAATTTGAATATTTTTAAGAAAGGATACTCAGTAGAAGATAACTTCTGAGAGGTAAATAATACGAAACTTTAATCACTCCAATATTTCAATTTAAAAAGCAAGTTCAGGGATAACACAATTCTGTTCACCAAGGAAAACAGTAATTTTTAAATACAGAGCAATGAGAAAACCTTTCGTCTATAGCTTTGCACTGGCCAGAAAGCAGATGGGGTACACAGTTGGCCAAAATCGCTTTCAAGAATCCAAAGAATCCTGTCCAATGCAGTCCAACCAGAGGATTTACTACTCATCTGACTTTGCCCAAAGCACCGATGCAGGCATTGTTTGATGTCCCAGATGAGCATCCTGGATTGCCTGTCCCTAGGAAACAGTATTTTGACAAACAAACTAACCCAATACAAGCATCAAGTCTGAAAGCAGTCTGCAGGCACATGCAAATCTTCATGGAGAAAGTGTATACTCATGACTGTCACAATGATCATTGTAACCTCCTTAGTGGGCTGGACCTGAACTCTGTGGTGAAAGCAAAGAATGAACTGAAAGCAAAGATTTCACTGATCCCTCAGGCTTTCCTCCCCTGACAGTGGTGGAGTTGTTCTCTGAAAGGTCAAGGAGAAAAGAGATCAGATGAAGAGATAGAAAACACCAAAAGCAGGGGGGACACTGCGTTAGGCATTTCTTTCTTTCTTTCTTTCTTTCTTTCTTTCTTTCTTTCTTTCTTTCTTTCTTTCTTTCTTTCTTTCTTTCTTTCTTTCTTTCTTTCTTTCTTTCTTTCTTTCTTCCTTCCTTCCTTCCTTCCTTCCTTCCTTCCTTCCTTCCTTCCTTCCTTCCTTCCTTCCTTCCTTCCTTCCTTCCTTCCTTCCTTCCTTCCTTCCTTCCTTCCTTCCTTCCTTCCTTCCTTTTCCTCCCTTCCTTTTCCTTCCTTCCTGAAAGTACAAAATAACAGTGTGGATTCTTGTGAGGGAGGGCTTGGTATGTCTCTGCCCTGAGTCTGTGGGCTCTAGCACTAAGGTCAAAACTGAAGTTATACCTTCAGATAATATTTTACATTCTAACAGTCACAAGGTGACCATCTAATTGTGTTATGGCAGGTAGTAGAAGCTGATTCTTTGATGGAGAAACTCAAGAACACAGCACCTGCTTCCAAAGGGGAGACATCATTTCTTGTGGATCTTTACCTCACTGCTGTCACAGACTCGTGCTCAGCCCTCCAAAACTGTCCATTTACTACTAATTTGCTACTATTAAAGCTACTCTTTGGCCAACCATGTTTTATCTCCTGTCCCATTCAGCAGACTGTACAATTTCTGAGGATACCATTAACCCAGCTCCAATGCACAGAACATGCAGGAAAGTGAAATAGTAAATGCATTTGTAAGCCCTCTATCCCCTACACAGTAATGGCTTAACATTTTGGCATTAATTCCATTTGTCAAACTGTAAGATAAATACAAGCACATCAGACACTTTCCCAGCGTTTATGCAAAGGGCAGGCAGTGAAAACCACTATTTAAATGGGGAATGCATTCATTTGTTTTGAAAACACAAAGCACTGCTTCACAATTTACAAAGTATGTCAATCCTTTTAAAGACACAGTGAAATTTCCCCAACATAGCTGCTGGCTAGGCTTAATCACCCTAAAAGACTGACAATATTATGATTATAAATTCTCAAATCCTGAAGCAAGGTAACTACAATGTATTGTTTTGTAATAAGAAGTTAAATATCTGAAACACAACAACAGTTGTATTTAGGAATTATGTCTATTAGGAATTTCAGAAAATATGATTCTATGATTCTAACCGTGGGAAAGCAGCATTAAGTCTTCCATCCAAAGAAGCTTTTTTTCATGAAGTGATATTCACACATGGATAAATGTTCACATCTTGAAAGAGACTGCCAGAATTTTCCTTATGTCTCTTGCCTAAATTGGTCTTTATTTATATTGCAATGCCAGGTTGATTCTCTTTAAAAGGATGAATTTTACGTTTCACCCCCATCCAAGTGATTCAATGCATGAAGTTCTAACACAATGCCTAATTCAAATGTATCTCACCAAGAGGCCCACTACATTTAAGTGTGGAGTACCAACAATAGGTCAAGAAAGTATAAAAAGTGTGAACTATAATACCTAGATATGACTTTTCTACCTGTAGAAATAAGCACTGCCCACAACGTTCCCTACCCCCTCCAAGGAAAGTCCATACCATAATGTATATTGTAAAAATAGGGCAAGACTAAAGGAAGGGGCAGTCAAAAATGGCCCATCTTTAGTTGGCACAGTGTCTCAACAGGTTAATCCCACACTTGCAAGCACCTTGCATCCCATATGGCTGCCAGTTCATGTCATGGCTGGTCCACTTTCGATCCAGATCCATACTGATGACCTAGCAAGTCCACAGAGGATAGCCCATGTCCTTGTATCACTGTACAAACATGGCAAACACACAACTTCCTGGCCTCTGGCTTTGGGGCTCAGCTCTAGCCATTGTGGTCATTTAGTAAGTGAACCAGTAGATGGAATATCTTTCTTTATGTCTCTTATTCTCCTTATAAATTTACCTTTCAAATAAAAATAAGTAAACCATTGAAAAAAAAAAAGCCCAACTCTGTAGTCTTCTCACTTTATTCCTTCTGAAACTCTGAGAAGCACATCTCACATTGAAGGTGAACCCCAGACCCATGCCTTTTCCCTTTTCCAGGGTGCTCTTGTCTGTCTCCCTTAGCCTGAGGTCTCCTTGTCTACCTGTAATCAAAAGGAATTAATGAAACTGAAAGAAGGGTAAACTGACCCACAAGGTTCTAATCACAAGGAGTCTCCCATTATTTATAGCTAGGAACCTTAGTGGCCAGCATTGTCTGGAAGGAAATCCTGGAGAAAATTTAACTACATTCATGTAAACCACCAAAAGGGCTGGAGCCCACCAGGGCATGGTCAATTCCCTGACATCACGGCGTTGCTGACCAATCAGAAGCCTTGCACATATGTACCTTCTGGCACCAATTTTCTGGAATTTTCATCTCTTACTCCTTGGGAAAATTATATAATAGTCACCAGGTTTCTTAATCCTGCTTTCTCTCATCACTTCACAGTGACTGGTTTCTGTGTATTGGGCAATGGGATCTAGTTTTGGGGTTCTACAGTAATAACTCCAACCAGCTTGAATTGTTGTTTGGCAACATCATTGCTCTGCTCAAGAAACAAAAGCAACAACCAATAATAATAATAATAATAATAATAATAATAATAAATTTCTTACTGGGATTCTTCAGTATTTGTGATAGTGTTCTCATGAATCTAGGCTTGGAACCTTTGAAATTCCAGGGGCTTCAACTATAAAATCTTTGACTGCTTACCTCTTCAGTTTCCCCATTCCCTCATTGTATGTCATGTTCCTTGAAGAGCAGTTCCTGATATTCTATGTCTAAAATCACCGGCCCACTACACCCACACTAGTTCATCACTATCGCCTTACCCTTCCTACTGTCAAAGCTCTGCACCTGGGGCTACCATACCATAACTATTTACTGACTTGGTTGATGTCTGAGTATCTTGCTTATAATAATGACCAGACAAATACTTGTTAAACTACTATTTTTTAAAAAATTCTTGTTTATATAAGGTATGGACAATCATTTTAAAATGGTAACTAGATATCTTGACAAAGTACATGAGGTACTGAAAGCCTAGCAAAGTTTAGGATTTCTGTTCGGTGGCAAGGAGAAAGTTCCTGAATTCAGCTAGGATGGGAGACTGGAGTTGCTAATTGTGTGGTGACAAAGTGGCTACACACTTCTTTCTCTTGCTTGCTCTCTGTTTCCTGTCTATCTCAATTCCTTCCTTTTGCTCTGTCATAGTCCTTTGTCAGACTGCCTTTCGGAATAAATCAACAAAACTTTAAAACAATTTCTACCCTTTTCATTCCTCACTTGAAATACCATTAAAGAGGTTGAATTTTGTGCATTATTGTCATACACCAAAACAACTAAGAAATAAAGTGCCAAGTTGGAAGCAATCTCAGATGTTTAAAGCATTATGCTGTCAGTTCTAAACCACAATTTATTTTTAGTCAGAATACAAAAATCCATACCGCAACAAACCCCTAAACTGAAAGTGATTTCTGTGTACACATGTGCTATAAGGAATTTTTATTTTCATCTATTAAATATTTTTCATCAGATAAGATTCCCAATTGAAAAATTCTCAAAGTCATCATTATAAATGACACAACTGAAATGAAAAGATCAATTAACTTAAACTATCAGGACCATCACCATAACTGAAAGAGAGATAATGATACAATACATAAACCACTGAGTATAATTTTTAAACCCAATCATTATTTCCTATGAATCCCGCATTTGCTTCTAAAACTATGCCTCATGTTATAATATCATTAGTTGTATTATCTTTTCTCCTCCAAACTTGGAAGAACTTGAATTTTTCAACAAAGGTGTATTATTATAACCCTTAATTTGGAGTTGCTTGTGTTAATATATTAAGCCCCAACTAAACTGTGACTGGGTCATCATGGTGTTACATATATACCATGCACAGTTGAGAGTGAGTGGTTAGTATTTTTTGAATCCAAGAAGAAAATCATACAGGAAATATTCAACATCAAAAATAAAACAAAGTACATAACATGCGGTGCATTGCTAAGAGTTGCATGAATCCTGCTGAATGTTGGTTGACTCCTCAGACAACTAGAAAATGTTCGCTGACCTGATTGCAAGCAAAAGGTAGTTCAATCATACAAGCCTTGCAATCTCAAGGACATATCTAGCTTGACAAAATAATCTGCCAACAATTTGTTTCATGCAGTTTGTTTCAAAAATATGATTCTGGGGGTTGAGTGTGGTAGGCTAAAGTCCTTGCCTTGCATATGCCAGATTGCATATGCCAGCTTCCCATGTGGATGCTGGTTTGTGTTCCTTCTGCTCTGTTTCCCAACCAACTCCTTGCTTGTGGCCTGGCAAGTAGCAGAGGATGGCCCAAAGTGTTGGTACCCTGCCCTGGTGTGGGAGACCTAGAGGAGGCTCCTGGTCCTGGTTCCTGGCTCCTGGCTTTGGATTGGCTCAGCTCCAGATTATGCAGCCACTTTGGGAACAAACCAGTGGATTGAGGATCTTTGTCTCTCCTCTCTGACTTTACAATAAGAAAGTAAATAAATCTATTAAAAAGATGACCTTTTTGGGCCACATGATTCAGAATATGCCAATGTATAGCAAAAATTAAAGATCAAGCAAACAAACTAAACTCACGCCACAGGATTTGGTCTCCAGAGCTGCTTCTAACTGAATTTCCCTTGTTAAACACAGATACACACCTCTCCAAAGAAAATGTACGTTTGGTGAGAACTAAGGTTCACGGTTCTGTCATTAACGTCCCAAGACTCTAAGGGTACCTTTGAACAAGCTGGAAAAACACATTCTCCCATGGGTCTCCTTGGTGGTATAAAGCAGAAAACAAAGATGCCTCACTGAACTGAAAGAGGCATTCAACATCAGAGCATCATATGTGTACTGGCTGTCCCACTTCCAACTCAGCTATAAAGTAATGATCCTGGGAGGGCAATAGAAGATTGTCCAAGTACTTGGTTCTCTTTCTCTCCTGTGAAAAATCCAGAATGAATTCTTGGTTCCTGGCTACATCTGGCAAACAGCTGGTTATTACAACCATTTGGAAAGTGAACCCCTAGGTGGAAAAATTTCTCTTCCTATGTTTCTTCCTGTTTTTTTCTTCCCTATGTCACTGTATCTATCAAATAAGTTATCTTTTGTAAAAAAGAAATAAAAACAGGCATGATCAGGCTAGAATGTTTTGCCTTTAGAAATACCAGCACATGAAACTTGAACCCCAGTGCTATCATTCTCCTTTGCAGCCTTTGTGCAAAGTGTGTTGCATGCTTCTGAATATCCTGCTGAGATATACCAAAACTCGAGCAGGAGGAAATGTCTGAATGCTTTTTATATGGACTGGGTCCCTAAAGAAGCCTTTCTTTCCCACCAAGACTCCAGGGGGAGAACACAGTAAATGTTTACAAAAATTCAAGTATTTCTGAGGGAGAGATTATTAAATACCATAGAAGATAGGAAATACTACTCACATTTCTGCAGTACGGTAAATGGCTTCCTTACCAAAAGCTGGACTGGGGAGTTTGGGACAGAATAATGTCTCAAATTCCTTTGAACCACAGGAGTTCCCAATTTTATTACCTAAGGATGCAACTACATCGTGATCCACGCTGGTTTTAAGCTATTCCAGTAGACCCAAAATGGGCTTGAAAATGTAGAGACCTTTTCAAATTCCCACCCTAAAACCACTTAATATTTGAAATTATTTGAGATGAAAGCATAATACCGGTTGTTGCAGCTTTTCAAAAGACTCTAACTTGCCTGACTATGGCAAGCAATGCTGTCAATAGGAAAATACTTTCAAGAGATTAACTTTGTATAATAAAATCTCCCGTGCCAACCCGCAAACGCTTTAAAACTTTTTCATATATTTTGCAACAGAGTTTACAGCTACTCATTTTAATATTTACAGACAAAATGATATTTGGGTAAAGCAAAGGTCAGACTCAAGAACAAAACAAGGGAGAATGCCATTCTAAATTTCCAGGTTGTAGCTCTTGGCAGCCAGTGTGTGATGAGACAAAAAAATAGACAGCAATAAATTTCACTGTGATCTTACTGTTAAGTACCTGCACATTTAATTTCTAAGATAACTTTAAAAGCATTGATAATTCTTTCTCAGAAAGCTACACCTACTTTCAAGGTTTTTACTCTAAATATTTTTCTTTCTTGTAAAGAAGGCCCTCCTTGCATTAGTCAGTTCCATATTTAATGTTGAGTCTTCATGCAACATATATTCAGAATTTAAAATTAGAAAACCTTGTCCTAATCATGTGGATGTCATTCCTGCTAATAATGTTAATACAACAAAGAAATATAAAATTGATTTTGACTTTCCACATGACCATAGGAGTGTGACACCCCATCTGGCTGTGTCAGAAAACCCTGGAGTGCATTCTGAAACTATAGTTACTCAATAATACTCAATGATTCAGCAAGTTGTGTTTTTATGTAGTATTCTATGGAATCAAAACAAGCCAGGTGTAGGAACTCCTGACATAAAAGACATCATCCATGTTTTAAATGCAAGGTTTCTGGAGGTCTTCTTTACCTATAAATTGGTCAACTTATCAAACTATAGAATCCCATCAACAGAAAACTACAACACTTCATGCTACAGTTAGAAATGCAAATGCTGTTAGAATAACAGACAGTGATAGCCATTATTCATGATGATCATTGACAACATTGATCAATGTCTAGTTGGATTAGATTCTGCTCAAAGTAAGAACAACTAACAGGTATAAGGAAAGCTTTGTCAGATTTGCAAAGCAGAGATGCACACACCGGTGAGTAGAGATTTTCAACACCCTAGTCAGATCTTTCGGTTTACCCCACGTATTTACCACTGTGAAGTCATGTAATTTTGTGCGATTCATGTGACATCTCTGAACTCCACCTGTAAATCACAAGAGTAGCCTATACCTCATGATATTTCATTCAAGGAGAAACATACATCAAGCGCTGGGAAGCGTTTGTGACACATGTCAAATGTTCAACAGATACCATCTAGTATTAGTCTTATCCATAGTCCTCTTGACAGTGAAGCCGAATAGTTTTACAAACTATTATCATTACAGTTCACTAAAAGGAAATTTAATATCTCTTCAAAGACGCCAGTTTACCATACTGCAACAGACAAGCTGATGACCACTAGCTATATTCAACAAGAAGAGTCAAGGAAGACTGAGAGTACCTCAGCTGGCCAAGTGAAAGAAAAACACAGCCATGCTGACCATCACCACTTTCTGTGTTAAGGAACATGACCGTTGGCTGCTTAATAACAGATCAACGTACAAAGGAATAATACAAGTTTGGAATACATAGTCACTCATATTGGAATCCATGTTTGGCTAAAGACAACAAATGTCTTAAAAACAATGAAACACAGCTCATGTGTAATGGTTTCCTCAATGTTAAGTATACCATGTAGACACAAAATGTAAATATGATTGAGTTCATTATTTCTTCAATCTCTTTCTCAAGTGGTTGCAGGTAAGCTGATTTTCCCCTGCTAGACAGATTCGGTTGTTCATGTAAAGATGTCTGTTCATTTGTTCAGTCATCTAAGTGTTTACCAACTGCAAATTTGATAAGTATCAGAGTGTGGCAAAGCACCTACACTTATTAATGCGAACAGGCAGAGACTGGACTCATAACATGACAATGTGAAGCAGAAGACAACAGCTTTCCATCTCTAGGGGTTAAAGGAAAAGTGATATAGAGGGGATATTTAAGGAAAAGGGTTCATGTGAAGAAAGGAAATCTGCTTGGCTTAAAGTCAAGTGGTTATAAGTTGGGTGAGTTCTTTTATATGTGGCTAAAGAAGTGCAAATATGAAAGGAACTTATTCTGACTGAATGTGTGTGAAGACTGTGTTGGGTGGAAGTCTGGAAAACAGAACTGCAACATTAATCTGAGATAAAAGAATGTTGTGTGTACTGCAATGGCCGATCCAGTTAATGTCTCAGATATAGTTGCTAACCAAGGAAATACAAAATATGAATGGCATTCTAGGCACACATTAGAAGCAGCAGAGGCTGCTCCAAGTTGTATAATCATAGGTGTTTCAGATATTGCAGCAGATAGGAGCTAAGCCCTGCCAAGTTAGACTTTATTTTTGCTGGATATTCTGGGCAAAGTAGATCATGAGAACAATGTACAAAACCAGGCACTGTTACAAAACTGTGACATCTGTGCACACATGTAATCTTGAAATCCTACTTACAGAAGAATAATACTAAACATCCAATAGTTCCGTAGACTTTCTTTCTTATATTCGTTTGAGTCCCAGATTCTTGACTCAGACAGATTCTCATGCTATCCAGGCTATACTTTCCTTACCTCATGTTCTTTTCAGAGGCAGAGGAGATAGATCCCTTCTGATTTGCACATACCACACACATTTTGTGATTTTACCTACAATTTTTCACTATTTTGTGATCACTCTATAAGAAAAGAATATACATTTTTAACATCCTATCACACATACTTTTTCCCAGATTTTCAATTTGGTGGTGACACAATTTTTGTCATGTTTGTTATGGGAATGTTGATTGTAACAAAACCCTGATAGAATCTACAAATGCATTCTTGTATGGTATTTTTGTCTCTTCCATGAAACTAGTATCTGTCACAGCTGTCATATGCGTGATTTCCACATTATTTCATAAACACTACAATGACCAATAATTTCCTAATGTTATTTTTTTAAATCTTTTTATTTTGTTATTTGAAATGCAGAGAAGTAGAGAGATAGATATGCAGTGAGTTTCTGTCTATTGGCTCATTCCTTAAATGCCCAAAACTCAGATGCCCTCAACTCAATCCATGTCTCCTTTTGGGGTTCTGACACCCAGGAAGTGGAGCAATCACAGCAGTAGGAACAAAGAATTTCAAGTGAGTAGTCAGGGCTTGAACCTAGATAAGAATGATTAATAATTTTTGTTCTATAGCTATCTTTGGGGCATCTCCATTCAATAATATCCACCGAATTCCATGCCTCCCTCCTAAAGTGGATGCTCTATTTTTATTTCTTGCTTTATTTCCACATCTTGACACATAATATTTTTCAACAGCTGGTGGGAATACTACCTTGAGACATTGTATGTTCAAAAACATACATAATTTACTCAGAAGTCTGTACATGCTTGGGACTGGTAAGAAGTTTCAGATTGAAATTTTTTCCTGAGCTTTGTGATTCATCTCATCTCCATATTAACTATGTTTTAGCAGCTACTTTTTAATATTAGATTATATATATATATATATATATATATATATATATATATACATATATGGTGTCTGAGTGTGTGATTTTTCAATATGGTTCTCAGAAGGGTAAAATGTAAATAACTGTGCTGATACCATTGAACGGAGTACCAGCTGCTCTAATACACAAATTTCCAAACTTGGTGACATTATGCAATGTAAGTTTCTTTCCAACATAAATTTCAACTTAATGTCTTTGGATTTGCTTGTGTGGAGAACTTCTGCTCATACAGAATCCAGGACACAGAAGCTGAGTTCAGTATGCAAAGAGGTTTCAGTTTCAAAACAGCAGGGAGGGAGACATAGTTTAGGACGACAAAAAGATTTTTGTGTAAAAAGCTTAAGGCTAGTCTAGGTCAGCTAGCCTAGAAACTTTCTAACTAGAAACGAATACAGCAGGTACATTTCTGTTGAAGTGTCTTAATGTTCTGGTCATTGTAATTAGACAAAATCAGGACTAGGGTTACATCATAATAACATTATGGTGCATTAAGTAGTATTCAAAACTGAAAACACATATAGCCATGACTTTGAAAGAGAGATGTTACCTCTTTTTCATTCTCTGCTAGAGTGCCAACTTTATCAGACTTATACCAGAAAAAAAAAATCTGGATTACTGTGAAAATTGTGGCAACAGTTATAACAATAATAAATGACATTTTTGTTTTCTAAATCAGTAAGCCTGATACATACTGAGCTTTCTTTAAGCCTTTCAGACTGTGAATTATATAATAAGACATGAGATATATAACATTGTTGTTCCCATTTCACGGATGAGCCACAAAGAGGCTAAGAATTTGACCACAGTCCTACCGTTAGCAAACTGTTTTTAATTCTCTGCTTGTCTGTATTTTCATAGAATTTCTGCTAGCTTGATGGAAATGTACAAGGTAGATTTGGTTTCCCTGTGGTTTCCCATCATTGATATGTCCTTAGACACATAATTAAAAGCTTGGGTTTGAGTATAAAAAAACCAACAAATAGTTTCATCGAGGCTGAATCTGTCTTTCTATAAGAAACTTGGATTTTTGCTCTTTTTGGTCAAACTGCTCAAATTCATAAGTGGCATAAATAATTTGACAATAGCAAGCCCACTGTGTTTAATGCATGTTCAATGCTGTAATTCAGGCTCCAAAACTGCCCTCCCCACTAAAGCTGCCAAGTGGAAACAATGAGGGTTTGAGCTGCAAGTGAAGTTTTCTGGAATTATAATATTCCTTTTGACCTCAGTGATGACTAAATGCTATTTAATTCCTTTCCTTTATTCACACCAGTGAAAAAGTCTTGGAAACATGCTGGAGCAGAGGTAACATTTCTTTTCAGAACCCCAGCCAGACATTAATACTCCGGGGGCAGGAGGAGAACACTTTCAATTTGGGGGCGGAATACTGTATCTACTGTAATACTACAAATGCACTTCCTCGTTGAGATTGCAAGAACTGTGATGTAACAACAGAGTCAATTCTCTCGAATTATAGTGGCTGGAATAATTAGATTCATTCTTCTAAAACAGTGCACCACAAATTTGACTGGGACTGAAATGGAACTGGCTTATAACTGGCTATACAAGAGCAGCATGGGAGCTCCTTTTGCAAGAGCTGTAGCTTTTAGGTACTGTTACTGCTAATTACTTTAGGTGAGAAACACTATAGCTGTCAACCTTCACAATCAACTGTGGCTTTGAACCAGCTAAAATAGAAATGCCTGAGTAGTTACATTTCATTTCTTTCACTTGCCATTTCATAGAGGTGCTAGATGCAAAGAAACTGTATCTGGAATCTTAGTGTTCTTTCTCCTCTCCTGGGTGATCCAATAGCATTTGAAATGATGGGAAGATTTCTAATTTCCTTGCTATACATAGCCCCAGCATGATCAATACTGAAATGCTTCTGCAATCCAGCCTACTTTACATCCCATTTGCCTAAAGAGTTTATATGATGAAATTCACCAGCAGCCCAGTCTATAAATGAGTTACTAACAAAGAGGGATCGTCACTCAGAGATGCTTATTCTGAGGAGTGATACCTGAAGCTAAGTCATACTGTTTTAAAACAACATGGCCCTATCATCAGATCCAGCCAGCCAGCCAGCCAAAGGTAGGACCAAAAAGCTACATCTGCCATTCCCAGTTGAGATGTTCATTCCATATTTAAGAGCAACATCTTACAGAACCCTGGCCTCTTCCCATTCCCTTCTTAGATGCTTCCCACCCTGAGAAACCAACACTCCAAACCAATGCTCATTTTCCAATTAGTGATTTACCCTAAATTCACAAAACACAATTCTAAAAAAAAAAAAGAGGTATCATTTTCAAACTAGGTTAGACACAGAAAAATAAGGGAGATTCCTACATCTAGGGAAGTACAGGATATCTTGCAAACATTCACAAATACATACAAATAACAGATAATTTTCTTACTTTTTGTATGGATAAAATAATTGTTAGTATGGTGTGAAATCAGGAGTCAAGAGAGCTACCAGTGGAAGACTTAGACAAGCTGGGATTTCCCTTTTGTAATGCAACACGTGAAATTGCTACATCAGATTAGCAACCCTGAGGGTGCTTGTTAAACAAGCAAACAACTACAGCAAGTCACATACATTCTTGGGCCTTAGCCAAACAGGATAATTGAATTGCTAGCAGTGAGGCCTCAGAACCAGCATTTAGAAAACAACAAGAAAACAACAAATTCTCACATGTTCTTACGCATAGTGTAGCAGTTACGGAAACTGTGTTCCCTAGGATCCTGGACGTAAGTCAACTGTGTGTTACATATAAATTGTTTAAGAAATATGTGCTCCAGTTTCCTCATCCATAAAGTGAGAATGAGAGGATGCGAGAAATGCTGAGTACGCAAAACTTACAAAGAACATGGAATGGCAACTGGCTGAGTTATTTGTTCAATAACAGTTGATATATACAATATTGAGAAACACAGATCTAACGGTTGTGCCTTTAGAATCATCACCAGCATTTTACACAATGAACTCAAAAGACAACAGTCCTAAGTGTGTTCATTTTCCCAGATACTGACTCAGAGCTCCTAAACCCCAAGGAAATTTCTTTCTAATGCATAAGGAACCCCTTTAAGAATAATTGAGCTTATGCCAATGGGGTTATGCAGGGTAGGGTCCCTAGAGTGCCTGAAGAAGAACCTAGTGATAACCGGTTCAGAAACTTGAAAGTTTCAGTCTCACCTCACAAAAATTTTACTCTCATGTCCTTTAAAAATTTTGGAACTGAACTGGGGAGATTTGAGGGGGGTTTCAAATTTATGGAGGTGCTATGACAATATAACTTCAAATAAGCCCTCTATCTATATCCTGTATAATACCCTGTATTAAAATATAACAGGTGGGCTCTGTGTGGTAGCCTAGCCGTTAAGGTCCTCGCCTTGCATGCACCAGGATCCCATGTGGGTGCCGGTTCTAATCCTGGCAGACCCACTTCCCATCCGGCTCCCTGCTTGTGGCCTGGGAAAGCAGTTGCGGATAGTCCAAAGCCTTGGGACCCTGTACCCACGTGGGAGACCTGGAAGAAGCTCCTGGCTCCTGGCTTCAGATGGTTTGGCTATGTCTGCTGCAGCGTCTTGGGGAATGAATCAGTGGATGGAAGATCTTACAGTCTCTTCTTCTTTCTGGATATCTGACTTTCCAAGAAAAATATATGAATCCTTAAAAAAGACAGACTGAAAAGCCCAAGTGTTTTCTTGAATTCTGAGTCACCCTAGAAAAACAGGTGTGGTCTCCATCCAAGTACTAACCAGGCCCGATCCTGCTTAGCTTCTGAGATCAGATGAGATTGGGCACATTCAGGGTATTTCAGGCTTTTCATTTATGGAATGGAGTAATAGAGACTACCATATTCAGATGTGAGGATACAATGCAATATGCATCCCTGCTTCCAAATCAAAGATGGACTCCCAATGAAACTCTTGGAAATGTGTAGACACGGATCCCAGTCTCTACAAAATTGTACCATAAAAATCAAAAATTCAAAATAAAAATTTGAAAAAATGGGTGTGGTAACATATGTTCATATTCAGTGCAAACTACAGGACACAAGCTGATATATACTAAAGAGCTTGTAGGACTGAGACCTTTACAACAACAGAATGGAATGAAATTATTGGCCACACAACTGGCATCTATTCCGAATTGTTTGATATATAAGGAAACAATTCCACACCTCTAGTCAGAATATTCTGTGAGTGTAAAAACAGCAGGGAAAACACCTTTTCCTCTTTATATTAAGCATGCTGTATGAACTGATTGTAAGCATTAATTTACGTTAATACTGTGCTGTATATGACCAAGTAGGTAATGCATGATGAAGAATAGTCTTAATAGAGTGAAATAATGCTGATTTCATGGTAGTTCCTTGTCTAGGAATACATTTATATAAGAATATAACAACATAGAAATGTGTTCAAAAATGTTATGTTAGATAGGCAACGTGTGAAAATATGGAGAAAGCAGAAATATGGAAAACATGACCCAGTCGTGAGCACTAAGAGAGGCATTTTTTTTCTGAATGAAATGCCCATAATGTGTGTCATACCATGTACCAACACAGGTGGAATGATGTGTAAGAATCGTCCATGGAAACCTTATGCAAGGAAATGAAAAGAAAGTAGTCTGATTTTCTTTGAAGTGTTTTCTTGTGACTAGAGATAAAAGGAGACATCTAATTTCTTTGATGTTTTTATCCTAAATTTTTTATTTGCTTTTCCTATGAGCATTATAGAAAGTTTTCTTTTCAATTCACTAGACCATATTTATATGTTCAGAAAACGGAAGAATTACAGAAATGCCAAATCCCTTGTAAGCATCTCAACGGGGAAGAGCAGCCTGCTCTTGGTGGGGGGCTGTAGATTCACTTTCACTTTTATAAGTTTAATCCATTATGCAAAATAACGTATCCCCCTTATAGCAAATGTTCTGCATCTCAGCACCGTGCATGTTGTTTACTTCTCTGAGGAGCAAAGAGAAGGGTGGTGAACCTTAGATAAGCCAGGCACACATCTATGAACAAGAGCGATATCATTCAACGCCATGTTTACACCTAGTTAGAAATGAGTGAACATCTGCTGATGAAAAAATAGAACTGTAATAGTGGCCAGCAGGGAATGAAACATTTTATTGAGCTTTGTTATGTAGATGGAAATGTGCTTTGTAGAAAGTGCTTTATTTGCAAATAAAAGTACTAATTGCTGCAGCTAGAAATCTATGCACAAAGTAGATTTAGAACTAATTTTGAGCAAGCATTCATTCTACCATGGACATCCACTGACACTTGTATATTCCCCATACGCATTATGATCAGTTTCCACAAGCTTATTTTTGGTGATGAAGATGGAGATATTCATAAAACACAATTAAATGTTGCTGCGCAGATAACTCTTTACTGACACTTCAGCCAGCTCGGTCCTTTCTGGATAGACCCTTTAATTCAACTTCTAGAACATTTTTGGTTTTGTTCATTCATTCATTCATTGCACAAATACCTAATACTGGTAATCTGATCTGGTACTTTACACATTCTGTGTCTATCTTGTTTTGTTGTTGCTGTTTTATGGCATAATGAAGGCAATCTTGGAACACAATATGAACAAAGTGACACACCACTTCATTTTCTTTCTCAATTTCCACCCCTCCACTGTCCTGGAAAATGTCTTCCTACATTCCCCAAGTCTTTACAAATTCGAAAGCTAGCAAATCATTTTCAGCCTTTATCCCACCAGAGCTCTGTAAAGACACTACAAGTTGGGCTAGGATGTTCTTGCACCCATGCCCTGGATAAATAATTGCAGCACCAAGAATATGATTCTTTATCTATATTTTTTAAATATTTATTTATTTTTTAGTTGGGAAGTCAGAATTATAGAGAGAAGGAGAGGAGAGAAAGATCCTCCATCCACTGATTCACTCCTCACGTGGCTGTACAGGCCGGAGCTGAGCCCATCCAAAGCCAGGAGCCAGGAGTCAGGAGTCAGGAGCCAAGAGCTTCTTCTGGGTCTCCCATGCAAGTGCAAGGTATCAAAGCTTTGGGCCATCCTCTACTGCTTTCCCAAGCCACAAGCAGGGAGCTAGCAGGAAGCAGGGCACCCAGAACACAAACTGGCATCCACATGGGATCCTGGTGCATGCAAGGCAAAAACTTTAGCCACCAGATTACCATGCCAGGCCCTCTTTACCTACATTTTAAAATCATCCCTCTCCAGCTATTCTTTGCTCTGCTACATTCTAAGGAGAGATGCTCCAAGGTCCAGCACTGTGGCGCAAACTTTAAGCTACTGTCAGTGGCACTGGCAGATCATATGGAAGCCAGTTTGAGTCCAGACTTCTCTACTTCTAATACATCTCCATGAAAATATGCCTGGGGATCCAATGGAAGACAGTTGAAGTTCTAGTGCCTCAACACCCATATGGGAGCCCCAATTGAATTTGCTGTCTCCTAGTTTTGGTGTGGCTGGCCGTAGCCATTGTGGCCATTTAGACTGTGAGCCAATGATGAAAGATCTCACTCCTGCCTTTCTGTCTACCTGTGTAACATTTCCTCTAAAGCAAACAAATAAATGAATAAATTTTTAAAAAAGAAAAGGTGATATTTCAAAAGGTTAGAAGCCTCTGTTCTCAGATCAGCTTCTTTTGTGCTTGCACGTCATACAAGCTTCTAGTGATTCTCTTAACACACAACCTGTTATTCTTTGTGTAAAGAGTATAGATTGCAGTACAAAGCATCCATGCTTCTTCTCCCCAACTTGAAGCCACTTAGGACTGAATCCTGTAATCTTGGGTTTCAGTCAGAAACAGGAAATTTGAGAATCATCAAAAGTACAAGAATAAAGAAAAATGGTACTGGTATGGTTAGGATAAAAATAGACAACAAGAGTTGGTTCCAGGTTCAGTGATGCAGGAAAATCCACATATGTGAACCTCCAAATGCCATGATGTTAACTCACCACAGCATGTTGAGAAGCAGGAAGGAAGGGGTTATTCAGTTCAGGCAAAGTTGTATAGAGTAATCAGTTGAGTGGCAGCATGAAGGCATAAGGGTGATGTAGGTGTGTACACTTTTCACTTATTTAGTCATTTACTAATTTGCTTATTTGAAAAGTTTTTAATAAAAAATTGGTGACACATTCACTGTCAGGCTTTTCAGTTTTTAGAAAGATCTAGGAGGACCTGGTGCAATATTCTAGCGGCTAAAGTCCTCACCTTTGCATGGGCCAGGATCCCATATGGGTTTTGGTTCTAATCCTGGCAGCCTCGTTTCCCTTCCAGCTGCCTGCCTGTGGCCTGGGAAAGCAGCTGAGGACAGCCCAAAGCCTTGGGACCCTGCACCCGTGTAGGAGACCCAGAGGAACCTCCTGGCTCCAGGCTTTGGATTGGCTCAGCTCCAGCTGTTGCTCTCACTTGGGGAGTGAACCATCAGACAAAAGAACGTCCTCTCTGTCTCTCCTCCTCCATGTATGTCTGACTTTCCAATAAAAATACATAAAATGTTTAAAAGTTTGTAAAAAAATATTTCTTTTTAAAAAGAAAGACACAGGATCTAACTTTATTAGTTAAACCCTGACTTCAAGAAGCTTATGATCTGGTAGGAGAAGAGTGGAAGAAAAACACGGAAATTAAATAATGATCAGCGAATGGGTTCCAAAAGAACAGGAAACGTGTCATGAGCAGCAACAAAAGGGAAGGAAGGCGGCAGAAAGGATGACAAGGGGAAGGGATACAAAGGAATCAGGGCTGTTAGTTCAGCCTCTCTCAGATAGCAAGTGTTGGGGTAGAAGCTATCTTGTAAGCTATGGGGAGGGAAACTGCCAAGGGACCAGATGTGGATGAAAAGACATTGAGTCAGGGGGAAATCAAGTGGGAGAAGACAGAATTGAGGACAGAGAGAAAAGTGAGGCCAACTTACAAGATCTCCTAAGGGACTATAATTTCCTTATAATTCGGTTGGAAGACAATAGAAGGTTATTAAAAATACAACAGTGCTACAATGCTATCTTACCTACACCTTCTTATTTTTTTTTTAATAAACGATGTATTTACTGATTTAATTAAAAGAGAAGATTTAAAGAGAGAAGGAGAGACAAAAAGAGATCTTTCATCTATTTGCTCATTCTCCATATGGCCTCAGGGGCCTGGGCTGGGTTGATCCAAAGGCAATATTTGGGAGCATCCTCTGGATCTCAGCATGCATGCAGATGACAAAGGATTTGAACCATCCTTCATTGCCTTCTCTTGGCATAAGCAAGGAGTTGCATCACAATTGGGGCACCCAGGATATAAACTGATACCTATGTGGATTGTCACCGCCAGCAGGAGGAGGATTAACCTGCTGAGCAACCATGTCAGCTGCCCAGTATATCTGAGGATAGGAATTTTACTCCCCAGCCTTGATTTGAATCGTGTCTAGGTAAGTGTTACACTGCTGGGAGAAAAGCAGTTAATAGTTAGCAGACATCCTAGATCTGGTTAATGCCAATTTTGTGCTTAGCTATACAAATGTGCCATCATAATTGCTTGTTCTTTTTTTTTTATTTCCTTTTTTTTTTTTAAGAAAACTGGTGGTGGGGCAGACGCCAGCACAACAGCAGACAGGGTCTGGGGACTCACGCTCAAGTGTGCGAGGGCCATGGGTGCGCAAGCAGGAACCCCATGATGGCATGGCACACCACTGGAGGACTGGGATTGGGGATCTGCACACGCGTGGGCATGGGGGGCTAATTACTCAACAATGCATATCTGCAGAAGTGTGGGAGGGATTACTGCTGAGGGAGAATGAGACAGATGAGGAGTGACTTCTGGGGGATTTCCACCAAACATGCTACTGCAGTTGCAGGGAAATGAGGGGTCTAAACCAGTGGCTTAGAGGAGGAAAATCAGAGAACCTTTTGGAACTAAACCAATATACCCACCCATGTAGGAGACAGGAGTTGGGAATGTCGGTATCAACCACGGCTTACCTGCACACACGGCAGTCATGACTGGGGAGCCTGCCTGGCAGGGCTCTGCCATATTACCCACCAGTGAATGCTGGGGGTAGGGGGTAGGCAATGTTAGGCTGAGCCATGACACTCACAAGCACACAGGAGAACTAGGTATGGGAGCAAATTCTGTGGGGGATCATGGGCTCACCCCTGTGGGAGTGCAGTTGTTTCTCGAGGGTGGTGGGGTGTGTGTGCGTGTGACAGGCTGAGCTAGGCATGACCAAGGAATACAACACTCATGGGTACTTAGACTGGAAACAGGCTGGGCTGATCCAGGCTGTAGCACCCATAGATGCACCCAAGAATTAGGTGTAGAGGTGGCTGAGCTAAAACATGCACCAGCACACACAAAAGCTGAACGTGGGGGACAGACTATATCAGATAAAGAACTAACACCTGCTGGCATGTGTTACATCTGGGTCTTGGAGTGGGCCTGGTTGGGAAACTTGGGGAACTCCTTTGGTAGGCCACAGTTCCCGCTGGGAAGCACATGTGTCAGGGCTAGGTGTTTGTCAAGTTGGGTAAGGCAGCTCTACCCATTAGCAAAACAGCTGTATTAGAAAGGCAGAATGACAGAGAAGGAGAAAAGCAGGAAAATTAGAGAGGCAAAGGGGGAGCTTTCATCTGCTTATTCACCTCTCAAGTGACAACAAAGAGCCAAGCTGAAGTCAGGAGCCAGGAAATCCTTCCAGGAATACTTTTTGCAGCGTGCGTAGAAGGACACACTTCTGAACACTGACATTCTGCTGTCCTGTGTAATCCTAAAATCTGGTGGCTAGATCCCGAGGCTTCATCAGACTGACACACAATCTTAAGAAAGATTAATTATGATAGTGTGTCCTTTATTTAGAGGTACTTAATGACTGCTTCTCTTTTCACGATACATGTTGATAACCTACTACAGATTGCCAAATGGTGATAACATATCATTTGATTTCTTAGAAATACTTTGTCATCTAGTATTTCCCTATTCAGCAACAGGGTTCATATTGAGATATTGGAATACATGGTAGAATCTTTTTTTAAAATTTCATACCAATTTTGGTGATAAAAGAATTTTTCCTATCATCTTCCAAACATAAAAATAAGATAAAAATTTAAAATATTATGATGGTTTAACCTATCTGGAAAGAGTGTGGCAGTTTCTTCCAAAATTAGCAACATATTTTAACCTAGCATTCTTACTTTTAGATATATATTCAAAAGAGTACTTTGTTGATACTAAAATGTGTAAATGAATCCTTAAAATGATTTTACTTATCTTCACTGAATCTGGAACAGTATAAATATTCTTTAAATGGTATATTCCAAAAATATAACACTACCAAGCAATAATAAAGAGCAATTGATACATATAATACGTATCCATCTGTAATAAATGAAGGTATATGAAAGAATTAGTCAAAAAGCTGACTGCTGTATAATATGATCATGTAACGCAGAAACGGAAAACTTTCTCTTGCTCATTACCTAAAGGATAGGTGTTGCCGTCAACTGTTAAGGTTACCCAGGCTGAAAACAAAACACAAACCTCACTATTCCTTTCTAGACGATTCGCAGCTCACACCATCTATTCTCCACCTCCTCAGTTCTCTATATGCTTTTCTGTTGTACTCTGCAAGGACTTTAACGGACACAATCCCACCATGTCAAGGCTCTAATCCTAGCTTCTCTCCCTGGCTGCTATGCAGGCAAGTCAGACTCACTGTTGAATTTATTCAGTGAAACGACATGAGAGAACTCCATATAACTGAGAATCTGGGCTCAATGATAATTCTGTAACCAATACCCTGTTGTTAGGTGGAATCAGTCTGAAAAAGAAGCTACAAGGTCCCAAGAAGGTAATTTGGGCAATAATTCCATTAAAACGGAACATTTATCTCACAGTCTATTAGGATTTTAATGACTGACTATTAGAACAAAGGAGTGGCTAGAATTCTGGCAAGCAGGGAAAGACACTGCTTGAATGGCAGCATCCTATAGCAGAGTATTGGTTGAGCCCTGCTGCTCCACCTCCAATCTAGCTCTGTGCTACTGCTCCTGGAAAGTAGTGGACAATAACTCACTGGATTGGGACCCTGCCACCTGTATGGGATACCAGGATGTTATTTGATTTGTGGCTTGGCTTGGGCCATACTGTGTGTACAGCAATCCAGATAGTGAAACAGTAGATTTAAGAGCAATCTATTTCTCTCTCTCTCTCTCTTTCACACACACACACACACAACTTGCATCTTAAATAAATATATACATAAGCAAATAAATCTAACATGAGAAAATCTGGCAGAATCAGAGGCATATAAACATGAAATACATGAAGGTTTGGTTTCAGGGGTTCTCATTTATTTGAGAGTCAATCCAAACTTGGCTTTCCATTGGTGTTTTTGTTTGTTTGTTTTTCTGCCATAAACATGTCCCTCTAGAAATTTCTTGAGCACAAACTCCCATGAGATACCCAACAGCATTTACTCTAATACAATAGAAAAATAGGAATTAGATATCATGCAATATGTTATGGCCAAGTTACTTAAGTTTCAGCAGCTCTAGTTTACTAATCTATGGAATGGAAATAATGTCACCTTTTGAAGTTCAATCAAATACATTTAATGAGGATAAGAAAAGGCTCTTATTTATTCTAGAAATGTTTCTGGAGACAGCACCATGCATTATGTTTGTTGCTGAGTGTTGGAAGTTCACTGGTGAATAAAGGGAGCACACTGTCACTTACGTACTGCTAACAAATCAGTGTGAGCCAGATGTTAACAGCAAGATTATCCAAGTGAATGCAATACGTCTAAGAACACTCAATAAACTGGAAAATGACAAATGTAAAGCAACAAATGTAATATTAAAATTTATTCATTGTATATAGCACTTCTAAAGATCCATGTTTTCAATCATCCATATAGCTAGAGATGAATAATTCTTAAAGAAAGGGAAGAAAAAAGAAGTCGCAAGCTACCCTAAACCCATAAATAATTGCTATCAGCAAGTCAATTAAATAATGAATAATGGAAAATACAAATACCACAGAGACCAATACTAAAAACTGCTGATCAGCATGTCTTTTTTTTTTCCCAAGAGAAAGACCAACATGAGTAAAACATCAGAAATTTTCTTAGTGAAAATATGGAGAAACAGCTAAGAACTTCTGAAGATGAAAACAAGTAGGATAATGAAGCTAGTGGTGGCTGAATAACTGCCGAGTTCCTCATAAATATTGGGCATGCACACTATGCAAGCACAGATAACGCCATCTTTCCTTTCCCTGATGTGGTCTCCTCATGTGACACTTGAACATGTTCATATCAAGGAGGACAACATTTCAAGGTAGTTAAAAAAGGAGGTCTTGCAATGAGAAGCATCTGGTGCTAAGAACCTTAAATCTTACGGAGACTCTTGCCATGTAAGGGATCACAAATCACAGAAAACAGCTTCCCTTTCAGAATAAAGCTAACTTATTTCTGTCCTAATACATGCCAGTTATGTGACCTTGGGCAAATTATCTAAGTTCTCTCAACCTCAGTCTATTTACCCAGAATAAACACAGGTTGAGCATGCCTGGTTCCAAAATGTGAAACCTAAAATGCTTCAGCTGCTACAGTCTCTCACTGACACTATACAGTAGGTTGGAAATGCCACACCTGATTTCATGATCAATCACAGTAGAATTGTAGATAAACCAAAAATTTTATTTAAAATTACCTTCACAGCAGGTGGATTTTGTATACACAAAACCTAAATCCGGCCCCTTTCCTCAAGATATTAAAATATATACTGTCAAATAACCTCAAATGCAAAAATGTTTGCGATGGGAGGCACTTGTAGTCCCAACCAAATCCTAAGAAAGTATCATCAACCAGCAATCATAGTTCTTTGTATGAATTACAAAGATTTGAGGACAGAATGAATATAATGAACAACAAGTGGCATTTGTAAATTTTCGGTAAAATTAAGTATACTCACTATTCAGTAGCTTTCTACTGCATCACCACTGGTATTGTATTTTCCACTCAGGATCACCACAGCTGCCAGTGCTGCCACTGTGGGTGTAAGCCTCACAAACTCCATACCAGTGTGGAACGTTTTATTGAATAGTCGCTGAACTCCTAATGGGCCCCAGTGGTGCAGGATAAGACAGTGGACTTAACAGTTACAAGACTATCTCCTTTTATTTGTGGGAAGACGACTGCTTCACTCTGGCCATATGCCAATGGAGGCCAATCACTGGAGATGCCTATTAGAATGAAAAGTAATGGTTTCAGCTCGGTAGTCTGTCAGGCCCAGGGTGCTGGAGCAGGAATCACATGAGTTGAAGGTGAAGGCATCCTTAGTACAGCCCTTAGAGGATTATCATTGATGCAAGACCAGTGCTGGAGAAAGAGTGATATAAACAGTTCCCTTTCCCTCAAGAAAAGGACCAAAGGAAGGAAAAATGCAGAGAAGCCAAAGTTCCTTTGGCTCAGGTGTAAAAATGAGACACGTTACTTAAAAGAATGAAAGACTAGGCATTGCCAAGTCTACAAATGCACCCCACGGGAACTGCTGGCACAGAAATCAACCATGAGAATGGAAGGGAGAGACGTATGTGAACATGACACAACTGAGGGAATAAGGAGAGGAATGCTGATGCTGCTCGGTACCAGTCACAGCAGAGAGTGATCTGTGCTGAAACAATGACTCCAGTGCTCTATGGAATCGCCAATGTCTGCCATCCATCTCTTCTGACAAGGAGATTATGCCAATCCTCTCACTGGGGTAAAAATAGGGCCATAAAACGGTGCTCTCTAACACCTACAGATTTTTTTTCAAAGTTTCTTTGATAAATCTTCTGCATGTTAGTTCGTTCTGTTCCAATTAAAACAGGTCTTTCAGTTCAGTTTGTGGATATAATAACTAGGATTTCTTTCAGAGCTCCATTCCTAATTAAAAGCAGCATTTACAGAGAAAGGGTTTTACATACTTCTGTATTTCCTCATTCAATCCAAGCAAATTGCTTCCCTATGTAAACTTCTGAATAGTTTCATTTCTTCAAACACTGGAAGCCATTCTCATGTAGATTTTGATTTAATTTGGGAAAAGAAAGCCTAAGTGCAGTGACTCTTTCTAAAATTAATTTTTGATTTTATAAATTGATAAACACAGTTGTATTTTATTAAAGTGGTGTGTGTGTGTGTGTGTGTGTGTGTGTGTGTATTCCTACAAGGCAGGCAAGCAAGAACATTTTGATTATTAACAAATCTGTGTGATTTTCTTTTTTAAGTATTTATCTTTCTCTGGAAAGGAAAATAAGAATTAGGAAGGAATTAGTATGTAATGCTAAGAATTCCACTTAGTAATACGTATTAGATGATTCATATATGCAGACTAACATAATCCTAAAGAAGCACAATGACTTTTAATCATGCCCATTTTACAGATCAGGAAGATGAGGTACCACAAGCAGACATGAGGAGATCTAGAACCCAAACGCAAGCAGCCAGAGTCCAGCTTCTCCTCCCCTGCGCACTGCAGCATCAAGTGGCCTAAAAACAAATAAAGGTTCAGAAACTGACTTTGCCTCTTTGTAGAATTTTTTTCAATGAGATCAGTTTCTTGACCTTGCTGCTCCCAGCATTACTTCATGTGAAAAAAATAGGACAATTGCACCTGGAAGGCGGGGTCCTAAAGGGAAGCGCAAGCTGGCGTGAGAATCTTTATCTCTTTTGCTACTCAGTCGAATCTGGATATTTAATTTGACTCACTTTAAAATTAGGGCTTTATCCTTCTTTCTAGATGGTGTCAGATGGATGACTCTTGGTGACCAAGCTATAATGAACATTTTCGTCAACAGTTTCGTCTCCATCATATGGAGAAGCGGTCCACTCAAGAATCTGTCTAGTCAAATAGCCTGAAGCCTTCACAGTTAGAGTTTCTCACTAGCGGTTTCAAAAACCATGTATAGTGCTGAATGGATATTATCATACTTGTTTTATTTCTTACAAAATGAACTGGCACCGATGATTTTTTTTTTTCAGGAGAATCTGCAGCTGTGTCTGACGAAGGGTTGACAGTATTGGACAGCAGCCCAGACTGCTGCTCAGAGATGCTCCCAAGGTGCCCTTTGATTCGATGTGGAAAGAGGCAACTTCACAATTGCTCCTGCAGCTCTGGTTCTTGGCATCTCTGCTCTATCCTGCTATTATGTGATAGCTGGCGACAACAAAGATGTGGCTATTTTAAAGCTATCGTCTTCTCTTGGATCTCCAAACTTGTTCTTAAACTATCATCAACTCAGAAGGTATTTAGGTAAGGCCATTTGTGATGACTACTGATATAAACTTGATCTAAAAAAACGAGCATATTCCGCAAATTCAGTCTACATAGTCTGATTTAAAATATCATAGGCAGAGTTTTGCTGATAACATTTAAATGGAGCAAATTTAAAAGAAAACACAGTGCCTTCCTCACTTGGCTTGCCCAATGAGACAGAAATGGAAATCTTCAGAAATAATCAGAATTTCAGAAGTAACATGTGATTCAAAAATTAGACAAATGAAGTGCACAGTCAAATGCATCCGTTTCAGAAAGGCAAAGAGAAATTTAAGCTTAATGCTCTCAGTGGTTCACCAGTTTTGATGGAAAAATTTCCAGGTAGAAAGCTTCTGAAGACCCATGAAAATTGGATTAGACGGCTGTAAACACTCATTCGCCCACCATCCCACCCTTATCACTCAGCCCACAGACAGGTAAGATCGTCCCCTGCATCTATCTTGAATTCAGCGACAGTATTAAGCATTATTATCCATTACATTTTATTAACTTGTATTCACAGCACTTCCAACAACATGGAAATCCACAAAATTCATGTACATGAGCTCTTCAAATAAAAAAAAAGTGTGTTTAAACTTTGAAAAGCATGGACCCAGTTATTATTAGGTTGTATATATAGTGACTGTGGTTTCGCACACCAATTGATAATGAATATGTCGGGTACTCTCATAAAGGCCCTCCCTTCAAGAAAATGTTGGCTGACTTTAAACATTACTGCCGTCTGTATTCATCCAAAAACATCTGCATCATGATTAGAATACTTTATGGTGCCTGGCTCTTAACCATAAAAGGAATATATTTCATAGCAGATACAAGTGAGAAATACACAATAGTTTTCGGGTTAAGTAAAAATGAGAAAATCTTTGGCTGATCAACTCTACGCAACAGGAAAGGCAAGAATGAAATAAAATTTCCAACACAGGGATATTCCACACCTTTGGTGAAGTTAATTCCAAGTTAATTTAAGATTCTTTTCTACTATCTTAAAGGTGATTGTTTTTAAATCTTCTATCTGAGCCATAGAGTTGTTGGTGTATTCTAGGACCAGAGAAAAAAAGAAACTGAAGAAGACATCAAAAGACAGAGAAACTCAGAATATTCCTGAATTGGCAGAACCAACATCATGTCCATGACATTGAAAATAATATGCAGATTCAATTTGACCCCAATAAAAATATCAACAATATTCTTCTCAGAGCTGGAAAAGTTGATACAAAATTGCATCTGGAAACACAAGAGGCCACAAATAGCCCAGGCAATGCTGAAGAATAAGAATGAAGCTGGAGGAATAACAAATCCAAACCTTACGACATACTACAGAGCAGCGGACACCAAAACAACCTGGCGCTGGTACAAAAACAGAGAAAAACATCAATGGAACAGAATAGAAACCCTAGAAGGTAAGAAGGTAGTCTACACATGTACAGCCAACTAATCCTGTCCAAAAGAATTGAAAGTAACTTAGAGAAAAAAGTTGATCTCTTCAACAAATGCTGTAGGGAAAACTGGATTACAGCCTGTGGAAATAAGACCTACACCTGTTATCCTATGTCAAAATCAGCTCTAAATGGATCACAGATATAAATCAGCACCCAGAAAAATGACCATATTATTGGAGGAAAACATAGGAAATATTTTATCAGACACAGACATCAGTAAGGGTTTTTAGAAAAGTCACCAAAGTGCTAGGAATCAAAACTAAAATAAACCAAATGGGACTACATCAGGCTAAGAAGCTGTACAGCAAAGGAAATGATGAACAAAGCAAAGAGGAAATAATGGAATAGGAGAAAATCTTTGCACACTACACAACAGATAAAGGTCTAATATCCAGGATTTACAAGAGCTTCAGAAACTCAGCAACAGCAAATCAAACAACTCTGCGAAAAACTGGGCAATTGAAAGTTGACCTACTGTATGATCCAGCTATCCCACTTCTGGAAATATATCCTGCATTTTGAAAAAATGACCTATATGTAATCCTATATTTACAACAGCACAATCTACAATAGCAAAGACATGGGAATAACCCAAATGCCCATCCAAAGCGGAATGGATAAAGAAACTGTGGTACACATACTCCATGGAATACTATTCAGCCATTAAAAAGAATGAAATTCCTCCATCTATATCAAAATAGTCCCATCTAGAGACCATTACCTCCAGAGTGAAATAAATCAGTTCAAAACAGGCAAGAATTATATGTTCTCTTTGATATAAAGCAACCTTCATGCACAAAGAATAGATATAAAGGTAAACATACACATACATATGTTCTCATAGATAAACTCTACCATGAATACTAACATATCAGGAATTGAAGATACATTTGAGTGGACATCTCTACTCCTGAATAAAAGAAAGAATCTCAACGAGTCTCTTAAATACACTTTGACAATGTGATACTAGATTTCTACCATTGCCTATATATACACGCAATGCCAATATGTACTTAAACAGCAGAGTGATGGACTTGTGACTGCAGCTGAAAGAGTATACTCCTGCAAGAGTGCAGATGGAGGGAATGGGAACTCAGAATGGGGAGGAGGAAGGAGAGGTGGAAGGGAGAATTCCTGCACCTATAAACCTGTATCACAGAAAACAAGAACTAAAAACACAAAAAATAATGTTGATGGATACTGAAAAAAACAAACTGGAACGAAATAAAAGCCCATCTTAGAAAATACTGAGTGTGGATCATCACGGAGGTTATCTATGCAAGGGCAGGCGAGCATCACGAAACATCTGTTATCTGCAAGTGTGCACAGCTCTCGCTGGCAAGTTATAACTTCATTCTAGACTTTTTTTTCAAAGATATATTAACTTTTCTTGGAAAGGCAGATATACAGAGAGAAGTTGAGACAGGAAGGAAGATCTTACATCCACTGATTCACTCCCAAAGCAGCCTCAACAGCAGGAGCTGCACTGATCCAAAGCCAGGTCTCCCATGCAGGTGCAGGGTCCCAAAGCCTTGGGCCATCCTTGACAGCTTTCCCAGGCCACAAGCAGGGAGATGAAAGGGCAATGGGGCTGCTGGGATATGAACTGGCATCCACATGGGATTCAGGCATTTGCAAGGCAAGGACTTTATCCACTAGGCTAATGCGCCAGATCCTCACACTAGATTTTTCACACAGAGTTTTTGGGATCCTTTTCAGAGAAGTGTCGTTGACATTTGTGGTCTGTAGACACCTGTCGGCCCAGAAGGGTCCTACTCATATCTAACTTTTCTTCCTTCAGCTGCTTTCTGTTGTTTTAGCCACCTGTGCACTCAGAGCCAGGTTTCTAAGGTTGGTCATGTACTAATGGAACTTTCTGGTTTTCTGATGGATTACTTTAGGTTTTATGACATTAACTGATACCCATTTCATGGTTGCTGCTTTGATCTCCCCGATAGTGCAATATTTTGGTACTGTAGAGGTTCACAAACTTTTTAGCAAAAGGCCAGAAAGCAAATACTTTGTCTTGTGAGACAAAGGTTACAACTACTGTACCCATGAACAAGACAGAAAAAAGGAGATGAAGCTGTCCTCTGTCTCTGTCCTACAGTGATGGACTTGGTGCACGGAGCCGATAATAACATGCATGGACTTTGACTGATGGTCAAAAGCCGAAGTTTATTAGTGGCATCACACTTATACACTGAGGGTCATATGGGATAAGGGAGGAGGTGTTGAGCTTATCATCAAACCCATTAACTGTTTCTATGCTTTTGTTTGGAGCTCCTTTTGTTTTGTATATTCTACCAAGTGTTCTCACACACATGCTGTCCACTCAACTGTTCTCATACAAATGATATCCAATCAGGTATTCAAAAGGTAGCCATTCAGTCATCATACAGATACTGTCCAATCAACTGTAATCCTGTGCTCGCTGACCTTCTAGGGTCACAATGTCCTCCTACAGTCCTCCAATATAAATTTACTTTAAAAAGAGGTAATCAGTTGTGACTGTGTTTTGAATTAGAGAATGTGTTTAGGGAACCCTGTGAACGGCCATACTTTCTCATTTCCCCTCTTCTCATTAACGTGAGAAGGATGCCGCGCATCTTGTGTCCTGCACGCTCCAGTCTTTCACATCTGTTTTGCTGGTTATGAAACTGCAAATCCTCCAGCTCCAGGCACACTGCACGAGAAGCACAATGTGCCTGGAAGTGCGATGTGAAATACTTGAATCAATTCAATCTCGGAATCAGTCATTGGAATGACAGCTATTCTCTGCGCACGCACTTCTTTGCCCTGCCACTGGCTAAGTTACCCCCTTTTTCTGTCATCTTATCTGCTTAGCATTTTTCAAAAAAAAAACCAACATGGTTTGAGAAGCTCATTTTACAGACACAGCACTCTAACGTTTCCTAAAAGTTAGAACTCAAAAATGAATCCCATATGGGACCAGATTGCAAGCATGCCTTACCACAGGACAACCACAGGACAAGAACCCCAAATTTTGAGATTGTTTTTCCTATTATGTATGCTACAATGATTCTATTTAAAGTTTCTGCTCAAAAAAGATGTTTCAAAATACATCTTCTCATTTAATTCTTACAGAAATCCATATACAGACAACTTGAGAAAATTCATGACCTTTTGCTTGAGATGAGGAAACAGAAAATCCAAAATGTTTATTATTTTGCTTAAGGTCAACGAACTAGTAAGTATCGGAATCAGAGCAGAAAACTAGGCCTTGTGACTGCTAATCAATGCTTTTCTCAACCACTTCCTAGAGCACTGGCAGCTCCTCCTAATTTTTCTTCTCAGTTTCAGTTTAAATTTTATTTTCCACTCTATTGTTCCAAAGAACACAGGAACTCCCAGCACCATGACAAAATGTATTGCTAAATTTTTGCTCCTTTTTGCTCCCAAATCGCACCCATGCATGTGTTCTTACTGTAACATTCTTACCTACATCCGTAGACAGAAAATACAAAGTGCCTTTCAGCTAATAATGGCTAACAAAACCTTGGGTTCCAAAATACACGTCTTGAAGAACAAAATACAGTTGATTGGGAGCTAAGGCCCCATTTCTGATTTTAAGCCATATCCACTGACATCCATTCAAAGTTGCATTCCAAGAATGACAGGCCAGTAAGTAGGTCATTACTGAGTACACAGAGACCAGGGGCACAACTACAGCTTTACGTTAATCACGAGGTTTCGTGCAACAATCATACTGTTGTCTAATTTATGCTTTTGGGGAAGTAAAATCAGGATTTGTGTCAAAGACACATTATTTTAAGCACTGCTTTAAATCTAACAGAGTTAATATCTATCCTTAAATCTATTGGTTCTAATAATCAGTAGTGGATACTCTCTTTTAAATATTAAAAAATAGACACACATTTCTTTATTATTAATATCATGATTGCTCCTCGGCATCTTTATATTCATTATTTTTAATGCAACTTGTAAACAGTCAAGGACACCTCCTTGTCTTCTATTTTTGTTTTCACATTTTAAAATTTCTCCACACATAAAAGTGTTGCACAACAGGGGGTCTTCATCTTTGATGAGCCTGTCTGGTACCTTAGGAAGAATGTCCTGGTTTTCCCCACTTTGTAGTAACACTTACCCATCGCAACTATTTTCACCAATACTGACTAATTCCTTTGTTTTGGAAAATGAGGTTAGGGTTCACAATAAAATTTATGCTGGCTTAATCTACATGCTTTTAAGCTACTATTTATTAGCCTTTAAAATTCAGATGTCTGCATAACAAAGCAGAGCTTTTCTAAGGAAGCTGCCTTCAGCACTTTTCAGGGTAAAGAAGCCTTCTGAAGGGTCTAAGAAAATTTGCACACACAATTCTCAACAGTGATTGCGCTCATTCTTTCCAGTGACTGACAGGACACACTCAACCAACTCACAGATCAGTGCTTGAATAAATTCTTTTAGAATCTTTAATGAAAAGTAACGTATCATTTGTTTATTATCATACATGTAATCTCCAATATCTTCCATCTCACCAGGATGGATTCTTTTGGAAATAAATTCATATGCTATTTAAGAAGCATTGATAATATCAAATGATGTCAGATTTAATTAGTCGAAAGCAGATTTTATAAACAGTGACCTTGGCTCAGGGGAAATGAAAAAAAAAAATATCCTGACGATAAGGAGATAACAACTGATGGATGGAACATTATTCTATTTGGGAAAACGAAAACTGGCAAAGCATTTAGAAATTGAATTCATGACCTGCAAAACAAGATCAAATTAAAAACTGTCAGACTGGTTTTAAAAAAAATGCCTGAATGTGTGAAGGCAGGAGAATATAATAGTTCTGAAATGTAAATGAGGATGGCTGGGAATTTCTGAACTGAAAACTGGTTTTCTAATTGCAAAAAAAAGATGGTGATGGGGGGAGGGTTGAAAGGAGATAAGAATTAAGTATACATAAATGGTGCATAAATTGATTGCCAACAAGGGATAGTGTTAGTAATAGCACAGACTAGACTAACCATACATTTATAAGGAAAAATAATTCTTTGCTGCAGTAGGTGAGGAAAGCAGATACTCCTATTTAAGGAATGTAAGATGCCTCAATATGTGATTTTAAAGAATACAATAAAATATGCTACATGCATTAGCCACCATCTCACCTAACAGAGACCCAGCTAACAATTTTTTATGTGCTAAAAAATGCACAGAAATGAGGGGATAACAAAATGAACTTAAAATGGATCAAGAATAATACAGTGTTAACCATTTCTAGAAGCTGTGTTAGAAAAAAGATACTATTTGTGAGAGTTGAATGAAAATTGAAGAAATAATACTGATAATATCGAGGACTTTGACACTGACAATTCTCATACTATTTTCCTCAACTGTAATTTATGTCAGGGTACCCAAGTGAAAACAAAAATTGGGTTTATGAAGATATTATAAAGAATACTTGGGATAGAAACCGCAACTAGGAGGACATGTGATCATAAATTTACCTATCTAAAAAGAAGTATGAACGTACATAGATTCTTCACACTAGTGAACGTCAAAGAATGAGCAAAATGAGACTGAACACTGAGCTAATATTAGTCAAATAAAAATAATATATTTTACTTAAAAACACAATCATACTTTTAAATGTCATATACTCTGTTTTCATTACAGATAGGAATGATATTAAACCAGCTGATGAGTAAGTGGGCCAAATCTTGGCAAATACCATCCCTCACTTTAGTGCTGTTTACTAAATGCCTCATCTATTTCACAGTCTCTTTAGACAGCTGGTGATGTCTAAGAGAAGGTGCCCTTTCATGAATACATACTACAATGTCATTAGTCATCCCATAAACGCCCATGCCACCGCAAACTCAGAAAAGTGAAAAGAATGCAACATATCTTCATAACAGTTTTTTTCTCAGTAGAAATCTAGTCTATTTTGCAAAGCCATGGAAGCCCTTCTCTGAATAATTAATGGTATTTTTGGTGACATTTGGATGATGAGCCATAACTCATAAGTCATAACATAAGGGACTGCAGAAGGATAATGATAAGAGTTACAGTGGAACAACTTTTTTATTGAGAAAGTTCTGGATTCTTCAGCATGATACACATCAGAAGCTACTTGTTCAGCTTCTTCTCCCACGGATTCCAGGCAAATATATTCAAGTTGCTACCTATTCTCCAAACATGAAGATCAAACTATTACCGTCTTTATAAACTGAGAGTGTGATTATTCACACTGTTTCCGCAACTGTCGACAAACTAAACGAGAGAGGAAACAAAGTAATCAAATGTCCAGCAAATGAGGGCACACATAACTCTAGAAATTGTAGGACAGCCCACCTTCTCTGGAAACGCCAGCAGTAGAGATGAAAACAAATTTACTTTCTAACCGTATTTTTGCAGAAATGGCTTTTTACCAAGAACGTGTCTCAGGGAAATTCAAAACACAGGTTTAAAGTGAAATGCATAATATGGCAAATTATTCTAAAGAAATAAATGTATACCACCTGCCAAGCAACAACAAATCTGTGGAAATATTGAGAAACATGCTTACATTTGATCTTCAAAATCTAAGAACTAGATGCGTGTGCTATTCTTCAAGACTTAGTGTAATTTGTAACTCTTGAGTATGGCATGAAAAACACATTATTGTTCTGGTTAATAACATATTGGGAGATAATTGTGAATTATCTTTCTATTCTACAGAGGGTTATTTTTTCCCTTTTGATAACAATTTATATCCAAAACGGGGGTGGGGAAAGGCGGGGAATGACCCAGAAGCCTGAAGCCCAGCCATCTCCTCTTGCTCAAAAAGGCCATGTTGAATATTGATTTTAGTTCATGTGTGCCACTGTTTTCCTTTTTTTTCTAACTATTGCTGCCTTCTTCATTTTTGTTTTAGTAAACAAATCAACATTTCACCATTTAATAGCCACTACCCACAAAACCCCCAGGTATACTAAGAACTAGAAATACTGGAGTTTCAGACTCCCACAAGCATTGTGGAAATGCAATTTGTAAGGATTATTTGAGGTACTAGGAAGCAACATGCCCACATATTAGGATAACATTTGATGGATCCAGACACTGTTGGCAAACTCCCAATTTGCTCCTATCGCACCCAACAGATGCGGAGCAGAGGAGGAAAAAGACTTGGGAGGCAGGAATCAAAGGGATGTGTGTGTGTTGACACAACACGTGTGAGTACATGAGCATGTCTATGTGTGAGTGTGTGTGTGTAGTCCCCAAAATTGCTTTTAATACTATGAGATTGTTTGGTACTAAACTCTTGGAAAATTACTTCTTTTTTCTCAACATAAATTACTTATAAATAAAATCTAAAAGAAATTCCCATCCAGTAGGGAGGATGACTGTGTAATGTTGAAACTATGAGTTCCCTTTTAGATCAATAGATTGCAATTAACCAAGTAATAATTACACACACACACAGACACACTGTGCAGCATTGAGAAACATCATAAAGCCCCTATTTGGACCCATTTTTACTATGGTGAGTGAGACATCAGTGAAATTAGAGAAGCACAATATTTTGCATAAAATAAAATAAGTTTCACAGTGGTAAATGAAAACGCAGTTAAAAAATAAACTGGCAAATGAAAACAAAACCATATCCATAATCATGAGATACCAGCCTATCAAGAAATATCCTGGGAAGTCCAAGGATTAACAACAACTTTTAGAGGTACTGAAGAAGAACTGCAGTTTTCAAGTCTCAGATCAAATACAGGTGGGTAGAAGGCAAACTTGTCCGAGTGCAATAGTGGGAAAAGACACAGGTACAGCTGGGAAGTCAGTGTCGTCAGCAGAGCCTCTTACCAGGTATTGCAATTGTACTTCTTCCTGGACACCAAATTCTACCTCAGCTTCATACGGTATGGGTGTAAGTTGGGCACAATGTTGAATGCCATCAGTAAATATATGTGATGAAGCACACAGAGATTAACACTCTACAACCAACATGATAGTGGATAAGCTTTCTCATTTATACACACAAAAAATATCCAAATGTAGTGACACTAAACAGAATGTTCCATTTGTGTCTTTCATCCTTACAATGACTCATGTTACTACATAAATGTCAAGCTTACATTTCAGTAACTTTAAAGCATGAACTCTATACGTGTTCAAATGCGCCACTCACTGGCTACATAACGTTGAACTAGTACGTTACATTTCTAGCACTCAGCAAGCTTCTTTGAAAAATGGGGAAATTACACTACCTGTATCACTAGGATGTGGAGAAACTGAATTGACATAATAAATATAAAGAACTTATTTTATTACTAACACATAGTAAAAACACAACACCAACAAGCTACTAGTATTATGGTTACTATTATAACAAATGTTATCAATCTGCATGAACATAGCATTTATTTTTCATTAACAGAAACAACACTGAAATGATACTCACGTTTATCTTTCTGACTGAATCTCTTTCCCCCTTCCATTAGGATTAATTATTAAGTGGCTGATCTAACTGATCAAGTAGTTTGCACATTGAAATAGTACCATGACTCAATGGGTTAATCTTCCACTTTCAAGCACCAGCATCCCATATGAGCAGAAGATGGGTTAAATCCTTGGAATCTTATATCAACATGGAGACCCAGAGGGAAGCTCCTGGCTTCTGGCTTTGGATTGGTTCAGCTCCAGCCATTGTGGTCACATGGGGATTGAACCAGTGGATGAAAAATCTTTCCTTCTCTCTTTGCTTTCCTCTATAAATATGTCTACCTGATACAAAAGTAAATCATTAAAAATAAAAATAAAGAAATTCTGGGGACATAGCACTGTGCGTGTTGTCCATCAAAGACCATGTCCAATCGCAGATCATGTCTAGGGACAGTTCTCCACACCCCTGACAACATTAAATCTTTAGATGATTTTTTAACAAGTTTGGCATAAATTCTGCCCTTGGTTTCAAAACAACTATTCTTTATTCTTTATGGCTCACTTTCTTAATACATTATAAATCTTCAAAAAAATGAAAGAAAGGAAAATATTGTTTGGGAACACACAAAAAGAGTTTTCCAACTGTGACTCCTACTGAGGTTGATGAAAATGATGACTGGGGAAGATAAACAATTACAACTGGGATGAGAGGCCTTAGTTGCTGAGGAGAAAATTCAGGAAAAAAGCCAAGTATGTTTAATTTCCCACAATACATCACTTCAACCATCTGTGAGAAAGAAAATGTGCTCTTTAAAAGAAAAACAATGACAGAAAAAGGGGGTTTTAGGGAGTAACTTCATACATATTTCTTGTTCTTCAGTTAGCTCTTTGTTAATGAGTTGCTAAGACACATAAAAATAACTAACAATGTCCAACACAATAATACTAACAAATAAATACCGAGGACCTAAAACAAATGAATATTCTCATGTGTAAATGTGTTATAACTCTGTGTGTACAGAATACCATAAAACCATCCTTATTTTCACAGAAAGATGGATATACAGACAGATAGCAATGTAAATCATTAATGATTTACATAACAAAATGTTACTGTAACTTAGGTGACAGAATTAAGAAATAGCTTCCCTGAAAGAATATTTGTTATGGAGGATACTGACGTCTTTATTTTCTTCCTGGTTTTTCTCTATATCTAACAAATCGCTAATCATCTGTGTCTGCATGTCAAAAGTATAGTTTCATCACCAATCTGAAGAAAACATAATGATTTCCTAAAAGGAAAAAAAAAAGATTCTAAGTCTAAAAGGAACTGACTGTACAAAGAACAATACCATAAATTACAGCACAAAATATCTCAGGGAACACGTGCTCCAATCACACATTAAAATTCATCTCTGTAGTAGTGCTACAAACAACATTCTTGGAGAAATGACAAGACACTTCAAATTATGTGAAACATTTGGTTTGGTTTGCAAGGACAAGTATTTCTTTTTTTTTTTTAAATCCTCTGTAAAAGTTCCTAGAAACACAATTTATGTCCTAACATGCTTAAGGGCTAGGGTTGTCCTAGGCAACAGCAGTTTTTGTTCAGCATTTCTGGCTTTGGTTGGATTCATGGATCGTTTGCAATCAGTGTTGAAATGCAGGCTCCAGTGAAAACTGTGAGAAACTGAGAAATGTTACATGCATAATTCATGGTTGCCTCATCGCTGGATATATGTATATGTGAGGATCCAGGGTAACACTGCTACCCTAGTTATAGAAAATACAACTTCGGATATACTCAACATTCTTATGCATATGTTAAAAAAAATCTGCACCTTTCATTAAAAGGTCTTCATGAAGACATGCTCACATTAGCACTTCCAACTTCTTACCATGACCTACACAGCTCTAAATTACTTGGTTTAGAATTAAAGCTTAACCTCATTACACATTCCCATCCACCTCCATCAACTTTGAGTTTCAGTGGCCTTCTGACAGTTCTAGAATACCCCCAAGCTCTTTGCTGACCCAAGACTTTTTGGACCATACTGTTCAGTCTAACTCTAGCGGGAAGTGTTAGGTACCTGACGGCATCAGTCTGGGTTGTGGTCAGAGACCTCCTGTAGATGGTTACCCTGTGGTGTTCTCCACAGGACAGCTCACAGGTTTGCAGCTGACTGCTCTCAGAGCAAAGAAAGAATACTCTGCCCTTTGTAACCTTATCACAAAAGTGATACTCCAGAAACCTGCTGCATTTGTAGTCATTCATTATGCACCGACGGGTATCTTCTAAAAACAATTTTCTTGGTCTTTTTCTTCTCTCCCCTTCTTTATTTCTCAGCTTCAAAGCCATTATTTACGAGTCTGTGCTTTAACCTTCCAACATGAAGCAGCCTTTCCCCTCACCTTTCACTTTTTATTGAAAAATAATATTTTATTTCTTTATTAGATTAACAAGGGGTTTCTCTATTTTACATTTGTGATAAGACTCAAACTGGAGAGAGTGAACCAGTGGATGGAAAATCTCTCTCTCTGTCTCTTCCCTCTATGTATCTTTGCATTTAAATACAAATAAATGAAAAAAGAGTAGGTGCATTTGTTGGCTAGAAAATACATTATTGACAGTGAATGATGCAAAAATGTCAGTAGTCACAGTTGTTATACTGATAAAATACCCTATTATACTTGCAGTCATGAATATTACTCCAGTAAAAGACATATTTTCTTTCCTTTTTTTTGCCTTCTTACTTAATTGGAGTAATAATTTAAAATAAAATGCCGCTATGTAATCAGAACACACACACACACACACACACACACAGAGAGAGAGAGAGAGAGAGAGACAGAGACAGAGACAGAGAGAGAGAGAGAGAGACAACCCAGATGCTACACCATGGACAATCCCACTGAGCACCACCACCAGGCTCAGGATTCTCTCTCTCTCTCAATTCTAGTATATACATACCAGCCACAATTACTACAAATGCCACTTAGTTGAGTCTTTTATTACACTAAAGGCACTTCAGTTTTCTTCAAATTACTTCCAAGAGCTGCAAGAAACTCCCTCTGCTTATGGTCATTTATAACCTCACTTAAAATTCAATTCTTGGTGTCTATAGCACACCTGACACATTCTTCAGCATCATTCACCAATGATTCATCATAACTTTGCAAACTTAATTTCAAACCACTGCCTATCACTCAGCCTTTTATTAGGCCTAATAAACTGTTGGTACCACTGGATTGAACAAATCCAATTTCTTATGGCTTTTTGGGGAATGAACCAGTGGATGAAAGATCTCTCTCTCTGTTTTTCCTCTCTCTCTGTAACTGCTTCAAGGAAAATAAATAAATCCTAAGGGGAAAAAATGAACAAAGAGATCCCAGATGACTGAGGATCCTGGGGATCCACAGCACTGAGTGTAACAAAATGAGAGGGAACCAAAAAGAAGACCAAAGAGGTGAAAATTAAAACAGCTGGAGAACCAAGAGACTGTGGTGTTTGCTTAACACCAACAACTCTATCTAGAATGTCAGAAACTCAAATTCGTCTCTATCTTCTATCTTTAAGCTCCAAATAAAATCTCACAGTTTCCATGGGACCATCATTTATTTTATTCCATACCTATTTTCCAATTTAAAAATACATAATGGCTCCATTTGGGAGACATTTTATTTGTATAACCAGTAGAACCTAAGAATCCTTTGTCTACTGGTGCCCCTTACCTCATTTTCAATAAGAAACTGATCACTGTGACACAAACCTATACTTCATTCATCTGTCTGACTTCAGGGATGGCATGTGCCTTGGAAACCAGAAAGTGTATTGACTTTACGATACGGAATTGAGCACAATTTCATGACCATGTTTAAGCTTAGTCTTCAGATATTTTTGCATGAAGACAACATATGGCTTATGCATGAGAGGAATCAAAATAATGTAGGGAAGAATGAACAACTGTTTCTCGAGAGAACAAAGGGAGAGAGAGAGAGACAGAGAGAGAGAGATGTAGAGAGAGACGTAGAGAAATGAAATGCCCAACTATTGCAAAAAACAGGCAGATACGGATATGCCCATGTTATCTGAAAAGAGTAATAGGATCATCACCAGAACTTTCAGATGTAAAGAATGGCAATGCCATGCATGTTTGATATTACAATCTTTCTTCTATCAAATAAGATCCACCAACATTAACAACTCAAAGGCAATACTAATTCTAGCTTTGTGAAAGTTGTTATCAAAAATGTGGACAGCTAAAGCTGACTAAATCTACTCTCCAAACCCATCCGATTTCATGAAAGAAAATCCAATTGACAGAACATTAAATAACAGAAACGTTGTACAAGTAAAACCTTTCAGAAACATTCTACTTGAAAGCAAAGGGTTTAGGAATGAGGGCCTCAAAGTTTAAATGATTGTTTCTACTCTAAGTACAGTTTTGAAAGGCAAGGTCAAGTTTAAAGGTAGACTGTCACACAGACACAATCAGCATTTAAAATAATATGTGGATGCATGTTCCTTGGTCTGCTAGTGTTGTTACAATAAAATATCATAAACTCCATGATGTACAGACAATATGAGTTTAAACCTTACAATTCTAGATGCTGAAAAGCATAAACAGAGGGTCCAGTTTTAACAGCAAGGCTTGTCCTTTTATCCTTGCATGGTAGAAAAGTATCTTGTGCAGGATGATTTCATAAGGTTACTAACCTCGTTCATAAGGGCTACTTCCCCACACCTTCATCTCCTCACCTAGTCCCTACCTTCAGCTTGAGAGTTCAGATTTCAATAGAGGCAATTGGGGAGATGTAAAAAATTCAACATCTTGCAACTTATATTCACACACATGTTATATATAAATATATATGTATATATATGTATACACGTAATTGGATAAATACTGAGGAAGGAAACATTTTGAACATGTGTCATCATACTCTTAGGTTCCACATATCTATATTCTGCTCACCCAGGGATGGTGATGATGACAAACGAGTCAATTTTTTAAATACCTACAAAAAGCATCAAGGGTAAAAAGCAGAAAAAAAAGAAATATGTATATATATATATATATATATATATACACACACACACATTACATACATACATACACACACATATATATGCATACACAATATGGTCTAAACAAGGATCATATTATTATTCAGGAAGAATCTCCTTGACATAATCATAATGAGATACAACAAGGCTCATAGTGAATGTGCAAATCCCGAGAATTGCTGAAGCATGTTTCAGAAAAGTCAGCCAAATCTGCTGAGTAAGAAGGCTTTTGTATGTGACAAGTGCCTTTTCTTTAAATGCCATGCTTGAAAATGTATGGCTCTTACTAAGAAAGGAAAATCGGAGCCAGGTGCATAGAAAATAAGTCACTGGCATATTGTTTATAGTTCACCGAGAGAGGGCGCGGTTTGGCAAGCAGGTATTTCACAGCAGAATGCATTGAGGTGCCTGCATCCCATGCGGGAGTGTGTGGGTTGGATTCCAAGCCCTATTCTCTGTCTCAGCTCCCTGGGGGTGCACACTTTGGGAGGTAGCAAGCAATGGCTCTAGTACCTGGGGCCGTACAACTGGAACGGGAGACATGGATGGCAATCCACAGTCCTACTTTCAGTCTGTGCCAGCCCTGTCTGTTTTGGCTTTTGGAAAGCAAGCCTTCTTTTCTGTGTGTTTCTGCTGTTCTCACTTTTTCCTCTGACTTGGAAGCAAATGAAGTATACATTAAGAAAAAGAGAGATATTGACCCTTATTAAGAAAAAGAAAGGCTTTTACTAGCTTGCAAGAACAGGGTATTATTAAAGAAAAAGTGTCACAATAAAATACTAGGGGTGAGGATGGTGGAAACTCTGAGCTTGAACCAGATAGGCACACTCAAAAATGGCAAATTTCAATACCCTTACATGGATGAATTCAGATTAGAATCCTCTTTATTGGTGGATTAACTGAGCATCTTGCCACAGACTGCCTGCCTATTATTCATAGATCTTGTTAATAATCCTCCCTCAACTATGACCACACCTTAAGAATTACAATCAATGGGGCCTGGTATAGTAGCCTAGCAGCTACAGTCCTCACATTGCTCATGCCAGGATCCCCCATGTGTCCCAGTTCTAATTCCTGTGGCCCCACTTCCCATCCAGCTCCCTGCTTGTGGCCTGGGAAAGCAGTGGAGGACAACCAAAGCCTTTGGATCCTGCACCCACATGGGAGACCTGGAAGAGGTTCCTGGCTCCTAGTTTCAGATCAGAGCAGCTCTGGCCATTGTGGCTGTTTGGGGAGTGACTCAGTGGATGGAAGATATCCCCTCCTGTCTCTCCTTCTCTCTATATATTTGACTTTCTAATAAAAATAAAATAAAATAAATAAAAAACCACAATTAATGTAAACTAGCATTCTTCTAAAAGTCAGCTATGTCAGTTTTACTGGTCATTTCTATTAAGCAGAAGCCACAACAATCACAGTGACTTTTATTCCTGATTATGTTCTGCTGATCTTGATGGGTTTTACCAACTTCAGGGCAGAATTGTTTTGATTTATCCATTCATATTGCTGGTTGATTCAAAAAACCAAAAGAGACATATATTGATAAAGAGCCAACTTTACCCTGCCCCTAACCAGAAATTTCCTTCAATAAATCTTTCTTTTTCCATTGTTTCCAACAGGAATTCAATGAGAAGCACGATACATGATACCCAGGGGGAAACATCTTACCCATCACTGAGAACATTTTTAAAGCTTCTGTGGTTACACAGGAGAGGATTTCTCCCCATATATTCAATTAGCTAAGAATAAAAAGAATTGGGCCCAGCGGCGTGGCCTAGTGGCTAAAATCCTCACCTTGAATACCCCAGGATCCCACATGGGCGCCAGTTCTAATCCCAGCAGCTCCACTTCCCATCCAGCTCCCTACAAAGCTTTGGGACCCTGCACCCACGTGGGAGACTCGGAAGAGGTTCCTGGTTCCCGGCTTTGGATTGGTGCGCACCGGCCATTGTGGCTCACGTGGGGAGTGAATCATCAGACGGAAGATCTTCCTCTCTGTCTCTCCTCCTCTGTGTATATCTGACTTTGTAATAAAATAAATAAATCTTAAAAAAAATAAAAAGAATTACTTCCTCTCAAAAATATGTAAAATCAAGGTGACACACACCCCATTCCTCTCTCCATCTTAGCTACCTAGATACCACTATTATTTTCCAATTCTTCTTACTGAGATAGAATATTTGAGGCTTCACGTGGTATCATTTGTTTTAGCTTCCTGAACATAGACAGTACTTACCTTTTTTTTTTTTTTAAATTCAGTTATTACTCTAAAAAGTATCGGTTCATATTTACTCATGGCAATCGTAAGTCACTCTTTCAGTGGAAGAATTAAGAGCAATGAAGAACTGATATAAGATGTGCAAGTGTTTACAGAAAGAAAAAAAGTGTCACAGACAATGTGTTCTTAGAACAAATGGATTCTTTCAAATATCTATAATTAAGATTTCTGATAAAAATCCAACTATAGTAATGATTCACAGTGCTACACAGAATGAAAATAAAATCAACAAGTGGATACTAGTTTTGGTAAATGAAGAAGTGTCTCAAGGGTCACCCCATGCCAAGTAGAAGTACGTAATACTGGAGGCTGATGCTTATGTCCCTCTAAACTCAACATGTTGAAATCACAGTTGTCAAGGCGACAGGTAGGGTCATAGAGAGGTATCAGATTCTGACCTTTGTAAAAAGGACTTCAGAGATGAATGGAGGAAATGGCAAGAAGGGACTGTGGTTTGAGAACAGGGCCCTCATGAGATAAAAAAACCTGCAGGAGCCTTATCTTCCTAACTTACTTAACTGCAAGTGATAAACTTCTGTTTTTGACATGCTGCCCATTTCCCATGATTTTATTTTAGCAGGCTAAATGTACTAAGATAGGCATAAATGGCTATTCTGACATCTGGGCTGGAAGTAATGACTGCTTTTCTAGAGCTCCCAGGTGAGGTTGATACTGTTTGTCCACAGATCTCAGTGGGAAGGGCACAGTTCTGTGACGTGGCATCAGTGGAGGCCACTGTTACACACAGCCAGCCAGAAAGTGACCATTCTTCATGCTCAAGTCTGAAACAAAGGCACCTTGAGTGGTTGCAGATCAAAAACCAGAGAAGAAAGAAGTGATAGAAAATTGAACAAGAGACTTCTGCATTTCTAGCCTGATAGCCTAAAAACATGGTGTGGTTTTCCAAGGACACCTAATACTCACACAATAGAGAGACAAATACTATTGGTATGTAAAGATTAAAGGGAATATCCTATTGAAGGCCATTAGCACATTGTAAAAACTTGTAAAGATTAATGGCATACTACCTTACTGGCACATAATAAGGATTGAGCAGATGGTACTCATTTACACTGATGTTGGGAGCATTATCATCACTACCATTATAAAAGAATATTAAAGGTTGCTGAAGAAATTCATTTCCTCCTATGGATTCATTATACAGAGAGGAAAATCAAAATCCCAGAAGTAAAACTGACTTGCCCAAGATCATGTGACCTATGAGCTGCTTATTCAGTGGTGAGTTTTATCGACTCTATGGTGCTGTAATGTTTTGTTGTTGTTTCAACTTAATACCTGCTGCTGACCTTATTACATATCTTCCCATTTAAGGGAATGTATAGTGATGGAGTAAAATATATTATCATATCAAGACGTGGGGATACAATGCAATAAGCATCCTTGCTTCCAAATCAAAGATGGACTTAAAATGAAACTGTTGGACATATCTAGAGAATGGGATGTTGGACTGACATTGTATGTACCAGCAATGTTGTTGAACACTTGAATAGCAGACTTACGAAGGACTGTATTACTGTAACAATATGTATACATTGGGAGTATCAGTCATGGGGGTGGGAATTTCAGGAAGGGGAACCCTAGATTCTACAGAATTGTACAATAAAATTCAAATTTCAAAATAAAAATTCAAATTCAATAAAATTCTACAAAAGTATCTATATTCAGAGGGAAATTTTTACTAGCATTACTCATTTGAATGTACAAGAAGTATTTATTTATCCATTTGGTATTTTACAAGAGATGCAACTGTATGTGTGCTTTCTGAAAGCTTACCACATACTGGTTTTTCTCAAGTTTGACAGAAATAATACAAGAATGTATTGATGGGACTATTTCTGTATCTGTTGGCATTAAGATAAATGAGGATGATATTTGTGTTTCATGCAGGAAAGTCATTGGTTTCTGCAGTCACAGGGAACTGCTAGCATCTTTTTTGGCTTGTTTGCTTTCCTTAGGTGCATATGCAACTTGGGTACTGCATTCTAATAACTACACATACTTTGAAAACTTTTTTTTTTTTACTTTTTGGTAGTAGTTTTCTTTTTGGTTAATAGTTTAGGATATTATGGAGACTCAGAGGCAACCTTTATTAGGAACGAACTATTAAGGGAAAACTTACAAAGAATGAATTTGTCTTAAGTACACAATTCCAGAGGTGAATAGTTTACTGAGTTTTATAATTATCGTCATGCTTGAATTTTTATTACTCCAATATGACCTTTGAATTTGTTCTTAGTTTATCTGCATCAAGTTACCAGTCCAGGCCAAACAACCACATGCCTAAATTCTATGGAAACTGTTTTGCTTTCATAGAAATGGATGTATAAAATATGTATTCTTTTGTGTTTGATGTTTTGTACTTAGAATAATGTTTTTGAGTTGCATTTCTTTTTGTATCGTGTCCCTGTATTTTATTCTGCTTAAAGCTATTTAATTACTGTATTTCTGTTTAAGAGTGTAGCTCAGCAATCACATTGCTGTTTCAGGAGTCCCCCAACTGAATTCCTGGTATGAATTTTGGCTAATCTGCTTCTGATTCTAACAGGTTCTCAGAAGCAACAAGTGGTTGCTCAAGTAACTGGTTCTTTGTCACTGACATGGAAAACCCAGGTGGAGTTTGGGGATCATGCTTTGGCTTAGTCCACTTTTGGGTTATGCAGGCATTTCAGGGAGTTAATCAGTGGATGGAAGATCTAGCTATCTGCCTCTCAAATAAAATAAAATAAAATAAACTTAAAAAGAGAGTTATACACACAGCACTTTGTCTACACATTTATGATATTTCTTCATTTAGTCTGAAATTTTAAACAAGCCTTTTGTTAGTTCTGCTTACAATGCTTCGGATTGAAAAGGACAATTCATTCCTGCTAATGGAGAGGAATGTGCAGCCCACAGTGGGTCATACTTTAAGTCAGTCTAACCTGATGACTTCACACTGCAAAAAATTAATTAAAATGCTATCTATTAATTACCGAATTTGATATGACATAGTTGTGACCTAGAATTTTATTAAAAGTTTATCTATAACATTGTTTTTTCCCCTTTTTCTAGGTATTACGACAAAAGCAGTACAAAAAGCCTGAGTCACAGTTCAGAAATTTTGGGAAAGAATTACAAAAAGAAAAATCTACTAATAAAGAGAACATGCTTTAAGATATTCCATTTTTTCTAGCAGAGGTCAGCAGGAACTACTTTGTTCAATGAAGCTTTAATGGTTCACAAACACAAGGAGAGCTAATCCATGGGTAGTTAAAAATGCCAGGTTCATGCAGTAGCAGAAAGAACTGGTATACTACTTATGGATTTGAAGAAAGAAATAATAAAAATATTACAAAAGATGTTGCTTTAGATGATAACAGGTTTTCAAATAAGTTTCCTTTTGTTTATAATCAAAATTCTGATATTGGCTGACACACAGAAAAACATAAACAGAGAGGGAAAATTAAGGAAAGGTGTGGAAGATAAAGCAGAGTATTGTATAATTTATGAACTCCCGGAAATGAAGGAGTATAACAGAAAGCTACCGAGACTCATTAACTGTGCACTACACAGAAAATAAAAAGCCACTGAGTAGCACTCCAGTATATTTTCACTCTAAGTCCAATCTCCTTAATTTACAGCGAGGTTGTTTCTTAGTTTTTATATATTTTATGATTTTAAATTTGAAAAAAAAAATACATTTGGATGCATTCAGCTCTTCCCCTATACATTTTCAAAAAATAAAACAAGAGACAAAATCCAAAAAGCAGTCAATATCAAAAAGTCATAATGCTCTCTTCACATGGTTTTCAATGAAATTCCATATCAGACATCTTATTTTTTTCTTGGCTAAGTCTCAAAGTTATTAATATCAACAGGTAATAAAGCTTCAGCATCACTATATAAAGTCCTTGAATTACAAATTATTTCTGTATTATAGGCTGGACAATACTTAGGTTATGACACCTGATATTGAATTGCCAGAGAAACAGAGAGAAAATACCATTATTTCAAAGATACTTTTAAATGTTTTGCCTGTTAAAAGTCTGCTGTAACAAAGTTTAGAAATTTGATACAGTTGTTTACCAGTTTTGATACTTCATTTCCAAAGATATCCAAAACATTCTTTTTTATTTATGGAAAAAAGCTCATTAAGCTCCTTGCTAATCTTGATTCTATTTTTATACCAGGTTCTTTCATCACGATGAGTATTACTACCTGATGCTGGATTTCAAGGAACACCTGTAGACGTTCTTGGAAAGAACATGTCTTAGTGTTTTTCTCACCGAGGTCCAGTGACTTCTAGTAACTAAACTCTGGTAGTGATGATCTACATAGTATTTCTAGATACTTTCTTTCACTCCTATGTTTTATTTAATTAATTCATCCAGTTGCTCCACCACAGGGTTTGTTACACATATAAGGATAAAACAGGAAAGAAGGGGACAAAAAAATCCTGCTACATGCAAAGTACACCCTAGTGGGAGTAAAGTGAACATGTTACATGAAAGGAAAATACTTAGCATGTTAAAGGGCAGCTAACGACAAGAGAAGGAAATAAATTAGGACAGAAGATACAAAATGTGATGGCAAGATGCAGTGTTAGAGAAAACGTACTGCAGATACTTCACTAACAAGTTTAGAGACTTGGCTTCCTAGTATGTAGAGAAAAAGCATTCAGTGAAAGAGCATGCAAACGCACTGAGGCAGAAATAGAATATTTACAAGTTATGTCAATAACTCATTTTCATATAACCATTCACTTTTTCTATCGCTCTATCTCAACCACCAATATTACTGTGGTGGAGGACTGCAGAGCTCACACCTGATCTCTATTCAATTCTGAGGTAGCCCTGGCAAACTAGCAGAGGACAAGTGAAGAAACAGGAAGTTGGGATAGGACAGGAACACAGTCGAAATGGCTTGGTGGGATTTTTCAGGAGCAAATGAAGCTGGACAAAGGAGTGAACTTAGAAAGCGAAGTACCTGTGATTCCAATTTATAAACAAAGTGGAGACACACGTCACCAAATTGACATGCAGATCTTGAGTTCACTGGATTTGTTTGGGCAGAATTACTACACTGGCATGACCAATTTATAGTTGATACTTGTGGTCATGAGGGGTGGATTCTATGTAGAATGATTGTGGACAGAAAAAAAAAAACAGAGATCTAATAGCTGAGGCATGGAGAATTTAAAAATATATACCTCGGAGGGAAAAACAAAGTAACAACAAAACAAAACATTCGACTATCAAAGAGTTGCCAGAAAATGTTAAGAGACAACATGGAAAGCGTGGCACTGCACTATCCATAGGGAGAAAGCACTAAGTTTTATCTAAAGCGTTTTGATTCAACTCTCCACTGTTTGAGGTTATGGAAAAAAGGCCACTTACTGTCCTTCAGCTGCCCGAACGAATGATACAGATGTTATTCTCAAGCTATTTCTAATTATTTCTAATGTTTTATATTTCCTTCAGCAGCTTGTTCCTTGTATTTGGTGCCTGGTTCTGTCCTCTTCTCTTCATTTCCCTATCACTCCCTTAGCTGAAGATACTATCATCCATCCAGGATAATGACAGTCTGCCTCCTGGTCTTACCAGTGCCTTCAAGCCTCCCAACTTTTTATCATTTGAATGTTTCTTCCATGTGAGGACCAGAGTGATCTTTCAAAAATGGCAACCTAACAAAAGAAAAGCCCTTTGATCACTTTCCATCACTGTCAAGATCAAGCCAAAACACAAGGCTTTTTTTTTTTAATAATTGGTCCACCTTTTGATTCCTTCTAAGCTTTAGCTACAGATTTGAGACTCTGCCAAGTGTTTCTACCATGGAAGATTCTCTGCTTTACTTACCTTATTTCTACTCATAGTTTAGGTCTCAGCAACCTGTAGTACAACTGGCACTATTCTCTGAATCCCCAGCAGAGGAAAAATAAATAATATACATGGAAATCCAGTAAACTGTGAATTTTTATAAAATAAAAACGAGGATTATTAAGTAACTTTACTTCTACTGCCTCTCCCCTCCAATTGTCAAACCAGGACAATTGTAATTAAGTGGACCACATCAATACAACACATAGCTCAGGTATAACAGAGAGTGAGTGTCAAATGACGGTTAACTTTGAATTATCATCAAATGTTGTAGTGGAAAAATGTTTTTATAATATTAATCATTCAGCAACTAGGGAAATGCTGTCTGCATTCGGCATCACTCATACCAGCTTCTCGCAAATGTTTCGCACAATAGAAATGAGTCTAGTACAGATTGGTCCTTGTTCCTTTTCTGAGCATGCCTCACTCGCTTTCCAAACCCGGAACTCCACAATGATTTTGCTATTTAGCTTTGTCTGCTTAAAGCAAACTAAATAAACCAATCTATGAGGAGGACCTACGAAAACACAAATTTTCCTAATGCTTTTCTTTCACTTTTTATTTCTTCTTTTACAGTCATAACAATTTATACATTCTCACAACCCCTTATTGGCTACACAGAGTGGAGAAGCCTACTGGCCACAATATTGGCATTTATGGATCTTATCATATTTACAGTATACAAATCTAAACTTGTGTTTTAACCTGGGTTATTCTGTTATATTGTTGTTGCTGGTCTCTGCAGATTTTATTAATTTGTCTCAATATATATATCTCCATGAAGATTTTCTGGATTGCATAAAAATTTTACTTTTCTAAATTATTTTCTCATATGCAAAATCATAATCTAACACTTTGCCATATTTTACATGTTAATGACTTTTCGCTCATGCACTGAATTTTTGCTTTTTAAACTTACTGCAACTACTCAAAAGAACTAACTCTTTTATTTGTTTTATGTGTATACTCCCCAAAACTCAGTGCTGAACACAGGGTGTGTGGTTAATAGCATTTTGATGATGAATAGACTGAGGAATATAATAAAATCTAAGTATCATTATGTATTCAAGCATTCTCATCTTTACTAAGTAAGGTACTATGCTATTAAAAAGCTATAGAAACTATTCAGAACATGACTGACTCGGTCGACTTACACATAGTAGCTTTTCTTAACACATTTAGCGTGACACACAAGTCAGGAAAAATAATTTCCAAATATCTTCATGAGTAAATATAATTATGAGCTAAGAGCTAGTTTGGTTATTATCATCATATTTCTTATTAAATCCACCTTATGATCATTTTAAAATACAATTTATTTTAAAGTCCTCTTGGAAAAAATCCCTAATTAATCTGAATTTCTTCAGCAGCAATTCTGACTACTGTTAAGTTCATAATAAACACTCAGAGAACATTTAAACCCAGGCCTAATGAATACATCATGACCCAGTACCAATTCCTAAAGGCCATTTTGTCCCACTGGAAATTTCTATGGTTATTTTTAATTTGGAGATAGAAAATGACATAAAGAGAAGTTCCTGATTTGTTCTACAATATTTCTGGAGGTGGCAGAATGGCCCTCTAGTGAGGCAGCCACCAGGCCCTGCCAATCTTATAGTGGGTCTCAAGAGCCTATTGAAGTGCTGGCTTAAAGCTGTGAACATAATATTTATTACCTCAGAGTGTCTTCTAACTGCACTTCAACTCTAATACTATATAATGCTAAGTCTCAGCTGTGTGCTGGCTTACTGATAGCATAGCTTTAGTATTTCCATATTTCCATCTGATTGGTTGTAACAGAAGCTGTAATAGTAATCGTCAATTTCCAGAAATGTATACATTTTTTTCCCCAAACCTGAACTATAACCAGGGCGCATTTAATGCTTGTTTATCAGATGCCCAACATTCTACTTATATTCAGCCAGTGATGAACACTTAAGTTTTTAAAAAACAAATACAGATTACTTATGTCACTTTAATTTCTGGGTAACAATAAATTGACTATTTTTTTTCCAGAATATATGACTGTTCTGAGATTTGTTAGGTACGCAAGTGATTGCACCTAAAAATGTTTTCTGAATGAGAGAGAGAGACATGATGTGTGATCAGCCATCTATTTACCTAGACACATCCATAAGTCAGTCTGGATTAATAAGCAACAAGATGGTGGTATGTAACACAGGAAAAAGTGCAATATAATAAGTACAACTAAGATTATTTTAAGAAATGGAAATTGTGAATTAAGGCTAAATTTTACTCTAATTAAGTACATTCATTTGTGTTTATGTACATATGCATAGTTGTGTGTGTACCTGTGTGTAGTCTTTTCTTTTTTTTCCTTAACAAGTGGTTGAATTTTTTATTTTATTCACTACTGAAGACATGGAGCAGAACCAAACTAATTGCCTGCTGCTCTCATAGAATGCTGCTTATTAGGCCACTTTGGCCTGTGTTTCTAAAATGCCTTCAAGAAACTCTCAACTAAGAATTCTATTCCTAAGAGTTCTGTGTTCAGTGAACTTTCCTGACTGAATAAAGACATGACATATAAAGTCTATTCAGAATTCTATGGTCTGAGGTTGACATAGATTTTTGTTCCTTGGTGAGGAAGGCGTCAGCAGCACAACCTATAATAGCAAATCTATGAAAACCACACAGATGCCCAATTAAAGAGGAATGGATAAAGAAATGTTGATACATCTACTCCATGGAGTACTACTCAGCCAGTTAAAAGAATGAAATTCCACCATATGCAACAAATGGTCCCAACTAAACACCATCATCCTCATGAAATAAGTCAATCTCAGAAATACAAATATCATATGTCCTCTCTGATACAAGGCAACTTTCATATAAATACGAGATAAACAGATGTATAGGAAAACAAGTATATACACACATTCTCATACATTATACAATGGAGACTAGTATACTGGGAAGTGTAGTATGGATCTCTTTTCCCAAATCAAAGATGAACTCTTAGTGAAACTGTTGCTAAAAGATGGAATCCCAGTGAAACTGTTAAATCTATCTTGACAATAGGATGTTGGACTTCTTACATTTCAACAGCAGAGTAATGGACTATACTATCCTAATAATCTAGGGGGAAAACAGTGGCATGGGGGAAAGGGAGGGTAGAACGGAAAACACTTGTGCCTATGCAACCATGTAATGAAAATACTTATAGTTTAATCTAAAAAGGCAAAAAAGAAGAAATCCGTGGTCACATGGACAACAAAAGACATTTAGATTATGACAGCTATCATTAATTTTAACTGCTAATTGCTGCCTGCATTGTGGGCATTCTGCACTTCTTACATTTAAGCCACAAATACACTAAGTCCCTCTAAAGTAAGAAGCCGTAGTAGAACTGCCTTGGAATGGTCATTTATATGTAAATATATGGAGTAAATATGAAGGTTGTGTGCACTTACATTCATCTGAATACGTATCTGATTATTTTGCAGAGCCTAGAAGATTTTGGAACTTTTGAAAATTAATTCTGCAAAGTATTTCAGGGAAATAAGTGGTGCCTTTTGCCATACGTGTCTTTGTGAGATGGTATCACATCTCAATGACATTCTGGGAAGCAAACTAAGCATCCACTGATCAACATCAACCACCAGGAAGTACTGATGTTGAAGTACGTGAGATGTAGGATGAGGTGTAACTGAAAATTTCCCAAGAAATGAATATCATGGCCCTTCTCCCATTCGCTGTTGCCATTTTCCTACTTATGTTTGCAGTTGTCAGAATAATTTTACAATTCCACATGGCAGGATAAACGTTGGATACATACTTGCCTTTGTGTTTCCTTATATCGTTATTTCACAATTTAATCAACCGTGTATTTCATGTGATTGTTGCAATGACTGACATGCCCTGTAGTAGGAGGGGAAAGTAGAGGATACTAACTGAATGGATTTGAGTCCCCAGAAAACAGAGAAGTTTGTGTAATTCCAAGAGGAGATGACACATGGAGACTATGTACAGTCTGCCATTAGAGGAAACCCGTGTTTTGCTGTCTGAATAGAGCCCCAGAACCATGATGAAAACACTGAGGGGAGGGGCAGGGAAATGCCAACACAGAGTGCTGAGATGAGGATACCTCAAAGAATTCAGTCTCCTTTTGCCCAGGATAGAAACAGAGTATAATTAGTATGGTCAAGAAGGACCAGATCTACAAGTATCCTTGAATATGCCACAAAATGCTGTCTCACTGTGTACAAGTGATATGGACTCTGAATGAATAATAGGATGGAATAGTTGACATTACAAGCCCTTGTTCACAAACTGGTAATGTCACTACTGTTATGCTCTTATCCTAATAGTCTACACAAGCTTTTGAAAAGTTACACCTAGTCCAGGAGGGAAGGCGAGGAAATAATAGAATCAACTAAGTTTTCAATTTACCTAAGAGCTCAGATGAAAATTTTGACTAGGATCTGGGAAAGAAAAATATTTCTTACTCATCTGAATAGTTTGACGCAGTTTGTATCAACTACCTGTGGAAAACTCTTCAGCAACTCAGGTCACACTGTAGCATCATTTTCTTCAAGGCTCCAGGTTTTCATTTCTTCAGCGGCACTAATCATTCAGTAGCATGTTATTTAACTTCAGAGCATTGTATATTTTCTATTTTTGTTCCTGTTGTTGATTTTGTCTTGTGGTTTTTATATTTGAGGAGATGTATAATAACTGTAATGGGAGATAAAATGCCCTATGCATCTCTACTTTCAAATCGAAGTTGAACTCCCAGCGAAATTGTTCACTGTCCCTCGATAATAGGATGCTGGACTCTTTGCCACTGTCCATCCCTAAAGTGTCAGCATACACTCAAATACCAGAATGATGGACTTACGACTATTTATAAAGGACTATACTATTGTAATAATACAGGGGAAACCAGTGGGGTGGAGTGGACGGGATTTTGGAAGAGGGTTAGGGAAATCCCAGACCCTATGGAACAGTGTCATAAAATAATAAAAAAAATAAACATAAATAAAATTGAAAGAACTCATTATAAACAAAAGTTTCATTTCTATGGGATATACAGGGTATGATTCTTAGAGAGAGGTGAGAATTTATGCCTGGAAAATGAAATAGAGAAGGGAAGAAAAATGTATAAAAACAATGTGCTGATCATCCGCTGTAATGTAATGTATTACGTGCTTCACAAATACTTAGTATCCCATATACCGCACACCATCAAAAATTCCCATTTTCCCTAACAGAGTGCCAAGGCACAAGAAGGCCAAAGCACATGTAATGATGAAATTGTGATCGATCAAGGTTAAACACCATCTTCACGTATAGCAAAACACTAACATGTTCTTTTAATCTGTTGTGCAACAAAGCCAGGTTTTCTGACACAGCCAAACGATGAAACGATATTATTAAGAAAAAGGAATTCCAGGTTTTTCTCTTCACTGTTTTGCAAAATTACTGTGACTTCTTTTTAACTTTCCATGTGAACTTAAAAATATTAAAAAACATTCTCTACTATCACACTAAGAAATCTATTAAATATATCATTAAATCTTGCCTTTGAGAAGGGATCACAAGTTTTTGCTTTTAAATATATTTAGTGAGAGAACTAAATAACAGACTCAGGAGTTAAAAAAAAAAACATGAAGCCAATTATAGAAGCAATTCATCATATACATATTGATTAGTATGTAACATATATCAGACAAATTCTGTGCTCTGAGTCTAAAACAGACTCTAAAGCATAGTAAAGGGATTTGAAACTCAGAATTTAATTACTTGGATAGTATTCTGCAACTGATTTTTGCAAGATTTTACAAAGTGTTGTCTGGTCATTAGCAGAAAGGAGACATTTTTCCCTAGAATTGACAAATTCTACTGAACAATTAATAAACTAACTGAATACAATGGAGGAATTGGAAACCACAGAAATCAATGACACTCTGAAAATCTTGTTTACCAGATTTAGGGCTAGATCTAATGGAAACAAATTTGTTATTTACATAATCCAGAGGTGATGGATAACAACATGCAATTGTGAGTCAAGTAAGAAAAATTGTTACTTTAATCCAAAACATTCTACAAATCAATCAACACAACAAATTATCAGCGTGATAATATATTCAACACATTTGACATTTACATTAATTGGAGGTAATGAAGAAAATATTTTTTGTTGTTTGTTGGATGAAGTTAAATGGGCTAGAAATGCATATGAATAAAACATCATTATTCTTCTCACTGTACACCTGTTCAAATTTCTATTGACAATTTGATATTTTTATTAGAGCCAGAATGGAAAGATGACAAGCACAAAACGACAATTTTTAACACTCACAGGATGAAAGTAAACAAGCAGTGTTTTCTGCCTGGCTCTCGTAAACCACACCGTGATGACAAGTGCTTAACTAGCCTCACACACTGCCACTTAGTCATGACTTCTGGTTTAATAAATTATTTACAGTTTCCTAGGTATCAGGCTTGTGGAAAATGCCTTTCTTAGCTGCCTGATTGACAGTATAATTATACTGTGTTTTTGTTTTAAGCACTGTTATGCAGAATTGTAATGCCATAAAAAGTAAATAGGAATTTTATGAGCTTTTAACTTTGACAAGGTCATGCTGAAGCGTACCAAAGAGATGTCATGAAAAGCCATAGCCATTATTTGCCATGTCCTATATAAAGTGCCACTGCACCTCAAATCTCTGTTTGGGTTAATACATGTATTCACCACTGTCCACCTCAACTGTGAGAAGGGGATGACATAAACCACACAAGAAGCAAAGTTAATTTTTAAAAATTCCCTCTTCTTTTTCCTTCACAGTAGTAAAAAATCTGTATATTATAGGAAGAGCAAAATGAGACACAAAAATATACAGTTTTACACTAGATGTTTGCATTCTATTACATTTTACATCCAAGGGACATTATTCTGTTTTTTTCTATTTGCTGAATCTTTATGCTTTTTCATCTGAAATTTCGGAGCACATGAAGGGTGGCACTGCTGACAGCAGTGTGGTTGGACAAGAGTCATGGCTACGCTATGAGTGTCACGAGGGCATGGCAGTCAGCCCTGAGTTCTTGTATGGTGCCTGAATTTGTCTCAGAATGAATGCCTACCATTTTAAAAACTGCAGAGAGACCTTTAAAATAAACAGAACAGATGTGATTTAAGGTCTTTCCCAAAAGGCCTATAAACCATGCCAAACTCAATTTATCTAACTTGGCAGAAAGGGTGTGCTGCATCTATCCAGTTGGGATTTGAACCCTTGGTTCTAGCTAGTGGCTTATTCCATCTAGTTTTTCATGGAGAATGGAGACTAAAGGTTAGTGTGGGTAAGGCATTTTCTTTCACACAATTAATCATCTTTTCATAGCATATATCTCAGCAATGCTGGCTTTCATCTTGCCTTGATCTCTTCATATTGTGACAATGTTCCAGTTCTTTGGAATCAGCTACCTTGTCCCTGCACCAATAGGATGAATACATTGATATTTGTCTTAGACATACTGTTATGCCTTTGGTATCGTGACAACATATTTTTTTTCATCTCTTTCAAGTTTTATTCTTTGTGCTCAGTCTCCATGACTGCAATAAGAAAATGAGAAAGCAGCACCGCATGATGATGGTGGCATTGGCAGGGCACAAATGTCACTTCAGATTTTCTTGTCAACCTGTATTCCAAATGCTGCACTTCTTGGCTAAGAGTGAGTGACTGCTTAGCAGCAGTTCTTTTGATACACCATCTATGAATAAAGTGTTCTGAATAATGATCTATTCTATCTTTCCCTCTCAGAATACATAACATAAAAAGCCTGGAAAACATTATTTCAACTTAGGTGTAATTCAAGATCACAATCAACAAAGACAAAAATCTTTAGAATCCTGGGCCTTTGAAATGCGAAAAGTAGCAATACATTACATTTATGGGTCTGATGAGTGTTTCAAAAGTCCATAGGCTTTCGAAATTCTACTGGAAGGTGACAGCAACAACAATATAAGGGATGCTCATCGGAAGTAAAAATGAGGACACATTTTGCTCTACAACATTTCAGTAAGCAAAGAGAGATGGAAATTTGTATTCCATGGTATACAAGACCTTACAATAATCTGGTCACATGGAAAACAAAATTTTCTCCTTATGCATTAAATTGTATGTATTTAAAGTTTTTTTTATCCCCACAACATAAAGAAGAGGAGATACATTATGACCTTGTCTCATGTGGTTCTGTCATGGGTATTCGCATCTTGCCTAGTATTACTCAACTTGGGCGATGCTTACAAAGGGACTCTTTGCATCTCTAAATCCCCTGCAAGGATAAAAAGTTTCCAGCTTTTGGAGTTCAACTGATTCAGGAGTTCTGATGGTATCAGCTTTTAGAACTCCCTCAGGTATCAGAACAGGTTCAACAATCTTCCTTCATAAAATCTTGTGCTGTTCATGACCTTGCACATGAATATATGCACATGCATTTATAAGTCTGCAGACTGTGAGTTAAAGAAAGTAAGCACAACTCGTTCCACAGATTTTAATATACCAATTTCCAAAGAGTTTTTAATTACTCCAAACTGTTCCTGTAATGTGAAAACATTATTAATTATTTCAAATTTGTACAAAGAACATCTCTGTTTCCTGGAATAGTACATAAAATTAAGTTATCTACTTTCCCCCTTCTTGACAAATGTTTACAGAAAAACTCAACCAGCTCATTTATAAACCATTAAATATTTTACATGTGAGCAACACTGTGCCTACCTATGCTGAACAGAAGCAACACATTTCTGTGGTCAGGATCACAATATAGTGTTTCCTATCTGCTCTTCTAATCCTTACACCCTATACTCACCTATTGAGAGAATTGCCTATTTTTGTCTGACTGGTTTTTGTCTTCATTTACCTATTACAAAAATTATGAAGAATGGTTAAAAATAATTTTGACAGAGGTTGAGTACTGATTGTCAACAACGTAGGATTTTACCTCTCAGTTCTCATACATCTCTTTGCCACAGAGCCTTGACTTAATCAGATTTGCTTTCTACATAGAAAATCACTGAAATTGGATATACTTTAATGTCATCAAATTCTTCAACATCAACTGACTTCCATAAAGAAGATACATATTTTGTGAATACTTCTTTCTGAGGACAACTGTGAAAGCTGTAACATCCCCACTTGATGTAAATGAATTCAATGAACATATACTTATCCTATATCCAATTTGCTAGGTCAGTAACTGAATACACTACATGAGAACAATAGGCATATCTTCTTCCTCAAGAAGCTGTGATAATTAATGCACTGCAAACAGGAATCTGCATGCCAAATTCTAATCCAACACAGTTCAATATCTTCTGCAACAGCCTGATGCAATTTTGCAATCTCAGAAAATGAATGTTTAAATTTTTAAGCATTTCAAAGTCATCTGCTGTGTTTCAAGAAATGGAGCTGCCAGGATTTATAGCCTATAGTTTGTACAGATTCACAACAAATCTTTTAACACTCGTGGTTTTTTTGCAAGCTTTCCAGTAGGTCCTTAACTGCAAAAAAAAGTTTGATAACTCTTGGTATAATATCCATTCATCAATGTTTCTTTTTATCTATTCTAACTTGAAATACTAAGAAGGCTAATATCTTACACCCACATTTATTTTAATGTATGAGCCAATGAAGAACATGACAAAATATCTGAGCATAAGACTACTGTTGTATTTGTATTCAAATTTATGCTTAGTATAATGCCTTATGGGCACTCAATATTTTTATTAAGACTAATAATCAGTAGCAAAACTTTAAGAAGGTGTTATCGAAGGGAATGTATAATCTGTTAGTTCAAACACTCTAGCAGTAATACAATGGATCTTATGCTCTAGACATTGGCCTGATGAATGACTACTTGGTTTTATGTAATACAGGCTTAGTCCCCAAAGTCTTATGCCACTGTGGCTAACCGGATGGAAACTTCATACAAACATAATTTGTATGGAAGTCTTTAGAAGGTGATTGGAATAGAACATTGGTGGAGCTCCAAGACTCAAATCTAAATTGCTTTGTAAGACAGCACAATGTTGCAGACAAAAATTTCCCTCCTTCCAGTCATGTGGTGCTTTGTGCCACCTCAGCACTTCTATAGCAAAAGCAGAGTCAAAATCAATGGGCCTACCTGACATCAGACTGTGAACTTCCCAACTGTGAGCCAAAATAAATGTCTGGGCTTCATCAATTGGTTGCATCAGCTACATCACTAATTTAATGAAAAGCCAATGGATAGGACAGTAATGGGACTTCAGGAATGGACCAACCAGAAGTTTTATGCTCTAGTATGTTACGTGTCAACTCCACATTCAGAATGGTTCACTGTTGAACATCATCAATGACTGTGCAACCGTTTCATATTTTATTTGCTTAAATCACAGCATCCAGAATAAAAGGACTTCTGTTTTGCTCCTAAATTACTACAATTTCTGTTCTCCAACTGATCAGACTAGCCTGGATGACACCACAAATGGGGTGTTCTAACCAGCGACTGAGGACTACATTGATCAATTTACAACAGTCAGGGCCAATCTGAAAGACAGAGTTTGGTTCCATCACATTGAAAACTCATCTTTCTACATAACAGAGTCACAGAAGAATAGATTCCAGAGACATAAACCAAAAGTGCATTATGAAAAAAAAGGGTATAGGATGGAATTTGATTTCATTTCTTTGAACTAGAATATAATATTAACTCTAACTCATGCTAACATGTTTTCATTTTTTCTCTAACATAATTTTTCTTCAAATTTTATAAATAAAAAATAAAATCATCACTAGTTTAGGGAAAACAAATGTGATGCTACAATTTCACTGCTCTACAGAGTTGTGGCCCATTAAATTTCCTGTGGGTATCTTAAAGTGCCACAGCAGGTGGGTAGTAAATGCTATTACATTTACTTACAGGGCACATAGACGATTACAAACTACTTGTCTTATAACCCAGAGTGCAGGAAATAATGTTATTAATTCTGCAAAAGTGAACATGGGTAGCACAGAAAATATTTGAGCAAAATGTGAACCACAGATTATTAGAGGATGTGATGCTAAGGTAATGACACTGACTTGCATGGTTAGGGTGGTTTGATGACAAATGGCATAGAGGTGAATCATTTAAGACAAATGTGTTAGGAATAATCAATGCATTTCCATTTACTGCCTTTGGGTTTTACTAAAGATGGAACAATAAGAAGTCTCTAGAGTGTTTAAGATGTGAAGATATAGGCAAACCCAGCACTCAGCTTCCCTGTGGCCATTAGCACAAGCAGAAAGCATCAGAGTAGGGCAACTAGTCAGAGGATGGGAGAAAAGAGTGTTCGCATGTTCTACCTCAGCCACACAAAGGGGGCAAAATAACTTATGAAGAAATCCCAGATTCTGCATCCCTCTGTAGGTTTTCGTACAAGGCAGAATATCATTTGGCAAACTACTTTAAACAGTTCCATAAATAAGACATTAAAAGTTTATATTTCAACAAGGCTGGATGTAAGAGTATAGGTCAACTACAGAGCCTGCATTAGTAAATGTACTCATGTGCAATTTAACAACATTTGGTTAACAACAGGCAACATTATAACATTCATACAAAGAGATTACATTGGAGTCAGAAAAATTCCTACTGCCTAATCACACTGGAGTCATCATGATGTCCACATATATATTTCGTGCACAGTATGCATTACTTGATAACTCTAATGAATGTCTGTATTACTGCTTTATATATTATAAAGGCATGACAATTTAAAGACTACTCCTTCTACTTATAGAAATGTTCACTGCAAATCATGTGACATGTTATGCTTGCAGCAGACTCACAAATCTCATGTTGACAGGATATCTTGATCACATCAAGATGACATGTAAAGTAAATGACCTACATTATCTTGGTCTGTAAAAGTAACACTGCAATGCTCACATGATTTAGTTGCTTAACATGTAGCTTCTTTGAACTTTTATTCAAAAGGACGAATTTTTTACAGAGAGAGAGAAAGAGAAGGTCTTTCATCTGCTGGCTCACCCACCAGGTGGCTACAATGGTCAGAACTGGGCCAATCCAAAGCTGGGAGCCAGGAGTGTCTTCCAGGTCTCACGTATGGGTACAGAGACACTCAACACTGCTTTCTCAGACCATAAGCAGAGAGTTGAATCAAAAGTGGAGCACTGGAATATGAGCAGGTGACCGTATAGGATACTGGTGCCACAGGGAGGAGGATTAGCCTGATGCCCCACCACGCCAGCCCAAACACAACTCTTACAATCTAGCCTTAAGTCATGCGTGACTCTACTTCCTAGCAAATGAGACTGACACATTTATCTTTAAAGACACAACATTTTGAAAATCAAGATATGTGTCACTGATATTTAAGGCAGATCAATAGGTGAAAAAAAGAAACCATCCTTGGCAAAGTTGAAGGTGCAATCACCATAAGAAGTCAGGGACACTGCAATTGGGAAACTTCTCAAACACCACATCCAAGAATTTCTGATTCATGTAGAGATAATAGAAATTTATATGTTGTAGTACATATCCCAATCCGTACATTCATCAAAAAGTTAGTTTTGAATCCCTATTTAAAAAAACACAGAAATACACAACCGAATCTATCAGTCACAATCTATCTTCACTCCTGCAGTTTGCAACCTTGATATTTGGTCTCATTCTTGCATCACTTTTTTCTTCTCAGATGTGTTTCTGTGTCATTTCTCCTGTTGCCCTTGTTTCAGATGCCCTAATTTGACTCCGGTATATATAAACATGACTTTCACCCACCCTACACTTTCAATTTGATTTCTGGAGAATGACCTTGCTTCTGCCACACTGCATTTCCATTTGTTCATCTCCTTCGGAGACCCTGCTAATGGCAAATATTAACAGTGCCCATTCCATAGGAAGCACCTTTAGCCTGACCTTTGCAGACCCAATCTTGATTCCTCATTGTCAATGACAGATGCTTAAAAAATGAAATCCTTCTGTAACTGGAATTTCTACCCAGTGGCAGTAAGTAACCTCTCTCAAATTTACTAAATATAAGACTATTGGCAAACATGAAATAATTACAGTCCTACATCAGTAAACACATAACTGATGCACAGTTTCATAAATAAATATGGCCCTTGTAAACCTACTACAAATATCAAAGCAGAGCACGGAATGTACTGGCAATGTAAATATGAGTGAAATTTTCATAATTACATTATTTTCTTAAGAAATTAAGGAATTTTCAAAGTCTATCTCTCTAAGTGTTGTGTTCAATATATGCATACACTAAAAAAATCCTTCGGCAAATGAATAAATGTATCAGTGAAAGCCAGACATCTTCCAGAAGTAAATCCTGCTTATATGACATACAGTGATTTTACTTGCACGTACATATTTAACAGGTGTATAATCTGCTACTTTGAATGAGAGCCATCATATATGCAGACTCTAAGAGCTAGCAAAGAAAATAAACATTACATTGAGTTTAAATGTTCTTCAAAATTGATTATAGCAAATTACCCAAACTCAGGCTATATTTAGAAGCAAACCTAGGAAATGTTGTTTTAGCAGATGAAAGGGGTCTCCTGACTAAAGGTATACAAATTCATCCTAAGGGCTTGTAAGATTGCTTCTGAGCTGAGGGCAGAGCTTGTAGAAACTCTGACTCAGTATCACAAACATGTAATCAATGAATTTCGTATGTTAAGAATTCGGTTTCAGATAATTCTCACAACTCATAAAAGGAATAGATGTATTTTAATGAGTGTCTACTTGATTACCACCAGGCATGATGAAATCATTCTCTCAGCATAGGTTTAAGCATTTGTACTTTGAAAAGTTTTATTTCCCTGACAAATTACTTATACATATTCATTGCACATTAATCTTGCAAATCTTCATTAGAACCATTCCTATTTCCACGAGAGTCTAATGGTTAGCCTGGTACATATGGTTAAATCTTCAAGTGATCTTTCATATGCCATTAGCCCTCTTTGTGTCTTAAATGTAGTTAGAATTTATTTCCCTACTTTATGTCAATGTGTGAATCTTTTTAAAAATACACAGTTAATCTGTTAACAGGCAGTATCATATGACCTGTGAACACAAATAATATAAATAACAATTCCCAAGAAGATAGTCTTGCAAAAATAAAGTATGTGGAGTTCATTTAAATTCCTAACACAATAACCACTATTTCAACTGCTACAAAAACAACTTTGTAATACCTAAACCTGTGTACTGATAGTTACAGAGCTGTTTATTTCAAAGATATGCTGTTGACAGATGAGAAAATCACAGTTTGGCAACTTTGTATTAGCAAAAAGGAGACCAGCAATGTGAACCCAGAAAAGATGACTACATAAACATAACCAGAATGAACAACCTTGGACAAAAGACTCAATAGTTATGCTACAAAATTATAAAAAATTCATTGAAAACATATTTTCTATTTTCCCATACAAATTAAGTATCATTAAGCAATATTTGAAGCCAGGTACTCTACTACACACTAGATGCATTCATGTAAATAGGATATAATGAATTCCCTTTCAAGATTTCACAGTAAGAAATCTAGTAGGAAAGAAGTCCTTAAGAAAAAAACGAATCACAAGGGGTTAAGGGCAGTATTAGCGACACATGGAGTGGACCCAATAGGAAATCAGGCACCTGCTTGGGTGGGTGAGCAATGGCTTTACAAGAAAAAGACAAGTCCTACGGAGACTTGAACAGTGAGGTGGAATTGCCATGTGGCTCAGTATAGTTCATTTGGCTCAGTATGTGGAAAATCATGAAGGTCTGAAATATCATTACATATATGGGTCTGCTTGTTCTGGATTTCATGGAGATCAGAGAGCTGTTCAGGTCCAATAAGGCAGGGCAAGATTAAAGCAGACTTGGTGTATAGAATGTAACATTTTGTCCCACATAGCTCTTCCTACAAATGGATATGATCATTTATTCCCCATGGTATATACAGCTGCAGATGAATTGATTATGAATGATGAAATATCAGTTGTGCAACTGTAAAACAGGCAGGAGAACAGAGTAGAGTAAGACTTTTCTAGTCACAGGTTGAAAAAAGGCTTTTCAGATGTTACAGGGAGAGAGCATCACAGAATTCCATGACAGGGTGTGTGTTCAGGAAGGAGGAGTAACGCAAACTGAGAAAGGCAAAGGCTGACACTAAAGAGGCTGACTAGGGTAAATTATCAAGGACCTTCTTTTCCACACAAAGGGTTTTCTTTCATTGTCCCAGGGATGTTTGGAAGGATAATATGATCATATCAATCTTGGAAAGATAAATCTAGTAAAATTCATCAGGTATGATAGTCTGCAAATGGCTCAGGGAGTATGTTTTGTGATATTTCAGGGGGGAGGGAAAAAGAGCCAGAAATGAAGTGGCAAAAAAAATAAAATGGAAGAGAATGGTGACATAAAAAGAATTCCGCATAGGACTAGGATGACTTACTGCATGGAAAGGAGTGTGCTTGGTAGGAGATCAGGCAAAATCTAAGACTGTTCCAAAGCTTGAGGATGTGTTCTTGTCAGGAATTGTCAAGTATTTTAATGTTCATAACATGTATATAATCTGACTTTCAAAGACTATATAAAAGAGATCCTTGCTTAAATCCAGATGGTTAAAATTAGAGATAATCAGGACATGAAGAAAAGCAGCAAAGGAATGAGGACAAGTGAACAGTAGAACGGTTCATAACAATGAGCAAGAATATGGGCAGATAACAAATACTGACAGACACCAAGGACTAGTGTGTATACAAATGAGGATTTGACAATCAGACTGACACTGAATTCTCACAAACGTCTGTTCAACTCCTTGGTATTTGGGAATATTAGTCCCAGAGCAAAGATGTAAGACACACACATAGATAGATAGATAGATAGATAGATAGATAGATAGATAGATAGATAGGTAATATATGTATATATGTATATATACATGCCTGTGTACAAATAGATATACATGTGCTATATACATGCATGCAATATGCATACATGCAAATGTCTCTACAAATGCATACATGTATACATGTATGTGTGTATTACATGCATGTGTATACATGTGAGATATAAGACCATGTCTTTATCACAAGAATAAAGTCTGCTATGAATGGAAAAGCAATCTGAGCAGTATGGGCAGCCATGGTCATTTCGTAGCATGCTGACACATTGTTATTCAGTTCTCCTATTCCTTTCATATAAAAGTACTGTGTTGTAGAGTTTGCAGAAGACAGAACCTGTAGCCATAGTTTAAAACTCTACACGGCCAGATAATTGTGTTGCACAAGCAGAAATAGAGGAAGCAGAATCACTATCGACTAAACTTTCATTTCTGTGTCAGGTACTGAAACAGAAAATAGTACTGAGACATGGAAATGACTAATACCATTAAATACAGTTGGAAAACTAATATTTTAAGTGGCAACTTGCCTCAAATTTTAAAACTCATTAGTGAGTTAGCTGGGTCTGTTGTACTTAATTGTAAAACCAAAACATATTGCACCATCCTAGGCATCTTCCCTGGAGAAGTTCAAAAGTACTTCTAAATATTTAACGCATGCTACATCTCTCACACACACACATACACACACTATTCCCAGCAGTTGGTCTTTCTTCCGTAACCTTCCCTACTTCCTAGTAAGTTGCACTCCTTGCTCTCCACTTGTCCTTCACGGGACTCCAATAGTGATTTATTTGAATCAACCATAACTGCACTTTTCCTTCCCTGAATGACAGAAATCCACCTAACTGCCCTCTTGGACTTTTTGCCTGCATTTGGAGGACCATGTAAAAAACACACTTAGCTTCATCAACACCTGAGAATAGGGCAAGGGGTCATTTCAATGGCATGTTTTCACTTCTACAGGAACTCTATGTTTGACCTAATCAATAAAGTAATTAGGTCAAAGTTAGAATTCCCTGATTGTCTCCAAGTCCAAGCTCCAGCTTCCAAAATGACATTGAGATCTGCCAGTGTAAGATCATGGTAGTGCAGGGATTGTACAAGCAACACCAGGTGAGATGGGGCACTGACCATCTGTGGAAGATGCCACCGTCAGGGATTTGTCTCTGATTATTTCATAATAATATTTCTGCCACAGGTATACCCTCTACTTTAAGACAATCAAATTAACGTTTGTAGTGGGGAGTGTTCATGTCCTACTAACGGACTATAAAAATTGATACTCAAATAGTAAGCTTACAGTAATTCATTAGACAGCACTTTTGCATTTATTAGGAAAAAACAGAACTTTTCTTCTCTCTGTTGTTATAAGCTTTGTAGTCAATTAATAAATGTTTTCCAATTAATTCGCATGGACTTTGCATATCATCATGAGGACCTGTGTTTTTCTTTCATGTCTAACGTGTTTTGCTTCAGATGATTGTTCATTCTTGTTCCTGGCTTGGATGCAGCATGATTTATTTAACACCTTTATGCAGCATTTTGATAAATATACACTGTCGCATATAAAAGATGAGCCTTGCTTTTTTAAAGACACAGATTCATTTGTACTTCATTGTGAAGGAATCCTATTACCAAGAGCTATGATGTTGAGATCCCAGGATGAGATGGTTTATTTTGTTCTCAATACTGATGCATTAGATGGCTTTCTTGCATAATACAGCTTTCTCTCCCTCCACCCTCACCATGATGTATGACTTCCAACATACTTACTCATTCTAAAAACAATAAAGGAAACATACATATGTTCAAAATAATTTTTAAATGTATGATATAGAATAACACCAAAAAGGTAATTCCTAAAATTTTAATGAGCTTGGGTCCCAGAGCAGTAGCCTAGGGGCTAAATCCTTGACTTGTACATGTTGGGATCCCATTTGAGGGCCAATTCATGTCCCAGCTACTCCACTTCCCATCCAGCTCCCTGACAGTGGCCTAGGAAAGCAGTGAAGGACGGCCCAAAGCCTTGGGACCCTGCACCCGTATGGGAGACCAGGGGTACGTATCTGGCTCCTGGCTTTGGATGGGCTCAGCCCTGGCTATTGCAGCCACCTGGAGAGTGACCTAGCAGATGGAAGATCTTTCTGTCTCTCCTTCTCTTTGTAAAGCTGCCTTTCTGATAAAAGTAAATGTAACTTTAATTTTTTAAATGAACTCACATATTGAAATACAACAAATCCCACCAGTCTATGTGATTTCACAAAGGGCAGGACACTGTACTAAGTGCTGGAATGTTTTGGAATTCTAATTTTCAGGCAAACTAACCATAGGATCTCTCTTCACAGAGACATGAAACACACAGCAATTTAAGAAGGTGAAGTGCTTCAAGACTGTAAAATATTAACTAAACACTAAATGGGAAACAAAGACACAAAAACTAACCACACAAAAACCAAAAACAGCACACATCCAAACCCAAGCATCTTACCTACATTTTACATAAGCCACAAATCCTTCAGTATTCAGACAATGCTCTGAAGCCATTCCGTTGGCTTTTTAAGTTCCAACACAAACTAAATTTTTCTGGGCAAAGGGAAGTAGTGTTATCTGAAATAGCATACATGGAAAGGAAGCAATCATTCCAAAATCTTGGTACTGACTGCACTTCCGTTCACCCACTCAGTTAACATGTTAGCCTCAGAGAAGAGAATGAAGGCAAAGTGATGTGTGGAGAAAAGAAACAGTAAGGGTACCCGGCGGATACATGCACACGGATACGTATTTTTTTCTGAAATACAGCCATGCATCTAACTTTTCAACAAACAGATAAACAAACAATTAAATAATGAGAGGGCACTTCAGAAAGTTCACAGAAAAGTTACGGTATCATTTTTTTTGGTATGAAAACATGTCTGAGTGCCACAATTCCATTTAATAATACTTGGAAGAAATATATGAAGAATCAAGTGTGGATTTTTCAAATGGTATTCCAGGAAATGAACTTATACTTTATCTCTATTTCTTTTCCTCAGAAGTTCTAAACTACATATGTCAATATACACATGTATTCCTTTTATAGATTCCCAGAGGGCTGACTTCTCTGGTGATCCTAACCACATGAGCTTGCCTTAGGTATCAATAGTTACAGGAATAAAGGTGAAGAAGACAAAACTGCTCTATGGTACAACATCCATGAAGTCCATACAATTTGGAACTAAATCCTGGTTCGACCTTAGGCAATTCATTTGACTTCTCTGAAGTTATACGCTGTCATCTGTAAAATGAGAAAAAATAATCTTCTCACAAGATTTATGCTTTAATTTTAGGACAACACCTGGAAGATAATAACAGCCCAATAAATGATGTAAGGGAGGTTCCAAGAAGAGCGCTAATCATATGGGTCATTGGCACAGGGGCCTGTTGAGCTGACTCGCGGTAATGACTAATGGTTAAAGAATTGGTTTCAGTTTCCATGGAACTTCATACAGCACATGCTAAGCTCAGACTATGACTTCTGATGGTGCAAAAACAGACACTTTAAAATGATCCTGCAAAAGGACTGGTGCTATGGAACTGTGAGTCAAGTTGCCACTTGCAACACCAGCAATCGATTTGGGCACCGGTTCAGGTCCTGCCTGCCCCACTTCCAATACAGCAACCTCCTAATGTGTCTGTCTGGGAAAGCAGTGGATAACAGCTCAATCCTTCAGGCAGCTGACACCCACACAGGAGACACTGAAAAACAAAATCGAAAAACTCTCGGCTCCTGGTTTCACTGTGGTCCAGCCCAAGCCATTAATAGAAAATGGAAGTGCTCACACATTCTCTCTTGCTGCTTCTGTGTTTCTCTGAAACTCTACCACTCATATCAATAAACACACCTTAAAAAAATAAAAAGGGGTCACACAGAGCCATAGTTGGTTGGAGACAGTTCTGAGTCTGCTCTGGTTTATATAATTTCTTCTGGTCTTAGATTGTTCTGATTAAACTCACCTGTTTATCTGACTCTGCTTAGCATATCTTCCATGACAACTCCACCAATCAAAAATATATATATTTTGAGCCCGGCAGCGTGGCCTAGCGGCTAAAGTCCTCGCCTTGAAAGCCCTGGGATCCCATATCGGCGCCGGTTCTAATCCCGGCAGCTCCACTTCCCATCCAGCTCCCTGCTTGTGGCCTGGAAAAGCAGTCGGGGATGGCCCAATGCATTGGGACACTGCACCCGCGTGGGAGACCCGCAAGAGGTTCCAGGTTCCCGGCTTCGGATTGGCGCGCATCAGCCTGTTGCGGCTCACTTGGGGAGTGAATCATTGGACGGAAGATCTTCCTCTCTGCCTCTCCTCCTCTGTGTATATCTGACTGTAATAAAATGAATAAATCTTTAAAAATATATATATTTTTTGGTCTCATAAACCCTACAGTTTAATCCCATCCAATTTCAGACAACAACCTGTCAGACACAGTGCTATAACCTGCAGGCTGAAACTGACCTAAGGTTCTGTTTTCTTGTATTGTTAGGTTTAACAATACAATTTTTCATTTTTCTTGGAAAATGAGAACACAAACACAATTGGCTAAAGTCAGAGATAGGTATAGATGTGACTGACCACTGGCATGATTTCCTTTCCTTTTATTGGAAGAAGTAAGTCACTTGAGGCATGCAACTCACTCAGTATTTAAGATTCCCGATTTTTCAGATTATAAACTACCTCTTTTACCAGAAGCGTATTCTTTGCAGGAAAGATGGTCAAATGGAAGATAGTGAGAAATTACAGGATATTTTGAGGGGCTTCTCATAAAGTTTCATCCTCTTAAATCTTCTTACAGTCTTCCCTAAGCTATCTTCTTCTGGCTTCTAGATAGTATTAGTGATGCTTGAGAGGCTTGGAAATAGTTTGACTCTTTTGCTACCATCTTGACTATAGGAATCTACCTAATAGAGAGATATTGAACTTTCCAGGAAAGAGTAACCAAAACAAATCAAAATTTCACATTACCTCTAGACTCAACACTTTCTAAGCCAGCAGATCCCTTGTCTCAAACACCATTCATTAGGTAAGTGTAGCCTATCCTTGAATGAGCACAAGCAACTAAGCACTACACCCTGCGGGCACATTTCTATATACGCAAAGTAACAGTTCTTCTGACACACACTCAGCTTCTCTCTTTTTATCACGTGAGTTAACCTGTTTGAGTTTTACTTCTTATTAGATACACAGACTGGAACAAATTTAATGGGGGAAAATATTCTGATGTTAATGGAGTGTGGATAGAATATGGTACGTAAGGAGTTCCCCACCACTTTAAAAATATGGGAGGGAATGGAATACTCCTATGTATTATCCCTGCCTGTTTATAGATGGGTAAAATTTTCACACAGGGGGTGCAGATTTCAGCACACGTTCCAATTACCTGACTTGCCATGAGTGACGACTTTTTAAAGTCTCAATATTTTATCTCAACTACTGGAATGGCAATTTTGCTTAACCCGCTGGGCAGTCAGAAGAAGAAAATTAGCTAATTTTAAAAACACAGGCAACAAAATCTAATCAATATAGTAAGAACAAGACAACAACTTGACATGCCAAGATGCAGTCGAAAAGATAGCATAATAAACAAATAGCCAAATCTAAGTATATACTATTATTTGAGTTTTTCTCACAGAACATCTTTTAATCAACATTACTGAAGTAGGAGGAATATTAAACTTTCACATTGCAAGAACACACATCCGTGAGCCCCATCTGAAACACATCAGCTTTCATACTGAAGAATTTTATTTTAGAACAGATACCTTGCACAGTTTCCGCATATATTTCCCAAGGGCTGATATTCAAACCTAAGGAAGATCCTCCACTTAAACTTTAAACAGAAAACTAAAACTAAAGAAGAAAAAGATTTAAAAATCACATGTATTTGGGATTTTGAGTCAAGTAATTAAAAAGAACGGTATTCTACCCAAAAGGCAGGAAATAAATTTGTAGTTACCACTAATCCATTGAACTTTGTTGCTGGAATCATTCAATAGCTTAGCTCAGGGATTTTTGCATAATTTTACTCAACAAAACCTTTTCAGTCATTAAATTAATGTACACACCTCAAGCAGAATATAAATTAAATTAACCTTTTTGACACTGCTACATTTATTCTCAAGGTTTAACTAAGAAGAGCTGTGGATTGAGTCAGACAGAACAGGCACGGCCGCAGGATCAAATCTTCACTTGAGCCTAATATACATGACGTATTTTAGGACACTGAGTCTAGACTAAATGAACGTGGGAAATCCAGGAATCACTATTTGAGCTGCATTTCTGCTAGAAATGGATAAGATAAGCAATTCAAATGATTTCTCACCCATGAAAATAAATATAATATTGTAAATATTTTAGCAAAATAGACTAAATAAAAAAATTGAAAATCTTAGCCATATTGATGTATACAGTTCAGCAACACTTAAAGCTTACCCATACTGATATGTATCCATTATCAATACTGATCTATAGAATTATTAATTTTGTAAAACAGAAATACTGTACACATTTAAAAAAATGATTATCCAGTGTCTGATCCCTAAAGGTACCTGGCCACAATGATTCTATGCCCTTTCAGTATAATGTGACTTTTCCACATACCTCCTTTCAGTGTGACAACACAGCAACATTCATGGTAGAGTGAATGCCAAAATGTCCTTCCAAGACTCAGTAATAGCCCCAATTCTGTATGTAACATATTTTATTTAAACATTAATCTGTGTGAGGATACTTCGGTTACTCCTGTGCTCAAGCTCATAGGAATAATGCTTCTATACACATGGGAGTAAAACATTTCCTCCTGACTCCACTGTTAGGAGTAGAATCACTAGATTATAGTATAATTTGTTTTTAATTTTCTTTAGGAGTAGTCAAGTGCTCCCAAGAAACTATATATCCTTTCACTCTCCCATCAGCAACATACAAGAGTGTCAATTCTTCCACATTCTTCTCAATGTGTGATCTTTTTACTTGTTATGACAGCAGACAATTTCATGGGTACAACAAGGCATTGGTTTGCAGTTTTTATTTGTAACCGCTTAATGACTAACCATGAAGGCAATCTCATGTGCACGGTCATTCCTGCATCCTCTCTGGATTACCCTTTAACTACTGTAAAGTCTCTTAATTTTTTAAAAACATTTAATGAATGTTAGTTTTTCTTTTTTTTTTCTTTTCTTGCCTGTGCTTTCAGAGCAATCTAACATAAATCACGGAAAAGACAGTATCTTGCATATTTTATTGTAAAATTTCCTCTGGGGCTGTTCTAATATCTCAAGTGGCTAATGTTCTGTATTGCAGGGTCAGCACCCCACATGGGAACCAATTCATGACCCAGATGATCCACTTCTAATCCAGCTCCCTGCTTGTGGCCTGGGAAAACAATAGGACATGACCAAAAGCCTTGGAACCCTGAACCAAAATGGGAGACCTCGAAGAAGCTCCAGGCTCCTGGCTTGGGATTGTCTTAGCTTTGGTCATTGTTTCAACTGAGGAGGAAATCAGTGGATGGAAGAACATGCTATCTCTCCTTCATTCTGTAAATCTGCATCTCCAATAAAAATAAATATTTTAAAAATTCTTCTAATAACTGTAAAATGTTAGATGTGAAGGTATGACATGAATTCACTTTGAGCTAGTTTTTGTGGCTGTTACAAGGTAAAAAACCAAGATTGCTTTTTTGCCTGTGAATATGGCGTTTCCACAACAATGACTGAAAGACAATTTTTGCTGCACCTTAATGATCCTAAAAGATTTGTCAGAAGTTATTTGATATTTATGCAAGAACTTATTTCTTCCTTTACATTCAGTTACACTGGCGACTATGCCTACTTTATGCCTGCAACCCATGTTTTTTATTATTGTATGAGTATAGTATATTTTCAAATAATTAGGTGTAAGATCTACACTTTTGCTCTTTCTCAGATGTCTTTTGAAAATCAAGGGTAGCCTGAAGTTCTGTTTGAATTGGAGGATTTTTTCCTAATTCTGAAAAATAAAAATTCACTGATAATTTGATGGAATTCCATTAAACTGGATAATTCCTTTGGGCTATATGGCTCTCCCCAGGACATGAATCTTTCAGCCTATGAATATGCAATATGTTGGCATTTACACTCTCTGATTTATTTCAGCAATGATTTACGGTGCAACTGTAGTCTTAACGTTGCTTTGGATTTTCAGCGTTAATATACACAGACACCTGATTTTCTTTCATTTAGTTGTATTTCACAACATCCGTTATGTCATTGCTTCTAACAACGCTTTAGTAAAAACTTCAGGAGTTTTCAAGTTTAAGATTATATCTGAGAACAGCAGTGATTTTACTTTTATAGTTCTCATCTCAATATATCATTTCCCTTTAATGCACAATTTCTTTGGCTAGAAATGTGGTACTATGCTTAATGTAAGTGCTGAAAAAAAGAAGGCTTCCTTGCCTTACATCTCATTTTAAAGTTTTCATTCTTTTACCACTGAGTATGGTATTTTCTACAACTTTTTCCATACACGCCTGGTCTGCAATGTGGGTGGCAGGACCTCAAGTTCTGACATCATCTTCCATGACTTTCCCAAGTAGATTAGCAGCCAGCTGGATTATCAAAACAGCTGCTGGGCCACTAATGGGCACTCTAAAATTGGATGTTGGTACAGCACCTGGCAGCTTAACTCACTACATTACAATCCCAGTATCTAGGAGTCAGAATTTTTGTCGATTTCTTACTAGGCTTTATAATTTTCATTAGTGTCTCTACATATACATACATATATATACATATATATATATATATATAAACACAACTTGTCTTTATATATTTTACTTTAGTTCTTTGAGCCTGTTTGTTTAAGGCAGAAGATTAAAAATCTTAGTCTAGTAGATCCACTAATACATATTTTTCTTAAATAGCTCTTACTTCTTCTGAATGCATCAATCATTTCTGCTTTTTTAACCACATGACATTTTTATTGTAAAATACATGATGGAGATAATAATATATTACCTCTGGAAAATAGATTCTTCCCCTTCCCTTAAGTTTCTTATATTCTTTTTTGTGCTTCACTTTTATTCTTTTATTCTTCTTAGGCATTCTCAACCTCTGCGTTTTATACACATGCACAGTAACTTCAGTCAGGTTGGTTGTAAGTCATTCTCTCAAAATCATCTTTACAGAAAATTCATTTACATAAAATGAATACATAGAAGTTTAGATAACGATTCAATTAGGCTTTTAAAGTTGTACTTATTTATTTGAAAGACAGAAAGACAGAGAGACTTTCATCCACTGATTGACTCACTACATGCCTGCAATCTCAAGAACCGGACCTGGCTCTCATGTAAACAGCAGGGACCTGAAATACCTCTGCTGCTCCCACGCCATCCATTAGCAGGAAGCCAAATCAGAAGCCAAAACACTTGATCCCACACAATCTAACAGGCATGTACGTGTCTAAAGGGTGTAGCCTAACCCTCACTGCCAGAATGCCTGCTTCTCCGTAAGTTTAAATATGTGTGTATACATGTGATGTGTATACTATATATGTTATATATACACACACATTATATATAGCATACAAAATAATATATATTATATAAGTATATAACATATACACATGCACACGTATATAGCTATATGTATATACATACATATCCACCCCATAAACTGCATGTCTACTGAGACATGTATTATGCTATTATTATAAAGTAAACCTTTCTTGGAGCATTCCTTCCCTTTCTATAAAGACACCAACCACTGTTTTGATTTTGGTAAGAATCAATTTACTTTGCTGATTCCACATCTTCCCAGCACTGGAGCACAGCATTCACAGACCATTGAGTCCAAATTCATTTTGATAGTACAATGTCTTTGAGACTAAACTATGAAGTCTTCCTTTTTATGTTCAAGTGATACTCTGCTATATAAAATTACCATAAGTACCTTACCCTTTTCCAGGTAGGCAGCAGCAGAATTGCTTAGTTACTAAGAGCAAAGGTACTACAAACAATCTTGCACAAGGCTTTGGGGAATATATCTTTCCATTTCTCTTTTGTGAAACCTAGAAGCAGCATGCAACCTTCCAAGAGCCTAATTAGAACATGTACTCTGACATTGGTTTTCTCAAGAGTCAAAGCTGTGTCAACATTCCACACAGTGGAATTCAGCCAGGATTTCCCAACAATCTGTATCCTATGTTGAAAAGATGCCTTCCTGTCAAAACAACATCAGCATGAACTTCACCAAGTTTCAGCTGTCCTTTTTTTGAGTTGCCTGTACTTGGGTTAAAACAACACAAAAGCACCAAGAAGTCAGATGCAGCACATTGAAAGGATAACAGACTACAAACACAAGCAGAAGGTAAAGTTTTTTCTTACTGGAAAGTCAAATATACAGAGATGAGGAGAGAGACAGAGGAAGATGTTCCGTGCACTGATTCACTCCCCAAGTGGCTGCAATGGCCAGAGCTGTGCTGGGCCAAAGCCAGAAGCCAGGAACTTCCTCTGGGCCTCCCATGCAGGTTTAGGGTCCCAAGGCTTTGAGCCAACCCAGACTGCTTTCCCAGGTCACAAGCAGGGAGCTGGATGGGGAACAGGGATGCTGGAATTAGAACCAGTGTCTATATAGGATCCTGGCACGTGCAGAAGACTTCAGCTGCTAGGCTACTGTGCCGGGCAGTAGGGTTGCTTTAAATGTATCTTTGTGGCAAGAGTGGAAATACGTGTGCATGTGCGTGATTTCTCTTTATTAATACTTAATGGTCCTGAAATACAGCGAAATTAAATTATGAAAACCAAATTCACACACTTACATGAAGATCTTTATCAATTTTATTCTATAGAACGATAGTACCAGAAATTGACCATAATAGAAAATAAGTACCATCACTCTTCTATCTTATTTTGAAAAAAAAACAATTCAAATAACCCTTTCCCCTTCATGATTTTACATAAAAATTTTTGAAATAGCCTGTTACAAGAGCTCTCACTTGAAAAGACATTCTAGCATTTTGTTCCCTGTCACCAGGCTGGTACTCTGGTATATATTACTTACCTCAACACATTTTCATTGATTTCTAACTTTTAGATGCCTAATATGAAAGAATCCAATGTTACGAGATGAACTATTATTTTTCTATGCATCAAACATTTTACCAGTAAAAGAATTTACCTGTGCTGCTGCACAGGCACAGCAGGTTGGGCCACCACCTATGCACAAGCGTCTCATATGAGCATCAACTCAAGTTATGGTTTCCCTGTTTCAGAATCAAAGGAAATAAATCTAGGTCCTTGTCCCATAATGCCTGTATGTATATGTTATAACCACTGCTATCACAAATTGTTTTACGAATAATGTAATTGTCAACTTTTCCCGCACACCTCAATTATCTGAGCATTCAGGAAGCCTATCAGTTTCCAAATAAAACCGAATCACAACTACAAAGTAAAACATACATAAAATTAAAACTCTATTGTTTTTCTCTCTACAGCCACTTCAACAACCTGCAAGAATGGCCGTCCTAGGAACATGGCGTAAATATCCACGGCAGAAACCGCTATTTTCTCAACTATACCCATGAACACCTGCACCTACTGTACCGAATGGAATATAAACAGATGCCGAATTCTATCTAACGTAAGAATGAGATATCAGTGAAGAGATGGTGATGGCATCATTTTTAGATGGTGTGACATGCTTCTGTAGTACTGTCAACAAACATAAACTTTAATCTCCGCAAACAGAGTTTCTGTAAACTGTATGTCACACTAATGCTTTTATTTTGCATGGTTCTTTTCCCTGGAGAAATTCCTTTTACCTTTATTTCTTTACCACAATTGTAATTCATTTCTGACTGACACGCTGACAAATCTATTCAATTTCTTTACATTTTTGTGCAGCCATTGATTATTTCAACATATTTTAGCTCCCTATTTTTCCTTTCTAGAATAAATAGCATTCCCACTGTCTGCAGAGACAGCTTTGAATATATATTAAAGTTCAAGGGGAAGTACATGTCCTGTATATTAGGCTTGCCTTGTCTAATTTAAATTTGGTAGCTTGACTTTGGATAGCTGATTGAAATCTGTTCCTCATCACCAAAAATGTCCTTTAGAATTTAAAATTCATAAGAATCAATGTAATGTGGTTTGAAGGCATATGTGTCCATAAATAACATGTAGAGGCCAGTAGACTTTCACATTCACATTTTCAGATTAGACCAATCCAAAAAATGTGAAGGAAGGACAGGCATTTTACTAAACCACTAGGTAATGAAGATATTTCCTTTCTCCACATCCTCTTTTTTTTATTACACCATGTTCCTCAGGGCCAAGTTACAGATCTCTATTTACCTTGAATTCTTGTTAATTTATGAGCACTGTTCTTTCTTTCTTTCTTTCTTTCTTTCTTTCTTTCTTTCTTTCTTTCTTTCTTTCTTTCTTTCTTTCTTTTTTCTTTTTGCAATTTCCTTATTTTACTTTTTTTTTAAACATTGTTAGGGTGAAAAATTTCAAGGGCTATAGGAAAGTGGTAAGACTATTATTTCCATATTGTTTCCTTCATGTTTAAAGGGGGATAATAAGGGAGAAGACCCACCCAGTTTCCAACCCACCCCAGGTCCCAGATGTAGGGCATGCTCCGAGGGTCTTGCTCAAGTAGTTTTGATGGTTCACCAGTTACGAACCGCTGCCAATCTTGCCACTCCAAGCACGATGAGGTCATTGAAGAATCCACTGATTGACATAGTCCATCTTAGAGTCTCTGTTTGCACGGTATTTCATTGCCAACATATAGCTGAGATGGTTGACCTGTTCTGTCTTCCGTCTTTTCTTGATTAGGATTCTGAGTCCAGCAGTTCAACTGGGGATATCTCCAAAGAAACTTTGTCTAAGGTGTTCTCAGACCAGATTCTTGTATGTACTAGCAAGTATAGGGCCCAGCACAGTCCATTGCCCCGATCAGCTGGTGGTTGCAATTGCTGGGTTGGTTCTTTTTTCAGCCCTGACTTCTACTGGAACCAATGGGTGTTGCAGTCCAGCCTGGTTCTGCCCAGCATACACTTGGCCCTCGCATAAACCAGTGCGAGCTGCAGCCTAGTTGGAGCGACCCACAATAACCCTCACCAGGTCTGCCCCCTACCCTGGTTTGCCAGTATGTATAGCAGTAGTCCAGTCTGTCCCACACCCCATTCGGCTCTCGTACATGCCAATGGGTACTAAAGCTTAATTCCATCTAACCAGCTCCACTATGCAGCCCACATAGATGCTGTTGGGTCTGTCTAGCCACCCAAGCCCCTGTCCTAGTTTTTTGTGCCCTCCTGTGGGAGTGGTAACCAAAGAGGGAGGAGCCCACTATTTCCCTCCCAGGCCTCTCCCACTCCCAGATTATGCACTCCACATGCAGTTCTGTGGTTTGACTTGACAGAATTAGCCCCCAGTTCCAGCTTCTGCCAGCTGATGCTGTGGCTAAGTCCAAACAACCCTCACCCACTCTAATTATGTTTGCACCAGTAGGAATAATCAGTCCAGCCTGGCTTTTCCCTGATCTAGTCCACATGAGGCCTACAGGTGTTGTAGCCCTGCTTAGTCAGGTCTGCCCCCATTCCAGCTCATGCGCTCAGTGGGAGTAGCTGTCCAGCAAAGGAACCACCCCTTATTCCCCTGCCGCTCTGACCCTCCCTTCCTGGTTCTCATGCATGCTGGATGGGTGCTGCAGTCACATCCAGTACAGGCAACCTCACATTGGCATTCTGTATTGTGCACTGTTTTTTTTGCATCCGAACTTGGCTTGACCCACACCGTTCTGGTGCTCGGATTTGCCAGTGGATGACGAGAACTGATTCAGCCTGGTCTGCCCCTGACCCATGCCAAATGTATGCCAGTGGGTAACTTCCTGTGGCCTGTTTTGGGCTGTTTCCTATCATGTTTCTTGCACTTACCTGCCGGGTCTGTGTCCTGCCAGAGGAGTTGCCCAGGCTCCTCCATCAGAGCATCGTTCTTTCTGCAGACATTGCTACTGTAACTCAATGTTCTACTTTCCTTCTTTCACATGGAGTCTTAGAGCATAAACAAGATACGTTCAAAATGACTTTCTAGTTGCCACAATGCATCTTTCACGTTTTCATCATTTTTTTTAGATTTATTTATTTTTATTACAGCCAGATATACAGAGAGGAGGAGAGACAGAGAGGAAGATCTTCCATCCGATGATTCACTCCCCAAGTGAGCGCAACGGCCGGTGCTGTGCCGATCCGAAGCCGGGAACCAGGAACCTCTTCCGGGTCTCCCACGTGGGTGCAGGGTCCCAAAGCTTTGGGCCGTCCTCGACTGCTTTTCCAGGCCACAAGCAGGGAGCTGCATGGGAAATGGAGCTGCCGGGATTAGAACCGGCGCCCATATGGGATGCCGGCACGTTCAAGGTAAGAACTTTAGCCGCTAGGCCACGCCGCCGGGCCCTTCATCATTTTCAAGGGCAAGAACCTCAGTTTACTAAGAGACTGCACTGTTATAGGCACAGAAGTGGTGCCAAACTCAAATTTTCTGATTGACGAAATTACCCATATCTCATGAGGATACAGATTTGTACTGTCCTTTCTAACATTCTGTCCGAATAAACACAAGCATGTTCCACAGCAGGTCACCTCGATTTCCACTTTCCTAATCATTTGTTCCACAGCAAGGCATTAAGTTCTCAAATTGGTTCCTTCCTGGGCCCGGCACTATAGCCTAGTGGCTAAAGTTCTCGACTTGTACATGCTGGGATCCCATACGGGTGCTGGTTCTAGTTCTAGCACCCTTACTTGGCATCCAGTTCATTGCTTGCGGCCTGTAAAAGCAGTCAAGGATGGGCCAGGACCTTGAGACCCCGCGGGTTGCCCATGTGGGAGACCTGGAAGAAGCTCTGGGCTCCTGGCTTCAGATCATCTCAGCTCAGGACATTGTGGTCACTTGGGGAGTGAATCAGTGGATGGAAGAAATGACTTTCCAATGGATGAATGAATGAATGAATGAATGCCTTTCAAAAAATATTGGTTCCTTCTTTTCTGAAGGGTCACCCACTGTTTAAATGGCCATAGTGAACTTAATATAGTTCATCTATACATAATTACTGTAAAATGGTCAAAAAAATGATACCCCTCCATGTCCTCACTATTTTGGATTGTGCTGCTATAAATATAGGTTTGTAGTTCATTTTCTCATATGCAAAGCTCACTTCCTTTGGATATATTTGAGGAGAGAGATAGCTGGGCCAGCCATAAATCAATTTTCACTTGTCTGAGCTCTTCCCATACTGACTTCCGCAGTGCTTGCACTAGCTTACGCTTCTAGTAACAGTTGAGTAGGGTGATTTCTTCCCACATCCCCACTGGTAGATGTACAAAAGCCAATCTCACTGAAGTTTGATGGGATCTCAGTGCCATATCTCCATTTTTGTAATAACTAGGGAGCATGAGCATTTTTCAAGTCTATCATTATTTGATTTTTTTTAAAGATTTATTTTATTTTTATTGGAAAGTCAGATATACAGAGAGGAGGAGAGACAGAGAGAAAGATCCTCCGTCCAATGATTCACTCCCCAAGTGAGCGCAATGGCCATTGCTGTGCCGATCTGAAGCCAGGATCCAGGAACTTCCTCCAGGTCTCCCACACAGCTGCAGAGTCTCAAGGCTTTGGGTCGTCCTCTATTGCTTTCCCAGGCCACAGGCAGGGAGCTGGATGGGAAGTGGAACTGCCGGGATTAGAACCGGCGCCCATATGGGATCCTGGTGCAGTCAAGGCGAGGACTTTAGCCCCTAGGCCACGGCGCCGACACCCCATCATTTGAATTTGTTCTTTTGAAAAAATGCCTGCTCATTCCCTTTGCCCATCTCTTGAAAAACTTCTTTGTTTTTCTGTCATTACATTTATGAAGCTCTATGTAAATCCTGAAATAGATAAAGAAATTGGTATATCTACTCCATAGAACACTACTCAACCATTAAAAATAATGAAATTCTACCAGTTGTAACAAAATGGTCCCAAGTGGAGACCATTAAGCGAAATAAGTCAGTTCCAAAAAAAACCCAAATATCATATGTTCTCTCTGATATAAGGCAATATTCACAAAAATATAAAATAAATAGATACATAAGTAAAAATGTATATGCATATATTCTCACAACTAAACTCTGCCTTGGAGACTAGCATACCAGGAATTGAAGATACACTGCAGTCCACATCTCTACTTCTGTATAAGACTCCCAATGAGACTCTTAAATACACCTTGAAAATATGATACGAGATTCATATTTATTGCCTATTTCTGCAATGTCACGATACACTTCAACAGCAGAGTGATGGACTTGTGACCGTTGCTGAAAGACCGTACTCTTGTAATAATGGGGGTATAGTAGGGTGGATTATGGGAGGAGAATACAGAGAGGAGAATCCTTAAACTTACAACATCATTATGCAAAAAAATATACTTAAAAAATGATATTCTTATTCAGGTTGTTATTTGATTAACAGTTTAAAAGATGTTCCAGCTCTATTTCATGAAAAAGAAATTGGAAGAAAATTAAATAGCATTCATTTTATACAATGTTGAAGAAACGGCTGATGTCACAAATAAGACAAAATTAGCTTTATAGTAAGTGTTACATGATAAACTTTGAAAAACAAGATTCGACAATTTTTCCCATGTTTTTAAAACTGATGTTTCTGCTCTTATCGAGTAATATGGTATCAACTCATAACAAAAGTGATTTTCTAGTACCTGTGTAATTACAGAACTCTGATGCTCATACCTTCATAAACCCAACAGTGAAGTTATTTACTGATTTCAATAATTTTGAATTGTTTATTGTCATGTCCTCACATTATGATGGTAAATATGATGTTTCTTTCTTATGCATTAGAATTCATCACGCAAAACTAGAAAGTACCAAATGACTAGGTAACATTTTACAGTGAAGCACCATGCTGATGACCATTCTAAACTAAGTAAGCATGTCAGAGGGCACATGAAGTCACCTGCAGTGCTGGCATTTGTAACGGGCACTTCTGTGAATCCTGGCTGTGGCACAATCGATCCAGCTCCCTCTAATGTGCCTGGGAAGGCAGTGGAGGATGGTGTGAGTCCTTGGGAATCTACACCAAGTGGGAGACCTGGGAGAAGCTCCTAGCTCTTGGCTGTGGACCAGCTCAGCTACAGCCACAAGGGGAGTGAATCAATGGATGGGATATTTGTCTTTGTCTCTCCCTTTCTTTCTGTAATTCTGCCTTTCAATAGATAAATAGATCTTTTAAGGAATTAAGTGACATGCTATATTACTAAAGATTCTGTAACATGATTCTTACTTATTTCTAAGTATAACATTGTATTGTGTTTCAGTTTTCTAGTACGCCTCCTTCCAAAACGGAGAAAAGAAAACCAAACATTTCTAATTAGTATCCAACTATTTCATGATATCCCTTTATTCATACTGCAGGGCAACAAGTGTTACATTTATTCTGAATTTCTAAAAACCTGTTTCAATTTTTTCTTAGACATATTCCTTTAGTTTTGAAACAATAACTGACATATTATTTCTCATTCTGTTTTATCTTTTCAATGTTTACTTTCCTTGAACAATAAGTGTTAACTAAGACAATAAAACACTACAACATAAGCACTACAAAATGGCCATCTTATTTTCTTTTGCCCAAAAATCAAGCAGGCGTGTATTATTTACCAAACCAAGACATAGATAATCCTTCTATTCCATCTATGTAAGTGTTAGGCAGCATCATAATTGCTAGGTTTTAATATCCTATAACTCTACTGTAGCTAATGGACATACTCTTCTCGGAAATTGAATGGGAAAGATTCCTGTAGAGTGTACCATTTCCAGACAGTGTTCTCTTAATTTTTTAATGCAACTATTATTGTGATTTATAGTTGTCTTGAAGGTTCTTCGTTATCTTTTCAGGATACGTTCGTTGTTATTAGTGGGATGCTTAACTTTTCAGAAGGGATGTTTCATGAACATATTTAGCAATAAAGAACTTTTCTGAAAAGGTGTGCAAGCTTCATTTTTTTCAATGTATCATATTTGCAGGTGTAAATTTTAAACAGCCCCCACATCTATACATTTTTAGCTCAGAGCTATATCAAACTTCAGAGTAGGTTTTCATCAATGAGTTTAATACTAAATATCATATACCTATCATTTTACATGTCCTAATTCTCAACTTGTTTTTACTACACTTCATTCACAAGACAGACACTGACAGTTGAACATTTTTTATAATCCTAAACTGATTATTTTTTGTTAATGAATTTAATTTTGGTGACGGTATCATGTGACTTTTCTGTAACTGCTGTAACTAACCTGACTGAGGGATGGCTAGTAGTTGACTGAGAGAAAGCAGAGATAACTCAACAGAAGAACCATACTCAAAATACACTCGTGCTACAGCCTGACAACATCTTTTACGCAGAAAATTCAGCAGACGGAAGGTCTCTAACGGAGTATGTCTACAGGGTCTATGATCCAAGATTCTGCAAGGAGCTTGCTACCAGTATGTTTCAGCTCGTAGCTCACATCCTGGGATAGTGTATGAACAAATCTGTAGCACATGAATTATATATGTCTCTTGGTAGCACATTAGCAAAATAATTGCAAGACATAATTTCAATAAATTCTTACTCATTCTTTTCAGAATTCCTCAAAAGGTAGTTGTGGTGATAGTGAAACTTTGGACATTACTTTTCATCTATCTAATAAGTAAATGCAAAAAAAAAATCTAGGACAAAGAAATACATTGACCAAAATAAAGCATCAGATTGGAAGGAAATACTTATTTAGAGTAAAGAAACAAATAGCAGATTTAGAGACTGTGAAAAAAGAAAGGTTTTGACTAGAAATTAGAATGTAACTCTGTCACTCTTGATGCAGTGGATCCAGGATCACTCCAAGAACAATACAGGAAGATCCTGCTTGGCAGAAAAAGGTGCAGTATCTTCAACATAAGCTGCTCTGGGATATGAAAAAAAAAGTGTGTGTGTGGAGGGGGAGGTAGGATTGTTTCCAGTACCTAACAGAAAAAAATTTTGTTAAGAATTAGGAAAGAAAAAAAAAGACTCCACAGACAAGAGGAAAGATGACAGATACATTGTTGCAACCAGCCATGCATCTCAGTCAACTGTGCACTGTGACCAGCCATTTTAACACTTACAGGTAGCAAGAAATTGCTGTGCATCCTGCTGCTCACAGTTTTAGCTGAGAAGGAATTCTAGAGTAATCCACTCCCACTTACATCAGCCTGGAACAACTCTGGGCTTAGAGCAGGAAAGACCACAAGCTTCTTTCCTCTCCTGGACTCGCAGAGTGCCATACTTGGTATCAACATTGCACAGTGCACCTCTGTTTTCCTACCACCATCATAGGACAACGTGTGGGGCAAAGGACAGATTCCCTGCATCCTGCACTTGCGAGTTTTTGGGTCACAGCCCCAGAACCACATGCACACGGTTTATATGAGCAAGGCAGGTTCACCCTATCTTCTGGATACTAACACCAGTAGCAGCCCATTAAAAACTATGCTTTCACCTTGAGATACATGTGTATTGGCTGCACTACTCCTTGTAACATCAGGACTGTAAAAATCAATGTAATTGTCCTGCAGCCAATGATTTCATCTCAGTGGATGTAGGGAAGGACCTACCAGCACCTCATAACCCTGGACACATAACATGCAGAGTCAAACATCCTGCACATCATGAAATCCATTCTTCAGAACCGGAACAGTGTTCAGTTCACAGCCACTAGCTCTAGCTCTAGTGTTATTAATACTGCAAACCACGACACAAGCTGCTCTGTGCTACGCAGGCCTGAGAAGTTGTCCATCTGTATACAGAGCCCCAGAGACAGAGGAACTGGTGCTACAAGTTCCAGCATTACTCACACTGGGCAGAAGGACAAAGGGGCAGCCACTTCTGTCTCCCTCACACCAAGAATAAAGGAATGGCTCTCAAAATTATCAGGGAAACTGACATTGAACTCTGTATGGACCAAAAAATATACACCTAGGGAAACTCTTACTCATCTCCAAGCCACACTACTAGCTCTACAAGCTGCAGCAGACTTGTTGACTTTGTCACTTTCATACAAAGTTGACACCGATTGAGACAAAAAAAAAAAAAACTGCTCAGAGACCATATTCCTGGGGTCAAAGTCAAAAGCAAGAAGCTAGGTATATCCTGCATTTCACTTAAATCATTAATGCCTGTATAATAAAACCTAAGCAATGAAGTAGAGAGATCAACATATCAAAAGGGCAGCCATTCATATATGGACATAGGAGACAGGATACTACAAGACATCATGATGCCTCCAAAAAATCCCCAAAATAACCAAGGGTTAGATCTAGAACTAAAGGAAACCCATAGATTTTAGGTACAATATTCAAAATAATACTTGAAAGAAAACTCAACACCATGCAGAATATACAGACAGATCAAGGAAATGACCAAAAAAAATCAATGAGTAATATGAATGAAAATATTACTACGGAGAGAACTCATTAGGAAGAATCAGATAAAAATATTGGGCATGAAATCTTTTATCAGTGGGAAAAAAGAAAGATTGAAAACTTCAATGGCAGAGAAGAACAAGTGGAGAAAACAATCCAGAAGGATAAGAATTCTGAAGTAACCCAATCAGATAAAATAAAAACAAATAAAATAGGGAAAAGAACCAAGAAGATAAAAGAAAGCCTATTCAAAAAATGTGATACTGTTAAATGAATAAGCATCCATATTAAAGGTGTTGATGAAGACAAAGGGACAAAAAACTATATTGCGAACCTACTAAATGAAATTAAAAAATGGAACAATAGTTGAAAGAGGCATGGCCATCCAGATATAAGAAATTCCAACACTCTCATGTAGACCCAACCAAAGTGTGTCTTCTCCAAGGCATATGTTGATCACACTATAAAATGTTAACAAGAAAAGAATATTAAATAGTACGAGAAAAGTGTCAAGTGTCAAGTATAAAGGAACATCAATTAGATTAACATCAGATTTCTCAGGTGAAACCACACAGGCCAGAAAGGAATAGGAGGATACAAGCTCAAAGAGTCTTAAAAGAAAAAGAAAAAAACAAACAACAAAAAAACATTTCCAGTGATGATTTTCTTTTAAAGTGAAGGGAAAATATAAAGTAATTTCCAGATAAGCAAAAATTGAGAGAATTTTGTACCATCTGACCACCTTATAAGAGTTTCTGAAAGATGTCTTGCATAAGCAGCAAACATGAAAATGTGTAACGTCACAAAATTCAGTAATTCAGTAACAGAAAAGGAGAATCGTTGTCCATTCAACAAGATGAGAGGTCTAAGATCTTATCTAAAAATACCAACCTGGAAATTAAATAGATTAAATTCTCCCACCAAAAGATTTCGTTTTGCTGAGTGCATAAAAAATACCACAATCCCACTACATGCTGCCTATAAGAAACTTAAAAACAAAGATATCCACAGACTGAAAGCGAAGGGTTAGAAAAAGATAAAACAGGATAATGGAAATCAAACGTGAGCAGGCAGAACTATCCTGATATTAGGTAAAACTGACTTTAAATAAGAAACAATAAAAAGAGATAAAGACATTAAATATACATGCACAAAACATCAGAGCACTCCTATATAATATGTTCTGAATCTTAATATATTAAGAAAAATACTAGACCTAAAGGGGAAGATAAACTTCAAAATAGTAATTCTGGATGACTTTGAAACCTCATTCTCATCTTTGAACAGATCATCCAGACAAAAAAAATCAATAAAAATCCATCACAGCTCAGAGACACTGTTAAGCATATGGACATAACCAACCTTTTCACAACATTTCATCCAACTGTCACAGAACACACCTTCTTGTCATTACCACTGGGATGTCTCCGCACATTTAAAACAAATGACATTTTACAATATTTTCTCAGACAATAAAATAATCAAATTAGAAATTGTCAAGAACAATCGGACACTCATAACCACTAGTAAAATAAACATTATGCTACTGAGTGATCCACAGATCACTGAAGAAATCAAAAACAACATAAAAATTTTTGGAATAAATTAAAATGAATACATACTATGTACAAAACAAAAAGCTTTTAGGTAGATAAACAGAAAAAATAAGCCCTTCATCAGACTTACACAAATAAATAAGAAAAAAAATCAAATAAATAAAATTAGAGATGAAAAAGGAGACATTATAACTGGCTTCAATGAAATACAAAAAATAATAAGAAATCATTATGAAAAAAACTGTATTCTACTACATTAGAAAACTTTTCAAGGGAAGGATAAATTCATTGATTTATATAACCTACCAAGATTAAATCAAGGAGATACAGATAAATTCATAAACAAGCAGACACTTAGGCAGCAATCAAAAAGGGAAGACAGAGAGTAGCAAATGTAATGAGTGCAGCTGCTGTAGAAATAAGTGTGGATGCTTCCTAAAAACTAGAAATTTTCTTGTTTTATGATCTAGAAATCCCTTTATTGGGAATATACCCGAAATACATGAACACAGCGAATCAGAGATATGGGCACCACCTTGTTTACACCAATACTACTCACATAGTCAAAACTCTGAATCAACAAATATTATGCAGTCATAAAAAAGATGAAATTCAACCATTTGCCATAAAATAGACTCAACTGGTGGACAACATGCTGAGTAAAATATGCCAAACCCAGAAGGAAAGATACTGTATCTTCTCCCTTGTATATGGGAGCTAAAATTTACAAACAACTAAATTAAAAAGAGAGAAGGATATGTGTGTATGGCAGTGCTGATACAAGCATAGTCTTGTAAAACTTTTTATATCCTGGTCAAAGGATAAGAATTTTATACTACTATAGTTTTAACTATCTGTAATTGCTTGAAAATTTACTGTACAAAGGAGAAATGGGCATTTCTCATGCAATCACTATTTATAGCAGTTGTCTATGTTCCAATTAAACAAGCATCTTTCACTGTTTGTTAAATTTCCATCTCAGTGAAGTACTAAGCATTTATGCCATCAAGTAAATGTAACATATGTTATCTCAAGAACTATAAAAAGTCCAGAAATAACAGGAGAAAGAAGCAGTGAGGGAAGGAGGGAAGGGTGACATGGAGAAAGGAAGAAATTATCAATATATTCCTCAATTTTTTCTTTAAATCACAATGAATCTGGTAAAACTAATGAAAAATTTAAAATGTAAAAAGAAATAAAAATGTCACTAAGAGTCCATGTGTTACTTCCAGAATTCTACAAAAAGCATAAATGGATCACATAACACAGATAAAACTGGCACATACTTGTGAGAATTGGGACAAACAACGATTTTCGTGGAAAATCAAGCACAAGTGTTATGACTATGAAAACAAAAATTAACAAGACAGGACAGTGAGTACAAGTGAACTAAACAAGCCAAAATACCCAAAATTAAGCTTTCAGACTCCAGATTTAAATATTTTTTTACAAGAGGATGCAAGGTGTTATGTACTAGAAACAGCACTAGATCTTGCAGCAGCTGGCAGCAATTTTTTAACTTTGTTGCAGAAGTCAGCACAGTATTAATCTGTTAAGTGTAAAACAAGAGCAGACTACCTTTGTCTACATTCTAACAAAAAGTCAACCTTTGTCTACATTCTAACAAAAAGTCATTGTAAGAAAGTATAAATGACTGTAGAACAAATACATTTTTTTAAAAAAAGAACAGAAAGCAGCTAAGATATGCCAGCAAATTGTTTTGCTGATTTTTATCAAAGAGGAGGTGAACATTAAGTATTAGACAGCGATGGAAAGAAAATATCAACATGAGCTAAACAAACACTGAAAAAATCGAAGGCTGTATTATTATCAATCTCCCAAACTTTCTAGGTTATTAGGTTCATAGGATAAACCCTATATTCACATGGCAATTTGCAAGGTTACCTAAAAATCAGACATTTACATAAACATTAATTTTGTATATTATAAATCTAGCATTACATTCACAATTTTGGTTAAACTACCATTAAAATTCAAACCATAAATATATCTAAACAAAAAGCTCTGTACTTCTTTCAGCCCCACAACTTTCATATTAATTTTGTAGACACTCTTGGCATTTACTCCAAGTTAATTACTTGTGGGGGTTATGCCTCAATGTTGGCCCCCCTACCCCATGCTACATATTTTATAATATACTGCTTAATTTACAGTTTGGCTGATCCTTCTGTTGTGTTCAAAGACATAAATGAAACATTATCTTAACTCCTTTAAAACCATTGTGGATACTAAAATCTTTATAAATTGGCCTTCCTTACATCACTTGAGGTTTCAGAAACACAAGTGCCAGGTGCTTTTAGTTAAAACACATCCAAAGACTGGGCCAAATTTCTCCAACATAAATTTCCTTGGCTCCATGCGGATCTCATAACACATAGAGGCTAACACCATCACTGACCAAAACCAAAACAAACAAAATCAGACACAGAAATAGAACCATTGTGCAAAGAAGATTCTGCTTTCAATATGTCGGATGTTAGGCTGTTTATGCCTTATATTCATTTTTCGAATAATTCAGGTTCTTACATAACTTGCTTTTAGTTTCTACATCTTCCTTTGCCATGGCACAGCTTTCATCGCAACAGACTTCACAGACAAAACAGAATCTCACACTCCTTTTAAGTGTATGCCCTTGTACACATCTTGGCTAAGTTACTGTTTCAATGTAGGTCCTTTCTATGGGTCCCTTTTTGACTCACTGAAACCCTCCTTCAACTGTCATCACATGCAATGGTCGCCATCCATTTGTAGAACTAATTTGCACCATTTGAAAGCAGGCCAAGTGTTTTGCATTTGGTGACTTAAGATGAAATAAATCATACATTAATAAAAACTATTTCCACCATGGATTAAGTAGACACCTCACAGTCTTAGAGCTTTGGGGTTTCTGGGGAGAAGAGAGAAGACATGTGGATTAGGGGAGTAAAGATTTCAGAAAGAAAAAGTATGTGTGTACAGATATACTTCCATGCACAAGGAAAAAGACAGCTGAGTGAACGCAAGGTATAGAAATCAGGTGTAGAGTTGTATGGAAGGAGTTCCAGAAAGATATATCCTGTAGCAGCAGGAATCTACTGAAAAACCTAGAAGTCTGTAAAAAAAAAATAACATTTTGAGATGAAGGGCCTATTAAGTAATTAACCCTGTTATTAGTATTGCTATGAAGAATGACCTTGTATTTATTCATGAAGCAGAAAAGGAAAAAAATAATAACAGACATTCTGACGTGATCATGCTTGAAAGCCTATATCCCATGAGGATTTGCAGAAATCTCAAGGAAAAAAATGGTATTTCATAGACCAGGGAGTTGTAGTTAGGAACTTAATGAAAAGTTCTGGAATGTAACAAGAACAGCTAGAATCTAAGGCGTGCATCTAGAATCGATACTGTGTAGACAGTTCCTACTCCGAGATTTAAAGTAAGGTGGATGCAGTGAGCCAAGCACAACACATATGTAATGATAGGGTCTCTGATATCATGGCGTCTCCTGGCACTTCCATGTGAGTCTGTCCTCCCTAAATTCCGCGATATTTGAGTCCTGTGAAAATAAGTGCTTAGCGTTACAGGATTATTAAATTTCCAAAGAGAATTTCAAAATCTTAACATTTAGGTTTAATTTTCCCATTCATAAGATTACTGTGGTCCTCACTGATCTGGGAATATCCGTAAGTGTTGTAAGCCCTGCCATTTGCACTAGCTGAAATGTTACTTCTCCATTCAACCAATCAAAACATCAAGTAAGTCGGATGTTTGTCAACTTGTAAGTAATGCAAACACAAAATGTCCAGCTTCCCTTTCTTTGAGGTATGATACTAACCTTATAACTCAATGTTGGATTTCAGATATCCATATTTCGCAAAGCTTACTGGGAAAGTTGACAGAGTGAGAAGTAGGTAAGTGTTCTCTGTACTGTAGATTGACCTCTTCCAAAAGCACAGAAGTTGAAGGAGTCGTATTCCACAATAGTTTCCTAAAAACTACCACCTGATATTTCACAGACCTACTGCTGTGTCAATCCCAAGTAACAACTTGCTCTAAGTGAAACGTGGAAACACAGATCTTGCTATATTTTGAGTATTAGACATTCCACTCAGGAATTTAGTGCTAAATGTCTCCAAGGGAAGGAAAGAGAGTGGAAAATGAACTCTGCTATAGTATTTGGGAGGGAAGAATCTGGAAAGAGAGATTATATAGTGTTTTAAGGCTGACTTCCCATGAATGAGTTCCAGCGGTTTTGAGATATAAACAGACAAGCACATGCATTCCCTCTCTTGCTGCACGATGCTCTGCATCCCAGAAAGAAGGTCACTGCCAGACAAGACCCCAAAATCATTCTCTTGCAAACCCACAGAGGCTCAAATCAACAACTTTCCTTCACAAAGTTAGGCTGCCTCAATACTTCACTTTAGTTGCAAAATACTAACATAGACCTTGCCTGACTCTTCACTAGCCCATCTTGAAATTCTATTACTTTCCAAGAGAAGGACCGAAACCAGGGGGTGAATGAACACAAATCAATTTGTCTGTACAGGTGGTACTAGAGTGAAGATAACTCTACAGCCTTTCCTTCTTTCTCACATCCATTCAAATTCCTCAGTATAAAGAAAATAATCCATCAGATCAAGCAATATCACTTTCTCTCCTCAATTAATCTGGTGGCAGCTAAAAGCAGCGATGGGATTCAAAACCATTTTTTAAATATATAGATACCTACCCAAATGTTTTAACACATTAGTTTTCAATTATAAAGCACGTAAACATACAGAAACATAAAAATGGTCAGTATTACAGATACTCATGTGCTCACCAGCTGTATTTTTCAGTGGAAAATTTAACACACAAAATCCCAGAAAGAAGCTGAGTTGTGCAAAGATGAAGAAATACAAAGAAATGCACTCATTATTGTAACACAAATACTCCTGCAACTCCAGAGTTCCTCCAAGTAAGCAAGTGGCACCATACAGTATGACAATGACAACCAAGGGTGAAGAAATAACTATGTTAAGTTTATTAGAACTTACAGTTAGTTGAATGTTTACATACTCCCAATATTCATCTGTTTCCAGCTAATCCCCAACTTGGTGCTAACTGAAGGTGATTTAATTGTGAAAGCTCTGTCAGTCATTGTCTCCTTATAATATACTCTATTTAGAAGTCACTATTTCACCCATGTGAGCACAGAGGAAATGCATTCGTTTACAAAGACCAAAATCCTTATCAGACATCAATGTTGCAGGCACCTTGTCTTGGGAAATCTCAGAACACAAAATGGTGAAAAATAAATGTCTCACGTTTAGAAGCTATTCAATGTCTAATATTTTAAAACAGCAACCAGATAGATTTACATGCTTCATGAATTACCTTCAACACAAGTCATGCAAACCAGTCTCTAAGGTCCTAATCCCCCTTTCCTCCTGTCTCCACCCTTTGCTCACTTGCCTTCCAAATTTCTTATCACTCTCTATTCTTTCTTTCTTACTTCCCTCATTATTTTTCTCTTTTAAAATAAGTTCATGCTTTCATTTATTATGAACACAAATATTATGCATTCTAAATTTCTTCCTTGCTTCAATGTGACTTCCGTAAAGTCTGAAAACTTTTTGGCCTTGCTCTTCCCATTGAAGAATACATCCCAAACATCTATTTGTGATTCCTGATATGTTCAGCATACCCCAGAAAAGCAGTCATTCATACCCATACTGGGAGTGTTTTTTTGTGGTTATTTTATATAATTGTAATGCAATTATTTTACCCATCATAAAAGCAAATCCATTCCAAGTTCATAGGAAAGCAATAAGCAAATGATGTAAAACTATAGCAACGCAATGATGTCACAGTTACGTTCACGGTAAGATCTTTTGTACCTCATCTTAGAAGCAGACACACTTGGTTCTATCTCATGATTCAAGCCATGGTTTCTTGGCCTTACTAGATTTAAAAAGCACATAACTATACAGAAACATGAGACTCATTAATGAAACAGGAATCCACCCAGAGTTTCTCTTGCCACATTTTCCATGCTCTGCTTCAGCAACGTTGAACACCATGGTGGGTGCCAACAGAAAAAAATGGGCCTCCAAAGGTCAAGGATGACTGAAGCACAGCTCTGCTGGACAGCTAAAGCAAGTGTTGCATTTCCATATGAAACACCCAGTTTCTCTAATACATTTAAGAGTTCGCAAATGAGTTTTATACAATGCATTACTCACACTTTGAAGTTAAAAATAGGTATGATGTGACTTACCCTGACCTCTCTTTCAGTAACTCTGGCCGTCAGTCACTTGCCATTTCTAAAGAAAAAAAAAAGTAAGAAATGCTTAGTGTTTTCTTATACATCACTCACATAATTCAAACCAAAATACAATTCAAACTACCTACTGCATGGCAGCTCTACTTCTTGGAATAACAACAACAACGAAAAAGACATATTGTTGAAAATTGCTGTAATGTTTGCTATCATTAACCATCCACTTTACCAGTTGTAGACTGAAGTTAATCAGGACACATCTGTTCAGGAAACCTAGACTGCTCATCTTTTCTTCCAAATCCATCTGTCTCTAGACTTTGAGTTATATGCAATTTTTGGACCTATATTTCATGTTAGATTTTTTTTATGAAATCTTTAAATACATTGTAAAATAATACATGGATGAATTTTCTCTTCCTGCTATTTACTTTAGTCATCTCTCTCCATATCCAAAAATATTTTTCTTTTATTATCTATAAATATGTCTTCCTTCTTTTAGAAGAAACAGTCAGTCAGCCAAATTTAGCATGCATTAAGTCTCATGGTTACCAGGAATTTCACATGAAGCATGTATCTTCATGTTACAAATGATGGAACAACAGGAGAAGCCCAAGGGAGAAAATGCTGAATTAACTTTTCAGGTTTAAAGAGCTAATTTTATAATCCAGGGACGGACACAGCGGCATCCTGGGTTAAGGCACTGCTAGGGACTCCTTGCATCTTCTCCTGGAGTGCAGAGCCAAGTCCTGGGTAAATGGTACTTCTGAACAATCTCCCAGCTAATACACATGTAGGGCAGCAGATGAGGGGCCTGAATACTTGGGTTCCTGTCACTCATATAGATACAGATGTCCCCGATGGAGTCCTGCTATTGTCTAGCCCAGTCCTGGCTAATGTAGCCTACAAATGATCTGATGAAAGATGGCTTTATCTCCAATTTTCTGTCTCTCCATTTCTCTGTCATTCTTGCAAATGAAGAAACATTAAAAAAAAATCCAAGCCCACGCATATATCTAAGAAAATATTCCCATATATTTGAAATATTATGAAAAGTTAAAAAAAAGTCTGAGAAAAAGTCTAGTACCTACTGCCATTTGATCTGAAATCCTGTAAAGCAAGATTCAAGTTTGTTAACAAGGGATTTGCTTCATTTTCTAACTTGAATTTTATTTAAATGAAACTCAAGCATCCTCACGGAGCCTCGTTGTTAACAGAGTAAAAAGTCACTACTGGTAGATTCCCAGCTCCTTAGCCAATGGGCACATGATTATAAAACAGCAGTAAAGCACAATTTGGCACAGGTTCTTCCTTCTAACACACACTAACAGGGAAAAATAATGCAAGCAGTACCAATAACTGTGATTAAGGCAAAATGCATTTAGTTGAAATGCTTGATTCTAACATAATCAGGATATGGTCCTGTATTACTACAGTCTTTAGTAATTAATGATGTCATTGCATCCTCAGTCTCTCGCTGAGGAAAGGGAAAATTTGCTTCCTATTTATTGGAATCTGTAATTTGCAGATCATTTTTAAACAGTATGATATTCTCAGTCTCCTCCCTAACTTGTATTCTCCAAGTCACCTCTCTTAGAAACAGCTTCAGAGGAACAGAACATTTTCACCCTCCCCTGTGGGAATGGTCTTCATTTTGCATGCCCTTCATAGGCCTGCCCTGTGTTCTTTCAAGGGGACCTGGCTCTGAACTTTCAGAAGGATGTGTTGTTTTACGTGAACACCAGAAGCTCTATACATCAAGGAAAGAAACATCAAGTGATAAAGGTTCAAATGAATTTCTAATCTTTGCAATCCTTCCGTACTGATATTTTACAAACGGAGTCATAATTTATTTCCTATGAAACTGAATTGCTCAGCTCTCTGCTAATAGGATCCTCAGGGCACAAGGGGTAGGAAAAAAAAGTGTTCCCATAAAAATTAGAAAGCTTAGCATTTCCCTGAAAGTTAAGCTAGAAACAATTAATAAATATATTTGCCATGATTATTGTATATGTCATAAACTATTCTCACAAAGTCCAACGGATGATGAATTTGAGTGGTCTAAGGATTATAAAAAACATTTTGCCTAGGAAATGTTCATCAGCTCTTCTGTTTTATTAAGGAAACCATCAAGTTATTCTCAGGCCAATGGTACTGTCCAGTTTTTTTAAACCCTTCTCCTTAAGTTCTTTTATTCCCAAACTTGATCCATCTGGCAAACAAATGTTTCCCAATCAAAACTGACCAGTGTGAAAACCAGATTCCTCTCTAGCTAGAGAAGTACAACAGAATTCCCATCAAACATAAATAGTATATTTTTAGCTCAGAGATGAAAGTTTTTCCAATCAGCCATGTGATCTAAAGGATGCCTAAGTATCTTAAACTATCACTGATGACGGATGGAACTCCAATGTACAAAAGGATTATGGCTAAAAACGGCAGTCTACCTGTGTCGTGATCCACCTACGAAGCTTGCCTTTAGTAAGACCAATATTCAAACTGTTTCTGGGTTATTCAAAGTTTGGTCCATCCCATCATATTCCCTTGAAAATAATGAAAGGGAGGATACAATAATACTGTTAAAGTGGATGGCAGGGAGCAAGGGCTCAGGCAAGCTTTGTGTTTTCCTCTGGGAAAAGTCTCACCATTTATCATCACTCATTCAATTTAATTTTAAATGGCATTTTTAAAAGGTTTTTTTTAATGTGGATTCTGTATGCAGTATCACTGTCTGGTTCACTACTATGAAAAAAACAAATGTTTGACTTCTAGTTTTAAGCTATTATTAGAGACACCTTAAAAACAGAACAAATTATTTCCAACTTATAGTGAGAGGCTTTCTAAGTAATTTAGTTTGCACAGCATTTCCAGTTAATTTTTGCACTTGTAGCACTTTGGATACATAATGAGATGCAGAAAAACATCATGATAAAAACAGTTTAAGCCTATAGGTTATTTATGACATATTCAAACCATGACTAAGAACGGTGAAAACACAAATGGCACTAGAATGAGAAGTGGAGAATATGACATAAGTATTCCCTTTGTAAACATTTTTTTCTCTATTAAATCTTACTATGGACAATGATTGCTTTGAATTTTCTTTCAATATGATTTCAAGTATCTGCACATTTATAGTAACCACAGTTTTAAAGTCAATACAAAATAAAGCCTTCATTCTTCAAGAGGAAATTTTGTATTGTGTCAAGTTTTTCATATACTTACTGTTTTCTTAATTTTAAAGATCAATTTATTTGAACGGCAGAGTGACCAAGTGAGGGTAGGAGACAAGAGACAAAGATTTCTTCCACCCACTGGTTCACTTTGCACACAGCTGCACTGTGTAAGGCTGGCATAGGCAGAATCCATACGGGTCTCACCCATGCATGACAGAGGCCTAACTACCTGTGCTTTTCCAGTCACACCAATGGGGAGATGGATTAGTAAAGGAACATTTCAGACTGGAATCAGAATTCCTTACAGGATGCTAGACTAAGAGCTGAAGGCTAATTCCATTGCTCCACAATGCCAATTTCTTTTAAAAGTCGTTGTAATTCTAACATTACTGGGTGTTTTATATGCAATTTGTTATTTAACAATATGACAACACAGCAGATACTAAGAAGATAAAAAATCAAGGACACTACTGTCTGGGGAGGTTAAGGAATCCCTGAAGAAGAAGATGGAAACATGTTAAGTCAATGCTCCATGACTCCAGTGGAATTTCCACTACCTATGTCCTAAAGCAGTTGTCACTCAACCCTAGAACAGCTTCAAATTTATTTTTGCAAATTGAATCATGGTGAACATTTTCTGTTTTGCAGGATGCACATTCTGTGTAACAACTAACTACTCATTTTGCTTTAGCAATATAAAAGCCACTGTCACACCACATGCAGGCATGGCTGGGCTAGCTTCATTCTTGCATATTTGCAATACATTTTGGATGGCAAATAAGGGTTGGTTAAAGGGAACTGTGTCCTGTATGCTAGAGTTACATAAATGCAAAAGAAAATATATTTGTTTAACATTTTACAGTCAATTGCCTGAAAAAAGTAATTATGAATGAACAGTGATGTTACAAAGCATGATGATAACTATATACAGTTTATTATGTGCTCATCACTTTCGCATATAAGTCATTCATTTCTTATAATATTCTAATAGGTTAAACCTTTTACCAACGTTAGGATTTACAGTAACCTAGGAATGAATAATTGATTTATAAGCAAGTAGGGGGCCTAGCGTTTAAATTATGTGAGTAATACAAGTAGGATCTTAATAAATAATAAATTACTTAAATGAATGAATATATGGATGATTGAAAGAATTAGTATATAGAGTTAGTCCTGGTAATTCTAAAAAGAAATACATATCTTGCTCTTTCAGGAAATATCTTTTTTTTTCCAAATAATTTATGTAGTGTACAACCAAAAGTATTTTTTTAGTGGAAAGCCAATTAAATGATGAGAAATACTAGTTTCCTATTGAATATATATTTCTGTATTTGAATTAAACTAGTTATCTTATTTTAAATAGCACTGACCTTTTTAGATAAGCAGGTGGGGATTTTTAGACTTAAATACCAAATCCAAATTGTTATAAAGGAATCAAGAAAGAAAAAAAAAGGAAGAAACGTGAAAGAGAAAATAAGTAGAAAATAAAGGGTTGCTGAAGGAGGAAATGTAGTGTAAAAATAATATTAAAGATGACCTTTTTTTAAGATGACCTTTTAATCAATAGGCATTTAGAAAGGGTTAGACATCTATTAGGCATCAAGCTACAGTTTGATGATACACTGATAAAAACGAAAAAGAAAAACAATCAAAGTTGCTCCATTTATAAGGTTTACAATAGGAGATAACATAAAACAAATATCATGTAGACACAGGATTACAAATCATTGTGCTACAATGAAATGGATCAACACTCAGAAGGTACTTGTGGAGTTTAATTTAGATTGAGAGATCTGGGAAGGTCTCCTTGAAGAAAGAATATTTAAGCTGAGAGTCACAGACAAATGGTAGCCGTCTGAATGAAGTCTAGGAAAAGCAGCACTGCAGGCGGGTGACTAGCAGGAATGAGATTAAACAGACAGAAAAGAAACTTGCAGTAATTCTTTAAGTCTCTGTATTGGGTGAACTGTGGTACCAAATCACAGGTACAAGCTCTTTCCCAGAGCATGAACTTCCCAGGAGTTTGTTTCTTTATTCAGATTCTGTCACAAGTCTGATAAGCAACTATTAAAACATTTTGAGCAATGTATTGAAATACTTGTTCATAGGAAAAAACAATACAGAAACAGTGATGTTCAGTTTATAGGCAGAAGCCATGAAATATCGAAGAGTGATACACGTAGGGGTGTTCAAGAACTCCAGGGGAAAAAAAAAGTCATGAATCAGATTGGATGATTCAATATCTTAGAGATATAATTTGGAATGAATTTCTGGTAAGACCATGAAAATTGCCAGGCTCAGCAAAAGGTATGTAGAAACTGAGATATAAGGTTTTATATTTCAATGCTTAAATTCAAATATAATAAAATACATGAGATAGATAGGGATGTGAATAAGGTAATTGATCCATAGGGGTAGTTCTTAAAAGAGAAGCATAACTGAATGTCCAAAACATAGTAGTTATCACCTTTGGCATGACATTATGTCCCAGATGTGGAAGACCACTTAAGGAAAAGAAAACGCATAGGGAAGACAAGACTGCTTGGCCCCTTCGGAATGTGGCAAGGAAAGTTACTTTTGCAAGGAAGTAGCAACTAGTTATTGAAAAGTTAAGAGACAAGCTGAAGAGCCTAAGAAGGAGATGTGTTCAACTGTGCCCAATGTGAGAAATCAATTATAATGAGCACTGGAAACGGCTTTTTGGGTTTCTGACACAAACATTGGTGAGAGGCAATGGTACTTTTAACCAGAGATTTTTGAATCATAGCAACAGAAACCAGTCTCACCTGATGAGGTAACATTGTGAGGGAGTCCGGGCTTGCACTGAAGCACCCAATTCATGATGGTTTATGTCATTTTCATACATTACAAAGGTTCAATACAGCATTCAACCACAACTTCACCTTAACCATTGTGTTGGACCTTTCCCTTGGAGAAAAAATGTGTAATCTTCTTCTACCATGCAGGGGAGCAAAGAATGCAGCTCCCGGTCTGTCCCAGGATTGCAAAGAGAAAGCACTCACCCACACTCTACAGTAGTGCATTGCATGGCTAAGTGAGGACATTAAGGTGGTTACACCCACTGAATGCGTTTGCAACTGAGGACATTTTCAGTCTATGACAGGCTTAGCAAGATTCCATGCCATTGTAAGTCAAAGCGCATCTGCAGAGACAACAGTTTTGCAAAGCTTTGGGGTAAATTATAGTACAAAACCAAATAGCTTCACAGGAGTGGAAAAGCAAGAGTAGCGCTTATGAATGTTTGCATGTCAGTTGGAGGATATGTGAAGGAGGAGGAGGAGGATGGGGAAATAAATGTGCATCTGTGAAAAGCTCCAAAGGAAAATAAAAGGCTAAGGACATGTCTAGAAACAGAAGGAAAGTCGAGGGCATTGCAAAATTACACGGGGCTGGTAAGTATGGATGAAAAGAAAACCTAAACGTCATTCAATCCGTAACTCATACTACAGGGATTCTTTGCAAGGGTGAAAGTTGATTCCACGTAATAATTCAAGAGTAATATGAATTGTCTCGCTCTCTCCCACTATTTATGGGTGCAGTCAATTAAGCTTAGCAACATTACACAGTGGTGGCAGAACTAATGAGTTTTCCATCCTGTGGGGCTGTCAGCACAGAGACTCATTTTCCAACTGTCAGGGCAGAGGATTTGGTCTCTGGATGGTGATTACGCTCCTCTAAATGTTCATACGGAAATTTCCTATCCAGGGGAGGAGCTGTTAGTGCGAGCATTGTCTATGAATGATACACTGCTTCCGCCTGCGTTCTCAGCACAAGCATGACCAACATGCTCCATCAGAGAAGCACAGACACTCCTTAGGAACTACCGTTCCTGAGCTGAAATGGACGACGATGGGCTAGGTATCTACTTTTGTCTTCTTACTCTTTGGCTCCATTTCTCTTTTGTTCATTAATTCAGGGAGCACAATTTCAAAAGTATTAATCATTTACCAGGAATAAAATATTAAAATGAGCACAACAACCAGGGTCCAGCTTTCCTGGAGCTTCAGTCTTAATGAAGAAAGTGGACTAAGGTTAAAGTGAAGTCATCGTGAAAGTTCACAAACATTTGGAATTCACAGCAACTTTCAGGGTTCAGCAGAATCAGCGTTATTGTTTCAATGATAAACTGAACAACTTCTATCTAGCTATGGTCCCCTAGTCAGTGTCGGCTGTAAAACTGTTGGACAGGCAAGTTATTTGGGCTCATTCAAGACCTATTAATATGGAAACTACTTGTTTACCAAGACCTACAGGTGATTCTGGTGCACAATCAAGTTTGAATAATATATGTAGGAAAAAGGACTAAATTCATAGTCTGGGAACTGGGTAACAAATTCTAGCAAAAATTATTCATTTTGGCATTGTTTTCAAAACTGAATCTTATAGCAGAAACCTGGAATGAGACTATAGTTAAGGACTTATTATTGCAAAATACTGGGGACAATGGGCAGGGGAGAATGGGCGGGCAGGAAAGGAAAGAAGGGGAGGAGACCTACACCTATAAAGCTGTATGATGGAAAATAAGAATAAAAAATGAACCCCAATTGACAAAAAAAATAAAAGCTTAAGTGAGCTTATAACTGGTAATCTGATTTTGAAATAGAAAAGTGACTAGAAGGAACTTCCAAGTTTAAAAAGCAAATCCCTTTTAGAATGTTTTCTTTTTTATTATAAATAATACACATTTATTAAAAATTCAAATATAGAAATAAAAGCACAATATCCCACCCAGTATACAGCCAGCCACATAGAATGTTTTCAAAAAGAGCTTGTTTGTATATATATATATATATATATATACACACACACACAATCTCTTACTTAACTGTTAACAATGTTTGGTAATAATATATGTAATGATTACATAAATTATTAAGTATGCTTGCCAAAAATAAAAATAAGTTTGAAGAGAGGAAATGTAAGAAATCAAGACTGAAACATTAATGGCAGTTGGTGGAAATTCTGCCACGTGATGAATTTTGGTAGGGTTTTTGTTTCTGTTCTATGGAAAGTTGCAACTTTGTAGGAGAAAAAATGGATTAGATGTCAAAGTAGAAGTGCTAGATTTCCATGATGAATTTCTGCCTTGATTGTTTTAATCATTAAGTTCATACAGTTGTCGTTAGTAGAATTATACATTTTTGTTACTTAAGGTATCAAAAGAAGATTTTTAAAAGAAGATGAAGAAATCAAAATTTGCAATGCTTCTCCTGTTGGTCCCATGTAGCAAGGGACCAAATTAACTGGATGTCCCACAAGGTTCATACAAGGCAAGCACTATAAACTGAAATAACAGGAAAGGATAAAAATACTGGAGGAGTACATGTAATGTCAGAGGAAAAGATGAACCGTTATTCCTTCTAACATTAAGCAACTAGACAGTACTTAACCAAGATGGAAAAATTAGCTGGCACACTCAAAACAACAAAATCTAGAGACTTTTTTTTTTTTGGCTCTTTTAAAATACATTGCAGGGTAACTGAGCTCACTGAAGGATCTTTTAAAAAGCTCTTTGCTCCTAGAATATCCTCTTTTTAGAGTCTCTACTTGCCAGATGTTGACAGGTCACCACAATGACAGTGAACAGTCAGTGTAAAGAAATGCATGGATGATTGTCATCCTCCTTTGGGGTAAGGACCAATATGGCGATAAAGAATGAAGGTTCTCTTTGCTTCCGCTGCTTTTTAATACAAATGTAACAGAATGGGCAAAGAGAGCACAATGAGAGATGTAATACTGTTCATCACTGTATCTGAGAGCTTATGCAAACACAAGGTCATCACAAAGTAATGCCCCATGCATCACAAGCAGGTTGCTCTTTCCACCAGCTTTGCCCACAGTTTCATGGTAACATTAGGTGTGGCTCAAACTCAAACAGGCTCACTGGCAAATACCATCTATTTTGTCATGCTCCACCGTGTCATTGCCTTTGTCAACTATATTGTTTTGTTTCACAACATTACAAACTGACCTGAACCAAGAAAAGAATACATTCATATGTATTATGCTTGTTGGGGCCCGGCGCTGTGGCCTAGCGGCTCAAGTCCTCGCCTTGAAAGCCCCGGGATCCTATATGGGTGCTGGTTCTAATCCTGACAGCTCCCCTTCCCATCCAGCTCCCTGCTTGTGGCCTGGGAGAGCAGCTGAGGACGGCCCAAAGCTTTGGGACCCTGCACCCTCGTGGGAGACCCGGAGGAGGTTCCTGGCTCCTGGCTTCGGATCGGCACAGCACTGGCCGTTGCGCTCACTTGGGGAGTGAAACATCGGACGGAAGATCTTCCTCTCTGTCTCTCCTCCTCTCTGTATATCTGACTTCGTAATGAAAATAAATAAAACTTTTTAAAAAGTGCTTCTTTACTATAATGAGGATATTTTAAAATTTCTAGTGCAGGTTCTTTTCTACCTCACTTGATTCATTTAGTAACCTTATTTAAATCATAGAGGAGAGAGTTTCTGAGTCAAAGGCAGTCACCTCACCAGGACTGTTTGTAATCACAGTGGGCCTGCAAGTCACCCAATCACGAGGCCAAAGAGTGTGCATTCTCGTTAAATTTTCAAAGGTTTTTGGCTCTTAGGAAGTGCCTTTTCCTTAAAATCTCTGTCAGATTTCTGCTTATCCTTCAAGATCCATGAAAGATGAAACCTGCTCTGCAAAGACTGTCTGGACTACTGGTAGGCAGAACTAAGTGCATTTGTCCTGCTTCTACAATACTCTTCGCTATCCGCATTTTGATTTTTTGCTTTTATGATTTTACAACTGTTTACAGTGTTGTCAACTCATTCAAACTGTTAGCCAAGCGTGCCTATCTCAACTTCTAAACCCCAATATCTATCTGAATAGTATTTGTTATATAAAGATATTCAAATGAATAATGAAGCAATAAACTAGAGTATACTTCAGAAGGCAAGATGCATTTTATTCATCTATGACCAAAGTACCCCCTTTGTGAAATATGAATGCCTCATTGATGAAGGAGTAGCTGAAAGTGAGCTGAGTAACTTATAATTTAGGCTACAAGTTATCTACAAAGCCCTGAAACTTACAATTCCCATGATTTCTGTATGCAAATTATCAAAGTTGCAAAACATGAATTATACAGACACGATGCTGGGAAGGTAGTCTAGCCAGAGGATTCCCTCTACTGCTCAGCCTCAATCCTGTGCAGGTTTTTGTAATCATTAGATTGTCTTTTGGGAAGTATCAAAGTTCATTTCATTTTTACTAGAACTCTGTTGTCCTTTGTAGTTTGATATGAATCCGGTTTACCATCAGGAATTCGACAGACTACCTAATATATTCCTGGCTTAAGAAGTACAAGTGATGCGAGAATACAATCCTACTCTCACCGGTTTTGATTAATTGTGTGTTACAGTAATTTTACCTTTAAATAAGGGTATGGAAAGAGATACACTTGTATTTCACAACAGTTCTTATATCTTGTGCTTTCCTTCATGTTTCAAAAATACCTTTTTAAAATAATGTCTTTTGTTTCATCCATCCAAGAGAGGACACACAATGTTCATCAGAACAAAGCTCATATATTTCCCCATGTGTACTTACACATGTATATATACATTTATACAGCTGCAAGGCAGAACATTCTGGAGCCAGTAGAAAATGACACACAATTTGAACAAAAAAGGCAAGAAATTGCAGGTCTGTGACATTTCATGCAAAAGAAAATAAAGAAAATTGCTTGAAAAACACTGAAAAGTTGCAAGGAAATGTTTGGCAATTGTAGAACAATTGTTATTTCATGTGGCGATTTTCCTTATTATTTTTATCTTTAAGTAGAATATACTGTGTCCTGCTTATGCATAAGTTTACCCCTTAGGTTTGCTCTCTGATTCAGAGTCAGATCTAATGGGTGACAATCCCTGTAGATGATCAGAGGTAACATTTGGAGAACATGAGCTTTAGTACACACCTTTGAGGAGCACAGAACCTGGACAGAGACTGCCTATTCTGATTCTCAGAGACTGAAAGGCTGGAATAATAGCTTCCACATTGTTATGCATCATTTATATCACAGTTCGAAGAAGCTTTGAAAAAATCAAGCAAAACCTAAGTATCTTAGTGTGAAGAAAGAAGTTTATCGTTTCTGTTTTAATTGGTCAGTTTTGCTCTCCTCATCATTCTCCAGACACATCTGTCAGTGTCTGCTGGTCTTGCTCACTCACCTACACCTTACAACTGATGTTCTGTTATTTAAATTCTGAAGGTTCTCCTGATGACAAGTGCCGTCTTCTGTTGGGACACAGCTCTGTTCATATCACTAATTTCTTAATTCAATGGCCCCTACCCTCACTATTGCAAAGTATTTCCTGCAACTAAATGAGATTCTTTTGTTTTCTTTTCCTTTGGAACCTTCAGAAGTCTTGCTGCTTAATTTACAGCTGAAGTTATAATCTGCTGTTGGGGATGCCACAGTTGATTACTGTAGAAATGACTGTGATACTCATTAGCCACCATTTGTTGGGAGAGTGGAAGAAGACTGTGATTAAACAAAAATTGGTTTGGCTTTCACTTCAAACTTTTACACTACTTTCTGGACAGAATCAGAGTTTTGCTGTTGATGCTTCTAAATGTTTTCTGTTCTGTATTACATGCTTGGACTGTAGAAACGTGCTAGAATTAGTTATTTAGTCTGTTACTCACCACTGCCGGAATCCACTTTCCGTATCATGGACCTTGTTAATTCTTCCCAATTAAGAAGGGGATAATTTCAACTTATCACTGAATACACTGCTTTATATCACTGAGCATAATGTTCTGTCCTTGGGGCCATATGGTTGTAAATGATAGTATTCCACTCTTTTTAATGGTTGTAAATTTAGGGAAATAGGAAGGAGAGAGGGGAGGGCAAGCAGGGAATCCCTAGATCTACAAAAATATATTATGGAAAATTAATTTAAAATACTATTAAAAAAAGAAGTTGACCCATTAAGCTTGAAATAACTTTGTATGTTTGTTCTCAAAGTACCTGTGTTGAATGTGAACAGGGATTACAAAATGAATGAAGAGGATATATATATATATATATATATATTATATATATATATATATATATATATATATATATATATATATGTAATTGTTTCCCTATATAGGAATCTGTTGTAATAATACGGGTGGCAATGGTAGGAGGAGGAAATCGAAAGGAGGGAACAGAAGAAGAAGAAGAAAGAGAATCCCTAATACCTCCAAAACTTAAACATGAAAAATACTAATAACAGTTAAAAAAAAGACTAATCCTTCAAAAATATTTTGAAAACTTTCAAAAATAAAAACGAATGAAGAAAAACTACTTCCACATCCACTTAGCATCCCGGACCTGATCAAAGGATCTCACTTGCATGGTGGCATGGTCTCGACCTTGTTGAAGACACTATGACATAAAGTCACAATTGGTGGCTAAAAAGTTCATAATAAAAGCTTTGCATTTCTTAGTTGATAAGTGGGCCCAGTCTTGTAGCCACAGGAAGACAGTTCCCATCAATAAACTCCCATATAGCTCTATGGACACTATGGACACTTAGCTAGAGCCCTACCCCTGCATTTTATGAATAAAAGTGTATCATGTCACATTTACAATCCTCACAAAAAACCACATGCTAATCCAAATTATGAAACTAAACACAGTATCTAATTTCCATCTAAAAGATACATACAGGAAGACTCAGATACAGTTTCATGTTAAGGTATAACATATATGCTAAGAATAATAATATAAAATAATGGAAAACATAATGGTTGGTGTTAGGCTGGTGTTTAGGTCACTCACACTCAACTGAGAAGGACTGGATGTAACCCCTACCTTTGGCGCCTGCCTCCAGTTCCTGCTAGTGCAGATCTCAAGAGGCAACAGGTCATGACTCATGTAATTGAGTTCCTGCCACCCATGCAGGAAACCTGGATGGCATTTCTGGCTGCCTGCTTTTGCCAGGCTCAGCCATGGCCATCTCAAGCATCTGGATGGTGAACCTCTTTACATCTCTCATTCTCAAATTAAAACATAACAATGTAAACACACATCCTGAAGTGAAAGTGCACATGAAACTGGAAAATGGCCAGGTCCCTGGATTTTGACTGGGGTTATTTCAAACAAAAGCTCAGATCTGGATGGAGAGTGAGCCAACTGCACATACATAGCTGTATATATTTTTACTACCTAAGTTAGACACTGGGCTGATCACAGAAGCGAAAGTGTAACTTCACTGCTTACATAAACATACTCATAGTCAGAAATCAGTAAGCAATGAAATTATAAATGGCTATCCTTGTCAACAGCCAGAAAAATTTAAAAATAAGTAACAGTAGTAAAACATCTGTCAATCATATAATTGAACTTTTTAAAAAATTACATGAGAAGAGCTAAAAAGAAAACAGGGAAGCCATTCTATGATATATACTATTCTATTGTAAAGAATTATAAAGGGTGTTGCAACTTAATCAACAATTTTAGTGTTGAATCTTAACCATCTGTATCCTTCACATACATGTCTATGTAAGAGAAATATTTGGACAAATGCATGAAGATGTCCTTGAAAGACCCTCAGGTGCAACCATAATTTTGACAAACACATGAAGAACATCACTCATGCTGGGAAGGTAAAAAGATACTGTTTCATCAAAACTGAATGATACTCTACAGAAAATGTTTTAACTGAAGTAGAAATCCATGCAGAATAGCAGAAATGTCTCCCAAGTCATTGAATGTAATAGCAGGTGTCTGAACAAGAGGCACATGCAGTGAAGGAAGTGTTTTATGTATGTATGCCTATGTGTATCTCAGTATTCTTTTAGCAACATTTAGATTCTCAAAGTTTCAGACAGCAAAAGACCAAGACTAAAGATTCAGCAGGATTTTTTTTTCTGCAGAAGCTTCATTCCTTCAACACTACTTCTGTTTACACTGCACACTGAAATTACATCAATCTACATGAGGATATGTTTGTATCAATGGTTTCAAAATTGTCTTGCAGGATATTCCCAAACTGATTGTTCCTGAGTAGTTTGATATTACGAACTATTGAAGCATTGAAGCAGGACATTTGCTGTATTAGTTCATGTTGTTTTAATTTTTACAAAAGCAATCTCACTGTTTGCTATGTAAACAGACCAATAAGTAGTTCTTTTACTTCTAAGCAATGTGAAATGAGAAAATGGGACTTATGATCCTTACTGAAACAAAATAACAAAACATACAAGGCACTTTCAAGATGCTAGCTATCATGAAATAAAGATTAATAATCCATGTGAGACTGCAAGCAAAATGTGATGCTTATGACTAACCCTAGGCTGAAACAAAGGTTGTTGGGGTGGGGATGGCAAACATGAACACAGCACAGAGGACTTCCTGCATTGTTGACACAGAGACGAGATTCTGAGAGTGCCAAACTAGTTACTGGAATTTGCAGGAAAAACTAACAGAGAGAAAAAATGAATAGACAGAATGAAGCCGTGAGGCCTCTGAGAAGTTACTCCAGAATTCAGCTAGAAACTCATTTGTGAACATACACAAGCAAATTACCAAAGCTAGAGAGAGGAGCTGCCTGAAAAAAAAAATGCTATCATGCAAGGCTGATGAAAACAGTGTTTCCATGAATCGTGAGGCACAAAACAGAGCATGTAAATGATCTTGAAATAGCAATACAAAATAATAACCCTAAGAATTAGCAGTACTCTGGTATCTGGTATACCTAACAAAAATTTATACTGAATCCCTTTAAGATGGAAATATTTTGAACAATGAAGTTCCCTAATATACACTGCAGCAGGACACAAAACTAGGCAGCTCCCAAAAAGGTGAAGTTCACAGTATCTTTCACCCAAACAAAACTGGCTATAAAAAAAATTGCATAAAAGCAGTTTTTAAATAGAACTCATGTAAAAGAGTCAAATTAATTGAGAAGACCTTAAATTGACCCAGATGTTGTAATTCACAGATAGGGATGTTAAAAGAGCTATAAAATTGTCTTCCATATGTTCAAAAATTAAGTAGACACATGGAAGATATGTAAAAAACCAAACTTAAAACTCACAGACAAAAATTGCCAAGTATAACCTAAAAAAAGATACCAGATGGGTTTAATGACAGAGCAGACATGACAGAACAAATGCAGACCGTAAAGGCATAGCAACAAAAAATAAGGTGAACAAAACAGAAAATATTTTTTTTCTTAAAGAACATCAATAATCTGCGAAATAACTCTAACTGGAGGGGAATGTGTGAAAAGGGGTTTCAGTGAGAAATGCAAAGACCAGATTCTTTGAAATTTGTTGAAAACATTTCAGCATTCAGGTCCAAAAAAAACCCCACAATGAAACCCCAAACACAAACATGAAAAACAAACTACACCAAAGCTAATCACAATAAAAATTGCTAAACGTCAGTTACAAAACCTTAAAACAGAATTTTTATGAACAGGAAAAAACACAAGGAGGATAGCAAGATACATCTGGGGGAAACATACAAGAATACAGTTCAGCAGTAATTATAAAATATTAAAAAATAAATCAATAATCTAAATACCCTTGAAAATTAAAAGTTTTCAGATACACAAAAGCAGAAATAATTAATCATTGCTGGATAAGCACAGTAAAATATATTGAATAAATCCATCGGTCAGCAAATAAATTTTACTGCTACAGTGTAATAAGTTTACATTAGCTTAAACATGAACATCCTGAAGTTACAACTAAAATAACATACAGATTAGATTGTATTACTGTTTATTAAGAGTTATATGTGAGCTAATTCAATATTATGCAGAAGAAACAGAAAAAATATACAAAAATCAAATAATATAAAGCCAATGCAAGGAATAAACACAGGCAAATATAAACACCTCAATAATTACACGAAATATAAGTGGCATAAATGCCAAACTGGAAGCACAGAATTGTGGAATAGCAACATGACATGACAGGTAATTCTCCCACCCGTGATGCCAAAATCTTTTATAGGCACTGGCTCCATCCTGGCAGCACCACTTCCAATTCAGCTCCCTGTGAATGGACTACAAAAATCAGAAGACAGACCAAGCATTTGGGTCTCTAATAACCCATGTGGACACCCTGAAAAAAGCTCCTGGTTCATGGCTCCCACCTGACTCAGTCTTTGGCCATTGACGCAATCTGAGAGGTCATCAGACAACAGACTTCCTTTCTCTATGTAACTACAATTTTCAAAGAAATAATAAGTCTTTAAACAATACGAGACTGCAAGTGTGGTTTAAAAACCACAGCAAGAGAGGCCAGCACTGTAACACAGTACATTAAGCCTTTACCTGGTGGGCCATCATCTCATATGAGCACTGGTTCAAGGGCCAGCTGTTCTACTTATGATCCAGTTTCCTGCCAAAGCACCTGGGAAATCAGAAAAGATGGTCCAGGTTGTTAGGCTCTTACAACCCTAGCAGGACACTCAGAAGAACCCAGGCTGCTGGTTTCAGAATGGACCAGCTCCAACCACTGCAGCTTCTTGGAGAGTAGACTGATGGATGCATGATTGATCAATCTCTCTCTCTCTCTCTCTCTCTCTCTCTCTCTCTCTCTCTCTCTCTCTCTCTCACTCCTTCTTTCATAAATCTCAACTTTGAAATAAGAAACTTAAAATACAAAGTTATAAGTATAAAAATACAAATATTAAGTAAAGGAATATTATATGCAATTCTAACACTAACAGATGAAAGTTGAATTGGCTGTTAAATATCAGTTGAACTATGCTTCAAAGCAAACATAAGCACTAGTTATATTTTTTACAGATAATGATGAAGATTCAGTTCACTAAAACAGAGCTATTACACATTTCATGTACCTAATAACAAAACTTTGAAATATATAAAACATCTACAGGATAAGCATTACTAAACAAAATATCTAGAATCAAAGAGTCTACTGTTCTTTTCTGTTACCCTTTCAAATAAATAAGCATTGTAAAAAATTCCAATTTTCTCAAAATCAAAAATATTCATATCAATAGCACTGTAATATGACTGAATAAAAATGCCAACAATTTCTGATAATTTTCAAATACATGAAAAGCAAATAACACACATTTATACAACCCATACGTTAAAGCTTACAAAGCAAAGCAAGCTAGAAAATATTTTAGACTACAAGGAAATGAAAATGAACTATATCGGAGCGTCCTGTATGGGGTAATAAACACTTATATTTAAAAATATGAATGGTCTTACACGGTCTTTAATGACATCAACATTTACCCTATGAAAGTCATAAAAGGAAAAAAATCAAGTCAAGCTAATCATATGAAATAATTTAATAAAAATCAAAGAAAAAACAATAAAATAACAAATCAAGAGATATTAAGGTAATAGCAAGCTCCTCTACATAATATATAAATTCAAGAGAATTCTTTGATGCACATAGTAAAAAAGTAAAAACTCCAAGAGCCAATATATTGAATGAATGAGGCTATGATATAAATTGAAAAAGTAAAGGATACTAGGGAAATATGCCAATATTTCTGAACATGTAAAGACACTCTTCATGCAAAATACAAGACAAATATATATGTATTTATATACAACCATATATTCTCACAGGTGAACTCTATAATGGAATATAGCATAATGGAAAATTAAAATAAATTTTAGTATGCATCTCTACTCTTGAATAAAATGAGGACTCCCAATGAAACTGTTAAATCTACCTTGACGATAGTATAAGACAGTCTACCATTGTCCATACCTAAAATTCCTTGATACATTCAAATAGCAAACACTGGACTATTGACTCCAGCTAAAGGACCACACTATTGCAATTATGGGAGAAAACAGTTGCGGGAATGAGAGGATGAGTGTGGGGCAGAATCCCTGTAGTTAAGAAACAGTATTCCAAAAATCAGTCAATCAACCAACCAATAAAACGAGATGGAGGAAAAGGGGGAAAAGGGAAAAGGCATAGGAAAGATTTCTTGAAAAATAACAAAATAACAAACTTCAATACAAGAAAAAAACAAAGAGGTTTAGGGGGGGAGATAGTCTTTGGAAAATTAGGCGGTGTTTCTGCCCCTAATAAATGCACTGGCTTTCGCTATGAAATTTTAACAGACAAAACAGCCACAAACACTGTCGCCTCTTGCAGAAATCAATGAAGGAACAAATCTGCCCACTCATTTTCCAAAACCATGATATGTACTAAGTGTATTAAGCCAATCACAGCAATACAAATACCACACGTCTTCTCAAATAAGCAGCATTTCTCTCATACATACAGTATTTGTCACGCAGATTCGGCTGACAGATATTTCTCACACATGATTTGTGACCTTTCTGTCACATATATGCGTACATGTGTCTATTACCAAAAATAGGTGCATGCCATATTATCTCACATACACATGTTTATAAACTTTATCTAAGCTGAATTACAGCCACTACTTAATAACACAATTTCATTTCCTCACATTATTATCTTTGTCTTGAACTCAGCATTTTATAGCCCTACTGCGTAGAAAAAGAGTACATATGTACAGATTAAACATATAAAAAGACATACACAGCCTAAGTTAAATCTCAAACAAAATATTGTCTAGGTTTTTTTAGACAGACAATGAAAAACTTGTTTTAAAATGCACAAAGACAAAGATGCAAGAATAACCAAGAGAACCTGAGAAAGTGGAAAAGAAAACACAGGACTAACAACTGGTGATTTTAAGACTTACAGCAAACCTGCAGAACAAAGATGAGGCAGTGTGAGCATAATGACAGGCATACATATAAATGGGACAGAATGAAGTGCAGAGAAACAAAAACCATACAAATGGACAATAGCTTTGGCAAAGGTGCCAAGAGAATTTAGTGTAGAGAGCAAAAAAAAAAAAAAATGCATTTAAGTTTCACACTACATACTTGCACAAAAAATAAAAACACCATACACATAAATGTTATGTACAACATTATAAATTTTGGCCAACAACACGGAAGAAAATTCTGCATTCTCAGTTTATGCCACTAGCTCCTATACAAGGTGCATGATTCATAAAATGAGACACAATGAAATATGTATCAAAACAGGGTGAAAAATCTGAGAAGACATAGGAAGAAAAGTCAGAAAAATTTCATCCCCACAGACAATAACCCCAATTCTGTAGTTGATAAATTTCTTTTATACAAATATCCACAAACAACTTCTAAAACTTAAGCATAAAGATCTTAATACAGGAAAAGATAAAAATCAATAACAGATGCCTCCCTCAACAAGCTACATAAATGGAGTTTCTATATGAGAATTTCTTGTAATTATTCTCAAGCAATATGTAAATTTATGCTACAATGAGACACTATTGTACACTCATTCAGATGGCTAATATTCACAGAGATCACTGTGGCGCCCACTGGTGAGGACAAATAGAAACCACGTTAGAAAATATCCACCAGATCCTAAGAAAGGTAGAACAGAGGAAGCTAAACCTAGAAGATCACCCCGTGAATGAGACCAAGGCTCCATCAGCCCTTCTTTGCTTGGATCATGTTCTGCTTAGTACTGTGTCCCATCATCTCATTGTGTACTACCAGTGGCAACTAGTCAGATGACAGCCACGTTTGTTATTATCAACACAGCTATGGTGAACATCCTTATAGAACAGCTGAGCGAGAGCACAATTTGTAATCATGGTACTCTGCTGTACTTTAGACATCACTCAGGTTCCTTCCAGATATGGGTTCATCCAAAAAGTGAGCTGGGCTGTGCTCATAGATGACCCTTCTGTTCAGGATTACATTTGGAAAAATTTCATATAAGCCTCATATTTGCTGAATTTGTAGCCACAATTTCTGTTCCTTTCTTTGTATGGGAGCCAAATGCACAAATAATTTCAGAAACATGTAAGGAAACAGCAAAACAAACTGTCATCACAAATACTGCCCCTGAATGCTGCTTAGTATGATCTTACTCTGACAGTAATGCATACACCCGTACTTTATTTCCTCAGTGATGTAGTAAAGAAGGTATATATGATTGCCTCTGTTATATAATTAAAACTCCATGCAAGTTGCTTAGGAAATCTTCCCACACTTAACTGGAAAGGAAACAGTTAATGCTTCAGATCCTCTCCTTTGTAAGAGAAAAGCCACACTTTTGGCCAATGCTTTGCTTTTACATTTAAACCAAAAATACTCTATGGAGTGTCAATGTCCAACAGGAAGAAATCCATCTTATGAATGCAAGGATGATGATATTGAAACACACAGCACATATTGGAAATGTACTCAAAGTTCATTAAAAACAAACAAACAAAAAAAAAAACCCTGCAAAATGTAAGGACCGAAGTTTCATTCAAAGCTCAGAGTGTGCAAACGGCACACCAGAGCCTATGTTCCTCCTAATTTTTTTCTCCCTTCATTTTAATCCTCCTGGGCATTCAGAGAAACTGTATCTATCAATTTATTTTTGCAGTAAGTTTGGAACCATATGGCAGAAGTAATGTAAGGCACTTATATGCCTTCCTCCTATCAACATCTTTTATGAGCCTGCTGCCTTATCTTCGTTCAGCACAGGAAACCAGGAGGCCATGTGTTTAAAATAATTCATCTACATCATGGTTGAGCTTCCAACAGACTGGAACTTTGAGTAACCATGGGAAGCAGAGATCCTGCCAACCTGCATTAAGTGTGGGATGGAAATTAGGAACCAGTCACTTCCCGTTAGATTCTAAAACCTGGCGATTTGTCACTACCGCATAACCTAGTCTGTCCTATTATTTTTTTCCTGTGTTTGCAGACACATACACATCTGTATATATACATCCCAGAAAATTATACCCAAAAAACAGATTTCCTTTCCAAATTATGAGATTTGCTATTGCTTTGTTCAATTCCATATTTAATTTTTCCTAAAATTTACCCAATTTATGTAATTTTTAAAAATTCACTAGATATTTTTTGTAATAATTACTTGGGAGAGACATGGTATTTCAGAGACTTTAAGTACTACATTTACGTACTTTTCCAAACATATTTTCCTTTCTTGTTTCACAAAGGCTTTACTCCCAGATCTTCTGGTCTCTTATTTCAAGCATGTTTCAAGATACAATAAGCTGTACTCATATTCACCTTCTTGTAACATATTTTCCATTAAATCTACAGTTTTATTAGTCAGGAACCTGCTTTCTATTTTTTTGTTTTTCAAGTTCTAAATGCAACATCTTATTATATTTTCACATTGTATTTTACGAAGTGAGTAAGTGCTTCATATCAACAACATAAGTGTAAAGAAAGAAATGGGATACAGCAGATCAGTGAAAAGGACCAGGTAAGATCTACTGTATATGAAACAGTTATCAAGGGGCTCTGAAAATCATCCATGGATTACTGAACTGAGTAAACAGGTTGAGGGTTAGTTTTGAGCACTTCCAACATAGTAAGACTTAAGTAATTTTCTTCACAGATTCACTAGGCAGATATTCCAAATATTTTTTCCCATTCACATACATGTGTTTGTGTATCTGTACACAAAATGACAAGACCAGGAAAGTTAGAAGGAAGCAAGGAATTAACCACAACAACAAAAACAGCAACGACAAAAAAAAACATGAAACAAGATCACAAATAACTCAAACAAGAAATTCACTTGCCAGCTGGACTTCTTTCTTATGAGCAATAACACCCAACAGCAGCTCACCTTGCATAATCTTGGACTCAAATGAAAGAAATGCCAGATGAAAAAACAAAGCTTTCTTAGCAAAACTTGGATTACACAAGATGGAGAAATAATTACATTTCATCAAAAACTCAAATAGCATGAGTAAGCACGTGTTCCTGCTCACCTGTAGGACACTATTACCATGAGAACACAAAAACAGTTTGCAGCACGTTTCTTCAGAAAATCACATAACTGAATTTTGTAAACATCCTATTATTTCATATTCAGGAAATAAAAAATATTTTAGGAAAACATGAAATGAACAACTCTGAATAACAGGCTGTCTTTTAACCAAGCACTTCTTAAACACAGAGATCACTAAAAAGGGGTTCCCAGGAAGGACAGATTTTTAGTAATACATAACTACAAGGTTTGGTCTTGCTTTCAAGCAGGCATTCTCCTTAGCCTCTGTTTTTCTCATGTTCACAAAACGGAAAATCAACAAGGAACATGTGATACTCTTACAGCCTCTAGTTTCAAAATCTCATGGTCACATTAGCTGCAATCTCATCCTGACATTTGGTTAAAACCATTTATTAGCTCAATTCTGCACCTTTTCCTTTCTTAATCAGTGTTCCCCCACAGCTCATCATGCACAACAGCAGAGCACCGTCGACGGGATGCAAAAACATGACAACTCAGAGGCAAAATGTCCGTTAAGATGTAGTTTGCAAACTCTTCCTTGTTTGCTGCCTACTGTCTGTTTTTAAATAATGCACAAATCAACTCCAGTACCATGGAAATAATCAACACAGGATCAAAACCTGGAGTTTCTGGTAGTGCACAAATCAAAAGCTGTAGGAATCCAACAGCTGGAGCCTGTCTCATTATTTCCCTGTTCTTTGATGTGCCTTTCAGCCAAGTATCTTAGAGAATTACTTGCAGATATGTCTATCTACAAATTCTACATTGCTTACATATTATAGTTTCCAACAGAGATAAATACTGTAACTGAGCTCTCCTTTTCAAAATAGAACCCCCTTCCTTTTTTTATCTTCCATTATGCACAATCTTGTAAATGGCAGAACTGAAATCAGCTGCATCTAATAAGAGAATCAAGTTTGTTATTGACTCTGAGATGCTAGTTTCCATTAGATCATCCATCATAGCTTTATTATGTGATCAACTGCCTAATTAATTTTGTACTGGGGTATTTAGACAGAACACTGAATGTTTCAGTGGGGTTTTGCTATAATCCTGCACCTGCGGCCTCGGAGATTTAGATATCCTCCTATCATAAGTTTGTACTGCGACTATAATCACTTCTGCTTCACTAGGATTCCAGCAACTCAGTCCAGCGAAAATCAGCAATATTAATTTCAAAAACACCAGAACATTTGCATCTGTGGTTGTGTTTCTTTGGACTTTCATCAGATCAAAGTCACTGCAAGATATTAAGAGCGCTAGATACAATATTTTGTTCAGACAGTTTTAGTGGTTAAATCAGACACTGTTTTGATTCTCGGTGCTTATCTGTTAATATGAACAGATGCAATCATGCTATTGTATAATGACTCTTGATTGCCAGCACTATTTGATTTTGCAACCATTCGGTAGTGATAATTAAAGATAACGGGATATCCTATACAGTAATAATTAAAGATAGCTTTGTGGACTTTATCACATGAATAAATGCCAAACAGAAAGAATTGGTTCTTTAAAGTTCATTATGCATTGCACATTTTTGGACGGCCAAGTTTGAAAAGTCTCAAAAAGAGACATTTAGGAGGAGCAGCTTTAGCTAAATCCGAGCTGATCTGAAAGTTTTCCCTTGTCCTGGTTGCCACACGTTGAGGCTTTATTCTTTATTTGTTTGGGAAAATGTCAGTGAGAATATGCCACTGACAAGACACAGAAAGGAGTCAAATGATATGGGGTCTTATATTCCACACACAAAGAGGTATTCATAAAAGTAGTCCATTTAAAAACTCTTAGGAGCTAGCCTCCATTTGAGAAGGGGAAAGCAGAACTTTGAAACCTTGTTTTTATCCGTTCCATGGAGGCTACACCACAGCTCCAGGTACACACCACCTCCCTCGGGACAGTACTCCTGCTGGAACTGAGGCTGAGGCAAATGGTTTTTATTCCTTTTTTTTTTTTTGACAATTAATTTACAAAGATCACAACAGCTCATCACAAAAAGCAATCGTTCCAGGAAAGCTGGCAACATGCACAATGGACAGGAGCTGGCTCTGACAATATGCCACTCTTCAAGCCAGGGAGGCCCTGATAAGTACCGGAAAGCTGAGGGAATCTCCAGTGTGGATTCAAAGAAAAAATATCACTAGAGACCTGAGATTCAGATGTGACAGTACCTTTACTATTTACTTATTCTCTGGGATGTACCAGTTAGAGCCAGTGTCAGACCAAAACAACCAATGAGAGAGCTGGGAAGGCCTGGGGGTGGGCACTTAGCAACCCCAGTGGGAAGCCTTGCAGCTCCAATCTGCCTTCTTTTTCCCTCTTTCATGGCCACTCCTCAATGTTTATGTAGACAACACTGGAGGATAACACTGTTGCCAAGGGAAGAAAGATAATAGGTTACCTTAAGTGAATTTAACCAATAAAAGAGTGTTTTATTGGAATGGATATTGTTTTAAAGGGATGGATATTGAGCAAGATATTCCCAGGGTGGGCATCTGTCCTAGCAGTTGAAAGTGTGGTAAAGAATCTAAGATTTCATATCAGTTTCACATCTGACTATTTGCTTTCATGTCTCACTCCATGTGTAAATTCAATTTCAAGAGTCGGCTGACATGACTCCGGTGGTGGGGTTCTGGAGACTTGCATGCAAAGCCCAAAATCCGTCTCTGGCTGCCGACTATGGGCACTGAGAAGGTCACAGGCAGATGGCAGTGCCCGCTTGCTCTCTGCCTCACCTTGCTCCACCCCCTGAAAAAGAAAGCGAGGAGAGAAGAGGGGAAGCAGGGGCAGGTGACGGGGGTGGGTCAGAGCAGGAGAGAGTGGGCAGTGGAGACAGAAGGGAAGACAGGAAGGGAGACGCAAAGGGGGACAAGGGAAGGAAGAGTGAGAAAATGCCCAGAGTGACACCGAGAGACAGACAGAGGAAGAAACAAGGAAAGAGTTCTTCACTAGACCACAACTGGGCCAGTACTGAACACTGTGCACATTGGCCCATCCCCGTAAGATTCCTCACTTACATGACATCATTTGCCCTGAATTGCAAGACAGGCAAATATTAAGGATTTCTATATACAGTCTCTTTAGTTTTCTGGCAAGACACACTAAAATGTGACAGTAAGATGCAAAGGGCAGAAAATTTGGTAAGAGGCATGAAGCTGTATGGAAGTTATGACTCAACAGGACAATTCTTCTGGGCTGTCCTCTTATCTCTACATCAAGAATTAAAAATCGCGGCCAGTGGTGGTAAAGAGATGGGGTCAAGGGCCCAGTGCGGTAGCCTAGTGGCTAAAATAATCACCTTCCACATACCAGAATCTCATATGGGCGCAGGTCTGTATCCCACTGCTTTACTTCCCTTCCAGCTCCCTGCTTGTGGCCTGGGAAAGCAGTGGAGGACGGCCCAAAGCCTTAGGGACCCTGCACCCACATAGGAAACCTGGAGGAAGCTCCTGGCTCCTGGTGTCGGATCGGTTCAGCTCCAGTCGTTGTGGCCACTTAGGGAGTGAAACAGCACATGTAAGATCTTTCTCTGTCTCTCCTTCTCTCTGTCTTACTTTCCAAGAAAAATAAATAAATCTTCTTAAAAATTTTCTAAGAGTCAAAACACTAAAATAACCAGACTTGCACTTACTAGCTACATGACGCTGAAGCAATCACTCAATCCACCAGCAATTTCCACTTCCGTGACAACAGACATACCCGGGTTCTGCAGAAGCGGAAACGGAGTAGCACTTTGCAAATATCAATAAGGAAGGCTGCATGTGAGTGAACCTTACAAGTTGAACATGCAATGCTTACTGGCACATACCATCTACTCAACTGGACTTAATTCATCTCCCTGTTTATTAGCTACTTATTCCAAGCCTATTCAAATCATAACACAACTATTCTAAGAATAACAGCATTAATATTCTGACAAATGTATTTTCTTCAATCAGGCAGCCCATAAAGTAGGCTACAGAAGCCCAAAGTTCAACCTTCTGACCAAACTTTTCCCAGTGCAGTTTTTCAGCATGAGCAAAAGTGTTATTAAGCAGGTGCTGCCATTCTCAATGTGGCTTTCAAATGCTTGTCACGAGATTCCAGAAAATATAATGAATTTAAAATTTGTTTCAGGATCCAACCTAGCCAACGTTACATTAGTATTCTCAACTAATAAATAATAGCTAATAAATACTTTCGTAAGTGCTTCACTCTATTAAATGAATCATATATTAAAAATAAACCATTCTTCTCATAAAGCTACTAACTACACTTACATGTGCTATTTATTATTATTTTTAAATCATACATGCTTTTATGCTGTTCGTAACCACCACGCAGAACTGGAAACGCTTGAATGTATTTCAGTGCAAAATACCCTGGTTTTTTTTGTTGTTGTTTTCTCTTTTGTTTTTTGTTTTACTGTGGGGCCATGTCTTAGGAAGACACTAGACTCCCTGAGAAAGTACTCCAGAAGCATTTCTGCCGACAATGTGCTAGCATTTTTGTATTCTAATTTGCACATTATACAGTGAAACAACTTTAACACTCCATGCATGCCCTGTTGGTGTGACAGCATAAGCCTTGATCAGCTCATCAGAGATCAAGCTCTTTAACAACTCACTGACAGACATCGTTTTAAATCTAGGAAGTAGGTCTCATTTATCACCTACTTCAATCCTTTTTCAATAGTAGGGCAGAGACATAAAGAGAGGGACTATCTGTACAGCAATGAGCTGACAGACACAATACAAAAATAAATCTCAGGCTTCAGAATTTTTTTTTTTTGAAAAAGAAAAAAAATGTGAGCATTACAACCCAAGATAGGGACTGAATATGCTCCAGGCTGCCCTGTGTAAAATGTGATTAGAATTCACTTCATGATTATAAAGAACAATTTTCATGATGTATGGTAAAGAACAGTTACCATCATTCTTTTTATGCTAATGCAGATTTGATGACTAAGTTATAAACAGTAAAAATTTGGATTTTAACAAGAACTCTGATTTAACATATACATACACTTGCCAGCTGAAAGGCGAATGGTTTAGTCATAGCTATACCAAAACCATTCTAAGAAGTTCTTACACATTATCTTGCTTCTCTAACATTCTGAATTGAGTATTTTATCACTGGTTGCACATTCTGTCTTATGTTCTCTCAGCACTTTGTTTTCCATACATGCGGGTAAAAATAAATTTAATTCCCAAATAAAAATTTTTAAAAAACCACGAAAATCCATAGCTTGATTTTGAGTGCAAAGGACAAGAGAATTCAAATAGTCTTCATGCCCCTTACCAAACAATTAAAGGCGGAAATGAAGAAAATAGACCAATATTCTCCACAAAAAAACTGAGTCTTCTGTTTATCATGATTCACTATGTTATGACCACAAATATTTTTTATTATTACTTCTTCATCACTTTGTGCATTTAATATAAAGACAGAAGATACTTACATAATCCTTACAAAATTTCCATCTTGGCTGTCAGCCTTGACGGATGCTGCAAGCCAGACTACTGCAACAACTTCACATCTACAGCAATGGAGTCAAGCCCACATGTTGACATGCACTCTTTCCATATTTATTAAACACATTTTTAACACAACGACATGTACAGGCACAGTTAAGAAGGAACACTACACAAATTTAAACAAATCGATAGCAGCACTATTGTCTATTTTGCTTATTACTGTAAGAAGCACACATTTCCTATTGGGAGAAATATCTGCAGATGTCAGCTCTTATTTGACACTAACTGGTTTTGTTTGGTCAAGTTACTCCATTAGTCATGCCTTTGAGAGACTTTGAACAATGAAGCCTGAAAATTCTATTTCAAATAAATTGAAAGACATTTCCAAAGCATTAAAGTTGCTAATTTCTTTCGTGGCACATTGTTTCTGAAACAAACTAATGAATTCCTAGGAGTCTTTCAGAATATCTCTCCTCAAGATTTTACCTAGCTCACTGAAATATTAGGAACATTCACGACATTTCAAGGCACTGCTGCAGGATTATAATCTTGAGTATCACACAGTTCTAAAGTAATTGACACATTCCTTACCACTGCCACTGCTGCCTGGCACTCTGGCTTCCTGGGTTGCTTTAGGGAAATACAGAATTTCATGCTGGAATCTTACCACATCATGTGTATCTTTTTAAGATAGTTTCTATCTGGTCTTTCAGTCCTTAATATTTGATTTTTTGGGCTTCAGTTCAGTACTCAACGCTTTGCTCTATTTTTAGGCCAATAACTAGATGGAAAACATATTTTTTTTAAGGGTGGCAGAAGAATCTGCTCTAGTAGAATTGAGAGACCTAAAAATATGCATGTCTTTGCTCCAATACTGCTTTTTTGAACTAGATACTTCAGAAAAAAAGTCTGCAATAGCAACTATTTTTTTCCAAATGAATCTATCAATTACAGATGTTTGATTTTCGTATTTTGACAGCACCATAAAATGTCTACAACAGGTTCACAAACAATACCCAAACAGAAAGAATAAAGTATCTTTCCATTTGTTAGTATTTTTAATGATTTCTACCAAAGTGTGATTATCTCAATGAGATTTTGAAAGTGTACCTGGCTTTTGCTAATCACTACTATTTTCCCAACTACTATCACAAAAAATAAAAGTATGATGACCTGAACTTTTGGCCTACTATACAAAAACTGAACTTTCAAATCCATGTGATGAATATCTAATGAAATGGAGACATAGTGTACATTAATGCATTATTCACATTCATGTTTAAATCACCAATTAACTAGTACATATTATGTGCAAAGACTGTTCTCATATGGAACTAAAAAGAGAAATTTGTGCCTCTGAGAAGAACATGTGACCAACAATTTAGAAAATGAATGTGACTGGAATCGTAAGGAATGAACAAAATGTTAGGATTATCCCAGTGGAAGGATGAATTAACTCAGCTCTTTTCAGAAATAAAGTAAAAGAATCAATAAAGTGGGCCCGGCGGCGTGGCCTAGCGGCTAAAGTCCTCGCCTTGAAAGCCCCGGGATCCCATATGGGCGCCGGTTCTAGTCCCGGCAGCTCCACTTCCCATCCAGCTCCCTGCTTGTGGCCTGGGAAAGCAGTTGAGGACGGCCCAATGCATTGGGACACTGCACCCGCGTGGGAGACCCGGAAGAGGTTCCAGGTTCCCGGCTTCGGATCGGCGTGCATCGGCCCGTTGCGGCTCACTTGGGGAGTGAATCATAGGACGGAAGATCTTCCTCTCTGTCTCTCCTCTGTATATATCTGGCTGTAATAAAAATGAATAAATCTTTAAAAAAAAAAAAAAGAATCAATAAAGTTTTACAGGCATGAGTTGGGTCTTGTTCAGTCAAAATCACTAATAAAACGATGAAGGTATAAGGCAGGAGTAGGTGTAGATGACCTTTAACTTTGGTTGATTTTAAAACCGTACATGAGGACTCCTGTTGGAAAGTGAGGACAGCATGATTAGCTCTGTGCTATGTTGTGTGTAGGTTTGAGTTTGTTCACTGAAGAGTCAACTTTAAAGCTGCCTAGAATGATGAAGAGAATTTTCTCAGTAAATTATTAAAGCACACTCTGACAGCAGAAAGAAAATGAACCAAATTCACAGAAATCCTAGAATTTCCCCCACAATGAGGCAAGATTCCTTTATCATAGTACTAGTAACATTTAATGATTGAGGTGGAAAATGACATTATGATATATAATACGAAGGTTAAATTAACCTTAGGTTATTAAAAGCTGACAATTAAGGGCTAGAAAATTCACATGTTACTCTAAATGGAGTGGGATACGTTAGTTAAGTGAAGTGTATGTTCAGAAGACTCCACTAAAATTATAATTATAGCAGTAGTTGTGAATATTCCAAACACAGTTCCCACTCATTACTATTGTAACAGATCAACTGTTGCACAGTCATGTATTTAATACTAAACAGCTCTCTGCACCAGAGCTTCCCACAATAACAGACATATCTCCCTAATAAAATGTAAGTGAAAGGATCCAGGCACATTAAAATACCAACCATATATTTACAAAGCACATTAAAATACCAACCATATATTTACACTTACACAAATTTGAGTAACAGGAAACACTACATTTGATTACACAGCAAAATCACAATGGTATGCGAAAGAATTCCTACTAGATGAATAGACAGCGTAGGATACCTATAACTCTGATCAGACTGAGCTGGCTCCAGCATCCGTTCTGTTTCTAATTCAGCTTCCCAGTAATATACACCCTGGGAAGACAGCACATAATGGCCCATGTGCTAGGTCCTGGCCACTTATTAAATAAATCCTTCTTTATAACCCAAGCTCATTAAGAAACAAAATTAAGGATAACTTTAGCGATCTAAAAAAAATCAGATTAATGGAGATCCTTTTCAACTTTCAAGGGCCAATTACAAAACCTGAAGTCAAAGATAAAAAGAAAAAATCTGTGCTATTGCAAACCCTTCAATCTCGGCATAGTTTTTTTTTTTTAATGACAATGCACAGTTTCCATGAACTTCTTGACTTCTCTTCAGGAAAAAAGGGAAGTTTTATTGGTATATTTTTGCCATAAGTTCATCCTCCCTTAATTCTGGAAGGTATCTTCTTGTCATTCAAATCAAAACTACTAAAACTTGCCATGGGGGAGGGTAGGAGGTAGTTTACAAAAGAACAATAAAATTGAAGAGTCCCCATCAGAGCAGCAAAGAAATGCAAGGTGCCAATGTTAACAGATATCCACAAAAGTTACCTAATGCAAATTAATGAAGGCATCCTTTCTTCCACATCTTTCTTTCTTCAAAACGCTTTAAAAATGGTGGTGAAGCCACACTATTTACACCTTTTAAGGTCTTATAATTACTAAAATGCATATAGCCTGTTCATATGATGTAGTAAAGGAAACCAAGTTACTTAAAAAGATAAAGTTGAGAGTCATAAAATATTTTCATAGTCTGTTAAATATGTTCATTTGGAAAATAGAACATACATAGAACCTGCATTGTGGTACAGTGCATTAAGCCACCACCTGCAAGGCCAGCCCTCCATAGCAACATGCTGCTTCAACACCTGATCTTTCTACCTCTAATTTAGCTTCATTATAATGCAGCTGGGAGACAGCTGAAGCCTGCCCCAATACTCCGTCACCTCTGTCATTCCAGTGAGAGATGGAGATGAAGTTCCTGACTCCTGGATTCTGTCCCTGGCTGTCATGGCCGTTTAATGAGTAAAGGAGATGATCCAGAAGATCACTGTTTTTGTTTGTCTCTCTCTGACCCTGGGATTCTGCTTTTCAAAGAAATAATAAACAAATATTAACATGTGCCCAAGGGAAAAAAAAATCATTAACTACGAAATGTAAATAAGTAAAGGCAATTCTTTTTAGGTAACTGCCCAACTTCGCCTGGAAAATTTCACTGTGAATTTTGGTTAACACATGCATGTCTCCCTTTGGTGAATGAGATAGCTCACATAAATCAGAGCTGCCTTTTCTAGCTCCTGCTGCTTTTCTTGCTGGACTCCATGCCCTGCACTAAACAGCACTCCAGATGGGTCCGGAAACTGTGTCACGAGCCTCAACCATTGCACCAACACGATTTCATAGCCTATGATTTCATGATTCCATAGCTCTATGGAGCCCAGTAATATTTTTCAGCCATGATAATAATGACATGTGACACCATCTCCCTAACCCTTTGATTTGGGAGAAAATAATTTTCTACTTATTTTCTTAACACATGGGAACTAAGTAGCTACTGCAGCTTATGCAGAGGACACTCAACACTAATGAGCAGTAGCCTACAGTGACCTATTTAGCATGAAAGGCTCACAGTGTGACATTCTGTTTAAGTGGGCTAAATGACTGGACATCAGTCACAGGAGTTTAAAGGTCTGATGGGATGGCAAAATATTAATTCAATATCACTTTAATACTAAAAAAAAAAGTATAGCCATAGGGACCCATTGACAATTTCTTGGGCTCTCAGAATACTTAATTGAAGATTAACCTCTAATAGTCTCTTAATACCATTCAGAAGCTTAAATGAAGCCCAAACAAGAAGGAAATTGTCAGTTCAGTAGTGTCATTTATAGCTAATGCTATGGAAAACTATTTCATTCATTATAGAGGCATAGAAGCCCATTTCAATTTTTTTGCCCTATTTTTATCCAGCCGATTAAACACAGTACTGGCTAAACACTAAAACTGGAAAATGGGAACTCCTTGCTCAGAATTAACTTCTCCGAAGACTTTCTGGGCTGATACTTCGATCCAGAGGAAAACCCACGTCCCAAGCCCTGCCTTGCCTGTGCCCCACATCAGGCTAAACCCTCTTTCATGATGCTAAACAGCACTGAGGCTGTGCTTATTCCTTTTTTTTTTTTTAATAAAAGAAACTTCATAGGACCATAGTGATTTAGTCTTGCTTACTAATATATCGAAGTGTATGGATACATCAGTAATGAGACATGCTATCACTCAATAACAATGATGATAACTTAAAAGTACACGCTGAGGTCTGATTTTATACATCCACGGTGAATATTATATGCGTACTCTTGTATCACAACTATTACTCTATTATCCCAAAAGTTTTGAAAGCTTCAAAAGGACTTTTCACTCCTCCCCACCACTTTCCCCTAAGAGAAGACAGATCTTCGGTTGATAAGTTTTAGTATGCCAAATCTGTTCAAATGTGATCTGCAGTGAAGCTCAAGAAATTGATATGAAAGGCAAGAAAGGACAGACTTTGGCATGAATCATATTTGTTGCATAAATATGTCTTATCAGCAACTATCTTAGTACTCCCGCCTTTACCTTCATTTTTTCTATCAGGAAGCTGTACCCAGTGTCTGAACTAAGGAACCCCGGGGCAGTGCCTGGTCATTCCCAAACTGCAGATAAAGGTCAGTGTAAGGAAGAGTCTGACCCCATGTTTTATGTTTAACTGCTGAATTCTCAGATATCCTCCATTTCACTTCACTTCCATGGCAGCTGCATAAAAAAGCAGCCTGGTAGGAAAGATCAGCCACAATCCCCACCTACTTTGGCCACCACATTAAATTGGAACCTGGCATATCCCTGGATTATACTGGGATGCAGTCCTCACTCTCCTGCCCTCATTGCTGCCAAGACTCAGTTCCCTCCTTCTGCTTGCATCAAGCCCATCTGGATCTGTTTGTGCACAGAAACTACTGCTCCCAGGAAATTCTCATATGAATAACAAACTTTCAAACACTCTAAAATGCACTACGTTCTACCCATTTACTGAGAAGTAGTCCAGCTCATTTCCACTATCTAGCCCACAAACTTTATGCTCCCTGCTAGTTTGTCCTGGTAGGAACTTACCCCTGCAATGTTTGATAATATATTGGTAGACTCCACAAAATGAAATTATAAAGAATTTAATATTCTTCCAGCGTGAGATATAATTGACAAATAAAACAGCAGAAATTCATGTTATAAGAAGTGAGGATTTAATATTATATATATGGCACAGTGAGAATCATAATCAAATCAGTTAATATATGTAGCACCTGCATTTTTTTCAAGTTCACTTGTTTTTTATTTGTTTATTTTTTTGAAAGGCAGTCAACAGCGTGAAGGAGCTACTGAGAGCATGAGAGAGAGAAGAGAGAGAGAGAGAAAGAGAGAGAGAGAGAGAGAGAGAGAGAGAGAGAGAATATCTTTCATCTGCTAGTTTGCTGGTTTACTCCCCAAATGTTTACAACAGCCAGACCAAGGCCAATAGCTGCATCAGGACCATCCCAACATGGGTAACAGGAAATGAAGCACATGTCCTTTCTGACCAGGTATCTATATGCAGAAAACCAGACTGCAAGTGGAAATAGCACCTAATCCTACCGACTTCAATATGACACATAGGTGTTCTAACTACTAGTCTCACCCACTGTGCCACAATGACCATCTTCTACCAGTTAGATTGTGTTCTTGAAACATACATTTGTCCTAGCAGTAAACAAGCAGGACAGAATGCCTACATCTTTTATCAAAGTACCTTGCTCAGTACCAGCTCTGGCTCTCAATTTCAGCATCATACAAATGGGACCCTCTGGAGGCAATAATTACGGCTCAAGTAGCTGGGTTTGTGCCGTACACAGGGAAAAATGGAATTAAGATTTGAATTCCTGGCTTGCACTTGGTCCAGTTTAACTGATGAATGAATCAATGCAGGAGAGGCAAGTATGTCTTTTCGTTTCTCTTTCTCTCTTGCCTCAAGGGAAAAAAAAAAGAAAAGAAAAGGTAAAAAGAGAAGAAAAAAGAAACAAAGAAACAAAGAAAGCAATCAAGCTATTTTAAAAAGCTTTTTTGGTCAATTCCAAACATCTAATACTGTGAACTACAGTTCACAGTGTAATGCCCACATTTTTTAAAGATTAAAGATATTACATATACATATATATTTAAACATATATGTATATATATTTTTTTATTTGCAAGAGCTACAAGGAAAGAAGGAAGGACAGAGATAGAGGGATGGAGGGAAAGAGAGTGACGGAGACAGAGATCTTCCATTCCATTGCTTAATTCCTCAAATGTCCAGAACAGCTAAGTCTGTACCAGGCTGAAAGTGGAGACTCATTTGGCTATCCAGAGATTGCAGGAGCCAAAACAGTACAGCTCACTGTTTTTCGAGGTATGTAAGCAGGAAGCTAGATTAAAGGTGGAGCAACTGGTACTCAAATCAGTGTCCAAGTGAGATACCTGTCTTGCAAGCAATGGTTTAAGCCACCATGACCCATGTTAGAAATGAGTTTGCACCACTTGAAAAACGTATGCCTCCATTTCCCTTGACAGTCTCCATTCTATTCAGTGTTTCTATCAGTTGTAGATTTCAAATATGAGTGACATCATATAATATTTGGATGTCTTGATCTGAGTTATCCTATCTATCATTACTCTTTGTGATTCTACCCATATTCTCACAAAGGTAGGACTTCCTTTTCTTAATCTGTACATATGTATATGCTGCATTTTCTTTATCAATGGAAAAAGGGTTTTAAACAGCACTTGAGTTTAGAAGACTCTGGAAAAGTCCTTGTGGGTATGTCCTGTGCACACTGCAGGAAGGCATGGTGCTAAGAAAGCAGTAAGCAAAGAGACACACAACCCACCCTCTATGTCTAATGCAACATTCTGCCTCGAGTCCACATGCATATAAGGAAGGAGTGGAGACTTGAACTAACAGGTTTGCAGAGGTGTGTTGGATAAGTCACATGTTAACATGCATAATCTCTGCCTTTTGTTTCTTAATTCGTCTACTTGCAAATTCTTAACACTTTAATGTCAAAGTACTACTCATTATTGAGGTTTATAATGATAAGGTAAGTACATAATAGTGACACAATGTGAAGCACAGAACAAAGAGCTTTGTGCTGTACTGGCACCAACAAATTTCTTCACTAGTGGCCTAACCTTCCAGAAGCTACTACCATCCCGAGATAGGTTCGTACATTGTGATCCAGGGGGAAAATAACTCAAAAATGAAACCCGTAAATGTGAACTGCTCAAATTCAGATAGAATTAAGGAAAGGTGAAAGACATTGGCCAAGACGGTCACTGAAAAACAAGACCATTGTTTGCGCTAAAAGGACCTATTACTATACTCAACATATTTTGATAATATCAGCCCCAGCCCAAGTAACATGGCAAAGGGAATAGAAAAGAAACACATTTGCTTTCTATCCAAATTAACAGAAAGAAAACAGATTTCATGTTGTTCATAAATACATTTTTAAGAATACTATCTCCCTTCCTCCTTGCCACCCTCCCTTCCTTCCTTATTCCTGCCTTTAATTTTTGTGATAACATATTTTTAATTCACTTTATAGTCAGCCGTAGGCTTAATGCTATACTAAATAAAGAGCTGAGCAAGTAAAAACTAAAAAGAACACTGCCAAGCAGGAATACAGATAAGAGCTTTAAAACAATAGTCAAATCCTGAGATATTAATTTCACTCTGACACATTAAATTCTTTTTGTAGTTTAAACATGAGCTATCACAAATCACAGAAGATGTGATTTGTTCTGTTGTAAAACAAACAATAACGGTGTGACACTAAAAGCTGGCAGAGAGAGCAATGTTAGACATGAAGCGGAGACGTCAAAAGGGCCAACAGTACGTAACAATGCGTGCAGAATGCATCGGAACTAGACAGCTTGTACAAATGTGAATGTACTGTTCCAAACAGCAGAAGCATGTAGGAAGATGCTGCTAGGGAAGGAGTAGAAGGACTAAATGCTGGATTAATTTAATCTAATCTTAAAATAGAGGAGAATCCACATGGGACAGACTGAGACAAAAAGTTTGGCCACCAAGAAGAATAGAAATTAAAGACAAAGATAAAAACAGTGGGAAATAAGAATTCCATTTTTATGCACAGCTGAGTTACTAGCTAAGAAATATCATCCCCAGTATCTCCAATTAATACAACTGTGTTATAATTCAGCTTGTTAAATTTGTCTTAGAGCACTCTTTCAGCCAAAAATGTGCAGAAATATCACTGACGATTTTACTAAATAACATTCTGAAAGCAAAAGGAACAAGTCACCAAGGACAAAATGGTCCTCTGACAGATTCTGCATAAATAATCTCGCTTATCTTCCTTTCATCAGGATTTTTGCCAATTAATTCATAAATATTAGCATTTCATTAACTGCACCAATATTAACATTTCATGTCAGTAGGGATTTTTAAGCAAATTTCTAATTACATTCAAAAAGTAAAACAAGGAAAAGGTTTTCTAATAATGCTGGTATTAGCAGGCACCAGAATTAGCTTTGTCTTGAGTACACACATATTCTAGCAGGAAAACCTGTTGTCTGGGTTTTTAATCATAAATTTTATGAGTATATTACAAATAACACATACTGAGAGTCACTAATTGGCTAATGAATTTCAATGGTTAGGATGACTTTAAGCAATAAACACATGCATCTACTCTTATTTTTGCTGCTAAGAAAATCAATTCCAGGGAAGCAAAATATTTTCTAAATTTAAACGTAAGTAATCAATACAACAAGCAAATGTTTTGTCAAAGTGAGTTCTATAAGAGAAAACTCCTTCTGTTGTATAATAGAGCAGAAAGGCTCTTTGGAGAATATCATGTTATTTCTTATCATTAATAATACCTATAGACACCTCCACTATTTTACATTTTGCTCACTATTCAAAGTGCCAAACGTTATGCAAATTTATCATAATGTACTTTGCTTTCTATACAAACATTTCCCATATCAGGTACATGCAACAGCAACTAAATTATTTGATTTCTTTAACAATTCCTTTAACAAGAACTGCTAGCCAATGATGGAAGACTCTGGAAATCAACATACTTGGCTCGAATCAGCATAAACCATTGTTCCTTCTATACATTGTCACAAAGACCCTGTAGATAACAAACCCAAAGGTAATTTCCAAACTGCATCTGACTTTAACCTAAGTGTCCATTAATTCTTAAAAATAGCAAATTCTTTTTTATCAATTTTTCTTTATATTTGGGATGATCCCCTCAATGTTTAGCATTTTTTCTTCTGTAGCACCTAGGAAGCATTAATATGATTGTGCAATTTGGCATGTATTGGGAGGCACTATCACTTGAAGTCCATGCAGTCCTCTGTTGCCCCTGTGTCTCAGCGACCTCCGGACCGTTGCATGTGCTGTGCCATTTCCTCAGCCTGCACCGAACTTTCCAAATTCACTGTCACAAGTGTTTCTCTAACCTTCATTTTCAATTACAAAACCCTTTGACGGAAACCTGTTCTTTGTATTCTTGGCAATTCAAACACTGTCATCAGGTTTCTCTTAAGAATTCACACTTATTCTATCCATACTCGGACCTGCAGACAACCTGCATATCCCAGGAATCAAGCATATGGACTACCATACTCCACAGATAGAATAAAAACATTTTCAACACATTGTGTCTATAAGTGTAGGTCCAGTTAAAAACACTCAAAATGACTATTTGGATAAGGCATTTTGGCACATAGTATAAGGGGGAAATGTCAGTTAAGGAGGAAATGAACAAATAGAAAAAATTTCATCTCTCCAACCAGATTATCCCCATATCAACATCACATTTCCCCCAGCTAAACCTCAATATTGACCCTGAGAAGATAAGAGTTGGAAAGCTGCCAATACTTTCCTTCACCTTCAATTGTTAGCAAAAATTTAGGAAGGGTCTTCCAAAAAGTCCACAAACAAGCATAATGAAAAAATAGAATGAATGAATTTCAAAATTTCTACCATCAAGAAAAAAATTATCTTTTAATTCCACTGCTTACCCATTACTTCTGTGATGTAGAGCTGTGTTGGATAGCAACTAGAGAAAAGACCAGCTTTAGAGACACTAAATGGAAATTCCCAGCCTGAGCAAACACTATGCTTTTCAATGACTTCCAATTAATTATTCCCCGTATCTTAGGTCTGAGGAGGAGAAGATGCCGAGTGTGACTGCCTCCGTGGGATCAGCATGTTCAGAAAAGTCAGTAGCTGCCATTCTGATTGACTGAGAGCAACAGAAAACCCCTGAGGCCTTCTGGTTCAGTTGGGATTGTAATGATAGACTAGCAAGATAAAAGCCTGCCAGAACATTAGCTTCAACAGTATGACAATGCCCTCCCCAAGAAGATAGGATGCTGTGTGGATGAATATAGATTGAAACTGTGGCTCCTGTCAGCAGCACTGATTCCACTCAGAAAGTCATATTCTGGGAGGATGCTGTGTCTGCTCAGGGTTAGGACTCCAGCTACGTGTGAAAAATGTGTTTTCTCAGCTGGAAACACTCATATGTGTCTCATCGTACAAGTTGGAAGTCCATACTAACTTTGAGGCAGTAAGAGAGAGAGAGAGAGAGAGAGAGAGAGAGAGAGAGAGAGAGAGAGAGAGAGAGAGATGAATATCTGCCCTTAGTCTGCCTTTACTGGGACTGAAAGGGTATCCTTTGGTTTAGCCCTAGGGCACGAAGGACCCACTCCTCTGAAGGAAAATTTCTGTGTAGGATATGTGAAGCCCTCACTTCTGAAATGCATCCTTATAGCATAAAGTATTGTTTTTCAGAGCTCATATAGAGTTACCATCATTATTAACAATTCCCTGATTCTCTTCTGATTCACCAGGACCTTTTGTTTTTCAAACTGTTTCTTCAAACAGGATGTGCAAAAGAAAAAGTGTGAAGATAAGTTCTCAGAATCCAATATTAACGTGGTTGAAAACTGACAAAGAAATCACACCACAGGCCAATGGAGTTTTTCTAGAAATGAGGTCTTCAGAAAGTCACCAAGACCCTCTGAACATCATAAATTTCTTACATGAATTTAGTAACAGTGTGAACACAACATGAGGCACACAGATGCTCCCACTAAATGCTACCTAACAACATTGGTACCACAAACATCACAACACTGACTACCTTTTTTCAGTCAAGATTACTGATACTTGAGCTTAAAAACCAAACACAGAGTAATGCTCAACTACAACAAGACTGTTTTTTTTTTCTTCCCAAGATATGAGTCAAACATCACATAAAAATTCACCTGAAATTCCTTCCTTATAGTGATATGCATGCATTTGGATCATTACCTAAGGAAAGTAATGAGAAAATTCTTTTCTAGAACATGACTAGGAAGATATTCTAACATTTGGGATGAGAACGAAATAGTTCCACTAGAAATTTATCACTGGGCTCAGTACCTATGGGCTGTGTCTAATTTAGTCTAAGTAATTCAATCATTAGGTTTTATTCTTTATATAACATGTAACATACAATTCATAAATACGCTCAGTCTTTATGACAGAAAGAAATCTTTGGCATTTCCTCCTTCCAGTGATGTTCAGGGGGCTAGGAATAACTGAAAAACAAAACAAAACAAAAAACCAAAACATTGCTTATCATCCTTTTGGAAAGAGATCCTTCAGTCTACGGATCATGGACAAAAGGAATGTCTTAAGAGGTAGGAAAAAACAGATCAGACTCCTTAAAATTCTAACCTGGAAAACATAAGACTCTAGTTTTACAAGTGAAATTCAGTAGTTTTTATGGCTCTTATTTTCAAGAAGGTTGGATAAAATTGAGCCAACAAAAAGTATTAATAAAAAAGAGGATGATTTAAGAGATCAAAAAAGACCCTAAAATGCCTAGCACTGTTCCTGAATGAAGCAGAAACATCCCTAAACCTTACAGAAGTGAATTCTTGCCAGCAGAATGAAAAGGAATCTTGAACCCTTAAACTCTGTTCATAACTTTTTCTTGCTTCAATAGTTTATTTTTGTTTGTTGCCAATGATAACTGCAGCCAACATTACTGCAGCTAAAAGTCAAATGTATTTGGTAAAAATCATCTTTTGTGTTTTAGAAATTCTTTTTCAAATACTATTGCAGCATTTAATGAATCGTAGAATGCTCCTCCTGCTTATTTGTTTATTTTGGTGAATTGCTTGTTAAGTATTGAGAAGACTTAAAGAAAACTGTTACTCAAACTCAAGGAATACGGGTATCACGCAAAGTCGAACAACAGGAACAGCAGCTACTTCCTGGCCTTTGCCATCTTACTTTCTCATTTTTAGACTAGTGGTTTCCATTCCTTTAGGATGTTCATAATATTCCAATTACAGAAGTTCCAATAGCAGTTGGTTTTCAACTCCTTTCATCAGTGCACTTTTTAAAAACACACAAAAAATGCAAGTAAAATATGCAAGATCAGAGATGTGTACTTGGCTTAGCAGTTAAGAGACTTATTAGAATTCCTGGGTTGAATTCCCAGCTTCATTTACAGATTTCAACTTTCTACTAAAACAGACCCTGGGGGGCAACAGAAATGACTCTGGTGGGCTTCTATCAGCCATGTGGGAAACCTAGATTGGAATCTCCCCACTTTGGTCTGGACCAAGTCAAATCACTTTACGTGTTTGGGGTGTGAACCAGGGGCTGGGATTCATCTGTGTTTCTCTGTGTCTCAAAAAATAAGCTAAAAAAACATTAGAAAAACAGAAAACAAAACATAGCAAGCAAAGGTGAGCATGTAGAGGAACAGTTAATAGTCTGCTTGGGGCTGAAGGAGTAAACCGTACTGCAGCTTGTTACACTGGGATCTTATATTGGCACCACTTTGAATCCTGGCTATTCCATTTCCATCCCAGCTCTCTGATAATGGCTTGGCAAAGCATAGGATGCTCATGTTCTTGGGCCTTGTCACCCAAGTTAGAGACTCAGAAGAAGCCCGAGGCTCCTGGTTTCAGACAGACACAAATGCAATTATTGAGGCCATTTAGGGAATGAACCAACTGGTGAAGCAGATGGAATATTACTTCCTTCTCTGTGTGTGTGTGTGTGTGTGTGTGTGTGTGTGTGTGTGTGTGCGCTGGTGGAGGAGATGGAGGAAATGGAGGAGGGATTGTCTATGTATCCTTCTCTCTGTGTAATTCTATCTTTCAAAAAAGGAATATTTAATTAAGTTGGCAAGGGATTCCTGCATTCTGTATCATAGTTACTGCTTTGAATCCTCACTACTTTGAACTTAGCTTCTTGATATCACATACACCAGGAAACCAGCAGACAATGGTTCGAGAGGAACTGTATCACCCCACAGGCTCAGGCAGGATTCTGTACTCTTCGGATTCTGTCCACACTGAGGCTTGTCTGTTGCGACATTTTGAGAGCGAGCTAGCAGAAGGAAGACATCTCTGCCCATCTTCGTGTCTTTCTATTAATGTTACTCTGTCTTTCAAGTAGTGTAAGTTTTGTAAACAATAATAATGATAACTTTACTTGGGGAAGAAAATTAAATGTATGAGAAGTTTTCTTGCTATTTTCATCTGCTTTTTGAAGAATCTGTATCTGGAGCAAAACGTTCTCTATAATGCACTGCATGTCAAATGAAACATCATCTGGATGAATTCACATCTGTAAGTTCATGAGAATTCCTGGGAAAAAGGCTAAATAGGAGTTAAAAAGGGTGGCTATTCCTGTATAGTCATCAGCAACCATCATATTGTTGCCTATGAAGAAAATTACAAAAATGTTGCTTAAATTTCACATCCTCATATTTGTGGGAGTCTCATATTTAACTATTTATCTTTTGTTTGGATGTGATTTTGTTGACCAAGGCTAGTATAAGCTAGCTAGCCTCTTCTGAAGTAAAGCATACAGAGCAAAAAGCTTCATCTTTAATATTTTAAATGTTAAATTCATACTTGTAGGGACTCAAATGCTAAATGTATTTCAAGGTGTCAAACGTTAATCTATTAAATGTTTTGCTTTCAAGTATTTTAATTTATTATTTTTCAGGGGGTCCAAATGTTAATCTATTCCATGTTTTATTTTCCTGTTTTGCATTATTCTTTGGGGGCCTTAGAGGATTTACATGCTGTTCTTCTCTCTCTGTATTATTTATCTAAGCTTTTAAATACTGAATCCATTGCATTTGATACAAACACGATCACCTTATCCATCCTAAGTTCACCAATTCATACAGTGGATATGAGCAGTTTCTAAACCCTTCTTGGAGAATAATATACAGGATTACACAAGTACAGAAGGAATTAGTGTTCTTGGAAAACCATAAAAATGCATGAGAACACCACAGAGAATTTTTCTTGAGAATGGAAATTTAGGATTTTCAAAGGAATTTACAATATCGTAGTTAGAGTACTAGCTTTGAAGCCAACTGCTAAGGTTAAGAAGTGACTTAGCCTTCGTGTGTCTGAAATTACTTCTTTGTGTGATGGGGTTTATAATAGTTATAATACGTACCTCAAAGGGCTACTGTGAGGAATAAATTGGGCAAAGTAGCACTGGTGTGAATAAGACTTTGCAATAAAAGGCATTCAATAAACATTAGTGATACTCCTAGAGTGACTATAAATGCTCTTTCTTAAAGCACCTACCTTATATCACTCAAGTGTTGTGTGCATATACACATACACAAATCACAACATTGCTCTTATAGGCCAAATTGCATTTGAATCCGTATACTCACTGCTCTTAATGTATGACTTCTCAAACAAAAAGTGCACTAACATGCACTTGCCTTCTGCAATAACTAACCTAAAACTCATTTACCAAGTATCTGCTAAAATTTCTGTAAGGCTTAAGTAAAAGTTCAAGCCCACTGTCTTTTATTTTCTCTTCATGGATCCTTTTAAATCAATTTTCTTGTCCAAATTATAAGAAGAGAGGGAGAGGAACATTGTGGCATAGCACATTAAGCCACTACTTTTGATGCCGGTATCGTTTATGGAAACTGATACATGTCCCAACTGCTCCACTACTAATCCAGCAGCCTGTTAACGGCCTAGGAAAACAGCAGAAAATAGTATAAAGGTTTGTGTTCCTTCCACCCCTGTGGAAGGTCTTGAGGACATTCCCGACTCCTGGCTTTGGGCTGGCCAAATCTTGGCCATTGTGGCCAGTATTCATATGCTACCACGGTCTGTCTGTCTCTCTGCAACAATGACTTTCAAAATAAATAATAAATCTTCAAACAAATGGGAAAAAACAGGGATTTTTTTTTAACATATTGCTTCCAAGGGTTCCTATTTTCATTTTCTAATGGGGCTCTTCCAGCTGCTTTCCAGAGGTCCTACTTGCTCCAGCGTGTGCAAGGAAAGCCTGTCCTGCAATCTCTAATTGCTGATCATACTACTCTCATCTTCTTTCCTGCTTTGTGTCTTCACCCAAGGTTGACTGGTATCTTCTTTCAAAGTCTCTACAGATGAAGCTGCTTCTCAATTCATGTACACCCTCCACACCCCCCACCCACTGGTGTATATTAAAATCCCCCTATGGCACAAAGAATGCCACTCAGAAAGGTTGTTAATCACCACATGCTTGTTCTGAGTTCCATTGTTCTGCTTTGTATCATGCTGCTTGATTGTAAGCTACACAGGGCACAGCCTTTGTTTGCCATGCCCTGACTATTGTTCAGTGAAGTGTTCGCTGATGGCACTATAGAAGAAACAAACAATGGCTTTTTCCACATTTTCCATTTTAATTGTCACACAGGACAATCTAAATGCACAATTCACACGAGAAGTTGAGTACACAGCCCACAAAATTGCTAAAATAAGCCAGCCATGCACGCTTTAGACATTAAGACTACCTTTTCAAAGTGTAACTTTCAACTTCCATCCACTTGCCATTATTTTTTTAAAGATTTATTTATTTTTATTGGAAAGGCAGATATACAGAGAGGAGGAAAGATAGAAAGGAAGATCCTCCATTCAATGGTTCATCCCCTAAGCGGCCTTAACTGCTGCAGGTGAGCCAATCTGAAGCCAGGAGCCAGGAGCTTCCCCCAGAGTACCCCACGCGGGTGCAGGGTTCCAAGGCCCTGGGCCATCCTTGACTGCCCTCCCAGGCCCACAAACATGTCATTATTTTTTACCCCCAAATTACTTGCAAGGCAACCACATGACTGATGCAGGTTTCCTAAGTCCATGTGACTTGAAAGAGAAAGCTGTGAATATAAAATCAAATACCCATACACAACTGGCAAGAAAAGAATTACCCAGAATTACAATTATTCTGAGAAGAACTGTTAAAATATTTTCATAAACTACCTTAATAAAAGATACCTTTCTCAGGCAAAGACTTCAAGTAACACTACAGACAGCCAGGAGCATACGACATAGTCTGTGGTTTTTATGGTTCAGGTTTGGATCTATCTTCCTTCCTTCCTTCCTTCCTTCCTTCCTCCCTCCCTCCCTCCCTCCCTCCCTCCCTCCCTCCCTCCCTTCCTTCCTTCCTTCCTTTTATGCTAAAACAGTGATTTAAAAAAATAAAAAGCAAATGCTAAAGAACAATTTGCCTTATCTCTGTAGATTTCATACATGGCAAAACACGGAAGGTAAGGCAGGTGCCAAGCATTTTAACTACTTCTGCTCCTAAGTTAACTCCTGAAGCATATCTCGATTGCTTTGCTTCAGTGCATCTTTCGATTCAATAGGTTACTAAATGAATGCTGATTAAATGGTCAAATCTCTATCGTGACTCTAAGAAATACAAATATTACACATGACAGACATATAAAAACCTTACATACAAAACTACATTCCAGGAAAATTGACTTATAAATGGATTCACCACACAGGTCTCCTTGTAAGGTTTCTTCAAATTCTCATATATACACAATTTTAAAAGAAGTCCTAATGGGCCTGGCACGGTGGCCTAGTAGCTAAAGTTGTCGCCTTGAACGCACCGGGATCCCATATGGGTGTCGGTTCTAATCCCGGCAGCTCTACTTCCCATCCAGCTCCCTGTTGTGGCCTGTGAAAGCAGTCGAGGATGACCCAAAGCCTTGGGACCCTGCACCTGCATGGGAGACCTGGAGGAAGGTACTGGCTCCTGGCTTCGGATCAGCACAGCTCTGGCTGTTGCGGTCACTTGGGGAGTGAATCATTGGATGGAAGATTTTCCTACGTGTTTCTCCTCCTCTCTGTATATTTAACTTTGCAATAAAAAATAAATATATCTTAAAAAAAAGAAGGCCATAATGATACTGTTTGGAATTTTCTACAGGTTTATAAAATAGGTAGTGGTCTTTGATCTTTAAAGTTAACACATTAGCGTGGAGTGTGTATAATTTTTGGACTAACAATTTGCAACTCCAACACCATGATATAATAAATCAAGCTTCCAGCTGCAGTGCTGGCACACCATATGCATGCTGGTTCCACTCTCAGATGCTCCACCTCTGAGACAGGACCCTGTTAATGTGCCTAGCAAAGCAGCAAACATTGGCCCAAGTCATTGTACTCCTGTACCATGTAGGAGAACCCGAAGAAGCTGCAGGCTTCTGCCATTGAACCATCCCAGCTCCAGCCATTGTGGCCATTTGGGGTTTAAACCAGCAGGTGGCAACTCTGTCTGTTTTCTCTCTGTAAATAGCTTTCAAATAAACATACAAATCAATCTTTTAAAAAAATCAGAAATCTACTAAAAGCACCCCCTGGGGTGGATATGAGGAAAAAGTATTCTACTTCATTGTTGGTGGAGTGTAGGCTAGTGCAGTCACTAAGAACTCAGTATGAAGAGTGATAGGACATCTGAATATTGACCCACTGTATGACCCAGCTACCCAACCTTGGAAATATACCAAAGGAAGTGAAATCTACATATAAGAACATAATCTAAAACCCTACACAATCCACAATACTGAAGTCACAGAAATAACCCAGATGTCCATCAAAAGAGGAACGGATAATAAAAAATGAAGTACATCTACTTCATATAATGCTACTCAGCCATAAAAAAGAATGAAATTCCACCATTTGCAACCAAAATGGTCCCAACTGGAGACCTTTATGCTCAGTGAAATTAGCCAATCCACAAAGGACAAATATCATACGTTCTCTCTAAGGTAATACCCATGCAATATCAACAGGTATTAGGGAAACATACATGTGGGTTTATACAATACGTGTTTACATCGTGTGTGTTTATATAATGGAAACTGGCATACCAGAAAATGAAGATTCATTTTAGCATGCACCTCTATTCCTGAATAAAGCAGCACTCCCAATGTAACAGTTAAATACATCTTGACAATATGATTCCAGATTTTCCACCATTGCCAATACTCACCAATGCCATGATACCTTAAAGAACAGAATGTTGGACCTGTGCCTGTTGCTGAAGGACCATTCTGTTGTAATAACATCAGGGAAATTGTGTAGGGGAGGTTAAGGAGGAAGGAAGGGTAGGTGACGGGGGGAATCCCTATAAATATGAAACTGTATCATGGAAATTAATACACACAAAGAAATTTTCACCACCACTTCTCAGAAGATTTTTATGTTTTCCTTCAGAATTATGACTATAGATCTTCTGAGAAGACTTCCGTTACACAGTTTTAAATTGTTCCGGATGACTTTTATTGACCAGATACCAAGTGGTGAATTGTTATGCGGAATAGATATAAAGTACTGGTATTCTAGAAATCTTCCTATGGGCCGTAAGTCATTTGCTGCTTAACTGAGTTTCCATTCTCTCAAGCAATCAGCATCATCAACAACAAGAGCATCAACAGGCTACTCTTGAAGGCACCATCCTAGACCAACATCCATTCCTTGAGTCCAGTTAAGATGAAGTTCTCACTGATCCCTCATTCATCTTTATGACCTAAGAAATCAAGTGAATTTACCAAGGATAAAGCACATTTGCTTTCTTGTTCCTGTTTACATTTAACTCAAGGCTAATTTCCCAATCACATGCCAGAGCAGTAGAAAATGTAGACAAGGACTGACATCACAATTTTGGATTGGGGGGGGGGGTGTTTGCAAGTAGAAAAGAAATAAGTAAAAGCATTTGATACAAAGATGAAATTAGGTCTCAGATGACTCTCAGAAGGTGCTTTAAACCTCCATTCATGACATGACCACCCGCCCCTGGAGAGCCAAATAAATTATTCTAAGATTCTTTTACAAGATAATGAAAGCTAATTTGAAAGAGTAAATAGTAATGGCAATATTAAGTAATTCAAATCACCTTCACAACTATTTCTGGAGCTCCCCATGCTGACAGATTTATTTGATTTTAAGTCCTTTTCCCTCATCTTTTAAAAAGCATTTTACATAATCCGGCATTACCTATTTTACATATGTGGCATTTTGCTTAGCATTAAAGTAGTTTATTTGGAGAAGATCCTTTACTGATTATTCTGGGGAACAGCCTGCCACCCTCTCCACAGAGCAGCAAAAGATGTAGGGATGCTTGTTTAAATGTGACTTCTTCTAACAGCTTGTTGAGCTGGGGAGCAGGAGAGGAGTGTAAACATTATTAAAATAGTCTATAGTGCCAAATGCAAAGAATTTGATGCCAGAATTTTTCCAAAAGTAGCATGGATCTGACAGAGAATGCATACTATAGTATTTACGCTCCTGGCATCATTATGACTTACCAAGGTTCATGCATGAGACATGCTGGGGATGTTACACACCTTCTCTTCCCAGTGGCTCTGTAGAGGAAACAACAGGTGTCTCAAGTCAAATAATGCAGCGGAACAGTCAGTGATGATCAAGGATCCAGGTGGGCCTAATAAACTGCAGATGTGCTGTAAGATTTTCCTTTTTGTCCTTCATGTCTCTAGTCATGGGGGTGGGGGGATGGGGACACACACACACACACACACACACACAGAGTTGTTTCTACAAAACCATGTTCCTCCTATTGTCTAATGGAATTCAACAGTGTTCCAAACCTGAAAGCAAAGGCTTAAGGTAAAAAGGAATGCAGTGGACACATTTTGCAGCCTCCATAAAAGAAATACAAACACAGGGATTTCTGGTAATGCTGAGTACTTCACATGTAAGCACCGCTGCCCTTCGGAGAACACTAGCTGCTCAGCGCTTGCACATGAACAGAGCTCAAATGCAGAGCTGAGACAACAGCCAAGTCCTTGGGATCCTTCTCTGAATGCAGTGTGTGAGAGTGTGCTAAGAAGCGGAGATGCTGTTTCTGCTAGACATGAATTTTAATTTATACCCTCTGGTCTCTTGGAGGTCTCAAGGTTTTGTCAGAAAGGAACAGAAATTTACTCGAGCTCTGAAACAAGATGATGTTATAGGCTGTTTTCCTTGGCAACTGGATAGGTATGTGGTCTCTCCAAGGAGACTAACATGGCCTGACAGCTGGTGAATCTCGCGGTACTTGATTTGGTTTCTCACAACTAATCCTGTTCCAGGTATTAACTGACAACGGCTGGATGTGACAGGGCTATTTTGGTTTTTGCTGTTTTACTACAGTATCCAAAAGATAAAAGAAAATTACTGAGGTTGCAGGTTACAAGTGTGGATAGCTCATTATAAAATCTCCATTGAGATATAGGAAATCTTGTTCCCTGCAATTTTTTGTAGCAGTACTTCATTTTTAAGACTAAAGTCTTGACTGTTCTAATTTGCTACATGCTTATCCATCATATTCTGCTGTCAGTTGTGGAAATACTGTTATCTAGCAAAAAATTCTTACATATATTTTAGGCTCCTAGAGGAGCTTCAAAGTTAAGACTAGTATTCTTCTGGCTACAAAGTTAGCATATGTTGAATGAATAAATAATGATAATATGAATGATAGACAGGATAAATGCTTTAGAGTATCTATTATGTGCCAGCAACACATTATGTATCTTATTAGCATTACTTTAACATCCCTAACAACCTAAAAGACTTTTACACACACACACACAGTGCCACAAAAGGCATAATGTGATTAAGATCCTATAATAGGAAATTGTCACTTGCTATATAATCATTATTTCATAACATCTAATAGAGACCAAAACACTAAACATAAATGTGTACATGAAAAGTCATCTCTCATAATTTTAATGCATATTAGCTGTATGTTTTCATGGTGTACAGTGCAGTATTTCCACATGCAGAAGCAGATCATACCACGCAAGTGGCTTTTCATTTCCTTATTTCTTCTCTCCCTTCCAGCTCTTTATATAGAATACATTATCATGCACTATAAGCACTCTACTATGCTGTAAAACATCTAACCTTCAACCCTCCACTGAATGTGTATTGGTGCTCAGTATTCAGCTCTCTATCTTTACCCTGCCTGACTTCTCTGACTCAGTATGAAGTTTGCACTATTGTTCCAAAGTTTTCAGAGTGTCTCTCCTTCAGTATCTGTCTTATGTCACTTAACAAAATCATCACCAATTTTATTTTGCTGCAAATGTCAGGATTTCAATGTTTTTTCTGTACGACCAAATAATATTCCAATGTGGAAATTACTCTATGTTTTTCATCTAATCATCCATTAGTGGACACTTAGCCTGATTACAAACTTTGACTACTGTGAGTATGGGAGTGTAGGTTTCACTTTTAAATACTGCTGACATTTCCTTCAGATAAATACCCAGAAATAGGATAGCTGAGGCATATTTTGGAACTCCTGTCAGTTTGTTGTGCAACCTCCCGATGCTGTCCATAGTGGCTGCACTAATTCACATTCACACCAACAATAAACAAGGGCTCCTTTTTCTCTATGTCCCTGCTAGTGTTTGTTAATTTTTCTTATCTTTGTGAAAGAATGGTTTTAATTTGCATTTTCCTGGTGGCTAATGACAGTACTTTCTTACATAAATGTTGATTTTTTGTTTTCTTCTCAGAAATACTTATTTTTTTAACCTAATTCATAAATGAATTATTTCATGCTGTTACAGTTTATGACTTCCTTTTACATTCTAAAATTGCTTGTTCGGTAAAGAACTTGCAAGTATTTTTTTCCATACTGTTAGCTACTTTCTCACTCTGTTGACTGCTTTCTTCATAGTATGGAATTTTCTGCTTTACCATAATTCCTCCTGTCCAGATTTGGTTTGCTTCCTAAGTTTTAGGAGTCTTCTTTATAACATCATTGCTTATGGCAATGTCTTCAAGCATATTAAGTCTTGGAATAAAGGACAGTGATGCTTTCCGTTTTCTTCTTTCTGTTCCAGATAGCTTTGGATATCCTAAGTCTCCTGTTTCCAAGCAAATTTTAGAATTACTTTTTCTAGCATTGTAACAGTTTTTTTGATGAGTTGTGCAACGAACTGATACCATTCTTTGGTTAGTATGGGCAGTTAATATTGCTTCCATTACTGCTACAAACATGGAAGCCTTTTCATTCTGTTGTGTCTTGTTCAATTTCTTTCGTTAGTTTTTTCATACACATACTACTATTTCTAGAGTAGCATACAAGGCCAGCGGACTTTACAGCACCTTTCAGGGCAATGGGAAAGTGTAACAGATGAGACGTTGGATCTACATCTCTCCTATCTCTTCACTGGGGATGCCTAGTCTGAAGTTAAATGGGTCTTTATTCTCTCCAAATGTATCAATTCCATTCCCTGGGCTGTAGTTTTGCTGAAGGGTAGATAAGAGTCATTGGAATCTGAGTCACATACTTGTGTAAGTCACTGATTTACTAATGCAGCATTTTGCTACCTTAATAGAATCATAATTATTCCCATAGATCACTTGTATACCACTAAATTTATTCACTTTGGGCATAAATCATGTCCCCTCAATGCCTGCAACAGGTAATTATAATTTTTAACACCTTATTGTATGGTAGAGTTTTAAGTAAATGAACAGGATTCAGAAAAAAATATCAGTTGCATAATTTCATGCACATTTTTACAGACATATATATGTTTTATATGTATACACAAACTTAACTATTCTTGCACATGGATTCATAGATGCAGAATGTGAAAACAACTTCATTTCCAAGACCATTAACAAATTACAATGTAAAGATCAGCAATTAATTCAGTGTAACATGAACAGGGCTGTAGAAAGGAAGAAAGTCAAGCATGTCTTAAGATTTTAGCAGGTTTGTGCCAATACAGGAAACCAATAAAGACCTCGAGAGACAGAGAATTTCAGGATAAGTTAAAAATAAGAAAGTAAGAAAGTATTGCTTTCCCAAATACAAACACCTGCTAATTTTTATTGCACACACACTCATATATACATAGAGAAAGAGAGAGAGAGAGATACCACTGCCACAAGAGGAGGGGTGTCCCTCTATCATACATTGTAGGAGGTATTTTTTTCAGACTTCACTTATCATTCCCTTGAAGAAACACGTGAGAGCACAGTTAAAACTAAGATTTAATTTGTGTCAACATAGAGTGTGAGTCCATTCATTTAAGGTCAATCGCTTACACTAGGCCCTTTTCCACTATTCATATGGTACAAAATCCTAATAAAACTAGGTAAGAGGTTAGTCTCATGAAGTCTTTGGAGTCATTTATATGTGGGCATATAATTATTTTTCTTGCAAAGCAAACCCAACAACTTCCAAGAGTTTGAAACAGAAAATAAACAGGACAACTTACAGTATGTACTGAGCACAACTTCAGACACATAAAAACTATTCCATAAATGACACAAATTAAAAACTGCATTCACTGTGTCTAAAAATAACTTGATACTTCTTAAAAATAAAGAGTTTAGTATGGAATTGGAAGGATAAATTTATATCATATCATCATAAATTATAAATGCAATCTACAACTTGTACCTTTGGTCATTGTGCTGACTTGACTGATAAAGTTTTGTTGTTGTTATTTGCTTGTTTATCTAATGCCATAGACAAGTGAACAGATACTACAGAGGAATATCTCAATTGCCCAGTTCTTTACAAAGGCTCAACTGTCTGTTCCTCCATCTGTAAGTGTTGGGATCCCATATGGGAACAGGTTCATGTCCTGGATGTTCCATTTACCATCCAGCTCCCTGTTTATGGCCTGTGGAAGATGAAAGCCTTGGGAACCTGCACCCATGTGGAGGACATGGACGACAATCCTGACCCTCAACTACTGGTGCAGCTATTTGAGGAATGAACCAATGGACGGAAGATCTTTCTGTCTCTCCTTTTCTCTGTAAATCTGTTTTTCAAAATAATAACTTTTTTAAAAAAAGGGGAAAAATTAAAACCAGAACTTCAACCTACATTAATGTGGTTCTAAATTCTATGGGCTTCACACTGGCAACTCAGGGTTGCTTGGAAAAGGAAACACTTATGTGGTAGAGCGGCATGAACACAGAGGCTTTGAACTCTGTGTCCACTACCTTTCTACTTTGGCTTAGATTTTAGGATTATATCTACATAGGACTGCAAACTGTTAAAGGAAATGATTCAATTCAGACAGTATTTCAAGCCCCCTTCTTTTAAAAACAAGTAAATTTAAATTTGCTGTCAGTAGACATTTTTTAAAAAGAAATGTATTTTTCCTTCTATATGTGTAAAGAACTATCCCAAGAACACAACACACGAGAGTATTTCAACAAGGTTGTGTAGAAATGCAACGGAAAGATTACATTCTTTCACTGCAAACTTTTTTTGATTTTTTTTCATGAGACAAACATTCTATGAATATTCTCAAGTTCTCTTAGACACCTAGATTTAAAACCTTTCCAGGAAAATAAACCTGCCTCTTAATTCCATTCATCAAATTTTCGCAAGTTAACATGCAATCTCTTACAACAACACTTACACAGATACTATAAACAGATATCATCAACATTTTATATATGACACATGTCTGTTAGGTAAGACGCCCAAGGAAATACAATTGCAAACCAGCAACCTTGCCTCACAAACTCTGGAGCTTGTTTTATACTGTTACAGCTATACAACCATCAGGTTGGGATAGTTTCTTTGGAAGAAATAGAAGAGGCAATACACACTGTGGTAAAGACCTGAAAGTGAAAGGGCAACAAAACTATTTAAGCATGAAATTATTGTAAAGAACAGAGCAAAAGCCAAGGAGAAGGGAAAATGGCTGAACGCCAAGCAACTGTCACAGGTTTTGAATTCTATCTACACAGACAGTCATAACCCTTCTATCAACAAATCTGGAGACTTGTTCACAACTCCAGGTAATGGTACTTAGATTTCTGTGGAAAAAGGTTTTCACATTCTCCAAGGAATTGTTTCTCAAAGAGTGGTCCTTGGATCAACAGCATCAGCATAATCCAGAAAGTTGTTGTAAATGCAAATGATCTGGTCTCAACTTTGATCTGCTGATTCGTGCATTCTGGGAGGTTCTGTCCAGCAATCTGGGCATTTAATAAGCTCTCAAGGGGTGCCTAAAACGAAGTAACATTTGAAAACTACTCTTCGGAAGCATGCAATTTGGATATATAAAATCTAGTTCTCATTTCTGAAGTGGTCTTTTTAATCAAAGGTAGCCAATCAGAACACTACCTACCTCTTTAAAACATGATTAATTCATTCAGTTGGAGCCCATGAGACAGGATTTTAAAATCTAATTGGAAATGTTGGGAAGAAAATATATAAGATGAATTTCCCTTGTCATTAGTACAGGGAAAACTGCTTTGGAGCAGAGTCTACACACAGAGGGTCTTACACTAAAAAAATCAAGAGGGGTACAGCTGTGTTATCTTCTACCAACACCTCTGTGTCATAAGAATCAAAATCATCCTTGGAGTTATCCACTTATCCACTTATCCATGTTGCTGCTTCTTCCCAAAATATCTTTCCCCTTTCTTGACCTTGCCCAGGTAGATTTAACCACTCGCCATTCTTGTTCAGGACTCAGTGTTCCCTATTCTGGACATTGCCCTAAAATTGTCATTGCACTTATTTATTTCTGCTTCCCTATTTGCTCCCCACCCGTAAAGGTGTGAAGTAAAATAGCTGCTAAGTTATATGTTTGTCTCTCTAGCACTTAGCATCATGCTAGATGCTTAATGTAAGTTTGTTGAATAAACAGTTTTCGCACATTCCCCATGGGGCTACTGCAAGGATCAAATAAGTGTAAGATGGTGTGCAGTTAGTGAAAATATAAATATTTATATAACCAAGAGTCACACTGATAATTATTAACCTCTTGTCTTGTGAACTCATCATCTTTTCCTCAAATTTGTCATCACAAGGAATGAATTGCAAAGAAAAAAAAAGAAAGAAAACAAAGACGGATAAACCCTGTATGGTTACTTTAACTGTTTACACAGACAGCTGTAATTCTTCACTGCTTTCTGAATAAAGCCACCACATAAAAGCAAGAAGTAACCAGATTGCAAGAACTATGGAACACAGGTTAAGGTCTCCCAAGAATTCATTATAAAAGGATTTCTGCCAGTGTAAATAATTCAAGTACATCACAAGGAAGCAGCTACATTGGAGCTTTCAAGTAAAGACAATGGCATGAGTCAAGATTCAGAGGTTGGAGGTACCAGGTCTCCGGGAGGCTGGAGAGAGAGAGAGAGAGGGAGAAATTATACACGACAGAGGTTATGTGAGAGAGTTTGAATTTCATTCTAAGATTTTTTTAAAAAAGGAAAGAGGTTAAGCAGTGGAATGACACAAATTGCTATTTTGAAATATACATATTTGCATATACATTATTTATTTATTATTTGGAAAGGCAGATATATATATAGAGAGAGAAGGAAGCAACAGAGAAGAAGATCTTCTGGCTGCTGGTTCACTCCCCAAATAGCTGCAAGGGCTGGACCTGAACCATTCTGAAGCCAGGAACCTCCACCAAGTTTCAGACGTAGGTGCAGGGAATCAAGGCGTTGGGCCGTCCTCAACTGTTTTCCCAGGCCACAAGCAGGGACCTAGATGGGAACTACAGCTTCCAGGGACACAAATGCCCTTACGGGATCCCTGCATATGCAAGGCAAAGACTTTACTCACTAGGCTATGCTGCCAGGGCCAATATTTAACTGTTTTTACTACTTTGGAATTTTTAGGTTAAATATGCAGTTAAGTGTTTGCCATATTTTTAAAGTAATACTTCCAAGCTTCTTAATTTTTACTTGAGCTGCAAAATTTATAAAATACACAGAGCTCTATGACACACTCCTGTCACCCATGCATTGAGGAAGCTAAATTTTGACTTTAATAGATTTTAATAATCATCATCAAAGAAAGTGCTTCACATAGGATTAAATTATGCACATGGAAAAATAATACACACATTTGATTCTAAACACATAATTATAATTTATTTACTGATTTCCAATGTTTATATTAAAATAAATACGGAGTGCTTAAGACAAATTAGCCCTTAAGAATTATTTCTTAAAGCATAACTTAGCAAGTGCTTACACATAAGGCACTGCAGAAGCATGAGTTCTTATTCTATTATGAAATTAGAAATTATGAAACATTGGTCTCCCAGCTACTTCTACCACTTGACATGCAATTAAAGCAAAGTTGCAACAAAAGAACTACAAAAATCCCTAAGGAAATTTGAGAGATTGTATACAGGAACTCATGACACAATCAATACCAGGCATTGACTTTATAAGCCCACAGTTTATTCTAGACAAGTAAAAAAATAGTTTAATGTTTGTGCTTTCTTTTTCTTCCAGACCATAAATATTATGCTAACTTTTAAAAAGTGGTTTTCTGGGGGGTGTTTCAGCACTGTGGTTTGCAGATGTCTGAACCAGCTCGCCTGAATCACAGATCTGACACTCCCATGTCATCATCTTCATGCTTCTTCCATGCCGCCCTACAACACCAGTCTGTTACTGTCAGCTACAATTATCACTTACAGCAGAGGATTACTTAGGCTGACGTATGAGATAAAGACTGTATGCTCCACAGCTCTGAGCTGCACCAAACTATCTATGTGATCCACCATTCGATGTTTACTGTGTGTTCAAACAGAACACAGGAGAAGAAAACAACCCACAAAGATTCTGGAGTCTCCATTGGTACTTCACACAGGCTCAGACCCTTGCTCTAACTATGGTTTTCCCGCTTTGCCAATGCATCACCAGACTTCACCGTACTGACAATCTGTACTTCAGGCCATGGTTCTGTGCAACGTAGCAGGGCAGCAGCATACTCCATCTCTGGAATGTATGCCACCCCATCCCTAGCGAAAACAGCAGCAACATCTCCTGGGAGAATAAAATCATCCCTCAGTGAGCACTGATGCTTCAAGCTCTACTTGTTCTGAACAAAGTAACTGCTGCTTCTGACTTTCCTCCTGGACTGGAAAGAGAAATTAACTAGCTGTGCAGTATACTGTTCATTATCCAATAGCTCATCACAAACTCTCATTCCCTAGCTGGGGCATCCTACTGACCTTTATTTGGCCCCTATTCTGAACCCATTACTTAACAGAAATGAGCGCGCGCGCACACACACACACACACACAGAATTAGCACAGTGAACACTACCTCTTGTTAAACAATATGATTAAGTACCAGGCATTGAAGATGTTAAAAAATGGTTTTAGAAAACAAAAGGTATAAAATTCCTCTACTTTATGCATTAAATAATTTAATTTCTTTAAAATGATACACAATGACTCTAGCTTTATGGAGTACCACGTGACACTTCAATACATGTATACAATGTACAGCAACCTGATCAGGAGAACCAGCAAAGCTATCACCTCCAACATGCATCATTTCTTCATGCCAGAACATTCAAAATCATGCCAACTGGCCATTTTTCAATACTCCATTGCAAAATTCTTACACCCCTTTTTGGCCACAACCGCCCTGTCTCCCAGGTGTGCAGAATTCCTGGCTGTGCAGGTATTACAAGACCTGCAATGATCACTTAGCCTGGTCCTGCCAAGGCATTTGATGGTAGGACTTGGGCTAATTTTTAAACTGATAACTTTTATAAGGCCCATAAGTGATGCTATGAATATGCAAACAGCCATTGGCAGGAACAAAGCCTCCACCTCTGACAAGCCTTACATCTTGGCATTCACACCAAATGTATTCATTTCAATTCCTTGAACAAGCCACAGATCATCTTCCTGCTCTAACATGTTACCTACCCCAGATTTCTCACTCCCAAATGTGGCTGTCCTTCCTCTGGCCTCAGGTGGGTTATGCTTACATTACACTTGCTTTATTTAACCCAATGCCGTTGTGTCATCCCTTTACAGACTCACTGTCCTTGATAGCCCTTGTGTGTCTGTTTCTTCAATTTCCTTATTGTGTTTTCTCTGAACAAAGGAGTTAGAGTCCACTTCTACTTTCCCAATCCTTAGAAAGGTAAGTTACTGACAAAATCAATGTATGTATGTTGCTGATTGATGAAACAAATGGAGGAATAACAAATACTCTCAATGCCATTTAGGTCAGAAGTAGCACAACAGGGACAGTCATTCAGGCCTTACTGATTTTGAAACCAATTCCCAACTTCTGATAAAGTCCACACCTACCTAAACAGTTTCTCCCTCCTCTGGGAGTTATCGATGGCCTTTGCTCTGACAAACTACTTGGAAAATGGGTAACATATGGATGCCACATGATTCAATCTCAGAAATTGTACTGATGAAAGCCATTATATTTGATCCTCTAGAACATATACCTCAAAGGAGGAAATGGACTATTAAATTAAAAATCAAAACTGAATGACTTTAATAAAAATCACAAGCAACAATGACCCATTTTTTAAATCCCTGTACCAGGTCTTATCAGTGCACATGATAATGAGTTGAATACCGTGGTGGAGTTTAAAATGCCAAACATCACCCTCTGTGACTGGTAACAAATGGAGTTCCACCATGTGTGAAAATTTCATGATGATACAATCTGTGCTTCCCAATACATTTCAACAGATAGCAGTTATAGTTAAGACTTTCCTAACCAGTCTTCAGATTTCATTGAACTTCATTAGGATTGGATGACCTCCTTAAATCCAGTAACAGACACTGCCACCATTCTGTGCAAATGAGAGGATGGATATACTTAAAACATCAAAAACACCTCATAAAATCTGTTTAATTATGCATAGGTTAATGGTTGTTTGCTGAGTGTACGGTATAGAAGATGAAATATTCAAGTCAGAAATAATATATAACCTTGTGGAAAAGGATATTAAAGACAGCAACTGTGTAAATATCCATGTTGGAGCCAGATGCCAAATGTCAACATTCCAGATATATGAGGAACTGTGTACTCTTATCTTCCCTGCTGCTTGTGGTTTTGTAATTAGTCCACTGGGCAATGGCAATATTACAAAAGGCTATTAATCTAAATTCACAATTTAATTCTACATTTACAAACTCTTAGCTGCTGGCGAAAGCTTAAATTCTGGGTACCAGGTTAAAAATGAGTGAAAAAAAACTAAAATAAATTAGAATAAAAAGCAACTAACATCCACCTCATACAACATTAAAAACCATTGGAAGAGCAGCACCCTTAATCCCTCACCTTAGGGAATCCATTGTAGTAAATAGCACACGGGCAGTGAATTTTTCTTATAATTCTTTTAGACTAACATACAGTAATGACTTGCACCTCCATAATTGGAGTATATATTATCCTGCACACAGCTTTTCACCCAGATATCTTAAATTAATGCCTGCTAGCTTTTAGTTTTCCTTTGGAAGAAACTTTACTTTTATGCCTAATGACAAAAAATAATTTTTATTTGAACATTGGATATACAGAGAAGAGGAGAGACAGAGCAAGAAGCAAGTGTCAGTCTCCCACGCAGGGAGCTGGATGGGAAGAGGGGCCGCTGGGACTAGAAGCAGTGCCCATACGGGATTCCGACACATGCAAGGCAAGAACTTTAGCCACTAGACTGCTTTTAATTTTCCATAATCAATTTCTTACTTCCTATGGAGGTGAAGTAACTTTTCATGCCCTTTGTCAACCTCTACCAACTTATCTTGGGTGTTTTTTCACCAACAGGAACTTAATACATAAATATGTGAGCAGAGGGAGTGGTGCAGTTAAGGTGTGCACATTCCATTTCAGAATTACCCAGGCTTGACTTCAAGCTACCGCTTAAAGGGAGCAGTCACACAAGAGTAACTAGGTTCTTCCCATCCATATTAGATCAGAATAGGAAGCCTGACTTTCTGTTTTGGCAACATCTAAATACTAGCCACTACAGAAACAGAAGTAGTCATTCAGTATGTTGGAGCAATTTTTGTCCTTCTCATAGATACATACACAGCCTCAGCATCAGGCACACACACACACACTGCCTTATGAGCATCGTACAGTGACTGATCATCATAGAAGCATATATTTACATAATTGACACACTTACATAAGTAAGTGCTGTGAACACATTTGGTAGATTATGAGGGCTACTACATGATGAGTAGGATAAGGATAATGGGAACAGATCTTAATTGTATTGAAAACTCACTGTGAGACAATGCTAAATAAGTTGCTTTATATAATCATCACAAAATGTCTACATGATAGGAATTACCATTTTCTCAGAGTAGTTGTTATGGAAATTTGGTCAAATCGAACAATGTGGCTATGATAATTATTCACAGTGAAAAATCAAAATTTACACCCATGCCTATTTTATTATAAAACCTACGCTCTGATACTATACTATCCCAAACCATATAAACAATCAAGTTGTTAAATATCCACTTTTCATATCAACCTATGCTTAATTCTAGGAGCTCTCAACACTTCACAACGAATTTATAAATAACCACATAATTTTAAAAATGCAGATTGGCAAATATGAACACAGATGACCTAAGATGTCTTATCTCTTCAATAATATTCAGCATGATAAATTGCATCAAAATAGAATTTGTGAGCAATGGTATTTTTAAATAAAAGTAAAGAAAAGAAAAATAACTAGCCCATGATGGCAGGAAGTAGATATTGCTGACTCTAGAAATTGGCATTACTATCAAGTGGTATGGCTGATTATGTCAAAAACCCTTCAATCTTATCCTACAACTTTGCCCCCAAAGATATTTTGCCAAAGGCTTCCAGCATTTTTGCATGCATGTAAATTGTGTGTAAGTTATGCATCATGTGATTCACATTTATGCATCTTGCATTTTAAAAACAAGCATAACTCACAGCCAATTTTTACGTAAATACATTAAAGTCTAACATGCTTACTTCAATGAACCTTTAGGTGGTCTCCAGAATGCGCTTTCTCAAAAAAGCTACAGTGAATATCCTGAGTGGGAGTCTGTCCAATATACAGGATTCAACAGAGTATGTGGAGATAAAAACCTAGAAAAAACAAAGTTTCGTTTTGCAAATGAATTTTTGAAGTTCATGCATAGTCCATGCATAATTCTTTCTTTAAAACTTTTGACCAACTTTTGAAATTCTCTAACATTTGAAATGTATTTTAAAATGATATTTTATTTTAAAAAATTGTTACATGAAATTGCATGGGTTTTTAAATGCACATTACTCTTATTTTTCTTTTAAACTGAATTATAATACACAGACCTCATAAAACCACATAGTTTGCAAAGCAGTTTTAAAGTGACCCAAGATTATAGTTATGTATTTAGTTTTACTTTTCAAAATCATACCATTTTCATTAATCCTTACAGTCTCTCTTGAAACAACAAGAGAGGCTCTCTGGTTCAACAACATTTTTCAAAATTTAAATATTCTAAAAAGAAAGTTATTGGTCACTGAGTCCACAGTATATGCCAGGCATCATTAGGTGTAACTGTATTGTTTATTTTACCCTCAAAACTATGTGATGAAGGTTCATGAGGCAGTCCCCCCTTTAGTTTTTTAGCCCCATGAGAATGAGTTTTAGTGAGAAAATATGCTCTTATCCTCGAACTATGCTTAGAATAAGTATGATACTGGGATTTTCCTTATGGGCCAGAGAAGATCTGGATGCAAGTACGTATTCTACTGTGACTTGTATAGTGTTTTGTGATGGTATCTTTGAGCACTAACTAATCAAAAACCAATGCAGACTCTGAAAGAATAATGAATACCCAATTTATCCCAGAGATCCTTTCTAGCAATCTTTTGCTGATTTTTAGATTAATCTGCTTATCTACATGGACTGCCTTATCTCCAGGAAGCCAAAAAAGTAATAGCCTTTTTAAAATTCAAACTAGATAAAACAAAATGTGCCTTAACTCAACTGAATTTTAAAAGAAAAAAAAATCACTGTATTTCTTTTTCACAGCTTGACAGCAAATGCTAAACACCTGGGAACTGTCTTTTTAATCATTAAAACAATATCTTGGTTTTAAAACTATTGTTTTAAGTGTTCAGTGATCCACAGAGAGTAAGTCAGCAAATTAATGTTAATGCATTACAACTCATAATGGCTTTACATGATATTTGTCTTTGGTTGTTGATTTAGTTGGTTTCATATAATACAACTGAAAAGATGAGGCTGACCTTCAATTAGACAAAAAGATGCCCATATGTCTCAGACACAAGACAAACAATGGTCTTGTCTAATCTGATTCTCAAGGATCCTTCGACAGAGAAAGCAAAAGCCACTCATTGTCTAAAATAATTTGAGAGAATGATGTCAACACAGGCTTCACAGGTATAAATGCTGGATTGGTTATACTACATTGATCGGTGACCCATAATGTTATCCGATTTTACTGGGCCATTTTACTTTTCAAAGTAACACAAAGAGGTAGGTACTTCCATCACATTTATTTTACAAAGCAAGGAAGAGAAAACATACTATGCTGAGTTGCTTGCCCAGCTTTACAGAGGGTGCAGCACAGCCAGGATACAAATATGGAAAAGAGTGAATAGATCTGAACTACTAAGAAGAATCAATAGTGTTAAATAACAAAAAGGATCCAATTGTCTTTGTGTGCAGATACTCTTTGAAGCAAACTTGAAAAACAGAATATTCATATATTCAAGATAAAATAGAATTTGAAAAAGCATCATAATCCAAATTTGGATCTTCCCACTAGGCGACACAAAAATTTACCACTACTTAAATAAGCCTATCTTTGTAGCTCTCTTTCTACTAAGCTTGGTCCTAGCCTCTGTACTTCCTGTATTGGACTTTTACAGAAAACTCCAATATTCTTTTTCTTACATGTTTTTATCTCCTTCTCTGTATGTTCTCTTTTCAATGATTTTTACTTTTTAAAAATTCGAGCGGAGAAGTATGACATAAAATTAAACATTTTTAAGCAAACAATTCAGTAGCATGCGGTGTATTAAAATTGTACAACCATTGTCTCTCTCTGGCTGTCTAACATTATCTTCATCTCAAATCTTCAAGCACTGCCCCATCCCTTGCTTCCTACAGTGCCTATAGACATTTCCTATTTCCTACAGACACTCATCTTTGTGATCCATTTCTATGGGTTAACCTACCACTCTGAATGGAGGGTAGACCATCACACCGAACAAAGCAATTTGTATCATTAAGGTGGGGCCTGCAGGGTGTTGCTTGGTCATGAGGTCAGCGTGTTCCACGGATACTGTTTGTGCCTTCCATGTATAAGGGAAAAACGAGAAGCAGTCATGTGTGAGAGAGCAGGCCCTCAGCAGACACTAAATCTTTATATATATATATATATATATATATATATATATATATCAATCACCAAATCACTCCCATTACTTGACCAGTCAGATGTTAAAATCACTCCCATTACTTGACCAGTCAGATGTTAAAGCAACAACCAACTATGAGTGAAAGCTGTTTGACATTTTCTGCCTCCTATTCTTTCCTCATCTTTGTTTCCTCAACCCCTTTCTAGTTTGGTGTCTCCCTCAATTTTGGATCAAGTTTGGACAATTCCCAGTTGTTTCTTATCACTCTATTTCTGCCCTCCTTTCTTCACCTCAACTATCTAAAGCTCTATGGATCAACTCCTTCTGGAAGACACTGCATTTCCTTGGAGTTTATACCCCTGGATGTTACCTGTTCACAATTTATTTTTCTGACTAGTCTCTCTTATTGTTTGCAATATTAACCTCCTACACTGAGTCTCTGGGCACTGTCATATCACCAGAATAGTTCTAAACCATGTTTCTTTTCACTTCAAACAGTAACTCTAAAGGACTGCAACATGTCCAAAGCATTATACGCACTCTGAGAAACATCTTTGAATCACTCCCAACCATACCTCTCCCTCTTGCTCTTCCTAATAACATTTCTCTGGTTTTCTTTCAACACCCAATATGACAATGTTGCATCCTCTCAGGAATATATCACAATACAATTTCTGCTGCCTGCACTATAATTTCCTTCCAGCTTAATATACTCATCATTCATAGGTCTGCTCAGTTGTCACATCTCATACAACCTACATGACATCACTAGCGCAATTATGTACCTTTTATATATTACATCATAACATTTCCCCATTAAGTGTAGGATCACTGATACCTGCCTTTTTCACAGACCATACATTTTAATACATTCAGATCTATTGTATTCATAATACCCTATATCCTTTTAAGAATACTGTAAAAAAATTCATGGAAATACCATTCTGCTTATTTCAATGCAAAAAAAAAAATCAAAGCACAGGATTTTCATGATATGAACTTTTGGAAACTTTTATAGACCCACTTTATAGGCACAATTACAAAATATTTACACTGAAACAAATTTTATTTAATTTGTTAAAGAACTTTAAAATTATTGTATGTGTTTAAGATTTTTTTTCCCAGTGTTTGGAACATAGGACATAATAAATATCCATGGATTAAATAAATGACAGGAAAATGAGAGAAATGCAGCACATTTTCATCAGTAGAGACTGGAAGTATCTTAGAAATCATCATTTATTTTGCAAATCAAATCACAATTATTGGGCAGGTCTTGTTTCTGAAAAACAACTCTTATAATAATTTCCTAAATGTTGTCCAATGCTCTACAGGCAGCTGAGCCATTCTGAGAACAATGTTACAGTCAGAGGACACAGAAATATCTGGAGCAGAGTGTTTAACAATTCACAGATATATTGGATTAAGAAAGATATCGTATCAACTCTCAAAACTGATTTAGAATGAATCATCAACATAATCAGATTTCAGCATTTAATTTGAAAGCAAAAGCTAGTCCAATAGGGTTACCTATACCAGAGCCAATCAGAAGAGAGCTCCCAATTATTTAGTCAGTACTATTCATCCATTATTTCTATTTCTTTTTTAAGATTTGTTTTTATTGTAAAGGCAGATTCAAAGTAAGAAGAAGGGACAAACAAAGATCTTCCATTTGCTGGTTCACTCCCAAAGCAGCTGTTCCAGCCAGAGTTAAGCTGATCTGAAGCCAGGAGCCAGGAGATTATTCAAAGTCTCCTGGGCCAGAGAAGGGACCCAAGGTTTTGGGCCATCTACCATTGTTTCTGAGGCCACAAGCAGGGAATGGGATGGAAACTGAAGCAGCCAGGACACGAACCTACAGCCTTGTGGGATCCTGTTGCTTACAGAAACATTAGTCCATTGAGCCATTGCACGACACCCTCTCCTTTGTTTTATGTATAATTCATCCTGCTTTCTTTGAGAAAAAAGAATAGTTTTGCCTTGCTATAATGTAGTTATTTTTTTCAAGAATATACATCATTTAACATTGTTATAGTGTTTTTTGTTATTAAATGAACATACTAAATCTCCTATTTATTTAAGAAATGGTTCAAAATTTAAATTTGAGAAGTAATTGAAAAATACATTCTCTGATAATTTAATCATTATGTAAAACTGAACTGTGAGACATACTTGAAATGATATCTAGTGGCTTTTACTAACAAAAACATCTGACATTTCTCTCTAGAACAAAATGGTTGCGTGAAAACATTCCCCTACTACTTCATGTATGAATATCTTTTATTTCTTGTTTGTTTCTTTAATCCTAAAAGGATGATTCTGTTAGGACCCTATGAAGTAGAATGTCCCAGTTATTTCTATAAACAGAGCTAGAGAAGCCATTCTACACAATGACAAATTAATGGAAATCAGTTACTCTTTTTTTTTTTTTTGTGGGTGAGGGGGTAGGGGAAAGTCATTTATTAGAATGGCAAGAATCTGACAATATTTGACAATGGGCTCCTCTATTTATAACCATGTTTGAGCAGTAAGATTGCTATAAAGTTCCAACAGAAAATAACAAAAATACAAATTTTGAGGTCTCAATCTCAAAATGAGTAGATCCCATCAGAATTTACCCATAGAATTTTAAGATGTATTGGTCATATTTATCTTAGAGACACATTTTGGTTGGCTTGCAAAGGCTTTTAATATGAGTTAGCTGTCAACATGTAAGACACAAGGGTTCACATGCAGACACACACATATACACCCTCCCCACCCACACACAGTGTTTTCACTGTTTCTATTTCCTTTTGGAAAACCACAATGTCCACTAAACCCACTAAAGCTTTTACACTGTTACAACAAAGCACCTTTTTTTCTTAACACATATGTTCAATGAACTATATGAAGACCTTGAATTTATGTCTGTGTTATTACCACAAGAATACTTGCTGAACATGGTAAACCTCCCAGAACAGTGAAAGAGATACTTTTCACCCTCTCTCCCCTGAGAAACTAAGATTTTGGTAGAAAGATTGGAAAACAGATACCTTTATACACTCCTTACTTGTTGGTTTTTCTAGTGTTCATATTACTAAGCAAATTAAGGAATGTCCATCACTTGAACAGAGCAGACTTCCAAGATGTCTTAATATTTTACTGACCAATAGAACCACACAGAAAAAAAATGGTGATAATTTTTTTAACATTTTGTTTTATTTTTATTGCAAAGTTAGCTATACAAAGAGGAGGAGAGACAGAGAGGAAGATTATCTGTCCATTGATTCATTCCCTAAGTGACCTCAATGGCCAGAGCTGCACTGATCTGAAGCGAGGAGCCTGGGAACTCTTCCAGGTCTCCCACACGGGTGCAGGGTCCCAAGGCTTTGGGCCGTCCTCGACTGCTTTCCCAGCCCACAGGCAGGGAGCTGGATGGGAAGTGAGACTGCCAGGATAAGAACCAGCAATCATATGTGATCCTGGTGTGTGTAAGGTAAAGGCTTTAGCTGCTAGGTTACCTCGCAGGGCCCAGTGATAATTTCTTGATTATGTGGCAGGCACTATACCTAATTGTCTGAAATTTCTAAAGAAAATGTTACCTTCTTTTTGTGTCCTCAAATGTGGAAGGAAATAAAGCAGTTACATGACACAAACATTAAAAATTTAAGTAGAAACACTTATAAGTTTGGATTAATATTTAAATTGCTTGAAAACGTTTTTACATCACACCTTTGAATATTCAGAAGCATTTCCAGGCATGCATCTGAGGGTGATGTGACCATCTGCACATCAAATATAAGGTGCTTTGCAGCCCGGAATGCACATCCCCAGTGATGCTGTACTGAGACAGACTGATCCAATGTTCTACGAAGTTGTATTTCTTTCAGTGTCTTCGTGCAGATCCTGAGTGTATGCACAGAAGTGCACCTGCGCACATACACCTGTATGTGATATCCACACACATGAACTTTTTTTTTTTTAAATATGAAACGTTTTATTTTCAAGATGCACTTTGAGTGAAGTTACAAGTTTAAGAACAATTTTAATTCTTAGACTTTTTTTGTCTGATATGATTTTAAAGCCTGTATTTCTATCACAGTATTGCAGATAAGGACAGAAAATGCTAATTTTAAACAAGGATTTAGATAGGCTAACTCTTAAATTACTGGTAGGAAATGAGGTTTGTTTAAACTAATCTTTTTTTTTTCGTTTTTTCTTTATTAAATTTATTCATTAATTACAAAAGATTTAAACCTACATCCAGAAACCTTCAAACTTTTGGAAGAAAATGTTGGAAATACTCTGCAAGATCTAGGGATAGGTCCCTACTTCCTAAAAAGGACTCCAAAAGCAATAGAAATCAAGACCAGAATAAACAAATGGGACCTCATCAAACTAAGAAGCTTCTGTACAGCAAGAGAAACAATCAACAAAGTAAAAAAGCAACCCACAGATGGGAGAAGATCTTCGCGCACCACGTAGGTGATAGAGGGCTAATCTCCAGAATATACAAAGAGCTATAAAATAGCCAAAACACCAAAACAAACAAGCCACTCAAGAAATGGGCACGGGAAATGGGCAGACATTTCACAAAGGAACAATCCCAAATGGCAAATAAACATATGAAAAAATGCTCAAGTTCCCTGGCAATAAGGGAAATCCAAATTAAAACATCAGTGAGGTACCACCTAACGCCAGTAAGAGTGGCCCACATGAAATACACACATGAACTTTAATGAATGGGGAAATGATAAAACTGATCAATCTAGGAGTCCAGTAGAATTTCTGCAGCATTTTAAACAGTGGCATTTCACAAGTGTGTGTCTCTTAACAAAAACACCTTTAGAAAATGTCAGATGGTGCTTAACAGATAAGAAAGACTTACTGAAATCAGACTTTCCAAACAATGAGTAAAACTTTCCATCAGTGATTCTCATAACAGATAGCAGATCAATTTTGCTAATGATGGGAGTCTAAACACATTTAACAAAGGGTACTTCACCAAGTTCATTGAAAACGGAATTGAAAAATAAGTTCATTTTGGAACAAAATATTTTTGAAATCTAAGTGTTGTGTTTTCATAATGTACATTTTTCTAAGAGTTAGGGAATATCACTCAAACATGTCACTTCTGTACCATTACACATTTCTTATTGAGAAGCAACAGCAAAATAGTTTCGACACAGCACTTTGGAAGATACGTGTTCCTAAAAAGGGTTCTTACCCTTCTAAAAATTAGAAAATGATTAACCAATTCAAAACTTCAAGCATCCAACCAATGAGTTACAAGGCTGTTTTCTACCAAAACCACTTTATACTAACTAACAACTTCAAAAATATCTTATTCACACAGGCAGGCTTTAAACATCACCTGTTCAGCATCCTTTGAATTATCTCCTGCCACTCCTGTCCCTGGCTGCTTGTGCAGTCGGGTGACCTAAGATCTCATCTATCCCTTAACCTCCATCCCAAAGGACACAGCTGGTCATTTCTCAACTGCTAGTTCTTCCTTACAGTCTTCTAATTGTCTCTAACAATTTTTTTAATGCAGAGAAATGCACTGTTCGATTATGCCCTTCAAAAAGTCTTTTTCCTCCTATTATTTATTTATTACAGATATTCATCAATGCAATATACAATTTAAAAACGGTTGCCTTGCACTGGTTACTTAACTTATTTTTTAAGTTTTATATATATATATATATTTTTAAGTTTTATATATATATATATTTGGAAAGGCAGATACACAAAGAGGAGGAGAGACAGGCAGGAAAATCTTCTGTCCACTAAATCACTCCCCAACCGGCCACAACAGCTGAGCTAATCCGAAGCCAGGAGCTTCTTCTGGGTCTCCCATTCGAGTGCAGGGTCCCAAAGCTTTGGGCCGTCCTCAACTGCTTTCCCCTGCCACAGGCAGGAGGTGGATGGGAAGCAGGTTCACCGGGATTAGAACCAGTGACAATATGGGATCCCAGCATATTCAAGGCGAGGAATATGACCGTTATGCTATCACACCGGGCCCGAATAAATAACTTCGCCACTTTCTGCTTAGGATCTCACTTCAATGAAGGGTCCATAAAAAAGGACTCACTGTCATTTGTTTTAAAGATATATTTAGTTTTTTATTTGGTCGATTTACAGAGAGAAGAGGAGACAGACAAGAGAGACACAGAAAGGAGGGGGAAAAGGGGGAGGAAAAGGGGGAAGGGGAGGGAAGGAGGGAAGGAAGGAGGGAGAGAGAGTGTGAGCAAGACAGACGGAGAACGAGAACCTGATTCCATCCGATGGTTCACTACTGAAGCGGCAGCAGTGGCCACAGCTGAGCTTACAAAAAGCTAGGCATTATTTCCTGGTCCCCAACAGGTGCCCTTGTAGGGGCCCAAGGATTTGAGCCATCTTCTGTAGCTTTCCCAAGCCATAAGGAGAGAGCTGCATCAGAAGCAGAGAAGTCAGGACCTGAACCTGGATCAGGTGCTTGAAGGCAGTGGCTCAGCTTGTTGAGACAATGCAAAGGCTCCAAATGGTTGCCATTTTAGAGCTTACATAATGACACTGGGAGCCACTGGTTCGTTTCACTTCTGCTTACTTACAGAGAAAAGAAACCGCCAGGGCTGCCCTCTGCCTGCTTGAAAGAATAAATGGAAAGGAATGGGAGAGGAGTATTCTTCAGCTAAAATTCAAAAGTTAAGAAATCTGCCTACACTCCCAAGAGTAGTTAGAAAGCAAATGCTTTGCCAGCTCTCCCTTGAAGGTGTGATAACCTCAAGAGACACCGCAGGCACGATCTTGTGAACACCTTGAGCAGACACTCCCAGCTCAACCTACAGTCCAGGTGCTCGAACCAGACAGACAGACTGTGGAACAAGACAAATCTCGTTAAACTGTGAGGTAAACTGTTAAGCAGAGTGCCTGACATGATAGCCTAGTGGCTAAATCCTTGTTGTGCATGTGCCAGGATCCCATGTGGGTGCCAGTTCGAGTACCAACTAACCCACTTCCCTTCCAGCTCCCTGCATGCGGCCTGGGAAGGCAGTCAAGAACAGCTCAAGGCCTTGGGACCCCGCACCCGTGTGGGGGTCCTGAAGAAGCTCCTAGCTCCTGGCTCCTGGCTTTGGATCAGCTCAGCTCTGGCTATTGTGGCTACTTGGAGAGTGAACCAGTAGATGGCAGATCTTTCTCTTTGTCTCTCCTTTCTCTGTAAATCTGACTTTCCAGTAAAAATAAAAATAGATCAATACCCATTAAAAAAAACCTGTTATGTAGAAACAGATAATACAGTTGTCAAAATAAATTGATAAGACAGGGGTTTTAATTAGGAAGGATTATATCTTAATGTAAAATAATACTTATCACATGATTTTGATGATAAACTGACCAGGATTTTATGAAATTGGGGTGGTAATCAGTAATCCATTGCGTTTTTATAAACCTAGAGTTAACAAGACAGTCTATTTGACTCTCACATAATTATTTAGTTTACCAATTAATGAAATACAAAACTTTAGAAATTACTTTGAAACAATTTCATGTCATTAGCATACTTCTATTACCACTACTTTGTGAAAAGTATTATAAATATTTAGTTACATCTGTTTTCCCTAAATAAATTGAATTTCTAAAGTACAAGAACTGTGCGTTCTTCATGTTTATGAGTACCCAGTGCAGTAGCTGGCACACGGTGTGGACTGCTTATTGAATGGTGCATAAATGAAAGAATGAATAAAAACATCAGTTACAATAAGCGTGTCAGCTGTTCTACAATGTCTTGGCATAGCTTATATTACTCCAATATAAGAAACACGGATATAATAGACAAAGCTTACTATATTCTCAGGCTAAGGCCTAATATGACATTTTTTTTTACACTTTCAGAAAACTTAATTAATTAGAACGTTCATTCAATTTTCAAAAATACAGCTTTTTAAAGATATATCTATTTTTATTGCAAAGTCAAATATACAGAGAGAAGGAGAGACAGATATGAAAATCCGTCCGTTAATTCACTCCACAAGTGCCTGTAACAGCTGGAACTGCCCCAAACCGAAGCCAGGAGCCCGGAGCCTCTTCCAGGTTTTCCATGCAGCTGCAGGGTCCCAAGGCTGCTCAACTGCTTTCCCAGGTCACAGGCAGGGAGCTGGATGAAAAGTGGGGCTGCCAGGATTAGAACCAATACCCATATGGGATCCTGGTGTATACAAGGTGCAGACTTAAGCCACAAGGCTATCATATTGGGCCCAATATAGCTATTTCTATGTCTACTTTCATATATGACATAGATGAACAATGATTCAAATTTTAAGCTGCCCTATGTTTATTGTCCTCATCAGTACCAAGCACATGCAAATTGTTTATTGTCATACAAGGGCCCTGAAAATGGAAATTAACAGAAATTTTAAAAATAAAAACTGCTGGGCCTGGTGAGGCAGCCTAGTGGTTAAAGTCCTCACTTCGCCTGCACCAGGATCCCATCTGGATACCTGTTTGTATCCTGGCTGCTCCACTTCCCAACCAGTTCCCTGCTGTGGCCTGGGATAGCAGCTGAACATGGCCCAAAGCCTTGGGTCCTGCACCTGCGAGGCAGACTTGGAAGAAGTTCCAAGCTCCTGGCTTCGACCATGTTCAGCTCCGGCCATTGCAGCTTTTTGGGAGTGAGCCAGTGGATGGGAGATCTTTCTCTCTGTCTCCCCCTAAATCAAATTTTCCAATAAAAATAAATAATTCTTAAAAAAAGATGGGGACCCTATCCTTCAAAACATTACAATAAAACCTGCCAAAATTTGAAATTCTAAAACTGAGGCAAATCAAGACAGATACTGATTCATGAACTATATGCATAATCAATTTTCTAAACTCAGACTTCATATAGAATTTAAGCAAATAAAACCTGCAATGTTATTCGTATCTTTGCAGAGGCAAAGATACAGACAGAGGGAAACAGAGATAGAAGAGAGCCCCTACCCTCTCATTCATTACTAAAATGTCCACAAGAGCCCCAGATTGGCTGGTCTAAACCCAGATGCCAGGAACTCCAGCTAGATCTGCGACATCGATGGAAGGGATGCAGCTCTCTGAGTCGCTAACTACTGTCTCCCTAAGTCTACAGAGACTAATCTGAACCACCACAATAAAGAAAAGACTGGGGGAAAAAAGACAACCCATGAACCTTCCTCTGTATTTTATATGTTCTGCAAGAGTATCCGTCCTTGATTTCCAAAGAAGCCAGTTAATTGTGTTTACACCTTCCCTGACAAAGGACAACCACTGAATCATTAGCACGGACCCTGTGCAACATACTGCAACAAAAGCAAAAGGGGAAATTTGTCAAGATCAGGACCCTGTTACATTTCGACCACCTGAACACATGGCAAGAGTTTTCATTTACTATGCAAATCAACATGACAACAGCAAGATTTCAATTTATATAAGTGAGTGTGGCTTCTCTTGACAAATGCAGAAATGCTACTCCAGAAACAATGGCATTTTAAAGACATACTAATATGAAAGTTATATTCTTTCCCATCCTGCCACCATCACCATGGAGTTATCAAGCTCCTGCATGATATTAATGAGTAAACAATAATCGTGCCGCCTAATAAGCAAAGGAGTTTCTGACATGTCTCCCAGTATTTGTGACCTTGTAGAATGAATTTTCTAGGAATGCAGATGAAAGATCATTACTTACTTCCACCCAAAAGAACACAGACATTTTAATAGGCTGTTCCTTGAAGACTGAATTATACAAGGTTGACTCTCCTCTAATTTATACTCTCTTCTCATGCAGTTTTCTTGCTTGTGTGCCCAGTGAAGTTAGCTGTGATAAACAGAACCCGAAACATCCAGGACTGGGGCAGTTTCCAGCTTATAACCAGCAAGGAGCTTCACCAACAGGCACGCAAGAGAAACGTGGATTCACATGCTTCCCCACCGAACCTTCAGATGAGATGCCACACACGGCTGACACGCTGACAGTAGCTTTTGTCAGACCCTGGAGCACTGGCCCCTGGAAAGCCTTGTATGCAATCCACACATACAGAAATGGAGACAGAGCCGTCTACTCCTTCGGTTCACAAAGTTTTAGAATGATCAGGTTGTGTAGTAACTTTAACAAATGCACTTCCTAATATCTCATAGGGCAAGGGAGCGAGTGATAAGGGGACTTCTGTTAGTTTTAAATCAGGAAAAACTGTTTACAGTGATTGCATTTCTCTATTTGACAGAGAATATTAGTAGTCACGGAGAGATATTTAAAAAAACAGCATTTATTTTGAGCTTTAAAAAATTATCATTATTTAAAGGACAACAGACAGAGAGAGACAAAAAGCAACAGACAGATTTCCCATACAGCAGTTCACTTCCTTACAATAGTGGGAAATGAGAAGAGAATAAATTTGGAATCTGAGTACTCAGTTCATGTCTCCACAACCTTAACAGCAGCCCAAGCACCACTGGTTTGCAGGACCTGTACTGGCAGCAAACAGGAGCCAGAAGCAAGAGAAAGCCACAGAACCCAAGTACCATCACATAATATTTTGAATCCTTAGAATATAGTAAATGTTGATTTCTAATTTTGACTCTGAGGTTTAGCAAATGCCAGGCAAAATGAAAAAAAGATGGAGCTGGAGTTAAACAAAATATGTTAGCAGGCACGAAATGGAAAGAATTTATATATTTTTTGATCAAGAGAAAGCAGGATCTGGAATGCTACCAAACTTGCACAGATGTGGATAAAGACAGGTGGGGGTGACTGACTCCCTGAAGAGCCAAAAGAAGGAGCCACTGGTACTGGTCCTAGGACTTGCATAACAAAGAAAAGCACAGGACTCATGGAACTTAGACTTCGCAGGAGCTTCCTAGGCTATCTGGATGCTATATATATTTTTAAAATCTACTCTATGCTTTCATCTTCTACAACCACATTATATATCAATTCCAGTTATTAACTGCATATGGTGCTAACTTCAGCAAAATTCAATTTACTAAATTGGAAATGGGTACAAAGCAGTGTTTCAGTTTGACTATCAGCTCAAAAACTCATGTTAAGATTAAAATGCCACTGTAACAGCATTAAGACCTAAGGGCCTTGAAGATAACTTTATTATGTCATCAGGATTCTAGGCTTATGCATGTTTAAAGGCCATCATCACAGCAATGGACTATTTATTTTAAAAATTGGGCTTCTGATGAAAACAGTAAGTTGGGTCCAGGTTCCACTGGCTAGCTTGCCTTTCCCCTGTGTTAGAACACAGCACTCCTGCCTTCACCAAATGCTGGCATCTCGTTCCTGAACTTACCAGTCTGTAGAAACACAAACCTAATGAACTTTAACTGTTCATAACGTACCCAGCCTATGGTATTCTGCTATGACAGCATAAAAGAGATTAAAACAAGCAGCGTGTCAATTTGAAGATAAATACTGCCAATCTAGACTTAGGAAGGATAAGAAACAGGATGGTGCAGAGGATGGACAAGGACAAGAACTAAAATTAGGTGGCAACTGTTTGTGTCTTTGTCATCCCATGGGATACTTAATTCTCTGTAGAGGACATCTAGTTGAATTGACTTGATTTACATGTTTGCCTCCAACTCATTTTCAGTGGTGGCTAGATTTATGGCTAAGGTTATATATGTGTCTATCTAAGGGACTGACCTGCACTGTCTAAAATGATAAAGAGAGGCTGCCTCAAAGGTGTGGCTTAAAAAAAAAAGAAGAAAAAGAAGGACAAAGCATGGATAAGTGTATCACAAGAACATGCATCTACCATACAAGCTACCCTGTGATCAGGAGAGCTATCTTAGGATCAAAGAGAAACAACTCCTTCAACTTGACAGGTATGTTGATTGGTGCCTTAAAGGCACATTCTGAAACCTACCATCCATTTGATGTTTAGGATAGAAGAAACTGTCCTTGTAATAAAGTCAAGCAGCATAGTTGCAAATTCCTCTCTTTCTTTTGGAGAAGAACACCTCATCTGTCCTTTAGAGCAGGCCACCTGTACTGAAGCCACTCACCCCATCACAGACATCCTGATATCAAAGACAAGAGAAGTCCTAGAACGCTCTCGATATATAGAGAGCTGTAAGCAGGTGGCCAACTGTTCAGGTGCTGTTTCGTTTTATTATTAGAAAATTGTTCCTTACTGTTTTTGTACATGAAGAGAATAAAGCAAATTCACACAGTATTTGACAGCTGAAATCAGTGTAAAGATGCCTAATATCCTGCCAAAAGCTCTTCGTACTCCAGCTGATTCCTTGTTTTCAATGTAGCATCACTACAAGATGGCACGTAATCATATTTTAAGTCAACATGAAACTGAAGAGATAACTACTATATTGGGTTACTGTAACATAATCTAGAAAAGTCATGTCAGACTAGAAGTGAAGTCATAAATTCAATCTGAATAATTACCAAGTCCTGTAAAAGGAATAGCACATGCGTACACATAGCTTGAAGTATCACTTAAACAAAAGAGCAAAAAGACATACATTTTAGTAGAACAAATCTAGGGGAAAAAAACCTGACCTAACTGCCAACCACACAAGCAGACTCTTGGAATCCATCAGATTTATGTGTTGCTGCTCCTTCCTTTACCAAGGTCACCAATCCACATTCACAAAAATGAATTAACAATTTATTTCTGGAACCTCAATTTCTTTCTAAATTGATCCAGACATGAAAGGAAACTCCAATATCCTCCCTCAATTTCTCAGTGTCTTTAAACAAATCTTAAAAAAACCCAGTGATTGCTTTTGTATCCTAAATCTCCAGGACAATTACCTCCTGCAGAGAATATTTTACTCTGTTTTCCCCAACTCTTGAAAATTCAGAATTGTCCCTCCTTCTTGCAGACTGTGTGAGCATTTCCTAGTTGGCTCTAGAGCCAAGCACTTTCTCCTCCTTGGAAATTACCGGACTCTAACTTCCAGCAGAGAACCCGCAGGCATTCTAATGAATAACAACATCCCAGCTGCCCCCTCCAAAACTCAGCTGATGTCGCAAAGTCAGGATAAGTCACTTCCATCTTTGGGGAATTTGGAATTGTAAACACAGTGGTATATCTGAGAAAAATCCTGAAGAATATTAAGTAACATGGCAGTTTATACAGAAAAAAAAAAAGGATACCACAAATACAGGACTATAAAGGAAGTAAGACCAAAACAGAAAAAAATTTTAAAACTGAACAAATGTCAAGTGCTTCTTATAACTCTAAGATGCTTGTCCTACTTCCTTTCTGAAGCCTGGCTACATTCCTAATCTTCATTTCCATGACACATTTCTCAGTTTCTAATTTGTATAATATAAATCCTTTGATTATCTTCAGCAAATGTGCACAGACATATATCAACAAACCAAAATCATACATCAACTTCATATATCCTCTCAGCTTAAAGTACTAGCTGGTGACTCTTGTTATTAATACAAGGCTGTTAATGAGAAATGAGTTTGGGGCAGGTGTCCAACATGGCAAATAATCCGCCTTTTGGTTTCCAACAACCTATGCTGGAGTGCCAGATTAGAGACACCCTTGCACTTCCAATCCCAGTTTTTACTATTGTGAAGCCTGAGAGTTACCTGAATACCAAACACCCATGTGGGCATTTAGGCTGAGTTATGGTTTCTGACCTTCGGCATAGCCTAGTCCAAACTATGGCAGACATTTGGGGAATATATCAGGAGACTTCTAATCTTTGTGTGCCTAACTCGGTCTGACATTGCCTATCAAATAAATGAAAATTTTTAAAAGTTAAATACATTTTAAAAGAACTCTTCTAAGTTCTTGATAATTAAATATATTCCCCAAACTTCTAGGTGTCCACTTAGCAGAATATTTGTAGGGAAAATCCAACCAAACGGATCATTGTATTGAGGTAACCTTTAAATCATCTTCCAAATTTCAATTTTTCCTGAATGGCTGTTTAGTACAAGATGTGATGTTAATCTTTATAACACTAATAATAAACTATTTAGATTACCATGTATGGTAACAAATGAGTTTCTGATATACAGGTATGATGCAAGTATATGAGACAAGAATATTTACCAGGTATACGATCTAATTATGAAAGGAGAAAACCATATATAGTGACATGTTAAGGTAAATTTTTGTATAAGATCAACTGTGTAAAACAACAGAAGTTACTACAAGGTACTTAAAACACACATTCTGTATTAATGACATTATATTTGAACAGCATTTTTAGTTCACTCACCAAGCCTTGAACACTGAGACACTCTGAACCCTTCCAGAAAGCTTCACCGTCACATGGTTTGCTACTGTTGTCAAGGCCACACATTAAGTTCAATAGAAATTTGAAGTTGTGAAATGCTTTTTTCCTCACTGTAAAAACCATTTAGTATGCCATCCAGACACACTTCCAAAGGTTTCTTTTTAAATGTTCATAAGCCCATTAGATGCTTTAGGGCACATAATAACAACAGCAGCAACAACAACAACAGGAAAGATTAAGCCTCGTTCAATCTCCGAAACAAATGCCAGATCTCGCTCATCTGTATGCTCCAATAGCTCAGACCACCGCCACAAGAATGATCACACCATATTTATCATAATTCCGTTCCTCCTAAGGCCTTAAGATTGCTGGATAACAAGAAAATCACCTCCTCTTTCCTCTTTACTTTAAAGATTAATTAAGTGCATGAAGCTTCAAGGTGGCTCCCTTCCTGTAAAAACAAAGACATTATTTCAATACCTAGAAAGTAATAACATTACTTACTAGGATGGAACAAAAATCAGCACTGTTTACCAAAAAGATAAATAAGGATTCTGAGAAGTGTTTACAGTACTCAACTATCCTGGCTTGACTTGAAAGTTATTACAAAAGTTTTTGTAAGAAAGTGACTTCAAGAGACCAGGTAGAAACAAGAAAAGAAATGGACTGAAGATGGAGGGAGAGAGGGTGGCAATGCGGCATCAAGAGGAATACCAACAACTGTCAGAAGCACTAACGGTAAGGAAATGACATGGAGCATGTTTATATCCTGACTTCTGGTTCAGTAACATTTTACCTGTTTATGGACTATCACTGTTTTCTGAGTTAAGATGAAAGTCCACTTACATCAATATTCTCCTAGTTTTAAGCTTTAACAGAACACTTATGAAATAGAGGTTCTTCACCCTTATAAAAGAATATTGATCTTCATTCATGGTAAGAGAATTGTAAACTACTCTAACACAGCATTTTCAAACAACTGGATTGACAGTAATTAAAAACTTTGACCATTGATTCCAGTGAAGAGCCAGGATGTCTTTGACACTGTAGACAGGATCGCAGTCCCAAAAAGAAAGTGTTTCAAAATACATAATTAAAATACATAGAAATTTTTAAAAAGATGTATTTATTTTAATTGGAGAATCAAATTTTACAGAAAGAAGTAGAGACAGAGCAGATCTTACAATCAGCTGGTTTACTCCCCAAGTAGCCACAATGGCTGGAGCTGAGCTGATCTGAAGACAGGAGCCTGGAGCTTCCTCCAGGTCTTCCACACAGGGGCAGGTTTCCAAGGCTTTGGGGTGTCCTCGACTGCTTTCCCAGGCCACAAACAGGGAGCTGGAAGGGAAGTGGAGCTGCCAGGATACAAACAGGTGCTCATATGGGATCCTGGTGCATACAATCTGAGGACTACAGCCACTAGGCTGCAGCGCTCGGCCCTAGCAGTTTCTCTTTTCAATATAGTAACTCTACCTTAGGGCTGACTCTGAAAGTATGTGTGTACACACACACATGCATATATACGTATATGTGTATATATAACATAAAAATACTGCTGGTTATTTTGTAATTGATAAAATACTAAAAACTGCCCACGTTCTCAAGCATCAGAAAGCAATGAGTTCAATGAAGTACTACACGTGTGTGAAAAAGACTACGGAAGGACTCTAAGATGAGCACATATGATGAACTGTATACACAAACTATAACAGAAAATGCATAACAGGCTACATATGGTATAAGAACAAAAACACTAAACAAGCATGTTCAGCTGCTTAGTGTCACCAAAAAACTAACATGCACGCTTAATTCAAAACAAATGGAGTTATTTCACAACACACTTGAAAAGGAAGATCGAACAGAAAGGGACAGAACAGAGAAAGTATTTGTGCACCCTAGATTTATACTCTTACGTCTAGAGGTACATTAACATTCTATACATCCAAAAATTAAATAGAGTAAAATAGAAACAAACGAGCTATTTATATTCCCTGTGAATAAACTAGCAAGACTCGAAGGCACAGTCAATAAAATGAAGAACCCATGTGAAGAAAACAGAGCATTTAGTTCTGTACCCCCACTTTTGGGCAGAATGAGGTACACGGTATGAGGGCAAAAAGCCTCCAAAATTCAATTCTTCTCAGTAGTTTTTGCTTAATAACATGTTATGGGGGAGTGAGCAAAGAAAATATTTTTGGTGGATTGCAAGTTCAAGCAAACGGGGAAAAATTTTTGATGATGGGTATCAGGTTTTTCACAGAAGACAAGTATCTATCTAATTTAATAACAGACATGCATTATAATATAAATGTTTTACCATTCTGTCCCCATAGAAACATCCTAAGGTATACTTGCAATAAGTGGACAGTATGGAATCAACACTCAAGAAACAAGTTGAGCAGAGAATCTAGGAGGCAGCTAATGGCAGAACAGGACATATTATCTTACAGTCAAATTTTCTTTCTACTGAGTAGCAGTGTTGAAAATTGTAAGGCAGTTTCTATTCTCCATCAAAAAGAATGAGTTATTTGGAAACCACTGAGTCTAGAGATGGAGAAGGCAAATTCAGGATAAAGAACAACACAAAATATGGTGGGGGTATATCATAAAAAGAGAGAAATCAACAAGAAGTCACTTCTCCTGGCCAAATATGTACAAAGGAGCAACAGCATAACAAAAATAAAGACCTACAAGCTATCAATTAGGAGATATTTCCATATTTTTCCAGATCATCCATATAAACAATAAATAAGCAGATGGATAAAAGCACACACACATATACACATACATACACAGGATATAGTATGTAAGTATATAAAGGCTAAAACTAGAATCCTGAATGTGAAAAGTTTACTAAATAATGTTCAAACACCATATTCATTCAAACATAATCACTCTAAAAATTGAACCACAAGTAAATCAACACTAGATGCTAAACCCAGTAGGAAATCTTGATAGGGAACTGTTATTTGCACAGTCTTCAAGTAATTCTCACTGATTTAATAGCTGTAAAGGAGGAGGAAAAAAAGCTCAGTAATTATACAAGGGAGAAGAGAAATGCGCCAGCACCTTCACCAGATGTTGAAATTACCACCACCTATGGCAACAGTTGGACTTTGTGTGACTCCAAGTGCTTTGAGAAAAATAAAAGATGCCCTCTGGAGCATGGTAGCGGGAAAACATAACCACATTGAGTGTCGTAAGAGTAACATACCAATGCACGACGGGAGACTGGGAGATGTTTCCATTAAAAATATGATCAAGGCAAAGGAAAACCACGTACATGCTCCATGTTAAAGAAAGTTCAAGAGAAATCACAGCCCACCCCAACCTGGTTTCTGTGTTGTATTAGTTTGGAGAGAGGGAAGGAGGGTTGGATTCCTATAAAGGATATGCTTAGTCCCACTGACCTGACAGAAAGGAAATGCTAACTTGGATACAGTGACCTATCATTGCAAACTCATGAATTTCATTTCTCTACTGTTTAATAAGAGAAGATCCTAGTTCTTAGGAAATCATGCTAAAGAAGTTACAGCAAAAGGTCATCACGGGTGATTCTGACTTCAAATCATTCAGCAAAATCATGAACACATCCACACACACACAGTGCAAGTGAGAGTGGCCTCTTGTAACATCTCTCAATTCACATGAATCTGGCAGCACTGCGTCCCACACCCCACATGACCTTGGAAGTTTCAAGAAACACAGTTTTTATTAAAAAGATATTGGAAAATGTCATTTTAAAATGAAGTTACCAACTTGGAGTCTGAAATACATTCTAAGTGAAAGGCACATGACATAGTTACTATAGGTTCATTTTGCAAAGGAAATTCTAACTTTCATGTAATAATTTCTGTTGTATTTCTCAATTGAATTGGCAAAAAGATTACTATTTTTTTGCTAAAAAAACTTCATTTTCATTTTAGAAAAATAAAACACATCTGAAATATAAATAAATTTTTCTTCTTTAGCCTGAACGTTGCTAAAATCCTAAAATTTGTCTGTCCCCTATTCATCTGCTTCTTTAGAGTATAATGTGCTGATCAGACATCACTTACAAAGACATAAAAACTGACGAGAAAAGCCTTACAAGCACCTGTACATTTCTAGTTTAGCCTCAAACCATAAATTTGGGGCTTCAATGATTACATTTTTATCAATAGAATGAAATATAAATTAAAAATATTTTCTAGCAAACAAGCAATTTGGAGATATGAGTGAGTGAAATTTACTTTATTTACTAATTAGAATCCTATATTTATCATGTGGAATTCAATTATAGTTGTCAGGTACAGTTCTCAAGTTTCACAGAAAACATCTGTCTAGGTAAAGCCTTACCTAAAACCTCTTTTTGGCATTATGTCATTAATTAAACAAAATACTTTAAGAGCAGTTTCACTTTTGTTTGCAAAGTATAATTTACATTTCTTAGAGTACTAGTGTATCGTATGCTAAGAAACATTTTCAATAATGCAATATCACTAATAAATATTGAAGATGTTTGGCAGTATTCAATTACATGCAGGGTTCAGCTGTAAACTGTGGGGAGTGCTAAAGCCACTCCCCAGAATAGGAAAGCCAGAATCGGAGGGGCTGTCCCAAGATGGCAGCTGGCCCAGGGCCAGGAGGCAGAGTTGGTCTCGCCAGCAGGTGAATACGAAGTCACGGGGATAGGCTAATGCCCTTGCTGTGATTACTGGCCTATCACGTGGCGCCAAGCGGACCCATGGGGAGAAGTGATTGGTGGAGAACGATTCAAAAGTAGCCGGTAAAAGCTAGGGACAGATGACAGAAAGACGGACCGTGGGCGGAGAAAGACCGTGGGCGGGAGGAAAGGTGCCAGAGAGAAAGTGGAAAAGAGGGATACAGACAGAAGCAGTAAAAGCAGTACAGAGAGATGGGGACAAGAACGGAGAAATGCAGCAGAAAGTATGGGAAGAAATATGGAAAGAAGGGTGACAGAAAGAGGGCTGGAGAAGTGGGGAGAAAACCTTAGACCACTGGGGACAGGAGCAGCGGAGATAAGGATTTAAACGCAGCCACTTTTGGCAGTGAGGGGTCCGATTGCGGTTCCGGCTTTTCCCAGACCCTCAAGAGTGTTCCTCATCGTTTTAGTGTCGCTGCTGGTCAGCAACAGTAAACTTTGTGAAGTTCATAAATATCTATAATAATACATAGTCAACAAAACTCATTAAATACTTTCAAATATTGGTTATTACGTTAACTTTAACAATATTCTCTAGTTTTATACAAATACACATGGAATTTCAGTACAGTGGCATAGCACAATGGCTAAATTGGCTAATCCTCACCCCGCAAGGAATGGGATCTCACATGGGCACTGAGTCAAATCCTGTCTGCTCTACCTTGCATCCAGCTCCCTGTTTGTGGCCTGGGAAAGCAGTGGAGAACAGACCAAAGCCTTGGAACTCTGCACACACATGGGAGACCTGGAAGAAGCTCCTGGATCATGGCTTCAAATTGCCTCGGCTGCAGGCACTGCAGACATTTGGGGAGTGAACCAGTGGATGGAAGATCTTTTGTCTCTTCTCTCCGTAAATATGCCTTTCTAATAAAAAAAAATCTTAAAGAAAATTCAATACTTCATTAAAAACTTCCCATGTTATGGATCTGTCCTCTCTTGCTGACAGACACAATGAGTAAAATTCAGTTTCCCTGGAACTTTCTAAAATGCCCCCCCCAAAAAAAAACAAAGGAATTTCCAGATTTCAGTTTAGTTTTTGCAAGCACTTCTGTTTGCCATTTCTTAGTCCCCTGCATTTTAATCCCAGCATGTCCTTTTTTAAACTACACTTTCTTTGCAATAATGGTTAAGGAAAGCATGCAATGTGCTTTTGTTCACTTTCAATAATCTTTTCAGTAATGCATGCATGCTGTTTATTTACTCATTTTATCACTTTGCAGACCTAATCAAAGGTTAACATAAAATCACCAAAAAAAAAAGTGTGTGTTTGTCTTTGAAGCATTCTACCTGACTTTCCCAATTAGAGGCAGCATCTGCTGTTTGATGTCAGAGTTGTAGCCAGCCAGCATAATCTGTTTAACATGTACAAAGGGATGGAATGGAAAGAACAATTAAATATGTTAACTGTTATTGAATTATTTTCATGCTGGGTAAGCCCATAAAAAAAGTAATGAGTGTTGTACAATGGGTTGATTTTAGGCACTCCCCAATTTCCCTATTCAGGCTAACCCACTGGCTGCAACTGAATCTAAATGGATTCATGAGTATAAATTTGATCAGCCTGCACTTGCCATGTAGGAGAGATCTTCACTGTCAAGTCTAATGAGTTATTAGTAATGGCAGGCATTTCCTGGCAACAGCTGGGAGCATTTATCCAGAATAAGAAAGGTATAAATGAGTTCTATGAAAACCTATAGGTAACAGAAAAAGATAAAGGAGACAGCAGAAGGGGTGGACCACCCGACCTGTGGAGAAGAATCCAGCTTGTCTAAAGGTTTAAGAAATAGTGCTTTACTTCTCTTAACTGCCTTGGCTCCACCATAGAACATGGGTTTTCCAAAGACTACTGGAGGAGATGCACACGGGTACAGGTTTTCTTTTTCTTTCTTTATTTGGAACAGAAAAATGAAATTGTCTAGAAACTTACTAGAACATTCAGTTAAAGAGAGTCTCTTATCATAGATTTAGTAGGACCACACCACAGTTAAAACTTTGGTTGATAGCTCTTCAAAAATAGTTACTTGAAGTACACAGATCAGCAGCTTTTAAAGCCTTAAAGATTACCAGGATGCGATAGCAAATTGTCTCTTCTGTGGCCTTTTACGCTGATTTATTTGAAAAAGTACAATCTCTTTAAAGATGTTCTTATTCCTACTTGCTTCCCAAGGATCCAAGCATCCAATAAGCTTTCCTGTAACATCCTCTATCCATCACTAGTGAGATATTCTATTATCACTCACTGTGCTACCTGTAACAGTAATTCAGTAACCAGTTACTAGTTTAAACCAGTAACCCACTGGGGTAACTTAATCCTTTCAAGGAATTATCTGAGTCCTATTTACCAGAGGTTTATGAAATTCTTTTGCTGTGAGTTCCTATTACATTTTCAGGTTTCTGACATCAAGAGAATTCCAATGAATATTCTAACACATACACAGTCTGCCAATAAACATGTGCAGTTATATTTCTTTAAGTAAAGCATGACCACCTAACACCTGCATGTGTCTGCAGAGCACCTTGGCTGTAAGGTCAAGCAGACATGTCGAAAATAACGAGGAAAAGATGGTGAACTGTATGTGTCCAAACGACTGTGCCATGGAATACCCAGGCACTTGTTACACACTGCTATAGCAGTGTTTGTTAGTGAGTGTGCTGTAGGATGTAACTACTACTTGAATTAGCAGGGTGCCTTAATCCACACAGACCCCCCTTACAGAACTGTGTCTTACCCAATCAATGGAAGGCTGAAATAACACAAAAAAGCTGACCTCCCTGTGAGCACAAAGCATTACCTCCTATCTGCCTTCCAGCTCGCACAGCATCTCGTGTGTGTGTGTGTGTGTGTGTGTGTGCGTGTGTGTAGACACCAACTTTTCCTGGGTTCTCAAGCCTCCAACCCTCAGACGGCAACTATACCATGGGCTCTTTCTGCAACCTGCAGATCCTGAGACTTCTGTCTTCAAAATCAAAAATACCAATTTCTGATTCCAGTCATTCTCGTATAAGTGTAAGTGCAAAATACTCCCCCATACATAATGAATCTTAGACATGTGTGTAATATATTATATGTATATACATACACAGTAAGGAATTAAAATATTTTTGCACCTAGTAAATATATTTTTTATCTTTTCATTCCAACTTCCACAAACTCTTTGAAGCACAATCCTGTGTCTAATCACGTACATACATATACATATATATGTATCTCTTTACTAAGATATAAATCTCTCCCCACACATACATACATCACATACATTGCATACACTCCCAAAAATACAACCAACACAAGGGTAGAGTCTGCTTGTGGTCACAGTTTCAATGAAGAACAATGACGAACCACCATGATACATACACACACAAGTGAACTTGATGAACATATGCTGTCAGTGACTTAATTATCTAAATGGCTGCATTCACAAACACACACACACACACACATAAACACAGAATAAGTAATTTTTAAATAAATCATATCTGGCTTATAGCTAGCGATTAATAAATATTTACCAGATGTATAAATAAGCTGGCGATTATGATAATCACATATATTGTTATTAATATGTTGTAGTAATTATGCAGTGACACGCACAGGGAAGTATGAAAGAACTTATACAGGAAAACCTTGCATTGAAATTTTCACAAAATGTTTTCTCTCCATTTTTTCCTAATGCATAGGTTATCAAAAGTCTTCCACTTACAATGTAATTTATAGCAAAACATGAACGTACTATTTCTCTGTGCAAAAAGTGAACACGTTTCAGTATTTTCAAGTTTAATAATTAGCATTGAAATCAATATAATATCCAGTGATGACAAAAATGTAAGGAAGTTTTGAGGAGGAAAAGAAAAAACAAACTTGCTCCTAATTCTCAGTCTTGGATTTTCACGTTTTGGACCTCATGTCCACTGGAAGACTTGGTTCATTCTTACAGTTAGTTTAGAACTGATTTATTTTATTACTGTGCCTATTTTGCAAATTGAAAATAGAAAAAAAGTCATTCTGTATCACTATTTTTGAATTGTATATTATACCTTTGTTTTTTCTAAATTTTAAGACAGAACATTTTACTATTTTTCACTTCTTAATATTTTTATTTAAAGGAATATTTGTGAAAGCAATATACACACGTACAACCTAAATATAAACAAATAGACACAACCATGAAAAGTGAGATAGAATCATGAATTTCTAGGGTGAGGTGGGTGACCTGTATCAATCCTTTAAGCCATAATATACCATTGGCTATCAAAAGGTATAACAAGACAGCAGCACGAATGGTGGTTCAACCATTTAAGCCACCGTCTCTGACATCACCTCTCACATCAGAGTACTAGCTTGATTCTCGGCAGCTCTTCCTATTATCCAACTTCCTGCTAATGAAGCCCAAATACTTGGGCCCTAGCCACCCACACAGGAGATCAGGATGGGGTTCCTGGCCATAGTACAGATCTGGCTGCTGCAGCCATTTGGGGAAATAAACCACAGGGTGAAAAATCAATCTCTCTCTCTCTCTCTCTCTCTGTGTACTGTTCTGCCTTTAAAACAGATTACTGGATCTTTAAAAAAATACTGTTGAAAACATAAGTAACAAACCTCGCAGTTGCATTTTTAAGAAGGTACAGGATTAAACAAAGCTATACACTAGCACCCAACTTTTTTTTCAGCAAAAATTTCAGAACCTTTAAAGTAACAAGAATTTTAAGAATAATAAAAAAATAAAACTCTCAATACTGCATATCCACTCAAAAGCCCCTATTTTGTAACAAAATACTTAACAGCACAGGAGGCTGCTTAGAATATTATTTTGAATATGAAAATAGCCTTCCAAATATATTATTATGCTCAAAAATGCTAGCAATTGCACACATGTACATATTTGTATATCCAAATAAAGTATCTAGAAAACGCTTTAGATCAGGTACTGCTGCATTTGAAAGGTCTATGTTATTGTGTCTTCAACAGAAACTCAATAGAATCATTTTGAAAATTAATTTGTTTTTATCAATAAAAAGGAATTTATTTTAAATCTCCCCATTTAATTTCTTCACTTAATATCTTTCACTGTTAACTGCATTTCAGTCTGATGCAGAAAGTGTCATTTTGTACACTGTGGAATTATTGGGCATCTGAAAGTCCTTGAGGTTTTCATCAACAGCACAGCCGAATTGTTTACTATTATCCCCTTTGAAGCGAAAACACCTCATAAGTGGTTATGAATAAAAGTTGTTTGAAATCACCATAAATGACTAACCCTGAAACGGTGCTCATGACAGAAAATGCAATCCTTGTCAGTTTAAGATATCACTTAACCGATCTAACTTCAGATGATTACATGTAAAAGCTTAAAGAAGAAATTAGAATAGATATAATGTTTCAACATTTTCTTCCCAAGATCGATATGCAAAAGAAGAAATCCTACAGACATTTGGATTTCAATTTTACCTAAAGTCACTGACTTGGCACTGTCTGACTGTCCCATTTTACATTATAATGACTGTATTCAAGTGCAAGATTACCAGCGTGCTGTCCAAGAGTAGAACTCTTAAGACATAAAACCAAAGCAGGAAAGGACCCAGGCACCCAACCAACCTCGTAAGTACATATGCAACACAATTCAGTTCACACTGTGCTTTCACCCCATCACAACTGCCCTGAACACTAAGGAATGCCTGCACCAGCTGTCATGTACAGGAGAAAAAGTGAAATTTTGGAGGGGGTGAAAGAAACATAGTTGCTTCTCAGATGAACTTTTCAGGATTGATACAGGGTAGCAAGCTAAAATGTCATGTTCTTCTATGTATCAATATCCTCCAAAAACACAATTAAAATCACTGTTACTTTGTCTTTAGTTCAGATGGTGTACACGTTTTCTGAGTATCCTGATAAAGTAGCCAGAAAGCCATGCACATAAAGACACACACACTCCACAGCTGAACAACGAAAACAATAGAAAAAATCAGATAAAAGTTTTCCCTGTCAGAAAACCCAGTTCTACTTTTCAAAAAAAGTTCAAGACACTGGAACGTCAGTAAACATAGGCTCAGTATGAGCTTTATGGAAACATCTGAAACGCTGAGAAATTTTCATCTATGCTCTACAAATACTAGATTTGTTTTAAATGTAATACCCAAGCAGTTTTGAACAACACAACTGAAGGGCTGAAAAGCCAGTCTTTCCTTAACACCAGACTAAATTCTTTTCCTCATCCACTGAAGCAAAATAAAACTTTACAAGGAGTACCTGTGTGTGAATTGCATTACCACGCCAAGGTGTGCAAGACACTTCAGCTGTTTCTGTTTAACGGCGAGGCTTGCTCAACAACATGCATGTTCAAATTACGACCCACCATGAAAGAAAAAATGTTAGCATAAATATACTCTAAAGAAGAAATTCTTGTTTGTTTTTAAAGATTCATAGGTAAAGAAAAAGAGACAAAAATGCAATTTTCTCTTACAAGCAGACACGGGTCGGGTGCTGTACTATCACGGTTCAGAACAGCACCCTCAGAGGACAGCACTTTCATGATCTTCTGAACTGAAACAAGAAAACAAAAACAAAAAAACCCGCTGGTCATTTTACAATCTTCTGCCTACACTCTTCTTCCTATACTCCAGGAAGGCAGGCCAAAGAAACTACAGAGTAAAATTCCTCCTCAAGAGTTTTTGAAAACAGGACCCATTTCCCTCCTCCAAAGGTAACCACAAAACCGAACATGACTCCAACCCCACGCTCACCTTGTTGTTTAAGAGCGACCAGCAGAAAGTTCTCTCAGCCCACATAGTAAAGGGTTTCTCCCCAGGAACAAGTAACGTCACGCACCCACGTCCTGCGTGGTTCCCGCCCTCTTGCAAATAATACCCACAGAACAGCCTTGGTTGGAGTCCGTCCCTGCAAGCCTATTGATTCTTCATCCAACTGGATCATAAAAACTGTCTTCCCTTGAGACCTCATTTTTGAAGGCACCTGTGTTAAATTTAAATTGAAGTCAATTTGCAATGTTTTTCACCTGTTACCTGTATTTGTCAGTTTTGAACTCAGACCCAGACACCAGGGGCAAAGATTTCCTCCTTCCCTCCGTGAAGCCTACCTTTGGGATCAGAATTATTTTTAAACAGTCCAGGAGAGAAAGAAGAAATGGGGGAGACAGGGACATGTTTTAATTCATCTAGAGACAATATTCATTTAAAACAAGAGTCTCAGGAAACTCCTGGCTCGTCCAGGTGTGTCAGATTCTGTTCTGAAGCTACGTCTTGTGTTTCAACGGCAGTTGGGGAGCAAGTCCCCTCATGCCACTGAGCACTCCTCCCACTGACAATTTTGACCTTTATTAATTCAGGTCTACTCCAACACCGCCTCTGGTCTGTCCATACTGACACCTTGTCACACTCTGATTTTACAGGAAGAATGCTGAAAGAGATCACAGGCCATCCCCCTCGTTGACATGGTACCAGAGAAATGATAATAATAACCAAAAGTCAGGGCTCAAGCTCACTCCCCCGCTCTGTTTAAACACGGCCGGAATTGAAGTTACACTGAGGACTACCCGTGTCCTTCAGAGTTCTCCAGATGAATACCAGACTGAAGATGGAAATAGTTCCCCCGTTCATATGTTTATATAAATTGGTTTTCACGAGTAAATTTCGTGCTCTGCCCTTTTTGATTGAAATATGTCCCTTGTTGCAGGAAAATGCAATAAAGCAAGGCAGCATATTTTTTAATCTGCGGAAAGTTGAAAAGGTTATATGCTGTGTGCGAGTTTTCTATTCTTGAAATACACATGCACATTCCATGAAACAAAACAACCACCAAAACAAAAATATACAAATAAAATTAAAAAAAAACCTCAGCATAACTTAACAGATCCCTTTGTCTCTGAATATCCCACACATAGATTTCCGGAAAATAATGCACAAAAGTTACTTCGGAGGCAAACAGCAATTTGTTTTTGTAAATTTCAACTGGCAAACATGACCTTAAATTTTTTTCTATGCGGAGGAACTAAAGCAGAGGTGTATATCCTTTGAGATGAAGTTATTACACTATAGCATTCAAGTTCAGTCAAGTTGAACCAACAAAGTAAAATGAAATTTGTTGACACTTGAATAATTGGTGTCACCCTGATTCCACTTAATTTTCCACAATTAGTACGGAACAGATATTCCTACTAATTATATTATCATTTGGGTAAGGATTGCTAATTATTTTATATTTTGATCATCGACTGATTTTAGCCATTTTTTTCCCTTGAGATAAATCACACACAGAGGATTGAAATACAGCCCAGGCAATGATAGAATTTCTCTAGATGGGGCAAAACAGGTTTCAAAGTAATTGTAACATCAGATTCACAAATTTCAAGGAAAGTTAAAAAGAACTCCCTCATTAGTAGCTGATGTAATCATCAGAGACACTAAGTAAGTTGTACAAGCAACCAGAGCAGGAGAGGAGCAAAGGCAAGTTCTCCTAATGGGGGACCTCTTTCCATGCCTTCCATGCCATCCTCTATAAAGCAAATCCTGACATAATTGCACACGTCACAGAGGGAAGCACGTGTCTAATTTAGTCCCACTTTCACAAAATTTTTCGATAACCATTGAAAAGTCTCCCTTTTCAATAAGTCTGTTTTTTTTCTCTTTAATGAGTAGGTCTTTGCAATGAAAATGGAAAGATTTGCATATTAAAAGCTAAAGGATTGAGTTAGGAAACAGAGACCACCACATTTTAAAAACTTTCCTTTCTTCAGCTCCATCTATGGGCAAGAGTGATGACACAAGCTCCGCGCATGAGCGCTGCGTAAGAAACTGTGCATTCCTCTTCACTCCTGCTTCCTCAGCCAGAAAAATATTATAGCGAAGTAATGCAACAGAAAGGGAGACCTAATATTTAAATTCCAATCCAAACACAAAAATACCATGTCTCACATTTTAAAAAGGTAGTTGTAACCGAACTGTGGATATCTTTACAATGTATGGGCTCTACTTTCACTCTTTCATGTAGAGCCCCAAAGACAAAACTACTAAAAAACATCAGGTAACAAAGCGGGTGAACTTTCTATGAACATGTTGAAATGCATAGAAGCAGAGTATATATTGGTGAGTACTTTCTCAGTCAATTAAAAATTACATATCAATTTTTTCTCTTCAAGGTTCAAGTAGCCTTCTAATGATAGTCTTTCAAAGAAACATACTTGTTCCAACTTTCTAGCATAAATGTACACATAGAATCACACACAGAATTACACTTGCGTAGGACTTCAGAAATCACAAGACAGTAAAAAAATGTCAAGCAATGTATATTTTCAACTATCCTCAACTGGTTAATAATGTCTTATTTATAAGCACATATAAGGGCTGTTAATCCCAAGTTATCTTTTCACTGAAGCATTCTTCAAAATCTTTGCCCATTTCTTTAAAGAATATTAAGGGAAATCAATTATTCATGTAGTTATCATTCAAATGAATCTATTTGTTCATATGCAGATCAGTCTATATTCTGATTTCACAAGCTTGGCAAATGGACTATGCAACTCAGTATACAAAATGAGACACAGTATGCTTTACTGACAAATTCCTGCTGAAACCTTTGCCCTAGAAAGATTAGTTAGACTTGTACTGTACGGTGGGTGGGAGGGGGAATTGCTACTTCAAGCAACATGAGGACTTGGTGTTCTTTTGTTTCACAAATGCTTTCATATTTTTACTCAATCCTTAAGGTCGATATAACATTTAATAGCATGTGCTATGCAAACAAAATTATAAATGAAAAATAATAGCATGTGCTATACAAAGTTATAAATGAAAAACTTCTTAACCCCTTCTTTGAAAACTCCTTTTTAGTTAAGGATTATGGATTGTGTTTGCTGTGTGAATCACTTATTGCTGGGTGTATGTATTTTAAAGAAGGGTATTCAGTCCAGTATTGCTATGCAGCAGGTTAAAACAATATCTACGACACAGGCATACTACATCAGAGCACTAATGCATGCCCAGCTTCTCCACTTCCGATCCTATCACGAATATGGGAACAAAACAAAAAATAGCCCAGATATTGATTCTTGGTCAAAATTATGGTAAACCAGGATGGAGTGTCAGGCTCCCGGCTCATCTCTGGCTGCTATGGCCAGTTAGGGAGTAAACCAGTGATTGGAAGATGTTTCACAGTGCCTTTCTATCTCGCTCTGTCACTTTGCCGCTAAAAATAAATAAAACTTAAGAAAAAAAGAAGTATAATGTCCCTGCTTAATATTTCGTTACAAATAGCACAGTAAAATCCTCCCAAGTTTAAGAAATGGTCCTTTTGGACATTTTGAAGATAGTTATACCTTTAAAACCCTTAGATGCACAGGAATAAATAATGCTTGCTATGTTTTTAGACGTCCTTAAAGTTATTTAAACCTCACACATGTTCATTTTCAACAGATATAGGCCATCAGTGAAAATCTCTTGGCAAACTCTGCCCTGGACATGTATCAAGTATGATAATAGGGAAATGAGAACTACAACCCTGGTTGCCAAGCATTCATCTTTATTTGTAATCCTCATATTTCCAAATAAGCTTTTTCCCCCTTTCCACAGCTATATTATGCTAGATGGTTTTTTGTTTGCTTTTTTTCCTAAGAAATACATCAAATGCATAAGGAATTCAGTGTGGAGATCTATAGAACAAAAAAGTTCATGATTCTCTCTTCAAACCACATGATTCCCTAAACTTATCCAAAAATTCAGATATATCAATTTACTTATCAAAAATAACAAAAACAAGAGAGTACATAATAAAATCCATATGCCTGTTTTCTCTTCAGATTATTCATTATCTTTTAATTACTGTGTGCAACAGGGTAATAAGCAAGAATATTCTTTAAGTAATTCATGAAAGCTGCCCATAGATCATCTAAGCTATCAGTCCTGCCCTCAGTTCTATACTCTGCCCTTTCGCATGCAGCTGAACTTGACATTAATAATAATGTCTAATTAATGGATACCTATCCATTTCATGGAAGAAAGTTGAATGGCACACTGCCAGGGTTCCAGCGGTGCCCCTTTAGAGCATGGAAAACTCATTTCCATTTTTCATTGCTGTAGTCAAAAAATGCTTCTAGCAGTATCCTATCATGCTCAGTGAAAATTTCACATAGAAATTTTCTCAGCAAATAAAATCAGAAACAAGAATAATTTGTAGTGTACCTACAAATACATGGAAGAAACTCCCTCATTGCTGACTTATGGTGAATCATTAAAAATATTTTATACAACATCAAATAAATGTTACTGTCAAATTTCTCACCCAGCTTTCTCCACAGATTCTCAGTATAGGATAATCAGGTGTTAATATTAATACAGTTCATTGGGGGACAAAAGGAAAATAATGAAGTCACGTGGATGTAATTGACATTGCTGTGGAGATGAAGAAAGTTACAGAATAAGATATGCATTCATTCTATCACAAAGCTATCATTTTGGAAGAATCTATTCTTCAGGTAAAATGCTATATTGCTTTTTTTATTAACAAAAGCTGGTTTTATTTGTCTTACAAAAAAGTGCAGAAAAATAAACAGTGATCAATCCTGAATTAATTAGAATTCCTACTCAAAAATATTTAAGAGTCAACTTTATAATCATATAAACTGAACATTGTAACTTGCTTCTGAAGCACACATTAATGGCAGCATCTGTTAAAGATATGTCACATATACGTGGAGATCTCATTTGGCTCAGATAGCTAGGAATATCAAAATCCCAGGAAGATCCAAGAAATAACGTACAATCCATTTATTTTAACAGCAAAAGTGGGTGCTAAAAGGTAAGCAACTTGTACAATCTGACTTAGCTCCTAAAATGTAGTACTGAGACAACTTGATCCAAATTGAAAATCTATGGACATATGTTTTAGGATAAAGTATATAGCTATTCAAGCTACGTTAGGACTTTAATCTGGAGAACAGTTCAGAATCATTTATTGAAAAAACAGTAAGGATTTTCCATGACACAGAGAACTTGGACCTCAATGAGATCATGACTGTCAACTTCTAACCCAAACAGTGGTTTAGCAGCAGAGATTTGCAGAAATTACTTCTTCTAGTATATTCCCACAGATAAGCACGTGTTATTAAATTGTGGTACATACAGCCTTCGTTCTGAACAAGAGAGACCCTGCAAAGCATACTATGAATCTTGGTTTTTCAAAGCTTACATGGCTTCTACGCTAATTAAAAAGAAAGCATCATACTATGTAAATACATTAGGTTTTACCAAGAAAAAATTATGAAAACTATTGTGAGGTAGGCAGCTTGTTCAGGGTCACAAGCTTAGAAGTCGCTCTCCCCCTGCGCCCACCGCCTAGGTGCTCCCTCCTCCCCACCTGTGATGCTCACCTATGGTCACCTGAAACCTGAGAGGGGCAGTATTGCATTGTTGTGTAACCACTCCCCTCACAAGCCCCTAAAAAAGGTCCATAATAGGGAGAGGCCCTCTCTCGATAATGTGCTTCCATGGCTCTGGCACTCTTGACCTCACTAGTACCTGCTTACCTTCTGTCTTCCCATGGACAGACTCTGAGGACAGGGTCCCCTGAGAATAGCCCCTGTATGTCTGTATGCGTCAGGACAGTGAAGATGCTAATGTTAAGATGCTTTGTATGTCTAATGTGTGTACTTTGGAGAGTTCCCAGAGAGCTGAAGCTCAGCAGTAATGCAATGTGGGCAGAGAAGCCAGGGAAAGTATGCCCAGGTTATTCATTGCATGTCTCTAAGGATAACTTATATTGTTGGGGAAGCTAGGACATAGGTCTCCAGCTTAACGGATGAACTTCAGGGTAATGACCATTTGTTCCTCTTGGGGTTTCAATTGACTGAATTGCTACAAGGACTTGAGAGTTGCTATTTCTAGTGACCCTGTTATCACCAAGCTTGGTTAATAAAGATTCCTTAATAAACCCTGGACTTGTCTGGCTTGGACTCACTCGCACCCTTCATCAAAACCATGGCTCTCTATTAGAGCTAAACACCAAGTCAACATTTCCTCTTCTGCAGATTAAGATGATAATAACATCAAAAGGAGACAAATTTCTGACGGTTAAGTGAGACTACTGAGATCACACAATTTTGGAATATTCTAATCACACAGAGCTACCAAGAGAACTTTGGCTGCTGAGTAGGAATGTTAAGGTGACATATTATCCACCAGACTCAACAATATTCAGCTCCCAGTGCTTTTACTCAGCAACACACAAAAAAATGTGACTGCTCCTTTAAAACAGATGGATCTCTGATATTGGCCTGTCTTGTCATTTTCATAATTATAGAGTGTAAAATACAGTGGGGAAAACCTCCCAGGTAAAACACACAATTTCTAGTGCACTAAATCCCATGCAACAAAAAGAAGCTGGCATGGTCAGTACTTCAATTATCCTGGCCACTGCTGACCCAGTGATTTTGAAATCTTTATGGATAAAAACTCAGGCACTGGAGGATGGAGCAGACACAGTGACAGTTAAAAGCAGCTGTGTGGTTTCTAACTCTCAAGTGTCAGAAACTTCAATACCTTCCTTCTTTAGGCAGAATGTGCCTTTGTTCTTCCAAAGCGATCTGAGGGAGCCTTTCAGTTATGCAAGTATAAGCAAATACTCTTTTAGGAATCGGTGATGTGGCTCTGGAGAGGGAAATCTGTCTTATGACTGAGGACATATACGTTGTCTGCCGGGACTGTTTGAAGCAGAGACTGCCTGGATGCCTTCCTTTCTGCAACTGAGGCCCAGTTACAACATTTAGAAGGCTGCGTCCAAAAAAGATGAATGAAAACTCCTACAGTAAGACAAGAAGAAATCATCTGGGCCCAAATGATATTTACTGCAAAGAAAGCCCAGTGTTTCTTCTTCCCACTATTCAATATCCACTTCATTCGTCTAATAGCTGTCTTTGTTACTTTATTCTATTTCCTCAATATTTATTTATTTATTTATTTATTTATTTTTGGTAATTGTAAAAAGTATATATTTCATTTCTGAATTCCTTTTGATTCTGCTTTTTCAAATCTTCATTCCATCCCTTGTTTAGTCTGACATTTTCATTTATTTTTGTGATCGAATCATTGATTGATATAAACCCTTACGTGTGAGCATTTTCTATTCAGTTTCTCATAATGATGAGACAAGAAGAATGAGGCAAAGTCAACATTCTGTTGATGGTTTCTGCTGAATTTTGTCCACGGTGTTTATTTTCTAGCTCACCGGGAGATACTTAAACAGAAATTTGTATTTTTTATCTGAAGGAAATTTGAATGATTAAACTGTTATTGACTTTGTTCAAATACTCTACATGATTCAGTACCATTTTTTCATGTGCCAAGGGTAACTATTGACTTGATTTCCTTTAGTTTTATCAAACTTCATTTCAAAACTCTATGAGAGGCAAGACCAAGTCTTAGATCTGTCCAGAAGGACCAAAAAATATACTTACAATTCTCAAGCTTTGTTCAGTGTTTAACTTCAGTCTAACTTTTGTCCTTTGGAGTCACCCCTCGTTCCATTGATCACAGTGATGCAGTAATAATATTGTTTTACCAGGCAGGTCCTTCCAGATTTCTTTAGGAAGATCTCTTGGGGTATCTGCTTCAGGAATTTCTGTTAGAGTAAATCTGGCATATTTTTTTTCCATTGGAAAAAATACTATCTTGACTTTCAGATTTGAACATATGTTTAAAGAGCCAGCGAGAAGTGAGTAGAATCGACAGGTTCATGTTCTGGGTTATTTCCTTTGAGCAGAATTGATAGGTTCATGTTCTGGATTACTTCCTTAGATTCAAGTAGCCTACCTTGATCTCCTTACCCACAGAGGCTCTAACTCCTTTTCTGTTAAATGGTAAACTGTAATAGGGCCCCAGCTGTCTACTCAGAGCGGGAAGACACATCTTCTGAAGGGCACAGTGTGCTGGGAAACTCTGGAAACTGAATGGCCCTCAATAGTAGAGAACCTTCCTTCCCCTGAAGAGCTCATGAAAGAAAAATGAACAAGGGAATTCCTCCCTTGGATCAAACTCTGTATTATGTGACCTTGTCAAGCTGTCAACCTACATCCCAATGTGTGACCTTCATTTTCAGGAATGAAAGTCCTGGATCCCCATGGCAAGAAAAACTTCTGCCAAAAAGCTCTCTCTTCTTTGAAGTGAAGATAGCATCTGAAATTAAAATATAAAACCAGTACCTAAGGGAAGAAAAGAAAAACATGCAGAGAAGGTGTGTGTGTGAGGGGGGTACCTAGGTATAAAGAGTTTAAATGTGACAATAATTGAAAAAAACTCTGCTTTATTTTGGGGGGTGGGGGAATTGTAATTATCCAGTAAGATAAAAGCTGTTGAATTTGTGGCAATGGAAATATTAAGACAAATTAAATACGAAGCTTATCTCTGCTCTGTGCTATCAATATTTTATACTAAACATCTGTTCCTTGTATCTCATCTCAGAAATACTTCTACACTTTATCAGTGCAAGCACAGCTTTTCAAAGCAAATTAAGCTAAACCATTTTCACTTAATCACCAATTGATCACAACATGCGGAATGTCACATATTGATCTCTAAGAGGCCCATTCTTCCCAATGCAGAAAAGCATATTGGAGGAAACACTTGATTTGCAATCAGAGTAAACTGGTTAGGCTTACACTTCTGACATATTTTAAGCAGGAAGTATTTCAGTGATTAAAAGGATAAAACAACACGTATTTTCAATGAGAGGTGAAAAACAGGCAATTTTCAGCTTTGAGTTCACAGAGCATTAGAGCTGCAGTAGACCTCAGAGATCCTGTAAGCTTTCCAAAGGCTGGGAGAGAACTGCCAAGGAGAAGATGGGCATTCTTCTTTTGTACACCACCACAGCCGTAATAGCTGGGCGCACTGGGGAATTAGGAGCACAGAGGCAATCTTCCTGAAAGTTGATCAAGGGCCATTACTCTGAACTAGGTGGGTCTCACTCATGCAGATTTATTGTCAATCTCTGATTTTGTCCAAGAGCTATGAATGTAAGTGTTTACAGGACCTGACAATTAACCGAAATGAATGAAGAGGCATGTGATGGTCTAGGTTGCTTGGGGCAATGTCATTCACCTTTAGCTGAATGCTGCACCTTGAGACATCTGGGAACCATGGATTAGCACACTTTGTCATTTTTCAAAACAAGCTTTAAAAAAAAGTCAAAAAGTTTATTTAACATCTCATTGATTTTTACACTGCAATAGCATATGTAGCACAAAGTAAATGCTGATCAAATTTAGCTTTTGACCATCACTTTTAAAACCTGTCATCTATTCTCCAGTTCCTAAACAGAAAATAGTAATAAGAGGTCAATAATACAGATGCATTTATTTTAGCAGTTAAACTCCCAGCTCAGGGCGCCTCCCGGTCCTTGCGTGCCTGGGCTGCCTGTTTTTATACCCTTGCATTCCCATCACAGAAAATCTCTAAGATCTGAAAATCTAAGCCATGCAGCCTGTCTATTCCATCCTCAAGCTTTTGAGATATACATATATAAGTGTACTTTATGTTTATACTTCTAGATTTCCTCATTATGGACACATGTAATGAGCTCACGGCCTCGGAGTTTTTGTAGCCTCAAGAAGCCCAAGTGTCTTTGGTAGCAACTGGTGACGTTATCATCTCAGAGATAACAGTACAAGGGGACCAGTCATTAGACAGCTGAACAACCGATCACTTCAGCAAGGAAAGTCAGCTAGCATGATTTCTTATCTCAACCCTTTCCTTAGGAATGTTTGGAGGCAGTAAATGGTTTTTCTGCCTTTACCTTTTATTTGCTTAACTCTTGAAAGATAACTAGAAACACAAAGTGGACTGTGATTTAGTTTCTGCTTTGCGTGCCCATTTAATTGTCTGCCAATATTCCTATCAGCCAGCCGCCCGATGAGTCAGGGGAAACTTCTGACATTATTTTACAAATTTCTGCCATTTCCACTGCACGGACCTGGATCTCAGAGAACGAGAGAGGGAGAGAGTGAGCAAGCCTTTCGAACTGTGAGGTTACAGATCTATTACTCATTTTACTGCAAGACCCAGGGAATCTGTCTGTGCTCAGAGTTCCAACTAACTTCAAAGGGAGACTTGTGATCACAGAAACTCGATGAAATAATGGAACAAGGATAAAATTGGCCCTGTGTGAATTAGATTGCAAAGGCAGGAACCTAGGTTCATTTACCTAAGAAGCTAATGTTTAAATTAAAAATCTTTCTGTGTCCTCTGCAGTTTTCTAAGCATCCAGATTTGGTACCAGTGACTAGTCCAGAGAAAGTAACAAAGAAATTATGGTGAGATAAAACAAAATTGAACAGTATTTCTTTCACGCTTTTCAAATGATTGCCCTTACATATGTACTTTTTCTTTCCTTTTCTTTTTTTTTAGAGCTAGATTGAAGTGACAATTAGAGCATGATTTTTCTTTCCTTTGGCCCTGAAGGGATCTAGCAAGAGACTTTAGTATTTTTCTCTTTGTGAAATAAAGCCTGGCTTTGAAGCGGGATCTCTGAGCGGAGGCACTGCCAACGTCCTTTGATGAATCAGTCTGTGTGAAGGAGAAAGGAAGAAGCAGAAGCGAGCAGTGGATTGATTGCAGCTAATGTGCCTCTCATTGCATGCCCTTTTAATCTTCCTTGAATGGCCACGGATAATCAAGAGGTCAATCATGAAGCCATCAAGGGGTCCTTGTCGCAGGGCAGTTTCCAAACTGTTGAAGCCTTCACTCAAATAAGTCATTTAAAGCAGTTAGAGGTGGGTGACAGAGGGATGCAGGGCGGGGGGAGGGTAGGAGGGAGAGAGGCTCCAGAAAATACTAACTTCAGAGAGAAGCTGTGAGCCAGAAGTGGCAGTATCTCCAGGCAGTACATGCATAAATCACTCTCCCATGACTTTCACTAATTCATGAACAAACAAATGAATGCCATGCCTTTTGCAAAAGAGAGCAGGTATGTGAGACAGTAGGGGTAAAAAAAAAAAAAAAGTCGCCCAGAAGACAAGAAGAGAAAACTCAATTGTGGTTAAGAAACAGCAGAGTTACAAGTTGTAACCTCTGTCGGCTCACACTGCAGTGGCAGTTCTGGAAGTTGTGCTAAATGTCCCCTTAGGGAATTTATGCCTCTGGGGATTCTCTGTCAAAAAGAAAGAGCCAAAAAAAAAAAAAAAAAAATAGCGTTCAGGGGTTGAGGAGGAAGTGGTTCTATTAGGAAGCCATAATACCTGTGAAGTTTGCCCAGTGTTGGGCTGCCAGCTTGCTGCCCTTGGTAGAAGCGCTTGGCAAATTCAATCCTGCTAGCCTAAAGGAAATAGCCTGTTCTTTTACTCCAACAGCATCTCTGACTTCAGATGTCAGCCCCTTCTAAATTTTGGATGAGGTGTCAAATGAAATTTGACAGTTAACTGATAGGTTCAAATTCTCACAGGGCACTCTATCCCTGAGGACATGGAAAAACTAATTCACTGCTGGGCTGGCAAATTTTCAGCGCTCCCTATCATTCCAGATTCAGTTTGATGTGCAACCAACTGTGTCTTTTTTTTTTTTCCTGGTAGAATACAGTACCTCTCATTAAAGACAGACCCTTTTGTGACAATGGGCAATGATTTTAAAAACACCGGTCATTCCCAAAGTCGTCTGATGTTCCACATTCATTGATTTATTGGCAAAGTTGAGAATTACCTCTCTTATTGGAATCACTGATGCCAATGCGTGATTGTAAAAGATGTGATGTTTCAATGTCACTTTAGTGTCATCTCATGAGTAGTCTCTCAATCAAAATATCTCAAAAAATTTAAACTGTAAAACTTACAAGGAATGAAAAATACTCAAAATTAACATCTCATTACTAACCCTGTGTGCTCTAGCTTTCGATCAGAGATGGGTTCAAACCCTCCTATCTGTAGTGTGTCATAATCTTCAAATCTCATCCAAACTTGAAGCTAAGTATGAATACTGCCTCAATATCAACTTGCACTTGCATGCTCTGGCTGCGCCTCGTCACAGAGAGCTTTACGGTCACACTGAGGCTCAGTTTACAACAACTACTTCTGCAGCAAGCAGCAAATAACAGCATTATTTGGATTTCCATTCTCTTGCTTCTAAAATGCGGGCAAGAATTATAGGACATCCGAATATTTCCTTTATGCTTTCTGTGGTTTCATTTTTTATTGGCCTACAAGAGTTTAAAAATAACAAGGGGAAGGTTTAAACATAAACACTTGATAAAAGATTTATTTATTTATTTTGAAATTGCTACAGAAAGAAAACGAGAGAGAGAGAGAGAGAGGGAGAGTGAAAGAGAGCAAGAGAGAGAGAGCTGCCTGCTATTTGTTGGTTCAACTCCCACATGGGCACATTGGCCGGCACTAAGCCTGCTAAAGCCAGGAGCAGGAGCTCCATCTGAGTATTGCATATGGGTGGCAGGAGCCCAAACACTTGCACCAAACTCTGCTGCACATTAGCAGGGAACTAGATCAGAAGTGCAACAGCAGGGACACAAACTGATATCCATATGGGCTGTTGCCATATAGAATGTCACCACTGGGGATAGCAGTTTTACTGGTTGTACCACAATGCCAGACTCAACGACAAATAATGTTTTAGAAGGAGCACCCTCTCAGTAGTTTGCAAAGGTCTCATTCTCTCCCATTCTATCCTACCTGGGACAGGAAGCAGCCCTTTATTTATGGTATCTACACCACATATGCACCCTGATCATTAATCACTTAACTATCATGGTATCTTAGAGTTTGTAGTCAAATAATTCTTATTTTATTTAACAATGGCTACAGAATACAAGACTACTAGTGCTGGTAATTCAAGTTTGCCATAAACAACAAGGTGCTTTAAGTATTATCTCAGATTACCACAAGCAAAGAAGGGTTATGGTATAAAAACAGACTTACTTTCGGAAAAGACAAAGACTTAATCTGGAAAAGAGAAAGACCACTTGCATGTAATACTTGTTGAAGCATTTTAAAATAATTTTTATGTTTTATTATTAGTAGTTAACCTCTTTGAGTGCTTGATAGATGTAGTCAACATGTTCTTATGTGCACACACATATACATATATGTGTATATGTTCAGTCTATCTCTTCCTGATAAGGTGACTATGATGTATGAAAATAGAAATGAATGGATCATATGATTTCTGACTTAAATCAAGGATTCCATAAAATGTTAGTTTATTTAATGAACATTAGTATAAACCTAATGGTTCGAACAACCATGCTCACCACACAGACAGCACAGCTTGTAGCCTATAAATCAACTACTTCAAATACAATCCAGAATATGTTATCTGAGTATCATATTGTTGGAATTGTTTTTATAACAACACCTCCCAGCTCCAGTTTGGTTTTCTGTCCTTTTTTTGAGATGGCATATGGACAGAAAGCCCTAAGTTTATTTTCTAATTTATCCATGTTTTAAAGACTGAAGATGTGCTCTAATCTCTTCCTAAGACTGGATCCCTCAGTTTGAAAGACTGTCACGAAGGATAAGCAACAACGGCTTTTTGGAAGAAGATAGACAGAATAACGTGTTTTCTACCTTGTTCTATAGTGAAAGAGAAAAAAAAAGCCAGGACAATGGGAGTTTAATTTCATTATTAAACAGCAAATACAACTCCAACAAAATAAAACCCTACACCTCTGGGTTGTCAGGTTCCCATGTGCAAATTAACTTGTTAGAGTCTTTTATTTCAGATTTCTTCAGTCTGTATAGTCTGTAAGATGGGTCAAAGATGCCCTGGACCATGGAGAGTTCCAAAAACCAAGTGAACTGACTGGGAGGTAACAGGCAGAAAGTAAAAGCATGAGTAAGTGAGTTCTTCAGGCAAAAGCGAAAGAGTCAAAACATGAATAAATGAAACTGTCACAGCCACCCAAAACACAAACCAGCACATACAAATATATCTCACATCGGGAGAATGAATTATAATAAAAGTTACTAAATGATCAATAATTAACACAACAATAAAATTATCCTTGTGTTTCCACTCCCCACAAAACAGATAACCCCCCCCACAAGAATTTATATGCCACAATCTACACTCCAAGTAGTAAAAAGAGGCTGATAGATTTATCAAAGATTTATTGACCACCTGTCAGGTGATGTTTCAGTCCCTCTTGGACAGATAACTAAAGAAATCAGGTGAAGATCTATAAACATGAAGGACTGACGTATTATGCTGGAGAACAATTTAAAAATAATAGTCTAGGGCCTGGCATGGTAGGCTAGCGGCTAAAGTCCTTGCCTTGCACGCACCTGGATCCCAAACAGGTGCCGGTTCTAATCCCAATGGCCCCGCTTCCCATTCAGCCCCCTGCTTGTGGCCTGGGAAGACAGTAAAAGACATTCCCTAGCTTGGGACCTTGCAGCCATGTGGAAGAACTGGAAGAGGTTTCTGGCTCCTGGCTTCGGAAGAGCTTAACTCTGGCTGTTGTGGCAGCTTGGGAGGGTGAATCAGTGGATAGAGGATATTATTCTCTGCCTTTCCTCCTCTCTGTATATCAGACTTTCCAATAAAATTTAAAAAAAAATAAATTAACATGAAATAATAGTCTATACTTAAAATGTGGCAAATGTTAAGAATTAGATGGCAGCAAGGAACTACGCAAAACAAGGTAATTTAGATAGGTGATCACAGACATACTCTTATTTAAAGAAACGCATGAAGAGGTGGGGACATTTATTTTACAGACATCAAAGGGAAGACATTCCAGCTAGAGAGACTCTCTGCCATACGAATTGTAAGATAGGAGGATTCCAGGGTTGGCAGAGACATGTGTGTGTGATTAAGGAAGAAAGGAAAATGCTCTGTTAAAATTTTCTAAGAATGGAGGCACTTGAGTAAAACAGAATACCTTTGCAGGGTGGTAAGCAGAAGACAATGGATTAGACTTCTTCTTGAATGGACTCCCTCCAAAAATAGTGCAAATAATAGACTCAGGAAAATATAACACCAAGCAACTAGCCTAGAAAATGGTATAGTCATTTAGATTAATTATTATGAGGTAGAGAACACATTTCTGAAAGTAGTTGAGCTGGAGGAAGTGAGGAATGATTCGAATTTAGATGTATTTTTGGAGGTCAAGAAAGGAAGGTTTCTGAAGACCTGGATATGATTGGCTAAAAGAAGACTGACAATGGTTAAGACAGCACTGAATGGCCACAGAGAAATCAGAAGTTCAGTTTAGGGACCATAGGCATAGCACTAACCAGAATGTAATCACAAAGAGACGGCCGGTGGCCAGATGATTACATGACTCTGGAACTTCATAGTAATGTCTGAGTGAGAAAGGACAGCACTGGAAATTCATCAGTGGTGTTTAGAACATTCAAGTTGGTGGAGACCACGAAAGTTGAAAAGTAAATAGAGGTAAAGATCATCATGACTCCAATCTTCAAAGGATTAGGAGACAGAGAAAGACTAAAAGAGATGAAGAATGATCAACATGGCAGGGAAACCACATGAGAATGTGGGTTTGAATGTGATCCCACTGGGTGACATCATAAAGAATGGAGAAAAATTTAGAAAGGAAGATCCTTATTAACCCTAACTACAGCACTATTGGCTGAATAGTGTGATGTAAGCTGTTTAAAGAAAAATCACAAAAACGAAGTGGAGAGTGGGAGTACAGACATTTTAAAGACATCTTTTGGGCCCTGTGCAGTAGCCTAGTAACTAAGGTCCTCACCTTGCATGCAGAGGTTTCCCACACAGGTGCTGGTTCATGATCTGCTCAGCTCCAGCTGTTGCAGCCACTTGGGGAGTGAAGATCTTCCTCTCTGTCTCTCCTTCTCTGTAAATCTCACTTTCCAATGAAAAAATAAATAGATCTCTAAAAAAATACAGAGATCGTTTTTAAATGGGAAGATAAACTAGGTTAAGAAAATACACTGTTATTACTATGTGAAAGCAACAATACCATTGGCACATTGATGACTTACACTTAGTTGTAGAGATTTCAAGATAACTGATGGAAAAATAATTCTTCTCAAATCCATCAATATCCATGCAAGAAAGGGATTGGCTGTAGGTAAGGTTTTCACTACAGCTAACATCCTGGAAGATGGTGCAAAGCTTGGCAGTGGGTAGATTAGGTGGCCTGAGTGTGTGCAGGTTTTCTCCTACTACAGTCAATTTTCCCGTGACCTTAGAAGCAAGATTATTATCTGGGAATCAGTAGAGGGAGGACAATCTGTGCAACTGCTAACTGGAAAAAAATGAAGATTTGATTAGCATGTTAGTGTATAACTCAGAAATCATATAAATTTTTTTCATTTATAAAACAAAACTGAAACCAATTTGAATGGCCATGTGTCTTTCACTATGCCATGGAAACTTCAAATGTATGATTGAGGACTGATTTTGATGGTTAGAAGTGAGTGGCAGTCAAAAATATTAACAATGAAATAATTATAACAGGATATCATATATGTGCTAATTCACATATAAGTGAATTATCATATATAAAATTATGATTATATAATTACATATAATTATATGTTATGTATATAGTGAAATAAATATATATATATCTGAATTGAAGAACTACCAAGGATGCGTGCTTGTGAGAAGTTGTTAGAATCCACTGCTCGCAGGTGGTAATGTAGTTTCAGAAAAGGCTAAGTGTTACTGAGAACGACTCAAACAGCAAAATATGTATCAGATAATTGATGCACCTAAATGAAACAGATGACCAATTAGGTATGATTAGGACATCCTCTCAAAGTCTAACCTTGGGAATGGAGTATCTGAACAAGATGAGGTATAAACAAAATCCTGGGAGATTAATTTTTAAAACAAAGACCTGGATACAGGATGGAACTTCAGTCACTAGGAATGACAACAGATCCAGTGATGGAGAGAGTGAAGGTGAATCCAGGGATAAAGATGCTTAGCAGGGAGGGGAAATGACCCGAGGCCCTAGAGTTGACAGTAACAACAACGTATATTACAGACCTCACTGGATAACTTGGATTACAAAACTGCGATTAAGGAAACACAAAGGAAACCAGCCTGAAAGCAGGATGGAGGATCAAGAATGACACTGGTCTCTTAGGATGAATGGGAATGGGAACACTGGTAGAGGCAAGCTGCACAGGGCATAGAGCATTTTCAGGGGAGAGCCAGGTGAGACAAGCAGACAATGGCACCATGTAAAGGGGAAACATGCTTGCTGGGAGAGAATTTCTAAATTTTAACCCAAATTTACTGGGTCTACAAGGAATTGTGCCTTCTGTATTACTCCTAATGTAATTCTTCGTTTTCTGGCAGATTACCTTCATTCTTAATTAATGGATATAACAGGGCCCTACACAGATCCTATAATGAGTGCAATACTTAAACACCTAAGGTCACATTAAAAGAAAACATCAGCATACCTTGTGTAAAACAGTTGGATTATTTAAACTGGATCTCCTTTTGTTGATTTTTTTCCCCTTCTTTGGATACATGAAAAAATAAAGCAATGGAAGATATCCTTGTTACATGGAAGAAGTGACGCTCTATAATGCTATTTTCAAGTTTGATCAATCATTTCCAACTCATTTCCTATTTTTCCTTTTAAAAAACCTACCCCACCAACAATTTCTATAGCAGTGCATAAAATAATTTGGGCAGCTGACAGGCAATTCAATTTCCTGGCAGATTTTTAGATAATCAGACACCCAGGAGAAACTTGTAAATTTGTTTTATTCATGGTCAATTTGCTATGGCACATTTTTCTCTACCAGCTTCACTCAACTTTTTACTCAACAGAGAAGTGGAGCATCATTATGTAGCAGCACAACTGGCTTAGGTGGTTAACCAGGCACAGATCATCATTTCGGCAAATAAGCCCCCTCCGTGCCTCCTGAATTGTTAAATGAATTACATTCAGGTCTTTCTATATCCATTAGAAAGCTCATACCAGATTCTTACAACTCACACACAGAGTGGAAGCAGATATAATTCCTTTGACTTTCTGAGCTCCTAGGAGCCCATTGTTGCTGAGGCAATTACCAAAAGACTAACAGACCAGTTGAAACACAGGCCAAGTGAGCTAGGGAGCTGGTGTGGAACCAAACCTAAGAGTGTGAGATCATGGGCCTACATAACTATTCTCTAAACAAGAAATCAATCTATCTATTGTAAAAGACACTCAATGAAAAGGAAACAAAATGTTGGCTTTTCTGTTGTTGAAAAGTGTCTCCAAGGGCTCAGGACAGCAGCTACAGGTATCCAGGAGTTGGGGCTCTAGTTGAAGCAGCCTGCTCTTTTACAGAGAAAAACCTGAGAAAGGGAGCCAACTTCAGTGTCTTGAAAGGGACATTGCGCTTGAAAAACCACACACCATGCTAAGTACACTTACCACAAGTGGGCCAGTGAAATCCAAGGGCCTGGAGAGAGTTATAAGAGGGAAAACAGAGGATAAAGCCTCAGCCAAGGCAAAAAGACACATACTTTGGTTGAAGGAGTATCTGCAGAAACCAGGAAGACACCTTCCCAGAAAAATCAGGGAAAAACAATAGAAAAACAAAAGCAGTGTCCTGTGAACATCAGCCTCATTCAGAGTCCTCAAGGTCAAATTACAGGACTGCCTAACATCAAGCAGGGCAAGTTAAATATTGCTACCTGGTATTTGTTGGGAGGAAAGATATATAGTGATTGTTTCCCATTAAAAATGGAAGCCAACTGACTTGCACTCTGATTTTTAATTTTGTAAAAGCTTCTGTGCTACAGTCTAACAAAAATGGTTGGAATTTGCATCGCAAATAAGATATTCTGACAGTCCGTTAGGCAACATTTTGTCCAGCATATTATCATCAGTAGCACAACTAGTAGATACCTTTGTCTCAGTTATGTGCTTCATTTGGAATACCTGTAATGATGAAATCCTCAAATAATTAACCCTTTTAAAATTTATTATTTATTTTATTTTATTTGTAAAGTAGACAATGGCACTTTGGCATCATCTACAATCTCTCTTCCTTTTAGGAAATTTTTTTTTAAATTGAAAGATTGTATTTGATTCACAAACAATAATGGTACATAATTATGGGGTGCAATGGCGAGTCTTGATCCATGATTAGATGATTTGTTGTCATGATTAAATCAAATGAACTAAGAAATGTCATGCCAAATATGCTTATTTCCACATATGTATTGTTGGTCTTTACTCACTGACATGCTCAGACAAATCTGCACAGTCTGCTTAGGTCCTGGAGAGTCTTTGGTCTGGGCACCACCAAGCGATTTTCTAGTCATTATGCATACGTATCAATGACATGACTATTATTCTTGTGCAATCAATTTCTGGAAAATATGTGCACATGTAGTGAAGAACATGAGCTGCTTGTCTTTCTCTATGTGGCCACTTTCACTTAACATAATGATCTCTGTTTCCATCTATTTTGCTGCAAATGTCAGGATTTCAATTTTGTTTATAGCTAAACAATATTCTATTGTTTGTCCATAATAAAATGGCTGAGAACAGAAAATGGATGGAGCAAATTCATCTTAAACTCATCAGCTTAAAAAGCCTATTTATAGTTTCTATGCCAGAGTGTATACAGGGTTTTCAACAGTAGTTTGTGGTGGATTATTTTTGTTTGCTGAGCTATCATAAGACCTTTATCTTTCATCACTTTTCCCCCATTTTTTGTTTATCTTATTAGCAGTGCCCCATTTTTTTTTTTTTTTGAGTAAAAGCTTTAACTGGTACCTGTAAGATGATAATTCAACTGACTTTTGAATACGTAGTACAGGGCCAGGAATCCCAGCCAGTGCATCAGACTCTAACTCATTGTATCCTATCCCACCCATCATCTTTCTTCCTTTCTCCTTTCTCATCTCTTTCTCATATTTTAACCAAAATATAGGTCTATATGTTAAACTGCATTTAAAATTATAAAAAATACCACAGAAAATATTTTATAAATAGATCCATAGATAAAGTCTTAGATGGAGAGTTTCCATCATCTGGTTCACTCTTCAAATGCCTGCAATAGGCAATTATAACCTCAGAACTTAATCTAATTATACCACATACGCATCAGGAAACCAATTACTTAAGCCTTTATCGATGCATGCTAGGGTTTTCATTGCCCAGGGCAGTAGAGCTAATAGGTGTAAGCAGGAATTAAACCCAGGCAAGCTGATGGGAGACAAGACCATTGTATTTGGTTGTGCCAGCTCCCTAAATTTTAGTTACATTGTAATAGATCATTTTTTATTTGTTTTGTAAGATCTGTTACCCTTTTTCTTCTTTGATACATTTTTTGCCCTATTTTTCTGGACACAAATGCTAGGTATATCTGTGGCACAATTGTGATCTATAAACATGTCTGTCAGCAGGTGAGTGAATTTTGCTGTCTGTAACTCCAGGGAACAAAGAGATTGAGGAATATTGTCTACACAACATACTGGTTAACCCTGTAGACAGTCTTTACTTAAAGCTGTTCAATGATCCAGAAGACAAAACAAAGGAAGACCCAAAGCCCTCCGGGGGTTATGCTGAAGTTAGGCTGGGCATTCCTATCCTTTCCCTTGTTGCTTCGTTATTTTCTGTCTCATATGTAAACTCCCAGTTGGTACAAGGATAACTTCACGGTCTTGGGACAATACAGATATAAATATCAGAACCTTTCCAAAGAGTTAAATAGCACAAGGAAAGAAGGGAAAGATGAATTTTGAAATTTTATCTATGCATTGGGAACAGAGAATAATGTAAACAAAAACACAGACCTGAAGAAGTTTATCATAACTACTGGAATCCTGCTCCCAATATTTAAAGTTATCACTTTCACATCCATGTTATTTATCCCTTTTGTTTTTATGCTGGGATGCTTTCTCAGCTTCCTCATTGATGAAACATTACGTATAACTCCTATTTCAGGGTTGCTATAAAACTGTGCAAATCAAACTCTATAGCTACATAATGCATACTAAATAGGCAGAGTTGATCATAAGGACATTGATTCATTGCTGTTGTGCTTATTATTACAAGGAGAGTAATCCCTAACCACAGGATCCTATATTTGTACGGAAAACCATTCATTACCAGTAAATATCAGCACACCATTCAGGAACATTATGAAGAAAAATAAAACGTTTGCAAAGGTAAGGGGCAAAGTTCTTTTAATAAAGGCAGGACCACAACTGACAACCTGAGGTACACACTCTGTTGGGAAAACAAAGAATTTAAAGGGCAGGAAACCTTTTATTTCTTTAAATGATAAGGGAGATACCTCACCAGATGGGGTTTGGTAATTTCTTACAACAGTGACATCACAGACTCAAAGATTTAGAATCAGTGAACACAGTCCAGTTAAAATACTACATCTTCATCTTTTGTGTCACTTGAATAATGTGCTTCTCATTAAATAATGAAGTTATTACGTGGGGGCATCTGAACAGCATTCAGCAGCAGATGTTTTTGCTGTGAGTGAAATTTCCCAATATTGACTTATCTTAAGCTATCCTGTAACATTTTTTAAAATTGTTATTTTTGGGACATAGTCACAAATCTGTGCTACATGAAACTTCCAGATGAAAATAAACAGGTGAGCGATTTCTGATGCGGGGCAAATTCTCCAACATGTTGACATCCTGCCTGCCCACATGAATATGGCACTCAGTACAGGAATCTGTAAGGTCAAGGATCTTAAAGCTATAATGCTATGGTTTGGCCTCAACATGCACTAATGGAAATATCAAGGGAGGATGAAGAGTAAAATGCTTCATCTAGGCTGGGCTTTTTAGACAGTGTGGTAATTGGAGTATTCTATTAGAGAAGCAATATGGTGAACCACGTTGGGTCTACAAATTTAAGCAAACTGCATCTAATTTTCTGCCTTGGCTCTATATTTTGATCAGTAGTATAGCTATTGTTGAATACATTCGTCTGCCTCACTTTTTGGAGTCGGGGAGGTGAGGGAGCAGGCAGAAGTCTGTATAGGTCTTAAGCCACACCGTATTTCCCAAACTTCCCTGTAGTGAAGTGTCACCCCATGACTCAGTTCTTCTCAGCAGAACATTAGTCAATATGGAAAAATGTTAATTCATGCATCGGGCCCTAAAACATACATTTAACTCTCTTTGATAACTCTGATGCTTCCTGCTGACTGTTTGAGAATACACTGGAGTTATTCTGAAATAATCATTTGAAAATGTCATATGGGTCTTAGAATGATTTTGCAGAACAGACGCAGGACTTCATCTGATGATTTAAAAGAGCCCAGCTGAAGTGTCAGGGCTATGGCAGAATGGGTTAACTTACAACCTGTGATGCCAAAGTCCCCGTCAGAGCACCTGCTTGAATTCTAGCTTTCCCAGTTCCTACCCAGTATCCTTTTCATGCAGCTGAGAAAGCAGGAGATGGCTTGAGAAACTGGGTGCCTGCCAGCCACACGGGAGACACAGGTGGAGTTTCTGGCTCCTGATTTTAGCATGGCCCAGCTCCAGTCTGTTGTTGCCATTTTCGGAGTGAACCAGCAGACGGAAGGTATTTTTTTCCTGTCTGTCTCAACTTCTCTGTGTCAACCCACCTTTCAAATAAAGAAGAAAATTAACAGGAGCTAAGCTGAATTGCCTTCTCATAACCTTGACCTTCTACCCTTCATAATAATTTTGTTCAATAGAGACTGTCTATTTTAAATGTCACTTTCTTGGTATTATGCAAACACATGCATGAACGGTTTGATTCCTGCATACTGAATGCAGCTGAGTATCACACACAATGAGCATTGTGTAAATATTCACATCCAATCTTCTTTGTTCTTGCCACTTTCGTAAGAATAAGGGATTATATGAAGCATCTTTCCTTGGGTTTTAATTGATTACTAACACCAGGAACAAACTTCAAAGAAGCCAATTTGGTAGAAACATTAAAGTAAGACCTATATTTACTTCAGTGGTTACAGCACACTGAGTTATCACATAAACTACCCCTCAGTGCTTCTACTGATTTTTGTAGGACAGTTGTCTGAGTAGTAATGGAAAGTTAGGCACACAATGCTATGCTATTTGAGCAAAGCTCTCAGAATAACCACAGCATGTGTCGGGGTGTAACATACTGTGATAGGCATCAGTTGCCACTAAGAAGCTAAGATTTTTTCTGTCCTTCCTAAACAACTGATTATCTTCAGATACAGAGGAACTATGCAACACTAGGGAATTTTTTATACTCCAAAGCAAACAAGAAGTTCTTCAAGGTTTTATTTACCTGGTTATGAGGGTGCTGAGGCCCAGAACCTAGAAAAATAGAGAGGCAGGGAAGCGATTGCTTTTGGTGAGGGCGTAGGCAGAGCTCAGGACAAGGCTTAGACCACAAAGCATTTCCCAGACTTCCATGCAGTGAAGTGTCACTCCATGACTCATTCCCAATAGTACTGGATAACTCAGCTTTGGTGTAAATAAAGCACACACAACTGAGATTATATGTGTTTAGAACCTGTTTCTAGATGTCAATCCATCATTTCACAAAAAACCTAGACTTTCTGGATTTGTATCGCCCATGTGTAAGTGATAAGCTGGCTTCACGTACCTTGTGTGTTTCGTCTCAGTAAATTCAGGAAATGAGTAAAGCTACAGTCCAATAAGCAGGGAGAAGGTATCCTATGCTAATGCATCATTCAATATGTCTACACTGAGGTCACTGGGTTTAGTATTGGCCCCTGACTCCAGCTTCCTGCTAGTGCAGCCCCTGCGAGGCTACAGTGATACCTCCTACAGATGGATTCCTTCTGTAGATGTTTGGAATTTGAACTGACTGTCTGATTCAAAACTTTGCATGAAGTAAGTAAGAATTTAAGTGCATTCTAATCAATTGGATAGGAATGCCCTTTCATAAAATGCAATCAAATATTTTAAAACTCGTCAGTGGGCAGAAGATTCTGGACTCCTTTTCCTGCTGGCTGGCAGAACAAGACCCAAGTTGGCTTCCACGCAGGTGAAATCCTCCATGAAGGGTGAAAATCAGCTTATGCCCCCATTTTATATTTTGACTTTTATTTATTATTATTTATTATCAAATGTGGTAAATTATATCTACATTAAGTTATAACCCGCATTATGTTAGGTTCTGAACTAGCTCTAATTTTCTGAAGATCAACAAGTTTAACTGTGTTTGGAAAGCATTAAACACTGAAATCCCAGCAACAATGACCATTTATTGAGATACAACTTTTAATAGCAAACACTAAATTTACTCATTTGTAGGTATTTCTCTGATAACATTTAACAAAAATTTGTGTTTAGCTACTTGAAAGAGAATAAGAGAAAGAAAGAGAGAGAGGGGACAGAGGAGAGAAAGAGAGAGAGAGAATATGAATCTTTCAACTTTTCACATGCTAAAACTGCCAGCCAAACCTAGACCAGACTGAAGCCGAGGGGCTGACTCTCCAGCTGGGCATATCACTACGATGTTGGAATGTCAGAGAATCAAGCACTTCAACCAGCTTCTATTTCCCAGGACTCATCAGCAGAGAGTTTCACCAGAAGTAAAATCAGAGGATTAGAACTAACACCCTGACATGGGCTTCCGTTAACTCAGGCAGCACTCCATGGGCTGGGTTGCAATGCCTGATGTGCAAAGTTCTGGCAATGTTCAAATAGAACTATGTAACCAGAACTCTTAAATATAAACAATAATGTCTTCAATGATTTGTGAGCAAGAAGGCAGAGCAGGCCATGAGAAATGCCAGCGCCACTTAGTGTGATAAAGGCCACACTGGAGTTGTCGTTGAGAGTTTCTGGCACTATGGTACACACTCTTCACATTTTCTCGTAAAGGGAATACAGTGAAACCTAGGCACTTTGCATACTGGGTCCTTTTTTATTCCCAGGCTGATTCCCACTTGGTTTCTGCCCAGGGGCCACATAGTAATCCACCCCTTTGTATAACTGTGGGAGTATTTCCATGCTTAATGGTGTGTACTTCCTCTGAATTCTCTTGAGAAAATCTTATCTAATTCTGTCATACCCCTCTGTCCACACTACAATGATGGCAGGTCCAAGAATCTTTCAACTGCTGGGCAAATACTAGTATCTTGTCACCAATCAAAGTGGAGCACACATATCAATAAGACTTCTAAGACCTCCTGATACATGCAGTATCCATACCACCAGGGAGAGCATAAAATGAAGAGAAAAACCCCACATGGATGTATGCAGATGGGGCAAAGGTAAGAAGAAACTGCTTCAGACATGTCCTCTGCTGTTGCAAAATCATTTGTTTCACACCGATGAGTATGACTAAATGCATATAACATTCTAAGTATCACAGTTATGAGTAAATTCCCACAAACCGGGAAAAGTTCCCTAAAGCAGCTTATTGTCACTAAAGCTCTTTGGAAGTTGGGGAAGAATGAGAGAGCTATAGTTTCAAACAAAACAAAAATACATTAAGAAACTAAAATAACCGACTCCTGGAAAATCAAGACATTCGATTAAAAATATGAAGAATGTAATCACATAATTTAGAGGAAAAAATACTTTGATTCTCACAGTGCATAATTGCCCTACCAAGAAATCAGGATTTTCTTTCCTCTATCTTTAGAACTATTCAAGCAAAAGACCATTAAGAGCCTGATGATCCTGCAAAAACATGTTTACCTCAGGAAAATGGTTGGGCAATATGGAAACCACAGGAACGGATTAGGCTGCCCACTCAAACACTCTATGTTGTCTTCAATTTAAGGTTTGATGAATCAGAGCTGAATAAATGTGAAACCCCACACCTCTTTCAATGACATATTCAAATATCCAAATGTCTATGATAATCATTTCCCCATTTCCTTATTAATGACACGAGGCTACTACTACGTGGTCCCCACAACCTCCCAAAGGTCATTTGTAACTACATCTCTGATGAGCGATGAGCCCTTGCCAACCACAGAATGAAGTTGATCTGCTGACAGTAATGAGACAAATATGTATTAGCTTCATGCCTCAGAAACTGCAGTGCCCCTAGTGAATCCTTGACATTTACTGTGTGCAATTTCCCCTGGTGTAAAATGCAGTTTAAAAAACAACTGGAATGCAGGAACATGCTGGCAATGGCTTTGTCAGCCAAGAACTGACTCGTTTAAACGCCATTGTAACCTGTTCCTCGAGTACTGATTAGGGTGTGTGAATAAATAGGCAAAGATGCTTGGAAGTACGAAACCATGCTTTTATAACAGTATTCTTATTTCAATCAAAACCTTGTAATTTTTTTAATCTTACCTTAAGGAATGTAATCTTTGCACACATCAGGTTTATATAATATAAATGTGAGAGGATCAATGTTGAAAGTGAAATCAAATGCAAAATCCAATTTCTGTGCACCATGATGTAAATACTATGCACTTTACCCAACCTATTTTCCTAGCAATGCCTTTATCTTAAGTAAGTCTTGCTTTCTGGCACTACCATTCTGGCAATTGTCATATGAAGGTCCTTTTTCCACTGGGCTTCTTTGCACTAATAGTTATATGGTTGGGTCCTTTTGTTTTCAGATTCAATTTAAGTTTCTCTCTACAGAAGGAAGTCACTCCACTAAGCAGGCCATACACACTCTTTGATCACATTACTCTGTGTTATGTTCTTGATACCATATTATACTTTTTGTTTACCTTGCCTCAGTAGTGGATGAGTTCCAGACACTGAGAGCCTTTCTCTGCCTTTGCTAATACCATAAAATGTTGCCTCGATCCTGACAGCTTCTGAGAATATTGTGTTTTCTAATGCGCACGTACATGCAGAAATGCATTGAAAAATACTTTCAAAAGGTTGGCATGGGTCAGTCCCAGAATTATAAATAATGGAATCAGAAAGATTCATGGTCCAATTATCCCTTTCGAATGTACAAAAAGGCAGTCCAGTTACACAACCAGACTCTGATTTATGGCTCTATGTTCAACTCTCTTCTTCAGAACCAATTATGACAATTTCACTTTGAACTTATTTCTCATTTTATTTGAAAGGGATAGTGACACTTCTTCCACACACATGTTCAACACATGAATGCACAGAACAGTCAGAGTTGGATGCTGGCCTAGCCAGGCAGGCGTACCTCAATGAGGGTCTGGAATATGTGGGTAGGATGGCCCCAGCAACCTCAGGTGGCACATGCTTCTCTCCAAGAGTGTATTAACAAGAAGCTAAACTCAGAAGCAGGGGCCATACCGAAACTCAGGAACATTATTACAGGACACAGATATCCTAAGGACCACTCAAGTGATGAACCAAACATGCCCTCAGACTTTGCTTTAAAAGCCAGATTTCCCAAACACTTTTAATGTTTTTAAATATCAGATATTTTGAAAACATATCACAAATTTAAGTACAGTTGTCAAATATGTGAAAACTAGGTATGCTACTTTTGAAAATTCTGTTGGAAATCTTAATGTTTTTGCAATGTGTTTTGTTTTTCTGTTTTACAGGAGCAGAAATTTCTCATAACTTCGGCAGTTTTACACGAAATGCTGTAAGTCATTACTGTTCACAATTTCAAAGACTCCTTTGCAACTGATTCATTGAGACCTGAGTACTTTTTCAGCAGAGCCACAAACAAAAGACAAACTAAGAACAGATCTTTCCAACAAACTGAGGGGAAGGGAACAAGAATGACACACAATAAGCAAACAAGAAAATGAAACAGCAAAAATGTAGCAAAAACCACTATATTTATAAAACGTGAAGGCACATTTTTTTGAATTGTGTTTCAGGATCTTTGGCATATTTCTAATAGTTACATTTTGTGAAATTTCTTTTTTATTATTAAAAAAGCGACTAAATATTATTGAAATTAAAGAACTTGCCTACAGATGCATAACTTGTTGTTGTTAACATGGGAATCCGATCCTAGGAGCTATTGTCCTGGGTGAGGTTTGGCCTAGCAATAAGGATCCCGGCATCTTCTATGGACACACTCGAGGACAGCAGTTACTGCTGCTCCACTCTCCAGCTTTCCGGTAAAGCAGACGCCAGAAGTCTGTGCTGATGAACCAAGGGATTTGGTTCCTGCTACTTCTCTGGAGGACCAACGCTGCACCCCAGAATCCCCTTGTCAGCTCCAGGTTTGGGGGATTTCAGAAGTCAATCAGTGGATGGAATCCCTGTCAAGCTCTGGCCATCTTCCTCTCAAAAAACAAAGCACCCACCCATAATCCTGTCTTTTGTTCAATGTGCCCATCAGTGTCTGCAATTCTGAGATACGGATGCATGTAGTACATGGAGCTGCACATACTCAGAGTAAATTCCCAGTGATGTCCCTTCAAAGCACAGGAGTACAACCAATAGAGATGGGTAGCTGTGGAGCATGCCCCCCATTTTAGCTCAGAATAATGTAAACTAAGTGCTAGAAAATCTGAAAAAGGTTCCAGTCTGTAATTATTCAAAACTAGAAACCAAATCATTAGAAACAATTCCCACGGATCAAATGTAGGAATCATACCTCCAAAGATAGGAATAACAATAATAATAATGAAAATGAAACAAGGGGAAAGGAACCATAAAAAAGCCTTTGGTGGCCTAAAAGATCAAATAAAAACTAGAGTCATCTGGCAAAAAAAAACCAGTAAGTATCCCATCAGGACAGAGATTGTTAAACATCAAGAGACAATCCTGAAAGCTTCACCGGGGTTCAGGCTATTGGCTACAATATATGATGTTGAGCTGGTAAACATTCATCTACAACTTCAAGGACTCCTGAATGGGTGATGCTCTTCTCTCCTATGCAAACTATCCATGAGTGACACCTTAGAGGAGAATATCAAGGCAAAGAGACCTGTTGTCAGCCCAGCTGTCCAAGTACTAAGTTAGACATTTTCCATAAGAAGCATAAACCTATCTGCAACTAGATGCAATTATTTACATTTTATATATTGAGAAAAGCAGCTCAGTTATATTTCTTCCTAAGAGTAAGCAATTAACGTATTAACAGGTTATGTCCCTTCACTGTTTTACTAGCTAGCATTCATTATTCTTTTCTTGAGTGAAAACACTATTTCTTTGCTCAGAAATCTGTCTCAAAGTGTTAGTTCAACATCTACCCTAGGCTTAAGCAGTGTACAGAAAGCATTAGTCTTCTCAAACCACTCTGTTATCTCTGAAAAGAATCATGATTCTAGTCAATCTAATTCAAAATCTATGTGGGAGTTTGACCTGTATGCCTGGAAAAAGGGAGAATTTCTTTCCTGCCTAAAACAGAGTTTTTAAAGTAATAAGTAGGATAGTACAGGTAAGTATCAAAATAATTGAACTTTCCTCCAAACACACAGAAATCTGAACACATGTATTTAATGAAAATAAGTCTTGCTGTGCTTCAGTTTACATGTACACAAATTCATAAATCAGATTGAGATTTTCAATTACTTCTGCTCAAGAATTCTGAATAGTGGTTCTTGCAACATTTGGTGCTGCTTTAAAAGTGTTCTGCTACTTTAACAGGTCAAACATTCCATGAAGCTGTGGAACAATTCTACAGAAAGAAAAATTACCCCAGAATTACAAGATTTCCTCAATTAGAGAAATACTGTGCTGCTGAAGAGACGATTGTCACTTGGAAGAAATTTGGAAAAGAGTAGCAGATCAGAGAAAGTACTTGTGTAAGTTATGTGAAATGCTACAACAATAAGATCCCAGAGATTTTATGTATGACAGTAAGGGGATACAAATACAAAATACTATAGATGTAAAATTTTGTATTATATCTCATGATAAGGGGCAGCCATGGCAAGATTGAGAATGGTAGGGTAATGTGACAAAGAGCAGTGCAATAGGATGATGGATTTGGAAAAAGTACAGCAGAAACAGAAGAGGAGAGTCTTGGGCCTGGCGGCGTGGCCTAGCAGCTAGAGTCCTCGCCTTGAAAGCCCCGGGATCCCATATGGGCGCCGGTTCTAATCCCGGCAGCTCCACTTCCCATCCAGCTCCCTGCTTGTGGCCTGGGAAAGCAGTTGAGGATGGCCCAATTCATTGGGACACTGCACCCGCGTGGGAGACCCGGAAGAGGTTCCAGGTTCCCGGCTTCGGATTGGCGTGTACCGGCCCATTGTGGCTCAGTTGGGGAGTGAAACATCGGACGGAAGATCTTCCTCTCTCTCTCTCCTCTGTGTATATCTGGCTGTAATAAAATGAATAAATCTTTTTTTTTTTTAAAAAAAGGAGAGTCTTAAATGCTTCTCAGAGATGAAAAGAGCATGCTGATACTCTTACTTTTTATAGTTGCTTTTCTCACATATTAAGATTTAAATATATGGTAAGACTGTAGTAAAAAAAACTTTTTCAGAAAAGTGAGTGAGTGTGTGTATGTCAGAGTGTATGTTATAGCTGAAGTAATAATAACAAGGATAGAGACAATTCTCCAAACCAGCTATATAGGGTCTCAGCTTGACATGGGTATGTTTCTAGTTCTTCTGTGAAGATCAGTCATTTTCTCAGACAAGGCAAATTACTATTACTTTATTAGAACTACAAAAATGAAGTGGCAGGATTTAAGTTGGAGTACTTCATACATCAGAAAGGAATCCAAGTTTGAACATTAAAATTAGTGAGACAGAATCTAAGGGATGTATTTTTGCCATTACACAACTCACTTTCCTGTTTTTCATAATTTGTAAAGTGACAACATCAAACTCCAATTTCAGTGTATTCTGAGATTCTTATTCACCAAACGCTGCTTCTCTAAATATATTTCGCTTTTGGTACTAAGCACTTTATTTACTACAGAGTGTACTAATTTCCAGGAAAACACCGATTAATTAGATGACACGCAAAACCAGCATATACCATTTTGTTTTATTTCTGAGAAATTGAATTATTAAGACCATAATTATTACATCAAGGAATTAACCCATAATGCTAATCAGTGCTACACATTCAGTGTTTCAGTCTCTCCCTGCTCTCTTCCCATCCACACATTGAAGCCTTAAGGCCTAACATGGCTATAGCTGACAAAGAAATCTCTAAAGGGAGCATTAAGGTTCCGTAAGATTTTAAAGGTGACCTTGATCTCTGTAAGAAATGTTGACTTTCTATGAAAGGAGTCAATAGGAGCTCCCACCCTCTCTCCTTCCCTCCCTCCCTCCTTCCCTCCCTCCTAGGTGCACATCCACAAGAAAGACCATGTGGACATCCAGGTGAAAATCATCCTTCAAGACAGCCCGCACAAGAAGCAAAACTGGCCAAGAAATTCAAGCGAGAACTTGAAAAATTTGAGAAATTTCTGTTGCTCAATCCCTCTAGTCTTCGGTTGTTTTGCATTGCAACCCATTAAGATTAATGCCAATCATTCTATACAAAATTATGGGCAAATTGTTGAAAACAGAAAAAGATGAAAGAAGCAGATGTTATGTTTTTAAAGATTTATTCATTTTTCTTTGCAAAGTCATATCTGCAGAGAGGAGCAGAGATAGAGGGGACGAACTTCCATCTGAAGATTCTCTCTCCAAGTGGCCACAACAGTTGGAGTTGAGCCAATCTAAACCTAGCAGCCCAGAGTCTCTTCTGGGTCTCTTACATGGGTACAGGATCCTAAGGCCTTGGGCCATCCTTGACTGCTTTCCCAGGCCACAAGCAGGGAGTTGGATGGGAAGCAGGACTGCCAGGATTAGAACTGGCGCCCAAATGGGATCCCAGTACATTCAAAGTGAGGACTTTAGCAGCTAGGCTATCGTGCCAGGGCCAAAACAGATTCTTTAGATCAGTTTTTAAAACAGAAAGCTAAATTATTAAGAATAGAAGAAAATATGCGATAAAGACTTATTATCAATGATGAACATACCATAAGACTTGTTACTTTAGGAAGACTCATTTCTTATAGAATTCCAAGGTTTTATAAGACAAGATAACTGTTAACATCCAATAACTTGGGACAGTATTGCCTTTTATATCATCTTTTGCTCTAATAAAGTTCTGATCACAGCTGTACTTTCGTTTCATGAATATTATATTGATTGATTCATAGAACTAAAAGCAAAGCACATCAGAGTTTTTTTATTATCCATTGTTTTTGTCTATATATCTGCCATAATAAAAAATCTTTGATAGCAGGGGATTTTTTTCCATCATAGAGTAGGTATTCAATCAGTAGCTACTAAGGGTAAATAAATGACATAACACATCAAACCTGCAGCATGAATCTGGGAGTTCAGGCTAATAAATTTCTTTATTAAAAGGAAAAATAATTGAGAAAATGTGGCTAGTGTGAAACTGTCATCACTGGGGACTTAACAAGGAAGATTTGATAATTAAACAGAGGAAAACTACCATTTGGGGGGAATTAAAGTGGAGATTCTGAATTGAGCAGTATCTAGAATCACAAACGGCTTTTAATAGATTACAGAACCATATACATTTAGGATAAGAAAATACAAAAATTCGGGCCCGGCGGCGTGGCCTAGTGGCTAAAGTCCTCACCTTGAACGTGCCAGGATCCCATATGGGCGCCGGTTCTAATCCTGGCAGCTCCACTTCCCATCCAGCTCCCTGCTTGTGGCCTGGGAAAGCAGCTAAGGACGGCCCAAGACCGTGGGACCCTGCACCCGTGTGGGAGACCTGGAGGAAGTTTCTGGCTCCTGGCTTCGGATCGGCACAGCACTGTCCGTTGCGCTCACTTGGGGAGTGAATCACTGGATGGAAGATCTTCCTCTCTGTCTCTCTTCCTCTCTATATATCTGACTTTGTAATAAAAATAAATAAATCTTTTAAAAAAAAAGAAAATACAGAAATTCAAAGAAATATATATTTTATAGATATACATAAAGAATATATACATATATATACATACATATATGTATCTCACATAGATACCTACATGAGGGGGTACTTCAAAAAATTCAGCAAAAATTAAACTAAAAAAAATTAAAATGTAATTTTTCTGATTTTGTTTGATACACAAAGAGAGCTAAAAAAAGCAAACAGAGAAAAGACCTTTTTTTAAAGGAAACCGGAGGCTTTTTTATTTTCATATTTCTTTATTTTTATTGAAGAGACTGATTTATTGTGAGAAGGCAAGGCAGAGAGAAAAATACTCTGTCCGCTGGTTCACTCCCCGAGTGACCACAATGGCCAAACTAACCCAATCCAAAACCAGGAACCAGGAGTCAGGAGCTTCTTCCAAGTCTCCCACATGGGTCCCAAAGCTTTGGGTCACCATCTACTGCCTTCCTAAGCAACAAGCAGGGAGCTGGATATAGTGGGTGGAGCAGCCAACATATGGATCAGTGCCCATATGAGATCCCAGAGTTTGCTAGGCAAAGATTTAGCCAGTAGGCTATTGTGCCAGGCCGTGGTTTACTCTTGAATTACCCACAACAACAGGGGGTAGACCATGTCAATCCCAAGTCGTGCATGTTGAAAGCAGCAATTCAAGTACTTACAGCCTTGCTGCCTTCCAAGATGCTCATTAACAAGAAGTTAGCAGAGGTCAGACCTGAATCCAGGAACCTCTATGGGGCTTCTCAAACATCATAACATATGATGAATATCTGTCCCAGAAGTAAATTTTGTATTGAAATTGTTAATTCCATATATATTTTCTTATTAATGGACATTTTCATGACCCTTTGCAAGTAGCCTTATAAAAATGAAGCTCACTGTCCTTATTCTGAAGCCTTTACGAACATAATTATTCTGCTTAATCTATTTAACAGTATACTCAAACATTTAAGGGAAGGTTGTGCCACACTGAAATGTTTACAGTTCTCATGAATGCTCTCTCCAATTGTCCAAAACACCAAATGTATGACTTCCGCCTGTTTTGAAGAATCTGTACCTTGAACATGTTGTGATTCGAATGTAGTAACAAAGCTAAACACAGCCAATGGCCTTCTGTACTGAAAGACAGCTAGATAAGACAAAAGCAACCGTAGAACAGCGAGGCACCTTGAACCCTGGGTTTAGAAAATTTTCAAGAGGAACTGTACTTGGCATTGAATTTAGTTTTGAATGGAAGTAACTTCTCCCTTTCGACTGGTGACTTTGCAGATTAATTATGAAACCCTGGAATAAAATGCTGCGTTTTAAAATCCCTACATTTGGTTATGCAACTTGAGGTAAGCATCAGCTTAGTTTAAAGGAATAAAAGTGCATACATTAGGAACCATAATGGGTGAAAGTAGCACACGAAGTAGGGGAAGAAAGAAAACAGCAAAAATCAGCATTCTATTATAGTATGCCAAAGGTCAAATTATGTTTAATAACCTTTCTAATTTTATGAGGTATAAATATGATGATAGTTGTGTCATGACATCATTTAGCCCTAGAATTGAAGAAGTGCTTGGTCATTTAGATAATGGAGCTCAGGATGGCAATAAGATGAAACTTATAGCACAGGGTGACAGGTTACTTCTTTTAGGATCATAGGCTCCTTCCCAGTGCTGCATAAAAGGGATTATTATATTGGCTTTCACAAGAATCTTGACATTTCCATTAAAATCATGATTTGACAGGTTTATGCATTCAGTCCCTTTCATTTGCATGGGATTGAAATTTGACTTCAGAAATCCTCAGACCAAATACATTTTAAACATCAGGCATACTTGCTTATGTACCTGGTTGTACAAGTAGTTGCAACATGTGAGACTACACAAATGATGTTAATTTCTAGCAGTTTTGATCCTTTCTAATTTTAGGTTTTTAATCCTTACTTCAGTGAGTGTTAGATAAACAATTAAAGGATAAAAGATAGTTGAAGGTTCGAAGGAGGGGTATGGGCTGCATAACATACCCTATTCATGGTGAAAATTAGGATGCTTACTGCTTAAAGAGCATGCATTTGTTATGAAGCCATCAAATTTCATTCATTGCTATAAAGTATCCACAGAGACTTCTCATTTATGAGGTCAAACTGGGCTTTCTTTACTGAGATCTATGCCCTTGCAACTGCATGGGTTTTCAGAAAAATCAGCAACTTGACATTACCTGGAGACTTACCATGTTTTTAAATACAAAGACAAAGGTAGGGCTCCAAGAAGACAGTCACATTTCTCTGGTTACCGTTCCCCGCCTTCCCTCACCACCTCCTGCCCAGTATCTCTCCCTCCCTTTCTTCTCTTTAGCAGTTTTTGCACAGTCATACTTAATCCACTTTTTATTTACAGGCTTAATTTGCCACTGATCATAATATTTAACAAGGAAAAAAACATTATTATTTCATGCTTCACAAAATAAGTGAGTCTCAAAAAGCCAAATATCATGTGTTTTCTCTGATACATAGCAGCTAATGCAGAACATACTAAGAACTGTCTAAAGAAATGGTCACCTGCAAACAGGACTGCCACTTTTCAACCGGAAACTTACAAATATAGAGCATCAACGCTAATCACATCCGTTAAATGACAGTGAGCTTTTTAACAGAATGCTGGGATAAATTCCCAGGCACATTAAAGTCTGGAAAGTTCCAGGGTAAACAACAAGCCAAACAAACAGTTCTATAAAATATTCTTGAATTTCAAAAGATATCAAAATATTTAGGAATAGTCAATTAGTATTACTGTGGGTCTTTCGCTGGAAGCCTAAAGACATATACAAACCTCTCAACACTTTGCTAAGTTTATACATAATTTCTAAAGTCACTAAAACCCTTTGTAGCAGTGGCTAGTAGACTAGCCCTTGGGGTAAGTCAGGTGCATAGCTTGTTACTAATAGCCTTAGAGCTTAAAAAAAAGTTAAAACATTCTCAAATCAAACAGCCAAATAAAGGAAGAATAATGTTTTTGTGGAAAAGAAAGATCTGAAATTCAAATCTCAGGACATATAAACACAATTTTAAATAATTTAATTATCATCATGGATATAAAACCACATTAGAGTGGGTATAAAGATGATCCATTTGTTAGGGGAAAATACACACTAATTTAATCTCTACCAAAAAGAAAATGGCATGCCACTCTGTAACCCAGACTAATGCATATGTGAGATAATGGTTATACTGGTAAATAAAAGGACTTTTGGATAAAAATCAATATTCGTTATAATTTGGGACACTCAAAGCAGGTGACTACAACAATGAATATATAAGCTAGAAACACTTGTTTTCTTTTAGGCCTGTTAAGTGAAGAGTTTTATACCACTGACATCATCTCATATTGTTAAAATCTGAGATAATTTTATGGCCAAGCATATTCTATGTTTCTATAACGGAGCACCCAAGATGAGCAATTTAAAACAAATAGAAACGTGTTGTCTCCCATTTCAGGAGCATTTGAAGGTTAAGGTGTTGAAGCTTAGCAAACACTGCCTGCAGAATCACCAGGACGAGGAAGGCAAGGGAGTAAGAGACCAGGTAGCAGGAGGTCAAACTCATCCTTTCATAATAACCCAGATCCTGGGAAGTCCTCATGGTCAGCTCACCTTTTAAAACACCTACATCTTAACACCGTCATGATTGCATTAAACTCCATCACAAATTTTTGAGGGTACAAACATTTTTGAAACTTTACAGCACCATTTAGGAGTAGATAGGTTAGGAAACCTGTGGAGGCAAAATTTCCTTTATAGTCACGGAATTTTAGGAATGAAGACACTGTTCCTGTGGGACATGATTCAGATCAGGTAATGTCTTTGGTCTGCAGTGACTTTCTAATATTTTAATTTTTGCGCAGTAGATAGTCCAAAACTACATACTACAATAAAAATTACCCAGTGGCAACAGATCCTTTCCAGGATGTCCCCACATCAGTATTATAGAAAAAAAAATAGGGGATGTAGTAGATTCATCTCACACATCCAGAGAGTTTTATCCTAAAGGAAAGACTAGTTCAAATAGTTGTATATGAAATATGATAGGGCTTGGCACAGTGACTCAATTGGCTAATATTCCCGCCTCAAGCATCAGGATCCCATATGAATGCTAGTGCATGTCCCTGATATTCCACATTCTCTACCTCCCTGCTTGTGGCCTGAGAAAGTAGAGGCAGATAGTCCAAAGCCTTGGGACCCAGCATCCACATGGCAGACCCAGAGGAGGCTCCTGGTTGACTCAGCTCTGGCCATTATGACCACCTGGGGAATGAATCAGCGGATGAAACATCTTTCTGTCTCCCCTTCTCTATAAATATGCCTTTCCAATAAAAGTAAATAAATTATAAAATACGATAGAAGAAAGTAACGGCAAGCAAGAGACAGGTTAGAGGACAATGGTGTCAATGGAACTCAGGAAAACGAGCAAACTCTCTCCACAGTGTATTGAACCAGCACTGGGACATTCACAAATACAATAACAATTTTTGGACAGAAGATGTCCTTAGAACTCTCTCTCTTTAAGTCAGCAGAAAATGAAAGACTATATGGGATATTTTAGTACAATTTTCGCTAAAACACTTAGTTGAAAATGTGCCTGTGTGTTTTCATAAACTTCACAATTTTGTGGTTGTAATAAATCCCAATGCTTCCATCAACAGTGCATTTTCAGTGGCTGTGACGATCAGAGGCATCAAGTGACTCAGTGAAAAGCAGAGCATTGATGGAAGACCTGAGAAACAAGTAGATCCTAGGATATCAGCCTACAACCGCAAAAGTAAGATAGTCCTACAGTTACTGAAAGATAGCCTCCTCCTTTTCCTACTGTCAAGCGTGAAGGGCTCCTCCAGTCTTGCCAACTGCCCTGCTTCATTCACCTCATCCAGGGAAACACAGCTTTCTTCTTGCAGTAGCCACATCTGTCCTGACAAGCTAAGGTAGAATTGGGAAAACGGACAGAGCTGAATTCAGCAGAAGTCTGAGTTTTGCAGAAGCATTTCACTCTTTCTTATCCTCTCCTGCACAAGAATAGCTCCCGTGGTCTCATGGGATACATGATTTTTGCCAAATATGTTTATAAATTTCCTAAGGCTTCAGTGAAATAACTTCAAGAATTAATAGTAGAATGAGAGAGAGAGGGAGGGAGGGAGGGAGGGAGAGAGAGAGAGAGAGAGAGAGAGAGAGAGAGAGAGAGAGAGACACCCCGGTAATCCAGAATATTTCAATTATGTGAACATTTTTTGCCAGCTATTCCAAAACAGTGACTGCAATCACAGATCTGGATGGAACTTAGCTAGTAAGATCAACAGCCAAGAAACAGGTCATCTCACAGCAGAAGTAAAAAGGAGGTAGAGAGGCAGGTAAACACACTAAGGACGACACATCTTCTTTTTCACTTTTGCATTTAAATTCTGAGTTATTTTTCATTGTGAATATGCATATAAAGTATAATCGAAACTAGAGAAAGCATAAGTTCCAAGTAATAAGTTATGTTATAAAAGTTTATCATGGCTTTATAAACAAGTAATTTGTCTAGAAACAACTTTCTAGTTATCTAGAGGCATCTACAAACAGGTCTTAAGTAATGTACAGAATACTCACGAAGCTCATATTTATTCAAGTAAAATGGTTAAAGAATGTCTTGAACGGTATAGCCTACTGTGTGTCTCTCAAAATCTAATACATTGCCCTGCATCTCAGTGCTGAACACCATTTTAGCATTCAGCTGGTGCATTCTTCATGGGCTGTAACTTGGCTCATTCATCAGGCTGAAATGGGCTAATTTAAAATAGTCTGAGAAAGAAAAGAGGGAAAAAAAGCTAATTGTCTGCAAAGAGGTGTTAAGAATGAAATAAAAATATAGAAAATTAGGAGTTGAAGAGGTATCTTTTTCAGCTGTCTCAGACTGCTGTCTGAGGACGCATACCAGTAATTTGTGAAGATGTGTGAGTATTGAATTGCTCAGTGCACAAAGCCAGTCTAGTGAGTGATAACTCCAATACCAGCTTTGACTTGAGTGGATTAGGTGCTAAGTGGGTTTAACAAAATTACCCAGAGCATTAGATCATATTCTTCCTACTTCTTGTGACAGAACCTATTATTCCAGTGGACTCACTGCTAAAAATGAAGTGGTCAAAAATAAGAAAAGGGGGAAAGGATATGGGGAATCAAAGGGATGGGAAAATTACACATTAACCACTGTACTTTGGAACGTTAAGAGGAGTTTGGTTGGAATCTGAAAGCACCAGCTTCAATGATATCTTAAATAGCAGTGATGTGGAAGATGAGTCAAAGTTATTTCCAAACCTTGCTACTTACATACATGATATTGGGCTGTATTGGGCTTCACAAGCATTTGGGATATGCACGAAAAAGTCAAAATGATTTCTTTCTATCATATTTCTTTCCCTCTCCTGTCTCTTGCTTCTTCTATTCTTCACTCTCTTTCTTCTCTTTCCTATATCACGGACAGCTATTGGATCATACACTTAGTATGTCGGCAATAAACACATAATTTCTGACCCAAGCACCACATTTGTCAAAGTGTAATGCGGAAAATCAGGTGATGCAAGGAAACAATTTGGCTTTAAGATTTAAGGAAGAAGGTACTTTCTAATTTGGGATCACACAAGTGTCTGTACGTGACACTGGCCCCATATATGGTTGAGAAACTTAAAGTAATGAAAGTTTCAAACAGTAGCTGAATAAATATTAGCCAGCTAAGCTGGACTGCTTATCTGTCTTTTTTCTTAAAAAAAAGATTTATTTATTTTCATTACAAAGTCAGATATACAGAGAAGAGGAGAGACAGAGAGGAAGATCTGCCATCTGATGTTTCACTCCCCAGGTGACTCAATGACTGGTGCTGTGCCGATCCGAAGGTAGGAGCCAGGAACTTCTTCTAGGTCTCCCACGTGGGTGCAGGGTCCCAAGGCTTTGGGCTGTCCTCTACGGCTTTCCCAGGCCACAAGCAGGGAGCTGGATGGGAAAGTGGAGCTGCTGGGATTAGAACTGGCGCCCATATGGGATCCTGGCTCATTCAAGGTGAGGACTTTGCCACTAGGCCTTGGCACCAGGCCCATGGACTGCTTATCTCTTAAAGAGTCAATGATAGTCATTATCATGGAGAAGTGAAGATTGTTAAAAACAGTAGTTATATATGTGTGTATATATATATATATAACTGTATGTAATACATATTATATATTATAACTATATAATACATATACTACATATAACAGGAAATGTGATGGAAAGTTGTGTATCAAATATGATCATCTCAACATACTTTAAATTCACAAACAGGCAGCACTTGAATTTGAACCTCTGGGGTTCTCTTCAGAATATGACTTTTCATGATGCAGTCTCAACAGTTATCTTCTAAACAAAAGAAGAAACGTCAGGGACCAAACCTCTCATCACACAGGACAATTTCATTTCAGACATCACAGCCACTACCCTAACACCAGTTTTACAGAACACGCGAGTTTCAATCTTGCATTTTTGTCATCTGTAACAACAGAAAACAATGGGTTCTTAGGCAGTAGAGGGAATGTTTCTTAAAAGGTTTCCTTGCAAGATATGGTGTATTTATACCACCAACATAGTTTTCACCAGTTAAACTGTAGTCTCTTCTACCACAGGTAATACCAACAAGATACATGTTGTTATAGCATCATGAAAATATTTAGAAATGGGGCTGGCACCATGACATAATATGCTAAGCCTCTGCCTTTGGTGCTGACATTCCATGTAATCATTGGTTCTATTCCGGATGCTCCAATGCTGAACCAGCTCCATGCTTATGGCCTGAGAAAGCAGCAGAGGATGATTCAAGTGCTTGGGCCCCTGCCCCCCATGTGGGAGACCAAGAAGAAGCTCCTGGCTTTGGAATGTCTCGGCTCTGTCTGCTGTATTCACTTGGGAAGTGAATCTACTCTTCAAGTAAAAATGAATCTATTTTTTATAAAGAAAGGCAATTTGGGATATGTTTGGCAAGAAGAGATGGTGGAACAAACATGCTTTACTTGGATAGAAATGATGGTAAGATAAGATCACATTTATTTGTACATTTTGAAATACTTTAAGGCAAGCTTAAGTGAACCTCTGTTAAGAATGTTACACAAGGAGATTCACCTGAGTGGGTGTGAGACAAGCCACTGTCACTGTGAATTTAAGAAACAAACGCATACAGCATGTCAGTTTGTTTATAACATTACCTTATTTGAAGCAGGCTAAAATAATATACACATATATGTTTATGTATTTAACTAGTAAATATATATATATATATAATTTTTACTATATATTTATTCTTCTGTTCAATTTATTTGGGGGTGAGTGTATCCATACAATTTTGATTTTCTCTCAATAGTATAAAGTATAAAAATGTAACTATTTGTTCATTTTCATGCTTGTAAAAGGCAGAATGACAAAGCAAAAGATCAGAGAGAGATAAAGAGAGAGAGAGAGAGAGAGAGAGAAAACACTGAGCTCTTCCAATGTTAATTTCCACCTAGTTCTACCACTTGGAATGCAGAGGCCCAAGCACATACTCTATCAACTGTTTCCTCCCAAGGTGCATTAGCAGGAAGACAGATCACAATAGGGGTCCAAGAGATATCAACCAGCACATAGAAACTGGATGTGAGAATTCCAAGTAGTGGTTAATGTATTGTCTCAAGAAAGGAATATTAAACATTAAATGCAATGGCTATTGAAATTTAAAATCCTGTTTTATGAACCTGCACTGTCTGAAAATACACATGGAAGGAGGATCTCGTAAGTTAATGCTAATATGCAGGCTTAAGTCTGGTCTGGCAGGACATATAAAGCAGAAAGCTTTTACTTTTCCCATGTTTTTTTTTTTTTCCAAATCCAATGCTTTATATTCCTACAAATGCAAACTAAGGGCATATATTTACTATGTTGAGTATAAAATGATGAAACCTGGGTATTCATTTCAGTCAATGATTTCAATCTAAGATGTTGAGTGCAACAGATAAATATTCATTTTTATTTGAAAGGCAAAGTTACAGAAAGAAGGAAGAGAGACTGAAAGAGAGGGAGAGAGAGAGAGACCATCTGCTGGTTCACATTTCAGTGGCCAAAATGGACAGAGCTGGGTGATCAAAAGTCAGGAACTCTACATTTCATCAAGGCCTCCCTTGTGAGTGCAGCAGCCTAAGGACTTGGGCCATCTTCCACTGCTTTCTCATGGGCAGGTGAGTGAACTGGCAGTAAAGCAGCTAGAACTCAAACCAGCACCCAAGTATAATGCTGGTGCTACAGTTGGAGACATAGCTTACCGCACTGCACTGCCAATTCTAAGGCTAACACTTTTATAACATGAATGATGAAATTTTCTCTTTTTGAAATGAACAAGGGAAATTAGTAAATAACATCATCTATTATAAAAATTAAGGGACAGGGCCCGGCGGCGTGGCCTAGCAGCTAAAGTCCTTGCCTTGAACGCATTGGGATCCCATATGGGTACCAGTTCTAATCCCGGCAGCTCCACTTGCCATCCAGCTCCCTGCTTGTGGCCTGGGAAACCAGTCAAGGACAGCCCAATGCTTTGGGAAACTGCACCCGTGTGGGAGACCTGGAGGAAGATCCTGGCTCCTGGCTTCAGCTCAGCACAGCACCGGCCATTGTGGTCACTTGGGCAGTGATTAATCGGACGGAAGATTTTCCTCTCTGTCTTTCCTCCTCTCTGTATATCTGACTTTGTAATAAAATAAAATAAATAAAAAAATTAAGGGATATGTATGAAAGCAGATAAAGATGAAAACGCATTCAAGCATAGAGGCTCAAAATAAGGCAAGAGGCTAAAGGGCAGAAGGAGGAATTCAGGCTACAGAAAAAAAGGATTGAGAGGGAATTTAGATGAATACATTATTTGTGTGAATTTGAAGTCAGATCTTCAAAGTAATGGAAAACTTGCATTCTTATTTTCATGGTAAAAAATAAATTCCTGTCATCTATAATTACTGTCTCTGTATACCATGCGCATGTGTGAGAGAATGTAGGTAACACCGAGAAAAAAATGTCACAACTAATGGAAGAAAAAATGATTACTAGTGGAAATTCTGCAGTACTATGCCAAGACTATGGCTCAAAATAGCTTCAGGTGGACAGGGAATACGTCAATTGCCAGTGGTTTAACTGTTGCTGACAGAAATCCCCTAGGGCAAGGCAAGGAGGAAGGAGCTAGAAGAAGATTTCTGGACAAATGCACCAGCCATCTTCCAACACGTAAACTACCCAGATGGATTCCACATCTCACCAAACACCATCTTCTTGGACCTGGGATAGAAGCATTTCTCATGGGTTCACTGACCAAGGAAGGATTCTCAGAGAAGCCCTACAGAGGGAATTGCACCAAGTGGAGCTCTCCTAGCCTGACAGCCATATTCTTTTACAGCTCTTCAGTTGTGACTTGTCATAACTCTAAGTTCCACACTCCAAAATTCCTCTTGCTTGCAATATGAAAATGATGGGACACTTTTTTTAATGCTGCTGTCAAAACGCTGAATAAATTTCGACTGCTTTTTGATACAGGGTTTCCTGATAGGTTAAGTTGAGCCACACATGGGAAACCCCGACATTCAAAATTTCATTACACCAAACAGCTCCTCTATATCCTTGGGCTGATAATGAAGGGTTTTGAAATCCTGAGTTCTCTGTTTTTCTATGATAACTTCCTAATTACAAAGAGAGTTTATCCAATAGAGTGATAAAGTCTTTCATTTTGTATAGAAAAAAAGTTTCTTTTTTTTTACATAAAATGTTTTATGTGCATGAAAAACTTGGAAATAACCTAAGGAAAATTTCACTGAAACTTATTTCACTGAACGCACACTCACTAAAATTAAAATTTCCCTGGAAGTATGAACATGTGGGTCAATGAATAGATACTAAGTAAGGGAAATATAAAACATTGAAATTTATGGGGACATGAAAGACAGAGAGGCTTGCAGACGATGAGAAAAGGAGACAGAGATTTCATTCAAATATATTAGTATTCCAGGTTCATATTGAAGTCATTTTAGAAGATAAATTCACTCACATTGTTGAAAAAATGTGCCAAGAAGTTCTTTAAGTGATGAACAAAAAGGTAACACAATGAGAAAAATTTATTCAGGATCATTTTTCTTCACAATGGCACTTACCTAGTGAATAAAAATGTCTGACATCACTTTTTTGTAAAGATAAATTATTTCTATTTTCTTTCTTTCTTTCTTTCTTTCTTTCTTTCTTTCTTTCTTTCTTTCTTTCTTTCTTTCTTTCTTTCTTTTTAGAACACATGAGGGCAAAAGGAGGAAGTGGCAGAATCATGTATGTACTGGAGTCAGTAAAGTAAGTGGCCTTAAAATGGCCTCAAACTCCAACAGCAGTGCCTGTCAGCTAAGCAACCTTACCAAACCACTTCCAGTCTCGAAAACTCAGCAGTCTCCATGAACGCATGTTGAAACACAACAGTGTGCACCAAGGTTATTTTACAGGCTAAGTGTACTGCTTCACAAAAGAAAAAATAATTGAAGAACTGATTACAAATCTGAGATCTTGGGCCCGGCGGCGTGGCCTGGCGGCTAAAGTCCTTGCCTTGAAAGCCCTGGGATCCCATATGGGCACCGGTTCTAATCCCGGCAGCTCCACTTCCCATCCAGCTCCCTGCTTGTGGGCTGGGAAAGCAGTTGAGGACGGCCCAATGCATTGGGACACTGCACCCGCGTGGGAGACCCAGAAGAGGTTCCTGGTTCCCGGCTTCGGATCGGCACAGCACCGGCCCGTTGCGACTCACTTGGGGAGTGAATCATTGGACGGAAGATCTTCCTCTCTGTCTCTCCTCCTCTGTGTATATCTGGCTGTAATAAAAATGAATAAATCTTTAAAAAACAAAAAACAACAACAAAAAAATCTGAAATCTTTTTTTCTACTTTCGAAGGATTTGTTATAAGCTTTGAGAAGGAGAGAAGAATATGCATATTTTTCCAGTTTTTTTTATAATAGACTTGTATGCCAATACAACAATTTTTGAAAAAATCCCACTTTTTAAGTCACATTTACCAGTTCTGTGCCTCAATTTTTTTTTTTTACTGCAAAGTCAGATATACAGAGAGGAGGAAAGACAGAGAGGAAGATCTTCTGTCTGCTAATTTACTCCCTAAGTGACCACAACAGCTGGTGCTGTGCTGATCCGAAGCCAGGAGCCAGGAACTTCCTCCAGGTCTCCCATGTGGGTGCAGTTTCCCAAGGCTTTGGGCCATCCTTGACTGCTTTCCCATGCTGCAAGCAGGGAGCTGGATGGAAAGTGGAGCTGCCGGGATTAGAACCAGCAGCCATATGGGATCCCAATGCGTTCAAGTCAAGGACTTTAGCTGCTAGGCCATGTGCCTCAATTTGTGTCTCATACCTTTAATAGATATTTTCCACGGACATCAAAGTACCTGAAAAATCATTGCCTTTATTATGTTTCATTAATTAAAAAAATAACTTTAATTGTTTTCCATGATTGTAAAATTGTGAAATATTTAGTATTGTTTTCAGTGACTTTGACATTCTGACTCTAACCTTCCAGGCAAACTGCTAGCTCTGCAGAATTGCAGGTACCCATGGTTCTTACGCATTTCCTTAGTTTGCAGTAGATCCAAACTCACAAAACCTTGATGCTCAAAAACCAGTTCACGTATCCTCACCTTTCACAAGTCTTCCCTAGACCATGTTCTTAAGGACAACCTCTGTAGTCATCAAATGGCCCAGTAACAGTTCAACAGTACCATTTCATTAAAGAGAACTATCCTGAGTTGTATTTGAATTCATTTTTTCTATGTTGTATAAGAGACCCATTCAAGCATGCCTTACTCATATTTTTGTGTAAAGTGTCTAAAATCATTTCTAACACCTGGTCAGCACTTAGAAAACTGATTTTGAGAAAATGATAACCTTCAGTATAATATCAAAGCACCGCCATGGTGCTCTGCCTGGGAGAACGATTTCCATATATGTAAGGGAGAGAGCTACTAAGAATGTTGTTCAAACAGACACACACACACACAACATTGATCTGCCTGAAGGCAGGCATCTACAGGCTCACTTGCTTGCAGGTACTGAGTCTAAGTCAATCAAATTATGCCAGTTCCCCCAACACCAAAATCATATTTCTGAACTTCTTGTCAGCAAGAGATTCAGGACAATCACAGGTTATTTGAGTACAGAAAGATAGTTTATTTCCACTGGGAAAACAAGAATACAACCTGTATTTCATAACCTGTTTCTGTATTTAACAAAATTCTATTGATGAAAGCATCCTCAAATGTACTGCTGCATTTGAAAGATGAAGTTATTTTTCTTGTAAGAGTAAACATGTGTCTCACTTAATAAATCTTTACACACAAAAAACATGTTTTTTTTTCTGAAAGAAAAAATAGATTTAAACTGTTTTTAAAACTGAGAGTCTTTCAGAGCTTGTGCCACAGTGAAGAATGTAAAGATTGCTTGAATTCAAGAGAAGGGGAAGAAAGGAATCCATCAACCTAATGGAAAAATATTGCAAACAAAAATAACACTAATGCTGTGATTTTGCATTCTGAAGGCCAACTACAGTTTACTTCAAATCTCATAATTTCATATAAAGAAATGTATATGTAGATACATAATAATTTATAATTATTTATTGAAAATATAGTCACATATGTAGGTAGACTTATTGTGAGTTGTAAGCTTTCCACAAATCAGAAATAGGCATAGATTCCTGACAATTACGAGTGTCAAAGATTTTAGTTAATGACAATCCTGCAGATGAGGAAGATAAATCTGTTTTTAGGAACCCTACACATAAAAGAAGAACAGTACATCTGCTGACTGAGCCACAATGTTTGAGTCTAAAAGATGAACCATTGCAAGCAGCTAGGCTATGGAGGCCTCCTGCATTTCAAATAAGCCATCCTGAGACATGTTTCCTAGAGAACTGATTCCTAACCAATTTCGTGTCAGAGGGAACAGAGGCAAGAGTCCCTCTGTGAGTCACCTATGGAGAAGCTTGTGGGATGGTCGCTACTAAGAGGGAACAACCTGCAGTAAGGGAGCTGTTTATTCTCCACCCTGTTCAGTGGCCTCTGGCCGTAAAGACTTCTGTTCCCATTCCAGACAAGGTTTCGAACCTTTGGGTTTGCAATTCCTTTTGCCTGGAAAGGGGTTATCTGTACACAACATAGGGTCCTGGCCACCTTGACTTCTGTGAAAATTCCACTTCCTCTAAAATATTTTCTCTGAATACCCTTTCCAGAAAACACTTAGTCACCTTCATTCCTTATTTGTTTTTTTTAAGATTTATTAATTTTTATTGCAAAGTCAGATATACAGAGAAAAGGAGAGACAGAAAGGAAGATCTTCTGTCTGATGATTCACTCCTCAAGTGAGCACAACATCTGGTGCTGAGCTGATCCGAAGCCAGGAGCCAGGAACTTCCTCCAGGTCTCCTGCACAGGTGCAGCATCCCAAGGCTTTGGGATGTCCTTGACTGCTTTCCCATGTTGCAAGCAGGGAGCTGGATGGAAAGTGGAGCTGCTGGGATTAGAACCGGCACTCATATGGGATCCTGGCACGTTCAAGGTGAGGACTTCAGCTGCTAGGTCATCGTGCCAGGCCCCCATATTCATTTTTTGATGTAACTTATGCTTGCCTGATCTTACACATTTTTCTGACTTAATTAATTTTGCTTATTTCCTACTGTGGAAAGGTAGGCATTTTAAGTATTAAGATTGTGGTGTTGCTTGTTCATTACTTCTTCCTAGCATGGAGCAGAGTAAGAACGGAAATATTTACTTGTTTAAAGTACAAAGGAACTACTGTTCCTTGGATCACTGGTTGCTAGTTCCCTCCACTGGAACAAATGCATATTTAGTTTGCTATCTGATGCACATAAAAACTCGCACATATACATCTGTGATAGAAAAACATTTTGACATGCTAAGAATTTTGTGTTTTTTCATGTGTTATTCTCAGTGAATATGGAACATCCAAGGCCCTGGGGAAGGTCTCCATAGATCACAGAAAAGAAGTAATGTTAATTAGTAACCTGTTATTTATAGAAACCTGAAGCTAACAAAATAAAAACAAATACATTTGGAGTAAAACCCTGTAGGTGAAAGTGCTGTCTGTGAGACTCAACATAACTCACATTTTAGAAAGAGCATGAGAATCATTTATTTTTTTTTACAAGTTTAACATTCTATTTTTATTTTTATCAAACTGTACACGTTTATTTATTATTGGTGGCTGTTATGCCAAATTCTAGACAAAATTTGAATTTATAAACTACAGATACCTTGTGGAAATGACTTGAACATAAGTTTTCATTAAGTGTATATATATATATATATATATTTTTTTTTTCATCCTCATCTAGAACTGGGTAGATAAAGCTGGAAAACAGACTCCTCTCTGAAACACTTGACTTGTCAGAACTCTTTCACCCGGACACATTTCTTAATGCTCTTCGCCAAGAAACTGTGATGTTGCATATGGTAGGCAGAAGTCACATGGAACTGCTCAAACTGTGGGTTTCCCAATCACACATGGATGATGTCTACAGATTATATTTAGCATTACAAAAGAATTTTCTTCAGGGAGCGGAGGGGAATCAGGCAAATCCAGAAGCAGCAGGGAGCTCGGCAGGCAGGTAAGAGAATCATTTAGACAGAGGTGAAAGAAATTTAATCCAATGTTGACTTTGACAAAATGAAGGGAAAATTGTACATACAAAATGCAAAAAGGACTTGGATTTCTGTCTCCACTATGACATTCAAACAGCAAGTCCCAAAGCCCTCTGAAACACGTGCTGGCTCTTGGAACAGCAGAACAGACTAAGGTTTATGCCTATGCCAAACAGAGATAATCAGAAATAGCTGTGACTGGTTGCTCTCAGCCACACATTAGCACAGGAAAGGAGCAACAGACACATGGAAAATACATCTACACCTGCAGGAGCCTCAGAGTTAAATTTATGGATAAATTTGCTCACAGATAATAATTAGAAAGTCACTGAGAATAGTCCTAAGCCGAGTGTTGGTAGGGATTACTTCTTGAGGAAAGTGAACCGTGTGAGAATCACCTATACAGATTTACACATCCTGACGGTAATGTTCCCTGAATGAAGTAAAGGTTACTAAAAGCAAAGCAGAAAACTGTCATGTATAGTGGTAAAAAGAATGAGATGAAGCCCCAAAATGGTAACCTTTCAGAAGAGGGAACCCAATCAGAGCTTAAATTCCCACCAAATAATTAACTGATCCCTGGGGTGCAAAACATAAGAAATATTCCAGAAATCACTGGAAAGAAGAAAGCTACAAGGCTAATAAATTTAAGCAGAAATTTTCATTTACCAGGGAGAAGACAAGGATTACAACATATTTAGTTGGGAGGCGAGGATATGCATACTGGACTTCACTTCAAATCATGGAAGCACTTCCTACTTTTTTTTTTTTTTGAGGAGAGAGAGGGAGAGAACATGAGAATAAATGAATCTCATAACCACTGACTCACATCTCAAAAATCCTCACCAGGTAGTTCATTTCCAGGCCTAAGCTAGGATACAGGCGCTTCATAGTGGTCTCCCACTTGGCAGATAGACATTGGAATCATCTTCTCTCTGCTGCAATGCAGGGTGCATTGGCAGGGAGCTGCATGAGAAGCAGATCAGAGGGACCAGTACCAACACTTTGGTATAAGAGGATGGCATTGTAAATCCACTGGGTCACAAGACCTGGAACATAATCAGGCACTTCAAAAATGAAGTTGCATGTTATTTTATGCAAAAAAAATAAGTGAGGTATACCGTTCACCATAACATGATGAAACAGACATGACTATAAGATATAAAAGTTCAGAAATATTGAAAGATATATTGAAAGTGACCGCAGAACAATGCAACACATAAATTCATCAGAAAACCACAGCTATCATAAGCAAATCAGCATGGATAGCAGATTTTCACATGAAAGAAACAGCAGAAAGAAACACTGGTAGAAATAAACTAAACATTGACCTCATTAGAAGCTTTAACATTCCCGAATCACAATGTAAATAAAAAATAAACTGGATAGGTGTGATTCAGTAAGGATACAATAGCATGAACAAACTTACCAAATACTCTTAGTTAACATGAATATATATTACATGAACATACTTTATGACCAGCAAGTGCAGAAAATAAAAAGCTGTTTTGAAAAAAACATGCAACATCATGCACATTTATATTCCTGGAAGCCAACATCAACAAATACCAAGTTAAAACACTACCATAATAGAATGCATAAATCATTGCCAATAATGCATGTAAGAATTATTTCTAAATTTGAAAATCAATTACAACAACTTAAACAATCAAGCGTCCAAAGCATAGTAACAGAGTATTCCGGATAAAATCAAAATGCAGACAGTATGGCACAGTGCATTCAATGTTCATCTTCAATGCTGACATCTAACTTGAGTGGCAGTTCAATCTGTGTTTCAATACACACAGAAAACAATGCAATATGCATGACTCAGTAGCCTGCGTGAGAGATTTGGATGGAATTCCAGCACCTTGGCATTGGCAGAGCTCAGCCTTTGCTGTTATAAACATCTGGGGAGCAAACCAGCAGATGATACAAACAAAATCTCTCTGTTTCTTTCTCCCTCTTTCTAATTGTAACTCCTGTGTTTAAAAAAAAGACAATTAAAGGAAAAAGCAAAATTCATGGGATTTAAGTAAAGTGCTACCTAAGACAACATTTTAACCCTACAATTGTTATAATTCATGAGAAAATGTGTTAACATATATTAAGATTACTTCCAGTTTAATAAAAGGTTAGATTAAAACATATAAAGAGGACAGCAAAATTCATGAGCAGAAAACAAAGATGAGAAAATGATTCAGTCCAAATGTTAGTTCTTTGAAAACTATTTCAATTTATATTCTCCTTACCAGATTGCTCAAGAAGAAAGTATACAAAATGCAACAGTGATAAAAGGAAGGAACTATAAGAAATTGTAAAGATCTAAAAATCATGAAAAGGAATACCTAATCCTCAACTTTATGCTGAGGAATTAGATAATTATGATGAAATACTCTTTCAGCACTTCAAAGGAAATTGACATAAAAAATACAAAGCCAAAAGCAATTCATAATATATAATAAAGACATTATTTTTCCATAAAGACAACTCCAGCTCTATGTATTTTCTTTGTGAACTTACCAAACACATTCACTAGAAAACATAACAATCTTATAAAAAACTATTGGATGAAAACATAACAATCTAACAAAAATCTAGGTATTGTCATACCTAGAGGCAAAAAAGGCATAGACATCATGTATAAACAAAATTGGATACCAAAATCACTCATGAACAAAGACACAACCACCTCCCAAAACATTACCAAACTGGATCTATTAATATACATAAAATAATACCCAGCAGAATGCATCCCAGGAAAACAACTTTGCTTAACAATGAAAAATAATCAATCCATAAATGTATCATTCTAATAGAATCCAAGATAAAAAACATTCCAGCTAAATTAAAAACAAAGCAAAGCTGTTTACTCTTACGATTTCTATTCTTCATTGAGCTCCTTATTCAAGTAAGAAAGTTAGAAACGAATTACCGATCTAAAAACAGGAAATATTAGCCTGCGTTATTCATATAAAACATAATTACTTCTATAGAACAAACTAAGGAATTGTGCATATGAAAAAGCAGAGCTAGTGATCAGTAATGAGGGTTAAAGCCTTAGCCTGCAGTGCCTGCAGTCCATATGGGTGCTGGTATGATTCCCATTTGCTCCACTTCAGACCCAGTTCCCTGCCAATGCACCAGGGAAAGTAGTAGAAGATGGCTCATGAGTCTGAGTCACTGTGTCCACATGGGAGACCACAAAGAAGTTCCTGGCTCCTGGCTTCTGCATGACCCTACACCAGTTGTTGCAGTTATCTGGGGGAATAAACCAAAGGCTAGAAGACTCCCACTAAGCCACCATCAGTTACTCCAGCCTCTTGTATGGATACTGATTCCAAAGCACACTATGAAGTTATATTAATTAAAATAGCAAAGTACTGACATAAAAATTGACATAGTGGAAACCAATAAAGAATCTGAAAAAAGATTCACTCATTTACAGTCAACTCAGAATATCCACTGTAGAACCTATCCTCACACTATACCTTGCTAAACATACATTGGAGAAATGACAGGTTCTTGACTGAAAAGTGCTGCAAAACTGGACTTATCTAAATAAAAGAATGAAATTAGATCATGCCTGTCACCACATACAACAGACAACTCAGAATAAATTAAAGAGCAAAACGGAAACTCGGGCAGCAACAAGAATGTGAGAGGAAAACGGTGAAAATACTTCAGGTAATTGGCATAAGTAATGATTTTTTTGGATAACACTGCAAAAGCAATAAAACTAAAAGTAGACTGAGGGGATTATATTAAATGAAGTAGTTTCTGCAAAGCAAAGGAAACAATCAACAGAATGAACAGACAACCAAGACGATGGGGGAAAATATTTGCAAGCTATTTGATAAAGGATTACCCTCTAGAATATGTAAGGAAAAAAACAAATGTTGACCATACAAAACACTCAGTCAGCTAGGAAATGGAGCAAGTGAATAGATTATCCTTAAAGAATGCAAGTGATGAAAATAGATTGAAAAAGTGCTTAATACTAGTTAACACCAAGCAAATGCAAATCAGATACCAAATGAGATAAAACTTCATGTGATTAGCATGGCTAATGGCAAAAAGGAACAAATGTTGGAGATAACATGGAGAAAAATCAGTCTGAACACACTGTTGGTAGAAGGGTGAAGTGGTATTGCTACTAGAGAAATGAGGGTGGAAATTCATGAAAAAGCCAGAATACAGTGAAAGACACAGTGAGAGACACGCATTCTGCAGTGGTGAAACGCTGCGTGTGACACCACACCCCATGCTGGAGCCCTGGGTTCACATCCTAGGTGTTTCCTTCCTTTTTTATTGTTGGCCAGCTAATTTGCATTCTGGAAGGCAGTCATGACGGGTCAAGTGACAGGACTCTTGTAACATATCAGTTGGTCTGAAATGCCTTCTAGTACTTTAAATTTGGCCCAGGTTAGTTCTACCTGTTGCAAATAAATAAAATAAAGCTTTCATAAAAACATAAAAAATCAACTGTATAATCCACTAAACCAATTATTGGGTGTACATCCCTACTGAATGAAATAATTTGATTAAAGAGCTACCTATGACATCATATTTATTATAGGACTATTCAAAATAGCCATGATGTAAAATATACCTCAATGTCCATTAAGGGGTGAGTTGATATAGAATGTGTGTGTGTGTGTGTGTGTGTGTTTGTGTATAAGAAGCACTCTTAAAGCATCAAAAACTTAAGTCCATCATTTACAAGAAGCTGAAAGGACTAATAGGCATATGTAATATAAAACAAGACAGAGAGAGAAAAGGAAACACTTAAATATTCTCCCCTATATTTGGAAATGAGAAAAAAAAAACAAACAACTTTCCCAGACACTGAAGAGTGATTACTGTTGGTGTTAAGAAAGCTGGTGGTAGCAAAGACAGGGGGACGATTGCATAATATCCCAGAACTCCATGGAGTAGATGAACCATAGCTTTCTTATCCAATCCTCTGTTGATGGGCATTTTGGTTGCTTCCATGTTTTTGCAATTACTGATTGTGCTGCTATGAACATAGGAGTGCATGTTGGTTTCTCATAAAACAATTGTTCTGCATATATTCCTAGGAGTGCTATTGCTGGGTCATACGGTATGTTGATTTTGAGTTGTTTGAATAGTCTCCATACTGATTGCCATAGAGGGTGTACCAGCCTGCAGCCCCACCAGCAGTGGAGTAGGGTTCCCTTTTCCCCACAACCTCGCCAACAAGTGTTGTTGGTGCTTTTATTCATGTGGGCCAGTCTTACTGGCGTTAGGTGGTACCTCATTGATGTTTTAATTTGGATTTCCCTTATTGCCACGGAACTTGAGCATTCTTTCATATGTTTATTTGCCATTTGGGTTTGTTCCTTTGTGAAGTGTTTGTCCATTTCCCATGCCCATTTCTTGAGTGGCTTGTTTGTTTTGACATTTTGGTTGTTTTGTAGCTCTTTGTATATTCTGGAGATCAGCCCTCTATCACCTATGTCGTGTGCGAAGATCTTCTCCCATTCTGTGGGTTGCCTTTTTACTTTGTTGATTGTTTCTCTTGCTGTACAGAAGCTTCTTAGTTTGATGAGGTCCCAATTGTTTATTTTGGTCTCGATTTCTACTGCATTTGGAGTCTTTTTTAGGAAGTGAGGGCCTACCCCTAAGTGTTGCAGTGTGTTTCCAACATTTTCTTCCAAAAGTTTGAAGGTTTCTGGATGTAGGTTTAGATCTGTTATCCATTTAGATCTGATGTTAGTGTATGGTGAGAGATGTGGATCTATCTTTTTGTTTCTGCAGGCTATTAACCAGTTGTCCCAACAGCATTTATTGAACAGACCTTCCCATTTGCCTGGATTGTTGTTTGTCTTTTTGTCAAAGATTATCTGGCTGTATCTGTGTGGGTTCCCTTCTGGTGTTTCTATTCTGCTCCATTGACCTTCCTCTCTATCTTTGTGCCAGTACCACGCTGTTTTGATAACCACTGCCCTATAGTATGTCCAGAGGTCCGGAACTGTGATTTTCCCCTGCTAACTTCCTGTTCTTCAGGATGGTTCTAGCTATCCGTGGTTTTTTGTGCTTCCAGATGAACCTTTGGATCATTGTTTCCAGTTCCATGAAGAATGTTTTGGGCAATTTGATTGGGATTGCGTTGAATGTATATATTGCTTTTGGCAGTATAGACATTTTAATGATATTGATTTTACCTATGCAGGAGCATGGGATGTTACTCCATCTTTTGAGGTCTTGTTCAATTTCTTTTTTAAGTAGTTTGTAGTTTTCTTCAAATAAGTCTCCTACATTTTTGGTTAGATTTATTCCCAGATATTTCATACTTTTCTCTGTTATTTTGAATGGTATCTTGCTGGTTAAGTCTTTTTCCATCTTGGGGCTGTTCGCATACACTATGGCTGTTGATTTTTGTTCATTCATTTTGTACCCTGCCACTCTACCAAACTCTCGTACAAGTTCTAGCAGTCTCTGTATTGAGTCTCTTGGCTCTTCTACATAAAGAATCATATCATCTGCATATAGTGAGAGTTTGACTTCTTCGTTTCCCATTTGGATTCCTCTGATTTCTTTTTCTTGTCTTATGGCCTCAGCGAGTACCTCTAGGACTATGTTGAATAGTAGTGGAGAAAGTGGACATCCCTGTCTTGTTCCAGATCTCACTGGGAAGGGTTCCAGCTTTTCTCCATTCAGTATGATGCTGGCGTTGGGTTTTTCATATATGGCTTTAATTATGTTGTGGATTTTTACATCTATGCCTACCTTGGTTAAGGTTCTTTGTGGCCAAATGGGCCAAACTGGAAACCATAGTGCTAAGGGAAATGAGCCAATCCCAAAAGGTTAAATACCACATGTTTGCCTTAATTTAAGATGATATGATGTTATGTATAACATGTTATGTTATGAATGTTATATGTTGTGTATAAACTAAAATTGAAGTGTAGGTGAGGTGGTCACAGAAGGTGGTTGGGAACTCGCATTTACTTTTAACATATTGGTTACTCATTACTATGTCAATTAATTCCATAATGATGTAAATTTTTGCTGATGGTATGTTGGAGCTTTCAGTTGACTGGGATGATACTCTGCTGGCTCTGTCTTCAGACCAGAGAGGGTATACCTAAGAAGCCGTTGAACTTGACTGGACAATAAGATGCTGGACTCTATGTTTGGTATATGCTTGCAATGGGGGAATCTCAACTGAACTTGAGCTGTGGTTATGCAACAAGGTGGAGGAATCCACCATGGTGGGAGGGTTTGGGGAGGGGTGGGGAGAACCCAAGTACCTATGTAACTGTGTCACATAATACAATGTAATTAATGAAGTAAAAATAATAAATAATTTAAAAAAATATCCCAGAACTCAATTAGGCAGTACAAGTTCCCAGGGTTTTACAATTTAGTGGAGTAAACACAGTTCAAAATACATTCTTAAAAATCTTAGCAAGACTGAGAGAAGAAATCAAATATTGTAAGTAATAGGTAATAGTGAAGAGGAGGGAATGTCAACTACTGAGATGTGAACACACACAATACTTATTTACTAAAGTTTCACACTGTACCCCATAAATAAGCGCAAGTGCTAAGCATCCAATAAATGATCTTTTCAAAGTAGCTTCAGATCAACACAGAAAATAAATTAATTTGGTCATGTTATGCTGAATCCATACTGTGTAACCCTCTCTCTCCCATAACACCCTATTATCTAGTTTGTTCTTATGTTTTGCCCTCTTAGAAACTGCTATCTAAACAAAGGCTTGGGTATAACACCATAAAAAACAAAGGGCTTCATTTGGAAAATAGATACATTAAAAGTAATATTTACATACAATATATAAGGCAGAAAAAATTCCTGGGGAAACATTCAATTATATGTATGAATTATGAAATCCTTATGCTATGAGACACAGACTGACAGAAATACTACAAACCACATATTTCTATTTGTGTAACTTTTAATCAGAGGTTTGACAGACAGAATAGTAGAAATAAGAGAATAAGGTGCCTGCTGGGTATGGGAACTGACAGGCACTAGGGAACATTCTAGTTTGAGAGAAATGTTCCTAGTCTTGGATGGAATGGTTGTTACTTAGATGGACAACTTATCAGAACTTAAATAATCACATACTTAAAATCTCACAGTTTCTCCACGTACAAGTGTTACCTTATTTAAAAATAAATTCTGCCAAGACATGGAAGTGGTTTTGAGAGAAAATTAAGCTCAGCTGTAGAAAAATTAGAGTTATTTAGACATCTGTGTACACTTTTTAAACATACCCAAATGTTTATAAAAAATGTATTATCCAAAATGAAGTAATGATATTTAAGCACAGGAGAGGAAATAAGATAAAGATAATTTTTGAAGATGTACAGTAGTTCTTTAATTTTGCCTTTGTTCCTGTCACTTAATACAAATGTTCACTGCAAATTTTTCTATGTTGTATTTACATTCTGTCTGGTTTTTTTTATTCTATCTGATCACCAATGTTTTAAAGCAGAGATGATGTTCAGAGGTTAAGGCACCATCTACTGATATCTCATCTAAATTCCAGTTTGAGTCCTGACTGCTCTGCTTACCATCCAGATCCATTACTCTTTTTTAATTTTATTTTTAAGCTTTATTTACATTTATTGGAAAATGAGATTTACAGAGAGAAGGAGAGACAGAGAGAAAGATCTTCCGTCAATGGTTTACAATGACTGGAGCTGGGCTGATCTGAAGCCTGGAGACAGGCGCCTCCTCTGTGTCTCCAATGGGGGAGCAGGATCCCAAGACTTTGGGCCATGCTCCACCACTTTCATGTCCACAGACAGGAAGCTGGGAAGGAAGTGGAACAGCTGGGATATGTACTGGTACATGTGCCCATTTGGTACCCCAGTATATAAAAGATGAGGATTTAACCACTAGGTTTTCATGCTGGGCCCACAGAATCATTCAGGCAGAGATGGCTTAAATGCTTGGCCCATGCTACCCTGTCAGAGACCTGGACAGAATTTCTGGATCCTGGTTTAGTGCTGGCCCAGTCAGGCCTCACCATAGCAGTCATTTAGGAAGGAAACCAGCAGATGAACAATCTCTCTCTTATTCTACATTTCAAATAAATAAATAATTTAAAAAAATACCCACAGAGATCTACAAATAGTTCCTGTGATGGTTCATTCCTAAACCAGTTGATATTTAACATAAAAAATTTCAAGGAAATCACCAAAAATTATTTTTAATCTCCAAAAGTTGAAGAATTAAAGAAATGTGGAATTATCAAACTTAATTCATACATTTTAATATTTATATCTTTCAACAAAATTGATAATTTGTTTTCACTTAGAAATTTGAACACAATAGAAATTTAATCAGGAATATTTTCTTTTTTTAAAGATTTATTTATTTTATTGCAAAGTCAGATATACAGAGAGGAGGAGGGACAGAGAGGAAGATCTTCCATCCAATGATTCACTCCCCAAGTGACCGCAACAGCCAGAGCTGTGCTGATCAGAAGCCAGGAATTCAGAGTCTCTTCCAGGTCTCCCACGTGGGTGCAGGATCGTAATGCTTTGGGCTATCCTTGACTGCTTTCCCATGCTACAAGCAGGGAGCTGAATGGGAAGTGGGTTCGCCAGGATTAGAACTGGCACCCATACCGGTTCCTGGTGCATGCAAGGCAAGGACTTTAGCAGCTAGGCTATTGCACTGGGGTGAATCAGGGATATTTTCACAGCGAAATCCCAGTTATTCCTTGGTTATTAAATATTTAACTTCAGGAATGCCATTTTTCTTAATTGCATTCAATATCAATAATACAGCATCACATTTCAGTTTTCAGTCTGAATGGATATTTAAATCTGACAATAGCAAGACTTTTCTACCCTGAGAAATTATAAACAGGATTATAACATTTCCTGGCTGGTGGGCATTTCCAAACTTGTTTATAGTACCCTGTGTCTGATTAGAAATGTCACACACTTCTTTGATAAACGAGACATGAGTTCCTGTTTCAGATTAGGTAGGAAACACAAAGGATGAACATCAAGACTACTATACCTTCTCATTCTCCACTTTGATTTCAACAACATTCCCCGATTCTTCAGAAGGAGGAAACACTCCCTGTGATCTCAATTTGTGTTTCCTTGGCTAATCAAGGCATTCAGACTCAGCTTGGCCATACTCCACACTGCTATCCCAATAAGCTCAGTGGGGCTAAGGGTGATCGCAAATGGAAAAGTGTGTAAGGTTGCGAATGCAACATAAGGGAGGGAGTTGATGAATCAGAGATGGGTGTTGAAGATAATAACCGAAGCATAAAAGCCACCAAGCTCAGAACTGCACTTCCAGGACTTCTCTGCTTTCTTGTGAGGTAGAATACCCATATTTTGAATGCAAAATCTTCATTTTTAAAATATAGATTCCAACAGTTTTATGCAGTGGCAAGCTGAAGATCACCTTCTGATCTGAAATCTTTTATAGTTTATCAGTTTTTAACCCATAAAATGAGACTATTTCTTAGTTCCTCTCATTTGCATTTCATCAAGGGAGATGTATCCATCTCCTTTTTGAAACAGAACAACCAAGACTTACCCAAAGAGTTCACTGTATAAACAAGAAGCAGCTCGTGGTCCCTCATTATCTGATTCCCTACAAAGTGACATTTTCTGTGTCCTGGAGAGGCAGCTAGACTTCAAACATCATCAGTCCTAAAAGGTCAGTTCAGGTTTAGGAAGTCAAGAGATGTCAAGGCAATGTTCATCTCCTTTCTCCAACCTTCATCTCTAGGCTCTTTCTGCCTTTTCTCCCCTAGTGTCATCACTCGTCCCGCTATTCATCTAGCCCCAAGATCCATGGTTAGGAAATAAAAAAATGGTAAAAAAAAAAAAATAACATTACCAGACAAAGCATCTATGGGTACCAAAAATCACTTTCACTTTAAAAGGGAATCTGAGGAAGAGATAAATATTTAACTGAAACAAGTTACATAATAATGAGAATAAGGCCACATAACCATAGGTGGGTGTGCAAACTTGTGGTGATAAGTTTACACAAATACCTACTAGATGATGTACTGCCTTCTATTCTGACAATGAGTGATCGATCCATAACTACTTGATATAGAAAAATCTAGGGAAGTTTCCCACAGATATCGTAATCCTTCTTTCGGTATAACTACTAAACTCGAAACAGAAAAGACACGTGGAGAATTTTACATAAAGTTACAGTTATGTGTTAATTATGAAGCCTCATGATGTGATCACCCTTATATTTATTAGTAATTCACTTCTTCCTTTTTAATTTAGTGGCTTTTCAGAACATATGGACATACGTAACATGCCAGGAAAGACTGGTATTTATTAAACCTCACTGCCAGAAAGTCACAATAAATTACGTAACAACTATATCACTAAGAATTGTAGTTTACACTTTCATGAAAATTTAAGGAAAATTCAGTATGTTTATTAGGACATACGTCTGCTTTGTGACTTCTTATTTGTAACTTTGTATGGGTTAGATTGGAACAGCCCATCTTCCCAGACAGGCTGATGGGACTCTATGTCAGCTCTCAGCAGCCCAGGGAAGGACCTCTGCCTTTCCAAGGGAACTGATCAACACGCTTCCATCCATCAAACCATTGCTTTTTCAAAGGGATTTTAACAGATTGTGTCACAAAGTTCAAGGGTGTATTGAGACAACTGGCAAAATCTCACAGCACCAAGTCCAGGTTACTTTCACCAGGATTTTTACACTGGCAGAGTTATAATGCTAAATTAATATGACTGAGTTTTCCCAAGAACTGCTTAGAGAATGGATACACAGCCTTATATCTGGCACACACAGGATCCTCCTCCTTCTCCACCTTCTCTCATTCTTTCTTCTCCTCCGTTTCCTTCTCTCTCTCTTACACACACACACACACACACACACACACACGCCTCTCTCTCAAAAACTTCATGGAAAATTCATACAGAAGAGGAATTCAATGCATGGCTAAATGTTGCAAGATTTACTTATCTGAAATAATTGCATAGAAACATGTAGCAAGTGAATGAGGGAGAGACAAATAGAGTTTTGGTATCCACTGCTTCATGGCACAGTGGTTACAATGGCCAGGGTAGCAACAGGAGCCAGCAGCTTCAGCTGGGTCCCACACATGGACTGCAGGGACCCAATTCCTTGGGCTATCTTGTTTCTCCCAGGTCATTAGCAGAACCTCACATTGGAGGTGGAGCAGTCAGGACACAATCCTGGACTGAAGTATGATGCTGGCCTGAAAGGCAGCAGGTTTACCCACTCTACCACACCAGCAGCCCTGGTGCAAAGGTCATTCGAATTTCCTACCTCATTTTTTTCGTTCTGTGCACTCCCAAGAACTATCTGAAGACTCCTCATCTACACAAATACATCCAAATGCAAATACATAATTGTCTGATTTTTACAAAAGCAGAAATACTAAAATAACCCACCATAAGAAAGGAGTAGGGTAAGCACATAGGAAGTCAAATTAGTTAATGTCTGAAAAGAATGATACAACGTGTCAATATCTGCGGTTTGGACAATTTAATCACCCACAGACACCATAATTGCTGCGTTAATTATTTTCAGAAGCTGACATTCTTGGCTGCATGAAAACACACAGCCACCAAGGACAAGCATTCTTTTCTGCGACAAAAAGGGAGTGAAATAGAACAAAGCCTTTCTTCCAAAGAGAAATGTGACTCAGGCCAACACCACCCGCCAAAGCAATCATTTATCTATCCTAAAGAAAGCAAATACTGTCATCTCAAAGGAGGAATAACAGCCTTCTGCAACTCTTTAGAATTCGTAACCTTAGCAGTGTTTAGAACCAACAAAAGGAAACAAAATTAAAAAAAAAAAAAAGTAACATCCTCTGTAAAGAAATCACCCAAACTCATCATGTGTTAGAAACTGCTCAACTAAGGCAGCTTAAACAAAGTGGATATCACAAGGTAAGCCTAAACTTCAATATTATTTTCCCATAATTTCTGTTTAGCCTGCAGTATTCTACTATAAGTTTTTTAAAGCAAGTACTGATTTCTAATGAACTCTTAAAGGGCATTTTGTGTAGTGTGTGCTTCATAAATATTAATTATTTTCACCTTCCCAAAAGAGAGGCTGCGAAGTATGTCAGGTGGGAGTTAATGATGGGACAGGTACCGTCTCTTTGATTTTTCAACTTCTAATTCAAAAGTTGAAAATCAACTTTTAAACGTTTACTGGGTTTAATACCTGTCAGCCATATCTAAAACTATTGTGTGTCAGTGAGAACATTCCTGTCAGGTATCCATGCTCTACCTGACAGTTTTCAAGATACTAATAAACGTAAACATGAAAAAACCCAGTTCTTTTCCTTACCTAGTTTGCACTCAAGTTGAAACAGATAAAAAAGGAGGTTAGGACAAAATTTAATGTTCGAGTAGCAGGTAAATTTGAATAGTACCAGAAATTTATAGTATGGGACAAGTCATTTATCAAAAAGAGGCAGACCATATTACTGTTCATTGTCATAATATTCACTTATTTATTTTACTCTCATCTATGACACAGATTACAGCTTTACTAGGCGGAAAGAGATCTGAAGCATCTGTGTGAACTGCAAATCAAGTGAATTGCCTGAGGAACCAAAGTAAGTAGATGCCTTTAACTGTTTAATTGTTTACAAGGATACTTTTTAAATAAGAGTGAATTTTTTCTTTTTCCATGCAATTCCAGAAATTCTATATATCTAAAACAACAAAAAACAAACAAAAAATACATCACACATCAGGAGCTATAGTGATGGTGATTACTTCATTGGGTAATTCTCCACCTGCCAGTTTCTCATATGGGCACTAGCTCCTACCCCGGCTGCTCCATGTACAATCCAGCTGCTTGCTTACTGCCTGGGAAAATAGTAAAAGATGACTCAAAACCTTGGGACCCTATACCTGCATGGGAGACCTGGAAGAAGCTCCTGGCTCCTGGCTCCAACATTGGATTGGCTCAGCCGTTGTGGCCACTGGGGGAGTGAACCAGCATATGAAAGATCTTTCTCTGTTTCTCCTTTTCTCTGTAAAGCAACCAATATCTATCTATCTATCTATCTATCTATCTATCTATCTATCATCATCATCATCATCATAATAATAGTAAATCTCTTAATTTTTAAAAAAGTAAATCACATGCTAATTGACCAAGCATTTGGGGAAATTAAATGGGATTGGGGAAAATTTTCAAAGCAGCCAGACCATTAACAAAACCAGTAACATGAAAAAAAAATCCTAAAATGTAAATAAGTGCTACTAACAATAAAACTTTTTCAAATAGGAAAAAAATGTAGGCAACGTGATGAATGGAAGTATATGGAAAGACTATAGCTGCTATTATGGAAACCATCCAGGACAGTACTCAACTCCTCTAAGCCATCTTTCACTCCGCCTTGCCAGTATGCTTTGCTTTTGATTGCTGTTATTGGCTGTCAAAATCCTTAACTTGATGGAAAACTGTACCTTCCACATTAAGATGCCAGTCTTCTCCTATTGACTAATCATTTAAGATAAAACATATTTTAAAGAAGCATACTGCTGCAGAAGAAATACTGTTTTTTTTTTCAAAAAAAAAAACACTTCTAAAAAGGATACTCAAAAAAGTTCACAGAAAATACAAAACATCTTTTAATTCTATGTTTATGTGAATTTTTTTATCAATTCATTAAAAAATCAGATATTCAGAGAGAGCGAGAGCGGGGAGACAGAGACAGAAACAGAAAAGGAAGTATCTTCCCTATTTCTTCTTCTGCCTCACTCCCCCAATGGCCACAATGGCCTGTCTGAGCTGCACAGAAGCCAGTAGCTTCTTCTGGCTCTCATATGGGTTCACAGGCCCAAGCACTTGGACCACCATCCTCTGCTTTCCTAGGGGCATTAGCAGAGAGCAGGATCAGAAATGGAGCAGCCAGACAAGAATCGGTGCCCACATGGGTTGGCTACATTGTAAGCAGCATTGCTTCCTATTATGCCACAGTGCCAACCACATGCACACTTAAGAGGAAGATATTTTGGGAGGTAGTTGTTTGTTGTAGCAGATAAAACCATCACCTGCAACAATGGTTTTCATTATGGGTGACAATTCATATTTCAGTTTCAAGTGATTGGTCTAGCAAAAGCAGCAGAATGAAGATGGAGAACTTGCCCCCCCAATACGCATGAGGGAGACTCAGGTGCAACTCCTGGTTCCTGGCTTTGCCCTGGCCCAGTGCTGGTTGTTGCAGTCCTCTGGAAAGTGAACCGTTGGATGGATGATCTCTTTGTCTTTCCTTCTCTCCATGTAACTCTTTCAGTTACAGAAATACACTTATTTTAAAAGGTATCTTTTGCACAGTACTGACAAACTTGGGATTGTTAAAGGGATGTATTCCTTTATTTAATGATGCTAATTACTATTCAAAGACAAAGTTTGTCTTAGCAGTCTTTTATAAATATATGCAGAAGAAATATATCAAAACAAAGAAATCAGGACACAGTGTATTAAAGGTGAATACAGAGACATAAAACACTACTTCAGATTTCTGGTCCTAACAACTTTGGCTTTAGTGCTTTTAAATATGATCCATTCCCAGGTCAAGGTTTCTTGTTTTTGTTTTTTTTTTTCCCCGCAGGTATTTAACAATGTACAAATTGATAATTTTAAAAAGTACTTATCTTATAAAAACAGTGAGGTATCTTGCCATGTTTATTAAGCTTAACGTAAAAGAGGACTACTTAGATCTTTAGTTAAAACTGAACCTTTCTGTATAGATCATTTCTCATATAGATTTGAAGCAGAATTTGAGCATTTAATCAAATACATATTTTTGGTCACCAAAGTTAGGACTAGGAGGGTGCATAACAGCAAAGACTCACTATTAATAATGTGTTGAATAAGAAATATATCTTTATATCTGTTGAGGAGATCTGGATGTATAAAAGAGAAAGAATAATGATCCTATTCTACGAAATGAATTTAAAAGTTGATGAACATATGTCATTATTACAAGTATTTGGGATCCTGAAAGTGAATCATGGTGCCAATGAATGCATTATCGTCAGCTTCAGTAGAACTGAGTTTTAGAGGCCAAAGTATCAGCAATGTAAGATACAACCAGCCAGATCTCCAGGCAACAATAATCTGCTTTTTCCCGCTTTTCTTTAGAGTACTTATAAGCTGGGATTTGTGACATTACAACTAAGATTTTAAACTTTCTTTGCTGTTAGAAATTATTTGTAACACATCTGGTTAGTAATCTGAGCAAATGACCAGGGAAGGAATAAAAGTAGAGATTTTTATGGGTAGTATAGTTGTTTCAACATCAGATATTTATTCTATGGAAATTTCTAACATTTAAATACATAACCAATATCTATCATCCATTTCTCACTTAGTTTCTCGAACAGTTAAGAGAACATTTAAGAGAACACAAATTAGCTAAATGGCTTACAAATAGCAGTTACTTCACTATAATATCTACAATTAACTGCTGGAAAACATAGAAAGTAAAGTTCAATTCATTGCTTTGAGTCATTGTCTAAGTATACTAAGAAAAATGAGAGTTCCTGTAAATGTAGTATGTAGGAGAGAAAACACACACACACACACACACACACACACGTTTTCCTCTACGTGGATTGTATAGTCTGTTCTCATGACTAGGCTTGTCTCATGCATTTCTAAAAATGCTTCAGGTATGATTGACATGCCTTGTGAAAATCCACTTGCACTTTTTTTTTAAAAAAATGTACTTTTTCATGCCTTCATTACTGTGAAACCTGTACTAAAAAATTTTATTGGTGATTGCCAACTTACCCAATCAAACTATTAGCTTCTTAGTGACAATCTATCTACTTTTATACCAGGCTCGTTTAGAAGGTTTCTGGAAAGCATTTTATGATCCATGTACACAAGCATTTTGAAATTTTTTTTGCTTGAAAACAAACTTGGTTTACTTCTCTTTTCCATCAACTTTTGGAATAGCCTTATAACTTCAGTACTTCTCAAATCCCTCAAACATTGTAGCAATTCATCCTATTTTGAGGAAACTGAGTAAATGAACAGATGAGATTAGTGTTTTAAAAGCAGTAATTAATAACCAGGTACCATACAGGCATTGTCATCTATTCAGAAATTATATTGAATTTTAGCGACAAAAACAAATACAACGTTAGTGTTTACATGGGCTGAAATCCACCGAAAGGAAAAACTTCAAGAGTTCAGATGCAGAAATGTGCTACAGCAGAAAGCAAAGACAAGAGCTTCAGATAGAAATCACAAGGGGACTTGCCAAGATGTTAAGATGTAGGAAAACATTGCAGGAAAGTGTTCATACAACTTCAAGCCAGCTTCTAAATAACATGCCAAGTAACAGTCTTCGTGAAGAACTTGTACGTATCAGAGAACTGGAAACAAAACCAATCTGACCATTGCACTTACTTTACTGCTAAAACCATAATGGAGGGGTCAGGGAGTTTAAAGGCATCTATGTAACCTATGTCAGGAAATGAAGCAAGGACTTTGAATTGGAATAAATTGAGATGGGATCTGTATCAAAAACACATTAAAATATTTCAAAGTTTGTCAGTTTGTTTACATTGTTAAATTTTGAGTCTCAGCAACTCTGCCACCAGAAGGGTCAACAACTGAACATCAGTTTTTAGGTTGATCACATTCCCAGTCAAGCATCCCAGTCCAGGAGAGTGACTAGCGTATTAGCTGTGATATTATCACCCTGGATCAGATTCCTACCATCATAGGCTACGGTTTTATGATCAAGGGCAAACCACTCTATAACTATTAATGTTGCAATTTATAAAATGGGAATAATATAAATATTCCTCTATTACTGTAGTGGGGAATGGTGAATGGGAATTTTATTCCATGATCACTTAGATTCTCTCCTTTCTTCTGTTTATTTTTTGCCACTGCTCTTAAATTAATGTTTTCTGAGTATTTTAGTACACGAACATTCTTTTCTACATATCGGTTCAGATTTGTGATTACTTCCAGTGCAAACTTATTCAACTATGAAAGAAGCCTTAGCAAATCCCAATGAAACCCTACTAAAAGGTACCTCCTAAGGAACCACTGGCCACTTTTCGACAAGTTTCAACCAAAAAAACAGCACTCTTTCATACAAACCTGTAATATTCTCATTTGTCCAAGTCCACAGAGCTATTTGGGGATAGAGGAGGATGGACTCCAGCTCTCACTCACTCCTACAAACAAGCGAAGCAGACTAGATTCTCCCAGTATCAGATCTCTATCCAACCTTTGTGGTTAAATGAGTTTCAGAATTGATGATATTTAAAATTGTGAAATGGCATTGATACACATATTATGCACATTTTATGTACTTTGGTAGATACAGAAGTGGCATCGTAAATCTAAATACCCAACTTATCATTATTGCAGCAAATAGTCATGTAAATCAGGATATACACAACTGTAAATATCTTCATATCAGATCAAGCCTTGTCTATAAGTGCGAGTTCAGGCTATGTTACCTTCTGTCTGAGCATAATGATTAGGGACTGCTATTCTAATGAATCTAACTGTTTCCTGAGAATATGATTTGACACTTACCTTTTAATGCTTTCAAGTCTCCATCACTGATGCTTAAAATAGATGAGTGGAATGGTGGAATACCGCTGACTGCAAAACACAAAGATGTATAATATTTTATTAATTGTTTAGAACTCTCTTTCAATACAGGATAGCAATCCACCATCTGCTGGTTCAATTCCTCAAGTGCCTGTAATATCCTGGGTTGAGCCTGGTGGAGGGCAGGGGCCTGGAACGCCTACCCACTTCCCCTACAGGAGTCACAGGGGCCAAGTGCTTGATTCATCATGTACCACCTCCCCAGGGTTGCTTCATCAGGAAGCTGGGTTGAAAGAAGTGAGCCAGGACTTGAGCTAAGCACTCTAGTAAGGGACATGGGTACCCTCACATAGAGACTTGATGACTGTGTCATTTGTCTGCCCAAAGTTGAATCATATTTTAATAACAAGGAAGATAACTAAATATTATCATAGACAAGAACCTAAATCAAAACATGTGTATTTCTTTTATTTCTTCACCTGCCATATCACTAGGAAGTGTGCAGTTAGCTTAGTAAATGAAAATCTGCATTTGTTACTTCTCTCAAGCAGAAACTCAAATGCTAGGAGCAGAAATCTAAGTTTTTTTTAATTTACTTTATTAGCCTAATGAATATGATAAGACTTTCAGGATTTTATCACTTAACCACAGTCATTGAAGCATTCGGCTTAGTTTTTTTTTCCTCTTATAAATGTGTATGTCTGTGTAAATAAATAATAGCAAAGAACAATTATTTCAGGCAAACTGAACTAAATGTAGCTAATCCAGACTTAAATTATGTATGGTGATATTTAACTTGTATAACACAATACTCATTTTATTTAAGAAATAGATATCATTATACTATAACTTATGTTTTACATACAAAAGGGAATATGCTATTTTGTAACAACTATAACTTACATAAATTGATAAACACTTCTCTCAGAACAGCAAAGTTGTCTTATCCTTTAAGATGAACTATTACTATTAAAAATGCAGCCATTCTAAGAAGTAGAGTAGAATGCTTTATATGATGATAGTATTCATATCGTTGGAAACTAGGTAATAGTAAATATTTTATGCCTTTTATTGTCCACATGAATGGCATAAATAAATATATGGGCCACTAAGGCTCTAATTCTGCATCCACTTCACAACAGAATGTTCTCTTGCTCCAAACTACTATTTTTTTTAAAAAGATTCTATTTGTTTATTTTATTTGAAAGGAAGATTTACAGAGAAAGAAGGGGAGACAGAGAGAGACAAAGACATACACACACACACACAGGTCTTTCATCCATTGATTCCTTCCTCAAATGGCTGCAAAGACCAGAGCTGGACCAATTTGAAGCCAGGTTCCTGAAGATTCTTTTGGGTCTTCTATATGGGTGAGGAGGCTCAAGGACTTGAGGTATCTTCTGCTGTTTCCCCAGAAACATTGGAAGAGAGCTGGATCTGAAGTGGAGCAGCCATGACACAAACTGGCACCAAATGGGATGCCAGCAATGCACTAGAAGGCTTAACCTACAGTGCCATACTGCTAACTCCTACAAATTACTTTTGAATTTAGGAGAAATCAGTATTAATAATCAATACGGCTGGGACAAGCCTAAGTCAGGAACCAGAAAGCCCACCCAGATCACCCTTATGGTGATAGGGGCCTAAACACTGGGAGCATTTTCCACTGCAGGGAGCTAGCTCAGAAATATTTCAGTTATTCGGTTTATACGATGTAACCCAACCTGTCCTACCACTATATCAGCACTTCCTATGTTAAAATTATGACAAACACCAAACTGAAATGCAAGCAACCACTGAAAAAGCACCATTTGTGGAAATTTCTTGCAATCCCTTTTCACATAAATTGTTTCAGTTTATTTGGTATGTGGACATTCTAGACCATTGGGTTTTTGATAGTAGAGTAGGCTAATTCTCTGACTGCAAGTGCTGGCATCCCACTCTGACTATTTTGGATATTTGAAGAGTGAAACAAGGGATGGAATCTCAATCTTTCTCTGTCTCTCCTCTCCTCTCCTCTCCTCTCCTCTCCTCTCCTCTCCTCTCCTCTCCTCTCCTCTCCTCTCCTCTCTCCCTACCTCCCCCAACCCAGTTTATCTCTATAACTCTGAATTTCAAGTGAACTAAATAAATATTTTCAAAGTTATATACCATCACATTAAAACATTTCATATATTTGGTCACAGAATCAATACTATTGGTATAAAGAATCCTTGAGGGATTTCTTTCCTTGTATTCCCCAAAGAAGAAAGTGATTCAACAGTTTGAACTCATTCAATTCAGAACAAATGTGGTCACAGTAGCCAGTTTGAACTCTGCTACTTCATAAAACAATGTGGTCCACTAGCCAGAATAAGATAGGGACATGAAAAACTGCTAGAGTAGACATCACTGAATGGAGGATGCCCTGTGTACAAATAGAACTCAATCCCAGAAAGCACAACCAGCTCCATGTAGACCGCAAGGGTGTCCCACAGAAGGAGGAAAGGTTGGGTCGTTACTCTATAGCCTTACTTATCTCAGCAGCTGGGGAGACATTACAGCTATCAGCTCACTGAGTTCTTGCCTGACCAATAGAGCAACAGACAGAGGAATATTCTGCCATGTAGGTGTACTGATTATCTAACAAAAAAGGTTGGGAGAAATATGGGGTGTAGCGGCAAAGGCTATACTTGCGATGCTTATATATCCTATTAGAAGGTAGATTTGATGCTTGGATCTACTTTAGATGTTGATTTTCTTCCACTGCAGCCCACTGGGAGGCAGCAGGTGTTTGTCTGCCACTGACATAGAAGAACCCAGACTGAGTCTCAGGTTCTGGGTTTAAAATGGTCTAGCCCTAGCTGTGGCAGGCATCTGTGGAGTCACTAGAGATGGGAGCCTGCTCTCTCTCTCTCTCTCTGTCTCTCTCTCTTTTCAGTATGTATCTGTATCTAGCTTTCAAATAAATAGCATCATAAGTTAGCAAATAAAAGAAACTATTCATAATCTAATAGCATCCTTTCCAGAGCATGGAATTACAGCCTTGATATTTACATACATGTGGTTTACTACCTTCCATAATTCTAACTCATATAATTATTTTTTCAAGAAGAGAATGGGTATTACATATTAAAACAACACCAGGATACACCCAATGAACACACAAAACTAAACATAAACACACAAAAACATATGTGTAAAATATAAGCATATATGAATTTACATATACATTTTCTTACATTCCTGCTCAAGCACAGGGGGAACTTCTTTTTCAACTATTCACAGCCAAATAGAGATTTTAGTTGATTTTACAACACCCAGAAGAGGTCTCTAAGTGGCAGAAATGACCTGTCTATGTTCTCAGAGGTCAATCACAGAAGATCTCTATTGACATACTCCACACACAATGCAAGAATATGTCACATCAAAAGAAAAAAAATATTTGGGCAGTAGAGTGTAAACACCCAATAAATGCAATAAAAGATCATTACTAATTATTAAGTAGAAAATGAAAGATGACTTTGTTTTGTGATCAGTTTGCTTCATGCCTCGCCAGAGAGCAACAGATAGCTCTAATCTCAGAGAAGCTGCTGAACGATTTAATGGACATCAGTGCCATGATTAGATGGTATTTCAGAAAGACCACTGGCAAAACACAAGAAAAACATGCTTGCAACACGTGAGGCTGAATACAAGGATAGCAGAGAGAAGGCCAGGGCTGAAACATGCAGGAGAAGCCTGAGTAGCAGACTCAGGCAGAGGAAGGAAGAACAATGGGTTGGAAATGAGTTTAGAACCATTAAAACAACATAATGGAAATTTTGGGGGATTGAAAGTTGCAATAAGGGGAAGCTCAATCTGTCAGATGGCTCCTTGCTGAAGGGGCTAGATAGGTGACTCTGTCATTATTCGAATTCAACACTCTAAATTTAAACCTGGTAAACTTTCCATTAAAGTAAACATCATGGATCCATTTTCAAAAGAAAAGAAATGAAGGCAGTCTGCTCTTTCAAAATTATTTACTTTATGTTTTCTGTGTATTTGAAAAAAAAAAACCTGAAGGAGACTCTCAGGTAGCCTTCTTCTAATTACCCTAATTCATTTGGAATTTGGATGGAGTAATAATGCTAGAGTGTATATCCCCTTAATGGATTGACTTGTCTAGATAGCCAATAAAAGCAGCATTGGGATTCTGTACATTTCTCCCAGTATTATATTACAGGAACTGACAATAATAACAGTAATAATTATCCAATTTCAAGATGGAGAAGTGCCTCTGACCTCTGTTTGATCCCTCTGGTCTATCTAAGTCTGATTCAGCATTGATTTTTTTTCCCAAAGAAGTTGCTATAATCATGTTATGGCTGATTTATCACAATATGCTTGTTGGCCAGTGATTTCTCATCCTGCGCTTGCTTTTCACATTTTTTTCTCCACTAAAAGGCATACCGAAATGCTCTGCTTTCTCAAAACAAGGTGAATTTTCCATATGTTCTTGCATATTTCTCCTAGTAGCTGGTATATAGACATCTACTGTCTTTGAGAACCATTTAATTATAGTAGGTATACTGTCAGGGCAAAAACCAAAAGTAAGCAACATAGAAAAAGAGACTTTAGGTGGGATTTCCAATTTAGATCACAAAAACGTTGGTAAGAAAACAACATTTTCTCAAAAACCACTAGGTTAGGCTCCAAGTGCTTTTGTGACAGGAGTAAGCCACACAATCTTTGAGTTGAGTGTCTTTGATAATAAATTATGTCTAGGTGAAGCTATTCTGTATGAACAAAATGTATGGCCAACAATTGTAGGCATCTTTAAAACACACTGTACGAAATACAGTAAAAACATTATTTTTATAACAGTATAGTGTTTAATGACAGTGCTCGATATGAGGGAGTAGATGGATTTTCAACCCACACCAAATGAGGAAGGCATAAAGCAACAATTGAGAATTTAATTTAATTGAACCGTTAAGTATTAAAGCCAAGGTTCACATATTTTATTTACCCTTCTGTCCGAGATTTTAAGTCAAGTTTGAAAATCCTAACCTCGGTACTTATATACCCATTTAAATAATTAGTATTTGTTGAAAAAAGGCCAATGATGAGGAAACTAGTCAAAATAGGTTGCATTCTTCTGTGTAACTGAATGACACATTTTAGTGTCAGAAATAACAGGTTTTTTTCTTCATATGTGCCAGGTTTCTGCTATAGGTTGCTGGGATCTCTGCTTGGATCACCATCATTCTAGACTTCAAACTGACAACAAAGCCAATATCTGAATCTTTGATGAGCATGAGGTATAACTGATATATGAGAAAATAAAAGTGTGGGTCTGTAACTTTCTCTGCAAAAGACAAGTCATATTTTTTGGTTATATTAAATTGATCAAACAAGTAAAAAGACCACACCTAGTTCCAAAGGAGATAGGAAAATTATATGCTACCACATGTCCAGAGCATGTGACACACTCAAACAAATGTAAGTGATGGATAGCATAGCACACTCAGCAGGTAGATAAGGCAAAAAACATGAAAATCTGCTAGTTGACTAAAATAACTAGAGAACTTAAGAAACTTGAGAGGTTTATATTTTTTGAAAAAGGTTTTTAAGTTTATTTTCCGGATTTCTTTCCTTGTCAAGTTTCTAATACCCTGGTGTATTTTTTTTTGCCACTTTATTTTAAATGACAGAGTGAGAGAGACATATTGTACCCCCAGGTTCATTCCCCCAGAATGTTCGCATCAGATTTAAGCCAGCGGGCCCAGAACTCAAGGCGAATCTTCCATGTGGTGCCAGAGCACAAAGTAGCCAGGACATGACCAGAACAAGGCACTCTGATAATGAATGTAGGTACCTGAAGCAGCACCTACATTGCTATGGTAGATATTCACTGAATCAGATGTCTGACGTCCAATTCCCATACGATTCATCCCAGAATTTCCACCCAGATTTAAACTTCAGGTCCAAGAAGGCATGGGGTTTCAATAATTTAGCTGAGTTTTAGTTTAAAATAGCATCAGGGATTGTAGCTGGTTAAGTTGTTCCAAATATTATCTATTAAAGCACTGTATTTGCTACTGACATTTTTATAAAGGATAATTCAAACATTTAAAAAAAATAGGTTTTGTGCTTTTCTCAAAACAAAATCATTTAAATGTTGACTAGATCTGCCAAGCAAAGCTGGTTAAATTCACCAGCATTACATGCTAATCTTTGCACCTTGATCCAGAGTCAGTTACCGTTCCTTCTTTACACGTCTAGGTTTGGTTAGTTTTTAAAAATGTTTACTAATTTTCATTTTGAAGTGAAAAGCAATGGAGAAAAAGACAAACACACACACACACACACACACACACACACACACAGATATCAATCAGCTAGCTTACTCACAGAATGCCTATAATGTTTGGGTTCCCAGTGGTTCCAACTAGGAAGCAGGATTTCCCCCCATGTCTCAGGTGGTTGGCCAGAATCCAAGTACTGTAGGCTTGATCTGCTGTCCCAGGGTAAGAATGAGTAGGAAACTTAATGGAGAATGGAAGCAGGACTCGAATCCAGGCACTCTCAGCTTGGGATGGGAAATCTCAAGTGGCAGCATAATCTACTGTGCCACAACTTTGCCCTTGGCTATGTCACCTGACCTGACAGAAACTGTTAAGTGTCTCAGAATGTGAATGTGTTGCCTCTTTTACCTGCCAAAAGCTAGGTGCCCTCGGTCAGCACACTTCACACTTGGGCTGTTACAACTCTGTGGCATCTAATGAATTGGAGTGGAGGCAGACCAAAGCACCTCAACTTGTAACTCACTGGCAAGGCTACTGACCACCTGCTCTGGCCTCTTCCATGGGAGAGTAGCAAATACCAGATGAGGTAAACCTCTGCGATAGTGAGCTATGGGTGTCACCTTTTGTGAATTCACAAAAATCAGGAAATCGGTCATTTGGACATTTGAGTCTGTGTTCCAGACAAATCACTTCACAAAGGTATCCAATACCTATCTCTTCAGAAATTTCAGGCACCATATAATTTCATCTTCCTTTCATTGAGGATGAATTCCAAGCAGAAGTAAAAACAAAGAAAAAGGGATATGGAGGCATGATAAAACCCCATCTATGCGTTTTACCAAGCAGTAGTTGTATCAGAGTGTCTGTACCTCAGAAGAGGAGGAGGCGAGAATGCCACGCCCAGGGAATTTGAACTTGTCTGTCAGAGAAACAATCACTTAACATTTGGAATAAGAGCAGTATATTTTCTCTTAAGTCCTAAGATCTAGAAAGGTCTATGTCAATGCATTTTACCAATTAATGAAAATAGTATTTTACATACATTGTGCACATAAGTTTGCAGTGTTGATTCATTTAGCCAAAATCACTTATTGAATGAATGTGAGAAATGAAGTTTGTGCTCAGATAAATCACAATGCAAGGTTCATATAAATCAGTCGCCACTTAACGAAGGTATTGGAACCTAAGTAGTGATGAAGTAGTGAAACTATATGGGAAGAGTATCAACAGACTTTACCATTAGCTTAAACTTTATTGAGATGCTACCAAGATAAAACAGTCTGCTTAAAAATGTAAAACATTTTCTCCGTGAGAAAAAAAAAAAATTCTAGTATACTGTTAAGAGCTTTGAGTTGAAATCACTTGAGACAATGTTGTGACTGTCACATTACTATTTTGTCCCTCATTTAAAAACGGGCTCATGATAACTGGTACTCAGAGATAGTGTTGGCTGAGCAAGACCCGTTGGTGTTCACACCCACCTGATGTCCTCTCACATACTGAAGAGGAATGCCCTGGGTCTAGGATGCAGCCACAAACACGGCAGCCATGAAGCAACGGTCGTAACAGTCTAAACTTCAAGAAGACAGGCAACTTTTGCTTCTATTCTTCCACAGAGCTTGCTCACAGAGGGCTGAGTGTTACACAAGCGTGCTGTGTTCTGAGAGATGATTTAGAGTGAGAAGCTCTGACTCCTCAGAGTAGAGATCATTTCAGATGTGAAAGCAATGGAGGAAGGCCACGCTTCCCCAGAATCTCAGGCAACTCTTCTCTTGAATTTGACAGTGTGTACCATCTGATTCCAAATACATGAGAATTTCTAAGGAAGAGTAGCAGAGGAATTAACTAAGGGATCACAAACAACCCACAAGGATGAAAGACACCTGTTTGGGGCCTCTCCTATGTTGTGGGCATTTTGTTATACAGCAATAAATAACTGGAACAGGAATATCATAAAGACTAACAGTAATTTTGGATAAAAGCAATTTCCTGGAATTATGTGAACAATCTGGCTAAAATAATATCAATACCAATAATGATAGTACAAGTACTTTGTACTCAGTGATGGTTGCAACCACCATTCATATTGTACTTTTATGTTGTGAATTCAGATTAAAAAAAATCACAAAGTTGTCCAAACAAGAATATCATATCCTTCCTATTATACCAACAAACTCTGGTTCCTAGTCCAATTCTGAGACCCTAAGGAGGGTAAAAATTGTTCCCCTGAAACCAATGCTATAAAAAACATCAGTGATTTATGCATTTCATCTATTCTAATTATCATCATAGTCAAAAGTGGCATCCCTTCACATATCATGAAATAGTCAGTAAAGACAGCTGTCCAGTTACTTCGAATTCTAGCCATCCATCATCTAAATCTGTACACAGCGGCAACTGTTGCCCATTACCTAAAGGAGTCCTAGTTTTCTGACTACAAACTGTAATTGGTGGTCAGAGGACATTACCACACTGGGCTCTTACATTCCAGCTTGAAATAAAGGAACTGCATGTGGACAGAAGGTTTCAATTTAATCTGTTGCCAATCTCTCAGGCAATGTAAGTTTTTGGTGTACTACAGGTAAGGAATGCCTTTCCAGAGTTTATACACTAGGAAAATATGTAGACCGAGCTCCACAGATCTTAAAGAATTTGACTAAGTTCTTGAAGAAAAGGTCGGGTAAAAACTGGTTCACCAATTGCACAAAGGAATTCTACTTTCTATTTAGAACTGGCAACAATTGCATAATAGTGAAGTGTTCCCTTACATACTGGATCAAGTCTTTTACAATCATAATATTTAGAATGTCTGTAGTATTCTCACCCTAACAAGCACTTTAACAAACATTAGCTGTAATTGTAAAGAGCTTTAGGATCCTTAGGGATGAAAAGTATTATATAAATGTACCATGCAACCAGACTACTACTTCTGTACATTGCTGCATAAATTATCAGAAAATGAGTAAATGCATTTTAGTCTCACGCATTTGAATGCTAATTGGGAAGAGAAAGCTCCTTTCACCAGTCTGCAGATGACAATTATATACAGTCTCTTTGCTCTTGCAGGCTCTCATTCTTTGTTAATCTTGACAGATTATAACCTCAGGTGTGCTCTATGTCTGGAAGCCTTTGTGTATATCTTGACACAAGGTTTAGTGTCAATTCCGATGTTCAGTCTGCTGTGAAGACATTCTACGGTATCGCTGGCCTTGCTGTATATCACTCTTGTACACATATCTAAATTCTGCTGAAGCAGAGAATCTAATCCAAGTGGTTATTACTTCGCTGAGCAGCCATAATACTCCACAGAGTTTTGTTATTGTTTGGTGATGGGTTTTGATAAAAAAATCTAAATGCCATGTTAACAATTTTATAAAATATCAAGCTGTATGCTTTTGTTGTAAGATGTGTTTATTAACAATTCTTTCTTAGTAGCTTATCAAGGACATATTGCTGATTTGTCAAGTTTAATTCACATACAAGGAAGTTTAAGTCTTAATCCATAGGATTATTTTAGCTTTTCCTTGGTTATTCAGACAGCAAAGGAGGTAGTATAAACTTTAATTATTTTTAAGCAATTCCTATAATTTTTCTCAAAGATAACAGTTTGGTTTGCTGTTTAATTTTAATATAAAAAACAATTAACTTTTCAAAAAACATCCCTCCATTTCATTCCATTTGACATCAAGCAGTGCTGGTTGGAATTCAGTACAGACTTTCTGAATCAGCTCACGCTTCCACCGCAGGACAAGATGTTCAACCCTATTTTGTCTATCAGACCTAAGATTCATCCGTACAGAAGGCTCCTATCAGAACCAGTTCCTTGATCCACCATTGGCCCCTGCAACCTGACTGACATGAGTGGTGGCTTGACTTCTGGTGATCACAGCAGACTTGGATTTAGAGAGCAGGCTAACACAGGCATTTCAGTTACTTAAAGGAATTGACAGCTAAGGACGATGCAAATTATGTGTCAGTATGAATGCTACACGCTATAGCTTCTACTTCACAAATAAAATTGATGATTTAAAAAACAGTGACAATTAGTACAGATGAAAAATAAAAGTGATAGTCAAAGCACGTGTGTGGATGAGCTTTGGCATGAGATAGAAGATTTATATATACCTGCTTCCTATACTTCCTTACCGTCTAGTCTGTCACGCAGTAACTCTACCTGTTACAACTTTGAAACTCTTTTCTTTCACTGCTTGGAGGAGGTCTTCTGACACTCCAGCTGGATTTGCACAAACTTGTATATTGCCAAACATGAGACGGCTCCTCTTTGGCTGCATTCATGTAGGCTGACCCCAACTTGGAATGGGGGCTCCTCTACAATCATCACATCTAGACAAGTAGAACTCTCTACTTTAATCCTTAAGACTCTCTTCAAACCACTTACTTTGTCTCCAGTGTCTTTCTACTTTAATATAACCTTCCTACAAGTGACAGATTAATCTTGCCTAAAGTAGCTTTCATTGTATCACTCTCTTTCTCTAAAGCCTTTAATTGCTTCACATTTCATAGAGGAAGAGGTTTAAAATCTCACATTAATAAATTGTGGTCCATCACAAGGGCTTACGATGGCCCAATCACTGTACTAAGTGCTTTACATACATTATCTCATTTAATTATCACACTGAGGTAGATATTATTATCCTTATTCTATGGATGAAGAAACTGAGGCTAATCTCCCACTGACCTCATTTTATATAATAAAAAAATTCATAATCCTACAATGGCCTGGAATTCTATATTTAAAATAAGATGAAAAAAAAGGAAAGAAGTCTCCAATTTTGACTCTAGCTCTGTGAATGACTTTCTGATTGTCATTTAAATCTCTAAGTATCATCATCATCATCATCTAGGGGGTAAGACATAACAATTGTTTTTTTTAGTTACTTAGGGTGAAATGAAAGAATTTCAGTATCGTATGTTAAAAACATGGGCCAAAAAAATGGGCCAATATTAGCTTAGTGCAAAAGAGAATTTTGAAGCTCTTGGAGAATGTTTAACTAGTGTATGCAACTAAAAATATGGTCATGGAGCTGGTATGGGGGTGGTGCAAGCTAATCCTTTGCCCTGTGGTGCCAGCATACCATTTTGACTCAGGTTTGTGTTCTAGCTTCTCCACTGTTAATCCAGCTCTCTCTTTTAACCTGGGGCAGTAGTGGAGGATGGCTCAAGTCTGTAGGATCCTGTAGCTACATTGACTGATAAAGTACCTTTGGATGACATGGTCCTGAAGTTTCTGACTGTCTCAGGAAGTACTGAAGCACTGACAAATAGAATGTAACAAACTAATGTTCAGCCAACTTCTTATTAGTATGTGAAACTCCACCTCTCTAACGCTATTATCCTTTTACATTTTCATTCACATTTATAGTTGATTTAATGTAAGAATGCATACTGTATTGATAATAAACATATCTATGCATTTTGGCCTACGAGGGGTCTGAAATTTCCTATTCTAGGCTCTTGGCACATATCTAGAAAAGTATTCTACATATAGGCACAAATAGGATTTATAAAGTTACAGTTTATTTAAAAAGTGAGAAAAACACACACACAATACAACACATAAATATACTCACACACGGGGACCATGATTAGGAATAGAGTGGGTTTGGAAGGGAAAGGGCATGTGTGTGTGTGTGTGCGTGTGTGTAAAAGAGACAGAGAATGTTTCAGTGCCTGGCCTCCTTTGAATCCATTGGAAGAGAGCCCATTCTCACTGCTGGCCTCTGAGGAGGCTGGAAAGCCAGATACTTACACGGTATGCATCCAGGTTCAAACTGAGGGGAGGTACCTCCTACACAAGGGGTCATTTAACTGACGAGTAGGCAAATGAGATTATAAAGGGTTGGGGATGTGTGACTATCAGTCCATGGCCCTTACCTGGCTATGTAATTAATCCAATTTCATACAAAAGCATCAGGGAACTGGGAAAAAGGCATGGTTTGAGATCTTTGGCTGGCAGGTGGAGTATATGGCTAACAGTAATAGAGGTGCTAATGACAAACTCTCGACATGTTCTTTTTCCAAGTGAAGACCCGCTTTTAGTTTCTGGAAGTTTTCATAACTGCCAAAATACAAGCCATTTTATGCTAGTGTGGAAATACCCTTCATCTTCAAAAATCTAACAAGAGAAAGAGATAAAGCTTCCTTAAAAATTTGATTCCTCAGGGAAAATGGCTAATCAACAAAACAGCATTTTCCTTTCTCTGAAGTGTATGCTATGCTGATTTGATTTCTAAATGGTAGGGTACTATCAAAATGCTGATGAAATCAACCCTACACACCCTGCCTTATGGGTAGTTCTTGTAACTTCACCAAGTGAGAAACAATGAAAAAGAGCTTGTTTTAAAGTCTCTGCTGCTGTGGCTCCATTCAAAAAAACCCCACCATGATTGTGACTTCCTGTTTGTTTATTTCAGAATAACTCATGTGTGATGCGCTGTTAAAGGGTTAGGAAAGTGTGAGAAAAACAGAGACAAAAGCACTCACACTCAAGTGACTAATATTTTACTGGGAAGTTGTGTTAACTATTCGTCAAAAAACCACAACAGCACAGACACCCCAGTGAATAATGTTCTAAGTCCTAATGGGTAAACTTACTTCCACATTATAATTCATTCATATGTATTCACTTGCTAGAACTCCTCAGTTGTCACATAATCTAACTGGCGGGGGAAAAGAAATAACAGAGAACACACTGGAATGTTTTCCAAGGTCTGGATTATTAAAAGAAAACTTCAGAAGCATTATTAAAAACACTAAGCATGTGACATGCGTAGTTTCACCTGGTGGAGATTTACGACAAACACGACCCAGGAACATTTTGATTTCTCTAAAAGGGTGTGAAACTGGATTGCATTCACAATACTGTATACTTTTCACTTAATACTAAAATATACTTTGTCTATCCAAGCCTCACCAGAGTAACAATGACTGATATCTAAACAATCAGTACCAGTAAGAAAATATGGTTTGCTGCTTTTATAAAAATATCACATTGCAAAGATAAATATTCTTGATGTCAGTGAGAACCGCTCCATATAACTGCACCTAAATATCAATTCAGTAAGCTCTCAGCCCTATTTCCAAAGTCTTACTGTTTCCAGATTTGCATGACGAGAAAGTGATTTATGAAATGACTAATGCGATGAAGACTTTAACCCAGTCTGGCAAACAAGAAAGCTAATTAGTAGCAATAATTTACGTCTGGTTGCAAATTCATAATTTACTGGGTCATGACCTAAAATTAATATATTTTCTGTGTTTTCCTTTAAGATAATTGATGGTGCATAATAAGTGTTGCTTTAGGAAAACTTGTGTTTTAAAGGCAATTTAAATTAAACTCTAATTGTAGGTAGGCAAATTATGTTAGACATTTCAAATCAAAGAATCTGCAAATTACTGTCTCACAATAACAGTAGAAGCATTAGACATCTTATTTAAAGTCTTCCTGAGTAAACATAACCTTCCAGGAAATAACATTCTTTGTTTTCAGAAAAGGCATTAAGATTTACTGTCAAGATATCCGTTAGCTAGAAAGACACTATTTGTACTACTTTATATTATATTCCACAGAAACAATCAGAACAATTACTATGAGGAAATTTCTCACTGTATTAAGAAAAATTTAAACTGAAAAACTTTAAAAAATCAACACAATAAAATGCTTTCATGTCTAGAGCTGCTCATTGTTAGGACTTTAATATTTGTTTCACGTTCATTAAAAAAATAAAATTTTAATGAGGAAAATTAACTATAGGCTCTTCCCATCAGAAAAGAAGCTCACCACAGAACTTTAAATCAGTAGATACCACAAATTTCCAGATCTCTATTATTTATACATCATTGATATAGTCTTTGTATTTTGTTAAATTTTAAAATCCTTTTTCATGCATACATTTTCTGTTTAATTTTGCAACTCAGCAATATGGCTTACAGATCGATCAGCATGTATGTTTCCATGTACGTTTGGTTTATGTTAAGTGGAAAAGCTCTCTTCACAAATACATGCCTTCAATTTATTCGTTAATTGGATGTGGACATTTATTGCCTTTCTTGTGCAATCTAAAAATGTGTGACTTGACCTGCTTGTACATCAAACATTGATACTTGTGGAAGCATGGAGATAGCTGTGTTAGCTATATAACGTTTTAATTTTACAGACAATGTGCAATTGTTCTTCATAGGTATTATTATTATTCACCTCATTCTAATACAAATCAAATGTGAGTTTGTGGCCACTAATATATATTTGATGACATCAGACATGAAAATGATGTCCTTTCTGATATTTACAAAAATGTATTCAATCCATTTTAAAGTTTGAATATTTTCTAAGTCCTTAATTATTAAAAAAATTAAGTTCAGAATTGCTTCCATAATAAATGTGCTCCCTGTCTTTACTGTTTCTCGTCTGTTGACAGCCTTTTCTCCATTTTTAAAAAATTGCATTTAGAGAATTATTTGCCCTTCCAGATTATTTTAGCAAGGAAAGCATCTTCGACAAATAAGGATCCCCAAGAAGCGTAAAAAGTAAAGTTTCGTTCTTTCACTTAACCTGATTTGCCTGCCATTCTACCCAGAGCCTATTTAAAAGTGCTTGAGAACTGTGAGATTTCACAAAAGCAGGGCTTCCCACTGCAAGTACCCTGAGATTTGCTGAAGTCCTCAAAGCAATTTCCTTGAGAACCTCAGGGCTTTGCGCAGGAATTGTCCTGTCACTTACAAACAGGCCCATACCAGTGCTGACAGTGTTTTCAGCAATCCCTTTCAGGAAGCTGAAACCAAGCAGAATCTGACAAACTTAAAATTATGGGCAGAGATTTTGAGCTATTAAAATCACATCATTCCTTTATGGGGTCTGAACCTTGTACAAGAGGGTCCTGTACTTTTTATCGATGAATCTCCCACAGATCTGCACATGGTCTTCCTGCGACTGCGTAGAGATGCAATTAGAAGAAAACATGAACTCCTGTAAAGCAGGATTTCTACAGGGGACTGAATTGGAGAAATAACATGAAATGAGGGCATATGATAAATCTTAATAGAAAAGAAAACTAGAAAGTTTATGTTAACACATATATATAAACATGTGAGTTTATACACAAATATGTATCTGTATATACATATATATATACAAATCAGTTATTCTAGAATCTGTCAACATGAGAAAAAATAAATTGTAACTGTGTTCTTGAGAGATTGGTGTTGTTGCAAAATGGGTTAAGCACAACTTTCAATTACAACATTCCATTCTAAAATGTATAGTATTGGCATCATAGAGACTATCATATCCAGATGTGAAGACACAATGCAGTGTGCATCTTACTTCCAAATCTATGATGGACTTTCAATGAAAAACTGTTGACATATTGAAACAATAGGATGCTAGACTGACATTGCACCAGCAATGTCAGGGAACACTTAAATAACACACTGATGGACTTAAGACTGCTTATATAGGACTATACTTTTGCAATAATATATGGAAAATCAATCAGAGAGTGAGAATTTGGGGAAGGGGTAGGGAAATCCCAAACACTACAGAATTGCACCAAAAACCTCAAAATTAAAACAAAAAATGTAAGGTCTAGCCACAGAGGCTGCATTTCTGATCTGTGTCCTTGCTAACACTCCTGGGTATACAGTGGAGGATAGCCCAAGTACCAAGGCCCCTTCTGCCTATATAGCAGAAACAGACAGATTCCCAGGCTTCTGGCTTTGGCCAGGTCCAGTCCTAGCTATTGCAGTCTTTGCAGTAGTGAACCAACAGGTTGAAGATCTCTTCTGCTTTGTCTCTTCTGCTGTTTCTGTTAATCCACCTTCCAAGTTAAGAAACACCAATCTTAAATTGTCATGATTCTGAAATTCAACATATGAGTTTTCAGGCAAGGTCTAAATTTGGTACCTGATATGCTTTTCTACTTACACTTCTATTTGGATACACACACATACACACACACACACACACACACACACACACACGCAGAGATGAGCCTCTCAAAACTTACTTAACCGAGCATGAAAATCTGGCCACCAGCTGAATGGATCTGCAATATTTACATCAGAACTTATTTCATTTGGCCAAATGAATCATTCTTTACATAACCTATTTGGAAAGAATTCTTTCAGGTAAGGATTACAAATATGCTTAGAATTTAATATTTATATAACCCCAACAATGCAAAATTGATTATGTTGGAGCAAAGCTATAACTTGCACATTTATACACCTAAAGAAAATATTGTTCAACCTCCTGCTACTATATATTTCAGGAACTAGGCATAGTCTCTTTTGAGGCTTTTAACTGTATAAGAATAACAGTTTGCTGTCTGATATTTAGGCAGTCAGTCTACAGGTTCTAAGACTAAAAGAATCACAAAAGGAGGTAAGAGAAAACTACGAACAGAAATGGTGAGAATGGTTTCCCTCTGGGGAAGAGATAAAAAAAAAATCAGTTGGACCCAGCAACAGAGATTTAAGACAACTATGAATAACATGTTACTGTAAAATTCAATTGCGTGTTTAGTAAGAATGCAATATAGTTTCTAATTGATACAATCAGTTGCATATATTTAAAAGTCTTAATAAATCAGGCCCGGCACAATAGCCACAAGAAACACTAGGGACAAGCTGCTTAGGAATGTCCATTATTCAGCCCAAGTTCCAGTTTTATAAAGGTTTAGGAAAAGGGAGGGTAGGAAGGCGTTTTCAGGTAGGTCGCATACCCTACGACACTGTGATTGGATGGAAGGCATGCCTAATCCTGTTGACCTTCCAATCATATCAGAGGTTACATTCTATATACAGGGTTGGAAGTCACACCCTATTCCGGCTCTAGGTCACGCCTACCAAGCAGCAGGCAGAGATCTGGGGATGATTTCCCACAGGCTCTAGGTTTCAGTCTGGCCTAGCTTCGGCCATTACGGCCATATTTAGGGAGTGAACCAGCAAAGCAATTTCTCTCTCTGACTCTCTCTTCAATCCATTAAACAAATAAAATAAATCATTAAAAATATATTCAATAATCAAATGTCTAATGGATAATGAAAGCACTTAGGATATCACTTCTGATTTTCAGGAAGTCCTATTCCAACAACTACAAATGGAGAGAATTAAAACAATGCTAAGTTGGTCATAACGCAAGATATCTCTAACAATCTATAGTTGTAACCCTAGGGAACAGCTCAATCACACTTTTTGTTCAGTGTTGTTTTAATGTACAATGAATTACTTGAGCAGGAACTACAAAATAATGGACTTTACAGACCTGAGTATCACAAAGACACCAAGAATGTATTAGAAGGTCTTTGCATTAAGCCAATGCTATCTTGTGAATCACAGAAAAACCATGGTGTATAAAGTTCAAGTTCCTTTACCTACAATTTCTCTTTACTAACAGCAAAGCTATTAATTCTGGATAACTCATTCAGCCTCAATTTCCCCAGCTGTAAAAATGCTTATGTGCTTAATCCTATCCTCATGAGAATGAAATGGCTTGTGTTAATTGAAGAACATTAAAGTTCTTAGTATACCTACGTAAAAACATCACATACTATAATCTCAAAATTGCATATAATTGGGCAAACCAACATAATGAATCCTACTGAAATCCTAATGAAGGGGCTGGGAAGTTGACACTAATAACCCAGAAGCAGAATATCAAAATCTGATGTCTAAAGCTGTATGATGTTCTGCCTTTTGAAAGTAACATCTGTCTGCCAGCTAGTCCTTTAAGAGCAGGTAATTTCAGAGAGTGGTGTCTGCAAGGATATTGAATTCTCTCATGCATTTCACAAGTTTGTGTTATCTTTGACTCCTACCTTTCCTCTTTGTTCCACACGCAACAGTTATGAAACAGCATGGGACAGGCTCCGTGTCTCCTAATTTGTGTGTTCTGGACCCATGAACTCTGATGCATTTCATTTCCTGTCCCTGAAATCCAGGAGATTGTTAATCCAATCATTATAAAAATATGTAAGAGTGTTACTCCACATAAATTCCAGGGTGTTTCTCATCCTCACAGCCAAAGTGGGCACGTCTTGAATGTTTTGTAGTTTCATACATACCATTTGCCTTAAATGCAAGCTATATTATGCATTTGCTTTATTCGCACAAATGTTGTCATTGCTGGTGTACTGCATTTTCTCCAAGAGATTTATTTCCCATGCTTTCTAAAAAGCGCGTTCAAATGCCACTGCTTTAAAGAAAGTCTGCCTCATTCCGGCAACCAGGGGGAGTCATTCTTCACCCACTTTGCTTGTCTTACTCTCACAACCAGATCACTAGATATGTGTGATCCAGAAATGTTTCTTACTCATCTCTTAAGGCCTGTATCTGTACCATGAAGTCATAGTCATTGTAAAAATAATTGTCTGTAAAAAATATGAGTAAACAAGGAATGAGAACTGCGTAATACGTTGCAGGACTCCTTCTGGGAATGAACTTACGGTACTGAAAATTTATGCCTGTGAACCTCACAATGAAACATAAATTAACGTGTGCTATTCTATTTGGAGATTGTGCTTTCTGAGGACGCTGTCATGTCTTCTTTTGTCTTGATTTCCTTTGTGTTTTGATGGGCACAGGGCCATTCAGGAAGCACTCCGTGATATGAGCAGATGGCAGGACCTTAGCCATGGACTCAGCACTAATTTAATTTTAAAAACACATTAGTATGATCTACATTCTGCTTTTGGGCAACATTTCAGAAGGCAGGCTTAAAAACCTCCAGCAATTCACTGATGAGACAAATATCAATGAAAAATTGATAAGTTGCTGTGATACAGCCAGTTGGAGCAACAAAAAGAACAAGAAAGGAATTTAAAAAGTACCGGATAAGTGAATCAGGATCATAAAAGGCAGCCAACATGATCATCATTCATCATTCTCGGCTGAATTTTCACAGTAGGTGATATTGTTCAGTTGAAGAAACCAATTTATCTATTCATTTCAACTCAATTATTCATAAATTCTGTCTCACTAAGGAGAAACATGAGAGCCACTAGATGATGAAATCTAGAAGTTCAGATCAAACTCAACCTTACACGATTGAGTTGGAAGCAACCTTAGAAGGGCATTTTTGTTTTCCTTAATTTCCTTCCCAAAGAGGCTCTTCCACAGAATCCTTGGCAGGTCATCACTAATCTCTGTATAGTTGAATGATGAGCGTTTTGACAGTCAGATTTTTACTGAGATATCATCAACAAATTTTTTGATCAGGAGTCCTATTATTAGACTTATTCCTGAGTCATACACTATCACACTGTTTTCTCTGTAGCACTTAATTTATATATAGATAGATAAATAGATAGATATAGATATAGATAAATAGATAGATATAGATATAGATATAGATATAGATATAGATATAGATATAGATATAGATATAGATATAGATATATAGTTGGGGTTCTGACTCCAGCAATTTAGTTGCTTGGAGGGATCCCTGAAGAAACTTCATCTGATGTGATTTTAGTCCTTCGTTCTAATCAGCTTATGTACAAGCTGGTGGTTGCAATTGCTGGTCCACTTCTATACAAACCAATGGGTGTTTCAGCCCAGCCTGATCTTGCCCATCACTCACTCAGCTCTCACATACACCAGTGGAAGCTGCAGCCTAGTTGGAGCGACCTGCAATAACCCCTACCAAGTCCGCTCCTGTCCTATACCTGGTTCAAATGCTTGCCAATATGTACAGCAGACTGCTCCGGTCTGTCTCATATTCCATTCAGCTCTCATACATGTCAACGAACATTGAACCCAACCAGCCCAACTAAAAAGCCCACACATGTGCCGGCGGGTGCCACTTTGTCTAGCCATGCCTGTCCCAGTCCTGGTTCTCAAGCTCACCAGTCAGAATGGGAACCCAAGTGGGTGGTACCCACTGTTTCCCTACTGGGTCCACTCTCATGTGTGCTGGTTTGGTGATGTGGCCCAGTTTGGAGTAGCTTGCCTTATCTCTGCATTTCCCAGTGGGTGCTATAGTCTGGCTAGGTCTCACCCTCTTTAAATCATGCTCACGCTAGTGAGTCTATAGCCTAGCCCAGCCAAGCTGGTCACCAGTCCTGGTCCTCATCTGAACTGGCTTGTATTGCAGCCCAACCCAGCCTGACTCATCCCCAGCAGCTGATATGAACTGGCCCAGCCTGGTTCACCCCCAACCTGCACCAAACCTAAGCTGATGGGTATGGTTACCTGGCCTGTTATAGGCTGTTCCCGATCATTGTTCTTGTGTTCACCTGCAGGAACTGTGTCCTGACAGATGGTTTTTTATTTTGTTTTGTTTTTCTAAGATTTATTTATTGAGCCATGTGCAGTAGCCTAGTGGCTTAAGTCCTCAGCCTGCATGTGCCAGGATCCCATGTTGGCACTGGTTCGTGTCCTGTATGCATAACTTCCTATCCAGCTATTTAATTTTTGTTGGAAAAGCAAATGCAACAGAGAGGAGAAGAGACAGAGTGATTTTCCATCTGCTGATTCACTCCCCAAGTCTCTGCAATGGCGAGAGCTAAGCTGATCTGAAATCAGGAGTCAGGAGCCTCTTCTGGATCTCCCACATGGGTACAGGACTCCCAAAGCTTTGAGCTGTCCTTGACTGCTTTCCCAGGGGACAAGTAGGGAGCTGGAAGTGAAGTGGAGTAGACAGGGACACAAAAGTGGAGCAGCTGAAACAAGAACCCACATTCATGTGGGATCCTAGGGCTTGCAAAACAAGGATTTATTCACTAGGCCATTATGCTGGGTCTCAGTTTGTATTTGTTTTATTTTTTAACAAAACTCTTCTATAATAAACTGGATCATCATAATAATTGAAGACTGGACCTTGAGTCAACCAACATGCCACAACTGTTCTGAGTTATATCCTCTACCAGGTATAGAATTGCAAAGTCAAAGAAGAATCAATTTCTGCTTTCACTGACTTCTCAGGCTACAGAAAGCTAAATATTGTCTACAGGTCCCCCTTTCTAGGTTTCCCAATTACACTATATGTAGGCTTAAACTGGGGTGAATATCTTTTCAAAGGAAGCAGATATGCATTCCGAAAATCCTCAAACTGCAATTTTTAAATGTCAATTATCAATGGCAAATTAAACTCCCTAGGGTTACACTTCCGACTCACAATGATTAATGATATTTTCATATCCACAACTCCAGTGATATGAAACCTATCAGAGTCCCTCTGTTATCTTCTCCAGTCTCTGCTCTCAACTATATCATCTGAATTACCTAAACCAGGAAATCAGGAGGTATCTGGATTTACAATGTTCGCCAAAGCTATGATATGGAGACCTTGACAGCTAAGTGGTAACCTTTCTATAGGAAACACAAGTATGCAAAACGGTTTGTTTTAACTTGCAGCTATTATTGGCATGTCCTGTTCTATTTCTTTCTATAGCAGAATTAAATAGATGTTTTTATTCTGGCAGAAATCTCACTCCTCCCACTTCTGCTTTTGTCTCCCATGTGAGAGGGCTGAGACCTCCTCTGTCAACTCAGAAGCACTTACTGTCACCAGGCAGCAAGAAAGCCCCTCTCTGTGTATGAAGAGTATCCTCTGCCAATAGATTTGGCTGTCAACCACCCAAAAGCACTGTCACTCAGTGTCAAAGCTGAACAACAAAGCAATTACCCACGCAAAAAAGAAAAAGAATCAGAAGACCCGAGTTATGTAGATAAAATACGACTTGTGAAATACCATTAAAGTGTTTTCCTCTTTTCCTCCACTTCTTATCTCTGTTACATCATCCCTAAAGACCTTCATGAGAATTTTTTTTCTTCTTATTTAAACTTGCAACTGGTTCTCATTACTTTATGATATAGCAACAAAGGCAACAGCTTTCTGTAAAGCGTTGAGTTCACTGTCTTTTACTGATGGCTCTATTTTGATCGAGGAAATCAACTCGTTTAGGAATTACCAAATATCAGGCAAAACTAATACTCAGATTTAGTTCTATGGACACCAAGCTGGAAAAAAAACACTACTAACAAATGTGGTCAATGAAAGGGTAATTTTTCGAAATATATCAGGTATTATCATATCTCAGTAAGTAACATGATAGTGACAGGAAAACAAACATGTCTTCATGATTTAGTTCCGATCTAAAAATCTAAAAAATTACAAAAATACATACAATTATCCCCTATTGTTAGGTAAAAAAATGTAATGATAATGAAATCTAAAATATATCTTAACATGTTAATGGTAATTATGAATATGTGCTGAAAATACAAACATCTTCTATTCTCTTTCGCAGCTTTACTATTATCTATAATGAATAGTATTTTGAAAGTAGGAAGAAGTTATTTTCAACAGTTTGTTTTTAACTATTGTTAAAATTCAGGTACTTTTCACCCTTGACTTTGTCTTCACATGCAAATATGCATATACTTACTTCATTCAAAGAATATTTTCAGATGTTCCATTATGTGCCAAGCCTTGCTGTAATCTCAAAATACAGAAATGAAGCAAAGACCAAAACCAAAACAGAAATCTCCACCTTCTTTGAGTGCCATTGTAGACAGACTCATCAACAAAAATACAAACACTCTTGCATTGACAGGTGACATGGAATGAACAAAAGGGGAAGAACAGGAAAAAACATCTATAAGAAAATATGTAACAGGCAGTAGTAAAAACAAACACATCAAAAAAAAAAAAAAAACCTAAACATAAAAAACCAAAAAAACGACAACTCCATGAATCCATGTTCCAGCTTCTAATATCTACCACTCGCATTCATTTTCTCACAGGACAATAACCTAAGCACCAAAAATGCTTTTACACCTAATTGAGGATGGTTTGCAATGTCTTCCCCCATGAACCATGTATGTAGGTCATTATCATCATCATCATCATCATCATCATTTTCACTCAGTTACAGTTTTCAGACATTCACATTTATAATTTAATGGGAATGTGTACACAAAAATGTAAGATGGGCAAAATTATCCAAAAGTTAAAATTTGGATAAAAGGGCCCAGCACAGTAGCCTACTGACCAAAGTCCTTGTCTTGCATTTACCAAGATCCTGTATGGCCACTAGTTCATGTCCTAGAGGCACCACTTCCCATCCTGCTCCCTGCTTTTTGCCTGGGAAAACAGTTGAAGAAGGCCCAAAGCCTTGGGACACTGCACCCATGTGGGACACCCAGAGGAAGATTCTGGCTCCTGGTTTCAGATTATTCAGCTCTGGTCATCATGGCTACTTGGGGAGTAAAACAGTAGATGGAGGTTCTTTATCTTTGTCTCTCCTTCTCTCTGTAAATTTGACTTTCCAATAAGAACAGATAAAATATTTTAAAACTTTTTTTTGATAAAAAGGGATGTTCCAATGTTAAAAGATGTGAAAATTAGAGAAGGGCTCAATGATAATACAACTAAGCCGGAATCTTCTGAGAAGCATTAAGTGTCCAACGTCAAAATTAGAGGTGGATGAAGGACTTATGAATATGCCAGCACCGAAGATGCCTTTGTCTGTCTACATACTGACTTTTGCCTTTGTGATCCAGAGTCATTGGTAGATCTGGCTTTGCTCTCTTTCATGAGCTCTGGGGTCTCAGGACTCATACGCTAGGGGCTGTCAGAAATGGCCTGAAATCATACACCTGTTTTGGTCCCAAGGGTGGGTGAGAGAGGGGAGGAAAATGCCAAGGCTAGCAAGGTGTGTCTGTGGGCTCATCCACACATTTACGTCACAGGATGGCAAGCACATACAAGAGTTAGATGTGGGATCACTTCAGACAGGGTTTCTTTATGGATTTCCACAAACTGAACTACTGGACTCAGAACTCCAACCATGGGGAGAATCACAACATCTATGGTCTGGTCATGGTGTGAATGTCTCATATCTGAGCCTCTTCAGTGGCTAAGATGGAGCAGTGGACAGCATACCAAGATGCATAGACAAGATATGGCAGCCTGCAGCCTGCAGAGGACATCTGGTACTACAGCAGTGGAATGAGGGAAGAATAAATAGGTCACGACCCCAACCAAACATTGACAGCAAATATCTCGGTGAATGAAGACTCTAAGGTAGAGTATATCAGCCAATGGACCTTGGAAGTATTTCCTCATTCTTAGATCTTGGTTCAGTGAGATCAACAGCATTTCAGAACTATCAAAACCGCTTGAGCAGAACCCTTAGAGCATGCTCAACATTGCGGACCCTGGAATGACATGGGGTGGTTGTTCCCCATTCCTGGGTACTGAGATGGTTTGGGAGGCTGGGTGCAGCTTCTCCTCTTACCTCTCCTCTTTCCCTGGACACTGGAAGATGAAAATTATCTATATCTGGAAACAATGGTCTCACCTACTTTCTCCTAAACCTCAACACTTCCCACCCTAATCAACTATGGAAATACCTTCAAAAATAAAATTTAAGAAAAAGTTCTTCCCATCCTAGAAGAAAATTCACTTTCTTGTCATTAGCAACAGGAAGTTGAGAGTAAAAAAAGTTTGCACAGATCTCATAAAAATAATTTTCACTTTCTATACTCCTCCACATAATTCGATGCTTTATAGCAATTCATAGCTCTTATCCCACTTTATAAATCTGTGCCCAGCACTATACCTGTGAGGTCATCATTTTTTTATGAAATCCTTAGTGTCAAGCAAAACTTGGAATAAATCATTGTGGATGTTTTCCCCCTATTTATCTGCCTCCTGTCAATTTAATTCTTCTCCTCAGAACACAAACCTTCAACTTTTGTGCTGCTACAAGAGAATACCATAGACTTATACAAAACAGGAAAAAATGTTCTTCCATAGTTCTGGAGGTTTAAAAGTCCGAAATCAAGGTGCAAACTTGCATATTGTTTTATCTTCTTGCTGAGATTTCAATAGCTACACGTGACAGGCAAACTAGGGAACAAATTCTGTTCATCAGACCCCTATGGTCATTTAATCGTACTCAGTAGGTGAGGACACTTACTGTCCTAATTGTCCCACGAATGTGCTCCATCTCTCAACAATATCTCTACAACACTGTTTGAATTCTGAAGATAATTTACTGAAACCACAGTAAAGAAAAGGTGAATTCTTGTGTCCCCTGGGCAAACATCTGTTATTGTTCTAAGCACACAGTTTTATCCTCTTCCATGCAGATTAATGTTTTTATGACAACATAAATTAGAAAAAAACACCATGAAATAACTTGCAATTTTTGGTCTCCTGAGATAAATCAGATATAATTTTGTAAATTGTGGATTCTCCTGAGAATATAACACTATAAAAACAGCATTGAGAATAGGATTTTTAGAATTTACTGACATTTACTTTTAAAAAACACAGACATTTTTATTAGCAATTAATGACCTTTTCTATGTTAAGTTCTTGGGTAAAAAAGTAAATATGTAGATTTTAGAATATGAAGTTTGCCAATAGTTTGGATTCCCATACTTGACAGTGGGAAGCAGTATATGAAAGGGTGCCTCAAAATGTTTGTGTAAATAATGTGAAATGACACATTTCTTGCAGTACAAAATTCTGAAATCCATGCATCTTAGAGATATTGGTCACACTCCTAGCAAACCAGTATTATGAAAAAGGTGAACATGGATGTCTAATTGCTTCAGCACTAAGACAAACCAAATTTTAATTCCATTTTACACAAACTCTTAGAAGTGTCTTTACACATTTGTAAGAAAAACTAAGGGATAAAACACAAAATCCTTCCCTGCAGAGAGGATAACATCCTGAAATGTTCTCTCTGCCATTTGTCCTGAGTTTTTACAGGTAGATTTTATTTGGTACGTTTACTTTAAAGCTTGACATATGTTCTTTCTGTATAAAAAGCATAAAATGCAAGAAAAACAAAAAGAACCAAAAGCAAAATCACCCAAGGAAAGCTTTCACATCAAAGCAATAATCAATTTGTTTTAGGTTTTATACATACCAGCCAAGTGTCTCTCAATATCAAATGCCAGAACTGTGACTCCCAACTCCTGGATGGGCATAGTGAGCCAGCTTTGCAAATTTAAGGGGAACGCAGCACAGCATAAGTAACTGTAAAGAGTGACTATCTCAAAGCACATTGACTGTCTTTAGGATGCCACAACCACATGTACTTCCTCCTACCAGCAGTAGCAGTGCTTTTTCATTGTAGACTGTGCACCTTCTAGAACAATTCTGGGACATCATTCCATCTCTGATATACATTTTCCATACTTATCTGAATATATGCTTATTTTAGCATCTGTGTGAGGATCAAGTTGAAAGATTGAAGTGATGATCTATCTAGTGTAATTCTCCAGCTTTAAAACTGCATTACTTCAATTATTTAATGAAAAGGAATAGCCTTTTATTAATCTCCAACTGTACATGTATCCTTATTTTGGAAAGTTCAAAATAGAAAAGAACACATATATAAATTTAAACAGTATTCACTACATGTAAAATAGTTACATTCTTTCAACATTCACACTTACTGATTTCATTCAGTTGACAAAAAAAAAAAAAAAATCCCAGAAAGGAGAGTCAATTTGTTCATTTTATTTCTCTTTGTCTGAGATACTGAAAATATATTTTCAAATTATGTGAGGAATAATGAGATGCTTTACAAACTGGATGTCTGATAAACTTAGAGGCTATAACAAATAAGCATATTGTACATCACGTTTATAAATAAGGCATATATGCATAATATATATAAAGTAAACTATGAATTATTTATATATAAATGAAGCACTCATTCAATTTCAAGTAGACACAAAAATTATTTTGGGTTAGTTACAACGTTTATGAAAGTTGCTTTAAATATCTCTTATTATTATGGACTGCTGATGAAAATAATGGTGATGATAGCAAATGTTCATGTGGCCTTATTTATTAGACCACATTAAGTCAAATAAGTATTCATCTTAACTCATTTAATATAATAAAATTTGATCAGGTTACTGTGAACTTATTTTCCACATGTACAAATTTTAAATAACTTCATCAGTGTCTGTCAGTTTACATTCGATTTGCTGCATTCGCCTTCAAAATGAATATTCTTACAAATTATATTACACATAACAATCTCATTGTATTATACACTATACATGTACATTAAAAATAATAAACCATGTTAGCTACTAATAAAGACAAAAATTCCTTTGTCTTGAATATTTTGATTATAGTTATTATAGATCAGTTCAATAAAATTAGAAACAAAAATGGAGGGAAAGTAAAGATTACCTCAATTCCTGGTGTCTAGACACAGGATAACCTAATTTCTTCATAAACCTAAGAGAAGAATGGTTTACCTCACATAAATGTAAACATTTAATTTTAAGGCAATAAATGTTAGAATGATTATTTTTCTTTGGACATATTCATTCTGAATGATCATCTTGACAATATGCCAATTTCGGTTTACTTGGTAAATATTAACAATCTTATTGACTGAATGCTGTGACATCCACTGCTGTTTCAAAATTAGTTTCTGTTCTCATCCATTACTTTACAGTAACATCACCATCTAAGCGATTAACCAATTATGTTAGATGAGGTTAAATTAATTCAGATCTACACTATAGATGCTATGAACCAATGAGACCAAATATGTCAACAATTAGGATTGGGCTAAGAAGTACTAAATATAGTATACATTTTCTAGAAGAAAAGTAAAAAGCACAGAAATCATATGGCTTTCTTACACATAAAATATCATATTACTTGTATGAATGAGGAGAAAAATGTATCCAACTGTTCATTAGTAGCACATTACTCTTGAAAGAGAAAAATACATTTTCAGAAGGCCAAAATCAACTATCACTACGATTTATAAATTTGGGGAAAAAAAAGAAAAAAAAAATCTTAGTTGTGTTCTCTGCTAGGGCATAAGTAAAGAGAATGCAACAGCATTCCTGGATGATTCTTGCTAGAACATTATCTACTTTTGAGGGACATCTTAACGTCTTTATAATGATTTTGGATAGGTTCAGTACATACCATTGTGACATAAAAACTATTTTGAGTTAATGACATCTGAATTCCTAAAATCTCTTTCGTGTAACAGAAAATCTTCTGAGAAGAACTTACCAAGTACATAAATAACCTTATGTGGAGAATTTGAGACTTTTCAAAGAAGTAGCACCATGCACAGACACTGTCCCTAAAATGTTGGTTGCCATCTTCCATTGGCAGTGCTCTTTCTGCACCCAATGTCCTCTGCTTTCCTGACTGTTCCTTTCTTTCAGCTCCTAAGAAGTCATTTGCTTCCCATTACAGGATCTTCTTTCTAATCGTTTCTTAGTAAGACAGTACATAAGCCCCGAGTTCTCATCACATTTTTGAGTCATACTTGTTTTGAACTCCCATGCTGATGAATGCAATACAAATATTTTTCTCTAATTTGTGACTTCAGGTTTAATTGATAGGCTCCAAATATCCAAACCCAGAAGAGTCTACAAAGATTTGTCTAAACAAAGGTTTTCCCTCTGAACTTTCCTCTTCTGTCCTAGAGTAAAATGGACCACATTCAGAATTCAGAATGGGACAACTGTCTTCTATTATTTATATTTCTTGTAGGTATCCAACTCTCCCATTACAGCTTTCATAAATCAGTTTGCATTTTAGAGCTTTGTGAGTGTGTATCTGTGTGTATGTGCACACATGCAACTATGTGTTCATGGTTTTGCTGTTTTACTTTGAATATGTATTCATTTTCTATTGTATCTCCTGGAGCCTCAAATCTAATAGCTGGCAATATAAAAGAAGTCCAGAAATTGTCTCATGTTTACATTGTACAAATGGATTTCTCATACTCTTTGCCAATGTGGCTATGTCCCAACTTGGAAACTCTCCTAACTGGGTGCACTTAGAAAATTATGTCATTCTCCAAGTTGTTGTTGACCAATGTTTCTGCTGATGCTAACAGACATAAATGCTATTTCTTATTTACACCGAAAACAAAAGCAGAACATTTACAACAGCACGTTAGCGATTCTTAGCAGACAGAAATACATAGGATCTAAAGAGTGGGAGAAAGGTTAAAATTATATAGAACAGTTTATTCACTGGTGGGCTATGCTAAATTACAGGTTTCTGAATGATTGTCTAGGTAGAGCTTGAGAAAGGGTGAGGGGTGAACACAACTATCTAATTTTTTTAAATAAAACTAAAATTTCTCATAAATTTATGTAGATTAATCCTATTATGAAAGGTCTAAGACACACATTCACACAAAATGCATCTATGTGTTTGCTAAACTATTTTGTCCCAAACTGTATTTTGAGGACTCAAAATTTTCACTGGGCAGCAGAGAAGAAAGGATGAGGAGAAAGAAAAGGTCTCCATCACCTCATTTATGGATATGAATTTCCTAGACATACAAAGTAGAGAGAGAGAAAGCCCAGGCCATCATGTTACTCTGAAACTGAGTGGAGAAATCATCTGATTTCTTACAACTAGGTGTTTTCCAATTCAACAAATAAACATCGCTCCATTCAAACAAACATTGAGAAAAGACAGGAGGAAATTAAAAACCACAAAAACACAAGCAGAGAGCCAGGGACCATAATTGTAGCTCATAATTCCTCAGAACTGCAAGGTAATGAGAGCATCAGTTGATCCTAAGACACATATTCATATTTAATATGATTTTTTCCTGACCCTGTGCCGGTCAGACATTTGGTCCCTATTACGACATTAATGAGGCTGGGAGCTCCCTGACACAGACACTTTGTGTATTTCTTCAGACCTCATGGGAACTGCCCCAGAGACCAGTACTTACAAGGTGTTTCATGAATATCTGAATAGGGAAGTCATAAATTGCCAACCCTGCCAACCATCACCAAATATCACTGGAAGTCTTGATTGTTGAAGAAATAAATACTTATCTCCCCATACACTGGTTAAGATGAAAACACTGAACTACATAGTGGCTAAAGTTACTTCCACTAATAAAATGCTGATGTCTTCCTCCTGTGCCAGTTTTTAAAATTTACTTATTTATTTTGGATTAAAGAGAAAAAACTACATTATACAGTACTGGTCTAGGTAACGTGGTGGTATATGTGAGTGTGTGTTTCCCCAGCAGTTGAGTGGAGTCCATATGAAAATGCTAGCAATCGCAAATAAAAACTCTGGCTTTGCTTCGGGTTAAATCACTTACCCTGCTGTGAAGCAATTAGAATCCATTTCGCTATTGAGCACAGTAAGGAGCTTAATGAAAGGGTCACAGGGAGGCAAACACAAAGAGGGCCGCTTAGATGTGCACGTGGCACGAGGCTCCTACCAGCTGTGCACATGGTCCCTCCCCGACTCAGAGCCTGAGAGTACTTCTACCTTCCCATCTGGGAACAACAACGCGGTTTGGGGATTTATAGTCTAAAAACACGAGGTAGCTACTACATTCCTTTTCTTTCTTTCTTTTCCAGTGCTATTTTGTTATAATTTTATTTTACATGATAGAGAATACCACCAGGCTTCTTTTTTTTTTCCAACATACATGATAAATCTCTAAGTTTTCATATTTATTCACAAATGATGAAAGTCAAAAATAATTCATCACCTGCTGGAGCACTCATATATCAAACCATCACTGTTGTTATCAACTGTGCTTTAAATCAAAACTACCTATCTCACACACTTGTTCCCTTGCAGAGTCTCACAATCTGAGGGAACAAAAGGCAAGCCAAAAGATAAATTTACAGAGCGAAGGAGAGCCAGAGAGAAAGAGATCCTGTCCACTGATTCATCCCCCCATGTGGCCACAACAGAGGAATTGAGCCTACTGAAACCAGGGACTAGAATCTTCTTCCAGGGTCTCCCATGTGGGTTCAGGGTCCCAAGACTTTAGGCCCTCCTCTACTGCTTTTCAGGCCACAAACGTGCACTTGTGAGGGGAGTGGAGCAGCCAGGTTATGAACCACCACCTATATGGGATTTTGCGCCAGTATGTTGTCAACATATTCTTAAAGTGACTCAAAACATATGGTTACATAAGATTGTCTAAGATACAACCTAAACATTGTATTTTTTTTCTTTTTGTAAAGAAAACAAAGGCTTTATGGCAATTAACAAGTTATTTTTTACTGGTGCAAACATAACCCGTTACATACAAAAATTTAAGAAATGATGAGATTTATTATATGTGTAAACATTAGTGAATATGCTATGTAAAATAAGTTAATAAACTCAATATAGTAAAAAATCTTGATTTTATTTCTGTACACACTTTCTATAATCCTACCTCTATCATATATGGTCTATAGCATCTTTATTTTTTAAAGGTGCTTCACCTTTCCTATGCATGATTTTACCAAGAGAATGATTGGATGGGTATTATATGTGTTTGGGTAGCAACTCTGCATTAGTTCCAGTGGAGAAAAATAATGACTGCCCAGCAAAGAAACTCCATAGAATTTGAAAAGCAGTCAAGTATCACATAAAGTCATTGTTGATCATTACAGAAATAAAATGGTACCACTTTAATTGCTTTGTTTTAAAAATGTATTTTACCATATAAATTAAGGAACAGTTGTCCAGAGGCCTTCATAGGCTAGTGCGAATAAGACAGAAAATCAGTAACAAAGTTACTTCACAAATAGCAAAGGAACATCCACAAAATACTGCCGCAGGAGATTTATATTGTTCCCCATCCAGTACATGAGATATTTGATGAATCCACATATTTCACAGTTCTTGTAACCAATGGAAGGCATTTCTAAAGTTGTCAATGAAGGTGTGATATAAGGGCCCTGGTTAAATCTATTTTATGAAGCCAAAAGAATTTTTATTTCATCGACACCCTATTAAAAAAAACAACTGTTAGTTCAAAGAATTGGTTTACTTACATCTTCAAGCACACGGCTGGGACCACAGCTATGTTATCAAAAACATTTCAACAAACTTCTCAACAGGAGTCATGAGATTTACCACTGTCAATACTGATGATTAGAAAGTATAAGAAGTGAGGGCAATTTAATGGCTAGTGAATGAATGTATATGAGTTATCTGGTGCCAGATTCTACTGTCTACAATGTGAGTGAACTGAGAAAGACAATCTATTTTCCAAACAGCAATTAACCTTAACAAATATATGTGGTTGCACCCTCATTCAGTTATTAGTATTTGCTTTCTTTTTCCTTTTTTTTCATCTTTCCTAAACACTTTTTTCAAGTTACAGAGGGACTCTTTTTTCGTTTGCTGCTTTTTTCCAATCATTAGGAGAATGGTGGTGGAGGACTGAATCCATCGCTACTTTGATGACACTGGTCAAATTCTAGATTCTAAATTCACATTTCCAGGTACCAAGAATTCCTTCTAAATGCCACAATCAGTCTTTGTTTACATTTCTTTCTAATGAATACAGCAATACCCGTTGGTATTTCTGAAGTGTAACCGCATCTTAGGTCGGTATTTCTCCAGGTAAAGCAGTTGTTTGGAATTGAATGCTCCCTTTTTTTCTGGTCTTATAGACAGAATTGCATTTTCATACTTCATTCTACATTCAATCAAAGCATGTACAACCAGCACAGGTGCCCTTCCCAATCTAGCAACACAATGTACTGCCACACAGCAACCTGGATTTTCACGAAATTTGCTTTTTAACAGGTTTAGCCAATCATCTACTATTTGAATAGGGGATGAAGCTCCCATCATCACATGGCAAATCTAGAATGTGGATTGATTCTTTTTCAGTTGGAGCTTTTGTTAGTAGTATTTGTAATGCCCTATCTAATCAGTACCCCAAATCCCTAATTCCCCTCCACTTACAATCCATGCTCCAAGAATATTTATGTGTTAGAACATCCTCACAGTAACTCAACCAAAGAAAACACAAAAGGGAAGAGAGGAAAACTATTTTTTTTTTTTTTTTTGGCAGCTCACTTCACTTCAAGAAGTTGCCTGAACATTTTCCCAAAGAAAAGAAAACTCATGGCTTGGTGACAAACAGAATATGACCAAATTGCATAAATTTCTTACATATATATTTATTTTTCTCCAGATATTCTCAAGAAATAGCTGAAGAATAACCTGCTCAGTTTAATTACAACTGTACCGATGAATTCTAGTTTCTGTTGTTTCAAATGCTGGTTCTTAAGTACTTACTTATGTTGGATGACAACATGTGGACCGTGTGCCAGAAAGTAAATCTATGAAAGACTTCCTTCCTTGAGAAAGTGACACTATGGCAGAAATAGCATTAAATACAGTCGCATGCCTCATGACGTCATTGATTTACTTCCTGGCACATGTGAAACATGATATATATCAGCGATACTTCTGCAGACTGACAATTCCCTGAGTGTACTCAGTGAGCAACAGTGATTTCCGCATATGAGGACAAACTCAGAGTTTTAAAAGAATATTTCAGTCGGGAAATATATTTCATAAAAGAAATTATCTTCAAAGTGAGGTAAGGGAAAGTTGTATGAGTGACTGCAAGTTTCTCTGTAAAACTGTTGCAATTCCCAGAAAGACAAGTCCTTTGCTGCAAGAGATAGTATAACAAGATATGGAAAAAGGAACATGAGAAAAACAAAAGAGAATACTCATTTCATACAAATAACAAAACCAAAGAAATTCACCTAAATATCATCCATCTGCTGGTTCACTCCCTGAGTGGCTGCAGTAGCCACAGCTGAGCTGATTTGAAGCCAGGAGCCAGGGGCTTCTTCCAGTCTCCCACATGTGTGCAGGGTCCCAAGGCTTTGGGTCATCCTCCACTTCCTTCCCAGGCTGTAAGGAAAGAGCTGGGTGGCAAGTGGAGCAGCTAGGACACAGACCAGCACCCATATGGGATCCTGGCATATGCTAGGCAAGGATTTAGCTACTAGGCTATCACACGGGATCAGCATTATGATATATTTGGATTTCATAAGTCTATCACCCTGGGGAACTGGATTCGGTCTTTGTCCTCTCATTTCTCCTGCGCTGTCCATGAACTATTTCAGTGGCATTGATACATGTCATTCTTTCATTCTCTCAAGTATTCCTTCTATGTTTAATGAAGATTATCACACAGAAGATAATTGTTCTAAAGGAATTAATTTTCTGCTCTGATATAATAGCCAATAATCACATCAACACATATATCATGTATTTCCATAAAAATAAAATATGCTCTGAAAGCGGCAATACCTGAGGGGGCATGGAGCGCATGTCACAATGTATCAACTGAGAACTGGAGGATGAGGAGTAAACTATCATACAGAGAAGTTACATATGAAGAGCTCCTTGTGGTAAGAAAAGTGCCAAGTTCAAACAACCCAAGATGCACAGAAAACGGCCTGTTGTAAGAGTAAGCAAGAGATTGGGGACACTGGCATGCAGCCAACAAAGAGGGCAGGGCCAGAGCCTGGCTCAGGAAGTAACTTTAATAAAACATTCTTTCTGACCCCATTGTTTACCCACTCAGCATCATTCCATCAAGAGGTAGATTGCTTTCCATACTGTTAAAACCTCCAAATTCTAAGTGACAGTTATGAGATGAGTTACTAAAGACCCTAAACTGACAACACTAGACATGGGTAATTCAGTGTGTGTAGCTGGTTTAGAGCTTAAGTTTGTGCCTTAAAACCATTTATTTTGGGGGACTCAGAACACCCAAGAAATTGAGCACAACCTGGAATCCTTAGACAACTGCACACACATGAATGAGAAATAACAACAGAGCCTGTGAGCTTGTGTTACGGGTCAACAGACCAACCAACGTGAGTCAAATGACCAGATAATACTCCAATGATAACATTGATGTATACAATAAGTGATGGGATCATAGCAAGTGGAAAATAGTGCACCCTTCCAAGAGGTGTCAGATTACACAAGGTTCCAAACACCTAATATACATGCAGGAATGTGGCCCTGGTGGAGATACATCTTCTGATGTAACTGTAAGAATCTAGAATTGGTAATTTGAAAATAAACTTCCATGATCATTTTACAAGCTGGTAAGTGCCAAAAAAACAGAGGCCTTCATTTCCATTAACATTTTCTGGGTAACCAACTTTGACTTAATTATGTCAGTTCAGCCGATATTGAGACAGAAACAAGACTGTCTCCTTGAAAGATGACTTTCATGAACAGCTGGGGAAACTGTACTGTTCCTTTCCTGAGTGTGGGAAGTTTCAACCAGAGAGTCACATTCAACAAAGACCTGTACCAGGGCTCTCTAACACAGAGATCATTGAAACACTACAAGTTCCACATTCTTCCTAACATCTTAGTAAGTATCTATTATCTGAAATTCTTTGTTCTACAACATAGAATTCTTTCAATGATTCATATTCTTGCTTAAGGCTATTATTACTCAAAACAATACCCTTTTACAATCCGTTCACAATATTTTACCCAAGACACTACTATACAGAATATAGCATAAGATAGGGTATTTAACAAAATCATCTTACTTTAGCCTACTAAACAAAAAAGGACCTAGAATAAGAAGAAAGCTGATCATTAAAATTGCTAACTACCATTTCTGATCAATAACTACTCCTGATCTTTATGACATTAACCCTCTAGAGAAAACAGGGCCATAAAATTGGGGACAGGTTGCTAGGGACAATGTGGCCTGCCATAGTTTGGGGTACTTCAGGATGCTGATCCTGGATGAGGTCCATGAGCTGTGCCAGGCTAGACTGTTCTAAATAGCTGGTAATATTGTAGCTGAAGAAAACCACAAAACGTTCAGGGGAAATATCTGTTATGGTACTGTCAGTCACTTTAGGTATCACAATATTATCACTCATGCTTTTTATGACACACAGTCTTTCTTGGTCACCAGGAAATATCGCATTACACATAGCACAGATGTGTACAGATGTGTTTCTACAGCATAAGTATCTATTTTTGCCTTGCCAGTGGTTATTTTAATAGAAAAATTCCACATGTGATCTATACCTGGATGTTATCCAAGAATTAAATATAGCAATCTGTTATAGTAATATTCCTCCTGAGTCCTTCTGCAAGAACACAAACTGTTTAAGTTACGCTTAAAAGTGTATTTCATTTTTAAGTCTCATCTTTGGCTCACAACATATTCTAAGCATTTCTCCTTCCCTACAAGCAGTACAAACAATTTACCTCATTAGCTTCCTCCCAGCCTGGCACATTTCCCTTGCCCGTGTTTACCATTTGAATAATCACATCTCAGTTTTCTTTGTGATAATTTTTTTTCTGAACAACAATAAAATAATTACATACAAAAAAAGAATATTCCATCTCTGCCCCAAGAACTCCATTGAGATCCAGAGGTTCTCATTTCACCACACAGGACTACAAAGTCACCATCCAATTTCAAAAGAGGTCATTTCCTCTGTCTTTTAAAAGTATGTCCATTTTGCTAAGTTATTCTTAATTTTGAGCCAGATGTTTAAAATATTTTCAAGCAGTATTTGCCATTTCAATTTTTATTTGCTTTAACGTAATGGTTTCAGGAGTTATGTATCATACACATATGTAGGGTAACAGTGTGTATGATAGCAATATAGCAGCGGCATATCCATTTCTTTAGTCCTTCAAAACTGTATTCAATTTCACACCTCTGAAACAAATGATCACAATTGGACTAGCTTACATCAGCAATGTACTCTCTCATAGTTCTGTGGACCAAAGGTCAGAGAATTCAGCCTGTTGGCTGGGCCACTTCATGCTGAATGCCCCACTGGTGAATCCTCCTTGCTCAGGTGCAACTACAACTTGGTATACTGGACCACAAGGTCATGTGCTTTTTACACATTTTAAACAATGAATGGAAAAGAAATTTTAAAAACGATTGGAAAATGTGCTTTGGTATATAAACCAAAAGCCACTAACAGACACAAAATGTTCTCACATCTTCTAGAAGCATAATGAAGTGCTTAGGAGTAAGGCGTTGTGATCAGGTAACTGCTGTGAATCCAGTTATGGTAAAAGATGTCAAAACAAGTATGGGAATATTTTGGCAGTTAAATTCAGATAATACATCTACAAAGTTCATTATTTCTCTCTAATGTTATTCACATTTGAAAAGTTCTATAACAGAAAAAATCATTTTTAATTTTTATTAATATGAAGAGAATAGATTTCACGTATTTCATAAGTAGAATTCTAAGAATTCCCTCCCTTTATGTGTTTCTCCTCACCATCTATCCTTCAGTGCTCCTCTTTCTTCTTTTCTCTTTAATTTTGCAAAGACATAGTTTTAGTCCATACTGCAGTCACAGCTTTAATTTATCACTAACCATAATGGTAAAAAAAATATACAGTAGGAAGACCACAGTCCCACAGAAATAAAAATAATCATATCACAAGATGTCTTTTTCATTTCTATACAATTTTTTGTATTTTACATTAACTACTATGTATCAGAAAAAATGGATTATATTTTTATTTTTAGTATTGAATTATTTTACTAAGCACTGTGCTTTCCAATTGCATCCATTTTGTTGCAAGACAGGATTTCATTGTTCTTCATTGCCGAGTAGTATCCCATAGTGCATATAAAACATGTTCTCTTTATTCATTCATCAGTTTATTGACATCTGAGTTCATTCTTTATCTTATCTATTGTGAAACAGTTGCAATAAAAGTGAAGGCACACATAGCTCTTTTACAAGCTGATTTCATTTTGTTTAGGTAAATTCCCAGGAGTGTGACATTTGGGTCACATGGTACAGTCATTTTCATATTTGTGAGGAGCTATCTTACTATTTTCCATAGTGCTAGTTTACATTCCCAGCAACACTGTAACTTTTCTCTTAATTGGGGTCCCTTTCTCCCCTTTACTGTTTTTAGATTTTGGGATCACAACCATTCAAACGTGGGTTAGTTGAAATCTCACTATGGTTTCTGTTTGCATTTCCCTGATGGATACAGACCCAGAGCATTTTTTCATGTGTCCTCTTGTCATATGAATTTCAACCTCTGTAAAATGTCCATTTGATGGAGCCCCGTGCAGTAACCTAGTGGCTAAGGTCTTTTTCTTGCACATGCTGGGATCCTATATGGGCACCGGTTCTAATTCCGGCAGCCCTGCTTCCCATGTAGCTCCCTGCTTGTAGTCTGGGAAGACAGCTGAGGACAGCCCAAAGCCTTGAAACACCTTCTGGAGAGACCTGGAAGGGGATCCAGGCTACTGGCTTTGGAATGGCACAACTCCAGCCATTTTGGCCACGAGGGGAGTGAATCATCTGATGAAAAATCTTTCCTCTCTGTCTCTCCTCCTGTCTGTATGTTTGCCTTTCCAATAAAAATAAATCTTTAACAAAAAAAATGTTCATCTGATGTTCTTTGCATACTTCCTAAATGGGTTGTTCGTTTTGTTGTTATTGAGTTTCTTGAGCTCTTTAGAGATCCTGGATATTGATCTTTTGTCAATTGCCTAATTTGCAAATATCTTCTCCCATTCTCTTTGCTGCCTCTTTGTTTACTTTTTTATAGCAGAAGAAAAAACTTAACTTTTTTTGCATTTTTAAATTATTATTATTATCATTTTATGATACAGTTCCATAGGCTCCTGGTATTTCCCTTATCGAAGCCCCAATTCCCCCCCCCCACCTAGTTCCTCGATATCATTACTAAAGTATAGTTCTTCATACACAGTCATATGTCCATCATTGCAGGCATGGACAATGGCAGAGAGTCCAGCATCCTATTGTCAAGATATAGTAAGCAGTTTCATTGTAACATCTTTGTCTGGAAGTAGAGATACATACTACATTGTATCCTTACATCTGGATATGTTAGTCTCCACGTCACAGCTACTGCACATCCTGTCAAATGAAACGTCATAATACGACATACCACGACACATGATCATCAAGCTCTCTTCAATTGAACATAAGGAAAAGATCCTTAAATGTGCACATGAAAAAAATCAATTGACATATAAAGGAATGCCAATTAAATTCACAGGATATCTTTCACAGGAAACTCTACAGGCAAGAAGAGAATGGAGTGACATATTCCAGATTCTGAAACAAAAAAATTGTCGGCCTAGGATAACATATCCAGCAAAGCTTTGCTTTGTCTTTGAAAATGAAATGAAATTCTTCCACAGTAAAGTTAAAATAATTTGCCTCTTCCAAACTTGCTCTACAAATGATACTTCAAGATATTCTCTTGACAGAGAAGAGGAATAGCACCTACCCCAACCAAAGGCAAATGGGAAGAACATCCCAGTAAAATGACAACAGAAGACTAAGCCAATGAACAACCCATTCCTAAAACGACAGGACAAAAGTACCACCCATACATATTAACCCTGAATGCAAATGGCTTAAGCTCAATCAAGCAGCATAGATTAGTAGACTAGATTAGAAAACAAAACCCATCTGTTTGTCGTCTAGAAGAGACACAATTCACCAACAAAAATCACCGGAAATTATATCGCATGCACTTTGATGTTTTCTATTAGTTTCACCACTTCAAAGCACTTTCCTCTCATTAAATTCTTCAATGACTCACAGATCATATAGCAGCATCATTTTCTGCAAGAAGGTTCTTGATTTTCATTTCTTCAGCTACATGTTAGTCATTTAGTAGCATGCTATTTAACTTCATGGTGTTGTTAATTTCTTTTTTTCTTCCTGATGTTGATTTTGCTTTGTGGCTTTTCATTTAAGGGGATGCATAGTAGCTGTGCAATGGAGACTGTCATATCTAGTAACATGCTACTCAACTTCAGGGCATTGTAAATTTCTATTTTTCTTTCTATTGTTGATTCTGTATTAAAACTTAACATTTCATCGGAAGAGCTTATCAGCATGTCATGATTCAGAATGGAATGTAGGCATCCAACAAAAGTAAGTTTTCAACAAATTATATTTCCATGACTTATTCGTCACCTCCCTCTCTTCCCTTCTCTCTCTCTCTCCTTCCTCCTTCCACTTCTCACTGCTCCTTCTCTCTGTCTCTCTTTAGAGGCCACATTTAAACAGCATATGGAAAATGGTTATCACTACTACTCTGTGTTGTGATTCTTACTTGTATGCAAATAATTGATATAAGAAACCAACAGCCTCAGCTTCCCCTGCTGTAAACCTAAGTGTCTTACCCTAACAAACTATCTTTAAAATTCTTCAAAAAGTTCACACATTGATTGCAACTTGACACAGCTGAAGGATGACAGAAACTGCACACCTACCAAGTTAATGACAGAGTATACATATGTTAGATATTTGCCATTCAAACTAGTAGGGTTATAACCTTCAAAACAGGTCTATGTCACATGAAATTTCTCAAAATTTACCATCCTTTGCAGTATTTGACCATGTACATTGCACAGCATTCGTTTTCACATTTGTCTCAAACATTGGAAAAAGCAACCTTGCCAGAGTATTACTTGGCATAGGAAAATGTAAATGACTCAGCTTTCGTACATAAAGAGATGCACAGACACACAGAGAGACAAGATTTTTTCCATTCACAAATAGCAATGCCTACTGGCAGACTGCCAACACTCAGAGAGGCAGGTTATCACACTGTCATTAGGTATTGTACAACTTAGGAAAAGATACTGGTTTTAGCTACTGTATAGAATAATTGTGGTGTAGGTATTCCAACTGATAAATCAGCAGACATTTTGGCGTTACATCAATAAGCAGTATAATTAATGTAATAAGTAACATGCTATTTAATGAAGTAACTTACTATAGTGTTAATGTGTATTAACTTACTTTAGCACTTTCTGAAGCTTAATTGCTATTACTTTAGGATTTTATACGTTACAATATATTTAACATAACTTAGTGACTACCATTGTTTTAATAAATAATAGTCAGTCAAGAAACTCATGGACGTAATGTTTGTCAATTACTTCCAAAGCTATTTTCCTACACTGGGTTACCACTATAACTACAGGATAACGTTTCATTTCTGAAGCTGTATCATTATAAATATTGTGTTCCTTCCTCCAAGTTACTTCGCGGAAGTCTACTTTTACCTCCGTAAAAGTTAAAGAGCTTGTGATATTTGAAAAAGCATATTTAGAATATTTGGTGGTGAACATGTATTTTTTAATCTCTGGAAGGAGTCAATTTTTTATTCAAAATACTATTTTTGCTATTATAAGTATGGTTGGTTAAGAATCATTTTTAATATGGGCTCCTAATTTCATTGTTTTTCATCCTTAAAAACGTTGAGTGCTCAAGCTCATGTTCCTGTATTATTTGTAACGTCTTGCTCTGCTTCCAAGTCTCCTTGTAATTCTAACCAGCGACATAGTTCCGGAGGAGATCTTTGGCAATGTCTAATAAGCATGGCCCCTTTCCTTCCAGTTCCTCATTACCATCAGACTGCCTCAGAACCGGCTTTACCATGCCTAACCCACACAACCATCTTTTCAGGATGACTTCAGATTCTCTGAGAAGACAGTGGTTTTTCTCTCGCTCCTTGCTTTGCATCAGCCAACATCAGTCTTCACAGCAACATTGTTTTTTTTTTAAAGCTTTTATTTTATTTTTATTGGAAAGTCAGATATACAGAGAGGAGAGACAGAGAGGAAGATCTTCCTTCCGATGATTCACTCCCCAAGTGAGCCGCAATGGCCGGTGCTGCGCCGATCCGAAGGCAGGAACCGGGAACTTTCTCCAGGTCTTCCACGCGGGTGCAGGGTCCCAAGCCTTTGGGCCGTCCTCGACTGCTTTCCCAGGCCACAAGCAGGGAGCTGGATGGGAAGTGGAGCTCCCGGGATTAGAACCGGTGCTCATATGGGATCCTGGGGCGCGTTGAAGGTGAGGACTTTAGCTGCTAGGCCAAAATGCTGAGCCCAACACTGGTTTTTAAATCAAGCACTTCAAAGCACTTCCAGCCTCCCCTCATTCCAGAGTTTCCAAGCCGTCTCCATACGCTCAGACATTGGTTAAAGGAACATTTGACTCCTTGATGCCAATTTCTACCTCAGATTTCTTAGCTGCCACACAGACACACACAAATATTCATTGACTAGCCCAAAATAACAAACTTGCTTTTTTGCATCTCCAAGGCCTGAAAAACCATGTATACATGGTAAAGTATTCCTGTTGAGGGCAACCCATATATGTGCTGATGGTCACCTTCTCTTCCTTCACACTGTCTTTCCTCAATGTGTGTACAGGAATTAGAAAAGGGAACACAAGTTTCTCAGGTCTCTTAATAAAGCAGTAATTTCATAATGAGCTTTCTATGTTCATGACTCAATTACCTCCCCAAAGTCTCTTTTCCAAATACCTACACATTGGAAGGGCATGTTTATACAAGTGGGTTTTGAGGGCAGGGGGCACTATATTGTACATCCATGGCCCTTCACATCCAAAAATAGTTTTAATTTTCAGAATGGATACACAATGGATGTTCACATGTACACATATGTTATCTGTAATTTGTTCATTTTTGTTTTACTTGAATGGAACATGACTAAAGTACGGGGAAAGCTAGACACGGAATGATAGAGGCATGATTTCATTTGATGATTCACTCCCCACAAGCTGCAGCAGACGTGGCTGGGCCAAGCTATGTCCTGGAACCTGGTACTCAAGTTAAGGTTCCACATTAGCTCAAGTTTCTAGGAATTCTACTAAACAGATCATCATCTACTGTCTTCCAGGGCATGCAGTAGCAGGAACATGGATCGAAAGCACAGGAATCAAAACTGAAGCCACGCATGCTAATAGGGGATGTGGCTATTCTAATATAGGACTTAATTACTGAGCCTAGAGATTAATGTTAGACCAACTACAATGCACAGATTGAAACTTAAATGATAGAAAATCAAAATCAGTGGAGTTATGCACTAAAGAGAGGGCTGGTAGCTATTGTTAGTGTCAGACAAAGCACATTCAAGTGAAAACTGTGAAAGGACACAAAGGGCATTAAACTATGAGAATACAATTTTCCAAGAATTTATACAAGTTATCCTTATGTATAGACCAAAATACATAAATATATGAAGTAAAAATGGACAGAAATGAAATAGTAACAGGAAACCTTATGATGCTAAAAGGCTGTAAAATTCTTGCTCAACAATGCAGAACAATTAGGCAGCACATCAATAAGGAAGGACTACAACAGCTTTATTGACTGACCAGGTAGGCAAGAATGGGCAGAATATTCCACCTAACACTGGTTCAAGATAGGCTTTATGAAGGCATCTTTGGCCCTTTCATCAAGGTAGATCATATATTGGATCGTGCATTGTGTATTATAAAATATAACAGAACTGAAAGTAGACAAAGATTTTCTTCCAATCATTTGGGTATGAAACGGGAAATAAATAGCAGAAGATAAATTGAGCATGGATAAATAACTGAATTAAGTGACACAATCTTTAAAATCCCTAGAAAGGAAATAACCAAAAAAAAAAAAAAAAAGAAATTGGAGCAATGTCTTTAAAGAAATATAAACGAACAAATGACATAAGAAACCTATGGAAGTATTAAAAACAGAGCTCAGAGAGAAAGTTAGTTAGAAGTGCTCTACCTAAGAGTGTAAAATTAAAACTGCATTTAAAGTAGAAAGCTGTGTTACATAGAGTAAATAAAACTCAACTTGGAGAAAGAAAGTGGTACCAAGATTAGAAAACAGATTAGATAGAAACTCATAGGAGAAAATCCATGAAATTAAGGGGAAATCCTCAATCATATGAAATTGTATCATAAAATAAATAAAATAAATTTAAAAAGAAAATTTAACAAGTAGCATGTAAATTATATAATGCTCAGTACTTAAACAACCATAATAAAAATTAAAGCATTTTATATCAAATTATACCTTCATGGAAATAAAAATGAACTTGCAGATTAAAACATAATAAATAAAAATACTAACTCAGTGAAGAAATCATTCAAGCCTATTATATTTACTCTACATTAACTATAATAAAAAGGAAAAATTGAGTAAAATCAGAAACAAAAGGGAGCTCACTTCTAGGACTTGAGCAGAAATAAGAAAGTATTGAACAAGTGTATGCCAGTGAATTGGAGAGTTTACATGGACACCATCTGGAAACATGTAACTTACCAAGACAGAATCAGAATTTATGGAAAATTGAAGTTATAGCAAATAAGAGTGTTGAATGAATAGTAAAAGCCTCCTGAGAAAGAACCTCATGAGACGCTACATATTCACTGGTGAATTCCACAAAGCATGCAAGGAATTAGCATCAAGCCTTCTCAACTCTTTTAAATGGCTAACTAGAAGAAAACATTTATTTAGAACATGATTATTCAGAAATAAAATCTGTATACTAATGATACCACGAGAAATAAAAATGAGCTTTAAAAATCCATTTAACAATATTTCTAATAAATATTAATGCATAAATAATCAATTAAATGCTACCCAAATAAATTCAATTGTTTGTTAAAATGATTACGCATCATGAGCTAGTGGGGTTTATTTCAGTGATGCAAGAATGGTTCAACACACAGAAATCAATCAATGTAATACACTGTATAAACAAAATGGTGAATAATAAAACACAAGATTATCTCAACTGATGCAGAAAAGCATTTGACAAAATTCAACATCTTTCAGGAGAATAATCAACAAACAAAGAACCGAGAGAAACTACTTCAAATTAACAAAGGTCATAAGAAATGCAACTCTGTCCAAAGAACAAAAGTTTCTCTTCTAAGAAGCAGAACAAACAAATGGTGTATACTTTCACCACTTTGTTTCAACACATTACAGAAAACTGGAGCCACAGAAAACAGATATAAATAAATAATACATACACACGCTAAATGAAGAAGTGAAATAATCTGTTTACAGCTAATATAAAATCATATGCTATGTAGAAAATGATCTGATTCTAAAAAGCTAATAAATTCACCAAATGTACAGAAATACAACTTTGCACACAAAAGACAAAAATGAGTATGTACCAAGTGCATTAAATTTTTGGTCTTAAAAAGTTATTTTATTTTATTTGAAATGCAGATTTATAGAAAAAAAAGAGAGAGAGCAAAAAAAACAGAGGCACAGAGAGAGAGACACACAGACAGAGGGACACATTGCTTCCACTGGTTCACTCTTCAAATGGCCACGATGGCTGCATCTGCACTCATCGGATGCCAGGTGCTTCATCTGGGTCCCCCACGTATGTGCAGGATCCCCAGGACCTGGATCATCCTCTGTTGCTTTCCTAATCTGTATGCTGGCAATTGGATCGGAAGTGGAGCAACTGGGAAATGAATCAACGTCCACATGGAATTTGGTGCTTGAAGTGCAGAATTAGCCTGTTAGGCAATGATGCCAACTCCTTTTTTGTCTTTTAATTATTTTAAGAAATAATGAGCAATCTCAAATTTAAATCTTTTTAAATATTTTGCTCTATTTTCAGGCCTGGTACAATTCTTCGACTTGTATGTGCTGGGATCCCATAATGGGCACCAATTCATGTCCCAGCTGCTCCACTTCCATTCAGCTTTCTGTTTGTGGCCTGAGAAAACCTTAGAGGATTGTCTAAACCTTGGGACTCTCCACACCTATGGGCGACCTGGAGAACACTGCTGGCTCCCAGCTTTGAGTTTGTTCAGCTCTGGTCATTGTGATCATTTAGGGGTGAATCAGTATATTGAAGAGCTTTCTCTCCTTCTCTCTGTAAATCTGCCTTTATAATACAAGCAAATATTTTTTTTTAAAAATCAAAAAATATTTTAATATATATCCTTTATATGTAAACATGAGACATACATACTATTATTTAAAGCAACATGTGAAATTTATGATATTGATCTTAAATGGGGAAAGAGTGGCATATTAGTCTGTATGATGCAATTCAGTGAAGACAATATTTATAAATACCAGTATATCAAATTATGTTGCATTCACACTTCTTTTTATCCTATATATGTGTCTGTATATCTCCCCATAGGGGAGAAAACGTGCTATTTCCAATTTCATCAGTTATGTTGCAAATGTCAGCATTTCATTTTTTTTTATGGCTAAACAGGATTCCACTAAGAGTGTGTGTGTGTGTGTGTGTGTGTGTGTGTGTGTGTGTGTGTGTGTGTGTGTCATATCAGCCAGAGCTGAGCCTAAACAAAACCAGGAGCCAGGAGCCACAGGCTTCTTCTGGGTCTTCCATGTGGGTGCATGGTCCCAAGGCTTTGGACTATAATCTGCTGCTTTCCCAGGCCACAAGCAGGTAGCTGGATGGAAAGTGTAACAGTCAGGACAGTCAGGTCATAAACTGGAGTCCTTATGGAATCCAAGGACTTGCAGGAGGAGGACTGGCCAATGGAGCCATCTTTCTGGGCCTAAGGCATATATTTTATCTCAAAATTCTGCCTGTGGGTAATTCAGTTATCTGAGTAGCATTCATTGAAGATAAAGTCTTTTCTACAAAGAGAGTTTTTAGTATCTTTGTTTAGGATATGTAGGTCTATTTCTGGAGTTTCAGCTTTGGTCCACCGGTCTATGTGTTTGTTTCATATTAATAACATGTTGTTTGGCTACAATAGTTCTGTAATATGTTTTGATATATGATAGCACAATGCTTCTGACTTTTGTTAGTTATGTTTTCTTTGGTTATCTGGGGTCTTATGTGTTTTTATAAGGGTTAAATTGATTTTTCTTCTATAAAGAATGGCACTGGTCCATTAATGGGGAATTCACTGAATGTGTAAATCACTGAGGGTAGCATAGGCATATTGAAAATGTGAATTCATCAAATACATAAATGTGAGAGTTGTTTCCATCTTCTTGTGTGTTCTTTATTTATTTGACATTTTGTAACTCAATGTAGAGGCATTTCATTTGCCCAAAAAAAATTCTTTCAAAGTCACTTAATTTTTGTAGTGAGTGCAGTTATTGTAAATTGATTTTATATTTTAAGTTCTTCCTCAGTAACATCACTGTTGGCATATAAAAATGCTACCAATTTTTGTAATCATTTCTAACTGCTAATAAAAGTTTTTTGATAGGAAATACAAATAAATCAAATTAAATTAGGGAAAATTCCTTTTCAATTAGTGCCAGAAAGTAAAAAGAAAAAAAAACTTAATAACCTATTTAACCAAAAGTGACTTATACCTAAAATGAAAACATAAAAACACTCATCTGTTCATAGTCTTGGAGATTCAACGTTAAATAGACATACTATTTGAAACATTCTACAGATAAAAACACAGCTATTATTAAAACTCAAAAAAATACATCCTAAATTTACTCTGAAATCTCATGGAATCCAAAATAAGCAAGGCAGGAAAAAAAAAAAAAAAGACGTGAAAATTTCCAGATCTCATTCTTCCTAACTTCAAACGATATAGAAATCTAAACAGTATGGTGGTGACCTACAGACAGTAAAGTCAACTAATGGAATAAAATAGCTCAGAAACAGGCACTTACAAAATGGTGTAGTGATTTTTGACAAGGGTATTAAGAAAACTAAATGGGGGAAAGAACAGTCTTGTTAAAAATTAGGGTAGAGAAAATCGAATTCACACCTAACAGATCGAGTTGCACCTTCACCTCATACCATTTACAAAGTTTACTTTAACGTAAAATGTGAAACTGTCAAACACTCACAAAATGTATGGGAAATCTTTTTGACACAGAGTTGACAATTTCTTGGTAATGATCTCAAAAACATAGGCAACAACAAAAACAACACAGACACCTGAACAACATCAAAATTAAAAGTGGTTGCACCCCAAAAGAGCACTAGAAAGAGGGTGAAATAATTGATAAAATGAGAAAACATAATATGCAAACATATCTGATAAGTACTTAGTAACAAGAGTGTGTATAGAACTTCATCAACTCAACCAAAAGAAATCAAACCAACTAAAAATATGAATGAAAGAACCAAATGGGAGTTTCTCTCTAAAGAAGAGGCACAAATGGCCTGTAACCCTATGAAAACATGTTCAGCACCACCGATCTTAAACTAAAGCTATTAGCAAGGATCAATTCACTAAATACATTAGCAGCCAGGCTTTCACACAGACAGAAGAACACTGTAAGAACTTTCTCTGGGGGCTCTAGTATGCATGAACGGAAAACCTGAAACTGATGGTAAGTAACCCTAACTTACCGTAGAGCCTGATTTTAATATATTCATATCTTATAATCAGCAAAGATAATTAAATGGTTGCTATGCTTCTCAGTGAGGACCACATTCATGAATTTTTTAAACAACTGATGTAAAACCAGATTTAAAAAAAAAAAAAACCTTCATAGATAGGAAGTACACATCTAGGGAAGGGTAATGAGATAGAGGAAGGAGAGGAGAAAATTTGTCATTCAAAATAAAAACAAAAACCCTTATTTTTATTTTTACATTTTTCAACAGCATCTGAAAGCTTTAAGGAAATGGTAAAAATGATTCTGAATTGCAATCTTACATCTGGCCAAATTTTTCTCCTCGTATCTAGTTATAGAAAAGTATCTTTGGCATTTTTGTGATCTCAAAACACATAATTCTTAAAAGGTTTATTTTTCATGAATATCATTTAAGACTATGATTCCTCAAAATTAAGGAGTAAATCAAGACAAAAAATGTGGGGGACAAATGATTTAACGAAGGAGAGAAGTGAGTGTGGTTTCCATGATGATTATAGAGAGATCTCCAATCACAGCTTTGAGCTGATTTCTTAGAGCAAAACTGAAACAGACAGAACAAGTGATATTTAATAGGCATCAAAGAAAGCCACAGTTTGTTCTAACATGAAGGTTTCCTAGAAAATCAAGTGTTACGGGCTGACTTACACGTTGGAAGTTTTAACATGCAGAAAACCTTGGAATGTGACAAGCATGGCAGATAGGGTTAAACTAAATATTAAAGTAGGTGACTAGAGATGACAATTTAAAGTGACTACTATACACTTATGAGAAACTTGGACCCACTCAAGTACAGACCATGTGAAGACAGAGGAAGGTTACAGCCTGATAGCCAAAAGAGAGACCACCAAACAATGCAAGCCTTTGGTTACTTTCACTTTGGACATGCAGCCTCCATAACTGAAAAAAAAAAAAAAAACAATTTCTATTATTCTAGACACTGGTTCAGTCAGAGGTGCTTAGCTATGGAGTTTCTAGATAGTTTTACAAATACATCAACAAAACAATATAGCTTCTCCGCAAAGTATTGTGCAGGGAAGAAAAAGAATTTGAGCTAACTCTGAGGGTTATGAGAACTGAGTTAGCGGTAGAAACACAGGGGACTGTTTGCGCTATGGAAAGAAAAGGAATATATCATGCTTTAGACCACACATCATTACCATAATTTAAATACAAAGATGACAGTAAACAACAATGGGCTCAAAGAAATGAACATGGTTATTTTTAGGGAGATGGAATGGAGGATAAAGGTAAAGAATCAGTTTATCTTATTTTTGTGGTACTACCAAACCACATTGATGTATAAGTTGTAAACACAAGAAACGTAAATAATTTTTACTGGGAGATTTGTTATATATGAAAAATAAACCCTGTAAGTGAGTCTGGTAATTACACCTGGGTGATGTGCCATGATAAAATCAGAGCTAGATTTTGAAATCAACACTTAGAAGCCTCAACATTAATTTTCAAAATCCTAACATATGACCAAAGAATTACCCTAATCTTTCAAATAGAAATTTATTCCTAGCATCTAAAAAGGCCGACAAGTGCATGTCATAAGCAGTAGACAACACTGAACCAGATGCTGTTGAAAGAGATCCACTAATTTAAATTTAAATACCTTTAAGATGATCCAAGTGTTAAATGGGCTTTAAATAAAAATTTCACAGTTCCAGGATATTTCATGTACCTTAAGTCAAAAGAAAAGAAAAGAAAAGAAAAGAAAGAAAAAAAAAGAAAAGAAAAAAGAAAAGAAAGAAAAATATCCAGTGCAAATGCGCAACCTCACTATTGAAAACTAAATAACTGACTTCTCATGAAAGCCAAGCTATCATCCTTCTGGACTAAATAGGAAGTACTTCAGTCTGGCATGACAGCACTCTAGCAAGACCAGAGTTCTCAATCTAGGTCCCAAAATATGTACTCAATCAAATACAAGCTTTTCTTTACTCTTCAACTTCAATAAAATAGTGAACATTGATTGAAATGATATTTGCACTTCTATATGAGGTTATGTGCCTGTGATCAAGAAAGAAACTAAAATTTAACTGCTAACAGTTACATTAAAGCCCTCCTGAAACTAAATTTCCTGTGTCTATTTTCAATCTTTTATGGCCCAATCTAAAAAGGCAACATGTATCTGTACTTTTCATTTCCTAGATCTCAGGGGAATTTGGCCCAAGGCCAGGTCTACATTTCAGTTCCTACTCACACTCCATTCCATTAAAATAATGTAAGAGCAGCAGCATTTCCCCCTTCATTTACTCATTCTGCTGGGTGTCTTCTCTGCCCCCTAGATTCAAGACAATCACATATCCATTTAATCTGTTGACATTTTACATGTACTGAATTGTGACCGCTTCCTGGTCATCAAAGTAATTTAACTAATATTAATGGAGAACTTATTATGGGTCAGGCACTGTGTTAAGTTAATGGAGAATTTACTACGGGTCACCCACTGTGTCAAGTACTCAGAAAACAATGATCACAACCATAAATTGCATGTGAAAATCAGAGAGTTATGATGGACTAATGTAGGACCTAAAAGTATGATGTCACATAAAACTCAGAGTTTGGGGGTGGAGTAAGAAGCAGAGTGGAAAAGAATGGGGTGACATTCAAACAGCGTACCACCGCACAGCCTGTAGGGCTCTGGGGGCCATGGTGGAAGACTTCATCCTTCAACTCTGTAGTTTTCAACTGTGAAACAAATTGGAGTCTAATGATACATTCCTTTGAGTGATGTGTCAGAATGTAAGTAATTTTTTTTTTGTTTTTGTGCTGCAGTAAATGAGATATGACTCACAGATTTCCCATTATTTTTCACATTCAATTGCCTTCTGAACAATCGAGACTATTTGTTTTGGTCACTATACTGAAAACTGGATATAAAAGTGTGGAACATACTTATATGTTGTATACAAAGTGAATTTCCCATCATCACATCTTATCCGCAACCTCCTATGGTAGAAGTAAACACCTTTGCTTAAGATACATAACCTGCTCCACTTGTTATTGCACAAGTGGCTTCTAAACTTAGTAGACCACTTACCTTGACAACAACATGAATATTTGTACTATGTCCAATAATGTTAAGACTTCGCTCTGTTCATCAAAATCAGAGTGACTATTAACAAAAATCAGAGGCAGCTTACAATATCAGAAAGACAAGGATGCTTTGTCATAGGAACAGGTACAGTTCAACAGCATAAACAGATCTTAGAGATCAAATTTCTCTAAGATGGGGGAAGAAGAGGTAGGGCAGGAATGGAGAGAAAATGTATGAGAGAAAGTCTATGAAAAGAGGAAGGTCATAACAAAACTGGAAAACCATAGGTACAGGTATGTAAGCAATTCAGTGACTTGAATTCTGAAAAATATTAATGATGAGAAATACAATCAGATGGAAAACAAATGATAAAAACATACAGATTATTCCTATATTATAGATGAAACTGAATTTTAAATATTATTACTTGTGAGAATAGTCATTAGTACTGAGTATTTGTAACACACAAATATGAAGATGTGCTCTAAAGAGCAACCATTTGTGATTTCTTTTTTTATTAATTATTTTGCATTATGTGACAGTTTCATAGGTTCTGGGGTTCCCCCCCACCCCTCCCCATGCCCCTCCCCCACGGTGGACCCCCCCACCCCGTTGCAGCATTATAATTCAAATTCAATTAAGATTCTTCCCTTGCAAACAGATGCTAAGCACATAGTCCAGCTGCTCATTGTCCAGATGGAATGTACAGCTTCTTGGGGAGACTATTTAGCTGCGATCAACCCCTAGAGGTTTTAATATTTCTCTAGTTATGAATCACTGCCAGTCTCGCCACTCCCAGTTCAATGAAGTTGTTGTAGAGTTCACTGGTTGACACTGTCCATAATAGAGTCTTCATTCGCCCGGTTTTCGCTGCCAACATATATCTGAGATGGTTGATTGACCCGTTCTGTCCTCTGTCTTTTCTTGGCTAGGGTTCTGAGACCAGCTGGTCATCGCCACAATCAGCTTGTAGGTGCAATTCCTGGGCTGGTTTGTTTTCAGACTGGAGTTGCTCTGGAACCAGCGGGTGTTGCAGACTAGGTTGGTTCTGCCTAGCACGTACTTGGCACTTGTGTCAGCCAGTGGGGGCTGCGGCCTAGTCGGGGTGACCCACAATAACCCCCACCAGGCCTGCCCCCTATCCTGGTTTGCCTGTGTGTATAGCAGGCTAGTCCAGTCTGTCCCACATCCCATTTAGCTCTTGTATGGATGAGGGGTGTAAGGACTTAGCCGCTACACCAGCTGGCAGAAGCTGGCTCTGCGGACTAATTCTATCAAGTCAACTCGCGGAACCACCGGAAAAGTGCATAAACCGGGACAGTGAACGACCCAGGAGGGTAACAATGGGTTCCCCCCTCCTGGGTCACTGCTCCCGCGGGAGGACATATCTTGGATGGGGCTGGGGTGGCTTGACAGAGAGGAACTCAACAACATCTGTGGGGGCTGGATGGCCGAGCTGGTTAGTCATTTGTGATTTCTAAGGCAAGCTCTCACAAGCTAAAGCTTGTGCCTACAAGTGCAATAAGCAAGTATTAACAGTTCCATGATTTGCAAAGCAGGCTCAAAGAACTCACAAATCTCAATGGCATCAGGATAGAGGTAAATAATGAACCTGATGGAAAAATTACAAATCCATTGTTGGGTCCAGAAAGCAAAGATCATTCAGTTTGAGATGAATTATTTCACCTCTGTCAAAAGTCACTGAAGACTCAAAACCATGAAGGACATGCTTCCATGGCTTTGGAGGTGATTAATGAAAATGTAAAGCGGCTTGAGAATCCAAATAAAGTTTATTAGAGAAGAATGATAAATATCCTCGAAGTTCAGCACTGGGAATGTACTCCTAGCAAACAGTATGTGCTGGATTGTACAGAAAAAGAACCATCTTAATGCAAAGTAGTCTTTGGGACTGGTGGACCTCTCCCCCACCCACACCTTTAGACACTTTTATTTGAAAAAAAAAAACCCGAATTATAGAGGAGAGAAAGAGAGAGAGAGACAGAGAGAGAGAGAGAGAGAGAGAGAGAGAGAGATGAAGCCTGATCACAAACAAAAGAAATTAAAGTTTTAAGAAGTAGGCTTTGGGCATCACATTGGTGAAGATTGCTCATGTGACCATGAAAATTATATTGTCCCTGTAATAAAAATGGATACTACCCCTATGTAAGCAAAAGGCAGCATCCCAAAAAACACCCCACACTCACTTAGGTATCTTCATTTATCAAAAATCTTTGCCATGTGAAACATGCTGCTTAGTTTCTGGAAATTACTAGGAATAGTATTTTCCCTCTCTGGGAAATTTGTTAATGAGCTTTACCTACAGCGTCTATACCCAGACAGAGTTTTTTAATATTTACAACACTTGTGAAAGTAATCTATAACTCAGTCTACATGCAAAGTACAACCAGACAGAAATGGCATTTTTCACATTTCCTAATGAAATTACTTTTCAATGTCTTATAAACTGAATCCAAATTTTCTGCTGTCCTGCCCTGCCTAGCTACAAATCAAGGTGATGTGCAAATGCACTTGGTGAGTATATTCTACCTCCTTAAAAATTCATTTTCATATTATGCTCTGTTGCTACAACTATTAGTAATGTGTACTGAGGTATGCTTTTCCACAGTAATCCATAATTCCATACAACACATTAGTAAACTGCCATCAATTGTAATATAAATAAGTTTCACAATGACATTTCTAATCTACTTGATGTGCTTTTAATGTCTTCATCTATTCACAGAATTGTTTGGTCTTTTGAAAATTACTTTAAATATCTTTACACTTCAGCGTTGTTTCCAAGACTTAGTTTGCATACATAATGTCAAATTGAAATTACTGTATTAAATGAAAGAAACAGATACAATTCAATTGCAATATCTTTCAAAGTATTCTTTGTGATTAAACTCATAAATTCTCTAATCATGAATTCTTGAATTATTCCTCTCTCTACACATTAATGTAATTTTAGTATCTATGTCACAATTCTGAATATATGTGATATATACATATGCAAATTAATGTAATCACAGTTTATATAACTTTTCTCTTGTGCTTATCTCAAAAATTAGATTCTTAAATTCTTGGTCATCCTCATCAAAATCTGAATTATAGCACTCTGTAGGAAACTATGAATGCACAACAGATCAAACTTTTTTGTGTGAAGCTCAGATATGAAAAGCACAAATAAACAAACGTGAGAGTGAACCTTAATTGGGAAGGTGTGGAAGACTTACTTTTTCTAAACCTATTTGCACAATATTTACAATGACCAGAAATTTACAAAATACTTTTTACATGATTTTTTATTCCTATTAAATAAACCTTCATACATTTATTGCATAATCTGTTTAAACATCTTGAACCGAAATGTCGTATTCTATACAAATAAATTTCCACTTTTAGCAAATATAATGTGTCTTCATGCTTAGCCTATTGAGAACATTCAAGAGGTCATCAGTGCCGATAAAATGGAATAGGTAGTGTAAATACAGACTGTTTCCCTTTTAAACTGCTTGAGTGCACAATTGCTTCAAAGTTTGGATTTTTCTCACATTCTATAATATCTGTATACATATATTGGGATATCTTGGAGATGCAACTCCAATCCAAACATGAAATTCTTTTGCATTTTATATACACTTTATACACAGCTCGAAGGTAATCTTACAAAGTATTTGCAATCCAACTTTCTCATGACTGCCATCTGTCACACGAAGAAAGTTGGGATTTTCCATTTGTACCATAACAACGGGACTTGAAAATCTGAATTCTGTGGCATATAGGACTTCTAATTTGTGGATGAGTGGTGCTTAGCTCATACCATGGAAACAGTTTCCATGTTAAAGTTTCCCAGGGATAAGGGGTATATTTTATTAGGAAAAAAAATGGAGTTCTTTCTTAGGAGCTGGAAAATTGTTATAAATTTAGAGGTTAGTGAAATTTTGTGATAGTTTCACTTTATCACACAATTCTGCTCTGGGGTATAAATTTTAAAAGACAAGGTCAATGGTAAGAGGACAAAAAAAAAAAGGCACAGGATTCCTTTAAGCAAATCATGTCCCTCTGATGAATTACTAAAATATGTTACCTGAGGCCATATATGAATTAGGAGATCATATTACTATATTAATTAACATAACATATTAAAATGTGCGAACCAAAGAGCTGAAGGGACAGGGTGGAGAAAAGAGGGTAGACCATGTGAATGGTTGACAAAGAATTAGTTCTGAATTCTGTGACAGTTATACCTTCACTATTTCATTTTATAACTGAATTTTTTGTAAGCTTTGGAAATAAAATTTGTTATTTTGAAATGGATGTTTTTTATTCTCTGAAAACTATTTGACTACAAAAAATAACTTCACTTTTAAATACATTTTTAAGAGAGGAATTAGTCATTGGTCATTAATACAAATCGTTCGATACATTTACTGTAATCATGTGGAAGTTTTGAGGTACAATCTCTGGAAGTTTCTATTGCTAGTGGGAAAAAGAAGGCCATTTCAGTAATACACAACTTTGTGAAGTGTCAAGCAGGTGTGTCCCCAGTACTCCTGAGAGAGAGAACAAGACTGAGATCCCAGCTCCTAGCAATGACCCTGGGCAAGACATGACTGTCATAGGAATTTGGCGATTTTGTGTCTTTCCTGCGGGACATGATCTGGCAGGTATGTGGCTTCACTAAAGACAAGCAGGCACTAAAAAGATCATTAAGAGGAGGTGGGCACACACATCTGGCCTAACAAGAAGTATGAGGAACTGACCGGTGTGTTGCCTGCCCTGAGGAAGATGGCCACTATGAGCAAGACGGCCACCAAGAAGGAATGAGCAGCCCTCCTGTCCCTGTGCACCAATTTGTAGTAAACCTCTCTGGGCCCTAAAAAAAAATAAAATTGATCAGCAAACTTGCTTTCATTGCTGATTATAAACCCAATGATACAAGTGCAAATCAATTCTATTTATCTACATCAGAAATACGGAGTAGAAAAACTAAATTTTCATAATGTGAAATAGTAATACAAATGTCAATGTCATAAGAAAATTTCTAACATTTAATGTGTAAAATACAGAAAATAAAATATTTTTAGTCAAACTAACTGAAGATAAAATAAATGAAGAGAAATACCACCCTTACGGTACTGAAAAGATTTTACCAGTATCAGTTTGATTTTGAAATATGGTATGGTACCAATGTCCCAATAAGGTTTTGAGTGTGTGTGTGTATGTGTGAACAAGAGACAGAGAGAGACAGAGAGAGAGAGAGAGAGACATCCAAAGCTCTGAAGTTAAATATAGAATTTATCGATAAATCCAAAGAGTTAATAACAGCCAAGAGAGCTGTAAGGGACATAATAGGAAACAGGAGTTGTCATTGTTGTTATCACAACCAATTTTAAAACTACTGTAACTAAAGCAGTTTGGTATCTGCTTTGCTGTCACATAGATCAACAGAACATTATCAACAAGCTCAGATAATTTTATATCTACAGGGACAGTTGATAAAACTGGTAAGGGTAACACTGCTGAATAGCGAAGAAAAGCAAGTTATTTGAAGAAATGTTGTTAATTCAGTCGTATTTTTATACAGGAAAACAAAATGTAATTTGACTCCTTCTATACTCATACACAAGAATAAACGTGAAAAGAAAACCCAAACAGTTTATAGACCTACGCAAACATAAAAAGCATGACACAGAGCCTTCACATGACAATAGCAGAAGAAGATTTTTGTCATCTTGAATGGCAGGGAAATATCCAGCCATTACACGTCCCTGGTATAACCTGTGTTACTGAAACTACAATTAACTAAAAAGTAATACATGCACAAACACAGTAAGAGAAAAGCAAGATATAGGATGAGATCTATCCTTAACAAATAAAGCATTCCTGTTAAGTATCAGGAGCGACAAATAATCCAAAAGATAAAAGAACAGTGACTAGGGTATTATTTCACCCAAAAAAAGGATACTCAAATGTTTAATAAATGTATTCAAATGTGCTGGGTCTCATTAGCAATCTGGGAGCTGCAATCTAATGTCAGAGAGGATGCCAGTCTGAACGTACCAGAGTGACCACCGATAAGATACAAGACAACTTCTAGAGTTTGAGGCTTATTGAAACACTTATAACAAATGAATTAATGGCATCATGTACTGACAGAGCCACCTTTGAAAACTGTTTGGTGCTATCTTCTAAAGTTGGCAATATGGGTCTAATCCAAACACATACAAATGTGTCCAAAAGATATGCACAAGAACAACCACAGGTATTTTTGTACTGAATATTTATTTACAGTTATCAAAAACTGGAAAAACCAATATCTTATTCAATGCTACAATTAACATATAGAATGTTCATATGTGATGTGTTTTCAAAATGCACTGCAAGAAAAATATCTGAAGTATAGTTACTTGTAATAACATGAATAAATCACACAAACAACACTAAGCATGTAAATCAAAAACAAAATCAAAAACAAGGAAAACATGCATGTGAACTTCAATTATATGAAGTTCAAAAATAATTAAAATTGAGTGGAAATGCTGAAAGTCAAGCTGACCTTCTAAACTGAGGGATGCAGGTGGCAGACTAAGCTGGGGGTGCAGTACAGCTTCCTGGGCTTTGGCAATGCCTCCTCTCTTGACTTGTCTCACGTGTGCACGGGGCATTCACACCGTGGCAATGTACTTACATATTTATCACCACTACTCAGCCCATGCATTGCAGTTACACAGAAACATAAGACTATAAAAATATTTAAAGTACATGCTAACTAAATCCCATCACTTTTTTTGCACATTGCTTCTTAATACGTGAGAGTTTTCAGTTTTATTAAGCTTTATTAATAAATAATCTTCAGTAAATAGCCCCTATTTTAAACACTGCAATGTATGTTTATGTACAAATACACTAAACAGATTCCCTACTTCTCCAACTTTTCTTTTGCTGCTTTACAATCTCTCTCTACCCTCACCTTAATAATAGTCAGAAGCATATTTTAAGGCAATTTAAATTACCAGAGAGATAGGAAATCCCTGCCTTTGCATAGCTACATGGCTCATATTAGGTTCAAGTAGTATGTTTGAGGGGTAACTTGGAAACTTGTGGAATTCATGGCAAAACCAAAGGCAGGCACTGTCAAGTAAATAATAGAGAGACATGCAGGAAGCCTGCAGCACAGATGAAAAAAGGTCAATTTCAACTTAAGACAGAAAATGTTCAATGACAGAGACCATAGGGTACTGACAGAAAGAGAATGAGCATGCAAATTTGGTGAAATTACCCAAGCTTCACACTTCTCAGCTGACAGAGCATCAGGTCACTTAGTTTTCCTAACATTTCACTTTGGTCATGTAAAACTATTTCTCAGTTCTATGTTTGCAAGATATTTTGACATGCCAACTTCTCGTGGTATTTAACTCCATTAGCAGCAGTTGCACTTAGAATGGAGTTTCTTCTATTATGCTTTCTGGGTCCCACAGTCATCAGAATGCCTCCAGCATACATCATTTTTAGAGTCTTTCTGTTCCTTTCCCTACCTGAATGCTTCAGTGGTTGAACCAAGAGCTTGCTTAGAAGCCATGTGTCACATTCAGTACCTCCTACTCCTTCCACCTCGCCTGGGGAGGTGTTCTGTCCCGGTTATCACATAAGAACACTGAGATGTTGATGAGTGTTGGCATACCACACCCATACATGTTCCTTTATATAGCAAGAGCTGTGCAGATGTGACTATGTTCCAACTCGGCTTGTTTTTAATTAAGTCTCCAACTCAAGTCAGACTGCAGAGGTGGGAAGTGACTTCTTACATGTTTCTTATCATCTTTGATTTTGTGAGGTGTATCTAGGGAGACAGTTCTTCAGCCACATTCCCTGGCAATACTGTTAATGGGATTCCTTCTGGATCATGATTAGAAAGATTTTATAAATACTGTGGACTTCTGATCTTTAACCTTACTCCCATTCATGCTAATGTATTGCTTCTAAAATTCTGTTTCATGTTTTCTCACTTGTAATTACACTGCAATTCACTACTTCCAAGTGTTATCGAAGAGTGTTGAACAAACATAGGACTTGTGCTTGCCTGACTCCTCCAGAAGCAGAATAGTACACATTGTTTAGGACTGATCAAATATGGAAGAAGAAACTTGCTAAAATTTAGACAAATCACCTAAGTTTCTATGACAGAATATGTGCACTCTGTCCCTTTTATCCACACATTCCTCACAGTGTCCAATGGGATGCTCTACACAACTCTGAGACAATGAAAAGATAATTGCATCCACAGCAGCATTTCTGACCATCCATTCTTGGTATCATGAAGTTGTAAGATTGAGCATAAAACCAGGTTTTCTTACTGATGGTGTGCATGACTGCTGGCGGGTAGCACAGCTTACCCAAGCAAAAGCTGTCAAAAGTAAACCACCTTTAGTCATAATTAAAAATTACCTTTGCATTGGGAACACACAATAAAGTACAGCACTCATGATTTCTTCAGAGACAATAAACAGCAAATGATACTGTTAATAATCATTAATTTAATTATGCTTACCTGGAGGCACAGTGCTCACTGATACACAATTAATATATCAGAACTGCACAAAGATCAGGCTAAATGATTGCAACGAATATCTACTGTTTTTTCTGTGCAGCATTTATCAATATCGTCCCTCCTAATAACTCTCCAGAATTCCACCAAAGGACATTCCCCTCTGACGTGCTCCTCCTGAAGGGGACTTCACATCAGCTTAATCCCTTTTCAACATGAACTAGTTAGAAAGCAAGCCTGTAGCAGCAGTAGGCAAGTGGACAAACTGTGGATAAAACACTGACCCAAGACTTCTCCCCAAATCACATGGGGTTGAAGGCCTTTATCTCATAGCAGCCAGAATTCTACTGAATTAGGCCTGAAAACAGAGCTTTCTGAGGGGAAGAAGAGTAAAAGAATGAGTTCAGAGGTATTACATGAACTCTGAGTACACAAAAACCTGCATCTGCCTGCTAAGCCTGAAGAATTCCAACAGATACACTTGGATAACGTGGGTATCAACATCTCAAATAACTTAGCAAGAATTCAAAGATGAGGATTGTCAAATAAGTTTTTAAATGCCATATTTCAGTAATCAGCTACTAACCAGATTCGTAATTTGAATTTCCACATCTGTTTTGGACCCTTTACCTCTATGTGAGAAATCCATTGCACTTACTAAGTTGTGTGTGTGTGTGTGTGTGTGTGTGTGTGTGTGTAACAATGAAGATCAACTTTGTTTTGAATATGGCTTATTTTCAGAGCTTTCCATAATAAGCAGATTATGAAAAATCAATAGCATATAAAATTCCTCCTTTGAAATAACTAATTTCCTTCCCTTAATTATTCACATTGCCTACTCAGTGTTTAACTAAAACAGAATACAAGAATTTAAAAGACCTGAGAAATGATTCAAGATATTGAAAATGTATGTGGTTTATTAATACTGATTAATAATTACATGCATCTAAAATATTTTATTCACTCAGATCACGTATTAAATTTCATATTGCTTATGCTTTTATTTTCCATAATATAGCCTCATACTTGTTTTTATGACAGAAATTTCTTCAATATAGTATCTTCTTGAGAATTCTGAAGTCATTCAAGGTACACAACAGAGACCAAGCAAGCCCAACGAACACCTGTTTCATAACATCTTTGTAAGTTGAATGTAAAGAAGCAAATACTAAGCAGAAGTTATTAACTTTGCATCTCTTGGCACTTGGACTTATTGTGACTCAGAAATGACTGACATTGTATCTCACTGTGCAAGTATTCAACATCCCCAGCTAAAACATAACTCCCTGGGAATAACAGTGTTCTTTAATTCTCCAAAACATTGTGAATGATATCATGACATATGTTAGTAACACCATGAGATACTCCAGAATAATTAACACCAGAGTCACTTGTAAGATAAAATATGTTGGAATGCTTTTCACTGAAAATTACGAACGTACAGGAAGCACCAGGAGAAATTCTTTGTGAGTGTGAGTTACATAAACTTCTTGTCCAACCTAAACATCAACATCAGGGAAACCTCCCTAAATCTCTTTGGAGGCACACTCTGGCATTTAAACATACTTTTTAAAGAGAGCAAGTTGTGGTTGTCAAGCTATTGAAGGCTGTTCTTCTCCAAGCCGTAAGTCAATACTCTGAAGAGAGGTTTATATTTCAGATGTTGAGTGTCAATTGTTTCTGTCAACATTGTTATTTGCCAGGAAAATCTGTCAGGTAGATATGATAATGTGACAGCTCTGAACATTGTCTCATCTATCAAAAAAGCATGTATAGACCAAACAGTTGTTGTATCTCTTAGAGAATATAGAAAAGGAGAGGAAACAAAAAATGACACTTCAACATCTCCAGGTTTTACATTTCTTTGGGGGAAAAAGAGACAGTAGACAGTGTTTATTTATTTAAAGGAAAGTAAACAAGACAAAAACAAAACAAAACACAACCACAAAGAGAGGCCGGTCATTGTCATGGTGCTCTTGGGAGCTGCCAAAGGTAATACTCAATGAGAGATATTTTCTTGAATACCTGAATTTTTAAAAACTGGGTGTGCCTGAACCCCAAGCCATGCTGTATTATATGTTTTAATGGGACAAGCATTTGATGCAATAATGAAGCCACTGCTAGGATGATCCCATCCTGTACTAGAACGCTTGATTCCAGTCTTGCTGCTTCTGATCCAATGGCAGACAACAAACACCCTAAGAGGCAGTAAAATTGTCTCCAGAATTTGCGTAGCTGCCATGCATGTGGCAGCATGAATGGAGTTCTAAGTTCTTAGATGGAGTTCTAAGTTCTTAGCTTTGACCTGGCCTGCTCTGGATGTTGAGGTCTTTGGAGAGTGATTCAGTATGTGGAAAATCTTGGTCTCTTTCTCTGTGCCTTTCAACTACAATGAAAGGAACAAGGAAGAGAAAGAAGACATAAGGAATGTAGAGAATCAAAATCGTCATTACTTAAAATTGCAGGAATGGTTTATCCAGGCTTCAAATAACCGAATATTTCACAATAGTTACAATAAGTCTTTTAAAAAATTAAAAATTAAAAATAATAATGTAAATTTCATTCAGCTGAGATTGAATGACCAATTTAAAAATTTGTTGCTTGTTCTTCAATTCAGTATTACAGGTTTCACTGAACAATCTGTTTTTCATCATAAAGAGTACATTGTTTTTACTACGAGATCTTGCTTTTTCATGTGAACTGTTTTGTCTTTACACTTGTTATTAACAATTTTTTTTACTTGATTCAGTTCCAGAACGTCTTGTATTCTAAAGATGTAGTCCTTGTAGTCGCTCAAATCTATTAAAATAGTGTTTCTCTTTTAGAAGTTGAATCTGTGTTCTATCTGCAACTATACATCTTTGAGGTATGGAAACATATTTAGTTATTTTATAATTGATCTTGATGATAGTTTATGTATCAGCCTCTTCAAACAGCTCTGGCTTCTACATCTTTTCCATTAAGATTTGTTTTGTTTTTATTTATTTTATTTTTACCACTCATCAGGTGTTTCTGTGATTGTTTACATACTTTTTTACTTGATTCAATTTTTTTTTATTTTTTCCTCATCTAATCACTGAAAGCCTATAAGCCTCTTTCAAACTACTGCATTCTCTTTATCCCAGTTTTTGTGAGTATTTATAACCACTGACAGAATTTGCAAACTTTCATTCTGATGCTTTGCTTGACATTTGAGTTAACTGCCTCCAAGTTTTTGTTGGTTTACCAGTTTTGTCTATTTAACTTTAGGTAGAAAGTGTGCATTGAAATATTCAAGGAGGGTATCGGTTTTTACAGTATCCCCGTAAACACACTGTCACTTCTTTAACGTATTTGAGGCTCTCCTATTATATACATATATTATATGTATATAATACATATATATTCTTAGCTTATATTATACATATATAAAATAGATAGTTACATATGAGCTCATATGTATATTAGCTAAGAATTTTCCTATTTTTAAACATAAATTAAAACTTTTACTATATATAATTCCAGTTAGGACTAATTGCTAGGATTGTATCCCAGCTCTACCAGTGCATTTTCTGTTCCTTCTATCAACTTGTATCTTCTCACTAGTGTGCTGGATCAATCACAATAATTTTAAATTCTGAAATATATTTGCTTGTTTCCATGATCTTTGTCTTTTCCATTTACCTGATTTTTAAAGCATTTCTCCTTTATCCTCTTTCAAATGTTAAGCAGTCTTGGCCCATCATTTTGTTATTCTCCAGCCATCTGGAGAACAGTAGCAGTCAGAAAAGTCCTGATGCTGAATGACCAGGCACTCCCGAAGCACCAGAGAACATCGCAGCCAAGTAGACACATCTGAACACAAAGGTCACCAGGGCTGTGAAGTCATCAATATTTCTGACAATTTGTATAGAATGAAAGTAAAGTTCTTTTTCCCCCTCCACTACTGTATAAACACCAAGCCATCCTAAAGCTAAAATGACTATGGGATTGTCAGGTAACGATTGCTATGAAGTCTGTCAAGCATGGCTACTGCACAAAACCGAACCAGACCCGGAAGACCCAAAACACCTCGAGTTGATGATGTACCACCGATTATAATGAAACAAAACATATGACAATTCCTTCTGCCATTAATGCTGTACAACACTGGTTTATCTGGGCTATCTCACCTACTAAGTTGAATGGAAACAGCCAGGACTGACAGCTGGAGCAGAGAAAAAGAGGAAAGAAAAGTTCAAGATCCATTATACAAAGACAAAAGTGACTCAGAATTTTCAGGTATGAGGTAGAGAAGAGCAAACAGAACAAACAAATTTACCTATTTGGTTTTACTTTTTGGGGGGTGGGAGATACCTGCTCACATCATTAATCAATTAAATTTTTGTGTGTGAAGTTATATACTCTCTTTGTATTCTTTTAGTGATTGCTTGCTAATTCACTTAGATGCACAACTTATAATTAAACAAGAAGTTAATGTACCAATTCTGAACCCGTAAAAATAAAAGGACTTTAGAACTTAGCACCTCAATTAGTATATTCTGATTTATGCATTCTTCCATAACTTAATGTATCAAACTATTTTGATTATCACTTGATAAAGCAATGGATTTTTGTAAAAAACAATACACTTAATTACGGTCATAACTACTGTTTTATTATAACTCCTTTTTAAACTTTAGATTTTTCCTAGGAGTATTTTCCTATTTCCAAAGTTGTTAAGTTCAGCAAATACTGTGTCATGATACTAAGTTTTACTAGTTTATGCAACAACACTTTCAATTTGACATTAGCCCATGAAGCATAGTTTTTTAAGATTTTATTTATTTTTATTACAAAGTCAGATTTACAGAGAGGAGGACAGAGAGGACGATCTTCCATCCGATGATTCACTCCCCAAATGAGCCGCAAAGGCCGGTTCTGTGCCGATCCAAAGCCGGGAACCAGGAACCTCTTCCGGGTCTCCCATGCAGGTGCAGGGTCCCAAAGCTTTGGGCCGTCCTCCACAGCTTTTCCAGGGCACAAGCAGGGAGCTGGATGGGAAGTGGAGCTGCTGGGATTAGAACTGATACCCATATGGGATCCTGGCACGTTCAAGGCGAGGACTTTAGCCACTAGGCCACAGCGCCGGGCCCTCTGCATAGTATTTTTTTAAATGCGTAACTATGTATATTTTTAATCACTTTCCCTCATCACTTTTTATTATTCCACTGCTCCTCTGGACTCCTTATTTATTGGTTCAGAATTTTTCTTATTGTTCCTGTTCAGGTAAGTTCTAGCTTTAAAATAAAGTTATTTCTCTTGGGTTATGTAGGATTTTTTTTCTTTATACTGTAGGAAATGTATAGCACTCTCTTATCATATACCATATGCCATGATATATCATATACCATATATATATACACACACACACACATGTGTCATATAACCAATACTATCTATTCTCATGTAGGCTTTTCTTTTTCTTCTCAACTTCTGAAACTTAGATATCTTAGTCATTTTGTCTCCCATTCCCTCACCCTTAACCTCCTCATTATTTCCTCTCCTCTTATCTTATGCTAATTTCTTAGAAATGTCCCTTTCTGTCTTCCAATTCTCTGCACCCCACTTCAGCTTTATCTAGTCTATCATTACATTCTTCAACAATTTCGTTTTTCATCCCTAACATATATATGTATATATATATTTCATTTTCCCCATAACTGCTTTCTAGCACTATCATGATCTTATGTTGTGATTTCTTTTTTATTTTTAAAGTGTTTTACATAAACCTGTCTTTAATGTTTTTTGATATTAATAATTCTGTTATAATGATTTGGGGGATTCAAACCTGTGGTTTAATGTGAATCATTAATTTGACTTCACAGTCATCACTACTTTGTGGATTCCGTGGTGTTAGATTTTGAGCCATACTTATTTGATATTAGGCGTATCCTGAAGCCCCACCGAGGAATATTCTCTTCCAGCTTTGTTCATACATAGCTATGCTTGAGGCCATTGAGCATTACTGTTCTGTTACTTTTTGAGATACATGCTTGAATTATCTCTGGTGAGTGGAAAAGAATGATGCACATCTCCCCACTGTTACAGGATACAAAGTTGTTCAGTGGAATCAGCATTGGTTTTGCCTTGTCTCTTAGGTCAGCCTTATCCTGTTTTCATTAACCTGGTTTGAGTTTTAAAATATTTTATCTCAGCTATTTCATGCATTTGATCCATAAAGGATTCTGTTATGTTAGGGAAATACAGCAATTCAATATTAATACATTTTTTCCACTTCGTCCACAGCATTAGTCTAGATTGTTGCAAAAAGGTTTATCTGATGATCTACACAGTCATAACATTAGAAGGTATCCCTATGGATGTTTTTCTGCTATTATTAAATTTAAGCAAATAAGAGAAGAATCATTATTGGATATCCCTCATTTGAAAACTAGCAGTGCAAATCAACCAGGCATCCAGCACATTTTGCACGCTCCCATTTCTGTTTGAAAAAACTTATCTCAGTGAAGTTCAATGTTATATCATACACCATATTAATGACAGATCTATTAAAAGACTGAAATGAGTAAAATATATAGTATCAATAGTATCATGATTATAATATTCTTAGAAATTGTGACTCAAATGCGCATTATTGAAGGATGAAACAAGTAATACTAGTGTGTAAAATGGGTCTAGTACAAACCTATGAACGTATATCTGCTTTAACAGAGGAACAAAAACCTGAGGCTAGTCAATGTTATGTGATCAGGACACCCATTTTTGAATATAAATATTTTTAAAGACAAAATGAATCTCTGGTTTTGCTTAACTAATTCCCATTATTTATATGAATTGAAAAACTCATTTTGTATTTGAATGAATGATGAACAAAGATAGCTGGAACTATTACTTAAACTATCAATGTCTTCATCTTTAGGAATCTAAGACATCTTCTTTGTGACATAGACTTATGACAAATCTGAAATTCAGCTGCATCAAACAATTCAATGTCCTACCACCTTGAGAGTCAAAAACTTTTAGTGTTTTTGACGGCTCACACATAATTTATTCTTACAATGTATCTGGAATGCACTATGGTAGGGCAAATTTGATTTGAAATGAATGAAAACCACTTACATACCTACAATGCTCTTAGAATCATGCTATAGTATTGAATTTAACAGTCGGCCCAAGGACTTGAACTTCCGGCAGGCAGCTACCTTGCTGCCTGCCGGGGGGCCTTGGGATGGCCTCGCCTCAAGCCTGGGAACACACAATAGCTACCACGTACACGTGGGGAGCTGCTCCCAGATTTGCCGGAACCTCGATGGCTACCCCTTTTCTGGGTGAGTCCCGGGGGTCTGTGTAGCGGGTCTGGGCCTCCCCTACTGCTCGCCATGTGGCTTGAGCTGGGGGGAGGAGCCAGGAAGGATGGGACTGGGGCCCAAGGACTTGAACTTCCGGCAGGCAGCTACCTTGCTGCCTGCCGGGGGGCCTTGGGATGGCCTCGCCTCAAGCCTGGGAACACACAGTAGCTACCACGTACACGTGGGGAGCTGCTCCAGGGCGGCCAGCGCGCCATTTGGCGCCAGGCTCTGCCTGCTGCCGCCCGTCCAGAGAGTTTTTGACTTTTGGTTCATTGACCTGCTGCCTGGGAGGCTCCCTCCTGAACCCATAGTGCTTGGGGCATGAAGCACTGTGCTTGCTAGTAACCTGATCTCTGAACACCTCAAAGTCTCTTTGGGGATCCCTTCAATCAAAATGGAGGAAACAGAATGCTGGCAATGAGGGAATCCCAAATGAACTTGAGGCTTGCAGCTAATGCTCCTCAGAACAACCACGGGCAGGTGTGTGATTTACGGCTAGGAAGGAAGGGGCAGAGCTGGCGGGGGGATTAAGGGGCTGGTCCCCTTACCAGTCAGCTACTCCCACTGGAGAGTTTTGGCTGGGATAGAGACAGACCCGACCAAGCAAGGCTATAACACCTGTGCGCTGCATGTGGACTAGATCAGGGCCGCAGCATCAGCTGGCAGAAGCTGGCACTGGGGACTAATTCTGTCGAGTCAAATCTCAGGACCACCTAAACCGGGACAGAGAGACCTGGGAGGGAAAAGTGGGTTCCCCCTTCTTGGGTCACTATTCCCGTGGGAGGGCATGAAAACTAGGACGGGGGCTGGGATGGCTAGATAGAGAGGCACTCAACAACATCTGTGAGGGCTGGATGGTTGAGTTGGTTAGATAGAACTAAGCTTTAATACCCATTGACAAGTACCAGAGCCAAATGGGATGGGGGACAGACTGGTCTTCTGCTATACATACTGGCAAACCAGGGTAGGGGGCGGGCTTGGTGGGGGTTATTGTGGGTCGCCCCTACTAGGCTGCAGCTCCCACTGGTTGATGTAAGGGCCGAACCAGACTGGACTGCAACACCCATTGGTTCCAGTGCAACTCGGAACTGAAAACAGAACCAACCCAGCAATTGCAACCACCAGCTGATCGCGGTGATGGACTGTGCCGGGCCCTGTGCTTGCTAGAACATATAAGAATCTAGTCTGGGAATACCTCAAAGTATCTTTGGAGATCTCCCCAATCGAACTGCTGGACTCAGAACTCTAACCAAGAAAAGACAGAAGACAGAACAGGACAATCATTCATCTCAGCTATATGTTGGCAGCAAATTATGGGGCAAACGGAGACTTTATGATGGACCATATCAATTGGTGGACGACCTCATTGAGCGAAACTGGCAGCGATTCATAACTGCAGAACTATTAACACCACTCGAGCACATATCTCAGAGCATGCCCCACATCCGGGACTTAGGGTGGGCGGGAAACCGGGTGGGGCTTCTCCCTCAATATCCCCCTTTACCTCAGATACGTGATGGAAACAATATGGACATAATAGCATTACCCACTTTCCTATCCCCCTAAACCTTTTTTTTCCTTCTTTTTCCTTTAACTGTAATTAACTATGTAAAGATTGTCAACAACAATACAATAAAAAGAAAAAAAAATTAAAAAAAAAAAAGAATTTAACAGTCACAGCATGTTTAAATCTGCTGTCTTTAAAAGCATCAGTTCATAACAAAAGCAGTCAGTTTAGCATGTTTATACGCCAATATTAATCCTATATCACACACTACTAATACATACGAAGTCAATGAATCACTACCTATAAGGTTATAAGAACTCTATGCTTTGCACACAGTAGCCAAGTATTTCATTTTATGTTTTTTATAAGGTTTAAAGATCAACAAGCTTCCACATTGAGGTTTCTATATCCTCAACTGGACCTTGAAACACAGGAAGAAGTCAGGCTTTTGTGCATATTAAATCTATTTAGCTGCACTTTGACATTTATAAGATTTGAATGGAAGAGCTCCAATACCACAAAAACATCTACTAATGAACTTACTGTCATTAATTTACTTTAGGTAATACACCATACTAGATAGAGTAATAACGGTATAAACAGTAAAGTATCAAAATGCTATGGGGTTGAGGAAGCTTTCAAAACTGTGAAGACATTTTGGGTGACTGAATCATATAAGCAGCATAATTTTCAATCTTGTCGTTTACAAAATGGGGGGTAATAATGGCATTTGCTATTGCATAGTTCCAAATGAAAGAAACAGAGAAGCAAATTGCACAAGTATTCAACATATTATGCAAATTTACTCATGTCAAATCACAAAAGTTCTTTATTTACATTCTCTAATTTTAACAATTCCATGGAGTGGGTATTACTTTCACTTTAAAGGCAAGGAAAATAAGGAATAGGGAGATTAAACAATTTGTCAAGTGTCTTTCCAACTTGTGACATAGGTAGATTTAAACTGTGTTTGATTCAAGAGCTTATACTTTTGGCTCTTGAACTCTGGTTTCACAATGCAATATGTAAGATGGTATTTGAAAGTCAAAGAGCCCTGAGCAGTAGTAACAGATAATAAAGAGACAAAGCGATGATAAATGAAATCTTTCCAGAAGCGGTAGAATTTTCCTTGAGGAGGAAGTGGACAACAGTAAGTATTTCATTTATCCACAGGAAAAGAAAATTAAAAAAAAAAAAGAAAATGTGGAACATGTCAGGTTTTATTTTGTAGAAAGGACCCTGGCAATAAAGCCAACTAGGGAGCTGTCACGGCCTTCCAGAATATTGACTCTTCCTATCAAGCAGTTGTTTCTGTTTCTGATCTTCTTGAAACTTCTCTGTACTTTTGTGATTGCTTTAACAAATAAAACAAAAAGACAAGCAAAGGTGTTTGAAGCTTTTGTCTCATATTGGTATTACATGGTATACTAAGTCTCTCCAGAAAACCAAAACCACCAGGATCTGGAGACACTAAGAGGAAACATTTATTTGAAGGATTTGGCTCACATGACTGCAGCTGTCAAGCCTGAGATAGGCAGAAAAGGGGAAACATTTTTATCAGTCTTGAATCCAAAGGCAATGTGGACCATCCCTTTTCCTCAATGGATCCCAGACTTCTCTCTTAAAACTGCCAGCTGACGGGATACAGCCCAGTTAGTATGCAGACTCGACCAATTTAAATGTTAATCACATCTAAAATAGTAGCTGCACAGCAACATCTAAACTGATGAGTGAACAAATAACTGGCTACTTTAGCCCAGCCAAGTTGGCACCTAAAATTGGCCATTGCACGTGAGATAGGATAATGTGTCAAAAGACTTGCATAACAAAAAACAGTAGGAACGGGGTAAAAATTAAAGAATTCAACTGAATCCAAATTTATCATTTTCCTGTGAGAATGCTGCTCATGAAGGTAATTAAGACAATGTGCTTTGCAAATGACATTTTCATGGAAGAAAACAATTTCACTATAATGAAGCCATAGATCCTGACTCCTCCAGGAAATCCTCAAATAAACAGCAGAACTTACTAGCTGTCCAATTTTGGATATGGTTTACGTTTAAGAGTCAGTAAAACAGATACTTTACAAAGAAAACTTTGGATTGTTTACAAAGACTTTAAGTAGTTTCTGGGGAAACAGTATAGTTGCCTTGAGTGTAGACTTTACCACCACAGACTGTGTAACAGATATCATGTCCCATTCAAGCCACCTCACTTCTCTGAGCACAACGTTTCTCATTTGTAGAAGAAAGTATGATTAAATGAGATTATACTGGCAAAGAGCTTAGAAAGTCAGGACCTAAGGAGCATAGTCAACAAATGCCAAATGTTAATTTTAAAAACTGATGGCACCAGTACGGTAGCCTAGTGGCTAAGCTGCTCAGTCGCTAAGGTATCCCTTACACTGTATGTCCTGGGATCACATCTGGGCACTAGTTGCCTTGCTTCCCATCCAGCTCCCTGTTTGTGGCCTGGGAAAGCAGTCAAGGATGGCCCAAAGCCCTGGGACCTGGCACCTGGCACCTGTGTAGGAGACCCCGAAGAGATTCCTGGCTCCTGGCTTCGGGTTGGCTCAGCACCAGCTGTTGCGGCCGCTTGGGGAGTGAATCATCAGATGTAAGATCTTGCTCTCTGTCTCTCCTTCTTTGTACACCTGACTTTCCAACAAAAATAAAATAAATCTTTTTTAAAAATCCAAACATTTGTGATTGTTAGAACCTTAGAGTTTTTTAGCTTTCACAGTTCTGGGTTAAATTGTCTCTTTGAGAGAAATTGACAAAGTTATACACCAGAGATGAACTTGTTTATTTTCATTTTTCATCCTTTTAACATAAATATATACAGCAGGCACTGTTCAAGATCCCAAGTCTATATTTGTGTGAAAAGCAAATGAGAAAATACAGCGTATGAGTAGACAATAACACAAAAGTAGGAGACATTTCTGCATTAAAAGTGACCCTGCATACTAACTGGGAGATTACAGACTTGCAGAGCAATGATCTCCATCTAGCTCCTTAGAGATATACTCATCGTATAATTGAAGGTGTCAAACGTACTTTCTAAACCAAGTCATAGGCAACCAAGATGGGTCAGTCATCATATAACAGCGAAAAGCAATGAATTAAGTAACACATTGTGCTGAGAGCACTTAGAATGCCTCTAGAGAGACTTCCTAAATAAATCCATCTTTTGATTTTATAGTTATTAACCATAATGTAATTTTGAGAAAATGAGAAAATGCAAAGGCAAATTAAATTCTTGCTGCTCAGTATGGATGTGTGTGGACCAATGACATCTATACCAGCTGGGAACAGGAGAAAAATGAAGGATGTCTGGCCCTAGACTTCGGGTCCAGAACTTATGTGCTATTACAATATCCCCTCCTAGTCTCAATACACATGAATGTTTTGGATTCAGTGATAGATAACAGCCAATGCTAGAGCCATATGGATATACACATTGATCTCAATTCCACTGATATATTAAAACCAACTGTGGAGATTTTATTTGCTTTTAGGCTTGGTCTTAGCACAGTATATATTCAAGATTCAGTAGTTCATCTTACTGTTTTGAAAATTCCATGTTTCTGATTTACAATAAAGCAGGCATTATAATTTAGGACAAAAGGGTAATAATCTCCATTTAATCTAGTCATCTTCTCAGGCATCTCTGTGATAGCAGGTTTATTTTAATTTAGCACCATGACTGAACCCAGAAGTAGCAATATTCCAGTATTTTCTAAGGATTACCTAGAAGGGTTACTACAGGGCAAAATCCTACAGTTTACCCTAGGACCATTCATTTCAGTAAGCTTCTAGATGATACTGACATCTCTTGTGCAGGAACAACTCGGACAATTACTGATTTGGTGAATTTTATCACATGTTCCATCCCCTAGCCCGGGATGTCCTATGAGTACTTTTCCTACTTTTTCTCCCTTTCTTTACATCTCTGCAACCAGAGACCTCTTTTCACTATGTACTCCATATGAATGAATGATGCTAAAGATACAGGCTACATTCAATGGACAACTACTGACATCACATGGTTTCCTAAATTAAAGAACATTTAATCTAAAAAACAGGATGCATTTTGGTCACTGAAGAAGCTTTAAATGTAGCATGCTGGACTATGCCATTCTGTGGACCAAATGTTCAAAGATCAATTAAGGATAATAGAAATTAAATTCAGCTTTGTCTTATTTCTGACAGTTATAAAGTTAAAAGATTACTAAATCCCCCTCCCATTAGTTGACTTGGCATGGAACATTAAGTACACATTTCAGTTTGAAATTCTTAGAAATTAATAGTGTCTGCATTGTGTTTTTTAAAAACACTGACTCTGAACATTCACTCTGTTTCAAAATGAAATGCTCTAGTTTTGGTACACTTATTTATAAAATCTAGAAAAATATACTCCCACGAATTAATCAGTATTTCTCAGTAAATGTAGTGTGCTCTCTGATAAGCAATCTCTTGAGAATGGATGAAGGAATCTTACACAATTGAAGAGGGGTTAAGAACAATGGACAGAAGACAATGTACTATTTATGTACACCAGACAAAATGAAAAATGTCTCACCAGGTCTCTTGTAAAATCCAGATAATGACGCTATAACTCATGCCTTCAAGTTTGATGAACCATAGAAAATGATTTCCAAGATTCTAAGGCTAGACTATACCATTCTTAATTTTTCTTTGTTTACAATGGTAGACAGACAAAGCAACAGAAACATACAGAGAAAGAGATGTTTAACCTGTTGGTTCATTCTCCAGTGCAAGCAACACCATGGAGAGGGCTTGGTCAGATTTAGGAGCAAGCAGTTCAACCCAGGCCTCCCACGTGGGTGGCAGGAACCTCCAGAAAGTTTTCCAAGATGCATATTTTAGACAGATGGAATTTAAACTGGATCAAGCACACAAATCTATGCATTTCTGTCATTTCCAGTGCTTCCCAAAGCTACTTCTTCTAACTTCTTTAATTTGGAAAACAACTCCTTCAGCTCACTCCCATGGAAAGAACCCTGGCATCACCTTTGATTCTTCCTTCTCACACACCACTTATAGTCAACTGTATAAGTTGCCTTGTACCTAGGCAAGTATTACAGTACTGGAAGAAAGCAGCTGGTAGCTAGCAGGTTTCTGCGCCTGGTTAATGTCAAATTTGTATTAACTAAGAAATGTGCCAGTATAATTGCCTATTTTTTAAAAGATGTGTGGGAGGAGCTCTTGGTAGTGGCAGGGGGCTGTGGATCATATAGGGAAGTGGTTTTGAGGGTGTGTGGGAGTGGGAGCTGCTGAAAAGTACTTTAAGGGTATGGAATAAATTCTCAGGGCATCCACAGACCAGATCCCTGCACTAAGATAAATGAGGGTGTTGAGAATGGGTAGTTTAGACAGAGGAAATTGGAGGGCATATCTGGATCAGACCAACACACCTGTCCATGTGAGAGACCTTGGCTGGCATAGGTGACATTGCCTGCCATTGTACACAAAAATTAGGACCGGGGGCCTGCCTGGCATTGCTAGGCCACAGTAACCCCCAGTGAGTGCCGAGGCAGAGGGTAGCCCACGCAAAAATGAGCCATGACACTAACTGGAACGTGAGAGAATCAGGTCTGGGGGCAGATTCTGCAGTAGACATGTGGGTTTACCCCTGTGAGTCTGTGGTGCCCATTGGTTTGCATGGGAGAGCTGAGGGTGGTAAAGGCCTGATCTAGGCATGAACACTGGCACATGCAAGATTTGTGCTGGGAGCAGTCCTGGTAGGACTAAGAGGACTCCCCTGCCAGGGTGCAGTTCCCTTTGGTGAGCATGAGAGCTGGGGTTGGGGATGGACCTGGCTGAACATGGCTAAAGCACCCTTTGGCATGTGTGCAGGGGATGGTCCAAAAGCAACTGGACTGGGCTAGTCTCTACTACCTGCTGGCACTGACAAGAGTCAGAGTGGTTATGGGACAGTTTGGGCTAGGTTGACATACCCACCAGTGCATGTAAGATCCAGATCTTGGGGTGGGTCAAGCAGAGTCAGGGTACAGCACTGGCTCTGTGAGATGGTTGGGCAAGACTATAGCACCCACTGGTGTGTTGAGATGGGAGGCGGGTCATGAGAGGCTGGGCTAGACTTACCAACATATGTGAAATCTGGGGCTGGGGTTGGTCTGATAGAAGACCTTGGGGAACTGTCATGTCAGGTTGTAGCTCCTGAGTGTGAGAGCCAGGGCTGAGGCAATCCAGGTCAGGTCATGCTATAATACCTATCGGTATACATATGGGTTGAGTCTTGGGGCAGTCTAGCCTGGGCCAGTCTGCAGTACCTGCTCACCTTTAGAGAGCCAGGATGGGATGAGACCAAACAAATTTGGGCCATAACACCTACCAATTCAAATTAGGGCTAGACTGGGGGCTGTCCATGCTGAGTTTGGCAGCAGCCACCAGCATAAGGTGGAACTAGGGGTAGGCCAAATAGAGCCAGGCCACAGCACCAATTGGCCAATGCCTAGGCAAGTCAAGCCATATCATAACATTCCTCTGCACCCACCACATATGCAAGACCCAGACTAGGATCAAGTTCCCAGTAAGGGAAATTCAGGGATTCCCCTACTAGGCTACTGTTCCTATGGGTAAGCATGAGACTGAGTCTGGGGGAAGATAGTGCTGGACAAGGCTGCAATACCATCTGCCTGCATGTAAGCTGAGTTTGCAGGACAGTAGTGCTAGGTTAGGCCACCACATCCACTGGCATATGCAAAAGCCACAAAATAAGTGTGAGCCAGTCAGGCTTTGCTAGAGCATCCACTGGAAAGTTCTGGGACTGGGTACAAATCATGTCAGGCCTGCCCATAAAACCCCCTGGCAAGTGCAAGATCTGAAGGTGGAAATAGGCCTAGGAGGGGAACAATGGAGCTGCTGCTCCAGTTGATGAACATCAGAGCCAGGGCTGAGGATGGCCAGGCTGGACAAGGCGGCGTCCATGTGTGTTGGTCTGGGTGTTGGTTTAGCTAAGGTAACTCTTAGCATCCATGGGTATGTATGATATCTGGACAGAAGTGGGACAGGTCAGACTAGACTGCTGCAAATACCAACACATACAGGAACCAGGGCTGTGGGAGGGCCTACTGGTGAGTACTGGGCCTCTCTCCAATTAAGCTGTAGTTCCCACTGGTGTGTGTAAGGGCTGGGTTTGTGGCAGACTGTTTTGGGTTAGGCTGCATCACACAGTGTCTTGCATGGGAGGTGGGGCTGGAGGTAGAGCTGACCAATGAACTGTATTCACTGGTATATGAGGCGGCTGATGCAGATAACTGACTGAAGCAGACCCTGCACTACCTCATGCATATAAGTATCAGGTCTGGGGTCACCCCAGGCAAGGTTTCTCAGGAAACTCCCCAACCAAACTATCAGACTCTAACTCAGCTACATGAGAGTATGTGGTCCAACCAAAAAGTGCATGTATTATATTGGGACTGGGCCTCCTCAGCTGCCGATGCTTGCATAGTGAACAGCATGTCTAGATGCACATGGGGGTAAGACAGATAACTCATCTAGGCCAGCAGAGAATGCAGAGTTTCTTGTCAAAGGATGGAAAGCAGAATAGGTTGAACAACTCTCCTGGCCAAGCTTTGCAGCAGGTGTCAAAGATGTGTAGATGCATTAATGTGGACTTTATCAATCAATAGAACTTTGAAAGATATTCTCCATTTTGGAGCAATTGAACCAACAACATCTCAAAACTATCAAAACCACTTATTAGCACCATTTAACATTTTCTAAGATGACATCAAGTGACCATCCTCTATCCAGAGCAGCCCTCTCCCCTTGCCCACCACATGTAGATACAGGATAAGAAGAAAAAAAGAAATGAAACCTTTATCTCACCCTCCTTTCTCCATATCTCAGTCCTCATCATCCTAATCAGTGGCCCACATGGGCATACATTTTTCTCAACTATGCAGCAACATGAAAAATGATGCAGGCAAAATTAAAAATAAAAATAGGTTAAAAATGGATTTGATACCTGAGAATAGTATCACCAGAGTGCACCCTTTTGGAAATCTGAGTTCAAGCTCACTGTGTTTCAGTTCTCACCCTCTGCTAAGAATGTTCTTCCAAACTAGAATCTGATCCTATTTCCTTTTAAATGTGGTCATGTGATGGGGTGCATAAGGAAAGGACTCATCTGCCAAAGTCGCTGGTGATATGTTATTTAGGGAAGTCAAGACAAAGGAAAACAAATGCATACACAAACAAAAACTAGGAGCAACTACAACAAAAGTTCATGAATTCACAATTCAAAAGCACTGTTTCGTCACATTTCAGTAATTCAGATTAAGACACCTCTCATATTTGTTGGCTTCAGTTCTGTTTAACTAGGATCTCTCAAAAGATGGCTGATTGAAAATCCTGATGGATGATGAAAGAGGAGGGAAGCTGTGGGAAGCATAAGCTAAAAATAGGCAAGTCTTGTTTTATTCTGACATTTCAGCCAGCAGTTCCAGCCCTCTTCTGGGAAAACAAGTATCAAACAGGAGGGCTGTGGCTCTGTTCCTTGTTTATAATCTACAGGGACCTGCTGATGGGTAGGGAACACTTGAACAATTTAAAGAGCCCGACCTCTACACTCTAAAAGCATTTCAGTGAATATGTAAAAGTCTGTGAGGACTCCAGTGTTTGGAAACATAATGGCAAAATTTTGATTGAGGCCCAGTATTGATTAACCTCTTTAAAGTTCTGGCAGTGGCATTTCTGCCATTAAGCAGTTTGCCCATGCACTTAATACTGGGAAAACTGAATTTCAGTGGTTATGGGAGTCATAAGAAAAAGAGCTTTTGTCTTTTTTTATATTCCTCCTTCCACAGATTAAAGTCTTTGAGGATCACTATCTACCCCCATCAGAAGTGCATGCCTAGGCTCATAATCAATGAGGGAGCCCCCAAAAGAATCCTGAAAGAAAAGACAAGAGATAACATTTCTTTTTATATCTCTCTAACTTTCACTTATTTTGAAATTCACTGGAGTGCTCAATGATTTCATTTCTTATCTACACAATATGAAAGATTAAGTCTGTACTATACCTTTCAAACACATTTGCTAAGAATGAATAAAGCCGATGTTGCCTCATGACTTGAGATAGTTTGAAATGGCCTTGTTGGTTGTGACCTTGGAATAAAGGGAGATTGATTCCCAGATCATTCATTCTCAAGGTAAAAATCAGGCAGTATGCAAAGTCCATTTCTACTTGGATATGATAACAAGAAACCTGTTCTCCAACTCTGTGACTAATATACTGATAAGGGAATGCACCACACAGGGGAAAATCATTTATACGCTTTGTTCCTTGAATCGGAGATATTAGCAATAACCGACTTCAGCAAGTTGTCGGTAATGTTACTATCTTACCTTTGAAACAAATGAAAATACAAAAAGTTAAATACTCTGCCCCAAATTATACCACCATGCAATGGTATTTCTAGTTCTACTCCCTTCCATCCTCTGTGCACCTTAATCCTCACCATCTTGACCTTTGCTTTAATCTCCTTCTCTTTGTCACCACCATCAACAGAAAAATAAGAGATGCAAATGGATGCATGAACCTCAATAAACACTGGCCAGTGGTAACCTCAGTCTCAAGGTTATAAACTGTATTTTCAAATGTGCATATATCTCTTGTCTTTTTTTCCTGGTTATAAATGAATAAAACTAAGCCCCAAAGTCAGAAGAAAAACCAGAAATGATTTTACAACACAAAGCAAGTAATAATACAGGAACAAGATGGTAGGATAGCTTTGGGAGAAGCTGGCAAACGGGGGAGGGGGAGGAGCTGCCAGTCACTGTGCACATATAAATGATTATGCCCTTTTTGTGGGCACGTTTAGTTGTACAAAATCTCATCAACACAATTTTGTGTATATAAGACAAATATCATCAAAATGTCTTTATAATTTACATGATTTTTTCTAGTATTCAGGATTTAACATTTGGGAGGACAAGTAACATATCTTTTCTCAAACGAGTACATTATTTTATGGAAACAAAATAGATGAATAGAAGAGTACACTACATCTATTTACATTCCGCATACTACATTTTTAGCATCTTTTGACTTTTAGGAGTCAATTTCTTCAAAAGACCTTCAGAGCAGAAAATTCATCCCTCAATGATCTCCCCTGGATAAGACAAAGAGCATGAGGATTGATTTGTTTTTTTCTATAGATAGTCCCTAAAACAGCATTTTCTCCCCTGTGTTGGAAGAGGGAAGCAAGTTTTCCTTTGCCCTAAGGGGATAACTTCAGTGGCTGCTACTCAGGATGGGTTTGTATGATATGGACAACTGTCTAACACGAACTAAATGTAGGCTGCCATGCCTTTGACATCTAGCAGACAACTGAACAGCCTGTAGATAGTCGTGATTTGTGTCACAGTCGGCCTACCACAAACAGATGGCAGGCCATGAGTTAGTGCTGACAGGTTCCATCTTCTGTCCCTAATCCCTAAGCTATCTGTCCACTTCTTTCCACAAAGATGATGTTTCAATCTTTAATGATGAGGAACAGCACATAGCGTTCCTTCATTTAAATCTGAAGTGATCCAGGCAAGCAAGTGTGGAGTGGTTAGTTCAGATGTTTCCACACTAAAGGGATTAACTATACACAGCAAGCCAATTCCTTGTCCACACTATAAAGATAGGCAGCTCACAGAAAGAAATGGAAGAATTGCGAAAGAAAGCTAAAGCCACAGAATGTTTACAAGCAATTCCCAAACCTGGAGATCATTTAGTTTTGTGGAATACATGAATATTTTATAAACTGGTAATATCAGGGCTTTCTGTCCTTAAATTTCTGTCCAAAATGTTTTATGTCATCTGTTGGCAAATGATTTTAACATTCACTTTTCACCTGATATATCTTCCCGCTCGTACAATTCATTTCAGAGCCATAACTTGTTTTCTTTGCTAAGATTTCATTTCCTCCCATCTCAGAATTTGATGAAATCCATTTCTTAGTTCCCCGTCTCCCAGTGCAAGCTGACAACAAGTATCAGACCAAATGTAGCTGTCCCATATGAAGTAATTCATTTCTGTCAAAGATTAGACATTATTTTTTTCTTGACACAAGATGACTGATACTGTTCTGTGAGATTGCAGCGATGCAACTTAACCACTTAAGGCCCGAGACTCGTTTTAAGAAATGCATTCCATGTGGAGGATTACGTTTTGATTTGGAGGGGTGGGATGGGAATGAGAAGGCAAGCAGAATGAAGAAAGAGTAATACAACAGGAATCAGTTAAATTTAATATAATTTTAGGCCAGTAACAGTTAAAGGGCAGGTGTGGCATCAAAGCAGCTTTCCATTATTTGGCCTTTCTATAGTTGTGACTGAGAGACATGACTGTTGTGACAGTGTGCTTTTAGCATCTCTAATGGCAAGATGACAAATCTCGTTGTAGGTTGTTGAGAGTAATGGGAAAAAAAGAGAGACATCTTTAACCAAATAGAGAAGTCCTCAGATGATATGCTGCATTATCCCAAAGGCCGATTTCAAAACCAGGAAACCCAGGAAAGGCATGGCGACCCCACAGTTTGAACATTATATTCTTTCTTCCCTAGTTCTTTGAGAGAATTTTAACAAGTTTCATAGTTTCAAACAAAATGGGATTCTTTAAAGCTTAAAGCTGTTATCTCTCAGAGTGCCCATTTTAGAGAATGGGAAGCAAGACGAGTGACCGCTCTCCCCATTAACTTTCTCCCCTTGACCACTGCTGCCCAGCTTGATAGTGTTGTACGGCTTGGCCTTCTTCTTTGCAATAGCTTATTAGCATAAGTATCACACTTATGCCAAAAGAAAATGAGTAGGCAGACACCTGGTCACAACAGCAAGAGCAAGAAAACCAATGAAAACCAGACTGTCTCTATAGATGGACAGCCAGTCTCCAGGTGTGAACGATTCCTCCTTCCCGCTGCTCTGAACAAGCTGAGAAACATGCTTCACCGCTTTAGCCTCCCTGTCCCTCAGAAGCCAGCTTTGACAAACTAAGAGACAAAAAAAGAGTAGTGATAGATGCTTTGAAATGCATATCTTGGGCAGCCTTTTACGATCTGCTCAGCCACACAGCCCAGCAATTTACAAAGATTGTAGAGACAGAAAAGGATTATATTTCAAATGATCATTAAAGTTCACATCATTGTGACTTACAGCATGATATGGATGTGTGGAATATACTTCATCAAATTCTGAGTTAGGTTGCAAGTTTAAAGTGTAAATAGATCATTTTAGAGACCTAGTGAACAAATATAAAATGGTAGGGTTACTACAGTCAGATACTGGTTTTGGACACTTCAATTCCTTATCTTATTTGATTCATCAAAGAACTCTGACATTTCCAAGGTTCCGCTAGGCTCTTGAGCAACACAGAAGAAGGAAACTTCGATGGCAGTTTCTAGCTTCATAGGTATACAGTGCACAGTTTCCTGCAGTCCATGACTTACCTTCTACTTTTGAACAAGTAACTGTATGCTGTGCTGTGAATGAGAGTCAGGGACAGCTCCTGTGCCATTTACCAAACTGGGACAATGTGGCGGAGTGATTCCACAAGGGAAACAGAACACTCTGATTCAATGAGTTGTGTGTTCAACCAATAATTGCTAATCAGCTCCTCTGTGTCAGGTACTATTCTAAGACCCAATGAGTGCAGTCAGTAGGAAAACAAATGTTTCTATATCTGAAAGAAATGATACCAACAAAAGAGAAAAATCTCACTGAGGAAAATATTTTTAAATTGATAGTGTGTGAACTAGCTTTATAATAGGATAAAGCATAAATTTCAAATGAATTGGCATTACAATAGACACATTTTAGGAAGACAACATTTGGGCTCAATTGGCTAAAAGAGAGTGGTACAAAATATCCACAAAGTACTGTATGTAATTCTAATATAATTCAACTATCATAAAAAACATTTTAAAGACTGGATGAAATAAAATTAAAAACCATTTTTTTTCTGGTGCAAATTTTGACATCCATTTAAGTAATGGATGTCAAAAACTTCATAGAAAATGCCTATTACTAAAAAAGTGCATGGATTGCAAAACCTTGAAGTACCACTAAGAATAGATTTATCTGACTTTTACATACTTAGAAGGGTCTACTGTGAACACAAATAGATTCATGTTTTTAGAGGCCTCTTTTCCAACAAGACATATTTATAACCTTTTTGTAGCCCCAGACCCATTTTATAATTTATATATTAAAAGCATATCAAATCAACAAGCCATAATTCTTGAGAAATATTTATTTTGCTAAATCTATAATTCTATTTGCTAATGTGCATACATAAAACTTTTAAATTTCAGTATGCAATTCTGGAAAAAAATCAAGCATCAAAACACTATAAATCCAAGATCTGAAATATCCCCATGAAGCAATATATTATCCCTGAGGATAATATATTGGTCGTGGCATAAGTCAGTTTCTTATTAACTTTTTTGCTTCCTGCATATTGCAATGAGAATTCAAATGTTGGATCTAGTTATTTATCCTTATCTCTTCACCCCATTAACTAATTCACTGCCATTTAAAGTGAACTTAGCTGGCTGCTCTTTCTGCACATGCACGTCTTGACATTCATACTCATTAAATTGCATATTCCACTCTGATATCTACTGCAAAGGGCTTCCCACAAGACAACTCAGGGTTTTTTTTTTTGTTATTCCTATTGTATTCAACTTCATTTCTATTATTTTAAACTATAGGTTTAGTATTTTTAAACATTATTATCTATGTACACTACATATTATTAGTCACCTGCAGTTTGCCAGTATCACCGGGGAGTTTCGTAGTTCTATATATTGGGAAAAAATCACTAACAGTCCTAAAATTTCAGTGAATTATCCACATTTCAGAAGTTTATAGTATTACAAGCAATTCAAATGCATAAAATAACCAGTGAGGCAAAAAAGAAAAAGTCCTTGCTATCTAAATTTAATTAATTTTAAAAATGACTCATTTCCTTGTATCTCTGTTGAGCTTCATCTAATAAAGTACATTGTACAATAATCATGCAAATGCATCATTGGGACCTCTGTGCATCAGTCAGTAAGTGCTGTGGTTACATTTCTCCATACATGACATTTAGCAACATGTAATACTCAAACTTTTAATGAAAAAGCAATGGAAATGAGGATCATAGTTATGCTCCTCCTTTCAGAATAGCTGTTTGTCAGCAAAAACACTCACAACTCAAGAAAACGTAAGTTATTTTTTTCAATGATCTAAGAGATGAGGGAATGATGTTATCTCAGAATTTCAACTTTCCCCCCAATACATCATAAGTAAAAGTTAATCTTGTTAAGCTAATTGAGTTCTTTCCCTAATTATTCTTGAAAACATATATGTGTATTTTCATTTTATCAAATGCAACAATTAAAGGGCACTTCATTTTCCTCTCTCAGGACTAATAGTTATCTGATTTTTATTTTCAGATGCATTTTTTTGTTCCAACTTTGCTCCTGTGCTGTGTATTTAAATTATTTTTATATCAAATTGAATATTGCATGCTGTCTATTTTATATTTTATTCTTCATATATTTTTCATTGATTGCCTCTGAATACATTATATTCACTTGCTGATTTTTATTTTATGATGCTCTTAATCCTGGAGTAGTTCATTTTCCCTTAGTGGCTTTTCACGCACCACAGTTTACTAACTATTAGCTTTAAAAATCTGCCATACATAAAATATTTTTGCTTAGTTTACGTATACTCCCCTTGAAATACAGAGATAAGATCATATGGACCCATCCTAAAATAACTGTGCATGCCATTACATTTTTAACCATTGTTATGTTGTTAACACTTCCCTACCCTGCACAGGAGACACAAATCTGCCCTTAAAATGGCAGTTGCCCCTGCTGACTTACTGTGGCTTTCTTTCTATTCTTACTTAAGTATACCCACGCTCATGCCAATAGCAAGCAAAACATGGTCCGTGGGACCATATTTGCTGGGAAGAATCGCCATAGACCATTTTAAAAATATTTCTTCAGTCCAGCTTGAAAAGACAGTCACATGGTTGCCCAAGAAAATAGCATTATTTTCCAATACTGATATTTGGATGCATTGGTCAACACTGGAAACAATGAAAGATTAAAAAAAGATGATACACTTTAGGCATGTTATCATTCATTACACACGTGTGATGTCATGTCGCCCTTTCCCTAGAGGTAAACTCGTTTACAGGGACTACTCATAACTTTCAAAATTTACAGTGTAAACGTATGCATTTTTCAATCTGTTCCTTTCTCCGTGTATATTTCTTTAAAAATACCCTTGTTCCTTCCAAGCAAAGAGCGGCACATGCTAAAACAATAGTGAAATTCAGTGTGCTCTACGCTATGTTTGTAGTAAACTTCAGGGCCTTTTTAAGTCCAAATGTCACTTTCCAAGTATATTTCATAATCTGGGCATTTTTATTATGATTATTATTTATAGAAATTATTTCCACTAAGCTTTAAACATCTGTGGGAGGAAAAGAGAAGCATTAATAAAAACAATAGCAGACTTCACATTGGCTTCGGATGGTAACAACATGAGAGATGCAGCCACACATGCTGCACAGGAAAGGGTACATGCATACATTCTGAGCTTTGTAGTTTTGGACTATTCCTCATGGGTAACAACAGCTGATAACTCTCTCTCTAAGTCGACTGGAGCTGTAAGAAGGCATATTGAACGTTCCAAGCTCTATGATTACATTAAGGGAAGAGAATTTTCTCTAGATAGAAACAAACAGGGAATTCAGAAAAGTTTCAAATGTATTTCTAAAGAAGCAGGAAGTTTCAAAAATTTTCTCCCTCAGCTTAGCTTCCACAGGCAGGTAGCAGACACAGCCAGGGTGAAGGAACCATCGGGGGGAAAAATCACTGAATGAATGTTAGCATTATGATCCATCTGTGAACACAGGAAATATTAAAAGGAATTTTCTGAGCTAGCTTCAGCCCCTGAGCATGTTCTTATGCCCCGGGAACATTTGAGGAGTGCAGAGTTGTGAGATAAGAGAGAAAGGACTAAAGGGAACAGAATTTTGAATACTATGCATTTTAATATTATGGTAATCCTGAATTTAGAGAAACCTGTTCCTTTCTGTGTTGGATAGCTCCTAAAACATCTTAATTTTCAATGTAGATATGCTGTCACTGATGAACACAGTTGACAGAGAAGAGGACCTTCAAGAAGCAGTGACTGCAAAACCCAAGGAAGATTTGAAATAAGGCAGGCCAACAAACAGAAGCACGTTTTAGATGAGTGTCTAAGATGACTTGCAATGATCACTGCCTTCTCACACTCATATCATTTTCTGCACCTGGGTGCAGAGTTCATCTGCTGCTGCTTTCCTGGGTGATTAGCAAGGAGCAGGAATTCACTGACTATCAAAGTCTATGGCAGATAGGATGGGATGGCACTTTCAACCAGAAGTACATAGTTACAAAAATGATAACCCGTCCGTCCTATATGCCCTCTTTTAAACCCTTGTCCTAAGGAAAAGCCCCGACAATGTTGTGAGGCAGCTTTACGAAGACATGCATGGCTGAAGGGCATAAAACTTGCAATTTGCAAGATTCAAACTTGATGTTCACATCTCCAGTCAAACCTTCACATGAGATCACAGCCCTAAACAATTTATTTGCAATCTTTTGGGACCCCTTTACACATGAGCCTCAAACTATAATACACCCAGGCTACTTACCAACATAATTTGTGAGAAAAACAAATGCTTATTCCTGTTTGCTGATATGTTTTGCAATGTTTGGTTATGCATGGATAATCAAAGCACACAAATATTTAAAAATCAAATGGTAAAAATAATTTTAACAGCTAATAATTTTGTTTTTTTAATCTATTGCAAACACCAACCTAAAAAAAAGTAAATCAGATTAAAAGATTAACTGAATTATACAAAGGGAAGAAGGGGAAATGGAAAGAGAATGCTGTCCCCCTATGCTCAGAAACCTGTATTGTAGAACAAAACCAAATCACTGAAAGATAATGGAATTATAAGAATGTAATGCTAAAAGAATGTAAAATCAGTGATAGTGGAAGAGTCCAGCAAGTGAGGAGGGAAGGATTTGACACAACACACTAATGAAGGAAAAAGTAAGGGAAAAACAAGGATTGACAGTATCACTGTTTAAATGTTTCTCTATAACGAGACTGAACACTAGAGAAAGCAATGCAGGTTTATCATGTGATGAGATTTTAATTAATATATAACATTTGAAAGGATAAAATATATAACTTTTAAAAGCTCTGAAAAACCAAGTAGAAATTAATTGAAGGTACTTCAGAGTGAAATGGTCTGTCATGAAGAGGCTTTTCAAAAATTGTAAACATAGGCTGGTATCATGGTACAGAATTTGAAGCTGCTGCCCAGGCTCTGGACTCCTATAGATGGTATTGGTTCGAGTCCCAGCTGCTGCATCAAACAAGTTTCCTGCAAATGAGCCTGGGGAAACAGCAGAAGAGAGCCCAAGGGCTCCAGTCCTAGTCATCTGAGCAGAAAACAAGGATGAAAGCAGGTGGCTCCTGGTCAGCCCAGCCCAAGCTGTAGCAGCTGTTTGAGAAATGAGCCAGCAGATGAGCACTAACATTCTTTCTATTACTTTGTTTCTCTCTCTCTTCCTCCCTCCGTCATCCCCACACCACAGCCATGAACTTTTAAATAAATAAAACATTAAAAAAGTAAAACTACTGTGGCCCGGTGCGGTGGCCTAGTGGCTAAAGTCCTTGACTTGAACATGCCAAGATCCCATATGGGTTCTGGTTCTAATCTTGGCAGCTACACTTCCCATCCAGCTCCCTGCTTGTGGCCTGGGAAAGCAGTCAAGGATGGCTCAATGCCTTGGGACCCTGCACCTGTGTGGGAGACCTAGAGGAAGTTTCTGGCTCCTGGCTTCAGATCGGCACAGCACTGACCGTTGTGGTCACTTGGGGAGTGAATCATTGGACAGACGATCTTCCTCTCTGTCTCTCCTCCTCTCTATATATCTGACTTTGTGATAAAAATAAAATAAATCTTTAAGAAAAAAGGTAAAACTACAATTAGGTAACTTTTTCATAACATGTCCCTATCATTTCTAGCCAGAATTTTGTGATATTTGAGAAGAATGAATCCACTCACGGTAGATCATGCACTGGTGAACCCCAAGGAAGAAGAGAGGCAACATTCTATCATAACTACCATGCTTCAGTCATACCCTTCGCTGCTTTAAATGTTTCATTAAAATATTATTCCAGTAAGCCCAGAATTCAGGGTGCTACCCCAGCACACACATACTGTCAATACAAGAAAATTAAGGGTCAGTGAAAATGAACAGTATGCCTGATATCTTGCAATCCATAAGCGTTAATCATAATGCCTGTGATTCCAAACTCATTAGGTGACGAAGAAGATTTATCTTTAAGTTCTACATAACACTGTGCTATCAAAAGTTAACTTTTACAATTCTTATCCATCGTTTTAACCTTTTGCTGATAGAGTTGACAAGATTCCATAAGATATATTCCTTCTTTCTGAACTTCACTACACAAACAGTATCTTGTTTCCTATACTTGCCTCTTGGATTATTTTGTTATGAACAATGTAGTAACATTCCTCTAAATTTCTTTAATGTTGTTCCTACGAAAAATTTGAGAACTTAAATAAAGAGCCATGCTTTTTTGTTTTGTTTTCAATATATGTACTTGACCCAATGGCTTACACGTAGTGATCCACACTTGCTACAAGAGTCCCCGATAATGAGATATCTTGGCTCATCTCCCATTTCCCTTTCTAACAAGTCAGCTCCTTTCAAATTTCAAAGCAATCATTTAAGTCACCAGGTCACCAACAATTTCCACTTTTGATGTTGCATGTTTTGTGCACTGACCAAACCACAAGCAATATTCACCTTTCTACTTTCCTTATGCTTCGGCACATTCTGGGAAATGTCTGCCTAATTGCTCGTCCTTGCCTGATTACTGTCAGTGGGTGGTGTGCCTTTGCTGAAATGCAGTATCCAACAGCACAGTTTACCTTATTTTCTTCCATAATCTCCCTCTGACCACCAGAAGCAGGAATGGTAATATTCTAAATTATTATGATTGTTGCAATATCATTTGGGAAGCACAGGATACAAAAAAATGTGTGGATTTCAAGGACAACTATCCAAACCAAGTTTTTTCTGTTTTTCCTCTGTTAGTCTGCTTATACAACTATGGGCCTAAACACAGGGAATGGAAATTCCAGCTTATCATTAGCTACAGGGAAAAAAAACCAAAGCCAAGAACCTGGAGCACATAACAATTTCATATTTGTTTTTCCTTCTTTGGAATTTATAAGGGCAGAACAAGAGTGCCATACGAAAGTATTCAAGTTTGACAGCACTGCCTCCGCAGAAGGAATTCTGACAAGGAGGGACACTGGATTATTTGGTGAGGAAGGTAACAAATCCATTGATTTTTCCCAAACAAATCTTCTTCCTGAAACTGTCCTCCAGAAGACAGGAGGATGACTTACAGTGATGTCCTTATATTTAACATTTATCATGCATGATTCACTCATTTACTAAAAGAATTGCTACATTTAGGCCATGTTCTAGGTAGAATAGAAAGAGAAATGAACAACCATAACACTGTTGCTTATAGGCACATGCTTTTGAGGCATGATGACAATTTGCACAAAATCCAAACATTTTGGGTTTATAGTAACGAGTGTGATTAAAAATGACTAAAGAAGTCATAAAACTGAGGCTCAACCAGGAGATCTGGGATGGTGGGGTAAGAGAGAGTTAAGCTGCCTCATGGAACAGTTAACTGGGGAGACCTCATTGGAAAGAAACAATATGACATCAAAGCAAGTCATGGAGAAATCAACCCTGGGGAAGAATATTACAGAGTAAAATATCTGAGCTGGGATCAGCTACTATTACTCCTAAACAAGAGAACAAGGAACTGGAGCAAAAGAAGTGACAGCCCATGCGTGATCATATAGTCCCAAAGGTTGGGGCTCTGATTGTCCTTCTAACAAAAACTTCCAGAGTCCTACGAGGAGAAAGGGGATATAATTTGATTTCTGATAAATCATATTGGGTACTTGATGTCTTTTTCCACTGAGGGGAAACACAGAGACCGTGTACTATTACGATTTTTTTTGAGTGGTGGAAGCATGGCCAAACAATAAAAGATGGTGTCAAACAGGGAGAATGGTCGTATCAATCCAACTGCTGGATAAATAAATCTAGGGCCTATGGAAACCAGTGAGAAGGTCAACAGGTAACTCAGAACTGTGAATGTCTACATTAATCAGGCATGTGAAAGAGAGGGTTGCGGACGGGAAACATACTGTGAGTATCTACCTAGAGAGATCATTACTACTTGTTCTCAGATGATTTCTGCACCCCCCACCCCCAAAGTCCAGTGCTACCAAAATTTCAGGTTTCTTACAGAAAAAAAAGCCTGGTTTTTAAGGCAATAACCTCAACATACTGGCTAAAGAAACAGTGACTGTTTCAAGTAAAAACATTCATTCACAGTGCATGGTCTAGACTTGTTCATGGATGGAATGAAATTAAGCAACTTCCGTGGCGTAAACTAATACAGACACTCCAGCCAGTAAGAAGGCTCACAGTTCTGCTGGAGATACACTCACCCGTCTGGGCAGCTCCACAGGCAGATCTTATTTCCAAGTAGATGCTCACTGCCTTTGCTTTCTCACTCTTATGCTGCTCCCACAGTCTGTTCCAAGGGTACACCAAGTGGATCTAAAGAAAAGAAAATGCAACATGACTAGTCATTTTCTATGACCCTGAACACTAGGCAGATTGTCATCCATTCGGAAGTGCTTTGGTTCCAGAAAGAAAAGGTAGTGGGTGTGTATGCATACAAACATTGCAACATATTCTTTCAGTCTCATCTTTCTTTAACCTTATTCTCAAATTCAAATATACACAGATATCACCACTGTATCTTACAGGCCCTGGAGACTCTCCATCATCAATCCAACACCTCCTTCATCCTCTCACTCCCTTGCTCTTATTTCGCTCTTGGATAAAAGTTGCTTGTTACTTTTCCACTAGAACATTTCTAAGTAAGTTTCTTTACTTGGCATTTCCACTCATCCTTCAGGTTTGCTCCTCCAATTGGACTTTCCTACCCACTTTAATAGTTCTGCGGATTCCCAAATAATCTTTCAGTTATTTTTTGTTTGTTTGTGTCACTATTTCTTTTTTATGTTTTCTATTTTTATTGTTATTATTATTTTACAGGATTTGGTTTTATAGGTGTAGGGATTCTCCCCTTCACTTTCCTCTCTGCCCTCTCCATTCTCTATTATTTCTCACACTGCACTGCAATTACCTCTTGTCTTGTTGGTGTCCCTTATTACTGTCCAAGTTCTGAGAGCTAAAACCACATTTATTTTTCTCTCTTATCACAACTTTCATTTGATATCATTACATGGGCCTGAATACAGCAAATGTTGAATATTCATTAAATATACATAAAAATTATCTAGCCATAATTTCAAATTACTGTTTAAGGTATATTAGCAAAACCTATGCAATTAAAAAGGCTATCTTAGTTTGAAATTGAAATCATTTCATTAAATTATTTATCCATTATATAATTTTTCTAACTATATCACTCCTTGCCACATTAGTTCAATATGTTATTTCACGGAAGCTTGTACAATTTTTTCAATTACTACACAACTACAAATTTCTTAAGTAGAAAACAGCCCCATCATAGTGGTCAGGTATGGGTGCCAGCATTCAGTAAATAAATTAAAAGAAACACAATGATATGACTTAAAATAATGATACTTTCAACAATTAGGATCTGCTGTTTTCATGTGGGTACTTTAAATTCAAAAGTGTGATTTTTACGCCTTCTTTTAAAGTCATCCTTGATGGTATCTCCTTTGTTTGAGCAGTGCTATTTATTACATTAAAAAATAATCATGGCTTTGGTAGATACACTTGGATCATAACATGTATATGATAAAGGAAGGGATATTTCATAAATTCTTTATTCAACTAGGAGGTTTTAGTCTATGATAAGGCTGTATTTTGTTGTATTTTATGTGTACACTGTGAGCATCAAAACCAAAGAAGCAGTTATTTTACCCCTGTCCCCTAGAGTCATCATTTGCCTGTAAGGATCACAAGAAAGTCCCTGATTTTTCCACAAGAATATCCCTCCCCTACTAATTAGGTTCCCATTCTTTCAGTGTGAAATATGAAACAAGTTGGATCCATTTCATCATAGCAGAGGAAGATATAAACTAAGAACCAAAAATACTTGGCTATGCATCAAAACCCAAGCTTACATTGACTTCTTTAAAATCATTAAAGGAACTATAATAAATTGCACCCTTTGAAATGGAAATTGCCTAACTTCCAAATTCACTTCTCAAGAAGTTTTTTTTCCCCCTGTGGATGACATATTCTCAAAGTGATTCCTCCCAGAGCACGCTTTCCCTTTTCTTTTCCCTCCAGGTTTAAGCCCCATCAAAGCCAGCAAGTTCCATCCCTGTGGGGCTCAGAGGAGAATTGTTTCGCATTGTTACAGGGAGGATTTGTGACTTTAATTATTTTTGCAATTATTTGCTACAATTCAACTGCGATTTTATTCTATAATCACAGTTTCACTCCCTGATCAATTATTTGATGCCTCTTCAAAATAACTTGCTAATCTAACTTTGGGCCCTACACATGATGTTGTTTCCTGTGTGCTCATAGTTTTGATTCTTGTTGGAATACTTCACCAAAGCAATAAACCTTCCCATGGGGCATGCACAGTGCTCAACTTTTCTGTCACAATTTAATTAGCAGAAATTATCAGGAAGATATTTCATAGCACTGTGATGTTTCAGCTCATTTTATATTTACCACCAGAAGACAACAAACAAAAAAATTACATCATGATTAAGCTACTATGTATAACACTTTGCTTCTTTACAGATACAAGGAGGTGATGCCCATTTTCATCTTTGCTTCGAAGGTATTACCTCATTCTGAATGTTTTTCTTTTACCGTTGTTTATTGAGAATGCCCTTGAATGTGTATTTTCATTATCTACCCCTTTATTTCCTAATAGTCAAGTAGTCAATTTATTTTTCCATCTTTAATAATGTAATATATATTTTCGTTTTCCCTTTTTCTCAAGATTTATTTATTTTTATTGCAAAGTCAGATATACAGAGAGGAGGAGAGACAGTGAGAAAGATCTTCCGTCCTATGATTCACTCCCCAAGTGACCTCAACGGCTGATGCTATGCTGATCCAAAGCCAGGAGCATGGAACCTCTTCCACGTCTCCCACACAGGTGCAGAGTCCCAAGGCTTTGGGCTGTCCTCGACTGCTTGCCCAGGCCACAAGCAGGGAGCTGGATAGGAAGTGGAGCTACCAGGCTTAGAACCGGCACCCATATGGGATCCTGGCGTGTTCAAGGCGAGGACTGTAACCACTAAGCCATGGCACCTGGCCCTGTAACATATATTTTCAAGGATAAGAAACTTTTTTTAGTAACTCAGAGGAGATGTTGGCATTGTGGTACAGTGTGTTAGACTTTTGTTTGGAAAAATGATATCCACAGTCTCAGTGACAATTCAAGTCCTGGTGGCTTACAAAACAACCTCCTGGTAATGCATTCTCGAAAGTAATGCACAATGGCCAGTCACTGATTGCTCTCTTTCTCTCTCTCATACCCACCCACACACACACACACGCACACTTTATCTCTTTTTCCTGTGTGTGTGTGTGTGTGCATGTGTGTCACTCTCAGTATGTAAATCTATTAAGCTAGATGAAAATTATTTAAAATAGAAAAATTCACAGGAAATGACACAAGCATGTGTGCTTGCTTTCACACAAGTGAAACATTATATGTAAGTGATGGAGTCCAGTGGACTCTCAAAACATGATTTCTATTTCACCTCCTCAATGTGATCTAGTTCACATGAGGCCCACAGGTAATGCAGTCATTAAGGACAAATAGCTTTTCTAATATTTCATGATTTCTGGGCAACAGTGACAACATAAATTCTATTTATATAATGAACGACATAATGAAAATCCATGGTCATAAGTAAAACAAATTGTAAACTTATATCAACTATGGATGAGACTTAGACTTATAAAGAGAGTGGAAGGCATTTACCCTAACAGTCAACTTGTCAACAGAAATACCTGCATCCTAAACTGCTGAAAATGGGTTGGCCTGCTGGATTGCACATCTTACTGTAGGTCACTGCTAACACAGATCCTGGCAGGCAACTATGATGGTTGAAGATAGAGAGTTGTGAACCAAACATGAAAGATCTGGCTTGAGATTCTGCTGCCTGGCATGGGCTTCACCTAAGCCTGGCTGTTGCAGGCGTTTGGGAGGCAAACAAGGCATGAAAACACTCCATATCCACCTCTCTGTCTGTTCACTTGCTTTTCACCTCTGAAATAAACATACTTAAAAAAGGGAAGAAACTAAAATTTAAAAAGGACATTAGCTATTAAAAAGCAAAATCCCTATTTTTTAGAGGAAAGAAAGCAGGAAATAACTAAGTTAGTGAAAATATTACAGTATCACTATATATAAAATGATACTATATATAGTATTACTATGTTTTATAGTATATATATATATAAATCAATAGAAGATGAAAATGGATAAAACTTAATGGAAGGCAGCATATATTAAAATACACTTTAAGAAGAAACAACCACAGAAAGAAAGCATACTAAAAGGATCACTAGGACCTTCTTGGCTCAACTTTTTGAAAAAAAATTAAATTATCTAGGAATTCTAAGCTACCAAAATATAGCTCCAAAAAAGAGGAAAATGTTAATGAAATATGTGTTAATTGTTGAACAACTTGTTTATTAAAGATCTATCCTGCTAGAAAAACACTATGTCTTTTCTAAGGCAATCCATACAACCATCAAGTTACAAGTAATCACACAACCTAAAGACATTTGTAAAAAACATGAAGAGTAACTTTTTAGCATATATGAATATAATGCATGTTTTGAAATGTACTTTTAACATTTATTAATTTATTTATTTGAAAGGGAGAGAGAGAGAGAGAATATATGAATGATATGAATCTCCCATCCTCTGGTGTAACTCCACTGAAGTCTCCTAAGAGGAGAGCCATCGTCCACTATTTCCCAGGCATGTTACCAGAAAGCTGCTGTTTCAAGTTTAAAGCCCATCCCATTTATACATATCAATACAAATTTTGCCATAAAGTTTCACAACATGGAACCAACTAACACATTAAAGAAACCAGTGGGTGTGGAGCTTTGGTGAAGTAGTGAAGTGATCACTTGGAATAAGCTGCATCTCATAAAGTGGTGCCTGGTTCCTTTTCTCCCTTCACCCCTGAATCCTGCTTCATGCTAATCCACAACCTGCGAGGCAACAGAGTCCAAGTCCTTGGATTTCTGCCACTAATGTGACAGACTCAGACTGAATCCCTGCCTCTTGGCTTTGGCCTGCTAATGCAAGCATTTCAAAAATAAGCCTAACTGAGTCAAGAACAAACATTAAGGCAGAAGGACTTTGTCATTCTCTAAAGCAAATGGTTCATTTACCATGAAACCCAAAGGTTCATTTCAGCCACTGAAAAGTCATGTTTGTTAACAGGAAAGGATGATGAAGAATGCATGCATAAGACATTTATTGAAGTACTACTTTGTGCTTGGCATTATACAAACCATGAAATAATAATGAAATTTTATATGAAAAAAAAGTGACCTGAATGGTAAATCTCTCTTCTCCTCACTCCCACTCTTCTCCCTCTTCTTCTGTCTCTCACTCCTTCCCTCCTTCTCTCTCTATCTCTCCATGCCTTTTAAATAAATGAAAACAATACATGATGGACAAGTAAGGCTTAAGTCAAATAAAGTTCATATACAATATTATGCATTTTTTGTCAATCATTTTTCGAAATATAAAATTGTAAGCCTCCATGTTAATGTTGAAGAAGGAAAAAGCAGATTAGAGCCACAGAGAAAAAAGATCATAATAATATCAAATGTTAATTAAGGAAATGTTCAGTAAAAATGAACTATGCCTATGAAATATGAAATAACATCAGTGAGCAAACTCTTAAGCAGTCAAGGCTTGAAAAGAGCTTATTCCCAGTTACTTCATTATTTTGTTGAAAAGTACTATGATACAATCAAGCAAGATTCAAAAGTAGACATACAGAAACAGGCATAACAAAGTAAATAAATGTTCATATAAAATATAATGTTCCAAAAAATCCCCCAAAATACAATCGAAAAACTGCACACAAAGGAATACTAGACCCATTCCACCAAATAAAAGAAACCAGTATCTCATGTTAGTCATAAAATAGAAGATGAAGTAAGTAACCATGAAATAACAAGCATTACAATAATCAACACCCAATAATAAATGGAAAAACAGGACAACACATGGAAGTACATTTTTTAAAGATCTGTGAAGCATTACAAATAATTTGAACAAAGATGAAGACACAGTGAGTTCTCCAACAACATCAAACAAGGATGATGATATTCCAAGTGCTGCTTTCTTAATTTAACTTGATCGCAATGGAAATATCAAGTAAAAAAATCAAACAAGACTACTCTATGTATGGGGAATTAAATTAATATTTGTAATTGGGAAAGTTTCTAAAAATTAAAAATTTGAGAAAAAACAGACTTTATGTGAAGGGTTTACTGATTAAATTAGGATATTATAGGATCATTAATAAAATATTAACAAAAATACAAAAACAGGAAAAATACAGAAGTTTGTGTAGGATTAAGGATTAATCAAATAGTGAGCAAAATAAAGGTTATTAATTGTGTTATCTAAAAGATGAAAAATACAAGCTACTATAAAAGGGCAAATGACAAAACATGAAATACATTTTGTAATCTATAACACAGAAGGGTAAGATGCCTAACAAGCATAAGTATGCATCTAGAAAACCATCATTAACCCACTTCCAGAATGGGTGATATTTATGAATATCCCATTTGGAAAAAAGTGCAAATGGCTTTTTAAGCACAGGAAAAATGTTCAAATTTAATAAAAACACAAACTGCAATGAAGTATCATTAATTACGTGTCACATTAGTTAACTGCACAAAGTCCTGTAGCAAATTCTGTTGGAATGCTTGCAGGGAAATGATAAAATGTACGTTTGATTTAATAAAATCTCTACATACACCACTGGTGAAAACATTACAAATAATTTTAGATTTCAGCAGAATAATCCAATTACTATGAGTGTGTCTCCCATAAATAACTGTATGTGTGTCAAATGAAATGTGAACTTTGTGCTTTTTTATGATTTATATATATTTATTAGAAAGGCAAAGAGGGAGAGGATAGTGCAGAGAGAGTGAGAAAGCATGTGCCAAGGAGGCTGAGAGAAGGGCAGAGTCTTCCATCAACAGGTTCATTCCCCAAATGGCCATACCTGAAGCCAAGAGCCCAAAATCCATCTTTACTTCCTCTGTGGCGACAAGGACCCCAGGACTTGGGCCATCTTCCACAGCCTTCTCAATCTCAATAGCAGAAAGCTAGATGGGTCACAATGCAAGTGGAACTTGTACCACCACTCAGGAAACACTAGCATTGAAAGAGATAGTTTAATTCACTGTGTCACAATGTTGGTTCTGGTTATCTATTTTAAAACATCCTTCCAGCCCATCCACTCCCACCCTCACCCCCCAAACAAACAAACAAAAAACAGAAACAATACATGTCCATAATGGAAAAAAAAATCTTCATAAAAGATGTTCATCATCTCATAAAATATGAATGGTAATAAAAATGGACATTCTCCAAACTTGTCAACAAAAGCAAAAGAATATGTCTAATGAAGACTTTACATTTCCACCTGCTTGCATAGCACAACAATGCTTATGAACGATGTAAAACAGTGTGACTCCCGATGAAATGAAGAAACAGATTAGATGGGAAGCTAGTGGCAAGGAAATGCTTTCACCAGATTCACTCTGTAATTGTTTTGTTTCAAAAATAATTTGAATGCAATTTTCATCAGAATGATTCGATGAAATCATGAAAACCTACAAACACTAGTTGCCTCACCACTAGTCTAGTCCTCAGTTATTCCATTAAGCCCATTTCATCTAATTAAATAATTTTATTAAACTTTTAACATAATGAATAAAAGGGAAAAGTAGTAGCCCTAGCATCAAATACTGGTATAAAATTCACAAGCCAACTTACATTTAACTGTTCTGGGTATAGATAAATAAGAAATGGTAATTTAAAAAAAATAAATTCATATGAAAATTCTCCCTGCCATTTCTGTTTTGGGGTACATTAACGTATTTTTAGTTTCTTGAGCTCAAAAGGAAAACATATTTCCCTCACTAAAGTAAAAGACAAGAATTGGAATCCCAGTGCAAACCATTTTGAAGTTATATTTGCTTGACAATAACAAACCAGTTTTCTTCTTTGTCATCATCAATCTTGTCTGTGATATATTGTATTTTAAGACCAGGAAGGCAAACTACACTGGAAGAGAAATGTGATAAAAAGCAACCTGCCATTCAAAGCACTAATCCTCTGAACATCTCAACTGACAAGCCATGGATACCAGGATGGGTTTGTCTGCAGCAGACAGAAAAATCACTGGACAGAAACTAAAAGAAAAGAAAAAAGAAAACAAACAAACAAAAAACTTAGAAAAACTATATTCTCACTCTTTGATAGAATTTTCTATCCTAAGTGTTAACAGAGAATGATTCAGTGATATCCAACTACCAACTGATCCCTTTATATCGTATTGCTTAATATAGCTAGTAAAATGTGGGGAACACACTGTCATATACTCTTTGCAATTGGAAAAACAGAGGTTTAAGGAGGCAGGATGGATCTTGCATGGTGGTATACTTTGCTAAGCTCCACCTGCAAAGCTGGCATCCTAAGGACCACAGTTGTAGCCCAGGAGGCTCCTTTTCCTTTCCAGCTCCATGCTGATTAGTCTGCACAAGCAACAGAAAAATGGTTCAAGTGTTTCAAGCCCTGCACACGTGTGGCAGAACAGGATGAAGCTCCTGCTTCCTGGGTTTTGCCTAGCCCCACTATAGTCACTGCAATCACTAGAGGGAAGATCTCTTCCTCTCTCCCTGTACCTTTGTCTCTCAAAATAATTAGTATTTTGTAGGAAAGAAGGTGGCGAAAGCAATGAGAACTGAGATGCATCTTAGACTCCTTCACTGTCCTCTTGATATGATCACAGACACATTATTTTATCCTTATCTTCATTCACAAACAACTCTCTGGGGCATTTAAGCTGAATGATATTGAAAGGGGTTCAATGAAAATAAGCAAGCTTGATACCTAAAGTTCTAAAATTTTAATTAAATATTAGTTGTGTTTTATTCTACACTTAGAGGTTATCTGAATTAATTTAAAAATTGGTAAGACAATAAGATAACATGACTCATCGGAACATATCTTTTCTTTGATACACAGACCCTAATTTAACAGTGGTTCAAGAGAAATCCAATTCTTTAAAAGGATATAGAAGAGAAATAATTCACACTGGTCTAAGGGGCAATTCTATTACTGGAGCCAATATAACAGAGATAATGATTTTGGATAACTGTTCACCCTAACTATCTCAGTTTTCACCAGTCTGTGTTGACTATAAATGCTCTTTGTGTCAATGAGAATGGTATCATATTTTGAAAACAGTGCAAATGTGTCACCTAGAAATATTAGTATGCAATTCTTTAGAAAACAGTGTTGTACCCTATTGTCTTTTATTCACTATGACTTACTTTTGACAATATCTAAAACACTGACTTTGACAAGAAGTATATGTACTTAATTGGCCCAAATGAATAGAAAGCTATCAAGCAATTATCTGCCTGGGATATGGCACAGCAGCCTAGTGGCTAGGGTCCTCGCCTAGCATGTGCCAGGACCCCATATGGACGTAGGCTGTCCTACTTTCATCCAGCTCCCTGCTTGTGGCGTGGGAAAGCAGCAGAGAATGGTCCAAGGTCTTAGTACCCTGCACCCATGTGGAAGACCAGGAAGAAGTTCCTTGCCTCAGATTGGCTCAATTTAAGCTGTTGTGGCCACTTGAGGAGGGAACCAATGGATGCATGACCTATCTTTCCTTCTTTCTGTAAATTTGCCTTTCCAATAAAAATATATAAATCTTAGAAAAAGAAAAATCTGCCAGTTTTTTAAACCTCTGCACATATTTTATTGCCTAAGATATATCACCTTTTCAGTTTGAGTCAGACATGATCCTTGCTTGAATTCTTTTTTTTATTAATTATTTTGCATTATGTGACAGTTTCATAGGCTCTGGGAATCCCCCCACCCCTCCCCATGCCCCTCCTCCCTGGTGGATTCCTCCACCTTGATGCAGTATTACAGTTCAAATTCAATCAAGATTCTTTCCTTGCAAACGTATACCAAGCATAGAGTCCAGCTACTTATTGTCCAGATGGGTTGAACAGTTTCTTGGGGAGACCATTTCTGGTCTGAAGTTAGAGCTGGTAGAATATCATCCCAGTCAATTAAGAGTCCCAATATAACATCAACTTGCTTGAATTCTTAACACTGAATTCTAGAGTGCATATAAACAAAAAAGCAAAATGAACTCTACTGGCTTTTAAACTTACACCAAGATAGATCCAGAAGCACTTTCCATGCCCTCCAAGCTTTGATAGCTCTGACTTCATTTTTTGTTCACCTTTTACATCGGAACATTCTTTCTGATGTCATACCAGCTATCTTGCAACATACAGACATCAGTGTGGATAGCCTGTCCTTTTCTGATCACATCAGCATAACTTTATTTCATTTTCCTTTTGGAAATATAGGACCACAAATTGTACACTTGATCTTGGACAAAAGGTCACGAAGCGATGGTCCCCAAATTCTATGAGCAGTCTTTTTTACTTGAAACATTAGATGGAAATCAAATTCTGGTTGAGCTCTTTAATTGAAGAGTTGCCATTTAAAATGGACTTCTCCATAGTTACTATTCTAATAACCCAACCAATATAAAAAGATATTAACTCAGTTAAGGTATTGCATATTACATCTCTAAGTCTTCATTATACCTCCAGCAAATTTTGTTACTGATGTATCCAATGATTTGTTGTCTATTAAAATCTACATTATGGATGTTCTAACACGCGAAATACATAATAGCACAAAATAGGTAGAGAGTAAAAATTTAGTGCAACAACGCACTTCAAAGTTTTACTAAATGCTAAAGAGAGATGAGAGAAGAAGTTAAAGTGTTCTGAAAACTATACTGATATTACTGCACATAAAACAACTATACACAGGATTAACAAAAGGAAGGGACTTTGACTTCTTGTCATTATAATTCCTTTCTGTACCTGTTACACTGGCATCTACTACATGATGTGTCAGAAGCAGCACCATGCTATGCAATCTCCATACTACTAAAACTCTACACTTGGCTGGTGAGGTTACTGTGGACCACCCACACAATGTTTATTTATAAAAAGTTTCAACGACCTCTACAACTCTAAACGTTAAAATTTTATAAAGCAGGAGGAATTAATTTACAATATTTAAATTTCTTTGAGAATGTATGCACTTACAGAATTTTTTGAGTAAAAATAGGTTGGCATATTTGGGATAAAAGCTAACACTACAGTATACATTTAAGATGAATTTCTGTTTTAAAAAATCTTGAAACATCAAAGCTTGTGTAGTCTATTTTTTGCACATGTATTTCAACCCCCTAGAGCAATAGACATGTTTTTAATGACTCAAAAAGTAGAAACTGCCAATTTGTTTTTTCCTGAAATAATTAAATCTTTAATTAATTTCACATATAGTTAGTAATAACCAGCATCCTAGTTTTGAACTTTCAAGTATTCGTCAGTTTGCTTTCAGCATGCTTCTGTGCTTAGTGGAGCTACTTCAGTTTCCTGATAAGTTTGGAAACAGCTCTCCAACTTTCACTTCTTAAAAAAAAAAAATAACACATATTCAAAATGATGTGAGGAACTGTTGAGTCAAGAGATACAAATTATGTGAAACCATAAAGTGGCATAATTGAGCAAGGCAATTTTGGTGAGAAACTAAAAAGGAGGGGGAAATAATGTAAATGTGATTATTTCTAATTAGAAACAATGAGTAACCAAATCAAATTACACAATGAGGATTTGATTTAGATCCCTGGAGGAAAGCAATACTTGCATTGGCATTCCTCTCTAGTTTTCCCTTTCCTCTTATTACTTCTCAAGGCTTTCTTAGACGTTTAATTATAATGAAGATACTTGATAGCACAGATCTGTAGAAGAGTTCACATGTACATTCACATTCTTTTAATATGTTGCTCACCCAAAACATCTTGCGTGCTGAAACTGTGTCACAGAAAAAGACACCAACATTTGACAGGTTCATTCCCTAATGCTTCTGTACAAACCGCAGATACGTAAATACTGTGCAAGCTAGGAATAAGTTCTGGGGACTTGTGATAAGTAGCTAAGAAATCATGGATAAATCATTTAAGCACCCAGCACCTTATTAAGACATATGTTAGAGGCATGGATCAGAGAAATTTTCAGGAAAAAAAATGCTGAGAGTTTTTTTTTTTCCTGTATGCTTCAAGTAGAAGTAGGTAAGAAATGCAAGGCTTTACTAAATTAGAGACTTCATACACAATAAGACAGAGGAGGGCATTGTTGATTCCAATAATTTAAGATGTATTTTAGACTTGTTTTCTGGCTTTTTCTCAGCCTTACTCCCATTCGGGCTATGGAGTCTCAATGTTCTCAACTGAAATCAACATAGTCTCACTCCTAGAGTGGCTCCCTTAATCCTCCATAGACCTTCTTCACCTTCCTATCCACCTTTATTTTTCCATGCAATACCATCCCCTGTCATTACACTGTGTCTCTATTACCCACTTGTTTAGTGTCCCTTTGGCTGTGGAGCTGGAGTTCCTGGAATCATGCATGCTCTGTATGCCATATTCCTACTGCTTAGAGCAGTGCCTCTGTCTTACCAATAAGTACTTCAAACATTTTCAGCCATGTCCTTCGTATATTCTGTTCTTATGGCCTTTTATACATCCAGGACTGCTTACATATAAAATACAGGCCTTATTTTTTGCCTTCTAAACATGAGGCTTGGGAGTATCACAGAAATATCATCCAATTTTCTGTTATATGAGGGAGTTTGCTTAATATCATAATGCTCATTTTCATATAACTACAGCTCAAATGCCCACCTGTAAGAGTGGAAGACAGTCTCTGTAGACCAGGCTTTTTTGAATTCTCTCTTGAAGAGTTTATCACAATTAGAAGCCAATAATGGGGAAAATGACAATAAAATAATCTACACATGACCTTCAAACATGGAAATTCTATTTTCTATTACTTATTCACACAAGTGGAAAAACCACTGTTGTCATTACATTGTAATTGCAATATATGAGAAGTTTTCTACTATTACAACACAATAGCATTTCTTGGTTGAAAATACTATAATAGAGTTGTTAATTAAGCATGTATTTTTTGAGTAAATAATTTTATTTTTTTTTTCATTTTTTTTTTAAGATTTTTATTCGTTTTTTTTTTTATTACAGCCAGATACACACAGAGGAGGAGAGACAGAGAGGAAGTTCTTCCGTCCGATGTTTCACTCCCCAAGTGAGCCGCAACGGGCCGGTGCGTGCCGATCCGAAGCTGGGAACCTGGAACCTCTTCCTCCGGGTCTCCCACGCAGGTGCAGTGTCCCAATGCATTGGGCCGTCCTCAACTGCTTTCCCAGGCCACAAGCAGGGAGCTGGATGGGAAGTGGAGCTGCCGGGATTAGAACCAGCGCCCATATGGGATCCCGGGGCTTTCAAGGCGAGGACTTTAGCCGCTAGGCCACGCCGCCGGGCCCGAGTAAATAATTTTAGGTGGTGCTTTATACTGACCAACTCTAGCAAAATTCAACATTTTATGAGATTTCTTAGATATTTTGCAGCATTGAAAACTTTTCGTGCTTCAATAATACAGTTTATTTCCTCAACACTTTGTCAATTTCTCCACACAATTTTCCTTGACTTCAGTTTGCAAAAACACTGATTTAGAGGGTATTTCCTGTAAGATAGGGATTACTTTTTATTTACTGTTTAAGAAATTATATCTATTCCAGTGTTGCAAATACGTAAACAATTGCTGAATAGGTACACATTTTAACAGTTATCAGATTATACTACCTAGACTTAAGGGAATGTCAACCAGTTAAAAGCCTAGAGAGAGAATGACATGAATATGCATTTGATAGAGAGGTGTCAGCAGTTATTTTTTAGGCCAATCCCTGTAAACTCTGAGTTTAGTCTGCCCAGGCAGACAAGAAGATACGTCTTTCCTGCTAAATCAGTTGTAGGAGCTGAAGACAGAAGAGATATTTTTAACACAGGCCATTCCTCTATAAAACTACCTAACAACAACAGCGCAGTTTATGTAGATTTGGTTGGTATGTGTCAAAGCATCTATTCATATGCATAATTAGTGCTGAATCAGGATGCAGGTTTGACTTTGGGACAAGAGAGTAACATTTAGAGCTTCATGCAGAATAGAATTATTCTCAAGCAGCTTAGTTTTCATTTGTTAAGCTGGAAAAACTTTGCTTTGATTACTTATAATAGTTTTCTATTCAACAGAAAACCAAATTAGTACATTGATTCATTATGTTATATAAACTTAACAGACTCTGTCAAACCAATATTCTTTTAAATGGCTCAAGGTATAAGCAATAGGTAGAATCTTTAATCTCAGCAAAACGACAAGGTTTGTGAAAGCTGTAATAACAGCAATGAGAGCAACTTTAATTTATTAACCATGTTCTATATTCTAGGAACCAATTTAATTGATTTGTAGGGGTAAACCCTTAGTCTTACAGTTAAGACACTGATTGTAGTTGCCCAGATGCCAGACTGGGCTCCAACACTGGCTGCTGACTTCAGCTTCCTTCTAAGGCAGTTACTGAGTTGCTTCCACTCACGCAGGAGACCAGGATTGGGTTCTTGGTTTTAGACTATTCTGGCCCTGGGCCCTGCCTGCAGCTGGGAAGTAGTCACTGAATGTGAGCTCTCTGTTTCCTAAAAAATCAAAAAAACAAAGCAAACAAAACAAAAACAAACAGCCCAAAAAACAATAAACACACACACACACACACACACACACACACACACACACACACACACACAGAGGCAGCATTATGGCTTGGCAGTTTAGGCTTCCGCCTGTGATACTGGCATCTCTTCATATCCTGGCTGCACCAAATCCCATTTAGCTTTCTGCAAATGCACATGGAAAGTAGTGTAAGGTGATTCAATTACTTGGTTGCCATTATGCATTTGGGAAACCTAAGAAAAGTTTCTGCCTCCTGGGTTTGCTTTGGCTGTGACAGGAATTTGGGGAGTGAACCAAAAAAGAGACAAATTCATTCTCTTTCTTGTTTCTTTGTAACCATGTCTTTCAAATAAATAAATCTTAAACAGTGAATATGCAAATGAAAACTTTCATGTATGCTAATCATTACTTAAAATCAACTCAAACTCTTTTGAGAAAGAAGAAAACGAAGACCTAGAACACTTTGATGAGTTGCACACATGTGATTGAAGCCCAGGTTTCGTTTTTTTCTGACTCTCTAAAGCCTGCATACTTGTTGGCTAAAATGGGCGCACTTTAAAAAGACAGAAGGCATTGAATTGGCGAGAAGTTGCATACAACATCACAGAAGTATTTCAGAGGTATTTCACAGACATCTCTCTTGGTTCCTTAACTAGGACAACTCATAGCACAAAAGTAAAGACCAAAAGCCTAAGAGGCAGCCTCCAAGGGCTTCTTTGTCCTTTTCATCTTTTGGGGTTGGACTGTAGGAGCCCACTTCATTTAATTTTTGTACTGATTTTTCAAGTTAAAAACAATAACTGAGTTGTGTCAATATTGTCTCACACATCACCAAATTCAGTTCCTGCTACCTTCCAGACATGCACACAACCAACTCTCCCTACAGCTTCCACTGTTTCCATCCTGGGGCACCCGTAGTCACTGTGACTCTAACAACTTAAACAAACCCTGTAAGTGCTTGCATTATTGCTGCCATTCAACAAACCAATCTCAATTTTAGGAAAAATTTGTAAACAAATACAGCTTCCACAAAGGGATAGCACAGTCACATTTCACTAGTTTCTTTGCTTTAAACATCTCGCGTAACTTCCGCTGTCAAGAGCAGCACTCTCTTCTGAGAGCATTCTTCAAAACGGGTAAAGTTCACTACCCATAATTCCTGAGGTCTTTATACACATGTGTCTTCTCAATGTGGCCTCCAACACCACTGCTCTCAAAATTAACCATTGTTGTTGTCCACTCAAGCAAATGCTATCCCTTCTTTATTTTTCCTTGGCATTGATCGCCATAATTCACATTGTATGTTTCACTGATCTGCTTAATTTCCTACTAGGAGGAAATTTGTGAGAAAGCATGATGTTTGTCTGTTTGGTTCACAGGTGTACCCACATCAACACCACACAAGAGAGGGTCTATCTCAAAGCAGAGGTTTAGTTCACATGTTTCAAGGAGAATGACAGAACAAATTGATATAACACAAAATCCATTACACTAAAAATATTTAGATTTGAATTAATTCATAAATAGGTTTTATGCATCTCTTTAATATTTCAATTAAATATACAATCTGAAGTCTTTCATTTACCTCTTGCAGGCAGTGGATTATTGCAAACGTGCCAGATGTCAAAGTCTAAGGGTGTCAACATGAATCGTATGTGTCATATAAACCCCATGGCTCCTGACTCATGGTGTAGCCTCTCAGAGGCTTTATGAAGAGAAAACATCTATGAAGAGCACAAAGTTGAATCCTTTGGCATTCTTTGAATAACTTTAATTCAGAGCAATGAATGATTAGAATAACTGCCACAGTTAGGATGTAATAAAGTGCATGAGTATGACAACTCTTTGAACTGAAATATGACTAAATCTCTTTTTGAAGAAACAGACTGAATGGGGACTTAAGTTTGCATGCAATGCATACATTAATTTTGAAAAGCTAAAGTACCCAAAAATACAGGCTTTCTCATATATTTACAAGCAATTGAGTGTCGGTCATATACAGGCTCACAAACACACAGGCTCATCCACACATGAACACTGTACTACTACAATAGATAGATATTAAAACTATATAGACACATGCATACATGTTTATATACATGGATTATGCACAATGCAAGAAAGCAATAAAACAGCTTATAGGAATCTCAGGGTAAGCTTTTAATTTTATTTTTAAAAATTATTTATATTTGAAAGGCAAAGAGATAGTGAAAAAGACAGAGCAAAACAGAAAGGTATAATCTACTGGTTCACTCTCCAATAGCCTGTAACAAATAAAGGACTCAACTGAGTCTCCCACTTGGGCAGCACAGACCAAAGTACTTAAATCGCTGCTTCCCAGGGTATGCATTAGAGAATGAAATTTGAGGTAGAGGAAGGACTTCAACTTTGGTAAAACATATAGGTGATCTAAGTGGCTCTTTCACCTCTGGCCAAGTGCCCAATCTTCACAGGGTAACTTTTTTATAGGAATCCCTAATATAGACCAGTGTTGGTATGTATTGAGTTAAGCCACTACTGACAATGCCAGCATGCCATACGCACACTGGTTTAAGACCCAACTGTTCAATTGCAGACCAGTTTCCTCCTTAGGGTCTGTGAAAATGGAGTATGGCCCAAGTATCTGATGATCCTCTCACTCTGACTTTGGCCTGGCCCAGTATAGTCACTGCAGATTTGTAGGGAATGAACCAGCGGAGGGAAGGTTTCTGTGTCTCTCGACCTTTTTATCTCTCACTCTGCCTTTGAAACAAATAAAAAGAAGAGTTTTTTTTTTTAAATTACTAAATCTTAAAAAAACCCCAAAAATACAAGAAGCACTTCATGAAAAATTCTGTCCATCTGGCTTAGGAAACTTAAGAAATAAAAAGGTGGCCTGATGATTGAAAACAGGGAAAGAATCTTAAAACCAGATTTGTAGACTTATTGTCAAGTTGCTTCCTCATGGTTCAAAACTCATACAATGACAGTTCTCTCGGAGGAGGAAACAGTTTCAAGCATTCCTTTGGAGTGGCAGACTAATAGGATTAATTTCCAAACACCCCATCTTCTCCCAGATATAAAAACCACGGATACATTTTTAAAAAAGAATATGTTGAATGATTACTTTAAAAACATTTATATTTACCTGAAAGGCAGATTTTACAGAGACAGAAGGAGAGACATAGAGACAGGTGTCTTCTCTCCACTGGCTCATTCCCCACATGGCCACAAGAGCCAACCAGGAGCTTCTTCCAGGTTTCCCACTCCAAGGACTTGAACCATCCTCTATTACTTTTCCATTCTATAAGCATGGTGCTAGATATGAAATGGAGCGGCTGGGACACAATCAGTCACTCTTATGGGATGGCAACAAACAGCTGGAGAAGTACTCTCCTACATCATAGTGCAGGCCCATCAACAAATTCTTTGCACACGTATCTGATTAAGGATACTTTTGTTGATCACACACTTTGGCTGTTGTGAACAGTGCCATTGTGTACATAGTAAATGAAGTACATTTGTGTTACTATGTGTTCACATCGTTTAGATTTATGCTCAGTGGTGGGATCGACAATGAACTGTTAACATTTTATTAAACTTTCAAGTTAGAGAAGTCATTAAGCCTTTGCTTACAGTGTAAAATGAAAGTATAGCTAAAACATAAATCATTCAACCTATTCTTTTCTCTATAAAACAGGAAAAAACATGTTTCAAGCTTTATAAGCAATGACTAGAAATATTCAAAGAGAAATAAATAGGAATAGCACAGATTCTGTTAGTTACAACCACTCCAAGTGACACAGCTCTACTTACTGACGTGGGAGTTAAGGTTGTTCATCATACTGTCTCCTGTAGCCATCTATACTTATACAAACCCACACATATGATCTATTTCTTTTAAATACAGCCACTTCAAAAAGTTGTTTAGTGACTCAGAATTTTGTATCATATCCCAAGGGGCTTTCCTGTAATTACTGCAATTGAACTTTGTGTAAGACTACCTCATAGAATTGGTGTCAATCTGGAAATACAAAATTTTCCTGTTATGTGTTTAGGAAAGGGAAGGAACAAGTGAAACTAAATAAAATATTGTGAATGCAAAAGTGACTATATTTCTACTTATATCCACTCAAATTTTACCTCTGACTCACCAAGCTGGGACAAGCATTGGGCCAAGCCCTTAAAATGCCAGTGAAGATGCTTGTATCCATGATGGAGTGCTGGGGCAAGGTCTTGGCTCAGCCTGATACTCTAGCTTCCTGCTAAAGAGCCCCTGGGAAGACAGGGTTTTGATGACTTCCAGTACAGCCAAATTGAGTTCCTGGCTTAGTCCAGCTCCATCTGTTGTGATTAAATGTACCATGTCTGCCTACATAGTTCTCTCCCTCAAACTCTCAAAAATAATTATGTAAGAAAATCAATAAAATGCCAACCTCAAGATAGATACCTCTTCCATAAAATGGGAATATTCAAACTTTAGTAAGGAATTAAAGTAGCAAACACACAGTTTTTAGAAGAAGATGTGGAATATACAGAACCTTGCTTATTTTAGCAACCCTTTGAAATTTCTCTATCATTTAGTTAATCACATTTTTTGATGGTGTGTACATAAAAACTGCAGATCTAAAAATACAGTGTGGAAAACACAAAGTGGGGACTGTTGGGAAAGCAATAGTTTTTGATGTGCAGTGCTTTCTGTGGATACACATAGGAGGCTTTTTTGTTTGTTTTTTGTTTTTGTTTTTGCTGGTGGATAACAGTTTTGAGGGCTCGGCAGTCCCTTTGTTAAGGACACAACCTGAAAAAGATCAGTGCCCTTGGCAACAGGTTTATATACAAAAGTCACAAAAGAAAGTGTGGCTTTTGGTTGGGCTCCTTCCAAAGGGACGAGAATGGTGATATGCAGTAGAAAACACAGAGTTAAATATAATTAGAAAAAAAAACTCATGCAGTTGATTTTAGACACTTGGAAACCTCAGAAAAGTGAACTGTGGACTTCAGGAAGTTCTTTCTCAATGGTTTGTACAGAATTCACTGATAAAATGAGCCTAAAAGAAGAAAAGATATCACCTGCTTACAAAGAGAAATGAAAACTGTTTTCAGCTGTCATAAAATCCCTGTCAGACACATGGACTATAATTAACCTGATGTATGTATGTAAGAATTGTTATAAAAGGTGCGATTACACTGTGGATGAATTACGTTGTTTAGCTAGTCGTGGAAACATCAAAATTAAATTTATAACATCTCATGCATTATTCAGTGCTCCGTGATTTATTATCCAGTATTTACAAAACTTATACTTAAGAGTCAGGCAAAAACTGTTATCCTTCGGTTTCAAAAAAATCCATCTCTTTAACATACAAAACTGTTTGGCACCTGAAGACAGAAAGAAAAGGAATGGAAACAGGAAAACAGACACAGGCTGCCGTTCAGTGCCGGGTACTTCCACAGCTATGTTTTACAGCAAGAAAAACAAAGAGGCTGCTGATAAAGTTCTTCATCATTAATCTCCGTCGCCTGTCGGTGCATAATCTATATGAACAGGGACAGGCTTTGGCAATTTGTGTCAAGTAGTACGTCAAATTCCTGGAGGAAATAACTTTTTAGTCTGTGTATGTCTTCATCTCTACAATAAATATTTCTTTTAAAATAATCCTTATAACTGTTTTATGCCCTTCAACAGCAGAATATTTAATTTAAATTTTTCAATATCTGTAAATGAGATGCTCAGCGAAAAAGATATTCACAAAAGAGAAAGAATTCCATCCAGGTTTGCTTGACATAGACAAATTCTCCAATCCGTTCTCTGCTCAAAAGGCAATGTGGTTCTTTTATAACATAAACAAAATAATACCTTATGTTTAAAAGTTCTCACAACCTGCTCGCTAAATGACATTTAAGTTTACAGAGGGCCGACAGGTCTTTTACAACACCGTCTCTAAGTTGAACTTGTTTCAGTTTCCCTACTTTGGTGTCTTGGGACACCCCATGATCTTCTCATTGTTTTCTCCTGTCTTCCCTAAGCCTTATTCCTCTGGCTAATCATAGTAACACCTACCTTTTCCTCGAGTTGTTCTTAATATTCATGGTCTAGATTATATGCTATTTTCTTCCTGATGTGGCAAATATTACCATGCTGAACTATTTCTAGTCTTCAGTTCCTTCTCAGGCATATGGGAAATGTTTCCCAGCCTCACTGTTGTTTGGCAAAGCCATGTGACTTCTGGTCAAAGCCATGGAACCAAGCAGGTGTCAACTTCAGGCTTGGGTAACGATTATACTCTGGGTAATTCATAAGACTATCTTTCTGATTGCAAAACTTCAGGACTCAGTTGATCACTAAGACATTACTAGATCTGATGTCTGCTAAGAGCTGAGCAACAAGTAATTCTGAGTAGGCTAGTGAAATGCACTGTTGATAGTGTTCGAGACATCTGCACCCTATTTCAGGGTCCTTGGGTTCCATTCTCAGATCCGTCTAATTCTAGCTTTTTATTGATGTAGATACTAGGAAGGGGCAGCAATGGCTCAAGTAACTATGTTTCTCCCTCACATGTAAGAGACCCCAATCATGTGAATAAGCAGACAAGACCTCCCATTGACTCTGTTTGTCCATATCTGTGTCTCTTAGAGTAATAATTTTTAAAATAAAAATTAAAATTATTGTAGGTAGACTGACCCATGTAGGAAGATATTTTTAAACCTAATGCATTAATGCCAACTCTAGCATATCAGTCAGCTATTCACATCTAATTTGGCATCAGTAAAACGTAAGCCTTAAGTGGCTGATAAAACTCTAAAAATGTAATGACTTCTACTGTTTAAGTGGATTAAATGACACAAAATAGAGACAATGTCCATCACTAAAGCTTCTCAAAAGAATTAGTTATTATTCTCAGGCCCGGCGGCATGGCCTAGTGGCTAAAGAATTAGCTATTATTCTCATCGGAACTCAAAGTCAGCTCATGTAGAGTGATCGCAGAGAGAAAGTGGAAGCAAAAGTGAAGTGGGGATTGCAATTTTTCTCAGATTTTAACTTTTTTATGTTTCTGAGAATTTTAAGATTTGCAGAATTACTTGACTGCCAAGATAAAACTTGCTAGCCATTCTTGCTCCTTCACTATTTTGGGGAATAAAAGGTTATAATCATTTTCTAATTATTATTCACTCTGAATAAATCTGCTTTTAATTAGTAATAGACAATAGCTTCTTTTAAAATTATGTATCATTCTTAATCCTTTCCTACTTCATAAAAAGTTTGAAAGTTCATCATATCAGGATTGTGTAGAACAAAGACATTAACAAGATTCAAGTATCTTTTAAAATCACAGAAACTTTGCTAGGTGGGGTGTGCTACTCCTTCAGATGTAACTTCAGAGGAAGGCACTGAAGGCCTCAGGATTCCAGAACAGAGTACCTGCTTGGGGTCCTGTCTACTGTAAATCCAGTTCAGTCTTCAAGCATTTGGGAGGCAGTGGTTGATGATCCAGTTACTTAGATTCCTCTTACCTATGTGGGAAGTCTGGTTGGAGTTTTTAGCCTCTGGCTTTAGGTGGGGGGCAGGGGCTGCAGGCGTTTGGGGGAATTAATAAGCAAATGTACATTGGTTGGTTTGTATGCTTCTCACATTCTCTATCACTCTGCCTTGCAAAAACTTAAAGCCTATCCTCTCAAAAGATAAAACTTTAAGATAGGGGATAACCAATTCATTGTCAAGCAATTATCTCTGTGAAACAATTCTTTGTAGTACTTTCTGCTGTTAGTCCACAAAAGGACTGCAGGCCATGCATTAAACTTATTTTGATGTGTCTATCAAAAACCTTAATTGAATGGCCAGGACTGATAATACTATGTATATTATCTATCTGTTGGTCAATTGGTAGATACAGTTGAGTAGGAACATATTTCAAAGTTCCAGAGCATTAATATTATGAAAAAAACTTCATATGACTTCAAAATTTTCACATCTGAATACACTCATCTTTTCATGAACTTTTCCATGAAATTTTTGAATTCAGAAACTGTATTTCTGTATGTCTATTTGTCTCTCTGTATTTCCCTCACAAAAGAGTGAACCTATATTATATATTATTTGATGTAGTGAAAATAAGTAAAATCATGTAAAACAATTACATGTCTTCAGGTGGAAGAACTTTATGTTCATCCATTAATGAAGGTAACAGAAGTTTAATAGCAATCATTAGGGAAAAGGCAAATAATAAAACCTACCTGGACAAGATCAGAACTAAAGCACATTCCATACAGGGTACAGATTTACTAAAGTTCTATAGGAACATTTCTATAAAAGAATATAACAGGTCTTACACATAAGCTAATTTTAGCACTGAACTTGAGGGACACACACATGTGCACCTACTAATCACAATATTAAACAATTGTTGGGATGAACTTCCAGTACAGTATAAGGGATCTATATCATGTGTTCAGCAGGTGAATGCAATTATTTATTATATCATTATTGTTATCATCACTGCTTGATGATGAAGAGCTAATTTCTGAAATAGAAACGAACAGTAGACTTATTATCTGGCTCCCAATTTAGTAATCTTTCTGACGCACCATACATAAATTTGAAATGTTTTATGGATGAATACAGCCAAAGCACAGTTTACGAAAAGAAATGTAGTGAGTCATTAAGGAAAGGTAAGAAGGAAGAACAAAACAACAGACATTCCAGCATGTGGAAAGCATGGGTGGTGAGCCATAACAAAATCACATGTTCAGAAACTAAAGAAGCATGGTGAACAAAGATGGCAAATTTTGCAGTGTGACTAGAAACATGCCTCCTGATGATCAGAAAGAAAAAAAATAAAAAATAACAATTTCTGCAAGTTTGAATGCAACAGAGAACAGATCACAAAGTATCATCACACACTCATAATTAACAGACTAATGAGAAAATACTGCTCTATGACTAATCCGCCCATGTGTAATCAGAAAGCTAGAATAGAAGAAGCAGTGAAACTATTGTCAGATCTTTACACTAACGAGTTACAAAGATCTACAATTAACATTGCTCATCTAGTTTTATTTTAGCATAATGATGACTAAAAATAATAAAAAATAAATTCTCCTTTTCTTGAGGCATCTTGAATTCTTTTGAGGAACAGAAACTTATCTACAGCTTAAAAAAAATCAAATGTCTTAGAAAGGGTACAAAAAAAAGCCCCAAATCATGTTCAAAGATAAACAGGGCTTCATGCCCTTTTGAGACAAACCTGTCCATGGAGGATTACTGGACAATTTGGTCAAGACTGAATTTGAACCAAGTTCCAAGGATGAAGGCCCACAGACTAATCTGCTAAGCTACCAAAACCACTTCAGTGCTGGCTTAGAGAAGTCCTAATAACGAAGAGATTGAAGGAAAGAAAGATAAGATAGCAAGGTGCTAGAAATCAAGCTTCAGTAGTTTTAACAGAAAAGGTTGTTTCCAACCATGCTATTGAAAAAAAGGTAGGAAACAAACACCACACTCATACTAAATGTGTATGTGTGTGCAACTTATATACATACACACAGATTGTTTCTATTTCCAAATCATCTATGGCATCCAATTTTTTCAACAAATATAATGAGGAACTGTACGGAATACAGGACTAATGTTCATTTTGAAATCCAGATTCTCATTCAAATTACGGCAAGCCCACATAGCAGAATATAATGAAAACGGTTGTCTCCTCTGACTGGTACCATAAGTCAAAATCAATAGCATCAAATGTATTAGCAATATGAGTCTTACTTACAACATTCACTATCACTTAGTTTTCCTCTGATTCTGACAGTACTTGCTACAAACACTACTGTTCGGTAATCATCTAGCACAACTGGAATGTAACAAGAGAGCTGCAGTAATAGCCAATGTTGAAACTGCAGTTTTGATTTTCAAGTAAATGTAAGTGGGATAATCAGAAATAAAATGCCCTATTTTTTAAGGTGTGGCTGTATCCCATGGAGAAATGCATGTAACAACACAAATTTATTATTTTGTCCTGAAAATAGAGATGGTGGACTGGACTTAGTGATCAACTCTCACTTTTAGTTTTGGTCACCTATCCAGAGAACAGAGCTGCTGGGAAGAATTGAGTAATGGGATGCATTCTGTATTGTTTCACATGATCTGTTTCTGTCATATTAAAAATATTTGAGAATGATAAATAATGCAAAGTGGAAAAATTCAGGAAGTAAAGCCTTTTTGGTACAAGAAGAGCACAGTAGACAAATGAAAAGAAAACTGACATGAAAGCATGAATTTTGCCTCTAGGGAGTTTTTATGGCTAAGATGGGGTGATGATGGTAAAGTTCCAAATGACTGAGGTGGGAGAGTGGGGCACTGGCATAGAAAACCAAGCCTCAGCCTGCAGCACTAGCATTCCATATGGGTGGCAGGTCAAGTCCCGGCTTTTCCACTTCCCATTTAGCTCCCTGCAGAGGATCTGGGAAACATAGCTGAGTGTGGTTCAAGCACTTGGGTCCCTGAACCCTTGTGGGAGACCTGGAAGAGGTTCCTGGTTCCTGGTTTTGGATCAGCCCAGGTCCAGCTTTTGTGCTAATTCAGGGATTGAACCTGGAAATGAGAGATCTCTCTCTGTCTCTCCTTCTCGCTTTTTAACTCAGTCATTCCAATAAAATTATAAATAAATCAATTTAAAAATAAATATAGGAACTGGTATTGTGATGTAGTGGCTAAAGCTTCTATTTATGATGCTGGAATTCCATATGGGCACCAGTTCTTGCCCTGGTTGCTCTACTTCTGATCCAGTTCCCTGCTAATTGCCTGAAAAAAAGCAGTAGATACCCTAAGTGTTTGGGCAATTGCTACTCACGTGGGAGTCTCGGAAGGAGTTGCTGGCTGTTGGCTTTAGCTTGGCCACGCCCTGGCCATTGTAATCATCTGGGGAGGTGAGCCAGCAATTGGATTCCCTCCTTCCTCCCTTCTTCCCTTTTTCCTTACTCCCTCTCTCCCTTCTTTCTCTAACATTGATTTCAAAAAAAAAAAATCAACCTTAAAACAAAACCCAAGAGACTATAAAGTTTATATTTCTATAAATTATTTCTATATATAGTTTAGCATGGAATAGGGATATATTTTTGCTCACTGTATTATCCTGAACAGGTTGTCTTTCCGATTATTATTATTATCACTATTTATTTTCAGAGACATATAGAGAGATAGACAAACAATTCATGTTTGCTTATTTACTCCCCAAATGCCCTCTATAGCCAGGGCTGAACCAACACCCAGCTTGGGAGCTGTGAACTCCAAGTATTTCACGTGAATTAAAGGGACACAATTATCTAAGCTTTATGGTCATCTCCCAGAGTATGCATTACCAAGAAGCTGGAGACCTGGAGGTAAGCATTGGGTATTAAACACAGACACTGTGAAATGGAATGTGGACATTATAATCACTAATTTTCATCATGAGCTACAGTTCTCTTATTTATAAAAAGAATTTCATGGTAAATTAATCAAAAATATTTCAAGTGTATATTGATACAACTTACTAACATTGGTATGTTATGGAGAGTTTGAATGAATGGATGTTTTTCAATCTACAAGACATAGAAATGGTAATTAGAGTAAAATGACAATTGCTAATGACTTTGGTCATATCAAATGTTCATAAAAATATTAACCTAACTTAATTTTTTCAAAACTTCATTTAAATTTGGAAAACAAAGATGTAGTATAAATACAGCTATCTTGGTCTTCCTGACTGTGAGAAAATTCAATTTTTAGTGTGACAGATCTCAAACATTTGTGGCAGAATGATGTAATTGGCTATAAAGCTAAGACATTTAGTACCTGGCACGATAGTCTAGTGGCTAAATCCTTGCTTGCAATTGTCAGAATCCCATATGGGCACTGGTTCATGTTCCAGCTGCTCCAGTAACCATCTAACTCCCTGCTTCCAGCTGGGAAAGCAGTAAAAGACAGCATAGGTGCCTTGGTACCCTGCACCTGTGGGGGAGACCGGGTGAAACTTCCTGGCTCCTGGCTTCATCTTGGGCCATTGCAGCCACTTGGGGAGTGAAACGGCAAACGAAAGATTTTTCTCTCTGTATCTTTGCCTTTCTAAAAATATATGTATATGGAAGACATTTAATTAAGTGTTTGAACTTGTTGGAATTTTATGATTGAAAATAATATAATCAGTCATTTTTTGAGCAAATTATCACAACCCAAATAAAATACTGTCTAAATTTCATAACTGAACTGTGGTGGTAGTGAAGCACAGAAACACCAGGAACTCCCTTGGAGTTGTGGCTACCTTAAATAGATGAAAAAAGCCATGAGTTGAGTTCTGTTAGCAGTATTTTATGTGGTGTTCATCATACTGAAATCCCCTATTAGACAGCTGTCCCAAGGCTTGGTTACTCTGCTTCTAATGCAGCTGGTACTGTCCCTGGAAGGTATCGGACAACAGTCTCCTTGCATGGGCCCTTCCACCCACAGGGGATCTTCACTTAGGCCTGGCTCAGCTATGGCTATTGTAGTCATTTGCGGAATAGAAAATCTCTCGCTGTGTGTCTCTTTCTTCTATTGATCTTCATTTCAAATTAAATGATAAACCTTGTTAAAAAAGAATATTTTTTCCATCTATTTCTATAGGTATGCTAAAAATCACAGGCAAATACACACCCTGTCCTCCTTCAACTGAGCAGGAAACCATCACAAAAAATCAAATTTATGAAATCACATATTTTTCTTTTAAAGATTTTTTATTATTATTGCAAAGCCGGATATACAGAGAGGAGGAGAGACAGAGAGGAAGATCTTCCGTCCGATGTTTCATTCCCCAAGTGAGTCGCAACGGGCTGGTGTGCGCCACTCCGATGCCGGGACCAGGAACCTCTTCTGGGTCTCCCATGCGGGTGCAGGGTCCCAAAGCTTTGGGCCGTCCTCGACTGCTTTCCCAGGCCACAGGCAGGGAGCTGGATGGGAAGTGGAGCTGCCGGGATTAGAACCGGTGCCCATATGGGATCCCGGGGCTTTCAAGGTGAGGACTTTAGCCGCTAGGCCACGCTGCCGGGCCCGAAATCACATAATTTTTTAAAATGGATTGCTTCTATGTTCTTCCTTAGCAAGTCAATGAACATTAGAGAAGAAATGGTCAAGGAATAAGGAAAAGGATACCAAGTCAAGCAGAGGAAGGACACTGTGTCATAAGCTCTGTTTGTCTTTTCTGAATGGGTGTGTAGGAGCAATGGTCTTTATTTTTTCATTTCATTGGCTTTAAAGAGGGAAACTTATCACTGACTTAGTCAATACATCCAATCAGGTGTGAAAATAGTTTTCACTTGATTTTTAAATCTAGTGCTGTGGTTGTGAAAACATCCAAACACAGGTAACTCCCTTGAAGATCAGCCTAGTAGCTTATAACACTCACATTGGTTTCAATCTCAGCGCTGCTGAACTATCACTCAAGCATGTTCCAAAGTCAGCATCTTAAGCCTGTCTCATACAGGACAGAGTCTCCTTCACAGAGCTCTGCCTTCTTTTCACATCATAGCTTCAAGTGCAGAATTTCACCTCTGCAGAAAAGTGTCATTCACACACTCGTAAACACTTACCTTGGGCAACTCGGTTTTCCACCCTTTATCAACAAAGACCTCCAGTTAATACAGCTGAAGATTTCTGGAGATTCATGGCTTAGAGTGACAACTTCCAGGCTAACAGATGATTTAATCATAGTAAAAGATGCAATCACACTTTGTTATTCTTAATTCACTGTGGGGAGCGGCTGACCCCACACGGATGAGGGGCTTCAAGATGGCGGCTGGCCGAGTGCCAGGAGGCGGGACTTGTCCCCGCCAGTGGGCAAGCAGGAGGTCACGAGGATAGGCTAATTCTCCCTGGCTGCGATTGCTGGCCTATCAGATAGCACCCCGTGGACCACGTGCAGAAGTGATTGGTGGAAGAACGATATTTAAGCAGCTCGCTTTCGGCAATAAACGCTCATTGGTTCGTGACATTCTGGTGGCTCTTACGTGGGGACTGGGGGGAATACGGAAACGGGAGGAATTGGGAAGAAGGGTGGTGGAAAAAGGGAGGAAGGGTGGCGAAGAAGCGGGTAGCAAAGCTTAGACAGACGGGGACAGGAGCAGCAGAGATAAGGCTTTAAAACACAGCTGCTTTTGCCAGTTTTTCCCAGACCTTCAAGAATATTCCCCGTCATTTTAATGTCGCTGCAGGGCGGCGACAATTCACTATATGTTTTATAATGGTGTGTACACAGCATGTTAATCCCAATGACAGAAACTGTAGCATAGACACAAAGGTTCCTGGTAGAACATTTTTAATGATTCCACCCCTTAACAACTTTCCAAAAATGATTTCTGTAGAACAATACATTTTCCTAAGATGCTCTAACTTTTAACAAAATGTACTCACAAACACATGAAAGAAAATATGCAGAATTTCTTTCTATGAAGATGCCCAATGCACATACAAAAGTTACTCAGTTCTCTAGTAAGGATATTCCCTTTTCTAACCATACAGGTTCCTAACTTCTTTCAGTATTTGAGCCTTTGGCTTTATGATACCTTTAAATCTTCCTGCAACACCAATTCATAGCTGCAGTTTTAGCCATGATCCAGAAGCATACTCCAGAAAGAGACGGGTGAGTTGCCATTTCATCCTAGTTTCACCTGATGCCAGTGTGGAAGTTTGCCTCTATATTGAGTTACTCACTTCACATGGACTCAGTCCTCAAAATTAGACTGTTCTACAGTTCTGGCTGCTTCATCACATCATTCTAACATGTGATAAAAATCTAATATCTGATGACTTCATTATTTCTCATGTTTTTGTTAATACTTACTTGCTGTCCTGAAGTGAATGACTTGCTGCATGAAGACGATAATGACACGTGTGGACTACTGACTGATGGTCAATAGCCAAAGTTTTTTTTTAACAGCATCAGACTTTTAAAAGAAGGTTGTCGGACTCGGCGCGATGGTGTAGTGGTTAAGATCCTTGCCTTACACACCCCGGGATCCCATATGGGCGCCGGTTCTAACCCCAGCTGCCCCATTTCCCATCCAGCTCCCTGCCTGTGGCCTGGCAAAGCAGTTGAAAACAGCCCAAAGCTGTGGGACCCTGCAACCACGTGAGAGACCCGAAAGAGGCTCCTGGCTTCTGATTGGCTCAGCTCCAGCCGTTGAGGCCACCTGGGGAGTGAATCATCAGAAGGAAGATCTTCCTCTCTGTCTCTCCTCTCTGTGTATCTGCATTTCCAATAAAAAAAAGAAGGTTGTCCCTTAGGCATCCAGGGAGGAGGGGCTTGAGTCATTTACATTTCCAAAGTTAAGGGACAGTCTTCCAATACACCACTTGTGTACCTAGCATGTTCTTTATGGAAACCTGCAAACAGGTAGGTTTCCTGGTCATTCATCTCCATATCAATGACCCCTGAAGCCTTTAGGGGAGATTTAACTGGCTCTGTTTCCCACAATAACAAAGATTCTGAATGTCTACAAATACTGACCTCGTGGTCTATCAAAACCCAGGTAAGGCAAAATCCTGATTCTGTATAACACTAATTTTCCTGCATGGAAAATTATCATTTAAAAAAAAAATTCCTACATTGTACACATTACTTTTGAAATGAATGATGTGTAATATCCATAAGACATTTTTTCTTACATATCTCAGCTTTCCACTGCTCCAAAAATTTCTAGCACCCATTTGGAACCTTCTATGTACTGGATTTCAAAATACTTCCAAAATAGTTTCAAAATGATTTGTTAGAAAGCCTTATTGCCAGTATCCACTCTAATTTCTATGCTAAAATAGTTGTTGCTATCCTATGAAAAGTTAGTAGCCAGAAACAGGCATAAAGAAACTCTCTGGAATATGCATGGTAGCTATTTGGGCAAATGCAACAACAACAACAACTCATCAATTGATACATCTCAAAATGTTGAAAAAACAACAGCAGCTTGCCTCCTTACTAGTTTCTAGATGACTTGGAGAAATTTTTATTTACTTTTTGATTTCCAAAATATTTGTGGGGGATGATGCTCAAAAGTTTATAGAAAAATAATATAAAGAGGATAACTTGATTTTTAGGCAAAATCATTTGATTACCACAGAAAACTTTTAAATTACATATATTTTCCAACATTCCTTTTTTTTTTTTGGAAGACAGCTAGCGGGCATGGATCTCAAATTTTGGGGTACTATAAAAATCTTATTATCTTAACTTCATCTTCCATAAATATTTTGAAGCGTTGAATGATGTTTCCTAACACACTGATAACGAAATCCATGAAGAATGAGCCAATGAATAGATGCCAAGTTAGGTCCTTCTCATGGGTATGTCCTCAGTTTGTCAAGAGAAAACCACATTTCATACAAAGCTATACTTTGATCAATCACTATGTATATATATACACACATATCAATCACTCTCTCTCTCTATATATATATATAGTAACAAGTATGGAGCTAGCAACATTGAAAATGGTAAGAGAACAGACATACTGATTATAGATTCTGAATACAATTTCAGGGTCTGGCATCATTTCAGGAATGTAGTTCATTGAATAGCTCAGCAAATACCTTCACCCCATATGTCTTCACACTTAAAATATCTCCCTGAAGGCTAATAAGCAATTGATATATCCCTGAAGAACAATAAATATATAAAACAGACTCAAATATTATTACTAACATTAAGGGCCAGCTGTACATAACTTATAACTAGACTAATTATTTGCCCTTGAGAATCTTAAGCTGAAATACCAAAGTCACCAACACTAGAGGAAACTAAAACAAGAGGAAAACAAGCTTTTTTAAGGTTCCTTATTAACTCAAAGAAATCCATAGCAATGTTTATTGTAAGTTAGCAGTTATGCTAGGTTTTGTAAGAGAAACAGTGTAAACATGAGATGCCTGCCTTCATGGAGTAAATACTCTTGCAAAAGGATGTAAATAGAAACATGCTTTGTTAGCCATATCCTGTGCTTTAATTCTTTTATTAATGACATAAAGCAGGTGTTATTGTCTTTTTATCATAAAAGAGGAAGACGTTCAAAGGGCATTCATATCTTCACAAGTATACACATCTATAACTTTGCAATACAAACATATCAGTTGTTAGACAGTCTTAAGTAGGTTCTTCCTTAGCATTGGAGCTATACTAGAAAAATGGTACTGTTTAAGTATTGGCTGACTCCTCTGGTGGTGGTTGATATACAATTATTTTTCTGCCTTCTGGCAACAAGAAATATTTATTTACTCTCTGAGAATCCCATGACTGCATTAAATTCTAGGTTGAATCCCTTATTGGGTGAATTGTCGCCATATTTTAACATAGTTTGTACATAGTTTGGCTGATGTAAACTTAACCAAATTTATTAACTGTGTATTTATTAACTGTGTATACAGTGGAACTGTCAATGCTCTTCCCACTCCCTAAAGAACTAGTTTATTATTTCATCTGTGCATTTCCAGCAACCTATACAAATCTACAAACCCAAGTTTGAGAAACCTATCTCCCTTGCTAATGAGGCAAAACAGTAAAATTCAACCAAAATTTGTCTTTTAGTCCCTGACAGAGGAAACAGGTAGCTTCAAGTGACCAGAGAATCTAGCTGAAAACAGTCAGGACCAACAACCACCATACTTGAGCATGCAAGAACTCCATGGTTAATGTTTTCCAACATTAAACTCTCCACCCAGGAACAACTCAAGCCTTATTACCATAACATGCAACATACATATAAGCATGTTTTGCAATTGTACCTCCGTGAGGTTGCACCCAACCTTACCTGTGCTGTCAAGCACTTCCCCTTGTGCATATTCATTTTGCCTAAGATGAAAGATTTCTACTTTCCTTTCTTGGGGCACCACAGCTATACAAGTGATTCCCTAGTGGTCTCCTTACTTGCTGTAAATAAATTACTTCAAGTGACAATTACTTCTGATGGAAGTTTTGGTTTGTCCTCAGATGGAAGTTCACAGCTTGCAGGGGTAACATCACAAACACAAAATCCGCAGCACCTGAGAGTTCACAAAGCCACATTAACCCTTTCTCAATGAGTGCTGTAGTACGACAGATCTGTTTTCACTCCTAATGGTAGGAAAACTCTTAAGCCTAATTTATGCTCCAGAGTTCACCCAAAGAAGCAGATACCCAGATTTTTTCTTTTTGGGACTCCTTCCTCCTCTACTATAACTCCTTGACTCAAGTCTACTAGAAAAAGGCTCCTCAATAAATCATTTACACGTAAAACTTCACCTCAGTCTTTGCTCTAAGGTAAACAACCATAAACATTTTATTCAGCAGCAGTATAAGTGAATACCAGCTGTGGTTTGCAAGAGAAATAGAACCAAGAGAAGAACTATTTTAAGTAACTGGCTCAAACAACGTTGTGTGTGGCAAGTAAAAAATCTGAGTAGCCTGCAACCTAGAATTCAGTGAAGAGCTGTTTTCCTCTTGAATTTGTAATTCATAAAATCAACCAAAAGGTTGGAAACTTAAGGTAGGATTCTAGGTTACAGATTTGAGGAAGAATCCCTCCTTGCCTGAGAAATCTTAATTTGTATTCTTAAGACCGTCAGCTGATGGAATGATGCACACCCCATTACAGAGATAATCCACTTTGCTTAAAGTCAAGTGATTAATCTCATGTGACTTCTCAATCACACCTAAAACAAAAACAAAACCCAAAATAACCCTCTAACAGCAACATCTGCATTGCTATTTAACCAACGAGGCAACGGGTCTTGCCCAGATGACACATGGAGTACATCAGCACAGAAAGAAATCATGGAAATGGTGGAAGAGATTGGCTCCTTAACTAGGGGAAACCACTCACAGACTTCCAGACAATGACAGCAGCCTCTCTCTGTAGCAGAACTCCCAGAGCACTGTAACATGAATCAACAGCAGGTCTGTTCTTGTCCCCCAGCCCCTCTGAAGCACTAGGCTAATCCACTGCAAGATTTCTAAGTCCACACCGGATGCTAATGGACCCATTGGATGGGATTTATTGTTATAGCCAAGGAAATCACGTTCTAAGCCGTTGTAACACACTTTCAAAACACCATATAACTGTCCTTCATTCACAATGACGGAAAATGTAACCATGTGAGTCATATCTGACAACAAACTTACAATTAAATGTAAGTCTTAGGAGGTGAATTGTTGATTCTGTTTCACCGCTGTAATCCCATAGCCCAAGCAGCACATTTGTCACAGAAGTTAAACTAAGTGTCAATGACATTAATATACACATTGATAGTACATAACATGCATGTGAATTTACCAAATACATTATCAAATTTCTTAGCAAATGTTTCAAAGTTTTATTATTTATACATCTAATAAATAGAAAATTCAATGCATATATCAATTTATGTAATCATAAATTTATAAAAATCATAGGACTCAAAAAATAGCAAACCCATCAAAATATCAAATTACAGTTTTATCGAAATTACATCACTTGCTAAGATTGAATGATTTATTTATGAATGCTTATTCATTATATGTAATACATAAACAAATGCTTCATTAGTCTGAGGCATGACTGAAAAAATGAAAACAACACTGAAGGACTGTCCTACAGAAATGTGCTCACATGTCATCTATTTTCTGGTTTTGTGTATATGACTGTCCCTTCCACGAGAAATATCTTTCAGTTTGTCATACACTGAAAATTCTGTTCTTTCTGCAAAAGATGAGCTAGCACTCAGCCCTTGAAATAATCGAGGCTGCAAAATCCATCACTATCAGTTTCCTGTTTCTAACTCTAAACACGGGAGAAAAAAAAAAAAGACAGACAATCAGACAAGGGGACCTGCGCAGCAGAGAATAATTGGACTCTCTAAATTGTACCATGCTCAAGAGGAATTACTGGTGCCTACCGCTTCTTCCCTGGACCATGCTGTGCAACCCTAGGAATCGCGACAGAAGCACTTTATTGCTCATTAAATATTTTTTAATGTGAACTTGCTCTTGGCATTTGTACTTTATGGTTTTCTTCTCACAATCCTACCCATGTTGCACACCTCCTTCCCCACTATGCATAATTTTTAAAAAAAAATTATGTAAGCTTATTCCTCTGATTAAGAAAGCTTGATGCACAAACACACAAAGGATATGACCAGTGTGTAGCTCAAGGAGCTAATGAATCTGGCAGTTTCAAGCTCATTCCCAATAAAAATAGGCACCACAAATCACTAGAACAAATGTGTTTTGTACCTCAAGAGCCATAATTGTCACACATTTACAATTCATAACCAGTGACTGCAGGGTGCTTACTCTAGTTAATCCTCCACAGAATAGTGGATATTGATGCTGTGGAGAAGGGGCAAGACACAATCATCTGTCACTTGAAATAATCTGTTGGGAAGCTTCCCACACCAATAAAATTCTGCAGTGTGGCAACTGGAAGCTGGAAAACCTTCTGCCCCCTCAACTGCACGTGCGGAGAAAGGTGAAGGTCAAATGTGCACAGGAACCTTGCCTGGCACAGCATGGCTCCGACTCCAAAAGAGCAAAGGTACAAAGAGAAAACACGCAAGCTGTGCCTCTACAGAATCTACGTGGATCCAAAAACACTCAGCCTGGAGTTTTAGGGATTTTTAAGGACTTGAAGGATTTGGTTGAAGCCAAACTGGTTTATAGTTAACAGTGAGGGGATGTCGTCTTACCCTTGAGTCTGAAGGAACATGTTTAATATAACCGCAATTCCTTTGGTAAGGCATGTTGCATGAAGTACTTTAAAATGATCTTTCTGTCTTAAGTGTAGTACTTGCACGCAATCCAGGACTTTTAGCTATAATGATGATGTTGTAAGTAAGATTTCCACAATGTACTTGTTTCAGAACTAAAATTTTGCATCCTTTAATCAACACGTTTCGATTCCTTTGCCCCAAAGTTAAAACCCTAGGTTCCACTAATCGCTTTGCTTCACTGAGCTTCACTTTCACTTTCCACACTGAAGTGAAACCTGCACTACCAAAACAGGAACGCTTCCTGAGGTCTCCAGCCAAACGTCATCTCCACACAGCTGCATCTTCGGAATTCATGTTTCCTCTTGAGACACCATACGGGTTTGAAGTGTGTGTATTGCAGGAGGAGTCTTTCTTTGGACCTACTTTCAAGCATTTATTTCTTCAAAAGAAGAATATTTGTTAAATTAATAATGCCTATCAATGTAACTCCTTCTGCCTTTCAAGCAAGTTATTCACAATCAAGACCAGCAAAATGCATTAAGTGAAATTTCAATGACTTTGGCCATGTGTTTTCTGTCCCCTGAGAGCTCAGTCTTTTGGTTTTTGTTTTTTGTTTTTTTATAGAAAGACCTCAGTCACTTAAACATGGGCATCAAACTATCAAAACCTCGGTGGTGGTATCAACAGATGGCTCCTCAGTAACATGCCACCTTCTTTCCTTTGTTTAGCAGTACTCTTTTGGCATCCACTCCTTACAGCATCAGTTACTTACTTAAAACTGCCACACTAGGTCTGGCACAGTAGCCTACTGGCTGAATTCCTTGCCTTGCAACTGCCATGATCCCATATGCACACAAGTTCATATTCCAGCTGCTCCACTTCCCACCCAGGTCCCTGTCTGTGACCTGGGAATGCAGTTGAGGACCGCACGAAGCCTTGGGAATTTGTACCCACGTGGTACAAGAAACTCCTGGATCCTGGCTTCTGATAGGCTCAGCTCTGGCTGTTGTGGCCATGTAGGGAGTGAATCAGCGGATGGAAGGTGCTTCTCTGTGTCTCTCCTTCTCCCTGTGAAATGTGACTTTCCAAACAAAAACATATGTCTTTAAAAAAACTGTCATGACGTATGATGCCAAATAATAAGCCCTCACCTGGGTTTGCAATTTTGACCACACAAGCCTTTCAAGCCCAAGAAACATAATTAAACTGAACTTCAATTCTGTGTTACAATACAGTGAATATCAAAAGATTCTCCTTGAATTGTGTAACTGCTGGCATTAGTCAAAAAGCTGAAGAATGCTGGAGCTGGATGAAGCAGGAATGTACTTAATGTTTCACTGACTATTGATTGAAATGGGTAAGGGAAATAACGACAAACTGCTGTGACGTTTCATGTTACTCATGATCCCAGGAAATAGATTAGCTAAAGAGCTTATTTTATGACACAAATCATTCTCTAGCCATATTTTTGTTAACTTTTTGAAGGTTAATAGGGATTCAAGGTTGGATGAGTGTATCTACCTATCTATCCATCTATCTTAGTGGAGAAGGCAGTAGGAAGCGGACAAAGGAGGAAATGTATAAGTGTTTCTCCACTTGCAGGTTCAACCTTCAAATTTCTACCAAGGCCAAAGATGGAGCATGCCAAAGATGAGAATATAATTCTGGTCTCCCAATCGAGTGTCAGAGACCCAGTTAGTTGAGCTGCCTGCAGTGCCTCCCAGAGTGCACACAAGTTAGATGGGGAAAGAAAGCCGGAGTCAAGAACAAAACCCAGTCACACTAACGTGGAAAGCAAGTGTGAAAACTGGTGTCTCCACATTTGGGGCCAATGTCTGCCCCTGTTTATTACTAATAAAATAAGAAACCCACATTTACTGTGAAAATGATAATCATTACAACTCAAATAAATTCATGACATCTCTTTCAGCATGCTTCCATTCATCTGCAAATGAAAAGTAAACATTACTCTATATCTTATGTGAATCATTCTTGGGTATCTATATGTATAAAACCAGAATTACACAATGTCATATAGGTTTTAGTAAATACATTTGTTAATTTACATTGTTTTTCACATATTACACATATTTTAAGTTATTTTGTAACAAATAAGATTTGTTGATATTAGTGAAAGAAGTAGCAGATAATTTCTTCTTACTGCTTGATAGTATTTTTACTGTTTGTGCTTTTGCAAACAAAAGCTTATCACACAAATTAAAGTCAGTTATTTCCAGTGATTTAATACAATAACAGTAAGTGGTACAGTGGTTTCTTTTCGATTTTATTTTAGAGGTCACTGTTAAACTATTTACATTTAGAGCAAGTTATCTCAATCCTCTTCCATATTGTTGGACATTTCAATTTGGAGAATGGTCAGCTTTTCTGGGATTTTTTCCAAGAAGACTTTGAGGGTACTGCCATGTCCACAGACTTTCAAATAGTGACAATGTACTCATCTAACCAAGAATTGCCATCTGTTTGTACAGTATATATATATAGTGTATAAATACAACTAATTTAAGTCCATGGGTGCACGGGAAGATGTGAAGCCTTCCCAAACTTGAAACCACAATGTAGTCGGAAGGAACAACATGGCTTCTATTTATATGTTGCTTGCCTTGTTGGACATCAACTCTTTAGACAGTGGATCCAAAGGAAAAAAAATTATCAGATTTTGGAAAGTGTTTATCAATTTAAAAAAATAGCAAAAAAGAATATAATCTCAATGAATGAGAAATTTCAGAAAACCTTCATAAGTTGGAGAGAACAGCTAATACCTAATTAATATGTTTAAAAACAGTTTAAATCAAAATACACAAAGAAAAAACTCTGTCAGCATCCTAGTGGATGCAAAGAAGAATTAAGTTCAGGCAGTGGTCAGGGTGCAAGCAGATAAGCGCTAGGAAAACCTACCCAGCATAACAGCAAGGCTATCCTAAGAGCTCTTACAAGCAGCCCTTAGCTCAAACTAAGTACAAAATGCTAAGTATTCTGTTGTGGCAAGAGAGCCATAATGATGAATTCAGGAGGGATAGGGTCCAATTTTCAGCTAGAAATACCAGAATATGTCCTCTAACAGCTATTAACTAAACATGAGTATGAGAAAAGCACAGATTTGTCGCATACAAAGTTGAACAGAAACAAAATATGTCCAATATTTTCAGAAAACCAGGAGCAAACAAGAAGTTGCAAACTCTCTAGATCAATTGCATGTTGTGGGCCAATAGACTGGGAAGTCTGCATCCTATGTCACAGTGCCTGGCATCAAGTTTTTCCTCAGTTTCCAAACCAACATCTTGCTATTGGTCATGCTGGGAAGTCATCTAAATGGGTGACCCAGATGCAATTCTAGGCTCCCAGTTCTGGCCTCTTCCAGTCCTGGCTGTTGTACAAATTTGAGGAATGAACCAGAGAAGATGGATGGTCTTAGTTTCTCCTTGTCCTCTTTTTCTTTCTTGCTCTTAATATGAGTGTGTGTGTGTGTGTGTGTGCATTGCTTTGCCATTGAAAAAAATGTGATTGGGCCCGGCGGCGTGTCCTAGAGGCTAAAGTCCTCGCCTTGAACGCCCCGGGATCCCATATGGGCGCCGGTTCTAATCCCGGCAGCTCCACTTCCCATCCAGCTCCCTGCTTGTGGCCTGGGAAAGCAGGAGAGGACGGCCCAATGCTTTGGGACCCTGCACCCGCGTGGGAGACCGGGAAGAGGTTCCTGGTTCCCGGCTTCGGATTGGCGCGCACCGGCCCGTTGCGGCTCACTTGGGGAGTGAATCATCGGATGGAAGATCTTCCTCTCTGTCTCTCCTCCTCTCTCTGTATATCTGACTTTGTAATAAAAATAAATCTTTAAAAAAATGTGATTAATACTATAAAGATTAATACTAATGACATGTTATTTTCTCACTTTGTTAAGCATATGTGACAAAAACAGGAAAACGGAAGAATCAAAGAGGCTGCATGTTTATAAAAGGAGAAAAAAGTATCTCACTGAGAAACGCATATCGTCAAAGTGGGTATATCACAGAAGTAAGAAAGGTAAAATCATTACTCTTTGATCTTTCCTCTTCAAACTGTGTTGACTGGGAAGAGGGACAGAAAAACACACAGGCTGCAGAGATGCGAGCTCATTTCCACAGATGATGGGGAATATTTCCCTAGTCACAGAAAATTGTTGTATGCTGAGAGATATGAATCGAGGAAAACCCTTCCATACTCTAGCTTATGTAGGACAGTACAATAACACATCATTCAAACCCTTTCTACTTAAGACACTTTTCCATTTCAAAGATTTATAGTCATATTCTGGAAATGTACACCTGTATGCATCTTTCCTACTAATTCAGTCCAACCCATCAAAATTTTTATCACTGCCATAGATGTCTTAGTTGTTATCGTTACCATGATTTAGCAATGTCTCCAAAATGCCAAACCCAGTGCAATCTTCCCACTTCTCTTTCTACAGCAGTGCTTTGAATAAAGCTAACCACTCGCTATGTGTTAAAACCCTTGGCATTCCTGAAATTACAGTATCTTCATTTTTTCCCTTCTTCATAAGACCCTCTTCAATTTTCTGTGAATAGTCTATCATCTTTTTTCTCAGCAATTGCCTATAAAAATACCCAAGGCATTTACTAAATCCCTTCCATGTCTCTCGTTTCTACAATCTCTGCTTATGTGATCTTGCATAGCCTTCTGGGGTTTCTATTCGGTTATACTGATCGTCCTCTCTGTTTCTGAAGCAGCACCACATTGTTTTGATAACCACTGCTCTGTAGTATTTCTTGAGGTCTAGAATTGTGATTCCTCCAGCCCTATTTTTAATCTTCAGGATAGCTTTGGTTATTCATGGGCTTACGTATTTCCAGATAAACTTCCGTATCATCTTTTTTGAGAAAAATATTGTTGGCGTTTTAATTCAGATTGCATTGAATTTTCAATTTATTTTGGTAATATGAACATTTTGATGAGTACAATAATCTTAAAAGCTATATTATGAAGAACAAAAATGTGGAGAATATGGCTGTGGAGTAAGCAAAAAGAAAGTTATTTCTGATTTTAGAAGGCAAGTGTTTCAATGCCTATCTGTAGGTTTTATTTCAAAGGGAAGGAAAAGACTCAGAAATGAAGAACCAGAATTAAGAATGGGGGATTCATTGAGTGAAGAGGCTAAAGAGAAATGCATCTTTCTACTTACCACCTTTCACTTTGCAACTTCTTATTACTTGTAGCTGAGAGAGGTGAACTTAGGAACTGATAATTAATTTTCAGTTCCTAATTTTGTCTTACATCCACCATGAACATGAATATTTCAATAAGGCTTTGAAATGGCAGAACTTGCAGAGTTTTTGACTTAAAATTTTTTAAGGATAATTTATCTCATTTATATTTTGTATTTAGATTTTGTTTAGATTTTCTTGTCTGGAATAACTCCCCACTAAAGCTTCATAAGTTAGTGACAACTCCATTTGGTACATGGAAGTTCATTGGTCAAATCATCAAGATTACTACTAAACACTACTATGGAAATAAAACTTACCAAATATCTGACAGCTGATTTGATTACTACATTTTCAAGTCTGATGAGATTACAATTTTCTTCACAAAAATAGGACATCATTTACATCATTTAGCTGCTTGGGTTTAAATGATTAGATAGAGATTATGTACATTAAATTTAAAAAATAAATAAAGAAAACATGTATTCAAAATCTTGACCATACTACTCCTGTTCTCCTTCTGGAATAATGTCTGTACTACCTGCTTTTCTATCATGCTGGCCTTCTCCTCCCAGGTCATTGGCTCACCCTTGGCACCTTCCATGCTATTTCCAAATGCACATTCTTCAAAGTTCCCACACTGATTTTTCAGACATGTTGATTTAGCTCAGTGGATCTAAGCAATCTCATTATCCACATATTTCTCTCCTGAACCTCTCCCCTCAGTCTTAAAATTGCAAACCTAACTCTCCACTTGCTATATCTTCTGCACTATTTCAGACTGTGTAGAGGGTAGCTTTTTCTTCTTGACCTAGTTTATCCATTTTAGAATTCTGAGCTAAAGGATCTTCAACTATGCAAGAGATATTGATATGGTCATCCTAGATTCTACATGTTTTGTGGGCTTAGCAGGTGAAGCATGTAAATGGATACCTAACAACACTGACATTTCTAAAGCATATTCAATTGGAAGTTCTGGAATAATTCACAGAGACTTGCAGTCTTATTTTTTGTTTTTTTTTAACCAGAGTTGAAAGATCAACAGCAAAAATTGATCTCACGCGACATGAATTACTTATTTTTCAAATGCGAAAGTACCATCATCACACTATGCTCCAATTAGGAATGTTCAAAAGGTTGTGGGAAAAAATATAGATTTTCAATGGTTATAGTTTGTTTGTACAGAATTTTTAAATACTTTCACATTCTGAAAGCTGAAATGAAATTCTGAGTCTATTTAATCAACCTGTTCACGATTTAGTTTGGTCAGCTCAGAAATGAGAGGAGTAAACTTGATAGTCACATGATTGTAGGACTGAGGGTTTGCTGGTTTTAAAACTCCCTAATGACAAATTTTTACCAATTCTCTTTATCCTCCCATGCATGGCTGACACCCTGCCAGCATTACACAAAGATAATCCATGCATTCGCAAATTCAGCAATGCTATCTCATTGTATCCTTCCCACTCCCTGCTTAATAAAACTTCCTGGGCCTGGAGGGGTCTGTGAAGTTACTACCAAGACTTTGCGATTCTGGTAATTTAATCTTCTTTGCTGTTCTTCATAATTCAATTTTGTCAACCTTTTCTTCAGGGGAATTTAAAATTTACTACCATAACTACCTAATAGGCTGCTTCCAGTGATAAGGGGATAGGAAATGTACTTTGGGGCACATGTGCTGACTTCCTCTTGGGTACTACTTAGACTCCTGACTGCTGACCTCAGCATGCTGTAACTGTACAATGTTAAGGGCTTTTAAAATGTAAGGCATTTTAACCTTCCACTGAATATCCAGCTACAAAATACGTCACAACAGCTTCCTATGTCACATTTGATTGTTTACCTTCTCAATAAGTGTGATCTTCAAATTTCCAATCAACTATCTTTCATCATGACACACTTGTGTTTAAAGTAGACTAAAATACTTCGAAAGCTACAAGAATAGCTACAATTAATGGGAAGTCACACATTAGAAGATATTCATCTATTTATGGCTATACCTGAGCACTAGGACCAATGTGATAAGTGCTGTGCTGTGCATATGTCTATACGCATCTGACAATATGCTGTCTTAAAGGGAAATGCAAAAAAGATTTGGATATTGCATGACACTAAATATATGTCGACATAAAAAGTGATGTGACATTAATGTTACATCACTGTATGATATATGTATAGGAATAAGAATTTCTTATAAATATGAGGTAGAAAGAATAAATGTAATTGGTCCTTGAGGGAAGAAAAAGAGTTGGATGGTGATGGTGGACAGAACGCAGGCCGCTTCATCCTTAAAAACAACGCTACTTTAATACACTGCAAATATAACTCTACAATCTGAGATTCCACCTGCCCCTTTCGAAAGTTCTCAGCAGCTCTCTGAATGTAACAGCAGAGATACTGCATGGGGGAAGGTCATATCCACAAGTGGTTTCACCACTTCCTACCACCTTCCATTGACTTAATCTGAACTGTCATTTTCCTCAACAGCGAAGAAGGTAGCTGTTGTGCGGTGCCACTGCGCATCAGTAAGCAGGAGAGAGGCAGACACTGATACTGTTCACTATCACAGCATACTCATTCAGAGTAAAACTTACGAAGAAAAAAAAAAAAGAACGTGGTGGTTGATTAAATTGGGGTAGAGTTTTGAAATTTATTCTACTATGTTTGAGACGATTCACTGTGGCCTAAAAATGCAACTAAACTACAAAATCCTCTTCTCTCAAATATATCTAATTATTCCTTCTGCTTACCTTTAGGCAACAAAGATGAAAAAAGAGAACTGAGTCAAGCTATTTTAAGATCATCATCAAATGTATATACACTACTGTAAATTTGCATGTCTAAGGAATTCATGTCATTAGACAAAAGGTATTGAAATATACACTGCATTGATGTGAGACCTTGATATTTGGAATCCAAGGTGATTTATTTTCATACGCTGTGGATGACATTGCAAATGAGCACAAATCGGTGATAGAATGTGTGGTGCCGATGCTTTCAGCTCTACTGAAGGAGACTAAGAAATCGTGGTGCTTTCAGATGCTGTGTTCATTGCAAGAATCTAACGTGGGGAAAGTCAGGTTACTTTTGAGGCACCGTCAGCAGTGCTTTACCAGCTTAGCGTGTTTTCATTGACAGGAAAGGATTTTGGATAATGATTATGTAATAGGATGGGACCTATTTAAATATTTTTTCCCAAAGGATAGAATCAGTTACAAAATTAGCTTAAGAGAAGATTGAGAAATAACTGGAGAAAGTAAAAAATATGAAGGAAAACACAGGTTTTTTTTTTTTTTCTGTAGTTTTCTGTGTCTTTCCTTGATCTTCAGTGTGAGTTAGGCTAACTACTGTGAAATGTGTTTATAGTGTAGTCCAGACTTCCTCACGAGCAAGCTGAAACGCTTCATTGTCTCGTCCTCTACCGCTCTCAAATACGTTTTCTTATTCCATGTTAGGATTAGGACATGTTAGAAGACTGAGCATCACATTCCCCTATTCTGGTCTGTCCAACCGTAGACATATCAAAGTCATTTTCTCATCTAGAGTAGTTTTATGTTTCAGAAATAGAAATCTTTTTCAAAGTTCATTTTCACATACACTTCTCTTTAATTTCATGATCCACAAAAAGGAAGTGAGCTTATGATAGGCTTTCTCCCTCCACATTGTTTCTCACATTACTTTAGGAAATGGCCTTCCATCTAATACTCACATCCACCATCTTCATTCATCACTTAAGAAGCACTGCTCCTTTCCCTTGACCCCATAACAGAGGTCAGGAGCTAGGTTGTGAGGATCTTGCCCTTCTTGCACCTGAGCGTCACAATCTTAACTGACAACAGGCAGTTTTCATTTCTCAATAGTGTTGCACATGTTAGCATAAAACCTTACACACAGTTGGCAGACATGTATGTGCTGCACACATCCAACCACATAACAATCCCAGAAACACTACCAGAGATCCAAGCTAAGTCTTTTCTGGAATACAAAATGACACTTAAAAAACCTACAGCATAAATAAAACCATTCTTTGCAAGTGAAGTCATGTCACTTGTCGTATCTATGCTAACATCTGTGCTTATATCAGCCTCCAATTATAGCAGAGTTTCATATCAGTCAGTAAGTAGGGAATACTATGCAATTCATGAAATGTATTTGAATGCAAAGCTTCAACCCTTCTACAATGTCATCACCCTTTCTCCGATAAGGAGACGTTGGTGAAATAAATGTAACAACATTGTTGTGAATTGAGGTATGGATAGCAACCATCTGTAAGAGTGAAATACCCTCAGAATGTTCTGCATAGTTTTCCAAGAGTTACTGCTCTCCAGTGTATTGCTGCAACTTTTATCAAATCAACTGCAGATTAAACTGTATTCAACTTGATCACGGGCATGGATTGTCCAGAAAGGCCATCTATTATACTCTTAACTACTGTTTGGTGAATTGTTCCTGTTCATGTGACTTTTGCTACCAATGTTTTTCTAGCAAACATGATATATCAGAAAGGGCAAAGTTTACCTCTTATCCTATCTTATGACTGCATGGATTTTTTTTCCTAGTGTTCTACTCCTAGAAATTATTGATAAACCTTCACAGAGAAAAAAAACCTGGAATTCAATTTTTCTAAACCTCATTTTCTAGGTCTTACAGCCAAAGATGGGTAACTGTATAAGGAAGTGCTTATTCCAGAACACTTATTCTGAAACTAACCTTGCACAATTTGATTCTTAACTCTTAAGCTTATATATGTTCTAGAGTACATCATCTCAGAACTTCAATTTTCTCATCTATAAACAAACTAAGAGCATGATATGCCACACAGAGCATAAATATCAATTAAATGAGCCAATATATGAAAAGCACTTAGAACAATATCTGACAAATGGCAAATGCTTATATAATAATTCAAGGTGTGTTATGCCCATAAATTAAAGTTCATAGGACATCCTACAAAAATGACTGCATTACATGGTAGTTATGCTTTCCTTCTTACTTATTAATCTACATTTATATTATTTTTATGATATGATTCCATAGGCATAGGGAATCATTACTCTCTCTTCCCCCCTCCAAATTATTGAAGTAGTATAGTCTTTTTAAAAAATATTTATTTATTTTTATTGGAAAGCCAGATATACAGAGAGGAGGAGAGACAGGAAGAACTTCCATCTGCTAATTCACCCCCTCAAGTGATCACAACAGCTGGAACTGAGCCAATCTGAAGCCAGGAGCCTGGAACCTCCTCCAGGTCTCCCTTATGGGTGCAGGGTCCCAAGGCTTTGAGCCATTCTCAAGTGCTTTTCCAGGCCACAAACAGGGAACTGAATGGGAATCAGGGCCGCCAGGATTAGAACTAGCACCCATATAGGATCCCAGCACGTTCAAGGCGGGGACTTTAGCCACTAGGCTACCGTGCAGGGCCCGGCACTCGTACAGTCGTTCAGCCATGGTCACAAGTTCAACAGTCTGCTATTTAAGCAAAGTATGACATTGTAGGTATAGACAATGGTAGAAAGTCTAGTACTCTGCTATCAGGGTAATTTAAACAGTTTGAGAGTCTTATGTATAAAGTATATTAGCACAATGAGGAAGTAGTTATATGCTTAAAATGTTACAGGTATTACCTGACTCAATGAATTTTTCTGCACTTTCTATTTTTCCATTTATTAATATATCACATAGAGTTCTCCATTTCATTGTACAGAAATCATCCTGAATTTTTTCATTGTTACAAAGGTTCTTCTATAATATGGAATTCAAAAACATACTGTATTTAAACAGTTCACTGATATACATTTAAACTACTTCCAATTTTTATATTATTAAATATTGCATCGATCAATATGACTATACAAATAATTTCCAGTGCTTTGAACATCTTTATACAAGGTGAATACTTAGCTATGCAACTGTAGAGTTAAAGGATATTTTTGCAAATTTTACAGAATTTTTTTAGCACTATTAAGCTATCACATACATTCCCTCCAATGAAAAAAAAATATTCACATGAATGAAATGTTAAAATTCTATCCCCCTCAAAAGACAGAGTGAAATGGTTACCTATTCTGTAGAAAGTGTTCAATATTGGACAGATTTAGAAATTCCTGAAAAGAATTTTATGTTGAATGAATATCATACTGAAGATATTCAGTAGAATTTGGAGGAAGAACCAAGGTATGAAAATGCATGTTAAGTCTTTTAAAGTACAGAAACTGGAATGTTCCATTACTATTTTAAATAGGAAATATGGAAATATGTATTAATAAAGAAACGTCAATGACAGAGAAAGTAAACTGGACTTAAAATACTTTAATCACGTATAATTACTTAAAAGGGCAAATAATGAAACCAAAATACAAAGTCAAGGCAAACAGTAATGGCCTTAGAACTCAATACATATCTGAGTGATGAGAAAACAAGAAAGAGAAAAATGTAAAGTAGATGGAAAAATTAGATTGTGACAAAATATTGTTCTTGTTTCAGATATTAAGTATTTATACTATAACGCATCTGAATCCTCAGGTTACTGACTGTGCATAAATAATCTTAGGCACATCAATGTTAAACACAGAAATATAAAAATGAAATAGGTCCATATTTATTTGTAAAAGTGAAATAAGGAAAACTATAAACACTGACACATACATGGTAATACAAGACACCAGCAACTGGTGTGTAGCGTACAACATTAGTAATGGTTCTGCAAAACCAGCAGGTAAAATACCAAATGGAGGATGTAAGCCACTATTGTTTGAGACTAGAAAATATGATTAAACTTAGAAATATACAACTTGAATTCTGAAATCCGGATTACATGGAAAAATACATTCATGCATGATCCATATCATGTATGCCCACCATAAGTATCTTAGCTTCCTCGTTGTGTCACATTGAACAACTTCCCATAATTGTGACATCCTGAGTAAATTAATTCTTATGTCCTTTCCTCAACTCATGTAAATTCATCAATTACTTTTGAAACATTCTGCAACTAACTCGTTGCACAGAAATATAATATCAACAAACACTAGTCCAGTATTTTGAAACAACACCACTGCCAGGGCTACCAGAATTGAAGAACATTTGACAGTACAAGAGGATCCTAAACCATGTGCACGTCTCAACAATAAAATGCCTGTACCTCTCTCTGAGAGTTTTGTTTCAAAGCTTTGTTGGATTATACAGAAATCTAATTATAAACAGCATGCCAAGCACAAGTCACTGCTCCTTGGAGTCTAGGAGAAGAGAAGGCATTGAAGTAAACAACACATTTCAGAAGACAGAAAGAGCCACACATTCCTCTTGAAATGGGAAAGGTGAGATCAGAAATAATGTTCTTTAAATCTTTAAGCTTTTGCCTTATTTTTATTATTATTTTATATCCACTTTATGACGACCCTGTAGGAGTCTAAAGCCTGAATCAGCTTGTATGAAACGAAACGTATCAAACTGAGATACTCTCAGTGGGCAGATCATTTGAAGTTGGTGCTGCCGGAGGAGACACTGGTCTTTTTTAGAAACGTTTGCATTTTAGAAAATGGTCTTTTCCCACCTGACCACCAATGAATTGTGAAGTCTTCAAAACTTACGTCTGACAGAGGAAAAGAAAAAGCCGTTGTGTATTTTTGAGATCTGTCTTTTGTATGTCAGTAGGAGAGGGGAGGAATCGGTGTATAGGTTGGGAAAAGAAGGGAAAACCCTTAAATGATTTGTAAAGATAGATTGCTTTTCTGAACGCAAATATATAACAGAGTGAAGAAGGATGATATTCCATTGTGGATAAATGAAGGAATTTTACATCAATTTTGCAAAATAGATTAGTGTAAGTGGGTTGTGTGTGGCCGGTAAGAGCAATTTAAATGATCATGGTTTTAAAGGGAGGAAAAATGAAAAAAAATGTATATATAGATAAGAATTCCAATAGTTTCACAATCTTATATAATGAATGCTTATCAGATGCCAGCCCTAAGTTACATGTCATATATGGGTTGATTCTTTACCCACTCTTTACGAAACTAGAATCAGCAATATCCACACCAGATAGGGCAAACAAAGTGTTACAATGAAGCATTTCAAACCCAGAATTAGTACATGGGAGAGCTAGGTTTCGAAGCCAGTCAGGATCTTCCAAACCCTGAGTCCTTTCAATATTCCTCTTCTTTGGGTTTACATTTTCCAGTACGTTAATCTCAGTGATGGCTACCTGTTCTTACAAAACTCTGTTTATCAGATTTAAGTGCCTTCAAAAGAAAAAAAGATTTTTAGTCATTCATTTAAAAGGGAGTTGGTGGGCAGGGGTTGGGTCACAGGACCTACGTTCACATGTTTTATGTAGGAGTAGCAGGAGCCTGGGGGACTTGGACCTTCTCGCAATGCTTCCCCCGGTGCATTTGCAGGGAGCTGGATTGGAAGTGGAGTACCTGGGACCCAACCCTGTGGGGTGCTGGCATTATCAAATGTGGCTTTACCCACCATGCCTCAATGCTGGCCCAGATTACAGGTAGTTTTAAATTAATTCGTTTAGCCAGGCTCAAAAAAATCATCCAGAACCCTTTTCATAATTCAACAGAGATTTTTTTTCAAAATCATTATGATTTACACTCTATCTACATTTGCATAAATGTATCAGTTTATTTTTAACTCCCCAAATTTATCTTTCACATTTTTTTTCTTGTGAGAGTCTGGGAAAATACAGCCCTGTTCTTCAGACTGCAATAAGAAGGTACATCTACACATGGCTTACTATCTACAATGCCATCCGTTACTGGGCTCTCATTACTGTATGTATTGTCATACTGGAGTTCTTCACTTGGTAGCATGATGAAAACATGATCAAGTTAGGATAAATAAAAAGCTAGAGAATGCCAGTGTGCTTAAACCACCTACTTTGGTTGGCAGAAACAGGATTTTATTCGCTTCTCTGTTGACATAATGGTTTTCTGTCTGACTTTCAGAAATAATTAGTCCAGGGAGGATGCTTAGCTGTGTGGTCAGATTTGGGCTGTGTTTTACAGCAAAGAATTTCATGGTTTAAGCATTATGATTGCTTTACTATTGCTGTGTCAAATGACCTTGCTATTTTACATCTTGAAAAATACCAATAGTTTATGCTTTCCTAGAGATGAGTTAAATGCTCTGCCCCAGAGGGAGGTAAATTTTGCTTAACACACACACACCTTTGAATGCTTGCTTTTTCTCCATTTTGCTCCCTTTCTTTTTTCAAATGTATCCTTCAGTATTTTTTATCATCATAATTCCAGCTTCAATCCAGCTCTCAAAAAACACCTCAAGGAGAAGTCTACCTTTGTGACATAATAACTGTGATCTTGGGCAAGTGATTCAATCTGTTAGAAAAAAATCCCCCATTTCCTTAATACAGTCTAGAAACTCTGGTTTTTATTTTTTTAATTCTAAAAATCACAATATAACAAATGACTGCAACTATTACTAAAAAACATACTGGAAATTAATATAATATATTTTTCTCTCATTTATCTTCCTACATTAATATATATAGCATAATACAGTGTTAACTTTCATAAAATAAAAATATGCATCATCAGAGAGGCAGTGTAGTAGGAGATACTACTTCAGACAAGGTAATATAGAAATACCTTCTTCCATAAGTGGCATTTAAGGAGAGTGTTTGTTTAGTTTTTAGGATTTCTCTTCATTTTAGCTAAAAAGCGGAGAGAAAGAGAACAGAGAGACATACAACTCTAATGTGCTGGTTCACACCTCAGATTTCCACAAAACCCAGGGCTAAAGCCAGGAGTCAGGAACCTAATGCAACTCTACCATATGGATGGCAAGGAAAGCACTATTTGAGCCATCATCTACTGATCTCCCAGAAGGCCTATTAGCAGGAGACTTAATGGACAGCAGGGTATCCTGAACTCAGACCAGGCTATCTGATATGGCACGAAGGCGACCCTGACTGGGATTTAACCACGGTAGCAATACTTTTCCCTTGCCTGGACAGGATGGGGTAGGGTGGGAGTGTGGCGGTGCTAAAGCTGAGGAAGAAAACATTTGAAGAAATTTAACAGACCTAATAAGAATGTTTCAACTCCAACACTTTTGGGGACAGTCTGTACCTACAAGTAACATGTTTTCCTAGCAATAGTAATTTTTCAAAAATTCTGAAGATGTTGCTAAACCCTCTCTGCCACCACTACTCCTGCCTCCCTCCCCAAAACACCCCTGTCTTCCATAGGAAAACATTGGTCTAGGCAGAGTGAATAGCAAAGGTAATGTCATTCAAGTGATGATGAGACAGCAGGTATAATAAATGAGGCAGGAAAGATACAGAAGTACAAATGGGAAATAGGAAGAGAAAAACTGATGAGTACAATTTGTACAATGTGAGGGGCTGCAAGAGGTTGGTCTAATTTGAAGCAAAGAAACTATGAGTCTTGAACAAAAAATAATGGATCACTTTATCCACATCTTTTCCTCTCTAGTCTTCCAAATTCTTCCTCCCTCCTCCTGTCTCTGCTTCTCCTTCTGTTCTGTAGCTCAATCCAGTTGTTATAATAAAGTTATCTTTATATCATCATCAGTCACAACCAGAAACATTTACAATATCAAAATCCAAAGGCATTAATTTTTAAAAAATAGTGAAGGCAAGAAAATTACTAGTTTTGGTTCTCTCCAATACCCATCAGTTTCTGAACTAACTGCGGAATTATACAACACTACAATGGCTTAACAGCTTTTTCATTTAGAGTCCTTTCTTTTTTGTTCTGTCCAATAGATGGTAGAATGCAAGGTAGCTTACCTACACTGGAGCTACTTATACATTCATTGACCTATTTTATTTTTTTTCTTGATATCAAGAGTTCTGCAAAGAGAAACATACACATTTTAGCAAGTAAAATATGATCCTACACTTTAATGTGCAGATCATTCTATTTTGCCAATTAAATTAACTTAAATTTCTTGCATTCTAATTTATTGTTTGACTCCTGATGCAATGCTTTTTACTTTTATACTATGCATTTCTATTAGAAACTATTGATTCTCAACTTTGGCAACACAGTTGAATTGCCTGTAAAACTTGTATCAATTATAAATGCCATAATTATGACACTAGAGGGTTTTAAATTGGTTTGTACACCAGTGTTAAAGTTCTCAAGGTGGGGCTCAGCGCAGTAGCCCAGCACCTAAAAACCTCGCCTTCCACGTGCCAGGATCCCATATGGCGACAGTTCTAATCTCGGTGGCCCCACTTCCAATTCAGGTCCCAGCTTCTGGCCTGGAAAAGCAAACTAGGGTGGCCCAAAGCCTTAGGACCCTTCACCCACATGGGAGACCTGGAAGAAGCTCTTGGCTTCAGATCAGCTTAGCTCTGGCAGTCTGGGGAGTGAATCAAAGCACAGAAGATCTTCCTCTCTGTCTCTCCTCTTCTCTATATTTCTGACTTTTCAATAAAAATAAATAAATCTTAAAAACAAAATAAAGTTCTCCAGGTGATTATCACATGACAGGATTAAGAACAACTAGACTGATCCCTATAGCAAGGGGTTGAAAACATGTTAAGTGCTCAATACACTTTTGACAAATCAATGAATACAATTGTTCTTGAATCCTCCAAGACGAACCCTAGGGATGAGGAACGTGGCAAAGTGGGTTAGTCCATAGGCTATGGGGCTGGCATCCCGTATGAGTACTGGGTTGAACCTTGGCTATTCTACTTTCGATGTACCTCTTTAAAAATCCTCCTGAGAGAGAAGTGAGAGATGGCTCAAGAGTCTGGGCCCCTGCCTCCCACTTGGGAGACCTGGAAGAAGCTCCTGGATCTGGGTTGGGCCTGGCCCTTTCTGGCTGATGTAGTTATTAGTAGAATGAACCACAAGATGGGGAGGTCTGCTTGTCTCTCCTTTTCTTTCTCTGCAGCTCTTCACTTCAAACAAAAAAAATCTCTCAAAAAAAGAACACTCAACTGCAGTTCACACTTACATAAAAAACTGTCATTAAATGAGAAAATCATAGAATGCTTTATAAACTATATACTATGCTAATCTGTCATCCTTATCTAACATTTGCAATAATGTATTGAATATACAAAATGCTTTTCATTTCAGCAATATTTTAAAATGGATTTATTGTTAATGGCTGTACCATTTCGCTGTGTCAGACTTTATCTACATGAAGAGAAAACTGATTTTTCAGGACAGTTTCTTTCAGAGAAGTGAGGTAATGGCTTTCTAAGTCTAAACAATTTTCTTACTAGCAAACTCTAAAATAAGGTGCCAGCTGGTCTCCTGTTACAATCATGGCAGTGAATCAATTTAATAGCATCACTATTACAATAAGCCTATTAATATTTTGTAATAATTGAGCAGAAGCTTATAATAACGCAACTAATAACCCTATTAACAAGATTTAGAATTGATTGGTTGGGACTGTACACAGTTTCCACAGCAGCAGTACTGAATTTGCCGAACACACAGACAGCTATCATTGGGATTCACAACGGCTGTTGAACATGAACTAGCCATTTGTTTTTCAGCCAACCTGATTTAGAGTAATTTATACTAGAGGAATGAGTCTTCTCATTCCATGCCCCTGTCCAAGTCTCTGCTCTTGGAGAAGGACAAAAACAATTCTAGAAAATATATTCAATATGTATCACTAAGCTGTGTGAAGAAACAGCAGGTATTTGGACATACAAAAAAAGGACATTATTGTTTAACAAACACGTGAAGAGGATAAGAAAGAAAATAATGAGTAACAGTAAATCTATTCTGGTGGTGGAATGATGATTCAATCAAGGTGATTTTTACCTGAATATGTTACTGTTTCTGTACTAATGTGCTTTTAGAATTAAGTTATAATTTTCACACAAAATATACAATGAAGAGATCACAAAGATACTAATAACGTGTCCTTCAGTACAATGGCTTGTTAGAACTTTTAATACAAATTACATTTAGAATGCCCCACTGAAAGCAAGCAAACTATAAAATATAAATGTACAAATAAAAAGGTGCTCCCACTTTCTTAATTACAATCTGTTACTTGCACTTGCTTCAATTTAAAATGTTCGAGAAAATTTTGAGTGAAGCAATAAAGTCTCAGTGGATGGGAAACACTTTTATGATGTAGGCTTTGGTTTGTTTGTTTTAGTTTCATGTTACTAATTTCTTTTTATTATTATTATTATTATTTTTTATTTTAAATTCATTAATTACATTGTATTATGTGACACAGTTTCATAGGTACTGGGATTCTCCCCACCCCTCCCCAAACCCTCCCACCATGGTGGATTCCTCCACCTTGTTGCATAACCACAGTTCAAGTTCAGTTGAGATTCCCCCATTGCAAGCATATACCAAACATAGAGTCCAGCATCTTATTGTCCAGTCAAGTTCAACGGCTTCTTAGGTATACACTCTCTGGTCTGAAGACAGAGCCAGCAGACTATCATCCCGATCAATTAAAAGCTCCAACATACCATCAGCAAAAATTTACATCACCATGTTTCATGTTACTAATTTCAAAGGCAAAGACTGATCTTCCATCTACTGCTTCTTCCCCACGTGTTTACAATAGCCAACATTATGCCAGGTTAAAGCCGAGAACCAGGAACTCTATTCTTGTCTCCCACATGGATAGCAGGGACTGAACAGTCATCTGTTATCTATTAGCAGACGACTGTAAGTGTATACAATAGCATGAAGCTAGAGCAGGAGTGAAACCAGGGCTCTAGGCAAGTTAACATAGAAGGAAGGCAACCAGTCAGTGTTATCATCTCTCACCCTGCATGCAGCTTTCACGTGTCTACATGTGTCTACTTCAAACAATGAATTCCTACTTATAGGTGTGAAAATCATGATCTTCCTGGTAATTAGATACATCATCCATTCATTCCAAATTAATGGCAACACTGTTAACCTGGACTGCCATGCAATATGCCATGTACATTTTCATGTGGCTCTGAAAAAATATACTTTATGTGATTACATGTTATCACATAAACTACACTGTTATATCTGAATTTTTTCAGAAAAGGATTATGTGCATGAGTGCTTAAAATAAATATATCGTGCATTCTGACTAACTTGACAATAAATCTGGAAATTTAAAAAATACACAATAAACTTTTATATTAACATAATGGTTACTATGGAATTTGCACACAGTATCCTACCCCAGCCATGAATTGAGCCAACTGCTCTCACATAACCTCATCAACAGGTTCCCTGATCACCTGACAATTTTAATTCTTCAAATCACTGCTTTATGCATTCATTTAATATTTGTGCATTTCTTGCTGAATGTGTGTACATTTTAAGTTCTTGCATTCTGATCTGATTATGTGTTTTTTCCATTATCACCTTATTTTTATTAAATCTTGATACAATTATCAAAATAAACTTTAGAAAAATTGCCAACGCATGTTCATCTTGGCAGTTTGAGAAACTGATGTATTTCCTCATAACATTCATAATTTCATAAAAAATATTTCTTGGCTCTATCAAACTGTAACTTCCAGCATGCAAAGAACTTTATGCTTGGATGTGTCAGTTTATTTTTGAGTTCCTGGCCACGCTCTGTATGCCCATAGGTGTTCCATAAATATTTGATTCAGTAGTAAGTGATCTACTTCATAAACACTCAAGATTAGAATAAAGTTTCTTACTGATGAAGAAATGATGAATGTTAGGAGGTCTCTGGAGAAGAACATCATCAATGCTGCGGCGGAATAGCTACAACCCAGGAAGTGGTGCGTCAAACCGTAAAACAGTTACAAAACTCAACACAACACCCACATTCCTGGTGCTGCCACAGGTAAAACAGATACTACTGCCTCAGCTTACTCAGCTCATGAGGTTGACTTTTCAGCATTTTCTAAAGTGTCTTCTCATACCTGGGTCTCAGACTGCTGAGTTCTTTTAGTAATACGAATGTCTCAGACCATTTATGAGCAATTGGAATCATGCTGCATCTTGATCTTGACTCTACGTTGTTGTGAAAGATTTCCTCCCTGAAATAGGCAGTGTATCAAAAAAAAAAAAAAAACCCACCACACAGTCTAATAAATCTGTAGGCAAGATGCCATTGAGTGAAAGATAAAGAATTCTCTAATGATTTTAATCAGGAGAGCTTATCTGTGATGCTCACCGAACTTTAATGTGAAACCCATAATTGAAACCTGAAGATGTGATGAGTAGGGAATGTTTTTATCCTGATTAAACCTGAAGCCAATATTCCCAGACTGACAGCCTGCTGGATTCTATGTTGAGTTCTCTCAGGAGATAGTCTGACCTGTTCCAGAACAATGCAGAAAAGCAAAGTGCATAGTGCAACCCTGTAGATAGCTCTGACATTTCATAGACAATGTTCACCATTATTAAGAATATTAAGGAACTAGTGCCATGGCATGCTAGGCTAATTCTCCACCCACAGCCTCAACCTCAGGCTCTCCATATGGGTGCTTATTTATGTCGCAGTTGCTCCACTTTTGATCCAGCTCCATGCTAATGGCCTTAGACAGCAGCAGAGGATGGCTCAATTGCTCAGGCCCTTGCCCCCAAATGGGAGACTTGGAAGAAGTTGCTGGCTCCTAGCCTTGGACTGGCTCACCTCTGGCCATTGTGACCTTTGGGAATAAAGCAGCATATGGAAGATTTTCTCTCTCTCTTTCTGTCATTTCTCTGTCTCCCTCCTCTTGTCTTTCTGTAAATCTGCCTTTCAAAAATAAATAAATAAATGATATTTTTAATATATTAGAATTACTATAGGTGCATAAACTAGAAATAACATGCAGTTATACACACATATATGCATATATATATTTACTGTCTGTATATGAGATAGTATCTCTATATGCACATTATATATATATCACATATATCTCTATGTGACAATATCTATATGTACATACATATATACACTCTCTCATATATATGTGTGCACATATATACGTATATATATATATACATACGCAAATATACTGTCTCTCATCATCAAAAGGTAGTCTTTCTTATTATCTTGTGTGTTTTCTCCTTAAAGACTCGAGAAATTCTGTTCAGCACTCAAATGCTTGTTGGTTTCCCAGGAACAGAGTTGAAATCAAAACCACATCTATCAGGCCCAGTGTGATAGCATAGCAGCTAAAGTCCCCACATTAAACCCACTAGGAGCCCATATGGGCACCGCTTGTAATCCTGGTGGCCCTGCTTCCCATCCAGCTCCCTGTTTGTGTCCTGGGAAAGCAGTCAAAGATGACCCAAAGCCTAGGAACCAGGCACCCATGTGGGAGACCCGCAAGAGTCTCCAGGTTCCTGGCTTCCGGTTGGCTCAGCTCTGGCCATTGCGATCACTTAGGGAGTGAACCATTGGATGGAAGATCTTCCTCTTTGTCTCTCCCCCTCTCTGTATATCTGCCTTTGCAATAAAAATGAATAAATCTTTGAAAAAAAACCCCACATCTGTCTATATAGATGTTCACTTATTTTCTCTTACTCATAACTGTTTTCTCTGAATTTAATAGGATGTTACAAGAAAATAAATAGTCTTACACTTCACTGTTCAACAAACTAAAAGAACTAAGTTGCTAGGTTTTATAATATCAATTCATTACACTGGATATAATCCGTTTTGTGTCTTCCCACATTGTAAGAGTAGATATTTTGTTTATAAATTTGAGATAAAATAAATCTTTCAAAAGCTGGTTTAAAGTCCTAATTTTAGAATATAGTGGAATATTATCTCTTCAGTTTCCTAGGTATGCAGAAAAAAATCACTTTATCATTATTCCTTAACAATACATCCAACTTCTGGATGCCAGAAGTAAAGCCTAGAGCAACTGGGATCCACGTGGTTGAAAGCAGATATCACCCAGCTTGAACTGCCTATCAAAGTTCTGGAAAAGTGAGCCTCCCCAAAAGCATTTAGCTAAATGGGATTATCTGTAATGTCAGGAATGATCCTTCACATTGCTTGGTTTTATGGTCAAGATGCTCACTGCCTTGTCACTAGCTCCCACGTACCACAGACATTTCTAACCTTGCATCCTTTCCACCTCTCAGTCAGCAATTTAGGTTTTCTCCCTAACGATCCTTTCATGTCCCTCATCTCTGACTGCCTGGATCATCTACCTCTGGATGTGGATTAAAGAATTTCAGCTATATGTTTCTCTACGTATGGACGCCATTCCTTTTATAAAATCAGTTGAGCTTGTGATGTAAAATTACATGGTATAATCTAACTATGGGAGCAAAATCTATTTTGCCGTATATTTTTAGAATTATTCACCAAGAATGGGACATCTATGGGAAAAAGTCAGAACTCTGCCTACAATAGATAATAAAATCAAGGTCTTTCTGGTTAAATTATTACGAATCTGCCAGTTATTAACCTAGTCAGAACTTTTTCTTTCTCAATACATCAAAAACAGGCTAGGTAAGCCATTTTCTTTGCTTAGGAAACTATGAGTAAAATGAAAATAGAAGTTACCCCCTTAGAAGATTTTAAGCTCACAAGAATTTTTCCAGAATTATTTTCCCATAACTCCATTGATAAGCAAATCTCAGCTAGCAAGGACCAGGGAAATAAACAGGTCATATGAAGAAAGGTTGCAGTCAATGTGTACTATACCAGAAGCGTTCCAAAAACTTACAGGAAAATGGATTATAAGATAGGCTTATGTTCACTTGAAAGATAGTAAAATGTCGTTTCTTGTTTTTATGTATAGTTCAAGAACATTTTCATGACTGCTTATATTGTATAAACAACACTTAAATCAATCGCTGTGATTTTCAGCTACTTTTAATTGTGAGGTCCTCTTCATTTCATCACAGTGTTAAAAAGCTGATACAGAAATAGTTACTCCAAGTAAATGGTACACTGCCATAACTAATATACAAACAGAAAGCTTTGCAACTTGTGGCAAGGAAACTGAAGGCTGGAAAGATGACGACACATGTTATATACTGCTGAAACCCAAAGGAAACTGACTGACCTGAAGAAATTACCAACATGTACTTCAGTGTACACGTTCTAGTGTACAACCTGCGGCACTTTATGTTAGCATCATACTACACAGTCTTAATTTTCAAGTGTTCAGAATACAATTCTGTTTCGGGGTTTTTGAAGCTTTTCTAATTAGAAACAGACACGGGTATTAATTGCTGTAGTCCATAATTAAAGAATAACAACAATCACTGCCCATGGTGATTAGAACTTTGTGTACAGCAAACATTTTGCCAAAAAGTGAATAATCTTCTCATATTTGATTTTCCAACTGTTTTAGAATGATATAAGGGACATAAAACAAAAACAGCTTCCCCATATATTCATGTTTAGCCTGCATTTCAGCACTGTGATTTTATTCCTAAGACTCACAATTAAAAAAAAATAAGTAGTATTTCCCTAACTCTCTTATCTCTAAAACAACAGATTTGCAGATGAGGAATGACTACCAAAGGTAGCTTCGAAACTGTGAATCTGTAACTATATGTCTATACTATTACTCAGCTAAACAACACTGTATAACATTAAAAAATACTAAACATTCAAAAAGCATCATTTTTCACATTAGGACTCACAGTTATAAGTGTTGTTTCCAGAAAGGAATAACCCACAGAATCACTGTCTCCAATTGTCTGTCCTAAACGGTTTACTTCAGGTATCTTACCTGCTTTCTCAGCTACCTCTCAGTCAATGCATTTCCGATGCTCAGGTTTATTGCATTTTCTCCCACCAGTGTTCCCCATTCTACCTATCTCTTCCTGCTAGAACCTTAGATTACCTTGACACTCGTTTTTGAAACAGTTTCTGTCTAAATACCTTATTTCAATAGAACTGTTACATCACTTAGAACTGCTTGTTTGTTTAGTTATTTATTTATTATCATTTTATGATACAGTTAAAGAGGCTCCTGGGATTTCCCTTATCCCCTCCCCAAATCCCCTCCTCCACCTAGTTCCTCTATATCATTACTATAGTTCTTCATGCACAGTCATATGCCCATCATTGCGGGCAAGGACAATGGCAGAGAGTTCAGCATCCTATTGTCAAGATACAGTAAACGGTTTCATTGTAAGTCCATCTTTGTCTGGAAGTAGAGATGCATACTACATTGTATCCTCATATCTGGATATGTTAGTCTCCATTTCACAGTTACTGTACATCCCCTTAAATGAAAAGTCACAGTACAAAATCAACAATAGGAAGAAAAATAGAAATTTACAGTGCCAAGAAGTTAAATAACATGTTACTAGATATGACAGTCTCCATTACACAGCTACTATATATTCCCTTAATGAAAAGACACAAAACAAAAAAGAACTGCTTTTTTATACTTACGGCATCTAGATAGAGTAAAATGAGGATTATAGAGGCAGTCTGTGGCCAATGCTGTTTTCTGTATCAACTGGATGATTAGTTTTTTAAGATTATTTTAGGGTCCAGTACGGTAGCCAAGTAGCTGGACTCCTTGCCTTGTACATGCTGAGATCTCATACAGGACCCGATCAGTATCCTGGCAGCTCCACTTCCCTTCCAGCTACCTGCTTGTAGTCTGGGAGAGCAACTGAGGATGGCCCAAAATCTTTGGATTTTGCACCCTCATGCGAGACCCAGAAAAAGCTCCTGGATTTGGATTAGCTCAGCTCTGGTCCTTATGGCCACGTGGGGAGTGAATCAGTGGATGGAAGATCTTTCACTGGGTCTCTCCTTCACTCTGTAAATCTGACTTTTCAATAAAAATAAATAAATCTTAAAAGAAAGACTATTTTAAACCCCCAAGAGTATCCCTGAGTTTCACAGTGGCAGCATCAAGATCATTCAATGGCTGAAAATTATTTGCCATGAAAAATGTAAAATGTTCATGTTAATAATCCTCATGTTCTATTTCACATGATTCTGCATCCATAATCCTTCTACTAGTTTCGGCTCTGCCTTGTTTCCAGGGATAATCTCACTCAGCACCACTTCATAAATAGTTTCTGCCAACTTAACTTCAAGCACAATTCACCCACCAACTTATTGTCTGAGGACAACGTAAGTGTACAGACTTCTTAACAATAAAATGTGTAGCAGCCAGCACTGTGCTATAGGAAGTAAAGCTGCTACTCACAATACCAAAATCCCATTTGAGTCCAGCTGCTCTCTTTCTGATCCAGCTATTTCCAAATGAGCTTGAGAAAGCAAAGGAAGGTGACCCAAGTACTTAGGCCCACGCACCAATATGGGAGATCTGGAAGAAGCTCCTGGCTCCTACCTTCTTTTTTTTTTTGTCCAGACCTGGCCATTGCAGTCATCCATAGAGTGAACCAGCAGAAGATCTCTCTCTCTCTCTCTCTCTCTCTCTCTCTCTCTCTCTCTCTCTCTCTTTTCCTTCCCACTTCCCCTCTTCCTTCTTCCCTCCCTGTCTCTGTTTCCTCCCCTCTGCAACTCTGCCTTTCAAATGAATAAAAGAAATCTTTGACAAAATAATACATGATCAAAAATCCCTTGCAGGTCTTTCAGAGATTTCATGAAATAATGGAAACCAAGCACTCCACTATGTATGCTTTGCATGTAATGGGCACTCAATTGATACAAACAACTTTTTTCCTACTCTTACGCTAGCCTACATTAAATTCATCTACTTCATATACCCCCTACTCTCTGCTATTATTCCATATCACACATAGATGTCATGAGTGTGAGTTCTCATCTCAAGGTCCTATTAGCCTCAGAATCGACTGCAGTGCTTAGTGTTTACATGTGAAATCAATTTATTAGAGCAGGTATTCTTTATATTTGTTAGTGTAAAGATGTGTGGAAAAGAACAAGGCTTGATCTGTGTTGTCTGAGAAGTTGTAACCCTTTGGAACTATGAACAGAGAAAAGAAAAGCTAAATTTGCTAGGTCAACAAAATAAACATTCTTGAAATACTGAGATTTAGTGTGGCCATTCGGAGAAGCAATGTAATAATAACTAAGGTGATCATAAGAGTATTTATCAGAAACAATGGAAGATTTAGCCAGAATACAAATACAAACAAATCAAAAACATGAAACAGTATTTCCCTCTTACAACTAGAAAAATCAGAACTGCTTCAGACATAGTTGGATACAGGATCTTAACCTCATCTGATTTCTCCCTAGCCACATCTTTTCTTTCTCCTGATAGGATTTATTTTGGGAAGAATACCCTGCAAAGTACAAAGTTCAATTAAGCTACCCATCTAAAAAGAAACAAGACTGTGACGTCGCAGTCTTGTTTAGAATCCTTGCTGTTTGTTTTTGTCACATGCACACCACTGAAATCATTACTCAGGTAAGACACAAGAAGTAATCTGTAGGGTACTGTGACCTAGAGGCCACACCAAGCAGGCTTACTTAAACCAGATAGTCAGAAGAACATGCTTGGCAATAGTGTGTTAAGGTAGATGAAAGATAGAAGTGCTGCTTTATCATTTAAAATTTATACTACATCTTCAAAAATCTTTTTCATGTATTTATTTTCACTTATGTGAATAGAGAGAGACAGAAGTACTGCTTGTCTGTTGCTCCATACACCAAATACCTTCATCAAAACCAGGAACCCAGAATTCAATCTAAGTTCTCCAAGTTCTCACATGCCTGGTGGTGATTGAAGTCCTTGGATCACCAACTGGATTTTCCCAAGATGTATCTTAGCAGTCAACTGCAATCAGAAGTTGAGCAGAATCTCAAACTTGGTGGTCTCCCATGAGATCCAAGAATTGCAACAAACACCTTCCCTAGTGTGCTAATTGCCCACTCTACTTGCCACATCTTAAAGAAGAGACATTGATGACAATGGGATATTTTACATGAAAATAAACATGAGAATAGAAGGACAAAGACGAAAAGAAACTTGACCTATTTATGAAACAAGGGCAATCTCTAAATATAATTTCAATGGCATTATTATCTGGTCAAAAAGAACTAAGGAATTGGAAAAAGGAAAACTTCGTCTGAAATCTCTACATGATTATTCTTAGTTCTAAGCAAGATACATAACTGCTCAGAGCCTCAGGTATTTTACATATAAAGAGATGACATCATCATAAACACAATTTTACACCTAAAACTTATGGAGCAATTTCTGGAATAAAATGCTGAGTATAATTAGTAAGTGTTTTTTGGAAGCATGATAATGAGGGTGATCAAAATCAGATGAGTTTACTTTTGCAAAGCAAGACAGTGAAAGACAATCATTAGCTAAGATGTCAGCCTGTGCAGCTCCATTAACAGAAAGTCATTCCCCCTCTGGCACTGCACCTGCAGCTGGGGAGTCGCTGTCATGCCCCTGAATGACAGTGCTGAGTGGGGCAAATCAGAGAGCAGAGAGCCAATGTAGACTTAAAGTCTACAATTCAGAAGTTGGGTTTTTTTTCCAGAATAACTGAAATTATAATCTCTTTGGCTCTCCTTTGACAGAAAAATTGGAAAGAAAAAGAGGAAGAGACTCACGATTTAGTGAATTACATTTGCTACTGCCTTCATAGATCACCATATGTTCAGCATACACACAAAATCTATTTAATGCTCATTTTGTATGTGAGTCTCCAAGTTATTCTCATTTTACATATTTATATAAATTTTAGCATTTAGCTAATCCCTTTGAGTGATATAATTTTAAACCTTTTATGTCTCTAAGTCTCATTTGTTTAAATGACTTTATTTTTTCAAAATATTCCCAGTCATGGCTATTGCAGGATTATTCTCAAGCTATCTGGAACAATTTGCCACAACAGACACTCTTCATCAAATCAAAGACAAACATACAACAATTTCCATTTCATTAGCTGTTTATAAAACTGCAAGTAGCAGTTAAACAGAATGTGGGAAACTGAAAGGCACTATGATCATGGAGCTGTTTTACCACAGAGGTTTTAAATTTTTTTAACCTGAAGACATTCTATAAATCTACTTTTGACTAGGCCAAACTTAAATTTTAATTTTCCTTACTTCTAGAAATATATTGTTCTCATGTTAATTTATCCAGTGTCTTCTTCAAATACAGGGAAAAGAAGAAAATTATGTGTGTTACGTTAGAAAACATCATTTAGTGGGACTATCTGTCATATGAGTACATCTATTCCTAGAGTCAAAAATTGCATTTACTTTGTTTAGAATCCTGCTTTATGCTTACAGAATACATGGAATTACCTTTAATGGGAATGTGAAAAATCATCAAAACATTTAAGAATTCATTATTCAAATCATCTCAAATACAATTAACTCTAACTTAAGAGGAAAATAATCAAAATTTTTAAATTATTGGTATAATTGTTGAATTTTCTCCCAATAATCTATGCAGGTTTAATTTATTTATTTATTTTTATGTGACAGTTTCATAGGCTCTGGGAATCCCCCCACGTGAATTCCTCCACCTTGATGCAGTATTACAGTTCAAATTCAATCAAGATTCTTTCCTTGCAAACATATACCAAGCATAGAGTCCAGCTACTTATTGTCCAGATGGGTTGAACAGTTTCTTGGGGAGACCATTTCTGGTCCAAAGTTAGAGCTGGTAGAATATCATCCCAGTCAATTAAGAGTCCCAATATAACATCAACAGCAATTTGCGACATTATGGAATTGCAATATTATGGAATTGACATGGTTTTGAGTAACCAGTATGTTAAAAAAAAAAAAAAAAAGCAAGTCCTAACCACAACCTATGATTAGCTCATTGACATTTCAATTTTAGTTTGTATACAGGACCGGCTGCTATATACCTTAAAAGGGCTATAAGGTACCATTCAGCTGTCTTGTGTCTGTTTCATTTTAGTATTTAGCAATTTGTTGTGTTGAAGTATAATTTTGCTGATCTTGGCAGATTTTAGGATAATCTAGACTGGCTTGTAACTCTAACAAGACATTTGTCGACAATTAAGGTGCAGAACATTTTTTTTGGGGGGGGGGGTGTGCAGGAAAATCCCCAACACCATGGTGAGGAGTGACTAATCTTCGTGTCCCACCCAGCGAGGCAAGAGCCAACCCACGCCAGCTCTTTCCTGTCAGATTCCAAGCTCTACTTTTTGTTATTTGTCTATTTATTTTAGGTTTTTTTAGTTTGTATGATTGTTTGTTTGCTGTGAGGGGTTTTCGAAGCGATCCCGATGGTCATTGCGAGGAAGGGCAGGTGTCCAGAGGTGGAGCCAGGCTCGGACCAGAGAAAGCTCTCCTCCCTGGTCCCGAAGGACGTTTATTGTTCTTCTGTTTCTGCGGACCGCTCAGGGCTTCTGGTTGTCTTTCCGATGACGTTGGCTTCTGCACGGTAGTGTTAGACTTCTTCCATCCCCTGTGGAAGCTCTGGTTGAGGGTGGGTGTCCTCAGAGTACTCGGTCTCTGAGGGCATCCAATTCCCTGTGGCCTCCTTGGCAGTTGGGATATAGTCCTTGTTGCTTGTATTAATAGTTTGTGGTGAAGGTCTGGGAGTCTTCATGGTTGGGATCCAAGCTTCCTCCTTACCACCTGCTCCACTCTGGAGTGCCCCCCTGCTCCATGCACATGACCTCCTGTTAAGAGGTTGTCAGGATCACACCCGATTCCCCCCTCATGCATTGGTATAGTAGTTTTTCTATTGTTTAGTGCCGCTTTGAATCTGTTGTCTATGAATTACCAGATTGGATCTTGATAGGCTATATTGTACTTTTTCCTCACTCTTTTTATGGTCCTGAAAGACTTCCCTGCACTCCCCCCTCCATTACGGATTAACATAGCGTATTGAGGGTATAGTAGGTTTTACAATTTTTTGATGTAGATCTTAAGTATTCTGACATTAATTGTTGGTTTATAGATTATATCGCATTATCTTGTTGCATTGGATACAGGTTGTTAGAGATTTATGCAGGTTTAATTTAAATCTCATAAACATGAAGCTTACCAAGTCTGACACCCCAAATGCAAGCCCAGATCATGTTCATTTCAGTAGGTCACAAAATCTCATTTTGGTAGATACGCATCATCTGAGATAATGCCTTGATTAAAGTGACCCTACAGGGGCAAATGTGCATTTGGGCTTGGGAAATGAGCTTATCATTACTTCAGAAGAAGTGAAGCAATCAAGACTTCTATCATTCTCCCTCCCAAAGATCTTGAGAGGAAAAATTGCAGTTGTGGAGTTCCCATTAAAAGGGAATTGGCAAGAACAAAATACCATTAGCAGAAAGGAGATATTTTCTAGTTAAATATACCTACAAAGTAGCAGCAACCATTAAGATTGTTAGGTTTTATCTTCTTGAGGCAGAAATATTTTAAAGCATGCTTATAAATTTTGTCTCATCTCTGTTATCATCAAAAAATGTAGCAGATAGGGCTACAGAGAAACTGAGGCAAAAGTCAAGTTACAAGTGTTTAACCACACACATTTTTGCTCAGTTCTATACTACATCCTATTAAATGCAATGCACAAAGTGGGAGGCCCCTGAGAGGCAATGATAAACTGGGGGGTGGGGAGGAGACATTGACAAACCAGTCAGAAACCCTTAAAAAAGAACTGTGATGAAAGAGTTATAACGTAAAATTCAACAGAGACTGTGGGTAGTGCTAAGGCATCAAGATAGGAATGGCTGCGTTTGCTGCCTCTGCTTCATGAGCATGGCACATTTATTGAGGGTAATGACTATGCCCACCAGTGATGCCTAGCAGATACACATAGGTAATGCATATTTGTAAAGGCATCAAGAAAACCTCTGTTTTGCAAGCCCAGGTCTCCTAACCTTTGGCAGTACATATTCTTTCTTTTTATCTTAGTTTCTTTATCCTGAGGATTTAAGCAGAACAGTGTCACTTTCCACCTGTGACTAAATGCAAAATATTATGCATCAAATCATAGAGTGGAAACAAAATTAATTATGAATGAGAGCTGGTGAAGGACAAGAACAAAAGTATGTACAGACAGGGTGACATTTAAACAGACCTCTTGATTATATGCTTTATGTACAAGAAATAGAAAGATATTCTACGTCTAAGCCCTTAACACAGCAATGCTTAAATAACCAGCTTTGAAAGACTGACAATAGATTTTAGCTCTACCCCTGTGACAGTCTAACAATGGCACACACACAAAATAGTAAGCTGAAGACCCCAGTGCAATATTTGCATCTTAGATATCTTCTAAAAAGCTCTGTGAGCACAAAAGATGCCACTGCTGCTCCAACACACCAGTCTTTGATGTTTCCTCATCTTTACATCATAGAAGGAGCTCAAAGGGTTAATTAAAATTTAATGATATCGGCAGTACTTTGAAAAAGTTATGAACTTGGGTGAGATCAATCACTTCCTTGGACTGCCTGACTTCAAAGCAGACATTATGCAAAAGGAGAGGGGGAAACACTGCTCTCATTCTGAACTGAATTCATAAGCAAGGCTTCTCTCATTAGTGGTCTGCACATGGAGGAGAATCCAAGTTCAAACTAAAGAGGTGAGATGCCAAAAAGTGGTTAATCTAAAATGTTAAGTCTTTGATGCTGTTCATATCTATGTTTGAGTGAACATGTTACCAAAAGCTTTGCAACACCTAAACACCCTGAATCAGGAAACTTGAGATTACAGGGGGGATAAACAGATTTCTTTTTCCCTTTATTTCTGCTTTTGGAATTGCATTTTGTTTGCCTGGATTTAGCAAAAAAAAAAAAAAAAAAAAAAGAAGCAGAAGCAGAAAGAAACAAAGAAAACACAACTAATTAGCATGTTTTCTCATTTTCAGTGGCATACTACAGGTTGAAATACAAAATGACTAAAGTACACTTCTGTCACAATGTGTCTCTGAGGTCTTTTCCCACCTCTGTATCACGACCAAAGTTCCCTAATAACAGTTTAATTTATCCTCTGAAATTTGTGTACATGTAAAGAGAAGTGAAGCTTTTTTCCCCCAATAAATGGAATTTCATCTTTTTTTCAGACACCTTATTATATTTCATATGAGGTTACAGCCTGAAGGGGATATGGACATGATGTCAACACTCATATGTAGAGGAGAAAATCTCTTCAGAAATGAGAAAATGGAAGAGGGAGAGAAGGAATTTTCCCTGTTGGTTTACTTCCCAGTGGCTGCAACACTTCTTACTGCCTTCCCAGGTGGCTACCAGGCAGTTGCATTTAGTGTATAGCAATGAGTGTTCATTTAGTGGGGCTTAACCCCATTGTGTCACAATGCTGACCCCACAGTCCATGTTCATTCATGGACATTCTCAGTCTCATTTAAAACCAGCAGTCAACATTGTTCCAAGTGCACATGCTTTATAATTTCCACAGAGTTAAGTTTTTGAAGCATTCAATTATTTACATTATCCACTTTTTTTATTCAAAAAAAATATGACTGTGCCAGAGTGACTGTGTTTGAATTTTTCCTCTGATCCCAATTCAACCTTCCTGTAAATCCAAAAACAGGGAGTCTTCAGGTGATGGCCAAGCTGGCTCCCAGTCACTCCCCAAGGGTACCCAGACTTGCACTCCACACTGCCAAGTTGGGCCTAGTCCAGCCCGCCTGGTATAAGCACATGGGAATTAAACTAGCAGGTGGAAGATTTGTGACTCTCCATGGACATAAATAAAATGGAACTAAGATCTTAGAAAGAAGACTAATTGCCCTCTTCCTTTTGTCCCTCTGTTTTTTTTTTCCAACTGTCATGCACAGCTGAATAACTATACTTCTGATTATATCTACTTTTACTCTTCATGAGAAATTTTGAGGCTTTTCTTCTTTGACTTCTCACTTAACACACAGAAAAATGATAAGCAGACAAAAGCTATTCTGAATAGTAACGGGAAATAGCACAAAGTATGTGCCATGTTGGACAGACTCGGGGGTATGAAGGAGAACACGAGAGTGCATAGGTATTAATGTTCCATTGCATAAAGAGGATGGGCCACATGAAGAAGAAGGACTTATCTAAGTAAAGATGTGGGACAGACAAGAAATGAGACTAATGAACACCCAAGCAAAGAATATTCCAGCCTAAAATAGCCACATAAAGCAATAAAGGACAGGACGGCTGACAGGTTCAAGTTAAACGACAGCTGGGATGATGCAGGAAGCAATGAGAGATTTTAGACAATAGGTCTCTGTATCAATATACATTATAAATTGTCTTTAGTGCCACAATTTTATATTAGTCCTTTTAGTTTATTTTTTCAATTTATTTTTATTTGAAAGGCAGTGTTACAGAGAGAAGGAAAACCAGAAACAAAAAGTTTCTTTCTGCTGTTTCACTCTCCAAATGTCTGCAAGGACTATATTGCAATCTATGTCATAAGTCAGGAAAGCCTATGGGTCTCCCACATGAGCTCAGCAGTCCAAGGACTTGAGACATCCTTCACTGTCTTTCTGGGTCATAAACAGGGAGTGAGGGCAGAAGTAGAGCAACCAGGACATGAACCTGTTGAGCCATGGTGCTGTCCCCATTTCTGCATGGCTTTTCTTGGCAACAAAACAAATAACCCTGTGAAAAAATGGGTGAAGAAAATGAATAGAGCTTTTTCAAAAGAAGAAATTCGAATGGCTAATAGGAATATTAAAAAATGCTCCCTAGCCATCTGGGAGTTATAAATGAAAATCACATTGATATTCCACCTAGCTCCAGTGAGACTGGCCTACCTTCAAGAATTCCACTAACAGCTGCTAGGTTGATGTAGGAAGAAAGGTACCCTCCTCCCTTGTTGGTGGGAGTGTAGGTTAGCACAGTCTCTATGAAAGTCAGTATGGGGAGAGCTAAGAGAAAATTCATCCTCCACATGACCCAGATTTCCCACTTCTGGGAATGTATCCAAAGAAAATAAAATCTGCATATGAGAAAGGAATCTTTAACCCTAATTTTACAGTAAGTAGCACAATCTACAATAGCAAAGACATGTAAACAACCCAGGTGCCCATCCAAAGAGGAGTGGTTAAAAAAACTGTGGTACATCTACTCCATGGAATACTACTCAGCCTCTAAAAAGAATGAAATTCTATGATTGGCAACCAAATGGTCCAACTGGAGGCCATTATGCTCAGTGAAATAAGTCAGTCTCAAAAAGGACAAAGAGCATATGTTTGCTCTGATATAAGGCAACCTACAAGCGAAGTAAAAGATCAGTATCCCTTTCAATACTGTTTTGCTGCAACTCATGGGTTTTAATATTTCTGTTTTAATTTTCATTTCTTCAAAACAGCTTCTTTTCTTAAATTCTTCACTGACTCATACATCATACTTCAGCATCATTCTCTCTAAGAGGGTTTTTTTCATTTCTTCATGGACATATTGGTCATTCAGTAGCATGTTATTTGACTCCATGGTAAAGTAATTTTCTAAAACTTTATTCCTTTTTGACTTCATTTTATGGCTTTTCATTTAAGGGGATGTATAAATAACTGTGTAATAGAGACCATCACATGTAGATGTGAAGTTATAATTTGATATGCATCTTTACTTCCAAATTAAATATGGACTACCAATGTAAGTGTTAAATACATCTTAACAATATGATGCTAGACTTTCTGCCATTGTCCATACCTACGGTGCCAAGATATCCTTAAACAGCAGAATGATGGGCTTACTACTGCTTATGTAGGAGTATACTATTGTAATAATATAAGGAAAATTAGTGGAGGCTGGCAGATTGGGAGTGGGGCAAGGGAAATCTGAGAGCCTAAGGAACTGCATCATTAACATAAAATAAAATAAAATAAAATAAAATAAAATAAACCATGCCTTTCCAACTAATGTGTTCCTAATTATAATTTTATCCATGCTTTTCTTAACATGAGTTGCAAATATATGCCAGGATATATATTTCTACAAAGACAAGTCACAGCATAGGACAATACAAATAAACAAATAATTCAAGCAGGGGATTTTGATAATGACATTTAAGATGATTTTACAAAGGAGTTTATAAATCCATCTGTGATTGAAAACTAGGTATCGCACACGCATTATCAAGCCATATCTGAACTCAGAGCTTGTGTTCCATCACACATCTCTTTTGCTGGTACTGATTTTGTACTAAAAATCATACGCCTGGCAGATGAGATAATACAAATTTGATGACAGAACAGGAGAGGGTTTTTATTTGCTATGATTAAAGTTTTGGTTTATTTGTGCATCAGAATTTATTTCACATTATCATTTGTCTCCATCTTGATCAGGGCAGAAGTGACTCCACAAGCAGAGCATTTAAGAAACGTTTCACTTCTCATTGAGAATAAATTAGCTTGCTATATGTGAGGCAACTTTATTAACAGCAAATTATGCTGCATTTTACAGGAAAAAATAAGACAAGTCTGTTCAGGTTTGACCACTTAAGACTCTTATCTAATTTCATCACATGACACTTTCACAGTTTCCATGTTTGTCTTTAAGAAAAAAAAATATCTTGAGTTTATAACTTAAAAAAAAAAACTCGTTTCCCTGGGAATAATCAAGTCAAATAGATGACAATTTGAAATTTGTATATTTATTCAAACTATGTTCTTAAAATCAATTTCTGCAATTTGAGATTTACTTTTCCTGCCTTATTTTCACTGTCTATAATATCCAAAAATTAAGATTCTTAGATGTTATAATAGAGATAGAGGTTAAAGAAAGAATAAATCTCCAATATCCAACTCCTGGGAGCACAGGGGGAGAATCCTGAAGGTGCTCATCAGTAGCAAGCCCAATGATTGAAGCATCTAACTCAGAAAGCCCAACCAGAGATAATGGGAGTGTAATCAGAGGAGAGATCAATCAGGAGAGACAGAGGAGATGAGGTGCAAAAAAAATGATGGCAAAATGAGGAAATGAGGGTTTTAAATTTACAAGGCTCATGAGCAAGGAGGAAAATAGAAGGAAGGGAGGGGGGGAAAGGCAGAGTCCTAAAGCTAGAAGAGAGACAGGGAACAGAAAGTTAGAAACTGACATGCAGTCACCAGTGTTATGAAAAAGGCAGGTTTTATAAAATCACATTTACATTGACACAAGTGGGTAGCACAGCACAGACCATAAGAAAGATGTGCTCTCTTTCCCATCCTCATTCCCAGTAGGTAGCATGTCAGTGCTCCAGTCATACCTTCCCTCTGCCACTCTGTTTCCAGAGTTTAAAACAGGTTAATATGTATATAACATGTTTTACCCGACCAATGAACTAAAGCAACTAATACATTTGTAATTGAATCCAGATCACACCAAGTAGTCTAAAATGTTTACTATTTCAAGCTAACAAGATGCTTAAAACAGTGAAGTTATCACTTTCCCTAATTCACAAATATTCTATTTGTAATCTCACATGGTTTCTTTCACGAATGAATAACAAAAACAGAACTTATTTTTTAAAGATTTTTTTTAAATTCAATACTATGTAACATAATCTTTATTTTTCATTGCACTTGCACCCTGACTCTAGGGTTTAGTAATTCAAAAGCCTTCATTTAAAACTCTTGAGAGCTCTGTATCTTCTCCTTAGAGTACAAAAATATCAAAAATTACTTTTCATCAACTTTTTCATAAGAGTCTAATCTTTCACTCTTCTAATCACTCCTGTGTAGGTTATGTAAATGTCAATCTAACAGGATTTAAATTTCAGCAGAAGTCTGACTTTGTGTTGTCTTATCTTTACATGTGAGCATTTACAGCATAGTTACATAACATAAGCATTTTATGAACCAGTAAATGAATTCCAATCCCAGGAGCATACCCAGCTCTTAAGCACAAGTGGTCTTGCCACAACCAAGGGAGGCAGGTAAAACTATGAAGAGCAGAAGTGTCAAACTCAAAGAGATCAAACATGTTCATACAGACAGCGGGCAGCAGGTAACTTTAGTGCTTATCTTTCACTTAGAAAATCAACTTTTTACTCTTAACAGCATCTTTTAAATAATTAACTTCCTGAACATTGATCCCATAACAAATCCACATGGAGGAATTCACTGTTAAAAGCCTAACAAACATGTTTCAGTGACATTCTGTGTTAGATTTCCTTAGAATTAGGTACCATTTAACTCAGTCTCTACTAAAAGGAAGTAGAAGTCATAAGCCCTAGAAGAATCATCCAATAATCTAATTCCAGTTTGTATTTCTCAATACCCCTGAGAACAATTGTAAGAGTTGGTACTGTCACCCTATAACCATTTTAAGGTTTACAGCAGTTGGTTCTGTATAAACTAAAATTGAGATGTCAATGGAGTAGTTACAGGATGTGGTTAAGAACTTGCATTTTCTAACACATTGGTCACTCAATACCATGTCAATTAACTTCATGATATTGTAAATTTTCATGTTTCTTCCTGTTGTTGAATCTGTATTGTGGCTTTTCATTGGAGGGGGATGATTGTCTGCCAGCTCTACTTTCAGACCAATGATGGTCTGCCAGTGAAACTGTTGAATTTATCTGGACAGTGGGATGCTGGACTCTCTGCATGGTCCATGCCCACAATGATGGAATTATGACTGGTTATGAGCTGTACTATTGTAACAATATGGAGGAAATCAATATAGGGGAAGGGCTTGGGGAGGGGTTGGGAGAATCCCAGTACCAATGGAACTGTGTTAAAATGGAGACAATATGAGGTAGAGCTTCTACTCTCCTAACAATCCTTGTCTGATTTTTTTTAATCGCTGCAGTGTATCAGTGGTAATTGAAAGATTATTTTCTACAACTTTCTCTTTTTTCTGTCAAAATAAATGTAGTGATGATATTTTGTTCAGAAAAGTTGAAAACTTTAAAGTTGTGTAAAGTAACAGCAGGTGAAGATTAAGATGAGAAAATGTGCTTTGTTTGGTAAATTGTTATTTTCCTTTGGATATTTATGCTTTAATTAACCTTTTCATGGATGCTAAAATAGACCAGACAATATTAGCAACAAATAAAAAAATCATAATAAACACTGGCAAAGACATGGGGGGAAAGTACCCTAATAAACTGTTGGCGGAAAGCAAATTAGTACTAACAATATGGAAGACAGAGTGGAAAGTCCTCTGAAATCTCAAAACAGATGTACCATGTGACCCAGCCATTCCATTCCTAGTCTAAAACAATGAAATGCAATCAGCATAAGAAAATGAGTTATGCATACACCAAAAATTCGTAACAGTTCAACTCAAAATATATATGGAATTGCCCCAAATGTCCATCAACTGGAGAATGGATAATTTCTATATATGTATGTATGCATTCCTGCGTGTATGATTCAATGTGTATATATATGTATGATATATCTATATACACATATGACCAGACACAAAATGGAGCATTCCTCAAATGTAAAAGAGTGAAATCCTGCCTTATGCAACAAAATAGTTTAATAGATCACTATTTCAATAAAATAAGTAGTTCCAAAAAGATGTACATTATATGTTTTACTTCAATTTGTGGTACGGTACCAACAACCAAAACAAAGTAACATATGTGAGCAAGGCTGACATTTTAAGATCTTATTACAGTTTATAGCCATTGTCTAAACACTTGAGGAATAGTGGTTTTTCTACTTACTACTTGTTGAAGAAATAGGCGAAGGAAATGAACAGGCATTTTTCTAAAGAACAAATTCAAATGGCTAATAGACATATGAAAAATTCTCAGGCTCCCTAGCTATTAGCAAAATGCAAATAAAAACCATATTGAGATTCAACCTAACAACAGAGTGAGTGGGCTACATTCTGAAATATATTATCATCACCTGCAAGTGAGGATGTAGGATGAAATATACCCTACTTTACTGCTGGTAGCAGTGTAGACTACTACAGACATGTGGAAGTCAATATGGAGAATGCTCAATCAACTGAAAATTGATTTGCCATAGGACTATTATCCCATTCCTAGGAATATACGCAGAGAAGGTGAGATAGGAACACAAAAAAATCTACTTGCATTCCTATATTTATAGCAGGACAATCCACAATAGCAAAATCATGGAAATAACCCAGAGGCTCATTTAAATAGGAATGGGTAAAGAAATGGTGGTGCATCTACTGCAAAGAATACTACACAGCCATTGAAAAGAATGACATTCTACATTTGCAACAAAATGGTCCAACTGGAGAGCATTACGCTCAGTGAAATAAGCCCGTCTGAAAGGGCAATTACCATGTTCTTTCTTACATAAGACAACCTTCATGCAAGATGAGAAACAAATTGATACACAAGTTAGAAAATATATACACACATTCTCATAGATGAACTATGTGATGGAGACTATCATACCATGTAGTAAAGATATATTGCACTAGACGTCTCTACTACTGAATAAAACAAGGACTCCTAATGAAAAAGTTGAATATACCCTGACCATTCAATAGCAGTTTTTCTACCATTGCCTATACCAACAGTGCTCTGATACGCTTAAATATCAGAATGTTAAACTTGTAATTATTGTTAAAGGACTATGCCCCTGTAATGGGGAGACATGGTGGGAGGAGATAATGGAAAGTGAAGTGGGGAGGGAGAAACTTAACTTATAAGCGGAGTCATGAAAAATAATTTAAAAACAACTCAAAAATAAAGAAATGAGAAACTAATACTATATTGTCCCTGACCTCAACAGAAACTTTGACCTTTCTCTAGAACAGCATGCATCTTTCCAACAGCACAACAGATCCCAAACATCAGCTCCTCTTTTGCCAGACCAAGGAGAAAACATTGCAGGCTGTACATATTAATGGTGCGCAAATTGTATATTGCTAGTTTGCCACATGTCTTCAGATGCCAACCCTTTGATATCCTTAAGGATACTATGAAACAATGCTGAATATTAAGAACAAAGCATGAATATGTGTGTTCAAATTATGAACATGTGATACATATTTGCTAGTTAGCACTTATATCCCTTTTAGGATAAGGGTTCAATGAGTGAAGCCTAGAAGGAGTGACCTCCTCTCTGGCCTTACCTTCCCTAGAGTTTTACAGTTCAACACATTCCTTTTCCAACAATAGCAATAGTAATACTGATAATCCAGTTCTACAGCTTTTGCCCCAGAACAGTTTGTATACATCAATATATTTCATGTGATAGCTAAATAAATTCTGAGCATCATATGTTTCCTTTGCCAGTGTTGTTATTAGTGTTTGAGCAGAAGTGCCAGCAAAGAATAAAATCCAACCAAGCCACATTGACCACATTAGACATTTGAGGTCTACAAAATGGCAACAAGATCATTTTTATTCATTTGCAGAATCCAGAAAATGTCAGTCCATACATACTCCTACACAGATCACAGTAATTCAAGAGATATATCAGAAAAGATGAAGTCACTTTGGTTTAAACTAAAAGAGAAGAACCTTGCCCATTAGGTACTTTGTCCTAGAGTGAGTTCAGTGTGAATCCTGCCTGGCTTCCATGGGATAAACTGCAAGGTCAGGATTTCTGTGTTCCTTTGAATCTTTGCCAAGGAGAATACAGTCGAGGTGGCAGCCTACACCACAACTGCAGAAGGTATTTCTTCTCCTGGTCTCAACGGGGCATCCTGCTCTTGCGCATCACACGTAGGGCAGAATGATGTTACCAAATATCCTCACAGGTTTGGGTTTATTATCTACAATTTGATTGAATCATCTGATACTGCTTCTAGAGGATGTATAAAGTCAAAAGGTTAAACTCTCACTGAAGTATTCGGGTGATTAAAAATAGTAACATGAGTTCTGTTATGTGCTGCATTCTGTGATAGCTATACAGGATTAAACGATGAGCTGTACAAGCATTAATTAAATATCCATTTAAGAAAAAACAAACTGGAAATGTAAGTAGGTAAAGAATTAAGAAGCCCATGTCAACATAGACACAGAGGACCACAGTTTCATGGTAGTTAATCCGAACCCAATGTTTTTTTTTGTTTGTTTTGTTTTTTTAAAGATTTTATTATTATTGGAAAGCCGGATATACAGAGAGGAGGAGAGACAGAGAGAAAGATCTTCCATCCGATGATTCACTCCCCAAGTGAGCCGCAATGGGCCGGTGCGCGCCGATCCAAAGCCGGAACCAGGAACCTCTTCCAGGTCTCCCACGCGGGTGCAGTGTCCCAATGCATTGGGCCATCCTCAACTGCTTTCCCAGGGAGCTGGATGGGAAGTGGAGCTGCCGGGATTAGAACCGGCGCCCATATGGGATCCCAGGGCGTCCAAGGCGAGGACTTTAGCCGCTAGGCCACGCCGCTGGGCCAGAACCCAATGTTTTAAAAAAAATTTTTTACCCAGGATATTAAAACCTAAATATCCCTTTCTTTTTCTGGAGCAATTCAATCAATACAGTAACATGCCTGATTGAAGTAAAATATTTGAAAGAACACTTTTCAGTATGGTATAAAACAAACACAATTTACAAGTAATGTCGTAGTTTTAGCATAAGTTCAAACTGAAGCTTTAGCTCCAATTTTATAGCAAAATACATGAGAGGCATAATAGCTCAATATATATGATGGCATATTTTTACAAAATAACTATCTACCTCTACACTCGTGCTAAACTATAAAAATAGCATCTTTCTGTCAAAATCTCACATTCTATTTAATGATATAAAACCTTTCACAAAATGAAAATACCTTCTTTTCATTACCAGCAAACTCATTATATCATACCTAAAGAGTGTCTTCAGTATTAAATAAACGGTCAGAATACATTTGGTTTCTCCTGAGTAAATGCTAAAAAACTGAAATTCCTTCTGCAATATTTAATTCATTGTTATCTCAGTTACCAAGATAATATTTCATTAACGAGACATGGAGTGAACTGTGTGTTCACTCCAAAGAGAGACAAATAACACTTAAAAGACTGTGCATTAGGAAATGCATAAATATTAATAGGAAGGTTAATATCTCATCGGAATGGCTCCAATAGTTAAACTATAAAACATATTTCCATACATATTTATAATGTATTTTTTAAAATAACATTTTATTTATATTTGTTTAGTTAGCTTTTAATATTAAAAGTGATGAAATATTTTCATGAATTAATTATGTTAATTATGGTTAATATTAATATGCCCACAGGTTTAATACTTGGGGAACTCCTCAGAATCTCAATAATGTTAAGAAGTCATCACAGCCAATTAATGGGAACTAGGTACTGCTACACACTAATCAGAGAATGCATTTTCTAAATACAAGACCTTAAGATATGAGGGGGCTTCAGAATGTTCATAGAGAATCAAAAATAAAATTTATTTTACTGGGAAAAAAGCTTTAAAATCCAGATAGTTTTTATTCAGAGTATTTCATGAGAATTTTGAATAACTCATATTTTCCTGAAATGATCCATGTTCATGAAGATCCATATAACCTTTGAATGGAAATATATTGCACTTTGGTTTTATAAAACTACTTGCCCTCATCCTTTTAAGTTTTCTCAGGATAACTTAATTATACAGGGCTTTACTTCATGTCAAGTGCCTTAAGGATGTCACATGCACTAATTGTGGTGATCCTCATAACACCATATGGAAGAATGTTACTGTATTCAACATTTTCTTATCTGCATCTGCTTGGACTAGAGTCGGCACTCAGGTAAACCTGCACCTGCACATGGCCCTATCTACATCAATGTGCCTTACAAGATAGCAAAACAGCTCCAGCCACCCTACAGAGGTTTATACAGAGTGCTTGCAGAGTTCATGAGTGTTATTCAACCGTCCTAACAACAACAACAAAAACCTGGGAAAAATATCTACTTTCCCCTCTCATATTTATTAAGGAAAAAAAAAATCTGAGTTTCAAGACTAGCTTAAGGATAATAAAATTAAGAAGGAATTGAGCCAAATGTGAGTACTTAACAAAATTAATAAAGAAATGTAAGAAAATGGATTAGCGTCAGGATGGGCACAGGGTACTAATGATATACTTCATCACCAGTGAGAAATTATCTAACTTAACTTGAAATTTTGAGAGAAGATGAGGGAACCTACAAAATCTCTGGATTTTTAATCAATATATGCTTATCAGGTGACCGAGGCGGATATACTCAAACCTTCACCTGGAGATAACATTTATTAAACATTTATTAATCTGGAATGTACAGATGCTTATATGTTTTGATTACAGTGCTTCAAGATCCAGCATTCATTTCATATCTTACCACAAGAGAGCTTTCCCTGTCCTCACCCCCACTTTTAGACATACTCACTCTTATAAACTGGAGAACCCTGGAATAAGATGCTGGTTTTTATTGTTGTTGCTGTGGAGTGTTGTCACAGCCCTCAAAGTCAGTGTAGCTTTCAGTGTTTCTATTAGTTATTGATTGTTTATCTCTGCTGCAACTCATTGCTTTATCTCATTTAAAAGTAATCCAAGGTCTTCCGCCCAAGGTGTTCTCATACATGCTACATTTTTATGAATTATATCATTGACACAAGGAGTTTAACTGATTTGTTTAAGGTGAAAAAAAAAATCTGTAAGTACTGGAGTCATGAAAAACACACATTTTATCTTTTCCAAAAATCCCTAGACTTAACCACTGAACTATAAATGGGTGGGGGCAAATGGAAGTTTAAAAAAAGAGGGTAGAAGAAACACAAAAAAGTGCTAATACTGAGAAAAAAAAGTCCAAAAACATGGAGGAGAAAGAATGAAATCTGAACAGATAAGTAGTAGAAGAGTTAGCAAACAGTTTTCCTGTCTAGGTATTCTATCATGAAGAAGCTCCTGTGTATTAAGTAAAGGGTAGGTCCCTGCGCTGTAGCCTAGCAGCTAAACTCCTTTGTCTTGCATGCCCAGGATTCCATATTTGCTCCGGTTCTAATCCCAGCAGCCCTGCTTCCCATCCAGCACCCTACTCGTGGCCTGGGAAAGCAGTGGAGGACAAACCAAAGCCTTCAGACCCTGCACCCATGTGGGAGACCTGGAAGAGGCTTTGGCCCCTGGTTTCAGATTGGCTCAGCTCCAGCCTTTGTGGCCTCCTGGGGAATGAATCAACAGACAGAAGATCATCTTCTCTTCTCTCCTCATCTCTATATATCTGCCTTTCCAATCAAAACAAACAATTTTTGAAAAAAGAAAAATGAAAGGCTAGCAGGGAGTGCTGGCCTGACTTTTCATTTTGGGGACAATGATGTCATCAGTGAGGTGGGGATCTATATTTAGACACCATTTGATAAAGTTTGCTTTATACTTTGACAATATACTCTGCCAGTGAAGCAAACTGTGTGTGTGTGTGTGTGTGTGCTAAGATTTATTTATTTTGATGCTTTTTTACATAGTTAATTAGGGTGATAAGGGCCAAGGGCTACAGGAAGGTGGGTGACACCATTATTTCCACATTCTCTTTTTTCCTTTCTGTATCTGGGGAAAAGGGAGATAAGGGAAGAAGCCACACCCAGCCTCCCAAATGCCTCTGTACCTTTGATGGAGGACAGACACTCAATAGAACCCATGGTCCCCAATGTGGGGCATGCTCTGAGGGTCCTGCTCAAGAGGTTTTGAAAGTTTGACAGTTCTGAATTGCTGCCAATCTTTCCACTCCAATCACAATGAAAGCTCTCCAGAATCCACTGGTGAATGTGATCCATCTGCAAACTGAGTTTTAGATATGTTTGGAAACCTGGAATTATTCTTTTTAATTTTTAAAATATTTATTTTTATTGGAAAGGCACATACACAGAGAGAAGGAGAGAGAGAAAGATCTTCCGTCTGCTGGTTCACTCCCCAACTGGTTGCAATGACCGGCGCTGAGCTGATCCAGAGCCAGGAGCCAGAAGGCTCCTTCTGGTCTCCCACTTGGGTGCTGGGTCCCAAAGCTTTGGGCCATCCTCTACTGCTTTCCCAAGCCACAAGCAGGGAGCTGGATGTGAAGTGGAGCAGCTGGGATATGAACCTGTACCCATATGGGATCCTGGTGCATGCAAGGCAAAGATACTAGCCACTAGGCTACCACGCTGGGCTCTGGAGCTTATTTTTAAAAACAGGAATAATCTATGAATAAAAACTGTTGCTTTTCTTCAGCATAAATTCATGCTTTCCTTATTTACCATATTGTTTCAATATAACAAATCTGGACATACTTATAAGAATTGTTATGATCTCCTGTTCCTTGATCTTAATTATACAAAAACAGATGAAGGACTCTGTCTCATCTCGGGATTTTAAAGAACTAGCATTCCTCTCTGAGTCTGGCAAGAAATTACAATGTGTTGCTCTCCAAGGTATATCTTTTTAGAATATAGAAAAGTAAAATAAACTTTTTCTTTCTTCATTTATTTGAGAAGCAGAGAGAGAGAGAGAGAGAGACAGCCTCAAAGACAGACATTCATTCATCTTCTATGTACTAATTTACTCCACAGATAACACCAGTCAGTCTGGAGCAGGCCATTATCAGAAGCCATCAACTCCTTGCTGTTTCCCATATGTTGACAGGGACCGAACAACTTGGGTCATCTTCTGCAGCCTTCAGAGGCCACTGGCAGGGAACTTGATCTACAAACCAACAGCCAGTACTGTGACTCTCAGATACAGCGCCCCAGTGTGGCAAAGGGTAGGTTAAAGTGCAATGCCACAAAACTTCTTAAAACAGACCACTGACACGAATGTTATTAAAGAAGTTTGCATAAAACATTACAGGGCCCGGCGACGTGGCCTAGCGGCTAAAGTCCTCGCCTTGAATGAGCTGGGATCCCATATGGATGCCGGTTCTAATCCTGGCAGCTCTACTTCCCATCCAGCTCCCTGCTTGTAGCATGGGAAAGCACTCAAGGGCGGCCCAAAGCTTTGGGACCCTGCACCCACATGGGAGACCCGGAAGAGGTTCCTGGTTCCAGGCTTCGGATCGGCACAGCACCAGCCGATGCGGCTCACTTGGGGAGTGAAATATCGGACGGAAGATCTTCCCCTCTGTCTCTCCTCCTCTATGTATATCTGACTTTGTAATAAAAGTAAATAAATCTTTTAAAAAAAACATATTACAAAAATGTCTTTGCATACAATGTCCTTTTTGACTGAAACAAACTCACTTCAAACAAATGCATGAAACTGTAATTCCTCCCAGCTCCATCCATGAACTAAGCAAGGTCTAAGAACTACTTTGCTCATTTTACTTCTTGTGTCATATTTTTTCACTTGGAATTGTCAAACATTCAATTTATAATCCAGTGATAATTTTAAGTCGTCTACCTTAATTATAAAGGTGGAAAACTATTGCCAACCTCATTAGTTCAGCAACAATTCGTGCTGCAAAAAGGGAACCAACTTGAGATTAAAAAGCATCTGCTTAAATAGACATGATAAATAACATTTTATAAACATGAATCTTTTATTCACATTTTCTTCCAATCTGCTACTAGTTGCGATGTAAATGTCTTTAAGACACAGCGATTAGAGATCATCAGACTTTCACCAAGATTTGCTTGGAACACAAAGGCAAAGGCTGGTGGCAGAAGCCAGATGTTTAAGGTGGAAAAAGATTGTAGCAGCTGTTGACAGTGGGAGTCTAAAACCGAGGGGCAACAGGAAAGTGGCAAAAAAAAAAAAAAATCAGAGCTTTTATTGGCTTAAGATAAGCTGAGTTTCTTGCAGACCATTTCAAACCTTCTTCAGAAACAAACAAACAAAAAAAAAATGCAGGGGCTCAAAGCTCTGGGCATCCTCAACTGCTTTCCCAGGCAACAACCAGGGAGCTGGATGGGAAGTGTGGCTGCTGGGATTAGAACCTGTGCCCATATGGGATCCCGGCGTGTGCAAGGTGAGGACTTTACCTGCTAGGCTGCCACGCTTGGCCCTGAATTTTGATAAATAATTCTTTCTATTAGATGCAGGAGAGACTGTCAAAATACACTGAAAAAAAATTATGTGATCATTGCCCTCTCAAATTAATTTCATGTATAAAAAAATAAAATTATCTGAGACAGACTAATGTACTTTAACAAAATAAACACATTTAACTGGTTTACTCTATCAGTGTCAAGAAAGCACAGCTTAAGAGGTTGACATCAGTAACGCATGCATAATTTTCAGTTCTTTCCCACAAGTGTATTAAACAATCAAAGAATGATGTTCATGATAGAAACTGCCTCGTTTTTTTTTTTTTCATCTAATGTTTCAGACAATGCAATGTTTCCTCAACCCACAAAGTCATCATAAGGAATGTCACCTAGGTTGACAAAATTCTTTTTAGTTATCGCAAAAATATTTAATATCAACAAAAATTTTTTGGAACGCAAAGAAAGAGGAAATGTCCACCCACTGATTTTCTCCCTAAAAGCTCACATGGGCCACAGATGGACTAGTGCAGAAATAAAAATAAGCGTGTCAGTTCAGGGTTCTTACTTAAGTGGTGGGCATCCAGTTAACTTTAGTCATTGCTGTTGCCTCCTAGAATCTGCACTAGCTCGAACCTGAAGCTGGGAATTGGAGCCAAGTATCACACTTACGTTTTCTGTTGTAGGACATGGCTATTTAGTCTGACGACTGGTCATCCCAAATGAAATCTGTCTTTAAGACAGCACTGTGATTCATATATTTTTAAAATTCTAATTGTTTAAGTAATACATGCTTTGAATAAAACCCTCCTTAAAATAATGCTATTTTCTTAAGCTACACCTATATTTCTTAAACCCAATGGCAGTTTATTCCTAAATCCTTTACTTAATGATAATTGCTTTAATATTTGCCAGAGGAACATGTTAAAATATTAATAAATCAGGAACCTATACTTTGACAGTGAGTCACTTATATGAACTTTCAGTTCAATCACACACAAAACCCCTCTAAGATTTAATATAAATACGGAAATGGAAGCAGACACATTATAAAAGAAGAAATATCCAGACAGATATTTTCTTCAGTCAGCGGCGGCAACTCCAATGAAAGCAAATATAAAGGTAGTACTAGTGAAAATTAACCAGAAAATTTAACAGAGATGAGAAAGCCTTCAGTTTAAACCCTTCAATGGCTTCAATTTGTCCTTTTCTCCATATTAAAAATTATTAAAAATTAGTTCCTTTTAACCAAAAAGAATATAAAGCACATTTTCAACATTTCATTACAGAAATAATATATATCATTATCTGAGAAGAACATATGTAAAACATTCAAGATTTTCTCCATATAACCACTACGGATTTAAGGATTACCGAAGAAGATATTAGCAGTCTGTTGAAAACACACAAATGTAAAACACAAGTGCTATTCTTATTGGTCCTGTAATTACATAACTGATATGATTTTACATAATTTATTCAGTACAGCAAATGAAATAATTTAAACAATCCTCAGGCTAATGTAACGATTGCACTTTCATTTGTAATTCATGAACATTCAGGTCGTTTAGATAACTTTCTTTTCAGTGTTCAAACACCAGCCTGTATGTCTCAGCACTTCCCACACCGTCCATTTCCTGAACAAAGGTTGTAATTATTTATGAGTAAACTTGAACTGCTTTTGCGAGAAAAGCAAATGAAAGATTGATGGCATCACAGCAGAACATGCATTCCACACAACAACAACAAAAAACCTCCCCTGAATTGCCAGGCTGCCTAAGGAACAAGGGCTTCACCCAGATTCGCCTTCACGCAAGCGTACTTGTAGATTTCCCTGGCATTTGTGTATTTTATGTGTGTTGAACACTGAGGTATTATTTTACTAAACTGACAAGTGCTTTTTGTTTTCTGCCTAGATGATTTCCCATATGCTTATCTTCTTGAGAAATTCTTCCACTAATTCCTACACTCACCTTCTTTCTAAGCACCTTCAATGGCATAATCATTGATCTACATGTCAGATTACTATGTAACTGTAATTATACCAAAATCGCCAATCAAATCAGTAGAATCATGTCATTTGTCAATTTAAAGTTTTGGAGGATTTCCTAATACTGAAGTATAAATTATAGTCTCCAACATAATATTCCTGACTCTTAATCATCTGCTTTATCTTCATAACTAGGTTGTGATAACATTCCTTGCCTGTGTAGTTTTTCAACAAAAGCAGAGATTTGAAAATGTTTATTAACAGTGTAGTAAGCAAATATTTAAATAAAATCTTATTCACAGGTTAGAGAGAGAGAGAGAGAGAGAGAGAGAGAGAGAGCGCATGGAGAGAAGGTGAAAAGTAAGGACTCCCAGGAAACAATTAACATGTTTTCTTAATCCAGGTATTGGTTCTGTGTGTGATGAGAGGGAAAAACTCATTCTGCGCACCTAAGTACATTTCTTGGTGTGCATAGTGTATTGCAATAAAATGTGCAGTACATTTCCAAATTGAATTAAAAGGTATGTTTACTTGGTGAAAATAAGTTGAAGTCCAAAGACATTATTAGTATTTTAAAAGTTTATGAAAAATACATACTAGATATAACCAAAAAAAATTCTGCATGAACTTGGATTTCTTTATATCAAAGTAAACTCATCTTTCATTTTTCTATCAACTTTGAAGTGCGCTTAACTATGATGTCACATAATAGAAAGAAAAAACAGAAAGACTAGCAGATTTGGAAAATAAATGATTATTTAAAAACATAAGAAAAAGAATAGAAACAGTTGTTGTGAGGCTGGTATGTTTATTATTAAAAAAACTTGTTCATGATAAGAGCATGATGGCTGATGAAAATGAAATGTTTTATTAGAATCTAAACCAAGAATGCTTTGTTTAGAGTGAGAACACAGAATATGTATGTCGATATTCTTGTGAGTTAAATCATGAACTAAGAATAATTTAGCTTCTGAAAGTATACACCTGGAATCTGGTATTTCATAGACACTCAAAGATATGTTCACCATCTCACAATTTAAAACGATCTCCTTTACTAATTTGGATCCTCAGAATTTCAGATCAGGATTACATTGGCTTCCCTTCTGTCACCAAGTACGTAATTAACGTTTGATCTAACCATTAAATTAATAAATACTAAATAGGTAAATAAATGCAATCAGATATATATATAATATATGAAACACTTCCCTAACAGTCAAAATTGGTCAAGTCGACACAATGTGATTTTGCAAATTATTCTATCTAAGCCTTGGGCAGTTGAAATGCTTTTTTTTCCCCAATCACAACATTTTAAGCTCTGCTTCTAAGTTAAAAATGAGAGAACAATAATGTACTTAAATGTCATATGTTTATCACACAATACCTATCACTAAAGTTCTACTAGGGCCTGGTACCACAGCCTAGCATCCAGATCTTCCTGTTGCATGTTCCAGATTCCATATGGATGCCAGTTTATACCCTGGTGACTTAGGGACTGCACCAGCAGATAGAGGATCTTTTTCTCTGACTCTCCTTCACTCTGTATATCTGTCTTTCCATTAAAAATAAATAATTTTTTTCAAAAGCTATATTAACATGTATGAAGCATCTATGGAATTAAGAAACAAATTTCATGATGATGGTGATAGTGAAAATGACTCTTCTAACACATGATAGACACTGAAAATCAAAAACACGGTTTTAAAGTCAAGTATTTTAAGTATAAATTTAAAATGCTAGCATCAAATAAAAGGTTGGAAATTCACAAATTAGAAATAAAACAGGTAAGAATTCTAAAATCTAGACTGTTAATATTCAATTTTCAAAAGCAACTTGTGAGAATGAAACATTTTACCTGTTTTGTGCGCAGAAGCACACGTTATGGACTTGGCAAGCTATTAGCAGGAATAAATGATTCAGTCTTCAGAAAACAGTGACAAGACAAATATTTAATGAATAGTTACAACTTGTGCAATAATATTAAAATGTCACATGAATACCCCAGAAAGAAAAAATTAAATATAAATGATATTGAAGAAACAATGACCAAAATATTTCTCCACATAGTTAGGCATACAAATTACAGAAAATATAATCTCTTAATGTAAGTAGAATAAAATCTAGAGCATTACAGTCAAATGATTAGTAAAATGCTGATCTCAACCAGAGAAAAGTAAAGAAACAGACAGAGTTTGAAAATGGGAGATGAACAAAATGGGAAGTGTTGATAAAGACAGAGATCTGGAAAACAGAAAAAAAAAAACCTACATTTCAAAATTTACAGATTAAAAGATCAAAATCAACATAGTGACTGACTGAGTGGCAGACTGACTAAGCACAACTAACAAACAGAGAAATTGAGCAAAAGATAACAGCAGTTTAGGAAAACAAAGATAAAGGACTGAGGAAAAACAGTCGAAGTGACTTCCAAGAGAGAATCAATGTGACAAAAACACATATTGTACTGGAACCCAGAGAAAGGTGAAAAGATAATTTCAGAAGATACAATAATTATAATCCATCTAATGCGAATACAGATTAGATTATTATCAACTAAGATCCCAAACCATTTAATATAGGATATACACAAACAGGCAAGCCAACATATTTTAAAAGCAAACCACTGAAAGCCAAGAGAAAAAAAAATTTACAAGCCACAACAGAAACTCAAGTTATCACATACAATGTATCCTGACAAAATTAACCATCAGTTCTGTCATCAGAACGTTGGAGGCCAAAATGCAATATGATAAATCTAAAATGCTGAAAATACATTTTAAAACATCTGTCAGACACAAGTCCTGTCTCGCAAAAATGCCATTCAAAAGTGCAGGAGAAATTAAGACATTTGCAGAAAAACTGGGTGATTGCTAATGTAGACCCAGTATACAAGAAATATATAAAGGGGGACCTACACGACAACCTGAGAGAAGATTGTGATTCAAAGTCATACGAAGAAATAAGCATCTCAGTAAAGATAAATGTGAGAACTTTCAATAATAATGACACATAATTCCATTTTGTTTTCTACATTCTGCAAGAGACTAATGCACTGAAAGAGTAAGTGTGTGTAATCAAAAAAAATAAAAATGCTATTACTATGTAACTGAATATTTCATATTACTTAAAAGTTAATAATGCACTAGGGAGATTGCAATGCTATGGTATGTGCACAGAATGTATCAAGTTCCAACTCCATGATGTAAACAAATACAAGTGCAACAAACAACAAAAGTTAAGTAAAACAAGTTTTCATATATTACTGAAGCTAACCTAATATAAATTTAAATCATACTGCTATAACGTAAGGATGTTAAATAATTAACTTCCTGTGATAAAAAAGAAAGAACACAAGAGAAATAACACTAAAAGAAATAATGCAAATATTTCACTGTAAGGAATCACACTATTCATGGGAAGATAGAAGGCAGTCCTCCCTTACTAGTAATTACTTTAAAAGTAAATACATCAAATTCTTCAAGCAAGAGATGGATGCTAGAGAAACAAAGATCATGATTCAATAAATGTTGCCTAGATGAGACTCACTTTAAACCTAAAGAAGTAAGCTGCTACTGTGAACACCAATATTCTGTATCACCATGTCTATTTTCAGTCCTAGCAACTCTACTTCTTCTTTGTACTTTTATTGTACATTTTTTCAAAGATTTGTTTGTATTGGAAAGGCAGATTTGCAGAGAGAAAGACAATCTATCTGCTGGTTCACCTCCTACATGGCAACAAAAGCTGGAGCTGAGCCAATCCAAATGAGCTTCTTCTAGGTCTCCCCTGTGGGTGCAGGGTCTCAAGGCTTTGGGCCATCCTCCTCTGCTTTCCCAGATGATAAACAGAGAGCTGGATCATAAGTAGAGTAGTTGGGAAGTCAAGTGGCATCCAAGTGGGATGCTGGCATGTGCAGATGGAGGATTAGCCAATTGAGCCATTGCACTGGCCCTGATAGTTATGCCTCTAATTCACCTTTGTACGAATGTGCCTGAGCTGCAGAACATGACGGCCCAAGTGCCTGAGTCAACGATAACCACCTAGCAGATGCAGAGAGAGCTCTCCTTGCCTGGCTTCAGCTCAGCTCAGTTCCAGCTATTTCAGAAGTAATCCTTCAGTTTGTCCTCGACTGCTTTCCCAGGCCACAAGCAGGGAGCTGAATGGGAAGTGGAGCTGCCGGGATTAGAACCGGCTCCATATGGGATCCTGGTGTGTTCAAGACGAGGACTTTAGCCACTAGGACACCACGCTGGACCCTAAAATTATCTTCATTTATAAATTTATGTGTACTTTCAAAATATCATTTGAAAAGGAAACTAAAATATTCTGCAAAAACATTATTTATCCATGCTTTTACACTTATTTTTCATCATATTGTTAAGAATTCCCTCTGTGCATGCATTTTAAACATTTTACACCAAGAAATTATCACCTAATTCCATTATACATAAACTGAAATGTGCTTATACAATGATATATATGCTACATAGCTTATATATGTATATATGAAAAAATTCCAAGATTACACCCACAAATACAAGAAGTCAAACCATTGAATGACAAAAGCAACTTCATTTTGAAAATTGGGGGTCTAAATGATTTCTTTTAAATTCTGACACAGTCTGCATAATATAAAATTTATTTTTGAAGCATGTAAGTCAAACATTTACTACTCCCATAAACATTTGAAAAAGAGAAAAAGAACAGGGCCCAGCACAACAGCCTAGGGCTAAAACCTCGTCTTGCATCTGCTGGGATCCCAAACAGGCGCTAGTTCCAATCCTGCTGCTCCATTTCTCATTCGGTTCCCTGACAGTGTCCTGGGTAAGCAGTAAAGGGTTGCCTAAAGCTTTGGGACCCTGAACCCACATGGGAGACCAAGAAGAATCTCCTTCCTACTGGCTTTGGATCAACTCAGCTCTGGCCCTTGTGGCCACTTGGGGAGTGAATCAGTAGGTGGAAGATATTTCCTTGTCTCTCTTTCTCTGTGTAAAACTGCCTTTCCAATAAAAATGAATAAATCTTAAAAGAGAAAAAAAAAGAGATTATACAAACTGAAAGTGAAAGGATGGGAGAACTGACTCCCTGCAAACAGAAATCAAAACAAGCCAAAATAACTCTTTCAATATCACACAAAATACAATGTGAGATAAAAGTTTTTAAGAGACACAAAAATAATTATGTAATGATTTAAGAGTAACATAAACAGGAAGATGTGCTTATACTAAATGTATAGGCACCCAATGTAGAGCACCTAGTGATTTAAAATAAATCTAAATAGCTCTAAAAGGAGAGAATCATTCCAGTAAAATAACTGTGACTTCAAAAACCCCTTTCTTCAATAGACAGATCAATTGCAACAGAAATTCAACAAAGAATAAACTGAACTAATATACTCTACCAACCAAATGAATCTAGTTACGATTTACAGAACAGATCGTTTCACAGCCAGAAAATACAGATCCTTTAATGAAGGAATAGAACATTGTCTTAGACTGTTCAGAATGTAGTGGAACTAAATCTCAATAAATTGCATATGTGTCTTGTCTGACCACAACGGAATAAAGTTCAAAGCTAACCACCTAAGAAAATCTAACACAAACATGTGGAAACTAAATCACATGCTTCTGAGTTTGCAGAGAGCCATGGAAGAAGTACAGATTCAAGCCAAAAATTTTCTAAAATAAATACAGAGGACAGCCCATTGTATCTAATGTGTAGATATAGCAACAGCAGTGGTAAGAGGAAAATTTGTAACATTACTATCTACAGCAAGAAAGTATAAAGCTAGCAAGCAGATGACTAATAATGCATCTCAAATACCTAAAAAGCAGGAACCGAATAAGCAGGAGTAAGAAATAAATAAAAATAAGAGAATAAACATTAAAATTTTTAAATTAAAAAAAATCAAATTATCAGTGAAATTAGGAGAGGGGTTATTTTTTACTTGCACAAATCTGGGGAAACATGGTATTTTACTTTTGGGGAAGTGCTGTTTTAAAGAAAATGATAAGCCACTGGCACAACTTACAAAAAAACTGGTGAAGCCATGTACTAATGAAATCCAAAATGAAGAAGGAGAGCTTACACAAATGCCATTAAAACAAAAACAATCAGTTTGGGCTGGTATTGTGGCATAGTAAAGAAAGTTTCCGTCTGCAACACCCTTATCCCATTGGGCTGTTCTACTCCAAATGAAGCTTTCTGCTTATGGTGTGGGAAAGCAGCACAGGATTTCTGAAATCTTCGGGTCCCTGTATCCCCATGGAAATCCTAGAAAATGGTTCTGACTCCTGGGTTCATACCAGTTTAGCTCTGGCCAGTTTATTTGATGAGTAAGGCAGCAGATGAGATTTCTCTTGCTCCCTCCTTTTTTCCTTATCTCCCTCCTGCCCACTCTATCTCTCCTTCTTCCTGTATGTCTATCTTTCAAATAACAATAAAATAGATGTTTAAAACCAGTAGGAATTATTACAGCTATATGCCAACATAATGGAAAATCCAGAAGAAATGGATAGATATATGGACACTAACAATTTACCAAAACTGAATAAAGTAACAGAAGAGCTTAGCAGACCAGTTGAATAAGCTATAAAGACAGTCAGGGGGCCTGGCGGCGTGGCCTAGGCGCTAAAGTCCTTGCCTTGAAAGCCCCGGGATCCCATATGGGCACCGGTTCTAATCCCGGCAGCTCCACTTCCCATCCAGCTCCCTGCTTGTGGCCTGGGAAAGCAGTCGAGGATGGCCCAATGCTTTGGGACCCTGCACCCAAATGGGAGACCCGGAAGAGGTTCCTGGTTCCCGGCTTCGGATCGGCGCACACCGGCCGTTGCGGCTCACTTGGGAGTGAAATATCGGATGGAAGATCTTCCTCTCTGTCTCTCCTCCTCTCTGTATATCTGACTTTGTAATAAAATAAATAAATCTTTAAAAAAAAAAAAGACACTGTCAGCAAAAGAAAGCCCAGCATCAGATATCCCCACTGCTGACTTTCACCAAAATTTAAAGAACTAACCTCAATTCTTTGTAAACTATTCAAAACACATGAAATGTAGGAATTCCTTCCAAATCTTTCTATGAATTTGGCATCACCTAAATCCTAAGATCAGAAAAAAAAATCAAGCAAGACAGACAAGTACAGATCAATATCTTTGCTGTACACCATGCTAAAATCCACATCACAAAGCTAGTAATTGAATCCAACAACACATCATTTAGCTAGACCAAGTAGGATTTATGCCATGGATACAGAAATGGTTTAACAAATAAGAATCAATAAACATCATACCTCACACTAACAATCTGAAGGGGAAAACAGTATGATTGTTGCAATATATACAGAGAAAACATCACACCCACAAGGGAGGCCAGGAGGAAGTTCCAGGCTCCTGGCTTCAGACCAGTGGTTTCAACAACAGAGGCCATTTGGAGACTGAACTAGTACATGGAAGATCTCACTCTATCGGTTGCTCTCTAACTCCACTTTTCAAATAAATGAATGAAATCTTTAAAGAAAAAAAAAGTACAGTCTGAATAAGAGTAATAAATATTTCATACAACAAGTTCTTCAACAATGGGCCTCCATATAGACAGAGAGAAGAAAACATTGTTGCTACGCATTTTGTGTGGTATAATTTCCCTTTGCATTTTATAAAGTGACCCAAAGGATTTCAACTGAGCTTCTTTCTCAAAACATATATAACAGTTACATGTGGAGGCATGTGGAGAAGATAATAAATGTGCAATGCTTAGCAGATACACTACAATCGTATTAACACTATCACTTTTGACATGATCATGTATACAGACATAAGAGTATGTAACACATATATGAGTATTGTAGCCAAAAATACTATCTGTAAGTTTCATAAAAATTGAAGAAATATAACCTGTTACATTTCTGATATCATCCAAGGACAACATCATTTCACAATTCGGAAATTCAAACCAGTTGCCTAATTTCATGATGTCTTCTGACATCTCTTTCTGGAACACAGTAAAATGCAACATTAAGGCAAAGATCTAGGGACAGCCAAGTCTCCCTGAAGCCAATAAAACTAAATCCTGCACACAGTCAAGTGGCCCAGTGTACTCCACCCTAGTACACTATGATTACCCACAAGGTTGAATGCTGATAGGACCTTCCTAAAAAGAACTTTGCATTAAAATCCGTGGGGTCACACATGCACAAGGACTCCTGGACATCTCTTTTATTTTTGCCAGTAATATTGGATTGAAAACTCCAAGAGTATCTGAACAACGTGTGTTCTTTAATGCCCTACACAAACTTGTATTTTAACTCTTGTACACCAAAGAAATAGAAGCAAGAGAAAAATGGCATTTATATTCCCACAAATTGTGTTTTTTCAGATGTAGTTTGATGTACTTCCAGGAAATGTCTTCTTTGCAGCCTGAGTTGAAAGAAATTATCTTTCTTTTAAGACCACATGCAAAAAAATAAGTGTTTGTAAGAATATAACTACATTAAGGAGTATAGGAAGAAAGAAAGGTAACAGAAATAAACAATTTAGCATGAGGAAACCTAACTAACTATAACAATTAGCATATCTACTTTTATTACACTTCTAGACATAACAGTCCCCTAACATTGTGGATGTCAAATACTTACAACCAAATATTATGAAATACTGGCTGATCCTATTTAGCAAACTTATCTTACAAGTCCAGAGCCAATACAGTGCATTCCATTATCCCAGGACAAGTCAGAAGAATCAACAACTCTTGATTTGTCATAAAGATCTTAAAACCTAGATTTTCTCATAAGGTCAAACAGCAAATGTCATGACTCTAAACTTAATTAACATATAAACTAAATAACAGTTGGGCAATTTTTTTCTAGTTTTCTGGCATTTAATGCCAGTGTCTATGAAGCAATAAAGGGAAAAATGACAGTCACAATTTAAACTAAGTATAGCTGCTGCAATGAACAAAAAGAATTAGATTGTTTGTTACCACTGCTGTTAAGCTTCCTGACTGAAGATAAGAGCTTGCTGGTGGATATTGGCATCAGTTTGTCCCTCTTCCCTACAGCCCACTTGCAATGGTCTATTCTGTAGGTTGTGGTTGCCATGAACATCCTCTAGGAGCAACTCTTCATCACTGAACGGAGTACATAAGGCTGAGTGTGACCCAATCAACATCACCACCGTCGCTCCCCTCCTTTCCTCTAAAGGTTTTCTCCAGCCAATCCTTTTACTCTCATCTGCTGTGACTTCCCTGTCACTTCCTCAACTTATCCTATTATTCTTGTGCATCTAAGTCTTTGTGCATCCTCTCTCCCACTTATGCCTGAAATTCCCTGCACCTCTCAACATTACTGCATGGTTAATCAGATCAGACCTCTTGCTTTTTTTTTTCCTCTACAAGTGCCACTTAGAGATATTGTCTCTGACCTGGAAGACCACATTGGGTCTTCCACATCATCTTATACTTCTTCAAAGCACTTAGAACAATTATAAATAATGGCTGGTAATATGATTTAATATATAAACCGCTGGGATGAAAGTGCTCAGTAATGCCAGATGAGCAAGAAGAGAGTGTAACTTGAAAACTATGAATCTCGAGCTTCAAGTCTATATCCACAGATTTCAGCAACTTTTGGAAGACACAGAAGCAATGTATTTATTTGGTCATTCATGTATGTATGCTTATATAATTTAAACAACTAAAATACTTGAATCCAAACCAATGAGGACTACTTCATCTCTTCACTCTGATATTGAACTTACTTTCCAACATTGGAGTGAGCAAAGGTATCCTGGGAGTTCAGCTAAGGGCAAGTTGTACTGACACACTTAGGTTTTGGTTTAGTTGATTTTTTATATTATCAGCTCCCACTAGAAGGGCATTTAAGTTATCTTAACTTTCACTGTAATGGAATAGCTTTTTCCAGTGTAATAGTGAGATGAACTAACAGGTAGTTAAGCTCTGATCCCTGATGCAGTCAGCTGAGGAGATTGTTTTAAGAGTGTAAAGGTGGCTGGCTTCCCACCAGGAGCTGACTGTATAAGGCAAAACGTCAATCCTACAGCTGAGTTTCCAGTATTACCATGAGATGAACAAGTGCAGCAATGCCACCCTTCTGAGCTTTTAGTTTACCATGATAGAAGAAAGTTGTTTTCAGTCACACCCTTCTGATGGTTTTCTTGTTTTATCAAGAGCAGGCTAGACGGAATAGCGATTCTGACCTCCTGAGTTTTCTCGTGGTGCTCTTGTTGATTGTTAGCTTTTATTCTGCTCATAGGAACTGCACTTAAAAGACACTACTTCCATCATTTTCTTGATTTGTCCACTCCTGGAGCCCATTCCTGACTGCTGTAGTAGAAAGTCTCTGCTGTAATGAATCTCACTCGGCTCATGGATGGAAATTTTTCTTTTGTATAAGAGCCAAGATGGTATCCATCCTTTGGGCCAATTTTCCCAAAAAACCAATACTCCTGCAGAGTGTTATCATTGTTCCTTCAAATTCAGTGAATACATCCTACCTGAAGTATTGGGAAGATTATGACACAAGGTTTGAGTGCTTAAACAAAGTTCGGTTCTGAAAATTTTCTGAAACTTACACCGTAAATGTATGAAATTGAAGAATTTCTGAGCAAAGCCTAGATATTTATGTATCACTGTCAATAGCAATTATCAGTGCTAAAATACTCCTTAAAACTGAGCAGGAAAGGGGCCAGTGCCATGGTGTTGCAATCTAATCCCCTACCCTCAATTCTTGGCATCCCATGTAAGTACCAGTTCATCTCCTAATCACTCCACTTCCCATCCAGCTCCCTGTTTGTGGTCTGGGAAAACAGGGGAAGAAGCCTCAAAGCCTTGGGACCCTGAGCCCACTTGGGAGAACCGGAAGAGGCTTCTGGCTACGGATCAACTCAGTTTTGGCTGTTGTCGCCATTTAGGGAGTGAACCAGAAGATGGGGAAGATCTTTGCCTCTATGTCTCTCCTCCTTTCTGTAAACCTGCCTTTTGAATAAAAATAAGTAAATCTTAAAAAAGAAAACAGTAAGAAAAATAAATCAATTATGCCATGTTCTTGAGAAAATTTTGTAAATTATTCGCCACATAGAGTATTACAAACTGCTTTAAGTTGTTAAATTTATTTTTTATTTGAGAGGTCAAGACACAGAAAAAGATACGAGGACAGAGACAGACAGCTGATTTATCTGTTGGATACCTGCCATGGCCCATTTTGTGACTGGCATTCATAGACAGCAGGTACTCTCATCCAAGTCTCTTATGTTGCTGGCAGACATTTACTCACTTGAGACATTACCATTGCCTCCCAAGCAGGAATCCAGAGTGCCACAAAGGGACAAGTCTCACATCCAAGTTCTCCAACGTCAGATGCGAGTACCCTAACAACTAGCTTAACTACCAAGCCCATGACCAACTGCTACCCTTCTTCACTGTGGCCTTAACAACTATGGAAAAGTATGGAACCTAATACCTGCCAGTCATACGCAGTGATCAACTGTTATTGCATAAACAAATGTAAATTTAATTTCATAGCTTGCTTTTTTCTCTAGAGTAATTTTATGGTCACTGATGTCAATGTGCATTCACAGGTTTGAGAGAGGTATTTCTTGTGCAGAAGTAGACTCAACTCAATCATATCTGAGTGACTCTGATGAATGTTATAGTCACTTAAACAGCACAGAATGTTCTTTAGGTTTGCTTTTAAATATGTATAATGAGTTTCTGTCACCACTTTCCATCTTAACTACATTTTCTCAACAATTAATTTGTGTATAAATACTGCTGTGATCATTTAAAAAAATAAATATTAGTTTAGACTATACAATCTTTTTTGGTTTTGATGACTGATAAAAAAAGATACATGTGATGTTAGGAAATATCTGTATGCTACCCCTGACAAAAATATAATAAACAGTCATCCATATGGCATTACCAGTCAAAACATCATTTTTGCATATGAAACCAACCAGCTTTCACACTGCTTTAAAGAGATATTAAGCAATAGCTCTAAAGACTAAAACATGTAACAAATTGATGATGTTTCATTTTAGTCTTTATAGTTATATCTTTTGTGCACATAAGAAAATAAATGTTCACAGAATTTATTTTTGGTCAGATGGGTAAAGGTCAGGCACTAGGTTACAATCCATGTTTTATCAGTTTCCATCCCTGTGAAAGGAGTGTGATGAGTGTCTAAAAGCCTAGAAGAATCTGTTCTATGTTGTGTATTTCTAAAGCAAATCACATATTCTTTACTTTAAAATTTTATGTCTGTGCTTAAAAGAACAATTGTTCCTTCATTAATAAACTTAGAGTTATGGTATAAACATCATCTTGTATAAAAGTCAAGCAACTTATAAGATTATTGCTTGTGAAGTTAGCATCACAAAAATGGTTGCAATGGCAAGAATGTACATGCTTTTCTCCCATGTGTTTTATAAAATGTATTTTCTTTTGCATTTTCTATAAATTGTTCTGAAAGGATATGATAAAGAAAATGTAATTTATAATAAAATGTTTCTTGCCTTAAAAATTGCAAGTGGCTAAATTTGCGAGAGTATTATATTGATAAACAAAATTTCACTTGCCCGTTTTGTGAACACTATTTGTATTAATTAGAGCTGTATAGAAAACATGATTTGTAGGAAAAACTACTTCTGAATGATAATATGATAAAAAATATTAAAAACTTCTGTAAAGGGATAAGCATGACTCTTTACCAACTATTATTATCATTATTATTTATATCTTCAGTATACTAAGTGAGAATTAGTTGTTTTTCACCAAAGATCCTATAGTATGCATTACTAGCTTTCTGGACAATACAGAATTTGGATGTACTGACACTATGTTTTAGACTGTTTTTTAAAAATTTATTTTTTTGGTTTTATTGGAAAGTCAGATATACACAGAGGAGGAGAGAAACAGAGGAAGATCTTCTGTCTGCTGATTCACTCCCCAATCAGCCACAATGTCCTGAGCTGAGCTGAGCTGATCCCAAGCCAAGAGCCAGGAGCTTCTTCTGGGACACCCTCATGGGTGCAGGATCCCAAGGATTTGGGCCATCCTTCACTGCTTTCCCAGGCTGCAAGCAAGAAGTTGGATAGGAAGCAGGGCTGCAGGGATTAGAACTGGTGACCACATGGGGGGTTCTGGCGCATGTAAGTTGAAGACTTTAGTCACTAGGCTATAGTGCCGGGCCCTGTACCCTTGATTTTTTTTTCCACTTCTTCCAAATCAGAGAACATTCATAAAATACAAGTCAAAGAAATGGCACAATGGGACTTCCAACATCATTATACTTGTGATGATCAAGTTTTACCCTGCATTTAAATCAGTCACTTGGTAATCAGATAACAGTTATTATTAAACAGTTGGTGCAGCCACTTCTCCCTACCACCTGCTCACTTTAAAACTAATCATAGTACCACATCTTCTCATCTTTTCCTTTCTGAAAAAGTTCATTGTAAAGAGACCATGTGAGCTTATTTCAAGTGAGAAACACTAAGGGATGATTCTAAGTCTTACAACAAAATAGGAAAGAAAAAGAAGGAAGGAAAAAAAAAAGAGTGCAGCTATAGAACCAAGCATAAGTCTGTCAATACATGGAAGAACCTAAGCAGTTAAAGAGCCAAGTCCTATATACCGTTCAAGTACTGTTTAAGTCCTATATACTGTTCAAGTACTGCTTAAGTCCTCTATACTGTATTTCCCTCTTTCCAGTCACCAAATTCTTTTTCATAAAATATGTTGAAACCTGCCTTCTACAACTGTAGTACTGTTTCTATGTACTTCTGAGATCTACGGAAGTTTATTTCTGAAAATGTCATGTAAATTTATTGGGGTGCTACCTAGTGAATGGAGTTCAGAAAAGATGGCTCCTTTGTTGTAATTCAAATGAAAATTCAACTGCAATGACATCAAAGCCAGTCCTTTTAGGAATCAAAGTGAACAGACAGCAACCCAGGTAGTTTTGAGAGCAAACTGCTCCTGTTGTGCATGGAATGCTCTCCTCAGTGATCTATACATTTGGAATCCTAAACCCTCTGAGGTTAAGTAAGGTAAAGGGCCCATCACAGAAAACAACTCTCTTTTAAAATTGGAAACCTACTCAGCTAAATGTTGTCTGGGATCTGGAAAAATTAAGGCAGGTGAAGTTTACTTCCTCAATACATGCTTCTGTTTTTATTCTGAATTGGCTATTGATGACAATGCAAAGACAGATCATATAACAGCAGCAAAATGGGACAAGAAGCTTTTCTCTCAGTCCCCAAGTCTTTCTTCCATACCCTCAGAAACAGAAAGAGCCAAGAATGAAAACTCTAGAGTCACGTTATCTGCCTAAAGTATACCTGTATTAAAATCATATCTAAAACAACACTTAGCTCAGAGACAAGGCAGTGGATATTAAAAAATACACACACACATATACACACACACACACACATACACACACACACACACAGAGCACACCACACAAGTAAAATCCCAATAGCAACTGAAAAATCATAAGAAATAAAACAAAAAGTGAATTTTTGACTTCTAAGTAGTTCATGCATATTCATGTTCCTTTAAGTCATCGAAACGAGTAAATAACATGCAGTTTCATTGCAATTACTGAATTCTAATATTTATAGGAAACTGACCACCATGAATACATAATTATTCTATTATGTCCACTCTAATGAATAGAAAAACCATTTATTCATTTACCATGACATAACACAAAATCTTATTTTCTTCTTTGCCATGCAGAAATGAACACAAACACTTGGTGAGGAAATGTGTGAGCTGAATTTCTACTTTAGAGAAATTGTATGTCTCTGAGATTAATATACAGAGTTTGGACTGCAATGTGGAGAAATGTATTCTTCAGTAACAATAGAAACAGATTAAGGTTTAAGTACAAGGATTTCATAACACACCTTCACAAAAGTGGACATATTTAAGGTTTTCAAAACATCTTTTGCACAGTCTAGATATTTGAGAAAAATGCTTACCAATTTTTAGAGTAGAGTTACATGATGGACTGTGTCATGATTTATTCCAATACAGTCAGAGAGAAAATTACACATACAGTTCTTACTTAACAATAGCCACAGCAGTAATGGCAGAAATATAGCTACACCTCTGTTAAGGCATAAGCTTTATCCTTACAGCAAGAAAGTGTTAGCTCCATTTCACTGAAGAGACAAAATAATGCTATGATGAGATGACGACTCATGGTAAGAGTACATCCATGAAACCGTGCAGTAGGGAAAAGAAATCTGTTGTTAATCTCACTGAACAACACTTCAAAGTGCAAAGGCTACAGCCAAGATATGTGAGAAACACTTAGTTAAAAAGGGAAACATAGTAAATTTGTGATGGAAGATGTGAACAAGAAACATGTTCCAAGCAATGACACTGTGGTGCACTTGGAAGCTTTGAGCCTATACCAAGATGTCACTGAAGGATTAACTGAGAGAAGTGACAACAAGTCATTACCTGCAAAGAAAGGACAGTCACACAGATCCATGAGCAGGATTGCGCTGAAAACTCAATATACTACTAGAGGGACTGTGTTCAATAAAGAGAAATTCTTGCCACAATTTCAGTAGAGCTGAAGCAGTTGACTGGGGAGAAAAGGCAGCACCCAAACCAAATCTTAAAATTCAAGACGATTTTCGCAAGAAACCTTCTGCTTGAATCAAATGACCCCCACAAGGTTTCTCTGAAGTTAGGGATAGAGAGTAATACTTGTTTTAGTTTTTTTTTCAGATATATGGTCTAAGTAGTTTTGTCAGAAAGCAACCAATTGTGTGCGCATAGCTGAATTTGTGGGTATCTGTTCTGTTCCATTGGTCAGGCCAGTGCCATGTGGTTTTAGTTACTACATCTTTATTGATTTTTTTAAATATATATATTTTTTATTCATTAATTACATTGTATTATGTGACAGTTTCATAGGTACTGGGATTCTCCCCACCCCTCCCCAAACCCTCCTCCCATGGTGGATTCTTCCACCTTGTTGCATTAACCACTGTTCAAGTTCAGTTGAGATTCCCTCATTGCAAGCATATGCCAAACATAGAGTCCAGCATCTTATTGTCCAGTCAAGTTCAACGGCTTCTTCGGTATACCCTCTCTGGTTTGAAGACAGAGCCAGCAGAGTATCATCCCAATCAATTAAAAGCTCCAACATACCATCAGCAAAAATTTACATCATTATGGAATTAATTGACATAGTAATGAGTAACCAATATGTTAAAAATAAATGTGAGTTCTTAACCACCTTCTGTGACCACCTCATTGACATTTCAATGTTAGTTTATACACAACATAAAACATACATAACATAACATGTTATACATAACATCATATCATCTTAAATTAAGGCAAACATGTGGTATTTAACCTTTTGGGATTGGCTCATTTCCCTTAGCATTATGGTTTCCAGTTTGGCCCATTTGGCCACAAAGAACTGCATTTTGTTTTTTTAAATAGCTGAGTAGTATTCCATGGAGTAGATGAACCATAGCTTTCTTATCCAATCCTCTGCTGATGGGCATTTTGGCTGCTTCCATGTTTTTGCAATTACTGATTGTGCTGCTATGAACATAGGAGTGCATGTTGGTTTCTCATAAAATAAGTGTTCTGGATATATTCCTAGGAGTGCTATTGCTGGATCATACGGTATGTTGATTTTGAGTTGTTTAACTGTCTCCAGCTGGGATTGGACCATGTCCTGCTCTGACATCATACAGAACCATTGACAGGTCACAATTCCAAAGCCCTATATAAAGCCCTGGCCAGGCCTGGGCCCTTTGTCCAGGAGCTCTCCGTGGGAGAGCTCTAGGACCTGCACTAAGCTACCTGGTTTTTTTTTTAACCTGTTTTATTTATGCCTATTTTGTTTATTTGTTCTCTTCTCTATGTTATTAATTTTGTTCTTCCCTCTTAATTTCAGTTTGTTTTTCGCAGTGTGTATTTCTTTTCCTTAGACACATTCTCATTCCTTCTCAAAATTTTTGAAATTCTGTTTTGTCACTTATTTTTTATTTCCATCATTTTATTTGTTTACATTTTTAAAACTTTTAATTTCCATTTCTTCTTCTGTTCCATTTTGCATTTTCTGTTTTCTTCTTGGAATTTTCATTTTTGCATTCATTTACTTTTAAGGTTTATCTATTTTTTTCAGATTTACATTTTTTTTTAAAGTGAAGTGAGGAAGTGTCTAAGGAGAAGATGGAGAGACCTATAAAGTCCAGCATAATGTTATTCTTAACATCAATTTTACACTATGGTATCTTTTCTCATTATTAATATTTTTGATACCTGTATTGCTGGAATATTTGAAAATCCTTTACAGCATAATGTTATTCTTAACACCTATTTTATTCTATGGTATCTTTTCTCATTATTAATATTTTTGATACCTTTATTGCTGGAATATTTTAAAATCCTTTACAGCATAATGTTATTCTTAACACCTATTTTGCTCTATGGTATCTTTTCTCATTATTAATATTTTTGATACCTTTATTGCTGGAATATTTTAAAATCCTTTACAGCATAATGTTATTCTTAATACCTATTTTACACTATGATATGTTTTTTCATTATTAATATTTTTGATACCTTTATTGCTGGAATATTTTAAAAAATCTTTTATAGCATACCGTTATTCTTAACACCTATTTTTCTCTATAGTATCTTTTCTTATTATTAATACTTTTGATACCTTTATTGTTGGAATATTTTAAAATGTTTTATCTCTGAGCAATATTTACATAATAAGCATTGTTTATGGACGTTGGCCTTATACTCATCCTAAGTGATGAGTTGGCGTGAGCACTGCTCCACGGAGCAGTGAGTGGGTACCACAATGGAGAACAAGATCAGCAATGGACTCCAGATCCTCAGCACGACCAGTTGGCACAGGTGCAACAGGCAACACTGGTCCACCACATAGAAAGCAGCAACCAAGTAGCCACGAACTATCACATCCTGCGTGGATTAGCATGTATCCTCTCCTGATGTTGTTTAACTGCAGAGACTCAAAACCAAATATCCCTCTACAGAAGGATTTTTCTGCTCTCACTGGATTGTCTCCTCATTGGACCTAAGAACACTCAGCCATAAATATGCTTGAAACAACTGCATCATACATCTTTACCTGAACACCTAATGCCACAGACCCTTAAGGAAGACTTTACGGATTGGAGCATGAGCACTTTAAAGTGATTCAAAATTATGGAGGAGCTACAAAGTCTATAAAGTGCTTCAATGTGTTACCAATCAGAGCAGTAGTGGAACCATTCTGAGGAGCTTTTAATACCATGCATAGCCTGCTCATCATCAGCCCAGGTGTCACTCCTGGGCACGTGGGGCTTCCAGCATTCCTGCCCAGAGACTCTCCATCACGAAAAGCAGAGGAGCCACTGCTGAGGAGCCGGGAGAGTTTCGGCAGTGCTGGGAAGCTAAAAAGCAGGCTTCCCGGAAGGGACTGCAAAAAGTCTGTGTGAAGTGAATTCAAGGTATTGGGCCGGCTGATGGAGACTGGAATCATCAATCCTGAACAGGTTATGACATCTTTTGAGCATATGAAGAAACCTGGGGACTATTATGTAACAGTTGTAGAAGATGTGACTATTGGACAGATTGTTGCTACGGCAACCCTGAGACTAGAACTTACATTCATCCATTCCTGTGCTGAGAGGTAGAGTGGAAGACGTTGTGTTGAGTGATGAATGCAGAGGGAAGCAGCTCTTCAAACTGCCAGTAACAACCCTGACATTGCTAAGCAACAAACGAAACTGTTCCAACATTAGTCTGCCACAACATGTTCATTTCCAGAAGAGGTGGCTATGCAGTACCTGAAGAAAACCACACGTAAAAAGTTTGGATATGCAGTATCTGAAGAAAATTACACGTGTGGTAGTTTTCTGAAGCAAAAATGTTATGGGAAGAGACCTGACACAAGTATCAATACTACAAAACTGTACTGTTCGCTGAGAAAACATTGTTGCTGCAAGCCTGGGACCCCCATAAATACTGGACTGACATTTAGATGATAGAATCTGTGTTGTAATATATAATATACAAGTGCAGTATAACGACATTTAGAAGATTACTTGGGAATGGTGGGGCATACTGATTGAGTTCAGATTACAAATGTAAATTATAAATGTGGTGATTTTATCAAAGCAATATACTTTTAACTTGAAAAAAAATTCAAGACTATGCTTAAGAGAACCTATATTCATGAAAGTGTAAAAAGAGTCACCAAGATATAAAACACTGAAGAGTAATGACCATAAGAACAGGTTAAAGTGTTTTGAGAAAAATAAAACATGTTAGCAAAGATTTTATTAGAGTACTCTCACACGATAGCAACTATCCTATCACTGTCTTTTTTTTTTTAAAGATTTACCTTTTTTAATTTGAAAGATAGATATACAAAGCGGAGGAAAAACAGAGAGGAAGATCTTCCATCCGATGATTCACTCCCCAAGTGACTGCAATAGGCTGGTGTCAATCTGAAGCCAGGAGCCAGAAACTTCCTCCAGGTCTCCCACATGGGAGCAGGGTCCCAAGGCTTTGAGCCATTCTCAAGTGCTTCTCCAGGCCACAAGCAGGGAGCTGGATGGAAAGCAGAGCTGCCGTGATTAAAACCAGTACCCATATGGGATCCCAGTAGGTTCAAGGCGAGGACTTTAGCCGCTAGGCCACCATGCTGGGTCCTATCACCATTTTTTAAAAAATATTTATCTATCTGAAAATCAGAATTGCAGAGAAGGAGGGAAGGAGGGAAGGAGGGAGAAAGAAAAGGAGGAAAGCGAGGGAGAAAGGTAAAAGACAGAAAACATCTTTCCCACATCGGTTCAATTACAAAATGGCCTCAACAGCCAGGGCTTGGCCAGGCTGAAGCCAGGATTTAATCCAAGTCTCTCATATGGTTGCCCATAGGCAAAACAAGTGGGTTGTCTTCTGCTGCTTTTCCCAGGCCAACCACAGAGAGCTGGATCAGACGGGGAGCAGCCAGTATGAGAAGCAGCATCCACATGAGATGCTGACATCATAGGTAATACTTCACCCACTATGCTATAACACTGTTCCATTACTGCTTAACCTTAATGTTACTGTGCTGAATTTGTAAATTAAACTTTATCACAGGAATGCATGAAGAGAAAAACACATATTACACTTTGGGTGACCTTGGACATAGCCACTATGGAAAAGAGGTAAATACTGTACTATTGTTAGCAATAGTTGGGAAATTGACAAAACCTAAAGGAAGAATCTTTTCATTAGAATTAATTAGAGGGAAAATAACAGAAATGATCACTTTTGCATATTCAACATTAAAATGATGTGTGTTGGTTGAAAACAAACAAAAAGAGGAAAGAATCTTTTTATTTCTTTACATTGAATATAGCAGTCATTTGAAGTGCTTATAGTGCAACTTAAAGCAGAGGTGTTGGAAAAATAAATGAAATGAGTCATTGATTCTTCTATGTCAACAACTACTTATGCATCATTTGCTATGGGTCTAACACAACTCTCCATGTTTTACATGGGTTAACTCACCTAATTCTATGATCCAGCCTCTCTAGTTATACTCCTTGTACAATTCAGCAAACAACCATTGAGAATCCAAAAGATTATTTGAAGTCCTGGATTTAAACAGAAACTCAGTCCTCGGCATGCTGATACTAAGTCTGAGATCTCAGACACCAGACTGTAGCAGTTCTTAAATTTTCCCAAAGGACAGTTGTTGCTGAACAACTGTTACGTACAAGACAGAAATGTAGGATTAATGAGTCCATAACACAAAATGTTTCCGAAAAGAAAAATGATGATTTATATAAACTCAGAAGCATTCATGAACAACATTCCCATAAGTGACTCTCTTAAGTCATACTACCATCTTTGGTACACATTCAACTATTATGTACTAGTATCAACTTTGTGTTACATCTAACTAATCAAAAGCTGAAAAATATTAGTTTATTGACTTGGGACGACAAAGGAATCAGGCATTAGTTTTCAAGCTTAAAAACGGTAGCATAATTTCAAGGTGTAGTCCAAACCCTTATGTCACAACAAAGCTTATAAATCATTCTACCTTTCTAATTTTAGCTTCTGATACAATTTGGGCAAAGATTAGATGATCTCAACATTTTATGCTCACATTCTGAGGTTAACCAACATCAGACATTCAATGATGCCCAAAAGCAGTTATTTGGGGCAGACCTGACAATGGCTACCAGTTGGTTACAAGGAGAGCTGTGTAGATAGATTTGCTGATAAAACTCAGAAGAGTGATATGCCCACATTAGAAGGGACAGCACAGAGGGTCCTAATGAGCCAACTCATGAAGCTGAATTTTTTTTTAAACTTGCATTTATTTCTTCAAACAGAAATTAGTAACACTCTGAAAATTTCATTTCCTGTGATATATCTGCAATTTCTTTGATATTTTACTTTCCGTGAACCGGCAGTGAACTGTAAGACTACAATTCAGCTAAGGTTTTATTGCCCCACCTTTTGGAGGGGGGAGCGGGGGGAGTTTTTAGATCTTTAAGATTTTGCTTAAATGTGTTACATTTGTTTAACAAGTACTCCTTTTCCTTTTCGTCTCTCTCACCTTAAAGCTCTTACAACTCGCAGAGGGCTTTGATGGAAAAATATATAAATAAGGCTATATTATTTGAATAGTAGAGTAGGTAAGAACGAAGTACTTGGTTTTTCATTTTTCCAAAGTCAATGTGAAATGAGTTGAATTCCTTAGAGTAAGAAACCACCACATAAAGGCAAGGACTGTTATATCTGTAATCATATAATTTACCTTATGAATGAAAGCATACCCATACTCGCATTCCTGTGGGAACAAGCCAGAACAAGTACACCAGGGAATTCTGTTTCATTTTAGCATAAAAGTAGAGTATTGCTATGTTTTAACATTATTCAGCGCAGCAATAAAATGTCTCCAAATATGACTAGCACCACATGTAGTCGTTATATTGAATGCTAAAGGCAGTGTTTCAACAATACAAGTTCTATGATAAATGTGCCAAAAGTTTATTTGAATCACATAGAGTAAATATGGAGATTTTCAGAAAGACTGAACAAAACCAATTCACATGCTATCCTTTAAGTAAATTTATAGTTTTCTTTCAATTTATTCTTTCAGTTTATCTCCATAAGCAGCAAACACACAATGTCAATCACTCTCTTGTTATTATTTCACTTATTTTAATTTTACTATTCATTTAAAAGCCATAAAGCCAAAAAGCCATGCATTTTGAGGGTATCAATCATAACTGTAGTCAAATACTGTAAAATTATATAAAGGGAAGTAATGTCCCTAGTGTTGACCCACTATGAACATGTGCAATCCTGCTGATAAAAGTAAATACAATATTCAGCAATTTCTTATAATATGTGAGTGGCTTATTTTGTGTTACTTATTATGTGGTTTTTTTAATACACAGAAATAAAATGTCCTGAAAGAAATGAGACACTTTGAAGAATTCTATCTTTTCTATTAGGCCTGTATGTTACACATTAAAAAATGTTAGCATTACTAAGTATTAGAACAACACTCTTGGAACTTTCTATAACCTAGTTCTTATGCTAAGACCTATAATTTGCACAATGTTTAATTTTTATTCTGACCATATAAGTCCTATTATTTAAAAAACACATTTATGTAAAAAGAAACAGAAGTGAACTGTGTACAAAGGACTCATAGTTTTAATCTGAAGAGTTCAAATTCTGATTCAAATCTCATTACATTCTATATTCCTAATACACTTTTAGTCCTAACACATGAAAGATCAATAATCATTTAATTATCCACTAAGTGACAAATATCTTGCTGTGATCTAGACAAAGAGAAAATATCCCAGATGTTGCTTTTTGGTCACCATGGAAGTTGCATAAAAATAATTTAGTGACATCGTAATATATTATCATTAAAAATTGTACTTAAAAATTGCACTTAAAACTTCTGCATTATATTTATACATATAATTATATAAAGCTACATAAATCATATGAACTACATAAAATTATAATATACACATTATAATATGAATTATTAATAAATCACATATAATCTATGTATTAAGACGATATTTACAAAATTATATGTGTTTAATACAATTTACTTTTATATAATTATAATCACAATTATATGTAATATATAAATACTGTAAGTTAGACAAAATATATAAACCATCTAACTTCTACAAAATCCTATAAAATTATAAATTAGATAAAATTATTTACATACACGTATTATAAATATGCCATTTTTACATTTTCTTGCTATTCAAGAGTTGCTCTAGAAAGTGGCTCCAGGGCCCAGCACCTTGACCTAGCGGTTAAAGTCCTCGCCTTGAGTGCACTGGGATCCCATATGGGTACAGGTTCTAATCCCGGCAGCTCCACTTCCCATCCAGCTCCCTGCTTGTGGCCTGGGAAAGCAGTCAAAGACAGTCCAAAGACTTGGGACCCTGTAACCATGTGGGAGACCTGGAGGAAAGTTTCTGGATCCTGGCTTCAGACTGGCACAGCACTGGCCCATTGCAGTCACTTGGGGAGTGAATCATCAGATGGAAGATCTTCCTCTCTCTCTCCTTCTCTCTGTATATCTGACTTTGCAATAAAAATAAATACATCTTAAAAATACATATAAATAAAAAAGTGACTCCAGAGTTTCAAACACACCGGAAAAATTCTTTCAGTGCAATTTTTGTCTAGAAAAAACAGACCTGTTGCTTCTGACTGTGTCACCTTCCCAGATTTTGACTCTCTCATTTGAACACATAAGATTTACCGATATTTTAAGGAAGAGATTGCTCCAAGTTTGCAAGAGATCTGAGAGAGGAAAATCTTCAAATTCACTTCATGATCTTATTTCCATGATTAAGAATCAAAAGTACAAGATATCATTTTGCAAGCTGATGTCATTAAAAACACAAATGCAAAAGTCATTATTAAAGTTAAAGGGAACACCGTATACACTAACAATATATATATATATTATTTTATTTTATTTTATTGGAAAAGGAGATATACAGAGAGGTGGAGGGACAGAGGGGAAGATCTCCTGCCCAATGATTCACTTCCCCAAGTGGCCGCAAAGGCAGGAGCTGTGCAGATACAAAGCCAGGAGCCAGAAGGTTCTTCTGGATCTCCTACAGTGGGGCAGGGTCCCAAGCCGTTGGGCCAACCTCGACTGCTTTACCAGGCCAGAAGCAGAGAGCTGGATGGGAAGCAGGACTGCCAGAATTAGAACTGGTGCCTGTATGGGATCCTGGAGCGTCCAAGGTGAGATTTTAGCTGCCATGCCACTGGGCTGGACCCTAAAGATATATTTATTTTTATTGAAAGGCCCTAGTGCTTGGGAACAGCCTCCTTCGTCGCTGCTAATGATAGGTTCAGTCGCAGCCATTGAGGGCCTTTACAGAGTGCACCTGTGCATGGAAGGGCTTTCTCTGTGTCACCTGTGTCTCTGTGTCACCTGTCTTTCCAAAAAAAAAAAATCTTTCAATTAGGAAATTCATATTTTACAATTCTGCCCATATGAAATACTTAACATAGTGAAATTCATAAAAAGAACAGCAATTAAAGAAGCCAGAACAGCTAATGTGAAGTTTGCCCTAATGGATTCAGGATTTCAGTGACTTTTTTGTGACTGGTTGCACAGTGACTTAAGTGTAATTAACACTGCTTTACAGAGTTCTTGCTGTAAATGGTAACTCTCACATTATGTTTGATGTAAAGCACACTCTATTTCTCTCTCTCTCTCAAGTCTTTAACCTAGATTCAAACTTCAGATCCTTTGATGTGTCCAGAGTGACAGGAATGTCTTTGTTGTGCTAATGAGTCAACTTGTGGCAGGGATCCTAGAGAGATTCAGGATAGGCTTGGTTGCCAGAACAATCAGCCACTGGATTACAAAGCTGAGATTTCCAAGCATCTAATTCTGCAGGAATAGTAGGGGTACTGAAGAATGAGTTAAATCATGTGGCCAAGATTTCATTCAACAATGCATTCACAATGAAGATTGATGAAAACCCTGCATAGGAAATTCACTCCAAATAGCTTTCTGATTGGCAGACTTACAGACTGGAAGGACGGTATATCAAGATCTAAAAAAACGGAATCTCTTGTCATTGGTATCCGACCAGACATTCCCTTATGCATGTCTTACTGCCTATTTGTATTCCTTAAAATAAAATGTAATCTCAAGTATTGTGCCCCTCTGAATCTCAGAATGGTTCTCTTAAATTATGAAAAATATGATGTGGGAAACTCCAAACTTATGGCTGTCAGGAGCAAAGTTTGGCTTGGGACCCCATTTACAGTCACTATTTTAAGTAAGGCTGGTCTTGTTGGGGACCTCGTGTCAATACTTAAAGTGGTTGCAACATTCAGTGAGTGTAACTTGACCGTTATTAGGAAACAGTGGAAACTATACAGCAGAGCAGGCATTGGACTACACAGCAGGGTTGTGTACCACACTATGCGTTCGAATCCAATGCTCAGCTCTAGCTGCTGATCCCAGCTTCTTACTAATGCAGACCTTAGGAAGTTAACTGGGTCCTTACCACACAAGTGGGACATCTACAAGATGCTCCTGGCATGTGGCTCCACCTAGCTTAGCCTCCTGCATTGAGGGACTTAGGGAATGAACTATCAGTATGCAGGCAGCTCTCTGCATTTTGCACTATTTCTGCTTTTGAAATTAACAAATTAATCTTAACTACCATGTCTTACAAAAATTATAATTAACAGGAAATATCACCTTATTTGTAAAATGTAGAAAATGCATTCATTTCATTCAGAAATATGATCAAAATTAGTTGTTTTTCTAAGTATATTCTGGAATGAGTTGTCAACACATTAAATAAAATGAAGTATACATATTATAAAGAAAAACAGAAGCTTTCATTAATTGGCATTATAATCATATTCACAAAAAAAAATTCCAAGACAAATTATAAATTAATACAATGATAGTTTACCAAACAGGCTTACCCCAGACCCATATGAGAAGGAATTTCAAGTATGGGTATTTGGCAGAGCAGTTCGGAGCTGTATAACATCCCCTCATCTCACATCTGTACACCTGTCTTTGAGCGATGGCTCTACTCTCCATTTTAAGGCATACTTAAGAGGTGAGGTCCAAAACTCTTGAGTGCCCGCCATCTACACTGAAGATGCTACTAAGTTTGGAACTCTGGTTTCATAGTGTCCCAATTCTAGCTATCCCAGGCAAGTGGAAAATGAGCCAGTGGATACAAGAACTGTACCTCTCTGTATCACTGATTTTTTAAAATTGTTTATTTTTTAATTGGAAAGGCAGATAAGATCTGCAGAGAGGAGGAGAGACAGAAAGATCTTCCATCTGCTGGTTCACTCCCCATGTGGTCACAATGGTCAGAGCTGACCTCATCCAAAGTCAGGATCCAGGACCTTCTTCTCCACTTCTGATCCCAGGTTCCCATATATGGCCTGGAAATGACATGGGGGATGGCTTAAGTCCTTGGGCCCCTGAGAATGTTGTGAAAATTCTGGAATGTTGTGAAATTTCTGGAGAAAGCTCCTGGCTCTTGGTTGCTAATTGGCTCAGCTCTGACTGCTGGAGTCATTGAGGGGAGTGAACCAGAGAATGGGACATCTTTTCTCTGTAGCTCTATCTTTTAAATAGAAAAATGAAAATGGAAATAAGCATATAAAAGCTGTGAAAGATAGCAAAAAATGCTCACATTAATAACAAGACAAAATCAAATAAACTTCAACAATAAAAATAAATCAAAATTAGCATATGAGAAATGATGAGAATCAGAAAAAGATAAAAGTGGAATTGAAACTAAATGAATATCACAAAAGAGTAACATGGTACAAAGCTGGTTTTTGAAAAGATAAAGAAAAATCCTTATTCAGCCAAAGAAAATGAAGAAAAAATAAGAGATTATGGAAATAAATACTGCAACCAATATCACAGATGCACAGTGGCTAATGAGCTACCATTGAAAAATATGTGTCTAGTAATTGGAAAAGTTTGAAACAATGAATCAATTCCTGTATATTTAAAGATGCAAAAAACATCTAAGCAGAACTTTCGCAGGCAATGAGAGTGAAACAGTGGTTAAAAATCTCCAGCCAGAACAGTACAAGACTTGACTGCCTTGTGACTGAATTCTATCATGCATTTTAAGAAGCAGTAGCCCCAGTGCTGTAGCAACTATTCTGAAAATGACGGATCTCAGTCTTTTTATGAGTCCAGGATCACTTCAGCACCAAAATCAAACAGCACAATGTGAAAGAAAAACTAGAGACTGACATCAATAACAAAGAAGAACGCAAATTTTTAACAGGATATTATCAAATCAAATCCAACAATACATCATAAATATCACATATCACCATCAAGTAGGAGTTTTCTTAGGGATGTGGGGAAGTTTCCACGTTCAAAAACCACAAGAAAACCATTCACAAATCACATTCACAGAAAGAAGCAGAAATACCATATGGTTACTAAATAGTTTGAGAAAGCATTAAGATTCAGCATGCCTCAATGACAGGAACCCTTCAGACAATAGAGTAGTAGAAGCTACCTCAAAACTATACAGCCCACACATGAGAAGCTAAATCATATTCAACTGTAAAAAGTCTATACTAGATGAAGAAATCTGTAGATTCAAGGCACTGTCTGTCCAAATAGCAATAGCATTTTCATAAAACTAGAAAATCCTTACAAAATCACACAAGAGTTAAAGGAGCCAAACTGAACTTAAAAAAAACAAGGAAGTTTGAGTCAGCACAATGCCCAATTTCAAGGCATATTGAAAAGCTCCAGTAATTAAAACAACATGGTGTTAGCACAAAAAGTGATAGATCAATGGGACAGAATAGAGCCCATGAATAAAAGATAATCATTTCAATAATCAGTGATAACAGAAATGGATTTCTAGATTTAGAAAAAAGGAAATGATTTCTCTCTCACCACATACAGTCATTGACTCAAGATGGATCAAAACCTGAGTTTAACACATAAAAGTGTGAAACTGTAAAATGAAATAAGAGGGTACACTTCAAGACTAAAATGCAAGCTGATGATTTCCTGGTTAAAAGCCAAAAAGTATATGCAACAAAAGCAGAATTAAACAAATGTGATTGCATTACGTTCAGGTGCTTTTGCCCCGCCAAAGGAAATAATCAATGGATTTAAGAAACAGAATGGTAGAGAACACCTATAAGCCACTTAAGGGAAAACTGATTAATATTCAGTATATGCATAGCTTACACAATCTGAAGTATAAACACAACGTATCGAGTCATATAATTTCTACGACAAAATAAAATTTTGTTAGACTGGTATGAGAACCACACTTTGATAAAGAACTGTATGGCTTATTAACTGCAGCATTGCACTCATTTTATCCCCTTCGTTATGTCTTATGTCTGTCCTGTCTACAGGCTATCTGTAGAATGTACATATGTTTATAAAAATGTTTTGTGCTCATTTTCTTGAAAAGGAAGATATCTCCTCAAGTTTCCTGGTTCTAGTTCCTGAGACTGTGGCTCTGCGTTGTGTAACATGCCTCTGTTTAGAATATATGACACTTGGGGTTTTGAAAATGATATTGAGCTCACTCAACTGTGTATTAAAGTAAATCAGAAAATGGATATACATTAACACTAAAAGCATAAAGTTGTTGTGTTGCACTGTTCTGCTTGGTAACAAAAGAGTCATTCAGAGATCTGAATCAAGAGAGGAACCTGTATGCTGTTGCTGTGTGCTCTGTGTGCTACCTGCAGATTTATTCATGGTAAGGATTGGGAATAATGATTAAAAGCAAAAGGCAAGAACTAGATTTCTGGTACCAAATGGTAGCACCAAATGCACAATCACAAAAAAGTCCACCACCAACAAGCACGTGCTTGGGCATGACAAAAAGAAAGCAGCATGCTGAGCTGAGAACAGAGCACTCAGCTGACCTATGAAACTGTAAGGAAGTAAATAGGTATTGATTTCAGCCTATTGCTTTCTACACAGCAATCAAGATGTACTGTAGAAGTGGCATGGTACACATCTACATAAAACATTTTTAAAATATAAATTTTAATGTAGCTACTCTCATTGGAAATTAAGAATAATAATAATTGGGAGAATGTGATCACATGGTTAATAGACATACGCTTTTCATGTCATATAGCCATGTACATTTGAAGCTGTTCAATAAATTGCACAAAAAGTTATCCTTATCAATAAAGGAAAACATGAAGGTAGATTCAATGATCTTGTATACAGAAAAATCAACAGCAGATAGATCAAATGCAAAAATTTCACAAATAAAAACAGTAAAAAATTTACTAAAAATTAGGAAATTGTTGGTATGGAGGATCTCACAAAACAAGTTCTCAAACAAAATTCATAAAATATCAAGACAAATGAATACATATTAACTATGATAAAACAGCAGTACAATAAAACTCATTACAGCAAATATATGATTTATGGTTTATGGCTCTCAAGATTCAACTTTCTTAAAGCAAAAAATGCGAGGAGAATTTATTTAAAAAAATATAATAAGGTCACATGCATTGCCAGCATGTGTATTTCATGACTTAGAGAATATGGACTTCTCATTTAGGAATCTTTCCTCTGCTTTTACAGATCTTGAAAGTCTGAAAGCAGATTATCAGTGAAGCGTGTAGGAGAGCAAATTCTAGCCAGGATGAATATTGAAAGATAAAATAGCATGAATGATATAAAGGAGTATCTGTTCACATGAACATATTTAAAATGCCAAAATCTAATTGAAATGATTCTCTGGAATGGTCAATTTTTCACAGACTCTGGAGTGTCAAAGCAGTTATATGGATATGATTCTTATATTTCGAATCCAGGGTCATATTTTCTGTAAGAATGTCAAGCTCTTGTTCAACAGAAGTAAATCTGCTTTTCAGAAAGCCAATACTCATTTGTGCACTCACCAGTTGTCTTTAAGACCACCTACGTTTCTCCCACATACAGAGACAATTTCATCTTTTCAAGTATTTGCTATATTGGAAAGAAAAATAACGTGAAAAGAAGCACCAAGAGAGAAAGGAAGTTTCCTTTAGTTTTTAAATCTCTATTCCATTATAAACAAAGTTTAACTATTTGAATTCGCTTATCACTCAGTCATTATACTTTGATATGTATTTACCAGTTTCCAGTCTTTAGACTTTAAAATCCTTTATTGTTTACTTGTGATTTTCAGAAAAACACTTTCTCAACTTTTATCACGCAATGTTGTTATAACTTCTTGATATATAAATATGATTTTTAATTCAAATATATTGATCTTCCCCTTGTTGATTATGTCTTTTACGCTTAGAGTTTGCTTATGCTTAGAAGTCCAGTGATCACAAAAACTAATTATCTAAATTGCCACTTCATTGTTAAAAGTTATTTTACCTTTACATTTACTCTAAATTGACTTTCCATTAATCTTAAAATTTAGCTCATTTCCTTCTTGATTTTATTTTACTATTTGATGTGAATAAAAGTTTAAACCATCCCCTCCTAACGACATTCAAAAATTACCCAGTCCTTTTTACTGGGTAATTCTTTTGCAAAAAGTTGGCAGGTTTTTTTTAATCCTAAATTACTGAATTCACAAGAATATACACATGAATTTGCTGCTTTTCCCCCACTCATTCTATTTGTCTAGATATACTGTTTTGCAATGCATATATTAAATATTCATAGTTTATTTCTGTATGTTTAAGAAGCACTTTGAAATATTCTGAAGTATAATTACAAGAGGGTTAAGTTACCGTTCATGGAAAACTGAACTTAAAAGATAAGTATTTCAGAATAACGTAATTTAAAACCATGCATATTCTTTTACTGTACACATATTCCTTCAACATTTTTTAGTTACGTACATGCCTTGCTTTATGCAAGCTTAGTCCATTACTAAAATGTGGTTTAAATAAAGTTGCAACTTACATAATTATATGTTTCTGAAAATTGTCTCTTCAACTTACTTATCTCATTGATAAATTATTAATACTGATATAGGAAAAAATTTAAAAGCTCTTACTGACAATTTTTAATTTAATTATTTAAGAATCATAAAGTAGCATATGACCCTAAAAATAAACCTTTTTGAAATACAAACTAAAAAAGAAAGAAAAGGAAAGAAATCACTGAATTTCATAGTATGGTTCTTTAGCTTCTAAACTGACCTAATTCTTAACTTACAATTCAACAGTAGGCCCATTAATAGATCATTTCAAATCTGTGACAAATCTATTGGTGATGGCATTCATTCATCTTCGAAGGGCTTTAACACAATTGCATCAGTTTCCACATTTTGCCAATTAGGAAGAGATGGAACAAAAGTAAATGCCCATTAAATAATAAGGGGCAACTTTGATGAGGAAACAATTATTTTTTCATATCTTGACTATTTCTAGGAAGAACAGGGACAAAGGGTTTGGGTTAGATGCTTGAGGAAAATAAGGAAGGGGAGGATGAGGAAGAAGAAAGAGAAGAATATATAAGGGAAATGAAAAGCAACTGTAGAGGTGTATTTAAAGGGAAGGGATGAGATGCCACCCTCAGCACCACCTGTGGTTTTTAAAACCTCCTGCACCCACACCCAGTGGTGCGGGGACAGGAGAGGTGGGAGGAAGAAAATTAGGCCAGCTAGTTATGTAGATGATTCTATCAAAGCATGCTGGATTCAACTATAATGCTGCTTGCTTTGTGCAAAACTGAAACTGAAACATTTGTAAAGGTTTCTTTGTACTGTTTCTAATATATAATTTAACAGATTTGTTCCACCAGAACAAACATTTGTTGAATGTCATGGAAATGGTTTTGAAAAGTATAAGTGTCAGCAAGATCGCCTCCCAACACAACACTTGAACAAGGCAGCACCTGTACGCTGAACACACAGACCCACCCAGCAAACAGGCCAAGTTCCAGACACAAGCAGCATCCCAACCATGGCTCAATTTTTTTCTCATTGCTTTTTTTTTCCTTTTCCCCTGAGAGCAGCAAATGCCCTCACACTTCTCCTTCTCCTCACACTACCAAGTAATAGTAATCACGAAATCTATGTGCCCATGTGGCCAAAACTGTGGGTATGATCTAGACATTAAATATCTCTCCTCTTGACCTTCCTAATCAATAAGATGAATGATAAAAGCAAAGGTTTGTGGTTTACATCTTCTTACAAATTGCCATCTCCTCTGAGTAGTTAAAATAAATAATTCCTTTGGTGTTATTCAGTGCCTTCTGCAAGCAGTATTTGTATGTGTGTGAGAACAAGATATGCTGCATCTTCTTACCTTTGATGTTTGGTCTTGTTGGGGCTGCTCTCTTGACAAGCTTTCAAAAGCCCCCTACTATGAATGTCGAATTAAGTGCCCTTATGAATATGCATGAACATAAACCTCATATACTCATTTTGGTGGCTACTCACTGTGCTGGGTTGCCCTGGAAGCCATTCCAAATGGTTTTGATTTTGCGTTTGAGATTCTTAATGGTGGTAATTATCTGTTGCAGCCATGCAGTACCAAATATGATGTGTGTTAGAGATACTTTAAAAAATAATAATAAAAACGACTAAAGATGCTCATTCCCACATTTTAGTTCCTACAGGGCAATTAGCCCCTAGTAATGATGTTTATATTTATATGCAAATGTTTCAGGAAAAATGAATCTTAACAGAGACTTCATATCAATACTACTGGGAGATGAGAGCATTCCATCTGTCTGTAGAAAATGCTTGCCATTAGCTCTCCATGTAGCCTATTTCTGTAATAGAAACTATTTAATCTTAAGTAATTCATTCTTTGTCTTGTGTTATTTTTCCTTCCTTCTGTTCTTTTATTAAGACTCTTAACTAATGTACAGTATGTACAGCTCTTCAGGGCCCACACATAGGTGCCTTACCACATTTTCTTCTGCATATCATCTGTTCCTTGAATTATTACCCAACCTTCTCACCATTTCTCATTTTGGAATCATAATTAAGTAACCAAATCAGACTGCTCAAGGGACACCCAGTACTTAATGTCCTCTGTTTCAAGAACTGCAACAACGTTCAAAACTACAACTGTAGAAAAGAAGCAAAGTTCTGTAGCATAGATTAAGTTTCCAACTACTAAAACATTTATGAAAAATAGACATAAAAACCCTTTGTCCTGCACATGTGAATAAACTGAAGCCTCAAGATGTTTCATCAAGCTCTCCCTTAATCAGAGACAGGCATATGATGGCCTATAATCAACCCCACACAATGCTTTCAAATCCAAGATACCCTTAATAGACAGGATTCCATTACAACTTCTATATTCCCTTTCTGCAAGACATTTCCAAGTACCAAGCAGCAATATAGTTATTTAGCAAGTAAAAATGAATATACTGCTCACTTTTCTGAGAAACATTATCTTATAAAGAAATGTACTACACCTCCACTACCCCAGTTGACAACTGGTGTTTTAAACACCAATAAACAATGTCTTTATTACATAAAACCAAAGTCTTAACTAAGGAATAGTAAGTACCTAATACTATGGAAAGAGTTACAAATCCGTTACAACAGGTTACCATAATTATACATACTGTACTAAAAATTCCTTGAAGAATACTCACATGGAAAGGCAAGGGAAAATCTGATGCATTTATGCCATATAATCCAATTGGTGTATACGATAATTATCTATAGCTTTCCACAGTAACAGACATACCTATGTGACACCTGTGTATATATACTTCTCCCCCTTTAACATAGAACAAACAAGGAAGCAAACTACCCCCAAATTTTGCAATGCACACCAAAATGCCACGAAAAGCTCCATACTTCAAAACACAGATGTTCACTGTCACTCACTGTCAACGCCTGGAATGAAGGAGTCTGGGCAAGGGAAAAGTATAGCGTCGTGCCAGTGGAAAATCTCATTAGAAACTCCTGAGATTTATCTGTCAATCTGACAGGATAATTTGATTTTAAATTCCATCACTGCTAGCCCTAATTTTTAAAATTAAATTGAAAAAAAGTGACTTCTTTTTCTTCCATGTAATGAATAATAGGATAATATGAATCAAAATCAGGGGTGTCATTAATCAGAAACTAGAGGATTTTTTTTTAAAATTAGGGTTTGAGGCAAAGAATAAAGGCCCTGTTTCAACTTTTCTGACTGGGCCCTGGCCCAGTACTGAATAGAATGCAATTTGGCTAAAGCCAATTCCATATAAGATTCCTTGGGGAAGTCAAAAGTTTTATTCTCAGAGCTGACTATTCATACCATTTCATGAGATCTCCTTTCTTTCAAAGAAGCAACATCTATTCAATCCCACACTTAAATCAAATAGTCCATTACTATCACAATTCATTTGCTGAGAGTGTACAAACTGACAAAGGGTAGCAGAATTTCATAAACATGACTACTTTGAGGAATATGATAAATACAACAATTTATGGCATAACAATGAATCTTTGAAAAAATGCTGTCTTTTCTTTTCCTAGACATCAACAAAGGAACAAATAGACAATTTAACACCAGTGATGGACACTTTTAGAAGTTGATTCACCTGAAGATCACTACTTGCTTCATTCTGTCCTATGTGTATCACAACTCAATTCTCAAATCCAGAGACATAATCAAATAACTCACTAAGGATACTAGAATTATATTCAGAACAAAAGGGAGCCCAAGTTGTATGTGTTGAGAAATGCCTTTTCTACTTCTAAGCGACAAACTCCATATACTACAATAACATTAAAATTTCTAAGACAGGAGGATTTAATGTCAACTTGTTTGTTAGGAAATCAAGTTCAAGAAAGGTGAACAGCAGAATTTTTTAATCCAAAATTGAGAAGTGAGGGGCATGTGTTATTTCAGCCTTTGCGTTTAACAGAACCATCTCAGATTGGCTTACCTTCCAGTGGGCTTTCCTCCAGAAACATTCATTTTCTCTTTCAAAGAGCAGTTCTTTTTTCTCTCTTTCACACACACATGCCAGACAGATATCAATCATTCTGGAAGTCCTATCTCTAATTTCTGCCTATAATATTTCTTCTAGCACATAAATAGACAAACTACATTCCATTACTTATTAAAACATCACTGTGTCTCCACAGGAAGTAGGCCAAGTACACAATAGCATCTCCCTTAACAGAAACACAGAGCCAAAATGCTTTACATAATTTATTGTTTGCACAATTCAGAACATCCTGTTTTTACTATCTGGGACATGATGATATTTGTGTGAAAAAAATGTGTGCATACTTTCCAGAAGTGCTCCATCTATTCTACCGCTTAACGTAGGCACATACAGTTTTTCTAGAGTATTTTTGCATTAATGCATGTGTGCATTCATATATATGCATATCTTATATATGCATGTGTTTAATATATAAAATCTCACAAAATGTTAATAATCCATTAACCTCAAACAAATTAAGAAAATTTGGCTTAGGAATGTAAAGCATGATTTATATGCCACCCAAATTTGATCAGCTTAACAAAACTACTTACCAAGGTGTTAAGATTCTCTTCTCGATCAAGTGATTATCCAGGACACCTGCCCGAATCCTCATAAAGAGTGTGGTTTTTACGACAATTTCCCACCTGTTAGAAAATTAAAATACCAATGCTAAAATTTAATTATTTCAGACTCAAATTGTATATTCATATATCCTCATATAGTTAAAATCATAAGCCCATCACATAAGAATAACACTCTATAGCCTGTTTTTTGTGTCATTTTTCATATATAATAAAGACATTAGGAAGTAGTATGATAAAGAAAGGCATAAATAAATGTACTTTTACAGTGCATTCACCAGAGATATTCAACTCTTATTTTCAGGAACAAACTCCTGAAAGATTTCACCTTCACCCTGAGCATAGCTGTGACAAGCCAGTTAAGGTCCACTGAATCCAATTAGAGCAGATTTCTGGGAAAGGAATTGTGCTTCTTGACAATATTAGGGCAAAGTACTGTGAGAGCTGTTTTAACTTTAAGGAGGTCATTGGTAACCACACTCGTCTTTAGTCTGCGTACAGACTGTGTAAAGGCAGTGACAGGCACGAGAGTCCTGCCAAGCTCTATTGCAATCAGCCATTGGCTATTTGGACCTCCAGGCCTGTGAACTGCATCTATGGTATGGTGCAAAATCAAGCGAATGTTTAGTACTTCCAAATACCCAGAGCAATGGAGATGCAAGCTACTATTGTATGTTACATGACACCCTACCAGTGTAATGTTCTATAAATCTTAACAAAAAATGGCCTACATCAGTTACGCCAATTTAGAGACCTAACACCCTCATTCCATCACTTCAGTAAGTTATGACACATTTACAAAATGTCTCACCTATTGTAAGTTCTTTGACAAATCTCTCATTATATGACTATGCACTTGCAACCTCCTCCTAACTGGTCACTCTTTTTCTGGTTCCTCTCAAGTCTGCACTCCACTCTGCAAGAAGTACCTTCTAAAACCACAAACATAAGCACGCTGACCTTGGCCTTATTTCTCATCAGTGTATTTTTCATTTTGAGAATTTTAAGGCAAAATAAAATATTCCTTATGATGTGATTTATGTGCTTTGCTGGCTCATTTTCTGAGTGGTTTTATGCTTTTAAATTTATTTTGTGTTTCAACAATGGCAGGTTTCACATGCCATAGAACCATATTCTGCATGCATTGACTGGGTTGCCCATTAATACACCCAGAAATCTCCAATTGCTTTTTCAAGTCTTTCTATGAGATGACACTTCTTCAGAGGTATGTGTGTCTCACCCCATGAAACATATTCAGCCTGTCACCTATTTGGGCTCTTATAGACCGTCTCTTGATGTACAGGAAAGAGAATTTGTGGTGTAAAGTCTCGTGACATTTGTTCTCATTTTTTAAGTGCCTAAGTTCATGTGTTATCTATAAAGAAAACACACTACTATACTGAGAATACCATTTATGAATATACCACTGGACATAAAAATCTCTACCCAGTAACAATTCAATGATTATAGATTTTTGCAAGTTAAATTAAAATGAAATGCTGGACAAGAATTAGCTCATGAGGCTTCAATGCTTTGAATGTGCAGCTATACATAGTATTTCTACAAGCAAATGACTGTTATATTCTAGTCCTCAAATATTCTCTGAACCATCACAAAGCCAAGTATGCAAGGTTCTTAAAAGTAAGGCAACAGAATTCAGATTTCACAAAGAATTTTCTCCAGCAACAAATCATTTTCCATGTATTCCTATGGCCTAAGATACCACGATTGATTACCATGGGCAACACTACCAGCAGTTCTTGAGAGGGAAAGAAGAATAGATTAGGAAGAACAACTACTGCCTTATTCCTGAAAGTCCAGTGACCATTCAATCACATATAGGCAATCAAATGTACACATACCCCACCCCCGCAGGATTGAATGTTCAGAGATGCTGCTAGACAGACATCTGTTTTCACTAGGTTAGTATGTTCACAGCAAATATTTGCTTAATAAAACTAATGAAAAATGTATGCTGGGTTTTGTATGACCATGTCAAAGGAGGCCAAATGAAACGAACCATGTAATTATATCCAATTCTTGTACAATGCTGGACACCTAACTCTAATGTCAACATAAACTACACTGGATCCCCATGCAAGACAAAGGCAAAGCACTGTCTGCTTTGTGTAATGCTCTTTTCTACCTTTAGAAATTGAGCGGCTTTCAATAATCCTCCTGAAGCTCCACACCTCACACCCCTGCAAAGCCTGATGCTCACACATGGTAGCATTAGAGGAAGGATTATTAAAGACCCCCATCGGAACTGCGGTCTATTCATTTTCTGTAAAAGCCATGGGGCTCCTGTGCAGACAGCAATGTGCCAACACGAACCCAGACAGCTGCTGGACTAAAGCTGCTCTGAGTGCAGGTGGGGAAACAGCTTGTGATATTAACAAGACGAGATCCTTCTCGCCGGCTTTCTATAGCCTTTATTTAAAATACAGAAAAATGCTTTCAAAGACATATTTATAACTGTATCAAGCACAGATTGTACCAACATTATGCTGCAATGAGCACATGTGTTATTCATATTGATATTAAGTATCTCTCTTTTTTGAAATTGCCAAAAAGGAAAAAAAAACCCTATGATTTCAGAAAGAAAACACAGAAACCCTATTAATGATACTAACTTGAGTGAAAATAGTTCTTTGAGAATTAAGAAAAAATGAAAGCAAAAAGCATAAATACAGAATTTGAGGTATTAGAAATTGGGATTTTTATGCCACAGTTTTGTGGTTTTCACATCTGCCACATCCATTTCTGCTATTTCATATAAAAAACATAATCAGATTTAAATGTTATCCATCACTCTTACTTTTTATTTCTAATTATCAACAGTATTAGAATTCTTCCTACTGAAAATCTATTCTGCTTTTCATTTTACTAAGTTCCTACTATGTACTATAGATCCATTAAGAATCTTAATCAGCATAAAGTTATCAAATGTTGTTTGTCATTAGGAATGCGGACCTTCTCCAGGGAAAGCAAATTCTCATTAAACACCAACAGAAATTGAATACTGCAATTGCAACAAAAAGTATTTATGGAACCATCATTGGGGTATCTGCCGCTGCCAAGGTATGGAATCGTCACAAATGTACTTTTAGTTTCTGGGCTCAATTCACTCATCCTTATGATGATATGTGAAAGGGTTTTTTTGAGAATCCAAGAAGATACTCTAGGCAAAATTTTAAGCAAGATCCAAGTAGATAGTGACTCCATGGGACTAGCTCCTGCCATTCTGCCATGATCCAGAGGAGGTGAGGCCCTCTCTTGGGGGTGGATCAACTAATGACTATGTAGAAAAAGTTTTTTTTTCACAACATGAAAATATTTTTTATTTAATAATTGAAGACAAGAGAGAGAGACAGAGAGGGACACAGACAGAGGGAGCAAGTGCTTTGCAAGTCTGGGACAAGCACTAAACAGCATTTATGAAACTAAGAGCCAAAGATATATTTTCCAAAAGTATGTAGTTATACTACACTTAAGTCAAAGAAAGAAATAAATCCACACACACACTCTACACTAGACAAACACAGAAGAGGGAGAAATGAAGAAAATGATAGATAAGCTTTGGACAATTATCCAGGATTTTTAATCAATCCCATTTATTATATGACCAAACTCCACATTTTGTGCAATTTTCAGCTCATTTGATAGTTAATATTTACTTCAAGCCAATGATGTAACCACTTCCTGTTCATCTGCCCCAATAGAGTCACATGGATTTTCTCTTGTTCAAATCCTATAATGTTCTAGATTTCTATTACAAGGCCTTCAGTTCCCTTAAGAAAACTACTTAAAGATATATTTCTTTTTATTGTAAAGTCAGATATACAAAGAAGAGGAGAGACAAAGATCTTCCATCCATTGACTCGCTCTCCAAATGGAACAACCATCAGAGCTGAGCCAATCTCAAGCCAGGAACCCGGAACTTCTTCCGGGTCTCCCATGTAGTTGTAGGATTCCAATGCTTTGGATCATCCTTGACTCCTTCCTCAAGTCACAAGCAGGGAGCTGGATGGGGACTGGAGCAGCTGGGATATGAACAGGCACCCATATGAGATCCCAATGTGTGCAAGGTAAGCACTTTAGTCACTAGGCTACCGCACTAGGCCCAAGTAAACTACCTTTTTTTTAAAAAAAAATCTGGTTGTTTAAATCATCTCAAATATCCATGTTATCCTACAGATTCGTATTCTTTCTTTCTTTCTCTTTCTGTTTTGTTTTCAAGAGAACTTTAGTTTATTGCTGCATGTGGCATATTCGTTTGATTTAGACCTCTGGAAAATTATTTTTCTTTTACAATAGTTTCTGAATTAGAGTATGAAAATTAAACATTCCTCTTTTTATTCAACAGATACTGAAGATAGCACACAGGATGGAACAACTTGCTTTATACTGTTAGCATTTTCAAGGTTGTTATTTTATTTTTAAAAGACACTTTTTGTAAATCTTTGCAGAAAGAATTTTGACTCAGATGGCTAAACCAACTGAAGGTTATCATCTTACAGATAACTCATTTCCCCACCAGAACAAAGAATTTCATTTTTCATGGATTAGATTATATATACTACTATTTCTGAGTATTTTTGTCAACTCCCTTGTAATGACAAATACAGCCTCCTAAAATTTTTCAAGAATTCCATTTATAATTATTCTGAAATTCTGTATTTGCTCAAATTATTCTAGACTATCAATAGACATTTAGCAAAAATTGTAATTTCTGTTTATGCAACTTATTGTACTTGTTTTACGAAGTAGCAGCAAAATGTGTCATGCAAGCTTAATGTTTTGTGTATGAATTTAAACCACCTTGAGGGGAAAAAAAAGGCAAAAGAGACAAAAAGAGTAATAATACATTAAGAGTTTTACAACGAATCTTAGTAAAGGGAGTAGACATATCTAATGATGAATATAAACTGACTATTGCAAATCATTGTTAGTATGCCTTTTATTTTCCTGCAAAGAACTTAATGCAAAACTTAAGAAATGTATCACATTTCAAATTACCGTATGACAGGACAGGAAGGGCATGCAGTGGCTGCTTCAGAAATGAATACAGTTCATGAAGTATTTAGTAAATATTGATCCTGATTGTACCAGGGAGTAAGGTACTCTGCTACTAAGTCAAACACTTAGGAGAGATGCAGCAAGTACAAGGTCAGATTTTCACCAAAAGCCCAGTCTGGAGTTACTGGCTTCTCAGATGCACTCAAGTGGAAACTGATCTCTCAAAAAGTGCAACCCCCTGCTCTGGCTCATTGGCTATGGAATCAGTTTAACAATTAAAATGACAATAGGTCACATGAATATCAGGCTGGCGTTGGAACCACTGCCTCTACTACTGTGAACATCTTCTCTAATCTTCAGTTGACATCAACTGACAAAATAAGTATTTCCTGTAGCTGCTTCAAGTCTGTCCCTCAAAAGGCCACCTACACCACTTGCTGAAACTTCATTCCATCTTAGTTTTTCTTTTTTGTTATTTTCTCATTTAAATACAACATCACACGGACTAGCTAGTCTTAGATTATGCGTACAGCACTACTTTCATTGCTGAATTTTTAAACTGTGTGCTTCTATGTCAGTCTCTTTGGATGGCAATTTTCCGTCTGGGCTTTGAAGCTGATCAGGCTCAAAGCTAACTGAAGAGGAAAAGATTTTAATCTATGCTTCCAAATGTTTCACACAAGAATCAACTGACATACTATTAACTATAAAATGTACGGACTCTTTTGCCTTCTTCGGGGCTTCCAGCTTGATAACTCAGTAGGACACTTGAAAGCCAATTTAGAAATTAGTATGTGGATGAATCCTGGTTAGAATCTTTTTTGAAAAACTGTATGTATTACTTCATGGACAATGCCACAACTGGCAGCCATACTTTAAGTCTTCAAAAGTCATTTATCCTAATTTCATGAACCCTGAAATGTTTTTTGCTGAAACTTAAATTTACTATGTAGCTAATATAACATATATCCAGAAGGAAAAGAGTTCTGCGGTGCTCTCAGCCACTGATAGACTCACATCACGCTACTCCTTCTTTTATTTCGCTTGTGACTTCCTTGTAAAGCCATCCCCTGGGTAGGTATGAAATAGTGTGATTCTGCAAGGGAAAACACACATTTCACTTGTGAATCCTATTGATTTTTGTTTTAACAGTAATTTCCTTTGTAAGTATCATTTAAACATTTTGAACCACAGATACAATCAAGTGCAGATATTTCAACTTCTCTTCTAGTTCTGAGAGGGTTCTTACATCCTGTTCAAATATCAATTGTCCCTTAAGTTAAAGTGAAAATACTGATTTTCAGCTTAACAAAATATACGTCAAGATATTTTTGGAAAATGAGAATTAAAAGGTTACTCTGTGCAAAATTCTTCTGAAAAGAATGCATAATTATTTCCTTAGTACTTATTATTTTCCATCAACTTTTTTTTGGGGGGGTGCCTTTCACTGAGATGAAAAACAAGAGGGAAAAAGCAATAGAAGTTTAAGTAAGCTGTGCAAAGCAGGAATTGTAGAATAAATAAAAATATGCTCTTCAAATTTATGTACAGAGTTAAAGTGTTCCGACTAAAATCCCCTACACATTTTTTAGCAATGTAACATGTATACCCCCTGGAATTTAATATGAACCTTGGAAAACAACAGGGTAGATTAGAAAACACTAACTTGATGTGGAATAATACTGAAAACACAGCAACTTCACCATCCAATAATGTAAGCTGCTGGTATGAAAAATGGTGTAAGTGGCACTGAAGAAATCACTTGTTTGCCAGAGGAATTAGTCCTATAGCTTACACCAAAGAGGCATTAGGTGAATTGTTAAGTTTCCTTCACAATTATCAAGGAGCTGAAACGAACACGTACTAAGGAGAGACCATGGTGGAAATGACACAGCAAATGAGGTATTGGCCCAACTGGAAACAGCAAGGGGGAAGCTGAGGCACTCCTTCAGAATTTTCACCCTTGTGTCTCTAAAAAGGTGTAAAGATGGAGGCATGGCAGTTCAAGGACAAATTTGAGGTATGCAAGGAGTTTTTACATAGTTAAGCTTTCTTGACAGGCATTATCCTAAGCTGATTTCAGGGTATCGTAGGCAGATTACAATGTCCCGTGTGATTGGAGGAATGTTAAGCGATTCTGAAGGCAGCAACACTTAAATATACCTGTACCAAATATTTTCCATTATAAGGATATAGATGTATTATCTCTGAGCATTTTGGTTTAGACAGAGGTGAGCTAGTAAATGTCCAAAGACTTAAGGCAAAGTGTTTTTGCAAAGTACTCCCTTGAGTAATTCAAACACTCATCTACTCAAGTGGCTTCAAAGTTCAAATATTTCAGAGAATACCAAGTATTGTAGGTTAAAAAACCAAGCATTGCCTAGATGACATGGAGGGCCAAAATGATGTCAGCAAATGAAACTATCTAATATACATTGATGTTAACAGAATTCGTTAAAAGAGAAAGAATTGAAATGTTTAATAAATATGTGACCATTTTTTCTTGGAAAGAGATTTCACAGCTTTAAGACTAGTTGCTGCTAGTGACCCTTTTGGGGATACATCTATCACAATGTAACCCTGGTTATTTTTCACCAATTAAACCTTTTGAAAACAACTATATAGGACAAAGCTAAGTAATCAAGACTACCAACCTCAGTTCATGTATTCTGTCAATGAATATTTACACTTCATTATAAAACTACCAACAACAAAATATGTGGATAAAAAGGACTTAAAGAACAGCTACAGTGAAAGCCAGTTGCTTAGAACAGCAGATAGAAAGCAGAGCAGGTGCTACCTACCATTAATAATAAAAAGAAGGCAGTCAAACATAATCAACTATTACTCAAAATGAATACATGGTATTTACCAAATAACATGTTATATTTCACGAACTTATTTAAATGGATTGTTTTTCAAAGTGCATATCATTTAGGAAATGAAGTATTTTAAGTCAAGCTTTTACAAGGCACGGCTGTACTCCTAACAGCTTCATGTTCAAGCATCCAACCCTTCAAGTCAAAAAACATACATTCAGCATAAAGTGAAACTGAACATTAATCCTGAAGCTTGAAACCATGACACTTTTCCAAAAATTGAAAGGAAATATACTAAAATTACAAACACCAGTATATAAAATTAAATCATATTACATAGCAAATCACAAAAACTGATGGGGATAATGGAGGCTTGGTCTAGTATGTTTTATTGAAATTCTTAATTTACTAATACATATAACATATATTTCATGGATCTCACAGATAAGAGTAACAATATAATGATATTTCCCAATTCCTTTCTATTCCTTTTTCCCACCTTCTCCATTGCACTGCTGGGAATTCACCCAAATAAACTGAAATCTGCAGATGAGAGAGGTATTTGCACAACATGGCTATTGTAGCATAATTCACCTTAACTAAGATATGAAATCAACCCAGATTTTTATCAATTAATGACTAGATAAAGAAAATCTGGTGTATATATACACCAGGGAATACTACTCAGTTCCAAAAGTAATCATATCCTGTCTTTTGCAGCAAAATGAATGAAACCTGAGCCTACTATGCATAGTCAAATATACAAATAGCAAATTTCAAAAATACAAATAGCATATGTTTTCTGATATACAGCAGCTAATCCAGAATATAATATACACACATATATATGGGTGTGTGTGTGTATATATATATATATATATATATATATATATATATATAGAGAGAGAGAGAGAGAGAGAGAGAGAGAGAGAGAGAAATGGAATTGTCACTCTGGTATAATTTGTCTTTTCAGTATCTGCTCATATTCCAGTGGAACTTTAGTCTTTACACATTTTATTTGTTGAATAATATAAAAAGTGGCTAATTAAACTTGTGACTATAGAGTAGAGAAAAATATGGCCTTATAAAACTGACTGAAGGGAAGGGTATTGCAGGAAAGAAGAAAAATGAGGAAAGTGTGATCATTTTATTGGAGCTGTAAAAAGAGAAAATACATAAAATCTGTTTTTTTAGACCATTAAAATTCAGAAAACACAGTCTTTTTTTAGCAATGTCAAACTTTCAATTTACTTTATAGTCACAGAATCAATTCATCTCTAAAACAAAGAGTTCTGCAAAACAAGAAAAAAATGTAGTAGTTAACTGCTCCAAAATAGTATAGGCAAGATTTGCTGAAAACAGTCATTCCAGGATGTCAGTTAAAATTGAGTTACATTAAAGCTTTAAAACCAAATAGTTCCTATTAGTTACAATTAATCAGAGGAAACAAATTCTATTTTTCTTTTTTCCAGTCTGGTTTATTTAACTAAATCTAATTTTTCACAACTGCAATCATTTTGTTGCAAAAGACATGGTTTCATTGCTTTTTAAGGCTGAGTAGTATTCCATTAAGCACATATAGCAGATTTTCTTTATGTAGTCATGTGTTGATGGACATTGTGTTGGTTATATATCTTGGCTATTGTGAAATGAGCTGACATATATGACAGTACAGATAATTCTTTCACATGCTGACTGCATTTCTTTGAGGTTTATTCCTGGAAGTGGGGTAGCTAGATCAGGTGGTATATGTATTGTCAGATTCTGAGGAACAGACTGTATCTCACTAATGCAGAGTACATTTTTCTTCGCATCATCAATAGTTGTAACATTAAGTTTTTGGATGATATCCACTCTAACTGGGGTGAGATGAAACCTCATTGTGGTTTTTATTTGTATTTCCACAATGGATAGTACCTTGAACATGCTTTCATGTGTCTTTTGGCCACTTGTATTTCATCCTTCAAAAAATGTCTATTTCTGTCTCTTGAAGCTCTTAGTAAGATTATCTATTTTGTTGTTGCTGTATTCCTTGAACTCTTTAAAGATCCAGGATGTTAATCCTTTACTCAGCAGTGTGTTGTTTGCAACTATTTCTTTCCATTCTGTTGGTTGTCTCTTCACTTTGTTGAGTGTTTCCTTTGCAGTACAGAGGCTTCTCAGCTTGATGTAATTACACTGATCTATTTTTGACATAATGGAGTGTGCTTCTGAAATCTTACTCAAGGAGTAATTGTGCCAACATCTTGCAGTTTTTTGATGCTACCAAATCTTTGGTGTAGTTTCTTGACATTGTGAGTTGATGTCTGTACAAAGTATAAAATAGAGTTTATGTCAATGCAATTTAGGAATATTGTTCAATGGTTCTTTTTCATTGCTGTACTCTGTTTTGTTTTGTTTTGTTTTGGAATTATAGTGACACTGGCTTCAAAGAAGGAGTTTTGGGAGACTCTGTCCCTTTCAATTGATTTTGTCAGCTTAAAAATGTTGAAATTTGTTTTTTCTTAAAAGTTTGGTGGCATACAGCAGTGAAGTCTTTCCTTCTTAGGCTTTCATCTGTTGGGAGTGTCTTTATCAGTGCTTGTTCTATATGGATTTTCCAATGCTTCATGCATCAAATTTTGTAAATGCATGTGTTAGAAATCTGTATTATTTCCAGGTTTATGGTTTTATTGACATTTAACTGAGTAATATTTCCTTATGATTTTTTTTTAATTTTAGTGCACCCATTGTAACATCTTTTTCATCTCTGATTTTATTATGTTGGGTTTTCATTCCTTGCTTCTTCTTTCCTGCCTGCAATTTTCTGGGTATTTGGAACAAGTATGTTTCAGTTTTACTGTATGTCTTTTTCTAAAAACCCATCTCCTAATTTTGCTAATTTTAACAGGGTTTCTTAATTTCAATTTTCTTTTTTTCTTAGCCCCAAATAATTTGGGGTTTGATCTGCTCTGGTTCGTCCAGTTCCTTGAGATGCATTAGACCTTTTAATTGATTTCTTGCCAAATTCTGAATATAGGCACTAACTGCTACAAACTTTTCTCTGATCACTGCTTTTACTGTATCTCATAGGTTTCAATACATTGCACTGTCACTTTCACTTGTTTCCAGAAACATTTTTTTATTTTCCTTCTGACTTCTACTGAGAATCATTATTCATTCAGGAGAATACTATTTAGTTTCCATGTCTTTATATAGTTCCTGAAATTTCCTGTCTTGCTAATTTCCAACTTCATTTCACTGTGGCCTGATATGATACATGATTTCAAAATTATTGAATTGTTTTATTCTTATTTTGTGGCCTAGCATACTGTCTATACTACAAATATGTTCAATGAGTTGCTAAGAATGTGAATTCTGCAGCTGTGGGATGAAAAGTTCTGGAGGTATCAATTAAATCCATTTGGTCAATAGTGTAAATTAGCTCAGTTGTTTGTTTCTGTTGTTCTTGTCACTTGTCTAGCTGATCTGTCCCCTGATGAAAGTGGATTGTTGCTATTTCTCATTATTACTCTATTAGAGTGTATTTCTCCATTTAGATACATTAACATTTGTTTTAAAATCTGGATACTCTACCATAGTGTTCATATTCATTTACTATGAATGCATCTTTCTACTGAGTTGATTCTTTCTTTGTCTCTTAACACTTTGTGAATTAAAGTATATTTTGTTCAATATCAAGATAGTTTTTTTCTCATTCTTGATTTGCATTCACATGGCTTTGGGCCGTCCTCGACTGTTTTCCCAGGTCACAAGCAGGGAACAGGGTGGAAAGTGGAGCATCTGGGGTTAGAACCAGTGTCCATATGGGATCCCGGCGCGTGAAAGTTGAGGACTTTAACCACTACGCTATCGGGTCCAGCCTGATGTCTAACAATTCTCGAAGTATTTCTTTACTTGGAAATTAGAAGCCTACTCCTTTAGTTGTGGTAAGACGTACCGTTTCATTTATTGCTTATGTCTCCTCATTTCCATAAGACTATTTTGTCTCTTCTTCCTATTTTTATTCATTCTCTATGAATAGAGTCATTTCCATGAATAAATACCTGTTTTAAAAGTGGATTACATGCTGTCAATTCCCAAATTCTTATCTCCAGATCGTAATCTCCCCTGACTTGATTATCCAACAATCTTCTATTCTCTCTGGAAGACCCATCGAATTCCTGTAAGTACTCTATACTCAGATACGGTCAGGTTTGCCTTTCAGGCATTCATTTGATTACACCTTCAGTCCTTTCTTACCTCTTCTCATATTCCACAGGCATTAGCACATTGTGTCTGCTCTACCTTACACTAGAAACCAGATGTAGTAACTTAGAATTTTGACAACTGCCATTTGGTGTAATTCTTCATTTGTCCAGTAGATTATTGCAGTAGCATGAACACTTCAACTTTATTACAAGAGAATTAAGGCCAAAAATACACAAGAAAGGTAAACTGGAAAAATTTGCAAGTAAAATTAATATATATTTTCTAATACATTCAAGAGTAGTGGGTATGGAAAAAAAAGCAACACTCCAACATTAAAAATGATCATTGAATGATTTAATCAGAAGGAAGTGTTTTGAAGAGATGAAAACAACAGAAAACCCACAATGATGGACATAAGACTGAGTATGAATAACTATGTGTTAGTAATGATATAGAGGAACTGGGGTGGGGGAGGGAACTGGGGAGGGGATAAGGGAATATGAAACTGTATTATAAAATAATAGCAACAATAATAAAATGTATTAAAAAATAAAAAATGATCAAAGGAGAGGAAAAAACATTGAATGTAAAAAATAAAATGTCTGGTAAGTGTATGAAAAGATGCTCAAAGTGATCTCTACAAAAATCTTTTCAAATTATATCCTATTGGATAGAGTTCATTATATGGAAGTCACATGAGAGGAAAGTGAAAGTATGTCAAAAAGATGTATTCATAATCACTTAACATCTCAATGCTTTTATATATGTATGTGTATATAGAATATATATAATTATATATCATATATATTATACTATATAATATATAAATATACTATATTACTCTTTCTTGATTTTTATTCTTGAATAATTCTAAGTGCAAAAACTGTAAGCAACCCAAGTAACTGGAAACAATGACAATACATCAATCAAACGGTATGGTACGCAGCGGTGTAAAACACTGTGCCTGTGATCTATAGTCAGTGATTCATAGCTACCTCTAGAGTTATATGAAGTAGGGTGAACAGTAGTATGTAAAACTTACAGGCATGGTTGTAAACACTGAGGTCATGGAGACAGAAATACGCTTGGATATCCTTTCGTTTGCCAAAAGTTACAGCCTTACATACAACCTAATACAATTTCTCACTTAAAAATGCCAGTAAGGCAATTATACAAGACAAGAATGGAATCCAGAATTTTTAACAAAATATGACTTTTTAAAATGACTTTAATTACTGCTTTAATGTACAACTTATATAGGTTTTCTTTAATACCATGCATTTCTTCCCTATACAGACCTATATATTAACTTAGTACTTCATTCAGAGGATAAAGTTCAGATTTTAGTCTATAATGATGTCTCCCTTTAAAGTTCATTACTTACCTAAGCTAATTATTCTGTGTTAACATTTTCAAAACACGGTTACTTTCCCTCTGCTTCCACAGCACATCAAACACATTCTGAGCTCAGCATCTCTGCGTAAGTGTTCCTCTGCTTTTGAGCATGCCTATTTCATGTTTCTGCCTTGATTTTTTTTTTGAATCTGTGAATGCCGTCTTAAGACTGATACATGCCTTAAGCACCTTACATAAAAAGTATATATAAAATACTATTCCACATCAACATCTGCATTTTGTTCATGTTGCTTAAGCAAAATTTCCCCATGTGCGTTACCAGAACAGTTTATTTTAGGCATCACAGCTGCCTTAAGGTCATACTCATGTATGTTTCAAGGTCTTACAAGCTCTGGAAGGAGGCAAAACACTTTGGATACAGGAGGCATTTTTCCTTTTTCCCTGCAGTGTGAATCCAAACAGTCACTTTGTTCCTTGCATGTGGATTCCATGTAACCCCTCAAATGCAGGTGAGCACTGAGTAACTCAAACAGGTCATAAAAATTACATCCCATTTCTCAAAATGTGTGTGCAAACTCTTCAGCTCAGTTCATCGTTTTTCCAGAAACCTCATAGCATTTCAACACCACCGCCAGGTAAGTTTAGTGAGATCATTCACTGTATTTGCCAATAACACTGACATGTAAAACTCAAACTCATGTGTATATAATGTTAAGAAAATTACTAAGATATAAATGCTCTGTGTGTATAATTTATCTATACACTCCAACTGCAATCTCTATCATGTATCTCTTCAGTCATTATTGTGCGTGGGGAAATAGAGGGGTCAGTTTATTTAAGGAAACACCTGGAGGTTTTGACTATTAGATCTGATCTTGTTTTCTGATTTTGGTTTTGCCCGAGTAGGAGGCAGTTGCTATCCTAAATGAAATACCAAAAATGTTCCATAAGTCATCTCTTATCTCCAGTGTTTTCTCAGAATAGCCTTGCATGGAACTTGCTGCTTCCTTCTCTTGCTTCAGATAACTCTCTGCTTTAAGTGCACACTTGAACTGTCTTTGAAAGCTCATGCTTGGGATCCTAGGCCCTTTCACCTGAGGCTGCCTATAGCCCTGTGACATACCTCCCTCCGAGGTATAGGTGCAGGTTGACCTAGACCTATAGCCTTGGTTATCTGTGGCCTACTCATTTTGTATTTCTCTCGGTATTTGTTGATTACTCATATTGGCTTGGCTTTGGCAAAATTATTGCCTTTTACAAAAAAATAAAAATAAAAAAGAGTGCAATTGGAAACCCTTATGCTTAGTGAAATAAGCCAGTTCCAAAAAGACAAATAGCATATTTTTGCCTGATCGGTGGCAATTATTACACAATACAAAAACCGTGTAATCTGTGTGAGATTGACAGTTTTCTATTGTTTACAGCCTTTTTCTATAGTCTTGAGGAAGAGTAGCTTTCCTTTTTATTTTTCTAATTGCTACGTGTTGAAATCTTTTCCTAATGGAGTGTTAAAGCCTGTGACTGCAAAGTGAAATCTAAGTATGCCATTGTAAAAAAAATAATAATAATAAAGAAAAAGAAGGAGGAGGGTGAATGTGAATACAAGACCTGGCAGGAAGAGGAAGGGGGTCTGGGTGGGAAGCACCAATATGATCCCAAAAGTATATAGTGAAATAGGCAAAATTTATTCATTTTATATAAATAAAAAGGTATAAAAAGAATTCAGATTCTTCCTTTCTAGTCTCCCCCCCACACACCCCTTACTAACTCATCTTTATTTCCAGTTTGGTTAAACATCAACCATAAACTCAAGTTTATTTTAAAATGCCAAAGAGGTAACAAATTTGGCTGGATGTGGAGCATGCAAAGCAAGTTACTGGATCCTAGGGAGAGCTTTCAACTTAAAAAGTTTAAGCTTTCAACTTAAAAAGGTGTTTATCTACCTTTTGCTTTGAAGTTATGATTTGTTCATTTTGCCTGAAAAAACAGTGCTTTCACCATTTACAGCTCATTCACTCTTTTAGCCATTACATAAGCATCATCTCAGAAAAGTACTTAATGACCACACTCTGTAGTCATACTATTTGATGAATTTTATCAATGACATTCTGAGTAATTATTACCAAAATGGGCAAGCAGAGGGCTCATGCATGGGGCTTCTTGATTATCCTTTAACTCCCCCCAACCAGAACACCATTCCCTGGAAAACAAGTCCTGTGTGTCTTTTTCTATTATTAACTCCTCATCTTCATGTCTACTTTAGATAAATGTTAAGCACTTACTAAATACTGGATGACCTAATTTCCTCTGCCTTACTTAAACTAGCACTTCAAACTACTTATAGTAATTATACATTCTGCTTTTCTTTGAAACATATAATGTAATCTATTAAAAAGTAGACATTTATTACATTATTCACTTTAATTTACAATGAATTTAATATTTTTCTCTACTAGGTTTCAGAATTCACTATGCAGAAAAAACAAATCTTGCATTTTAGCCTGTTTAGCATTTGTACTGTTTCCTAAAACATGAATGAGAGAAATTCATCTACAACTACACTTCCAGTGCTGTTTTTTATTAAGTAATTACTAAGATTCAGAGGTGATTATTTGTATTTAGCATCTCTTTTCTTTAATAGTTTTAGTCAAATATGACTAAAATTTGAGCCCCTGGCCTGGGAAAGTAGTTAAGGACAGCCCAAAGCTTTGGGACTCTGCAACCATGTGGGAGACCCAGAAGAGGCTCCTAGTTTCAGATTGGTTCAGCAAAGAGAAGATCTTTCTCTCAGTCTCTTCTCTCCTCTGTACATCTGTCTGTCCAATAAAAATAAATATTTTTTTTAAATTGGAGACTCAAAATTTATATGTACCCTCAGACACAGCTAGCATTTAAAATCAAGCCTGTTAACATATTTCACATTGACTATGTCAGTGATATTATACATTACTTGACTATGTGTATTTCTATCACATTAAACCATTCAGTAATATAGCACTCAAATATAGAGCTGTGAAGCTAATTTCCCACTGCACCTTAAACATTCATCTCCAAATTGTTTACAGTAACTGCAGTGGCACTATTTGAAATACTAAATTTCATGATTTGGATATCATTTTCATTATGTATCCTATAAATGATTCATAAAGTTACTCTATTATTTTTATTATTGACCCTAATAAGGGTATACTGGCATTTTTAGTATAATTCAGTTTCGTGGCCTAATTAAGTAATTTCAAGCAATTTTGGGGATCAATTTGTACATGCAAGCGAATTATTGTCTCTTTGGTTTAAATTTTTTTCACTGCTACCTGTATTTCCACATTAAACACTTAAGTTGGCTGCTTTTTGAACGATGTAAAATATATTCTAGTCATGTTTCCATTAATCTCTAATTAAATACATGTCAGTTAACAGAGTTTAACAAAGAGATCCTCTCATAAATTCTTTGGCATCTTATAATAAACATCCAACAACCATACCTATCAATCAAATGGTTAAAGGGAAATGCTTTACCATTTAGTAACTATGAGATTGGGGATTTTGTTTAAAATCTCCATAAATCCATCTCTTCAGTGTTTTACATGTTCACCACACAGTGCTGTCAAAGGACTCAATGATAATAGAACATGTCAACCACTTGTAAATCACCAAGCTCAAGCCTTGTCTTGAGCAGCAGTACTCATGTGACTTTTCATCAATGCTGAACTGTTCACATCATTTCTTTTTTAAACAAAGCATTTTTGGGAAAAACAGAACATCTTCTCTTTCTTCTAGGGACTTTTTTCATAAGGACCTATTTTCCTTGCAAAGGTAACGGACATGATCTCTTAGGATTATGGTGTTCCTATTTCCACATTTATCGGGATCTCTAAGTCCATTCCTTTCCTGCTAATTTGAAGACTTAGAAGTACTAGATGGAGAGAATATAAAATTAAATTAATTACAATAACTTGCTAAGTAAATATCACATCTATCAAATAAGTACATGAGAAAATACTATAAACTGTAACAGAATAACAGGGAATATATGGGAAAAGAGACCATCTACTTAACTCATAAAGGGTTGAAAAATTAATATTAGGGCTATCCCTTCCTTCTGAAAAAGAGTCAGACTTATTACGGATTGAGTTCTATCAACCAAAAAGCATCTTCCAGTCCTAATCTCCATGGTACGATCAAATATGCTTAAAGATGTGATCAAATTATAATGAGGATATTAAGGTACAAGTGTGCTCTTACCAAAGGGGAAATGTATATCTTGATGAAAAATTGCAGAAGGAAGACAGCACAAAGACCTAGTAACAGAGTATAAATGTACCTAGCATGATTCCCTGGAAGACAACCAATGCCAGTGACTATTAGCAAATCCCAGAGTAGCATTGAAAAGTTCTACACCGAAGCCTTTAACCCTGCTCAGACCTTGATGTTAGACATTAAGCTCCTGTACCTTTAAGTCTGTTGATTTCTGCTGTTTTAAGGTAACCATTTATGGTACTTGTTGGGACAACCCTAAAATCCTGAAGGAAGACTTCCAATCAAATGACATGGCAGAACAAGTAAAACAATCTCAAACAACAGCAATGACTTACAAAGCCATGAACACATTGCACTACTTTTACTATAATTTCATGACAAATCTATGATAGAATTGGACTTAAAAAATAAACATGACATAAAAGTCCTAAAATGTTATCTTTATCACTTCAAGAGTTTCCCAGTTGCTCTAAGACTTCTATCAAAATGATTTATTTGTTACCAATGTTTTGCTTTTACAAAAATATCCCTTCTGGCCTTGGAAAAAGTGGTAAGTATAGGATGTTAATATGAAAAGGACCAGTTATCATTATCACTTTCAAATGGACAAATTTTGCTGCAATGAAAATTTAGTAACAAACATATTATTAAAAATAAATGATAATGAGCACAAAAGTGTACATAAACACTTAGTAAAATACTAGAAAACATAATAGGTCTATCATCACTGAATTATTTAACATTGGAATTTTTAAAATCTAAAATAATGTGTGAATATAATAACATTTCAGTTTGGCTAAAATATGAATCGCGTCTTTACAATGATGCTTCACTTGAGCAGAAGAATCAGAGCCAGATTTCTGTGACTTTATGTTTATGCATCTCTGATGAACCAAACATTATATGCCATAATGTGTGAAGAATTATGAAAGCCCAAGATTTTCAGAGACAACGAGAATGTAAATTCAACTCTTAAACTATCGCTGTCTTCACAGAAAGCTCTTTTTGAAATTAAACTGTGTTTTCCATTTATCACATCTCAGACTCAGTGAACTCAAAAGAAAAATCTATCAAAATTAGGAAATAATGCTTCTTCTTATCGAACAGGCAAAAGTCAGAGGCCTATACTTTATTTTCTGATTTATCATTACTTCTTAGTCTGGAATAATACATCAATGATCTTCTAAGTTGGAAATCGAAAAGTTGCCTACCAACATGCAGTATTTGTTGTCATGAATTGGCACAGATAAAAGGACATTGAAAACAATGCATACAAAAACAGTACAGTGTGTGTGGACACTTCAATCCTGTCTTCCAGGAATTCAGAGACATATTAATTTGCTTCTTTTTGCCCCTACTGACCATCAGCTATACTAATTCAGCTGCTTCTGAAACCATGGGCAAAACATTCAGCTATCTTTCTTATTTATCATACAGATGACTTTCTAAATAAGTTTACCTATCTAGTCAATAGCTCTGCAGTGTTCCACTTTGCAACATCTTTCCTTTGCACCTGATTTCTCTTTTCTATACCAAGATAGAACTTTATCTAAAGATCCATTTGAGTTCATTGACATTTTCACAATATTAATTCTGAGTCCATACCCACAGAGCAGCTTTTTTCTGTGACTTATAATTCCTTTCATTTATGCTTTAGAGTTTTCAAAATATATTGTACATATCTCTGACTTCTTGTTTATTCTTCTTTAATGTGTATTCCTTGTGTATTCTTCTTTAATGCCATTACACTTACAAGTATTTGTGCTTAATCTTTGTTTATTAGGAAGGAATGGGCTTGTAGATAGTGCTGAGCTGGGTGGGTTGGGGTGCATAGGGACAGAAAGAGAAAGGGAGAAAAGAAAACAAACTCATCCACTTGATATTTCATTCTGCAAATGGATGACTACAGTAACTGGGGCTCTACCAGACCAAAACCAGGAATCCAAGACCCCAAAATACAACCTGGATGTCTCATATGGGTAACAGGATATGTCTCCCATTAGCATGAAACTAAGAATGATAGTAGCACTAGGACTAGAACCTTATACTTACATATGACAATGCGGCAACTGAACACTTAACATCACAGGAAAAAGGAAATGTCCATGTGATTTACATACTGTTTTAACTGTAGCAAAATATTCTAGGAATTTTTTCTTACAGACCCTCAACCATCACTGACTAATGTGGATAAAAGCTAATGTGGTTTGCCTAAGCACACTTCACAAATACTATTACTTAATTCTTTAAAGTGTGTCATGAATTAGATGGACACAAAGCACTCACTAGAGTTTGCTGTCAAGAAAATATAGATTTTAACTAAAATTTGACATAGTCTGTGGAATTTAAAAAATGGAACTACCAACTTTAATGTTGATACCACTAGAGGTAAATAACTGTCAAAATGACAAAAAGAATTCGGATATCTTAAATATAACTCTCCAATTTGTTGCAGGCTAGTAAAGTATAAAGCTAAGAACATTGGATTTCTCCTAATCAAAATTCATTAAATTTACTGCTTCATGAACTAAGTGAACAATTTGCCAGTGATAACCACTACAGAGCAAAATTATTTGCTTGCCTTCACTCTATGGTAATTATTAACACTCATAATAATACCAGAATGCAAACAACATTTTCATCATCTATTGTTTACTTTCATTTATATAAATTACATAGTTCTACATATCAGCTCAACCAACGAACCACTGCGATTAGCGGAGCAGAGAAAGCACAAATGAAATGGCTGAAAATTCTTACCTAAGTTTTCCCTGCTCGAGAGCCGACACCCATCTAACAATAGCCATTTTGGACTGTTTGTCCACATACTTTTGGATTACAGAAATTGAAGAAAAGCTTTAAAACATGGCTGAATGTAACAGAGAAGACAATATTTGACATTAGCTTCAATAAGAATGAACCAGGATGAAGTTAATCAGATAGGTTCAAAAAAGAAACAAGAAAAGAAAATTTAACTTACAAGTCATGAATGATAAACAGAACAAATGGGTGATTCATTTGGAAAAATCCAAAGATACGATGATTGTTCAGTAGAGCTTGCATCAAGTGCTTGTACTTTATGACCTCGCCAAGTCCCTTTTATCACGTAAAATGTCTGATTCTATAATGACTACCACTACAAACAATATTATTAGATAGATAAGAAACAGACAAGGGAAAAGAACGAAATTCATCACAAACAGTGAGAACAGAACGTGGAATGAAGTCATTGTTACACATCGCATGCCTGCCTTTCAAGACATCATTTTTGTAAAGCTCCTGAAGCTGCTGAGGGGGCAGAAAGGTGGTTTAAAAAAATGTTTCACATTAATTAAATTCTACATTGCATCAACACATCATCCAGTGTGTTATGATCACATTTTAGGAAACAATTTGTCATTGAAGAATTTGTTAACCATCTTAGTTAGCAGTGTTGGTCTCCTAGAAACATCACAGAAAGGTGAATACCAACAGGTATGTGTTGCTTAGGAACAGAAAATTATCATTTCCCCCCACTAGTTTGAATGTCAGTTGATTTATTTGGGAACAAAAGCACAACATTCAATATATAACGAAAGACACCTAGCTAAAACTCATTAAAGTCTAATGATTTCTTGGTATAATTTGAAAGATGTTTTCAAGTACTAAACTGGAGTACAAAATCCTCCATTTGATCAATTTATGCTAGTGATTAGTCATGAAAATTTAATAGAATATCATGGGGTTGTAAGGAAGAAAAAATATCCCAAGGGAAGAAAACATTTTTTCAAAGGCAGAAATCAAGGAAAATGTATCCCTTCACAGGCAGAAATCAAGGAAAATAGTTGCAATTATATGGAAATACCAAGATATACAGACAAGGATACATAAGAAAAAAGAACGAAGACCAATAGATATTTTATTCACCATTGTTTTCTTAATGCATTGAATTCATGTGAATTATTGTGAAACTCTCAAAGGGGTGGGAAGATTATTGATCAATTTGTATTTACCTAAAACGAAAACACAGTGAACACACGCAACCTAATGGTTGTGTCTATGTGAAATACTTTTTCCACAAGACATACATAAAAAATATATTTGATTATACAAGTTTCTTAATTACCATGTTGGTAAGAAAAGGTGCAATAACAAAGTTTAAGATATTGTTTATAGGTTGTAGCCACGGTGTTCCCTTTATGATGGATCGTTCGGCCCTGCCTGTATTATAAAGTTGGGCCGTAATAGTGGCTTCTATTCCATCATTTCATGTCAAAGGTGAAATGCATAATCTAACCAGGAAGATTCCAGAGGATGGGATGGGAATGAAGACTGATGGAGCCACAAAAGTCTCAGCCATTGAAAAACAAGAGAAGTGTCAAAAGGGACATTGTCCCAAGGGCATCAACATTTTTAGCAAAGTAAGCCTTGTCCTAAGGTTGAACATAGCTGTTTCACACACCTATGGTACCATTGTCCAGATACATTTCTTGTGAGTTAAATAAAACATATTGCTTTCAACAAGACATTGACTATACTGTGCTTTTTGTCTTAGTCCATTTTCTCAAACACTTATGTAACAATTATTCTTAATCTTAGGATTTTTTAAGTGGATGGTAAGTCAAAACATGTTGAAAATGAAAATTTGGAAGATCACACAGTTGTAACTAAAAAACATGAAAATTCAATACTGAAAGAAAATATGATTATTCAATACATGCTATCAACCATGTAATTGATACATCTGAATCTGTGTGATGACACAAATTCAGGATAAAGTAAATCCTGGGTCTGGCTTGGTGGTAAAGCATGTAAAAGCACTGCCTACAATGCTGACATCACATACGGGCTTCTGAGTCCTAGCTGCTGTGCTTCCGATTGAGCTCCCTGTTAGACCTGGGAAAGCATTGGAAGATGTTCCAAGCGTGCAGGCCCTGCCATCCCCAGGGAAGACTTAGATGAAAATCCTCTTTCCTGGCTTTGGCCATCTGGAAAGTGAACAAATGGGTGACAATTTCTCATTCTTTCTAAGTAGGTTTTTTCTTTCTTTTTTTTTTTTTTTTAAATTATTTATTATTTAACTTCAGTAATTACATTGTATTATGTGACACAGTTACATAGATACTTGGGTTCTCCCCACCCCTCCCCAAACCCTCCCACCATGGTGGATTCCTCCACCTTATTGCATAACCACAGCTCAAGTTCAGTTGAGATTTCCCCATTGCAAGCGTATACCAAACATAGAGTCCAGCATCTTATTGTCCCGTCAAGTTCAACGGCTTCTTCGGTATACCCTCTCTGGTCTGATGACAGAGCCAGCAGAGTATCATCCCAGTCAATTGAAAGCTCCAACATACCATCAGCAAAAATTTACATCATTATGGAATTAATTGACATAGTAATGAGTAACCAATATGTTAAAAGTAAATGCGGGTTCCCAGCCACCTTCTGTGACCACCTCACCAATACTTCAATTTTAGTTTATACACAACATATAACATTCAAAACATAACATGTTATACATAACATCATATCATCTTAAATTAAGGCAAACATGTGGTATTTAACCTTTTGGGATTGGCTCATTTCCCTTAGCATTATGGTTTCCAGTTTGGCCCATTTGGCCACAAAGAACTGCATTTTGTTTTTTTAAATAGCTGAGTAGTATTCCATGGAGTAGATGAACCATAGCTTTCTTATCCAATCCTCTGCTGATGGGCATTTTGGTTGTTTCCATGTTTTTGCAATTACTGATTGTGCTGCTATGAACATAGGAGTACATGTTGGTTTCTCATAGAACAAGTGTTCTGGATATATTCCTAGGAGTGCTATTGCTGGATCATACGGTATGTTGAATTTGAGTTGTTTGAATATTCTCCATACTGATTTCCATAGAGGCTGTACCAGCCTGCAGCCCCACCAGCAGTGGAGTAGGTTTCCCTTTTCCCCCGCAACCTCGCCAACAAGTGTCGTTGGTGCTTTTATTCAAAAAAACCTTCCTTTAAAAACAAAATTAAACTTCAGATTCTTTCTTCTAGATCCTCACCTTACTCCATTCCAAAAGCAGAGGATTTTTTTTAAGATGTATTCATTTTATTACAAAGTCAGATATACAGAGAGGAGGAGAGACAGAGAGGAAGATCTTCTGTCTGATGATTCACTCCCCAAGTGAGCCGCAATGGGCCGGTGCGCGCGCCGATCCAAAGCCGGGAACCTGGAACCTCTTCCGGGTCTCCCACGCGGGTGCAGGGTCCCAAAGCTTTGGGCCGTCCTCGACTGCTTTCCCAGGCCACAAGCAGGGAGCTGGATGGGAAGTGGAGCTGCCGGGATTAGAACCGGGGCCCATATGGGATCCCGGGGTGTTCAAGACGAGGACTTTTAGCTGCTAGGCCACGCCGCCGGGCCCAAGCAGAGGATTTTTGAGAGAATGATTTTCCTGACTATTCAGAAAATTTTGGAGTAAAGGTGTTTTCAACAAACAAAATATGTTATATAGTTAATGTGTTTGTTAATATTTATATCACAATGCAGAAAAGACACATTACAACCTTCAAAGAGATTACAGTTCTGTTTTCACGATATACATTCGATCAAAAAAATTAAATCACAATTTATTACTATAAATATATCAAGCTCTACCAACAAGAAGAACATGGTACTAAAAAAGAGGAAAACAGCAGATTACAATGGTTAAGGTCCTAGACATGTTCCCTGCAGGAATGCACAAGTAAAATGGATCATGACTGCACAGCTCAGGTCCATCTAGGAGAAAGAATTTGAAGTGTATCCAGTAGAAGACAGTGCACATGTTCCAGAGACTGAGGCTGTAAATTAATATGGCTGATATCTTCCAGGGTACCATGGGGCAAGATACACTTGGAGGTGAGGTGGTAGCATGTTTATTCAACCATTGCTGAATATGGTAAGGATCATGTATTACATGCTAAGTATGGTGGGGCTGCAATGAATACTGAACATGGTCTGAAAATAAAGGAGATGGCAAATGAAAACCTGAGCTTTGATGATACTGGTACAAGAGATAATAAAGGAATTATTTTTTTTTGAGTCCAAATTCACAGAAATTAATTTTTGCTTGCAGTGACTGAAAATGAAGGAGCAACCTAACAAAACTCTCCCTGGTCATCTAGCACAACAGATACTTGGGTCTGGACACTGATTCTAAGACTTACACTGTAGTGGGAATTAGGAATAAATATCTTTCCCATGCCTTTCCTCCTTTTCACGTCATTCTATAATTTAGCAAAACTGGCATAGAAAATGCAAGCAAATGTTAGTTAGTATCAGTGGTGGGGGAGGAAAAGGATAGAAAGCTAGAGTTTAAATGTGATTTACAAGAGTGTTTTAATTAGTACCAATCATTTTGCAGATGCTTCTCTATGGTAAGTCAAGGAATAAGTTTTGAGTCTGTAGTTGAAAAACAAAAATTCAGAACAAACATCACTCAGCAAATGTAGCCAATAAAACTGAATCCAAGTTAACATTTTCATCTTTCAACAGCAGGAATCAAAAATAACCTTTAACCTAATTTTACACAACACAAACTTGTGCCACAGAACAATCAAGTAATTTAGAAGTGCTACAGTGCACTTTTGATTTTAATTTGCAAGTCATAGTACAAGATTCTGAGTTTACAATCTTGATTTTCTCATACAAATATCTCACCTTAGGGACTCTTGCAGTATAATCTTACAAAGAAGGTATAAAGAGGCTTTGCACACTGCCCTGTGTCAGAATTCCAGTATGCCATCAGGCTGCACAAGTTTTTGGGCGCAACTCTGCATAAGATTAAATAATACTGGTATCCACAATGCATTTGGAAAATAAGTAGCATTGAATCAGAATGCAATTCCTTTACATCTGGATGGGAAGTAGGGATATACGTCAGAGTCCAGTATAGCCAAGGTGGGGACTTGGGATTTTTTTCCAGTCTTGTCATTCAGCAATATTGAGATAAAACAGTTTTGTAACAAAAAATGAGTTATTTGCATCAGAATGAGCTTGCCCTTTAATGAAAGCAGATAAACTATTATTTGTCGGGCCCGGCGGCGTGGCCTAGCGGCTAAAAGTCCTCGTCTTGAACACCCCGGGATCCCATATGGGCGCCGGTTCTAATCCCGGCAGCTCCACTTCCCATCCAGCTCCCTGCTTGTGGCCTGGGAAAGCAGTTGAGGACGGCCCAAAGCTTTGGGACCCTGCACCTGCGTGGGAGACCCGGAAGAGGTTCCAGGTTCCCGGCTTTGGATCGGCGCGCGCACCGGCCCATTGCGGCTCACTTGGGGAGTGAATCATCAGACAGAAGATCTTCCTCTCTGTCTCTCCTCCTTTCTCTATATCTGGCTGTAATAAAATGAATAAATCTTTTAAAAAAAACTATTATTTGTCCACATGTCCTATTATCAATTCTGCTAACACTTAAAAAGTAGAGACTTCTGATTTCTTTCTTCAGATGGGGATAAATGAAGCACTAGCTTGCTCAGAAAAAATAGCAAATTGCTCAGTTTTATTACCACACAAATTCCTAGTGATCAGTTCTTAGTATAGCACTTCACTGTAATACATTTCATGGTTCACTGCAAAGATGATATCTCAAACCAGCCAAATAACATTATGTGACATTATGTGCTATCTGTCTCAGAGTCAAGCTTTGAGTACCTGCGATGGTTAAAAGTTTAGTACACAGCATAATTCATGATTCAGATTTGAACAATGATAGGAAAAGCAAAATAAGATATCTGTCTGCATGTATCTTCGTGCTTTTGTGTTTTGTGTGAAAGAGAAAACAAACAGAATGTTGACAAGAGAGAGCACCTATATTCAAAGACGAATGCTTTCTTATTAACTGCTTTTAATACAATAGCTCCTCAGCAACAATCAGCTACATTATATATGGTCAATTTATATTTTTAGTTTCACATGCTTATGGATACATTTTTGTGTTATAGAACTGTATATTTTTTTGTCAATGGTGATAAAAATCCTGGTGAGACTTTCTTTTGATAGAAATTTGTCTCTGAAGGACATAACCTTTCCTGTCATGATTGCAACTCTCATTGAAAAATGAGAAAATTAAATCACTTGGGAATGCTAGTAAAGATGGAAAACTTTAAACTAAATGTCACTCATAACACTAGAAAGCACAGTAAATGATGTGTTAGCTTTGATACAAGAAAACATCTATGACATTATCTGTCATTAAGTGGAAAAACCTGTCAGGTATGTTTTCCTTACAATGATGATTTTTTTTAAATAAGTCCTGGATTGAGCTGTTTAAATCATAACTGACACACAGATCACCTTAAACAAACTTCTCAGCCCACCTTTAAAACTGAAACCCCAGAAATCCTCAGAATTATGGTTCCCTCTGTATTTTTAGGGTGGCTACACAAGCTGGAGGAATACTCAGCACAACATGAACCTTCTGTCCTACTTCAATTTACCCAGGTCAAGCTGTCTCCAGCCTCTACAGTTAGCTGATGGGTTTCCTGGATAATCAGCCCATTAGCAACAGCCTTTGCAAAGTTCAAAGACACCATCAGAGCAGCAAAATGTACATGGGGGCTACGCAGGAAAAAAAATGCACTGTCTGCTGTCGCAGTCCTGTAACACTAGTACATATCACTCAGAAAATTAAAGCAAAATCCCAATTAAATTTAATTTAATCTAAAAATGGCATTAGTATTTTGGCAATGATTTGTCTTGCGGAAATTTTCATCAGCAAAGATGTATAACAACTCTTGCCTCACTTATGTAAGACTAACATTTATTTTCATATTGGATTTGTGTTCTTTGTTCACAACGTCTATTTGTAAATTGACATCTTTAAGGCTAATATATTCAGTCAACAGAGTCATTTTCAGTCAAGGTTATAGTCAGAAGAACAGAAGATACTAGAAATTCTCTATTTCTTTTGAACGTTTGCTGGGAAACATTTTGCGATGTTAGAATTACTTGAAAGATGTTACACTGAAATTACACAGGAATAATGTAGGGTGTGCAAGCACTGTATGAGAGCAGATTCTGTCATTCATATCACAGTACTGACTCCAGTCTTGGTGACCAGGCTCCTGCCCCAGCTTACGGTTACTATGCCTAGGAAGCAACAGGTAGCAGAGAAAGTATTTCAGTTTTTGTCCCCCACAGAGGTGAGACACAAGTTTCCAGTTCCTGGTTTCAGCCTGGCTCAGCTTCTGTTTCTAGTTTCACTTGGGAAGTGAAACATTCGTTAGAAATTACTTCTCCCTCTCTCTCATTTTTGCTCTTCATTTCAAGTAGAATAAATAAATACATCTTTTAAAAATAAAAAAAATAAAAGGGTAGGGCCTAGCACAATGGACTAGTGGCTAAAGTCCTTGCCTTGAATGTGTCAGGATCCCATATGGACACCGGTTCTAATCCTGGCAGCCCCACTTCCCATCCAGCTCTCTACTTGTGGCCTGGGGAAGTAGTCGAGGATGGATCAAAGCTTTGGGACCCTGCACCTGCATGGGAGACCCGGAGGATCTCCTGGCTCCTTGCTTCAGACTGGCTCAGCTCCTGCCATTGCAGCCACTTGGGGAGTGAACCATCGGACAAAAGATCTTCCTCTCTGTTTCTCTTCCTCTCTCTATGTGCATATATTTGACTTTGCAATAATAATAAATAAATATTTTTAAAAAACAAATAAAAGGGTATACATTTATGCTTTGTCTAGATGCCAGATAGCAGTTGTCTGAACTTATACAAAGATTTTACTTCATAGAATAATGAATACTGTGTGATATGCCTACTTAAAATGATTCTGGCGGTGTAGTTTGAGTAATAATTTTACTTCAAACTGAAAATTAGTTTCTACTTGGGAATATATTAGTTTTAACCATGGATTTTATCTTTAAATTAATAATATACAGACTAATTTTTCCACTGCACATTTTCTTTTTTTTTTTTACTGTGTATGTAACACGGAAGGCATATGACTGAAATAGGATAAAACAGTATCCCATTTGGAATATCTGTGTCCAGGTATGCTCTCTGGCTTTGACCTGTTTCCTGATAATCTACAACAAGGAAGGATGCAGCAGCTACTCAAGTATTTGGGTCGCTGCTACCCACATGTGGAATCTCCACTGAGTTCTCAGCTTCTGCTTTGACTTGATGACTCACCAATGACTATTTCAGGCATTGAATTTTTTTTTTTAAATATTCATTTATTCATTAATTACATTGCATTACATGACACAATTTCATAGGTACTGGGATTCCCCCCCCCTTCACCCCAAACCCTTCCCCCATCATGAATTCCTTCACCTTGATGCATAACCACAGCTCAAGTTCCGTTGAGATTCCCTAATTAAAAGTTTACACCATACAGAGTCCAGCATCCCTCTTGTCCAGTTCAAGTTCAACCGCCTCTTAGGGAGGCCCTCTCAGGTTTGTAGGCAGAGCCAGCAGAGCGTCACCTCGATCAATTAGAAGCACCAACATATCATCAGCAACAGTCCAGGTATGATGAGGCTGGTGCAGAGTCCACTGATTGACATAGTCCGTCTTAGGGTTTCCCCTTGTCCAGTTTTCCGCTGCAAGCATAAAGCTGAGGTGGTTGATTCATCTACTCCATTTTCCATCTTTTTTTGATTAATGCTTTGATTCCTCCATTTTGTTCAGGGGAATCCCCCTAAAAAAAACTTTGAGGCATTCCCAGTCCAGGCTCCTACATGTACTACTAGTAAGCACAGTGCCCGCCACCGTCCATCACTCCGATCAGCTGATGGTTTTAACCCCTGGGTTGGTTCTCTTCTGAGCCCCGACCTCTATTGGAACCAATGAGTATCGCATCTCTCCCCGGCTCTGCCCATCACACTCTCGTCCCTCACCTAAACCAGTGGGAGGAGTGCTGGTCGGGTGTTGCATTCCCTGCTAGCACAGGCCATTTCACCTTGGCATTTTGTGTTTTGTACTGTTTTTTTTTTTTTTTTTTTTTTTTTTTTTATCGCAACCAAACACGGCCAGGCCCCCACACAGTTTCAGCACTTGGGCTTGCCAGTGGATGACGTGAACCGACTCAGCCTGGTCCGCCCCAACCCGAGCCAAGTGTATTCCAGTGGGTCACATTCCAAAGCCTCTTCTGGGTTATTTACCTCCATGCTTCTTGCGTTTATTTGTAGAGTCAGTGTCCTGTCAGAGGATCTGTTCAGGTTCCTCCCTCCGACTCCTTCATGGTGTCGGGCTTCACGCATTCCAGCAGGTCCTTCGGCCAGCACCGCTCTTCAATCCATTCTGGTTCCTGCTGTTGAGAGTTTCAGCCCAGCCACGGCTCGTCCATACCCACGCATATCTCATATATGGCTCAGATGGGGTTGAGGCCTAGCCGAGCCTGTCCAACGTCTATCCTGGTCCTCCAGAGCACCAAACTGTGCTGTGGTCTAATCCGGCATGGTGCGTCAAAGCCGAATTGATATTTGTGCCAAGGGATTACAACTGTGACCCGACCAGAATTCAGCCTCCCTCCAGTTCCTGTGCCCCTTAGTGGTAGGCTCCACGCAGCCAAGGCCTCCACCACGCTCTCCAACCAGGCCTGTTGCCAGCCAGTGTTAACTATGCCAGAGGTTGCTCTGGTCAGCCCAGAGCGTCCTATAGACTGTCATGCCTCCTGCATAGACTCCACCGGCCCTTCTAAACCGTCCAATGGGGTCAGAGTGTCAGGGCATTGGTCCACGTATGCCTTACACATTCTAGCCCCGAGTATGGTTCTTGAATGCCAGTCAGTGTCATAGTAATGCCTTCTGTGACCCCTCTGCTGATCCCTCATCCTATCAGGTAATGGGGCATCCTGCTGGAAAAGCCCGGAATTTTGCCTTTTAAGTGAGCTGATGTTGGCGATCGGCACTATAAAGTGACTACAGGTTCTTCAGAGGAAGATTAAATGCCTTTGAAAAGCTTAAGGACTAATACATATTCTCAGAGTACTGTGGGTTCAGCACAGAGCGTCTCATGCAGCATATCAGAGAAACCAAATTCCAGAACTTCCTGGCCGGGCGGCCAGCAGGCGAAGCCTGGCGCCAAATGGCGCACTGGCCGCCCGAGAGCCTCGCACCCCATGTACCTGCGCAGGTGGTGGAAAGCTTGGCTGTGTTAGGCTGGAATCGTGGCAGGGACCCTCGCACCCGGGCCGCATGGCGGCCCGGGGCCAAGCTGCTTGGGCCCCCGCCTGGATCGTGCTAGCTAGCTCCACCCCCACTCCAGCCCCTCAGGCATTGAAATTTAAACTGACTGTGATTTCTAACTTACCTGAACCCAAAATTACCATGCATAGTATAAACAGAAATTTGTGAAGTATTATCCAATCATGTCAATTAATTCCAATGGAACTACTGATGAATAGATGAGAAATGATATGAACAGAGAATGTCACGTGATTCAGACTACGGTTTAAAAGAGAGCTAGATGGGGACTTGAACCACAATTAGAGATACCAGCAGTCCATACCAAAATGTTAGGTTGACAGTCAGCAGCTCTGCTTCTGAATCAACTGCCTGCTAAAGTGACTGGGACAGCTACAAAATAGCTCCAATGCTTTGGCCTCTGCCAACCATATAGGATACCCAGATAGAGTTGCTACTCCAAACATCAGACAGACCTCCTGTGTGGCCATTGTGACCACTGTTCACATGAGATACTAGAGAGAGGATTGTGCAACACACCTACCCTTTGTGGGAATGGAACACCTGACTGAAGACTGCTCCCTTGATCAGCACTTAATCTACACTTTGGATTGCTAATATAATTAGAGAGAGAGGGCGCAATCTAGGAATAACTGTGTAAAAATACCAACAGTTATATCCAATTAGGTATATATAAGCACACATGTATATACATATATACAGCTATTTAAGTATACAGGTATATATACAGATTATGCAGAGAATTATATAAATACATTCAAACACATTATTATGCTTACACAAATCATCTTAATATTTATTGCAGTTCTGTATTAAATTATATTCTACAAACATGAAAATCAAGCGCATGAGCACTGATGTTTTCCTAATCATAGGAATAGTGAAGTTGTGGATTGCCAGGCAAGAATTCAAGAGGTCTAAGATGAGAATGCAGGCTACAGCTACCCTGTTCTATAAGTTATTAAGCTATTAATGTGAGCTTTCCAAAAACTCTAACAACATTATTTACAAAGACAATAGTCAAAATCTGTTAAAGCTAGAAATACATGTTTTAAATTTTCATTTGAAATTTCTTCCAAATACATGTAAGGGGAGTTTAAACAGTTGTGGACAGTGGAATTAAAAGTTGTTTATTAGCTACAAAAATTTTGAAATCCAAGCATATGAGGAATTGCTAAATATTTGTAAAAAAATATTAATGGAAAAGTTCAGCACCTAAATTTCTTACACCTCAATAATTTCTGCACCTAAATAAACTTACAACTATTTTCCAAACTTTCTTTGTAATTCCTCATAACATAAAAGGAATTATGACAAGTAAATTGTGTTTCTGGAGGAGTGTATTTCTGCTGGTCTATTACTTACAAATGTAACATTCCTTTCAATATCCAGTAAGAAGTCGTCAAAATTCTTTTTAAAATTTAAATTGGCTTATCCAAGATGACTGATTAGCACGAAGAAACAGAATTTACAGCAGAATTAGGACAGCAGGGAAACTTCGCTAAAAAGGACAAGAAGAGTTCATGCGTGCTGCATAGATGGTAGAAAGGAGTACTGCGTGTACAACTGAGTTCGTACAACTAAGGAGTGTAAGAAGCATGCCATTCTCTGCTGTAGTCTGAGACCACTAAATTGAGGGAACAGCCAGAGTGAGAGCACAAGCAGCTAAGCCTGCGGCCAGCTGGTGTTGTTGAATCAACATTTGGACCTGGGGAAACGGACCTGACAAGATCCTGTGGGTAGGTCTGAGACTGGGGTGGAATGAATACTCCCAGGAATTGTGATCAGAGCCTGGCGGAGGCCACTTAGGAAAAGGGAAAAAAGAGGGGAAAAAAAGGAAACAAAGGTCCTGAATTCCAAAGAGTTGAGTGTCGGGGATGCATGGTAGACCTTAGCTTCTGCAGAGGGAGGCAATGCCTTTGGGGATGCTGCCAAAGAAGTTCAGACATACCAGCACAGGAAATGTACAGAGACCGTTGTGGAGGGAGCAAAATGAAGACAGAAAGCATCTTTAGAAGCCTACCAGATTCTGTGGCTACACTCCCCAAACCTGTGGCAGTACACCAAGGCAGACAGTAGCTAGGAACGCATTTCACTGATCCAAACAACCTCAGCAAGAAGCAGGGGCTAAGGGGGCAGAAAGACAGACTGAAAAAATGGTGCAAACTTCAGGCAGAAAGTGGCAGGTGGAGTCTGAGGGCACAGAAACCCGGTTTCATAGAATCCAGTGCCTATGCTACTACACAAACAGATGGGGGAGAAAAAATGGTCCAACTCAGACCCATTAGAAAGAACACAGGTGTAGTGTGGGAGCCAGAGAAGGAATACAGGTTTGAGTCCAGAAAAGAAGGTTGGAGACCTAGCTTGAAATCATATACTAAGCCTACAGTTTCATACTGAATACTACAGAGATTGCACGGGGAATTAAAACCTGCCCAAGTACGTACCACAAGGAACAACCCAGTTGCAGTTGGGGCAACCAGAATAACACTAAAAATAATATTTTAAAAAGAAAAAAGAAAAGAAAAGGGAAAGAAGAACAAAACAAATAGGTCTGTGTTAGAAGAATAAGTCTAGAACACTACTTTAAAAGACTCTCTTTAAAAAACACAAACTATGGCTACAATGTCCAAAGACAAAATCTATCAGAGCAGAAACCCATCAGGCCAGCCTGAAATGACAAAAGGCAGAAAAAGGAACATGAAATCCTGATTGGCAGAGATGCCACCCTAGTTGCCAAGGAACAGGGTTCCACTTATGTTTTGGAAGTGAAGGAACAAGATTTCTTAGAAAAGACACCACAATCAAGTACTTAAAACCAAAATAAATAAATGAGACTACATCAAAATGAGAAACTTCTATACAGCACAGGTAATGATTAACAAAGCAAGAGGCAGTCAATAAAATGGGAGAGAATCTTTGCATTTTACCTAACAGATAGAGGACTAACATCCAGGATTTACAAAGTGCTTCAGAAGCTCTACCATACCAAATCAAACAACCCTGTGAAGAAACGGACGAAGGACATGAGCAAGCATTTTTCAAACTCAAACGGCTAGTAGACATAGGAAAAAATGCTCAGATTCCCCACTTATAAGGGAAATACCAATAAAAACTATATTGGGATTCCACCCAACTTTGGTAAAAATGGCCTACCTACCTATAGAAATCAACTAACAAAAACTGCTGGTAAGCATTGGGGGGAAAGTATGTCATTCTACTGTTGGTGAGAATGTTAACTATTGGCAGCCACTATGGAAGTCAGTATAGAGAGTGCTCAAACAACTGAAAAGTGATGTACTGTAGTACCCAGCTACCCCAATCCTGGGAATATATCCAAAGGAGATGAAACCAGCATATAAAAGAGCAACCCGAAACACTTTATTTTTAGCAGCACAATAGTGAAGACATAGAAACAACCCAGATGCCCATCAATAGATGAACGGATGGAGACACAAAGGTTCATTTACTTTATGGAATACTACTCAACACTACAAAGAACCAAATCCTACTGCTTGCCAACATATTGGCTCCAACTGGTGATGATCATGCTTAGTGAAGAAAGCCAGTCACACAAGGACAAATATCTTCTGTTCTCTCAAAAGTAAGTCTTTAGGTAGATCATAAAATAATTAGATGTAGGTAATCAAGTATATATTTAAGTATGTATGCCCTCACTTATGAACAGAATGGGGACTATTACACAGGGAAGTGAAGCTATAATACAGTACACATCTCTACTACTGAAGAAAGTAGGCCTCCCATTTTGAAACATGGTAAATACACCCATATAGCATGATACTCGATATTATACCTCTACTTATACCTAATACATGATGATATAGTTAAATAGCGGAAAGTTAATCTTGAAACTGTTACTAAAGGATTATACTACTGCAATCACTTAGGGGATAATAACAGAGCAGGAGGTGGAAATAGGGAAATAGATAGGGAGGAGGCAGGAACAATGCCTATTCTCACAAAACTGTGTTGTAGTAAGTAATAAATATATTTTAAAAATTAAAAATGGTTTGAATAATTCAGCCCTTTAGTCATCAGATCCAAATAATGATATACATTGCTGTTCACTTCTGTTTATCAAGAAGAGACAAAGCTAACACAAATAAATCCAAAATATTGTCATACAAATGGCAATAATGTTCTGGAGCCAATATGCATTTCAGATCCATTTCAGTTAAACCAGTAAATGTGCAGAAACAAAACAATCTTACTTTCAATGTTCTTCAATTAATGGGTTTCAATGTGTTCAGAAAATATTTGGTTGGATTTAGTGAAACAGCCAATTACAAACCAGGTGTTTCAATTGTAGAAATGGCCTCAAATGTGGATGCAATAATTATGGCAAGCTCCAAACTGTCCAACTGGAAATGGAAAGAGCACTGCACATTTCCACAACTTGTATTTTGATTGCATTTTATTATCTCATTGCATCTCTAAGGCATATAGAGCTTGTTGGTGATTATAAATACAATATGGCATTAATAATAAACTTTTATTTCTATTCATTTTACTCATTAATTCATTCTTTTAAATTTTATGCATTGAAATGAGAATTTTTTTTTTCGCCCCCTGTTACAGATGTTTGGATTCTCTAATCCCCTGAGGTATCAGGGCCTGCATTTTCCATCTGCAGTGATAAACATATCTGGTGATTAGAATTTCATACAATGCAAAATACTAATACATCATTAAGCCTACAAAATATTTAGTCCTCCATATGTTGTTTGTGCTTCAGATTCCTCAAACATTTTGCTATAAAATACAATTCAGAATAAATAATAGATTAAAGTGAAAGAAAAGTAGAGCTTCTTGATTTTTTATTTCTCCTTTGCTTTTTATTTTAGTGGTAATTAGTATGCTATTTAAATGGTATTATTCCTTCTTACCTTTACATGAGTTTTATTTAAAAATAACAGAAGAATATACTCATATTTGTGATACATGTGGTATTAAATGTAGCTTGATTTAAGATGGGACAGAAATAATGCCAGCAATGTGGTAATGCAAGCCACCACCTACAATGCTGTCATTACCAGTGGGTGTCGGTTCAAGTCCCAGCTACTCCACTGCCATTCAGCCTCTTGCTAATGAGCCTGTGGAATTGCAAGATGACTTGATTGTTTGTGCCCCTGCCACAACACGAAAGATCATGAGAAAGCTCCAGGAATCTGCAGACTTTGGTTTGACTAGCAGAGACCATGGCAGCCACTTTGGGAGTGAAGCAGTGGATGCAAGATCTTCCTTTACTATATATAAATATCTATCTATCTCTAGATCAATCTACCTATCAATCTGTCTATCTATCTACCTATCTATCTATCTACCTATCTATATCTTTAGATAGATGTATCTCCACATAGATACATACAGATGTAGATATAGATATAGATATAGTCTCAATATCTATCTATCTATCTATCTATCTATCTATCTATCTATCTATATCTTTGGGACAAGGTTAGAAACATAGGAAGAGAGAGAGAGAGAGAGATTGAGATTCCTTTGGCTACTTCACTCCCTAGATGTCCATGAGGGATAAAGTTGAATAAGGCAGAAGCCAGGTGTCCAAAGTAAGTTTCTTTTGGGTGTCCAACATGGATAGCAGGGGACCAAACATTTGGTTCATCTGCCATTGCTTTTAGTAGGCCCTCAGTACAGAGCTAGATAGGAAATGGAGCATCCAGGACTTGAACAGGCACCCACAGGGGAAACTAATGACACAGGCAGTTTTATTGGCTATGCCACCATACTAGCCCCAAAGTAAATATTAGAAGAAAAAAAAGATGAGAGGGAAAAGCTCATTAGAAATTTCTTAAATTGGCTTTCAACACTGTGTTTAAAAAAGTAAATCATCGTCTCTACAAGAAAACAACAATTATGTTTTTGCTACCAAGCTTAAGTGCATTACAGCTCATCATTGAAAAATAAATAAATCCATTGCTAGGAATAACCTTTTTCTTTTTAAAATATAGTAATCTGGAATATCCTGAAGGTAAAATGTACACAAAATGAAAAGTTTCAATATAAAGAGAACAAAGTTCTAGCATGATCGTCTCACTTGTTTAAATTTTGCCTCAAATTTCGACAAGTGTAGTAATCTAGATCAAAGCAAAATCCTATCATTTATGGTTTAAAAAAAAGAGGGTGGCAAAAAAAGCAATTTTTCAAGTTTATTTCTTCAGCTTCAAAATTATAGCTATCTTTGTTTCTTTTCCATGAGCCTTCCAGGCAACTGTTATACATAAAATCCATTCACCTTGGTCCTGCTATCATTGCATATATTATTATTCTTAATTGGTGAGTTGAACAGCAAATACTAGAAGCACTGAGTAAGTAGTATACTATGAAAATATAAAAGATAGAATATCTTACTTAATCAACAGATCTCTAGCCCAATGTCTGAATTCAGTAGGGAATTCAAACCTGAACATTTTACTTTTACTTATAACCATGAATATCACCCTAGAGATGACTAAGTAAGAAAAACATGAGATTGTTTAAGGACTTCGGGCACAAACAACTAAGCAGTCTTTTTCTTCTTTCTCATACTGAATTAACCCAAGAAGGGCAAGAATTTCCAAGTCAGACCTACATTGAAGACCATATAGGGCAGGTGCCTAGAATAAATCCATTGCTGCTTGGCCCTTCAAGTGTTAGAGTTCCCTAGTGTTAGAGCAGCTCCTGACCTTTTATTTACAGTTTTATTTATTATTCATATTTTATGAAATATTTAAAATGCCACCTATTGTATTTGATGACTATTATGAGAAGAAAAGGTCCCTGCTCTTCAGATCCAGCTAGTTAATATCCTGGACTTGGCATTCATTATCTGGCACTTCCTTTCAAAAGCCACTGAAGCTCCACGCCTGTGCTCAACAGCCAGCTGTTGCAAACTCATTTGCCAAAGCCCAAACAGGGCCACAGAGATAGTAAGTTAAGGATTAGTTGTTTCTTGACCACTTCATTCAAAATTGAATCCGTCTTTTCTTTTTTCAGTTCTTCACCAACACCACTGGTAAACTGAGATTAATGATAACATGATTACAATGAGGATATTTATTTATTTATTTAACCTATAAATTCAAGGTGACCCTTTCCTCAGGTTGCCTTGTGGACACATGCATGGCTGTTACTTGTGAGGAAACGATCATGTTGTGGCCCTTATTCAATCCTTTCTCTTACTCTCTTTCCTTTAAAACTTACATTAGAAAGGAACGCTGTTCTATTCCACTCTCATCTATCTCCGAGCCTCACGCCTTTAGGTGTCTGGTCCTTCCTGAAGAGGCATACTTGTCACTTCAAGCAAAATGAGAAAATCTTCACACATAAATTATTGCCAAAGTTGTACATAAGAAATCTGCAAAAAAAAAAAGCCTCGTATGATCCCATAGAATATTGTTCACAACTACATAAAGCAAACTGAAGACAAACAAACAAGAAAATTATCTTCATATCCCATTGGCAGGGATCATTTTTGTGATGTGACTAGGCAGTACATGGCCAAGCAGAGCCAGTTTCCAAGTGAAATACTTGTATAAACCCGATTAAGCAAAGTGTCACAAGTTTAAATCTATTTTATCCCTAGCATTTCAAATTCACTCTTCAGTGCCACTAAATTCCTTTTAATCCATTACGCAAACTGCAACTATTTCCCGTTTCTACAAAGCTACATGTAAAATAAGTGCCCCTGAATTGCAACATGGAATGGGAGGAAAACAGCATTAAATGAGAACAGCATTTACACCACAGGACAGTTTATGTCAGTTAGAGGAGCAAGAAGACAGAAGTCACCAACAACACAAATCGCTGTGGCGTGACCAGTTACATTCCATTGATTCCCACACAAGATCCTCATACAGAACAAGAGGAGAGGCAAAACCCATAACTTAGGCCTTGGAGAAAACAGGGAATTGGGGTTGGTGTGGTGGCATAGCAAGCTAATCCTCTGCCTGTGGACCAGCATCCCATATGATCACAGGTTTGAGTCCTGACTGCTTCACTTTTAATCTAAAGCCTGGATAATGGCATGGAAAAATACCAAAGAAACCTTGGGTCCCTACACCCATGTTGGAGACTGGGAAGAAACTTCTGGCTCTCAGCTTTGGACCAGCCAAACCCTGGCCACTGTGTCCATTTGGGGAGTGAACCAGTGCATACCACTTAAAAACAAAAACGTATCATAAATGCTATGAGATCAAAACTGCCCAAGTCTACAGTGTCACTCAGCATGCTGTTGGCATTGTTGTAAGCAAGTAAGCACAAGGGTTTTGCTAAGAGACCTATTGCCTGTGCTGAGCATCTTAAGCACTCTAAGAGTTCCTGATAGCTTCAAACATGTGAAAAAGAAGAAAGCCAAAGACAACATTCTCTGGGTTCAACTGAAGGACCAGTCTGATCTACCTAGTAAAACCCACTTGGTTAGAACCAGTAAAAACAAGTCTGAGTTGTTGGAAACTACTTGCTACCAGCCCACGGTGTAATGATTGTAAAACAAAACTACTCTGGACTGTAAAAATATCTATTAATTGCATAGGAGTGTGCAGTTCTGTCCCTGAAACAAATGTGTATGGCAACTTCTTTCTCACCTTTCTTCCTACTGCATGTCTTCCAAAACAGACCTATGAGGCACAAGCCAGAGTGAATAAGTTGATAAAAACATTAACAGATGTGATCTTTAGGAAAACATGAACCCAAAATAAAGCCAACCCCATTCAACCTCTAACACACGAGAACAGTTCAAACATGGTTGTGTTACCATGCTGCACATTATATTAAGTGCTTTTCAGTGCTCTGATGCCTGATTTTCCATCCTTACTTCCTTTCCTGCATGCTGCCTCAAAATGAAGTCACACTAACATACTCCTTTGCTTTTCTCCTTACTCCAGAGCCCCAACTATTCCAAAGAAACCCACTACACATTTTGATTTCCTAACATCTATCATCTCCTGAGTCAGAAAAGAAACTAGAACTTCCAGGATTAAATTTTAAGAATTTTTACTTATTTTTTGCACCATCTTGGAAAAACGAACATACCAAACACTCAGATTTTTCTCATTTTCATGCAGAAATAACTAGAACATATAACATATTTTTGTTGAATAAATGAGATATTTAGGTAAAGCACTTGGCAGAATGCCTGGTATACCATAGACTAATATTAGCTGCAATTATTATTAATTATAATTAGTCGAATATCTCCAAAGATGCATGTGCAACAATGATCTTTATACTCCATCCCCAAACTTTATTTCTAGCTCTTTACTGATTATAGCTTATTACCAGTAAATCAACCATATGAGTAAACTCTCCTAAATTTTCCTACTAAATAAGCTATTTCATGCTAATGCCCCATTTTCTCTAGGGATCAGGGGATCCAGTTCTTACACTCTCTAGTGACTATAGATGTAATTTGATCTTCCTTGCATTCTTTTCTTTGCCTAACTCACATTTAGCGGAAATCTCTTACTTTGGCCTGAAGCGTTATAACTGCCTCCCAATATTTCTTTCCTTTACCATAATCATTTGCAATTCTGGAGACACATTAGTATTTCAACACCACAGATCTTTATCCAGAGACTCTACAAGTTCACAGTGACTCTGCAGTTTCAGCCTTTGCTAAATTTCGGCCCAATCCTTACTTCCAATGTTCACTATTTTCATGCACCACTTTAAAGAACTCATGAAATATATCCTTCTTCTCTTCTCTGAACAGTCCACCTATTTCCCTGTTTTAAGTCAATATTTATCTCATCTTCTGAAATACCTTCATTATTATTATTTTTTGGTGTGAAATGGCACATGCTTCCCAGGGTCATCTTTATTAAAATAACACATGAAGTTTCTCTTGATTATGTTACTGCTTTCTCCAAAACATTGTAGCATTTCAATTCTATACCTCTGCTACTACTTCATCATATGATGGAAACTGTTGCCTATTTATGTCTTGTATCACCTCTTTCCACTGTTACTGGTACTTTTAGATAATAATCGGGATGATTGCTTATACATAAATGAGTCTTCTTACTGTGCTTTACAAAAAATCCATGTAAACATGGATATGTAATTAACTTGATGGCACTTAATTGCTTTAAAAAAGTCCATAAAATTATGTCTCATATCATACAGTTAAAACATTACAAAATTTACAGAAAATATTAAGTCCCATAGTGGATACATATTTCAGATAATAATATTATCAGAAGCTTTTCTTAAAGAATGATTTAGGTCAAAAGGAAATTGCATCATATTTTTAACAAGGCAGAGCTTTAAAAATATACACATGGCTCGTATCATGAGTAAGAATGTAAATATGGGCCTACATCGTGGAATAGTGAGTTATGTTGCTGCCTGTAACACCAGCATCCCATAGGGGCAGAGCCTCAGGTTGTGATTTCTCCAGTTCCAAATCAGCTCCTTGCAAACAAACCTAGGAAAGCAGTGAGTGATGGGGCAAGTGCTTGGGCCCCCACCACCCACTTGAGAAACCCAGACAGACTTTTAGGTTCTTCAGCCTAGTCTAGTCTCAACCATTTTGGTTATTTGGGGTGTGAACCTGTGGATAGATGATGGATTTCTCTTTATCTTTCCCAATTTTCTTTCTAATTCTGCCTTTTAAATAATTACATAAATCTCCAAGCAAAAAGAATTTAAACACTAAAACCATCACTGGCAAAGGTTGTGATTCTGACATAGCCAAACATCTTCCTACCACATCCCAGATATTCAGACATGACAACTACAAAATGAGGAGAAACACAGAAATAATTATTAACTAAATGCCTTACAGTTTGAAAACAAATTATGGGTAAGAGTTGACACCTAAAAAAAAAAGCAATCATCATTAACTGAATTGTCTGTTTTCTCAGCTGCAAGCCATAGAACAGGTCACATTTACCATTTACAAAAAAGTAGCACTTGGGCCCAGCACAGTAGCCTAGTTGCTAAAGCCCTCGCTTTACAAGTGCCAGGATCCCATATGGGTGCCAGTTTGTATCCTGGCTGCTCCACTTTCCTTTCAGCTCCCTGCTTGTGGCCCAGGAAAGCAGTAGAGGATGACAGTTCAAACTTTGGGATCCTGCCCCCATGTGAGAGACCGGGAAAAAGCCACTGACTCTTGGATTCAGATGGGCTCAGCTCTGGTCACTGTGGCCTCTTGGGGAATGAACCAGAGGAATAAAGATCTTTTTGTCTCTTTTTCTGTAAATCTGGCTTTCCAGAATAAAAAACAAAACAAAACAAAAAATCCCCAAACTAACAAATAAAAACTAATCTGAAACAAAAAGTAACACTCAGAGTCAGAACCACATAGGCTCTGGATTCAGAAACCAGGGAAGAATATATGGGCAAGTCTAGGAAAACAAATCTTGCAATGGAGAACAGGAAAACACAATTTTGTGTATTGCCTTGCGAGGTGATGTCTAAGCAAGGCTTATGGAGAAGTGCTCGCCCATGGACAGATTTTATATTTACTGCCCAACAAAGTTTATTCCTTGCTAGAAACAACAATCAGCATTCTTAGGCAAACGTAACAGAATCTAGAATACCCAGAAAATATTAACTTATGTAAAGGAGCAATCCAAAATAATCTGATACATGAAGTATCAGGAAAATGCTTGAGCAGAAGGGAAGGATGGATACCCACGTTCAATGACGCGGACCTCATTAACTACAAACAAAAACAAAAAGGAGGAAATGGACATGGTGCATGTGAGGTGAAATGGCTGCTTGGGATGCCTCCAGTGTCATGTGAATACTTGGGTTTGGATCCTACCTCTGCGAGTAATTCCAGCTTCTTCCTACTGAGTTCTCTGGGATGAAGCAGTAGATGGACCAACTACTTGTATCAGCCTTCTGTACCTGAAGGCCCAATTTCCCAGCATCATTGGCCGAAGAGACAGAGACACAGGTCCCCCCAGTGTCTCTCTGCACTTCAAGAAGGAAGTGAAAATGCAAAAAGCAAAGAAAAAAGGAAGACAGAACACAGGAAGACACAATACAGGAAAGAAACAAAGGTGGAAATCATAAACACTTTTAAACCATTTAAGTAAAAATGTAACCAAGAGCTATACAAAATTAGGTGTACTTTAGTAGTCTCACATTCCAATAATCACCAAAATGGAAAAACAATAAATAGAATAATGAAAGAACCCTAATCAACCCCCTCACAGGCATTTTTCTGAGAGCTTTGAGGGCCATGTTTCAAATACTGACCTACTAAAAATAGCTAAGTCTATCAAGTCTGAGAACTGATGTTGTAATTGGGTCACTTGCATCAACAGCTTTGCCTTAGTATATTGTCACAGCAATTAATACAGGAATCTTTTGCTTCAAAATAGTATTTTCAAAACATTAATTTCATAAACAGAACTGAAAAAACCTGGGTAGTACAATAATTACAAAGCTGTCCCTTTAGTGTACTGGAAAAATACAGGTCTTCCCAGTAGGTGATGCTGTACCAACTGGAACCTGAAACTAAAAAGTTCATCTTCTGATTTTATATGATACACAAAATAAACAAGAAATAAATTACACATGTACACGTACAAATTGTTAAATCAGATTCCCAGAAAACAACATAGAATAGACTACCAACATAATGGTGACAAGATATATGTGTTCATCATCCATGCACCCCTAAAAGAACAAAAACTCCATTAAGCAGAATGAAAAGATGCTAGGAAAAGTTTCGTGTAAAACATGTAACCAACAAACAGTAAGATTCTCCAGATAGTTTTTAGGTAAAGTAGCTTGAAAGTCTAAAGGGAACACATATGGCTAAAAAATGCATTTGAAGAGAGGGACTATTAATGCAACATACAGTTTAATGGGAACAGTTATATTTTGCTAGTTCATATATTTAATAGTAAATAATTCTATATACTTTTAAACTTAAGTTATAATTAATTTATGTGCTAAATATATTAATGATAACTTTTCTTGTTGGTATTTAATTTAAAAATGGTAATAAATTTCATGTCTGAGGAACTGCCAACCTTAAATTATCATTTGAACATGAAGATATGAACCCACATGTCCATAAGAGTGCAATCATAAAAGTAAAAATGGAATTAACATGTTAATAATCAACAGAACAAAAAGGTCCCAGTTTTGCAACTGAACTACGAAATTAAATGGAAATGAGGCTCAGCACCTAATGGCTAAAGTCCTCACCTCGTATGTGTTAGAATCTCAGATGGGTGCCAGTTTATATCTCTGTACCCTGCTTCCCATCCAATTCCCTCCTTGTGGCCTGGGAAAGCAGTCAAGGATAGCCCAAGGCATTGGGACCCTGCACCTGCATGGGAGACCCAGCGGAGGCTCCTGGCTTCAGATTGACTCAGCTCCAGCTGTTGCAGCCTCTTAGGGAGTAAATCAGTGCACGAAAGTTCTTCCTCCCTGTCTCTCCTGCTGTCTGTAAATCTGACTTTCCAAAAAGAATACGCAAATCTTTAAAAACAATGGAAATGAATCCCTAGATAATTGCCACATATATTGAAATAAACATGACAATAGATTTACAATATAATCATTTGTGTAATATATAAAAATATGTAGTACAAATTCACATTGAAAGAATTGGGTCACTTATTATTACCAGGTGCTTGCTTACAAGGACTGCCAGGAGACAGAGATTTTGTCCTTTGAGTTTACTTTCTATATTCATCACAGTTGTGATTCCAAAGTTGTGTTTCCATTTTTAAAGCATCACTGAGCTGAACAACTATGAATGCGTTCATTTTAAAATGTTAAAGCACAGCATGAGCCACAGGTGAAAACACAACCCTTAGAATGGAACCTCCTAGTTCCCATTTTCTACAATATTTCAAGTTTCTTGTAAGACCCAATGGGCTGAGTACCCATAAATCTACATGAAAATGTCCTTTATGTTTACCCAGACTACATCACATGTCAAGGTGATGAACTTAGAATTAAATCTGTATTTCTCCATACTGCTCTGACTTTGATACGCTAATACGCCATGGAAGAACCTAGTTTTGTCCTCTTGAGCCCTTGGCAACTCAAAAGTAACAGGAAATTCAGGCATCTGCAAGTATGCCATGTGAATAACATGCTACAGATACTGTCTAAACATTAAAAAAAAAAAAAACAGATGTTACTAAGTACATGATACTAGAATGGACACCAAAGGCTTTGCTGTTCCATCTGAACCAGAGAGAATAGGTTTCTCTGATCAGGAAACCAATGCTCATTACCTAAGAAACACATAATCATTCCCTGATATGATGTTGATTTAATTAGAGTTTAAATTATTACTGTGAATTGATATGAAACTGTGCACACAGAAAAACACACAAATACACAGTTTAACTTAAACAATTCAACTTATAAATGTTAATAAGTCATGGTATTTAAATCTTCTGTAATACACTAGTTTTAAAACTCTACAATGGAGGGCTTAGCAGCATGGCCTAGTGGCTAAGGTCCTCACCTTGATCCCATATGGCCGCTGGTTCTAATCCCTGCAGCTCCACTTCCTCTCTGTCTCTCCTCCTCTCAGTATATCTGACTTTGTAATTAAAAAAAAAAAAAAAAACTCTACAATGGATTACTTTGAAAAAGGAACCAGCAGCAGTCTCATATGGTGATCTTGCTTAAAACAGAGGTTTTTTATGTTACATTTTGTTCATAAGGAACATGTAAAAAGTGGTACAGGGACATAAATGATTGTTTTAGTGTACTTCACTTGCAGATTTCCAAAGGCAAGGTGCTTAAATCAACAGTGGTCCCACCGCTAGTTAGCAGTGCCTGGGATCAGCTCCTGGAGTCTATTACTACCTACATTTGTGATACGATTTGTAATGAGAAAAATAAATAGCTAAAGCATATGATTATTTCCGTAATTTAACTTACATTTTCTAAAACCGGTAATAACTAGTGTAATTTAGATCTCATAAAAGAAGGAGAGATGCTCTACTGAATCTAAAATCAAAGCCCATGAAAACCTTTTATGCACAGTGTAAACAGAGATGTTTAATATAAGCATCTGCCAATCTAATCTGATATTTTGCTCATGTTGTACTTTTTGCCCATTTGGCATGTTTTTATGCAGCAATTTATATACAACACTGTATCAGCATATATGGGGGTTTACCACCAGCTGTGTTCTATTATGTAATTTACAGGGGAAAAAAAGTTTGACAAAGAAAACTGCTTTGTAATGAAATACATGGAGAACATTCTAAAATGTGCAACCTGTTGACCTACTTTCCAGATGATCCAGTAAGGGCACACCCTCCCTGTTCTTAGACATTTGGTTATAACGTGGATTCCTCTTCAAGAGAATCCGCCTACTCCCAGGTACAATCTGCACATCTGCTTCACAAATGAGCCTACTACATTTGAACTCAACATTTGAAATGAAAGTAAAGAGCTGCATGCACTTTGCTACTCCAAATGGGTTGTTGCTGAAAAAAATCCCATCTTGAAGTTGTGATTAGTAGTAAACAGTGATGGTAACTAACAATGGACAATCAGAAGTACACAGGGTACGAGCAGCTGCCAGTAGTTAACATACTTTCTATGCACTCTTTTCCAAAGCACTGCTTGCATCAGAAAAACGTATCAGGGGCATAAAGCTGTAGACAATAAGTGGTTAATAATTCTCCTACCAGCGCTGTTCCTCCGATCCTTCGCTTCCACTTAATTTTTCCTTCTGCTTATCTGATGAGCTTTTTGAAGTAAGCATCTTTTGATTGACTTTCAGTAAACAAGGTACATTTAAGCACAAACATTTCCTTCATGCCTTAGGTGTTAGTACTCCACTGCCTTTGAAGGTTTCAGACACACTGGAAAAATGGTCTCTTGTAACAGGTGGTCACAAAGAGTTTCATTTCTCTTATAGCATTTTAATCTGGTTTTGTGACAATATCCTCGTCACTTAAGACTCAATCTGATCATTTTTTTTGGTGTGTGGAACATGGGTTTTCACCTTTCTGTAACTGACTGTCTGCATGCAGTCTCCAATTAGTGAAGTACTTTGACACTTTCTTAAGATGATTATTAACCCACTCTCCATTCATGAAAGAAGGAACATAAGGGAGAATGCAACTGACTTCTCTTTTGGGGTCCTTGCTTCAGTGTTTTAGCATGGAGGGTTAACACAGTGATTTTCTTCCAACTTCCAATCCAGTTTGATCATGCTGACACAATATTCATCATGAAGACACAAGATTTTGATCGACAGCCATCAGTTCCATAGTACCTGCACATCAATCTGATAATGTTTCTGAGACTATCCTCTTCCAGGTGTCATCTGGCAAGCATAGCTGAAAGTCAGCCTGAATTTGTAAAAAAGTTATCAGGTTTTGGAAAGGGATGACTTCACTGATTCGTGACCTCTGAGCTGCTGATGGGCTCTGTTTAACCTAGCCTCATTTGTAAGAACCTCCATTTATCATCTTACTACCAGCAGATTCCAGTGAGCTGTCCTTTCTATTGAAGCATCCAATATTCATAGCATCTAACCTGATTGTAGGACAGTGTCTAAAAGAACCCACTAAGCATATTTTTTTATTTCTTTCCATTTACCTAGCTCAGATACTGTATCCCAAACAGTCTCAGTATAACAGCCTGAACATCACCATTGGTACTTTTTTTTAAAATAAAAATAGCATTTTGGGTTACTCAGTGTGTTTCAGGAACTGTATTCTTCAAGTGCTTTTCAATATTTCAAAGTCATAAAAATCTTGTAAAGCAGATACTTTCCCAATCCTAAAGTTGAGAAGACTGAGACACAGAGCTGAAGCAATGATCAGGATTTAAGCCAAAACTTCATGTATGCAAATTGATCGCAACATGTTCAGCAGTACTACATGGAATGGGTATGTAACTGAACCAACAGACTCCAAAGCTAAAATACTATCATTTGTAAGAAGTCTACTATAGAGTATGTTATGAATATTTTAAAGGCATGGATGTTTGGTATTGAGGAAGGCCAGGGAAGCCGTGATTTTTCAGGAAACAATACTAATACTGAACTTCATACCACTTTATGTCCTGTTACCTACAGAATAAGAAATGGACCAGGTGTGATTTTAGCCTACTGACTTAAGATACTGTATCACAAAGTTCCAACTAAGATTGCAGCACTTGTCATAAGTATCTTGACTTAATTAAAAAAAATACATTGCATGGAGACAATGAGAAGAGCACAACTGTAACTGTAAATGAAAGAACATCTTTTGAGAACTAAAGAAAATTTGTATAAAGTGTGTATGATAAATGTTTGTTACAAATCTACAAGTGGAGCTCTGTTTGCGTAGTGCAATGGTTATCACGTTTGCCTCAAAGATCTGCAAGTGGAACACTGAGGATTATTTACAGCTCTGTTGAAAGTGCAATGAGGAAGACCCTCAGGTATGCGAGACACTGAAATTTCAATAATTTATTGTATGCAGAAATCAGCTCAGGCTTATTATATACCTTACTATGACAAAAGTTAAAACCCAACAAGGCCTAGATTTGGCTTATTCACATGGAGTTTAAACAAACATGCAAGGATTGGTGGGACCTACATAAATACCATGTGAGGGCCTATGTGAATTAATATTCCACTTGGTCCAGAGCCCTGTTTCAGAAATCCATTCAACTGGCTACCAAATTATAAAGGAAATAAATCTGATATATAATTCATATTTCTTTTCTAATACCTTTAAAGTAAACATATTCTAGTACTCTAATGCTAACAATTTCAGTCTCCCCACAAGTAACCAAATGGGGCATCAAAGAAGTTTCCAAGTCAACAATGTAGCCAGCCAGATCACTGACCAGGGTCAACTTAAAGTAAGGCACCAATTTATCACCAGCTGGGTAAGACATCAATACATAGTCAGTACCAGCAACCAGAGCATTTTAACAGCAACATTTTCTGTTTTGAACTGGATTCATTAACTTTTTGTTGGCATGGATTGTGAAAATTAATTTAACTTCACGCAGGTTACATAAGTAGTAAGTGCAGAGCCAAGCACTGAAACTATTGGTTTCACACCTCCTTCAGCAGTTTCAAGTTTCAGGTGCATTTCCTGAAATGTTTAAGAATTTACATAACCATCCTTAATATGGAGGGGATATAGTGCTTTAAAAATTGATCACTGATTAATCTCATCATCTCAAAACAAAATGCCAACACCAAGCAAACCACAGAATTTAAATAAGAAGCAGATTTTCAGAAGCTTTCAATTGATATATTGATTGTCCAATTTTCGGTGAACAAAGAAAATCTCAAAGCTGTGATCATGATAGGGACTCCTGTGAAAAGCCAACATCACACAAACGTAGGACCCTGTGAGATTACTACCTAGATAAGAAAGGGCAAGCAAATGGTCCTCAGTGACAAGCGATGTCTCAAATTATACTGTTAGTAAACAAGAGTAAGGTGTTGGCATAAGGCTCATAAAGCAAGAAATGCAGAGATTATTCATGATAGTAAATTGTACTGACTTTTATAGTAGCAAGAGAACATAAATATTAAGATCATAATCAGAAGAGCTCTCCTTTCACATAAAACCATTTTTCTGATTTATAAGAAAAATTGCAGGGCTATTTATTTAAAAAATGGTATTATCTATTAAATGATGAAGAGGCCCTGGAATCAACTTTGAGTTACCCTTAAGCATAGATGCAAAGCAGGGGACAATTGTCTTCTGGGATCATAGTATTCTGTGTATATCTGCCAACACTTTCTGATAGTGATTATCACATCTGTGTCTTTAGTTCTCTTAATAGAAAAATTACAGGTCATTAACACGTTAGCATACGTATGTTATTATTAACATAATATGTCCCTATTTGAGGTCTGCTCATTTTATTAATACTCAGATGTGAACCGAAATATTTTCTTGAAGATTTTATACCACCAAGGAAGATACTGAAATTCTCCCAGGGAAATCAGTATGTGTATTTGCATGTACTTCCTCTAATGATGTTACAATTACTCACAGAAATGGTTATAAACACTTGATAAATGTGACCATAAATTCTCTTAAGGAATTTCACAATTGAAAGTATAGAATTAAAATCAGAGATAAAAACAGATGTGATTAATGATTCTGCTACAAAAACAGTAAATGTTTAGACTGCATAAAATGTCAAGCCTCCTATAGTTCCTGTCTAAATTTATCCTTTGTCAGAGATGTGGAGTCCCCCACCTTTCTTTATCACATTCCAATTGAAGAATTTGTGGTACAAAGAACACACCCCGCCCCAACATCACATTTCTCATTATCATTGGTATACTTACCTCATAAACCACAGTTTCCACTTCTCAGCAACATTTCCAATAACTAGATAACAACCTGATAGGTTGACACATGCTAACATATGCTTGGCCAAGAACTATTTCAAATTTGCAATATTCAAATTCTTCTATTTATTCCAATAATTTCGTGAACCCAGTAGACTATGGCACAATTTAACTACAAATATAAAACAACAGAAGAGACTATACAATATTAAGATGTGTAAAGGAAAGTAACCTTTTCAACCTCATTCCAGTAACAAAAACAACAGCAACAACAGCAGTTAACAACAGGAGCAAAGAAATAAAATCACTCAGAGTATGGATTTTTACACTCCAGGTACATACAAAGTTGAACCACCTTGGTCAAATAATGGTATGAATGGTGTTAATTATACTCCTCAACACATGTGTAGAGGATTTCTATTGACATTTTTAAAGCATCTATTCATTAGCAGTATTAGAAGACCTGAAATTATCAATGTGAAGCAGCAATAGAATTACTGGATGTATAGTCACTTCCCACCTAACCAACACAATGACTGCTTTAGAGAATACTAACCACATTCTCAACTTCTTTTGTGCTAACACCCTCCTGGAACAATCCCTAGGATTCTACCTCTCAACTTGTAGCTATATTGTCTGTCTTTTCCATAACCCAGCAATATCTGGTGTTTTTCATATCTACTACTGAGTTTGGATTAAAATCTTTAAGCAGTTACAGAGAAGAAAAAGTGAATCCTTTCCCTACACAGGCACAACACAAAGTAGCTGTGAGCATGCAGATACAATTCTGTTTCTTAGTCTAGCAGTTCAGATCCCAGGACCATTTGTCTTTGATCTTCCTCATGGTCTTGCTATCGCTTTGAAGCGGCATGGCACGCACTCTGGGTACCAGCTTATTAAATATAGGTTATTGTTAAAAGAAAATTCCAACTGAGACTGAGCTGATTCATGTATAGTCTCTCTTGTTTACTAAGAATACTTTTGACTGGAAAACACTGAAAGGAAGCTTGCTTTTCTTTTTTTTTAAAAAGAAGTTTTAACTCCCTTTCATTTGAAAAAAAAAAAAACAACCTTTGAAGTCAAATTTCACTGATCACTTTCTGAATTGTTTAAACCCAAAGCCTTTGCATTTCAAGTCATCTGCATATAAGTGACTCAATTAAATATTTATCTTTCTGTCCTATTAACTAACAATGTCACAGTTTTCTTGAAAATAAAAGTTGTATCACACAGTGATCATTGGAAAGAACAGGGAGATTTTTTAAAACTCTGGTATCATTTACCAATATTGGTCAAGTTTGGCAAACTTTAACTCAAGTAAATTAACATTTTCTTAAGAATGCATACAGAGGGCCCAGCAGCATGGCCTAGCAGCTAAAGTCATCGCCTTGAACGCATCTGGATCCCATATGGGCACCAGTTCTAATTCCAGCAGCCCCACTTCCCATCCAGCTCCCTGCTTGTGGCCTGGGAAAGCAGTCAAGGGCAGCCCAATGCTTTGGGATCCTGCACCTGCGTGGGAGACCAGAAGAGGTTTCTGGTTCCTGGCTTCAGACTGGCACAGCACCGGCCAGCCGTTGGGGTCACTTAGGGAGTGAATCATCGGACAGAAGATTTTCCTCTCTATGTCTCTCCGCCTCTCTGTATATCTGACTTTGTAATAAAAATAAATAAATCTTTAAAAAAAAAGAATGCATAAAGAACAGTGCTATGTATAAAATGTTTAAGGCAGACAATGCCTCAAGAAGGTCTTTGAGTTTCTTTTTCACTTTTTCAGTGACAAACTGGTCATTCAGTAACATGTTATGAAGCTTCATGTTGTTGTAACTTTACTGTTTTTCTTTGTTGTTGACATTTTATGGCTTTCCATTTAAGGAATGTACGGTAACTATGCAGTAGAGACTTATCACATACAGACGTGAAGATACAATATAATGTTTATCTCTACTTTGAAATTAAGGATGGATTCCCAATAAAACTGTTTAATGTATCTTGAAAACAAAATGATGGACTCTCTGTCATTGTCCATGCCTACAATGTCAGAATACACTTAAATAGCAAAATGATGGACTTATGGCTTATTGTGAAGGACTACAATATTGTAATGACATGAGGGAAATTACTTGGGGGGACATGGAAGGGAATTGGAGGAGGAAGAAGAAAAATCCCAGAGCCAATGAAACTGCATTATGGAATAATGAAACAATCAACCAGAAAAAAAATTAAAAGTATGTGTCAGACATGTTTATGTACACAAACACAAATCACAAAAATTTGGATTTTATGATTGGGGTTCAACTAGAACTGGATCATGTGCTTTTAATTCTCTGTGTTGTCCTCAACAGATTTTTTTTCAACTTAGTTCTCCATTTTCCCTATATGCAATACGTCAGGTCTCCAGAAATTTCACTGAAATTCTTACTATGAAAAAAAATTGTATATAGGCTTGAAGGATTTTGCATCAAACACACATTTAGTTATATCTTCCATGAACTTCTTGAAGTGCACTCTCAGTAAAATGAACAAAACTTAGTTTGACTAACTGTTCTGATAATTAACAATGTTGAGTCATGGCTACTGGAATACAGCAAACTGAATGCATTGCAAAAATAGTGGCGATCGCTATAGCTTCTGTTTAACCTTACCCAATGTTAAGTAAACAAATATCCTTAGCATGGGCCTGGTGCAATGGTCTAGCAGCTAAAGTCCTCGCCTTGAACACTCCAGGAGTCCATATGGGTGCCGGTTCTAATCCCGGCAGCTCCACTTCCCATCCAGCTCCCTGCTTGTGGCCTGGGAAAGCAGTTGAGGATGGCCCAAAGCTTTGGGACCCTGCACCCACGTGGCAGACCTGGAGGAAGTTCCTGGCTCCTGACTTCAGATTGGCACAGTACTGGCCTTTGTGGCTGTTTGGGGAGTGAATCATCGGATCAAAGAGCTTCTTCTCTGTCTCTCGTCCTCTCTATGTATATATTTCTGACTTTGCAATAAAAATAAATAAATCTTTTAAAAAACAAAAAACAAGACAAACAAAACAAATATCCTTAGCCACCCACGCACATTGTGTCTGTGACCAAAACAAAACAAAACATACTTTTCATTTCAGAACAACTGCATCTGAGGCTTTCCATTTGAGCTCATACTTTATAGCCTCTTCTTTGTACTTGGCACCTGAATAATTAGGGCTTTTGTCTTAAAGAAGTCTCATGGGCATCTAGCTACATCTATTTCAGCAAGTTTGGAGTAGGGTGACCTACTTTAGAAATCTCCTAGAAGTAAATTTTCGTTACAATACACGATCCTTATTTAAAAATCAAACAGTTCATTCACTTTGGGATAATCCATCTAGGTACTCAACTGAAGAGGTCAAACACAGGTAAATAATTTTACTACTGAAAACAATTCCAATTATTTTGTCAGATGCCTTTGGAAAAAAAAATAGACCAACTTTTCAACCAGAGTACTGAGCTATGTTATTTGTATTAACATACAACATAACTGCCTAGGTCAGTCATCTTTAACATTCATTATACTCAGTTTCTAAAGCATCTGATGCCATGCCTTGATTGCATACTATTCATATACAGATATCCTTTGGGTTTATATTTTAATCAAGAATTTATTAATCCCTTGCTGTGTACATACAAGTATGGTAAGTACTGTGGCTGCAAGTGAATAATTTACACTGTTAAAAGACCACTTGTGAAAGCTTGTGTATTCTCAGATCACATGTTAGGTGTGGCCTCTGAAGTCTGATCATTCATTAAGCGTCAAACCTTGAAAAATGTCTTGAAATTATTTGCTTCCTTTTCCTCATCAATTGAATGAAGGAATTGAACAAGATGTCATCCAGGGTCACTTGCAGCTGTCAGATTCTATGATCTTTCTCTTATTTCTTGAGCAAATAAGATAGGCTTCCTGAGTCATTTTTGTTACACAATCCTTGCCCAGCTATGAAGAACTACATCACTTCGTATCTTATATTTTGGATTTTCTGCATGTTTTCCTTTTTCAGTATATATGGAAGATTTTACATGAGGAATACTTAGTGACCCTTTAAGTTCTAGTTCCAAGGCCACACCATTTAGGTTTCCAGAGGTCCCCCAACAATTCTCAAACTCTTTTCCTTTTTAGAGCTATATGCTTCTCTGGTATCATGACATCTTCAACTCCTTCACATTCACCACCTAATGCTGTTTTTGCTATTTGACTGAATTCTTCATCCTTTACTTACATACTGAAACTGCAGGCTCTGACACGGGATTTGATTCAAAGATGTTCAAAGATCACTTCTTGAATGAGTTCAGGAGTGATCTCTCTGCTCCCACTCCCACAGAAGCTTACATATGCCGTGTATAAGATTCCAGTCTAAGTATTCATTATGAAAAAGAAATTTATACTACTAATGGCAGATCCTATTTCCATGAACTATGCTAGAGTTTAGATCCTTTCTAGGCACAGTTATGACAGGTTCATGAGGGGCCACGAAACCACCTTGCTTCCATGGAAGACAACCACCATAGACTTCAGAGACTTCTAGATCTCCCCTGGACACAATTGGAATGAACACAGCACAGCACATTTCCTCCTCAGCTTACACACGTGTTTTCCTCACTGACATTCCAGCAATATGCTCTAAATTCCACAGCAATATTCTTTATTAATCCAAACTTTAATTTGATCAGAACTCAAACATTTTAAACAATCTGCATAACTCTGACAGACCCAGCTCCTTCCTTAAGAGGATCTCCTCAGCATGCCTATCTTCATCCTGTAGGTTCCTCTCTACATTTTTGAAATTCAGTCCCACTTTCCATGTAATACTTCACCTTCTAAACTTGCTTCTAAATGCCCCTTCTTGGTTAGTCTCTCAGAGGGTGTGTTCACATCTTCAGGTCTTGGCAGCTTCATAGATGTCATTCCTCAGGTCATTTCCACAAAAGATAAGCATTCTTATCATCAAATTCAATGTGAAAACCCACTAAACCACCTTCATTATTGTCATGATAACAGTTTCCACAAGTAAAGGTGTTCTCTTGCTTCCCAATATAATGACTTTATGAACATGTAAACATCTAAGATCATAGAAATGGATAAAAACAAAAATATACAATAACATGATTTTACTAATGAGGAATAATTTCAAATATTTCATATGCTTAATTATGAAAGTCTGATCACTTTCTAGACTTTACAGAGAGAAAAAGATAAACAGGGATCAGATACCCAGAAGGAAGTCTGAAACCGTCAGTCTCACTGCTCATCTCTATTGTTAACCAGTGTTGAAACTTTTTAAAATAATGCAGAGCAAGTGAACGAATGAAGCATACAATATAAACCTTCTCTGCAGTAATATTTAATGTAAAAAAGTTTTAAGTGTAACCTTAAGTATATATCCTACTGGAAATAGAAAGGGGTACTTACAATTCTGCTTAATCTTACATCTCAAGTCAGTGGATACACTGCCACTCAGCAAAGAATATGAGAATGCACATTTTCCTTTATGTCACTGTACATGGTTTTTGAGTATATCTAACATTTCATTTTAAAATGAGGGATGATCAACTCTGGCAAGACAATGTGTGAGAGCTATCAACATAGGCTAATGTTGTAGCATAACAAGTAAACACTTGTGACACTAGATTCCACAGGCATAGCAATTCAAGGACTGGCTACTTCACTTTTGAGTCAGTTGTATGTTAATCCACCTGAAACAGCAGTGAAACACCAGCCTGGTGCTTGGGTTCCTGCCATCCACATAGGAGACTGGATGAAGTTTCAGGTTTCTACCTTTGACCTGGCAGGCACCAGCTGTTACGACCATTTAGGGAGTGAACCAGAAAATGGAAGATCCTTCTTTCTCTCTGTCTGTACATCTCTGTAACTCTACATTACAAACAGATAAATCAATCTTCAAAAAAAAGAAAGAACCCAACTGTAATGAAATTTTCTACTTCCTAAAAGTACACTTCCTCTATGAAAATCCAAAATACAGAAAACCGTACAATCTGTTACCTAGATATTTCTACTGCACATCTCACCAATCTTTGGCTTGCCATCCAAAATACTAGTCAAAAACATGAAGTCAACTGAACACATTTCCTCAGTGTGCAATAATTACATATATCACACTTTATCTCTCCAATCTTTTTTTGATTCACTGTATTGAAAACCATGCGTATGCCAGTATTTAGGATAAGAACTGATAAGTATTAAGGTTAACTGTAAAGTACAATGCCAAGTCATCAATTTGGTCAAATGCTTATAAAATATACAACATGAATATTTTTGTTTAGCTCAACAAGTTTGATAAACTTTTGGCAAACTAAACCACTGACTTTTAGATTAGTTCTATAGATACAATTCTTTCATTATTCCTCAACTTTTATTCTCAACATTTCATATACCCACCAAAAATAATTTCTTCACAAAGAAAATTTACTTTCAAAGGGTGTTATATTTTTATAGAATTATTCTTTCTCTTAAGGTTGCTAAACCTAAGGAAACCTTTAATTTTCACAGAGAATAAGTCAACATTAATGATTTTTCTAAACTACAAATGTAGTGTTATGGGTATAGTAGGGCTTATCTCACAAAAGCTGATGGCTTGTTGTCTTAACATTAATGGTTAATAGATTAAGGGTATGAAGGATCTAATTGTGGCATCTAGTAGGTAGGTCTGGTGGAAGATATTCAAAGATTTATTCACTCATATATTCATTCATTTTTTTAATTCAAAAGTCTAAAAATTGAGAGGGGGAGAGACACACAGAGATATTTAATCTGCTGCTCCCTATTGCTCAGAAAGCTCAGTACATGGGTCTGGGCAGGCTTTAGGCAGGAGGTACATTTGAGATTCCCTGTTAGTGGGACACAAACAACTGGGTTATCATCAATGGCTTCAAGACTTGTCAGCTGATAGTTGGGTAGTAAGGCAAGCAGTCAACAATCAAAGCAGTACTTCCCCATGAGATGCTAGAATTACAAGTGGTTGCTAAATTCACCATGCCACAATATTTGCCCCTAACAGGAAATGTTTAGGTCATTGGTGATTCGGCCTTGAAGGAGAGTTCTTCTTAAAGAGATGATTTTTCAGTTCAAGTTTGGCCTAGCTTCTCTTTCCCGCCTTCTCTGCCTTCTCTTTCTCATTTCCTTCCTCCCCGACTCTCTGCTTCCAGTTTTCCTATGAAATCATTCCTGTGAACTTGCCACAGTCAGCACAGATAATGGGTGTTGACCATAACCTTCAAATTATCTGCAGAAACATTTTCTTTCCTAATAAGTTTGCTTTGCATATTTTAAGGTATCAATTACTAACAATATCCAGTCACAATATTGTACAGAGACATCAATATTTTTTCTTAGTTTTACTCATTATCATACATTTGTTAAACTTTCAAATACAAAACTTTTTGAAGGACATAGTAAAAAAATCTTGCAGAACATCTATCCATTAATCATTGTCACAGCTTAGTTCTCCACTGAAAGAAAGTCAACTATGGATTTTGCACACACATAGACCCAATATTTGCAGAAAATCAAAAAACCTATTTAACTTGTAACCACTGGCTTCTGTAATTAAGATACTGATTTCGATAAGCATGAACAAAGTAGCCTTTCAAAATGGCTGTTGAAGAATCTGTGTAGGGCACAAAGGCCCAATGACTAATTCCTTGCTTTGCATCCGCCAGGATCCCATATGGATGCTAATTTGGACCCCAGCTACTCCATTTCCTATCCAGCTTCCTGCATGTGGCCTGGGAAAGCAGTAGAGGATAGCCCACACAAAGCCTCGGAATTCTGCACCCAAGTGAGAGACCTGGAAGAAACTCCTGGTTCGTGGCTTCAGATGGGCTCAGCTCGAGCCAATGAGGCAACTTGGAGAGTGAGCTAGTGGAATGAACATCTTTCTGTGTCTCCTTCTATCTGTAAACCTACCTGTCCAAGAAAAATAAATAAATCTTAAAAAAAATTTTGTTTAATGTCATCACTAACTTCAAACCTTAACTAAATGTGAAACAGTATTTTGAAGAAAGGATTCCAATAACCTTTTTTAAAGATTTATTTATTTTATTACAAAGTCAGATATACAGAGAGGAGGAGAGACAGAGAGGAAGATATTCCATCCCATGATTCACCTCCCAAGTGACCCCAACGGCCAGTGCTGTGCCGATCCGAAGCCAGGATCCAGGAACCTCTTCCGGGTCTCCCACGTGGGTGCAGGGTCCCAAAGCATTGGGCTGTCCTCCACTGCTTTCCCAGGCCACAAGCAGGGAGCTGGATGGGAAGTGGAGCTGCAGGGATTAGAACTGGCGCCCATATGGGATCCTGGTGCGTTCAAGGCAAGGACTTTAGCCACTAGGCCACGGCGCCGGGCCCGGATTCCAATAACTTTTAAAAAGCTTTCTTTTAAAGTACATAATGATATGTAAACAAGCAGTTACACACTTTTTCCTTGCATGAGGAGAATTCATTAGTTCAAACTTTTAATTTCTGCATCAGCAAACAGCAAGATTCAAAACCATATTAAGATATTCCAACAACTGATAGTTAAGTGTCAAAATGTTTGAGAAATTTAAGTTAATTGGGAATTAAAAATATAATATATTACAGAACAAAAGTATATTTTATAAGCAATTATTGATTCAGCTTTGTGCAAGTTTAAGTCTAATTTATTAGAAAAATTCTAAGATTTCTAAATATTATATGTAAAATTTACTTCTGAATTCAATAATGAATCTCTGTTTTAATCTGAACTCTTAACATACACATTTCAAAAATTTCTTTGAATATAATAACAGAGCTTCCAGCTTCTAGACCATGCCTCAAAACCCACTGGACTTAATAAAAGCCAGGAGCCAGGAATTCCATCTGAGTCTCCCAAACACGGCGGCAATCGAATCATGCGAACTACCAGTGCTGCCTAACCTGTTCTGTGTCAGGAGGAAGCCGGAGCCAGGCATCTAACATAAGCACTCAGCATAAGATGCAGGCATCTCTGCTTCCAGTGTAATGGGTGCTCATCATCCTTAATATACAAAAGTGCTCAAATATCAACAAGTGTAACTAAACTTCAGATAAAACATAAAATCCAATAGCTAGGATCATTAATATTATTTAAAATTATTGAAAAATTAAAGTTTTAAAATTTCTGGAATAATATTATTTACTAATTTGTTATATCAATTTTCAATATTTTCACTATTTTTTTTCCAAAATAACCTGTCTCAAAAAGTTTCCTCATTTTTTTCAAATTCTCATTTTTGAATATGATTTGTTTTTACTTCCATTGGCAAATACAGATTATCATCACATTTTTGTTTATAGTTTACCAGAACTGACAAATTATTTTAAATGAAACTGGAAATTTTGGTTTACATTTTCCACACATCTATGAGGAATGTTGCCTCAAAGGCACATTCAATCCAAAGTGACAGTTATTAATTTTAATTTTAATTATACTTCATAATTGTGATACCAGTTATGTTTGTATGTATGACTATGTCCCAGGGTTCTTGTCATTTATAAAACCAATAAAAAGATGATTGGATATATTTTAAGTCATCACAAAGGGCCTGACAATCTTTAAATAAAACTTTTGACAAAAAAACGTTTTAGGGTCCAGTGCAATAGCCTAGAGAAAAAAAGTCCTCACCTTGCACATGCCAGGATCCCATATGGGCACTAGTTCATGACCTGGCAGCTCCACTTCCCATCCAGCTCCCTGCTTGTGGCCTGGCAAAGCAGTAGAGGACGGCCCCAGGCTTTGGGATCCGGCACCCTCATGGGAGACCCAGAAGACACTCCGAGCTACTGGCTTCGGATCAGTGAGGCTCTGGCCATTGTGTCCACTTGTGTAGTGAACCAGCGGACAGAAGATCATCTTCTCTTTCTCTCCCCTCTCTGTATATCTCACTTTCCAATAATAATAATAAATATATCTTGTTTTTTTAAAGAATAAAACATTTTAACTACCCTCAAGTTCTTCCAGTCTTAATTTTGAGATTATTTTATACATTAAAGGTATCACCCATATTGTCCTTTTACTTATTACCTTATATGGCATTCATATCTTAAAGTATATATCATTATCACTTACATTCAGCCAATCCTGTGCTGTGTGAGAATCCCAGCCACCATAAGTGGGACAAGTACCCTTAATTAATACATCGCTCCACTCTCTAAAGATAACTCACTGCGTCAACAACAGATAGATGACAGAAACTAGAATGACCACCCATGCGCTTTCTGAAGCTTGACATGTGGAAGCAGGAAGATTCCTGCTCAGAATTAAAATACCTGTGGACCAGGGCTATATGGCGGACGTTTGCTACAAAAGTCCAGTACAGACAGCAGCTATAAAACCAAGCCAAGATACAAGACCTATATTTTCAAGGAGTCTTTGTTACGACATGACAATATTTCTCCTAAGGTGAGAATGCCACACCACACCCCACAACCACTGTGATACATGCAAGGCATCACCAGTCTACTGCAACTTAAATTCTAAAAAGCATCATGCAAGCATCTTTTTTTTTTTTTTGGCATTACATGTCATTTACCTACTTTTTCCAGGTATGTCCCTCCAAAGTTGATGATCCTATAAATCTATCAGTTTGCTTTTACTCAAGGCAATACTCTATCCCTGTGGGGTTTGGACCTGTTAGCTACAAGACAGGTCATGAAACCCACAGGAGATATTTGGCTAAATAGATTCATTACCCAGTTAGGGCTCTCCACTCAAAATTTCTGCTCCAGCAGATTCTGGGAACAGCACTGATGCCCTAAATGGGTTCTGGAAATCCATACAGCATATTTATAACAAGATCACACTCCCAGATTTAGCCTCCATCCCAGTCACTAGATGTAATATAGGAATGAACAGAAGTAGGTAAGAGCTCTCCTGTTTTTCTATCTCCTTCCCTTTGATTAATTCTCCTCTTTGCTCCTCCAGAATTCTCTTCCACCTACATATCTATATAAAATTTTTTTTTCTTTTCTTGGAAAAAATCCAGAGACCCCAACAAAGTAACATGCCTTGTCACCACTAAGTAAAATCTAATAAATTTCAGCACTTATAGATATGTAAATAGTGGCAAAGCATCATGAGTATTAACAATTCACCAATGTCAGCTCAAGAAAAAACAACCAACAACGAAAAAGAAATCAGCTTTCATGCAAGGTAAATAGATATTTTCTTTTATTTTTGAGCTACAGTACGAAAAGCTGTGAAAGTTTTCAACAAAGCAGTAACTTCTCCAAAACTGGCTTTTGTGAGTATATTTAAAATTGTTACACAACAAACGTGAATTTTCCATCATTGAGTAGAGAGATGGGGAAAAGATGGACCATGTGCCTTGTTTAACAACTGGTTGTTGTTACTTGCTTCGACATAACTTACTGTAGTTTTACATACTTAATTTCCTTACTTATTATAATTGGAGTATAGGGACATATTCATCATTAGAAACACATTTCAGAGCCTTTTTTTGGTAAAAGCCTAATTAAGAAAATATTGTACCATAATTATGAAAGGAGTTAGGATCCCAAATTGTTATCCAATTAAGCAAGTGATATGGCTAGTTAAAGCACACAGCTGTAGAATACCTAGTCAGTTAACCATGAAAATCAATAATGTTTAGTAAGGAACAAATGCAATGCTAAGGACTCCAGGGTGGTGGTGGTGGTGGTGGGTGGGAAGAGCAACCTGTGACATAGCAGGTTAAGAATGAGAGGGGAAATAGGAGAAGGGCAGGAATCCCTGTGCCTATTGACGCATATCATGAAAAATAATAATAATAAAAATGCAACCTTAAAAAAAAGACACCATCTGGGAAAGAAGCAGCTAGCCTTCAATCTAGGAATGTCTGAGGCTAAGTTCCACCTGTGCTTCTGGTCAATTTACCTGATGATACCTAGCTTGGCAGATAGTAGACAGTGATCCAAATAGGTGAGTCCATGAAACCCACATGAATGGCCCAGAGTTCCTGTTTTCACTTTACATGGCCCACCAATAGCTTCCAGGGAGTGAACATGATCAGATATCTCTTACAGCTCATCTGTGGTTCTGCCTTCCAAATCAATACACATAAACACAATTTCTAAACTACAATAAAAATTCTTAACTCTGGCAGGCTTTTTATTCAGCAGCTATTCACGCTGCCTTGGGTACCACACTTCCTGTGAGGAACTAGTTTGAGTATCCATTGATTAGTTCTGCTGTGGCTTCATTTATTGTACATCCTAGGAGGAACAGATGATGACTGAAGGAGTCTGATACCTGCCACACATATCAGAGCCCTCAATGAAGTTCTGAGATACTAGCTTTGACCTGGCCCTGTCCTGGCTGTTGCCAATATTTTTGGTAAATGAAATTAACTCTTTCTTTTCCCCTCCTTCTGATTCTGCTTTTCAAATAAAATGAATATCTAACAATCAAAAGCACAAATAAGAAACAAGATATTCCAAAAGTTTAAAAAAATGAAGAAGTCAACAATTACAATTTCCCTTAAAGAGTTTTAGAAGAGCTCAACAGGAGCAGGTGAGATGATTCTTGCCTTGGTAATACAAGAGTGTGTATTCATGTCTTGCTCTGTGACATCAGCCGGTGATGGCCTCACCCAGGAGGTGCAGTCTGTTGATCGCCTAGCCCACCCAGCACTAGAGAGCATGTCCCTACTTCCTAGTTGGCCTCTGGGACCTATTCAAATCCAAGTGAAATATGTTGCAATCATTTTGTACAACATCTCTTACTAGAGAGTCCCACTGAGTAACAACATGGAAATTTGACTTTTAGAAAGTTACCAGAATTACACTTCATCGCTGACACTTCCGATAACAATAGAAAAAATAATGTCTTTATAGAACAAGATTCCCATATATTATTTACACATCCACCATCTGCGAGGAGTTTAGGGAAAAATGAAAAAAAAAGACAAATGTAGGGAATCTCAAGCATACAAATGCTCTGGATTCTCCTAATCTGCATGTATATTAACCACAAGAATACCAAGACCAACTGCTACGCTTACACTAGCACTCTTCCACCTGAATTAATTTGTTGCTCAAAATGGTAAACGTTTCACTTAATGTTTTCTTTCCCTTAATTTTTATAGAACATCCACAGGGGCTCTGCCACCTTATTTTCCTAATAACAGAAGTACAGCACATGGAGCTCGTTGAGGCATACAAGAACACACAGCTACTAACATTCGGAACTGGACACTTTGATGGTGAAACCCAACTATACAGGCACTCTCCAATTTGTCCCAGATACTGTTCCAGTGTGTAGAATTCCTTCTGTATTCTTTCGTTTCTATGTGTGTAGTTTAAAAACTGCTTCACTTACTCAAGTCACACACAGCATGCATAGAAGTCATCAGTGATTCCTTCATCACCCTACTTCAAATGTCAAACTCCTATGATACTTACTGGTTTTTAAAGCACTTCCACTACTGGAGCCCGAGCTGAGACATCCACTTCTTTACAGCTGTCTCTCTACCACAATGTAAGGTCAACTGAAAAAAGGCACTTGCATTTTATTTCTCTCTCCTGGAAGGGTAAAACTGTATCACACTTCAATACGTACATGTCTGATGAACAATTATAAACCAGGCTGCTCTATATAAAGGAGCAACTCTATTTAGATGGAAGTATTTCTTCTGTTATCACAAACTCATTAGAAGTGTTTTTTCTTAAGCCTGATACAATGCAGTGATGCAACAGTAATCAGAAACTGAGATATTAAATTAAAATGAAAGATAAATTAGCTAGGAGAACAAATAGTGACTAAACAACACTATGTGCTACAAAATGTCAAAGTCGGTTTTGCGATCTCAAAATGTGAAGCTCAAGTATTAGTTCTATTGCATAATACGTAATCCTGGGCAACCTCTCTTCATTAAAAAGTGACAGATAATTCTGATTACCTAGGGATGTCTATAACAAAGAAATAAAACATAATACAAATTTTAAAAAACATTTTTCCTGCATTCCTCTGAAAAGCTGTGGATCAGCAAAGCATTTTCTTTTAAACAATTGCTGATCTCTACCAAATCATTTGTGGCAACAAAACATGGAAGAAGATGAAGAAGGAAGAAAAAGATGTAGCAAGGCCTAGAGGTCAACTGAGAAAACATGACACAGAGCGTGGCATCCTGGGAGACACCTCCACGGAAGAGCCAAGCTCTGAGCAGAAAAGCGAGGTCTGAAAGGCAACTCTGGAAAACAAAGCGAACCACGTGGATTTGGAACTTAAGACTGTGTGGGCGGCCAGCCTCAGAAGCAGCCTAACATGGTGGGGAGACAGTGAATAGAACTAAATTCAGACGAAAAGCTAGAGCTTTTTGATTTCAAAGGGACGGCCAGAAGGGGTAGGAAGGCTTAGGCTTTAGTAAAGCTCCACATTCTTTGGGGATTCCCCAGGGTATCAAAGTTCAATGAAAGAAAACTGGCTTCAAGCACTCAGCACTGAGTGAACATCTTAAGATTAGTTAGGGAGTCCACTTAGCTCTTCTTTGGTTCTTTTTGTCTGTGCACAGCTAAAGAATCAGAAAGAAAACCAAATGGTTATTAAGGAGATAAAAAACAAAACTTAGGAATGAACGCAATGTTTAACACACACTCATGAGGAGAAGATGATAAGCAGAATTTAAAAGAATTCCCTCCTTCCCCCCACACACACCTTTCTTCTTAAGACAAGGTTATGAAGTGATTAGTATGGTTGACAGGAATCAAAACGAGGCGAGTTATTAACTTGCATGTTTTTTGTTTGCAGGATTCGTAAGTTTTATGTGACGCCAGGCTTATGTGATTTATGTAGAAAGCACCTAAATAGAAGCTTTGTCCTGATCCAGGGGATTTGGGCATACTTAAAAGCTGCTTTGGATAATGTCCCTCAATGTCACTGTGTTTTAACTTACGTTTCTTGAGAGTAGATTTTCTGAGCTATTTCACCTGCACTAAGATATTTAAGACAGATGAAAGAAAAGTTTGTGTTGTGTCCAAAGAATATCTAAGACTATGAGTTCCAACTCATCAGTTAGCCAGGAAAGATGACAGGTGAACTAGGCTCAGTACTTTGTAAACAAAAAAAAATTCACTGCATACAGTCTACGGCTATACTCAACCTGCATCTATTGTAACCTCACTGAAATCAGCTGACCCTACACTGAAATCCAACATACACAGAAAAGACAATGTTGCTGGTACTATTTATATCACTTCGTATCATTCAAATAATTCATCCCCAAGCCACCCAATCTTTTAACAGAAGAACCGTAGATATTTGATAGGTAAAGAGAATGAGGCACAGGAGTATACTCAGTACTGGACAAATCTGACTAAAACGTATTGAAGACAATAATGAAAACCACAGAGTTACACATTAGAAGCAACACTTTCAACCCTATATCATGTAGCTATAGCTCCTCAGCATCCTCAGAAAACACAACTTTAACACATCAATATACATTGATATATACACTGATTATAGTCCTATCTAGTCCCATATTCACACTTAACACTTTTTTTTTCATACAGATGATGAATTAAACTATGAGAAATGGGCATAGTGTCCTAAGAGCTGGGCTCCATAATAAAGAAAAAGACACAACCTTCAGAAATGAAGTGTGACAGCAGGCAGAACAACGAGACCACAGAGCTGAAAGTTCTGCAATCAGAAGAGGCTACAGAAAAACAGCTGAGTCAATGAAGGTCATCTTAGAAGTCCTCATCTGGACAGCAGAAATAGTAATATAATGTGTTTCGTGAGCAATCGTGAACTTAAGATGCAGCAGTTTAGTAAACTGTAGATGTTGCTGTACACAATAAGAAGTAAATATGAGGGGCCGGCATTGGTACCTAATTAAGGAAACAGCCACCTGTGATGTCAGCATCCCATATGGGTGCTGGTTTGAGTTCCAGCTGCTCCATTTCTGATCTTGCTTCTTGCTAACAGCCCAGGAAAAGCAATGAGACATGGCCCATGTGTTTGGGTACTTACCACGCATGTGTGAGACAGGAGGCAGCACATGGGAGATTTCTCTCTCTCTCTCTTTTTCCCTCCATGTAAGTCTTAATTTCAAATGGATAACTAAATATTTAAAAAGATAATGAAAGGAAATATGAAAGAAATAGGACTCTAATAGTAATTTATGGCCACTATATTACTGGTATAAGCACAGAAATCTGAGAAATTCATGTTAATTCTTTTATTAAAATCCAATTGAGAGGAGAAGTACTTAATTTCCTCAATTTATTTGCCATACTTATTTGAATACACTATGAAGGAACAGCACAGAACTGACCAGCACAACATGGATGTTCGGGAAATTTATAATTCAATCTAGCTTTTTTTATCTTGCCAAAAATTTGGACATGTATTTTTACAAGTGCTACTGATACAAAAATCATCAATTTTTTTATTTCACAATTTTAGATTCATTTTTAAATAAAAATAATGTACAAAACTATCAGTGCTTATATTTATGAGCTTAAGGGTTTTGTTATAGGCTTAATTGACCCTTTTTCAAAATTTATACAAAGTGTTTAAAGCATATTTACAAACCTGTATTTTTGCATTCTGCTTACTCACAGACTAATTTAGAGATATTTGGCTCCATTCCTGGTATTCTAAGTCGGTGCAGTTTAAAAAAGGAAAGTAAAATGGATTTTTTGCTGGTTGTATGCAGATAAATAATACATAGAAAAAAATCAGGAGCTTTTAAGGAGTTCTATTTCTAAGTAATGATCCCCTTTTGAAACAGAATAACGGCTTTATTTACAAGTAACGTACTTACAGTGTTTTTCTCTTAAAAATGTACAAAGCATTTGTAAGTGAATTAAAATTAAGTTAGTATTAAAGTCCCAGGATAAGTGAAATAAAGGAAACACTGGAAAATGCTGTTGTTAAATATAGATGTTTCTGCCTTCAGAAACATAAAGTAAAGGGAAAGGAAATGCACAGGTTAATTTTTAAATAGTGTAGGAATCTGCTTTTTTCAGGTTAATAAGCCCTTGCTACATAAATTAGTAGTAGCAGCCTGCTCTGGACATTTAACATCTTCTACCTCCATGTATGTTGCAAGTCTTCAAAAAGCTTATGAAAAAAGCAACTGTACTGAAAAAAAAAACTATGAATGGATTTTAAAATCTGTTTTTGTAAAAATAGAATCCTGTCATTCCCATTTTCCCTGAACTTTTATAATATCCATCAAAAAATCACTGTAAATTGAATTATTTCAGTTGACTATACTGTATTATGGAGGCAAAATGGCTTGCTTATACAATTTCTTTACACGTGCTATTTTTGTGTGTTTTTCCATTCCAATATTTAAAGAGATATAGAAACTAACTCTAACCCAGCTATTGTCGCTATTAAAGTGACAATCAGGCAGCACTTTCCAACTACAATAAACTAAGATTCTTAAGTAACAGAACAAAGTGGCACAAGCAGGAGATTATATCTTTTGGGTAGACAACTTTCAAGTTCTCACTCCAAAACTACCTTTGCCAGCATTTTTTTTGTTCCTACACCAAAGAAAACACAGACACACACACGTGCCCAAACACTAAACTCCTAATATCACCTTGCTCCAACACTTTCACAGTTGCAATTAAAATTTGCATTTTGTTAAGCAAATTAAGAGTTACATATATAGTGGAGGGAACACGTGAAATGAATAATTAACGTTGTGTAGACTTCAGCATCATAATTAAGATTAAATGCTGCATATATTCAAACTAGATTAGCACTGCACATTGAAAACAGCAATGTGCTCAGTGGGAGAGTATGCTTTTTCTAAATAATGTTTTATGAAGAGTATTCTAAAAACATTAAGCATAAGGTTGTCATATATAAAATGATTAAAGTTTTATACAGACGAAGCTGCAATTCCGGTAAATGAACTAATTTCATTTTCCTGCTGTTTTCACCTTTAGGAACATACTGTAAATGGAAAGGAACTCCATGTGATATCTTATTAAATAGAGTATGAATCCCCTTGTTCAAAGTTAATGAGCCCTCGTTACCATAACTTTGGGGAAATGGACAGATCCAAGGCATTTAACTTCACCAATTTGTTTTGTATCGCTTGGAAATGCTCATTGAATTCTAGTTTATTACACCCTTCAGTTTACTCAAAATAGCATATCTTTCTTGTGTTTTTCTATCATTTTCCAAATCGTTAAAAAACTGGGATTACATATTTGTGTGTTTTTGTTGTCTCACAAATGTTGACATTTAGTCAACTTTGCACTCAGGTTAGACTTGATTCTTACTGTGGGTTTTTGTTGACACATTTTCCATGCTTTAGTCAGAAATTCTATCAAACTTTGGTTTTGGAATGAAACCAAAGAAAAACTGGGCTTGTACTTAATTATGCTGATCAGTATTTTACCTAAGAACTTCATATCCATGTTATTGATCTGGAAATACAGACACAAAATATAGGAAACAATTTTTACATCTGATTTCATGCATAACAAGACACATTATTACTGAGTCAAAGAAAAAATGAGTTAAATAACATTTGCAATTTTTAAACTACATGTATTTGTATTTAATTTCATACACATCAATTAATTTTAGGATCAGAAAAATCTATACCAATCAGCAAAATATCATTCACTTATTCTCATATCTCAACGAAATCAGCAACAGAATAGTTGACAAAGACTTATGTTTATACACAGATGCATGACTTTGTGTATTCCATTGTTGTAAGCCTTACTTATTTTGGTTGTTATAAAAATGTAAAATCACATAATATTTAAATTAGAACTATGAGAATTATTCATTCAGAAAACAGAAATGTGAGCTGTTATTTTAGAGGGAACTGAACATGGTTTTCCCCATACTTACTACAGAAAATGTATCCAGTGATTTTTGTAAGGAAAATAATAATGAGAGTGAGTTTGGGGCAGAAGAATGTATTGCAGGATGAAGAACTTCAAAGGTTTCTCACAGGCGGGTCACATGGTAAGAAAAGCTGTTACTGTTTAAAGTTTAGAATCGGATTTCATTCACTTTATTTGGAAATTGGATTATCAGAATTATACTATATTTTGATTCAGGTACTGTACACTGAGGGAAGGATTTTTTAAATCAAACTGGTGATACTTCTCTCCTTGTTTGAAATACTTTTGCATAAATAACATTCAATATTCTAAACATGAAGCAAGTCAGAAAGAAAAACAAAATGGGGATATCAAAAGTTGCAATCTAACTATATTATGAATAAATCAAGGGGAAATACTAAAACATTATCTAATGGTTGTTCATCAAAATTTTAGGAATACACAAAAAAAGATTTTACCAAAACATATGGCAGTTCCACATTTTATAAAATTATGCTAGAGCAATCCTGCTTCAGGATTCCTATGTTCAGAGGAATAGGTAACAAAAATTCAAGGTGATAAATGTCTAAGATGTGGGATAAAAGAAGTTGATGTGCTTGCTAATTAAAATAAAATCTTTTTGAAAATTCCATTAGTCACCATTTTTGGTATACAGAGCTTTATTGCTTTATGGATTGAAGCTTTAAGATGCAAGTTAGATATTATTACTGAACTATAAATTATAGTTATGGCAATGTAATTACAAGTCCTGCAAATAGGTAGCACTAATAGTCTTACCAATTACAGGGTCATAAAGAGTTTATGACAGCATAAACATAAAAATTAATATAATCAGGAATCAATAGTTGTTATTTAAAACATCTTGCAACACATAAATAACTTCTTAGATAAAACATTTAGCTTTTCTGACAAGCCTATATCAAACGTGTATGTCACCCAGGAAAATTTTACATTTTATCATAACTCAGTATGAAGAAAAATAGCTATAGTCAATGATAAAATTTTACATTTTTTCACAACTCAATATTAAGAAAAATAGCTATAGTCAATGGTATAGTTATTTTATAAAATAAGGCCCTTAAAATTCTGTATTTTTCATAAGTGATTATATAAACAGAGACTAGTAACCAGGAAATGAGCTAAGTGAAAGTTAGCATCTCTACTCCTGAATAAAAGGAAGACGACCAATGAAACTGCTGAATATACTTTGTCCACTTGACACTAGATTTTCTATCTTTACCTATACCTAAATAGCAGAATGGTAAACTTGTAACTATCACTAAGTGACTATACAATTGTAATAATATGGGAGAAAATGGTGTGCGTCAGGGGGAAAGGATGCAATGGTTAAACTGGGAAAGGAAAGAAGGAAACCCCTATTCCTACAAAACTCCATCGTGGAAAATATTAAAAATAATTGCAAAAATAAATCAATCTACTTAGCAGTAAATCTATTTTTAAATCACTGTGAAAGAGTCAAAAAATAATCAAATCAAAACACCATATTCCCGAGAAGGAGAGAAAGATCCACAGGTTCACTCCCCATGTAGCCAGAACAGCCAGAGCTAAGCTAATCTGAGGTCAGGAGCCAGGAACTTCTTCCAGCTCTCCCACACAGGTGCAGGATCCTAAGGTTTTGGGCCATTATCTGCTGCTTTCCTAAGCCACAACCAGGGCACTGGATGGGAAACGGAGAAGCCAGGATACAAACCAGAGCCCATGTGGGATCGTGGTAGATACAAGGCGAGGATTTAGCCACTAGGCTATTGCACTGACCCCTTGTTTATAACCTTGTGTAAGTTCATATTTTAGTTTTTCCTATTCTTATTTATATAAAATAACTGTATTTCAAATTTTCACAAAGTAATTCAAAGCAAAATACTAACAATAGCTGGTATCTAGGTATCAATGAAAGGTCAGGTTAGATGCCATGTTGCAATGCATTCTCTCCCAGGACCTTTCGGCAGCATCATGTTTCGATTCAGTTCAGGTGATTAGAGCGATAGGTTGGTTCTTGTAGCTGAGAACTACCGTAAACCTCTCAGTCCTGAGGGAAATTATTTCTGAACCAACATCTTAGATGGATATAACCTTCATTGGCACTCTGATTATAGCCTGAAAAAACCTCTAGGTCAAGAGTCCAGTAACCCTATCCTGCACGTCTGATAAACAGAACAGCAGAGCCACAATGGGGGTACTGGGAAGGCTTGATTCACGGATTTACTACACAGCCATAGAAAACAGACATTTTTTTAAATTCTATGCCTGAAAATCTACTTATGTCTACCATTTACCAATCATGACATTAATGTAATAAAAACTTAATATGATTCCATAATTCTTCCAAATCAGTACCAGTTCACAACGAACGTCTTTGCTTCCACATTTTCAGTTAGAAATGGAAGGTCTGATGCTGCAATAATTACAGACAAATGAGAGGAAGGATGGCAATCCAAGAGTTCTCTCAAGATTGGAAATTTTTCTCAAATCTGTTCATTTCTATCGTTACTACTGCAGAGCAAATACCCCATCTTATTTTGTACTCAGCTCTTAAATGCATCCATTGGTAAACCACTTCATTGCTGCTATTTCTTCTGTTGGTATCTGCCTTCATTTGCCTATTTGCCAATGGAATTAGTAATATATCATTTATAGTCATTCAGATTACTGAGATTTTATGTAATGTAGATAGCTATTTTCCCACTTAAATTCCCCCTTCTGCCAAAAATGGGTTAAGCCATAGTTAGACACACTATCATCCCACTCTATTAGAGTGCCGCTTCAAGTCTTACGTGCTCTAGCTCACATCAAGTCTTCTGAGACTATGCCCAAGAATAGGTGAAAAGTACAACAGAAAGTCTTTTTATTGACATCAGAACTAATCAGAGAACAGTCAGTGTCTAGATTTGGCTGATTTTGTGGATTGGTACCATGCTATCATACACAAAACAAATAACCTTTGTGATGAATTAGCAGCTCACGAGGGGGTGGGGGCGGGGACGGCAGGTTGGGGGATTAGGATTCTGTATCTTGTGTTTTGCTAGAACTCCTCCTAACTCCAGTGTCCCAAGCAACTGACTGTATCCATAATGTTCTATCACAGACTAATAAACCCAATGCTACCATTTCATCTCACCTTGACAGCAGGTTGTATTTAAGGCAAAAGAGAGAGAGAGAGAGAGAGAGAGAGAGAGAGAGAGAGAGAGGCAAGCGAGGCAGAGAAATGTTCAGTAACTTAAGATTTTCAATCACTTGCCCCTAAACAAAGGGCTTATTTCATCATATTTGCAGTATTATGCAAGCACTGACAAATTCAGAAATTTGGTAGTTATCCCAAATTAACCACCCTTGACTTTTAAGAAGCATTATCCAAAAAGAACTAGAATCATTGAAATACTTCATCCTCTCATATATTTGGGTCACATTACATTGTAATGAACTCTACTCACATTAAACAGCATTCAGTTATTGATATTCAAAAACTGGATGAGCCTTCAGAGAAGAGCTTCCTATTTATACAACAGAATGATTTCCCCAATGCCACCACTTTGTGTGAATTTATCTGCTTTTATTGTATATTCTGTAATGCTATCTAGTTTACAGAATTACTATGAAAACAATTCTTTGAAACAGGCAGTTTAATGCCCTTTCAGTAACTCGCTGCTGTAATGTAAGGAACTTCCTACAAATACTTGCTGGACTCAGTCCTAATTACTACCATAATGACTTCTCACCCACATTTGTAATGACTAAATAATTGATATGCTGGTTGAGCACTCAAGGCACATGCTTTTTAAATCATTAAATATACAACAGAACATTTTAATCACCCGTGAACATGATGCTTTAAAAACATATTTTTCAATATAATAAATGTTACCAAGTGCAAAGACTTTAAACACCAGTTAATAACAATCACATAAGTTATGTTAGATTCATAGTTAGGGTTAAGTACTCTGGTGGAAGCACTTGCTCACCTTAGAGATTATGTTTTTTTTTTTTCCAACAAAATCCTCAAATTAAAAAGATACACTGCTACAATCAACTGTTTTTTTTACACCTAGTATCTCCCATTGTCCCCAAGTGTCTCCTTGGGTCATCTTGCTTTGGAAGCAGTTCATTTTTTTTTTAACACTTGTAACCTAAAATGGTATAGTGGGAGATGAGTATACAGTTCTACGTACTTACTAATTCTAATTGCAGGTTCAAAAATTGCAGAGGTTTCAAGGTCAACATTAACAGGGAAAAAACTATTAAGACAACTGAGAATTTCATTACTTAGGGTCATCTACGAGCTTATTTATATATTTATATAAATGTGAAAACTGATAAAGATGTAGATCTCGTGCATCATGCCAAGTTTATGAAAACAGTTTATTTCTTTAGGATTCCTAATCTGAGCCGTGTCAAAGCATTCTGTCTGAATTCTACAGGGAGGTTTTCCATTTGGATTAACCTCGACACCCAGTGGAATCTAGAGTATAAAGGTAAGGTTGTAGAAAGACTTTGCTAACAAAGCATTGAAGAGGTTGCTTGCATAGGACATCTTCCTTAAGCATTAAAAACGGTTTTGTTGCTCAAAGCCAAAAACAGAAGATAATGAAACACTGCACTCTAAGTTCCTTCTACTACTCTTGTGTACACAATGAGAAATAGTTGTCTCTAAGTGTTGACATAAGTGTCCCTGTTAAAAATCGTGGATTTGGGCCTGACATGAAATCCTAGTGTCTAAAACCTTGCTTTGCATGTTTCTGAATCTCATATGGGCACTGGTTCATGTCCTAGACGCTCCATTTCCCACCCAGCTCCCTGTTTGTGGGCTGGGAAAGCAGTAGAGAATGGCCCAAAGTCTTAGGACTCTGAATACACATGAAAAACCTGGAAAAAGCTCCTGGCTTCTGGCTTCGGTGTGGCTCAGCTCCAGCTGTTATGCTCACTTGGGGAATCATCCAGTGGATGGAAGATCTTTCTCTCTGCCTCTCCTTCTGTCTTTAAATCTGGCTTTCCAACAAAAGTAAAATAAATCCTTTAAAAAACAAGCGAAGATCATGGATTCAAGCAATGGGAATTTTATGAATTCCTGCTGGGATGTGCAATGAATACTTCAATGAGGTTAACTGTTTGTAATGTTGCTACGGTTGCCACAACAAAATACCAAAGCCTACGCAGCCTAAATAACACAAATGACATTTTTTCATGGCTCTTGAGGCTAACAATGTAAAATCAAGGTTTCTTCTTGCAGATATCTTCCTGAGGTCCACGTCTTCACATAACTGAGAAAGGACAAAACTTTTACAGCACACATTTTGTTCATTCCTAAACCACTTTGTCTGTGGGAGTACATAATATTGTTCAGTAAAGAATATGAGTCTTCACCTGCTGAATAAAGAGAATCATTCGAATCTGAGAGCACTGAGTTAATTGGCAACCTGTAGAAGGGAACCAGCTCTCCCCATGTCCGAGACCTCAAGAGTATAGACCAACAATTGAACAAAAGATGTATAGGTTAGAACTTCTGTGAACTGTAATATTAATGACACTACAAAAATGTGCAGTAAAAAAAGACAGATTTGAAAGACACTGTCACCATTCTATTTCTAAACATCCATTTGTTAAAGTGGCATACCTTGTTTAATGTGACTATCGTTAATGATCAACTTGCTATTTGTGTTTCAAAAGATAAATGAAGTTAAATCATATTTAGATGATTTAATAGATAATTATATATTTTTAAATTATTAATGCAACCATAATACCAGGAAAATGTAAATAATTGATGATGTACTTATAAATAATTTCTATTAGTGAAATAGATTAGGAAAATGATTTGTCCTAACCAGTAAGCTCATAAATATTTAACTGTAGCTAACACTGGTATCTCTTAAATTCACCTTAAAACTTTACATTTAGGCTTATTCTTGCAACATAAAGCACCTTTTTAATTGGAAATCAAAGTTAACAAGTTATACTTATATGTGAGTTTTATATATTTCCTGGCATTTAAAATCAATTTTTAATGGCTGGAATATAAAACAACATTCCATTTGGCTCATACTAATGAAAAACGATTTTTTTCTTTTAAATATTCACCCCCCACAAAAATTATTAAATGTGTTCATTCAAATGTAATTCTAGAGTTTCAACCCATAGCATGTTCAATTTCAATATTCTCCAAGTTTACATACTATGCTGAATAAAGAGAGAAATATTTAAGCAAGCTCTTTAGAAAGCTGCTCTTGTAAAATTTTACTCACGAAAGATCCCATATCAAGTCCCCATAGAAGGATAGCGTGCACCAGCAGGCTACCGGCATTTTACTAAATGATTACTTCTTCAACTGTTAATCTTTATCCCAAGATTGTGTTTGTTTTTCTCAAGATTGATTTATTTTTATTGGAAAGGCAAATGAGATTTAAGGAGAGGTGAAACTGAAAGATAGCTCTTCCCTCCGCTGGTTCACTCCCCAAATGGTTGCAAGGGCCAAACATGACCTGACCTGAAGCCAGGAGCCAGGAGCTTCTTTCAGGTCTCCCACACAGGTTTAGAGTCCCATGGCTTTGGGTCATCCTATCTTGCTTTCCCAGGCCACAAAGCAGGGAGCTGAATGGGAAGCAGACCAGATGGCACATGAACCAGTGCCCATATGGGATCCTGACACATGCAAGTCGAGGATTTAGATGTTGAGCCACTGTGTTGGGCCCCCAAAGGTTATGTTTTTAGGTGGGATGGATATGAGGGACGAAAGCATATCTTCCTCCTAGGAATATCTTAAAGATGTTTTTTGCCATTAGTGTTAAATCGCTTTCTTGTTCCTTTACTCTATGACATAAATATCTAGATATCTTTGCAATTGTCACATTACTCATGTCTTTATCTTTGCACCAGATTTCATAATCTTAGCTTTATTATGTAATTAAGAGTCTGTCTATCTCCTGGGAGGCACAATCAGACTTCAAGTTCCAAGATGACAGAATTTCAGTAACAAACACTTAACCATGCCAAAATACACACTCTGTACAATCTGTTAAAGAGCAACAAAAGCTTTGATAATTCTACCATGAGACAAAATATAATTGTCAGAGTATTCCCCAATATACAAAGAAAAATGAAACTTCAAAACTCAGACATTTCAATGCAAAAGGCACAAGCACTACAAACACTTAGTTGGAACTCAGGGATAACAGGATACTTTAACACGCCACCCTCAGAATGAGAGAGATTAAGTAGACATAAGCAGAGAGAGCTGAAAAATAAGAAATGGAAAACTGAATGATGTATCCAAGACAGATCCTGCACACGTATTTTGAAATGGACATCCTCATACGAGAGAATATACCTTTTGTCACATGTTAGGTCATAGCAAAATTATTCTGTAGATTTCATCAGCTACAGATACTATGAAGAACTCTTCAATTGTAATGTACTACAGAGAGAAAAAGGTAAAACAAAAAACTAAAATCTTTATATGATATTCAATATACAATAAAATCATATAATTGTATAGGAGAAAGGAAAATATAATGAAACAAGAGTTTCTAAAACTATCAAACACTGTGTAATACAATATATAGATTTATTTAAAGCTGTGACCAGAGGAAAATTCATAGCACTCAATAATTAATCAAGATTGACTGAGGAATGAGAAAATGAACTACATACAAAAAAACTTTTTAAATATAACACTGAAAAGTTTGTAAAGCTGAAAATTTGTATATTTCACATTAGTATGAATTCATCTACAACAATATTTTAAGGATGTTTTGTTACCTCAAGTTAAACTTTAAAATAATTATAAAAGGTCATCATTCATTCCTAATTCTAAAAAATCAGTAAACAGGAACAGAAAGACTGTGTACCAGATAATGTAAACCTTTAGCACTGACTTCAGTAATTTACTTCCTCTAAAACATTTTTACTGTTTCCAGATAAAGTTAGGAAATGGCAAACATTTCCAATTGTTTTCATCATTGCTAAAGGTGATTCAAGTATCAGCCACTTCTGTAGCAAAAGAAAAATCAGAATTGGGGCTTGCATGGCAGCAGAGCATGTTAAGCCGCTGACTATGACACCAGCATATTAAATGGGCACTGGTACAAGATCTGCTGCTCCACTTCCCATCCAGCTCTCTGTTCATGAGTTTCAGAAAGCAGTAGAAGATGGTCAACCCACTCACATGAGCAACCTGGAAGATGCTCCTAGCTCCTGGCTTCTGGCCTGACACAGCCTCAGCCAAAATAGCCATTTGGAGACTAACCTGTGGACTGAAGATCTCTTTCTGTTTTTCAGTCTCCATCCCTTCTTCCCACACCTCCCTCACCACCTCCTCCAGCCACATGTTTTAAATAGAAAACACAATTCCAAAACAATGTCACAGAGTTTCAAGGTTGATGAATGAAGACTACAATCCTTTGGCACTCTTTGGCAACATAAGATGATACAAATGTAAAACACATCAATGAAAAACAACACTAGGTCAATGAGAAATTCGGTAGACAGAGTTGGTGAGGTAATACAGAGGCATGAAGGACACTGTGAAGCTTGCATCTCACTTTGCAATGCTGATTACAGTCAGGCATACACAGGTTTTGGTTAAGTTCCCTGCTACAGCACTGAAAATGAGACACAGAGCCTAAGGTCATGGGCTCTGCCGCCCATGGAGGAGACCAACAGGGCTCCTGGCTTCAGCTGCATGCAAACTCGGCTGCTGTAGCCATTTGGAATGTGATCAGTGAAGCTGGAAGGCCTCATTCTCACTTGTTCTGTCACTCTGCCTTTCCAGTCAATCCACCCAAGGAAGAAAAAAAAAAATCTTATAATGGGAGCATGCATAAATTTAGCAAACAGGAAGAAATATATGTTCTTCGTTTACTCACAAATTTAATAGTTATATAATTGAAAACAAAACAAACAAAAAACGTCACATGCTAGGAAAGATGACGCACTAAGGAAAGCAATTCAGTATGTGAAAGATTCAACTCTTCCCTAGAAGAAACGTCAACTCTACATGATCCAAATAAAAACAGAAAGAGATGCTTCATACAGTTACATATTACAGCATATTTTAAAACCAATAGCATACATAAACATAAAAAAACTGAGGAAACTGACAACAGAGGGTCTTTTAGTCACAACATACAATACATCCTTCCAACATACCTTCAACAATTAATGGTATACAAACAAATGGATTAGACAGAGTGAAAAAAATTCCAGATACAGATTCAACTATGTGTACTACCCTTTTATGATCTTAGCCAAAAGGCCGAGAAGCGATTGTATTACCCTTTTAACATACAATAATGACAGCATCCAAAAGTTACTGGAGCAAAGATCTAACAATAAGTCAAATTTACCGGCAGAGTTGGATATAATTTACGCAAAGATAAAATAGATTCACACTATACACCAGACACAGCAAGCAATTTCAAACAAAATTATATTTACACACAGAAAAAAAAGTAAATAATACAAGTGCTCCCTAAAGAAACTTGAGATTAATTCCTCTTTATTATCATGGAAGGACAAATTCAAAGATTTATGACTAAAACAAGACAGGGGTATTTAAAGACAGACTTAAAAATAAAATATTTTGCACTTAAATGGCAACTGAAAACACTTGAGTAAACATTTCTCTATAAACAGTTAAGATCACTTGCAACTGAAAAAATTATCAAAAATATTTCACAAACGCTACACAAAACTGAAAGCAAAAGAAGCAGTGAAACACAAACAGATAAACAGAAAGACAAGTTACGGAGTGACTCTTACGCACCAGCATTGTGTTATAGTACATTAAACTATCATCTCTGACTCATACATCCCCAGTGAGTACAGTTCAATGGCCTGTTACTGCACCTCAGCGAGCAAAAGATAGCCTCTGCTACCCATGTGGGAGACATGAGACAAGGCCCTACGTTTGGCCTGGCCCAGCCCTTAATCTCCATGCTCTTCTGCCTTTCACATAACAATCTATTACAAAAAGTCCCTTCAGCTTATACAATACTTTCCAGAATTAATAAGCTAATATTTCTCAAATGCTAAGAGTAGCATTTTAGGGTTAACTATGAGAATTATTTCCAAGAGATGAATACAGAGAAATAGTACTACTCTGTGGCATTGATGAAGACGGTGGGAACATACCCCAAATAGCAAACAAAAGAACCCTGGCTTATGAGAAGGATCCATTAGCTGAGATGCAAAGAGAGCTCCAAAGTCAGGATAAGCAAGTCTCACTCCCCTACTCGGCAAGAAGTAACTTCAGGCGTATGACAAGTCTGTGCTCTTTAGGAACCATTATTACACAAACATATGTATCTTATGTATTATGTTATATTATATGCATCTTACATATTAAACCATATTATGTATTATATATAAGATATATTTCTTATTACAATGGAAAAGATACATAGATTATATATTATAATATATACTATATGATTTATATAAATTAAATATAATTTATGTATATTATCTTATATATATTATATGATACATATAACATGATACAATATATTATATATATAGTGTGTCAGTTTTGTTTGTGTTTGCAATAGGAAAAATAACAGAATATTCTATAACATGGATAATTCGTCATTTAGTGTTTGAATGAAGTAGGACTGTAACAGAAAAACATCACAGGATTGCACATACGTGAGTCACTTAAAATAGTCAAAAATCAGAGACAGGGAGGAAGGCGGTTGCAAGGGCTAAGAAAGAAATGGGGTATCACTGTGCAGTGTTTTAGAGGATTTTCAGTAGATGAATTATAGAGTTGGCTTCATAAGAGTATTGTACTAATATCTGAAATTATGGAATTTGTGATTTAAAAAATTGACAGTCAACTTAATTATAATGACCAAAAAGTCAAAAAATATCAGGTACTTTTTTCTTTTAAAAATTTATTTATCTTTATTTTTATTTTATTTATTTTTATTGGAAAGGCAGACTGACAAAGAGGAAAGACAAAGATCTTCCTTCTGCTGGCCACTCCCCAAGTGGCTGCCACAGCCAGAACTGAGCCGATTAAAAGTCAGGAGCCAGGAATTTCATTGTGGTCTCCCACATGCTTTCAAGGTCCTGAGGTTTTGGGCCATTGTCTGCTGCCTTCCCAAGCCACAAGCAGGGAACTGGACAGGAAGTCGGACAGCAAGAAGTGGCATTCCTTTGGGATAAGCATGCGTGAACAGGGAAAACAAAAGACAACTGAGCCACTGCACCCGGCCCTCAAGCAGTATTTAAACAAAACATTGTGTAACGATACAGTAGCATATACTTAGCTTAAAATGTAAACAAATACTGAAATATTACATTAGTGAACACTAGAAACACTCTACCTGAACGAACACAGGAACAAATGACTCCACAATGAGAGCTTTCCATGATATCTATGAAATACATGAAATACAAACTTGAAGTAGTAATAAATATTGTAAGAAAATACTAAGAAAAATAAGTGACAAAACAGGCTTATTTATAATGATAAAATAATTATTAAGTATCAAGGACTGACATTGAAGAGGATAATGGTAATTTACACAAGCTTTGCATAAAAATGCTCTCACACTAAATATATGATTTTAAAACTCTCAAAAACCAGTTAGCTATTTAACTTGAATAATATCACAGATGAATTTCACTGTAAAATGTGTTTTATTTCTTTAAGAAATAAATATTTCTTAATTTGTTTAAGAAATAAAATTTCTCAATTTTATATAAAAATTTATAAAAATAAATTCAGAAATATATGTATTATAAATACATAAATGAATTTATATAAATAATTTTATAAATAAATTTATAATTATTTATACAAATGAATTCTTAATTTACTTAAGAAAGTAAGCATACTGCTACAAAAAAGCCCCACAAAAATGACAAATTCTTAAAATAAAAATTTCAAAGTAATAATTTAAAAAGATTAAATATGTGAAAGTAAATTAATTGTGTGAGAAGCATACTCCAACTTCTCCCTACTGGAGAAATAAGTCAACAGATTATACTCTAGAAATTACATCAATTTTATGATATCCTCAAACAGATGTATAATTTTAATTTCAACAAAAACTTGGGCAAATATGCTGCTTGCAATGCTAACTTCCAAGACTTAGTAATTTAATTGCCCAATCATTATAAAGAAATATGAAAATGTGAGAAATCAGGGGAAAGGTATGTGATAATTGTATTATGTTTTAAACTTCTTGTTACCAAGAAAAATCATATGATAATGAAGAGCTGAATATGTAAGATGATAAAAAAGCTTTATAAGAAAATTAAAATTATCTTGACCTACTAGAAAAGATGGAATACACTATTTTAAATGACATTCAATAAACTCCTGTTATTGATTTAAGGAACCGGATAAGCTATAAAATGTACTCATGCTCCTATAAACTCTATTTTTTACTACAAACTCTAAAGTTACTTCTTACATGAAAGTGTATCTATATTTTCTTTAATCTTAATAAATAGCCCCCTAATCCTTTAGGTTGTCCCTTAGGACAGGAACACTATCCCACATCTTGTTAGAGTTCCATACAACTGGTAATACAGAGTTCAGGTGGTTCCATAAGTAAAAACAGAAATTCTTAATGTCAAGAAACTAGAGCACAAAACTAAGTAGTCTTTAAAGGCATAGAAATATTTAGTTGCTATTGTTTAAATATTTGCTTCAATCTTTTAATCTAGATATTACCAAATAATTAAAGTTCTAGAAAACTCTCTACTTGGCTAAGTACTTACTAGTCTTAAGTACTATTTCTCACAAGTGTTGGTATGTGAGTTTGTGTACACAGAAGCATGTATTTATCATTCTTCTGTCTGAAATCTTCCTACAGTAGAGATACACTGATCTTACTAGGTTTCTATGTCTATATTTAGTTGTTAAATGAACTTAGGTCTTCTGTGCTATATCCTCATGTACTGAACTATGTAATATCCATACTATCACATCACTACAAAAAAATTTAAAAACTAGCTGTGTTTCTAATTCAAGTCTTTCCATCCTTGATTAAAAGGATGTTATTTTGGGTATCTATAAAGATGCTGAATTGAAAGGCATTTAGTAGCTACTGAATTATTTCACCAATTTATTCAAGTACTTCCAAAATTATCTGATAATTTGGCAAACTTTCTCAAAAAACACTTCTTACCTTCTTCCGTTAACAAAACTATTACAAGATGAAGCATGGGGTTGGGGGGACTGCAGTGACATAATGAACATGAATGCTCAGGGAAAGCTTTTATGTAAACAAAACTTTCACAGATCCTTTTCCATAAAGTGACAACTAAACGTGAAGAATTCTAGATTCCATATGCTTAGAGAAACTTTGTTTGCTACTTTCTCTTTTAACAGGGAAGAATTGCTGTTGCAGGCATTCCAAGAATCCAGGGTGGCCTACAGAGTTAGAATTGTGTTAGAACGAAGTTTAACCATTGTAACACAATTAAATCACATTGTTTCCACAGTTGTGTGGATGATGTTCATGCCAACAGGTTCGCAGTCCACTCAAGACAGACAGGTGGAAATCAAATTCAGACTTTTATGTGTTGAATGGCCAGACACAAGCTGTATAAAGACCACGACCGAACGAGCTTTCTTTCTCTGTTTCACCAGTTCTTTCCTCTGCTTGAACCACCTGTTGTCCACTCACCTCATTCTTACGAGTTAATGAAACTCATGGGCTTCAAGGAGGAATATGTTGTTCACACAGAAAGAGAAAGCTTATAATCTGTAGATGCACAGCTCTTGGACTATAGGAGTGTCCTTATATATTATTATTTCAATAATGGCCTCTCAAGAAAACACAGTCACCTTTAAATCATGTACACTGAACTCTAAGTACCTCTAACCCTAGGGTTAGAACAATTACAAGAGAATCCGCATCAACTACCTGCAGGCAAATGCTACACTATTGTCAGTATGTGAAACCTAGGGTCCAATACATAAGTGTAAAGAAGCACCAAGTTTATAAATACTTAAATACAATATAAAGAGGATCATGAACATGCTGTAGTGCTGAATAGCAAATCTCCTGTACTATGGCCAGCAAGACCTTATCTGAGAAGGTAATGCTTCAGAGAATAGCAGACATACTCTTGCTCTATTTGGAAATTCCATGCAGTATCACTTAAAGATTCTTCCCAGAAAGGTACAGAAATGACAGAATGCTACACTAAAAGCCTCCAGTTAACTGAAGACAGCGTCCCTGGTATCAGTGGTGTACAGATGACTGAAGTGACACATCACAAACCCTAGTGACCAGTGACTTGTTCTTTTTTTGTTTTTTTTTTTTCAGTTTAATGTGGGAAAAGTTGTCTTGGGTAGTTTATTGTCCTGATCTAATTTTGGATTAGAATCTGATTCCTGAAATACACACATGGAAAAGTGCTCAGAATCACTCATTAGTAAAACACAAATCAAAACCATAACAAAACACTGCCCTACTCAAGGCAGACTGGATATTTTCAAAAAGATAAAAACAAATGTAGGTGTGGATGCAGAGAAAAAGGAATATTTGTATACTGTGGATGGAACTATGAATTGGTACAGACATTGCAGATGACAATACAGAGGTCCTTAATAAACACACAAAATAGGACTAAGGATCCAAGTGCTAGGTATAAGGGCAGAGAACAGAAAAAGTGTCTACCCAAGAATGATCCGCAATTATATATGTATTACAGTACTATTCACAAGAGCCAAGTTAGGGGACCAACCTGTATTCCCACACGTGGAAAAATAAAGATAATGTAACAGACACACAATGAGCAATAATTATTTGTCCCCAAAGAACAGACATACATCTTTTGCAGCAACATGCTTACCTCAAAAAGACCATGTAATAAGTCATTGAAATGGATACAGATCCACATATTGTCATTCCATTGTGGCAGCAAAAACAATAATCCCATACAAATACAGAAAAAGAGAAGAGTGACTGGCTTTATGGATTAAACATACAAGAGATGGAAACTGAAGACATACTTGACAGGAGCCAGGATACATTACAATGGACTAGGCTGCCAATAGTGAATTAGGAAAGTGCAATGACTTAATATATGACATCTAATGTACTTGCTCAGGTTCTAGATGGTGGGAGTTCAGTAGAAGCAAACACCCAGAGTTGTGGCTTAAACCAGGTTGTGATAGAACGTTCTTTCACAAAATGACTTTAAATACTATTGCAGAAAAAAATGAGTATGTTCTCAGGGTGTTATTACTGACTTCTTTTTTTCCATGTAAACTCTCACAGAAATGGCTACTCCAAACTTGAAAACAGGCTCAGCATTATTAGTTACTGGAGAAACATAAACTAAAGCCACAATAAACCACAATTGTCTATGATGGTTATAATTTTAAAAAATAGTATCAGTACTGATAAGGATCTGGAAAAGTCACAAGTGTACAAGACTGACCACAGCAAGATATAACAGTTCACCACTCTAAGATTATCTCTTCTCTTAAAAATTACAGAAGATTCCCATATGACCTAGTCATTCTAAGCCAATATATATGCCCAAGAACAGAAAATATGTACTACTACAAATATACATAAGGTAATAATTGCATTAGTTACAATATACAAAAGATACAAACAGTTCAAATATGTACTCATGAATGTGTGGGTAGATAACTGTGGTATATGCAAGCAAAAGCAAGTTATTGACTCACAGAAAGAATGACATTAAGATACATGATGCAGTAAGGATTAAAGTTAAACATCATGGTGAACTCGGTTACACATGAAGGATCATGTGTTGTTCATTTCCAGTCAAATCCACAATAACTGAAAGCAGTGAGTTATGACAATGCAGATTGGTTGTTACCAGTGATGGAATGTAGGGATGCAGAAGTGGTTCACTGTATACAGGGCTCCTTTTAGGGTGACAAAAATGTTTCAGAAATAGAATTGATAGGTGCATAGCAACATAGAACTAATGGATACCCATAAGTAATTCACTTAAAACAAATCATTAATCATTATGTGAACTATTGGAATATATTAAATACAAGCTGTGTTTCAACTCTTGACCATGTAGTAATGCCTCACTAGCATCCAATAATGGGCTCTAAGTTTAAAGTTATGAGTCTGAGGGACAGTATCATTGGAATTTTTTTTTCAGATATCTGCCATCCCTGTTTATCCATCCTTTCTTTAGTTCAAGTTACTGTCAAATTTGTAAGGCAGAAAAATGTCTCTTAGGGTGTATTCATTCAGCTACCTCCTGAAAACCAAAGAAACAAAGGATGAAGGACACGTAGACAGTCATTCTTTACAAAGCTCCTTTCTCTACATTTCAGTCATGACTTCTGGGTACCTGACTGGGCCTACTGCTCCTGGAGTTGGACTATATTTTGTTCCACCTGGGCAGCATTACACTTAAAATTTGGCAGCATCAAGCCTGGACTACAAAAGGTCAAAGCCATATGTGACATGGTCTGCAATTTAAATATTATACACTATCAAGAATCCAACTCGTGAGGTGGAGATTTGGTGCACTGGTCATCTTCTGGTGAGGAGTTCCTGGTCCCTCATCAGTGCTGGACTCTACAAAGTCCCAGCTCCACTCTCCATTCCAGTTTCTGCTCCTGCACATGCTTGGAGGCAGTAGCTCATAACTTAAGTCACTGGCTCCCTTATTCACAAGTGAGAGACCTACATTTAGTTCTACCTTCTACCTTGCAAACCAATAAAGTAAATTAAGATATACACATTTACATATAATACAATATGGAATATATAGTTGGTATGTTTTGTAAGCCACTTGATGTTTTGAATAAATTTCAGAAGCAAAAGATATCCCAACTCTATGTGTCATGTGTACAATTTAGTTTCGTATTTCAAATTATGTTTAAGAAATCATATTTACATCATAAAACATGTCAGGTCAAAAAAAAAGAACAAAATTGTATAGAAGTGGCTGCTAACAGCATTTTAATTTTATTGTGCTCTTCCTTTCTCTTTCTCTCTTATTAAAGTGCTTATTCCAACTTCCTGCTCTGGAGTGAAATAAATACAGCTCAATCCAGTACTGTTCATTGGCAACTTTCAACAAAAACCAAAACAGAATCCAGAAAAGTTGTTAACACACATGGCCTCTGGGCATTCACAGTTCAAGTTTATTTTTTCAATGGCAATTTCACTAAAATTAAAAGACTCTCTCAAAGAGTCTTCCTAATACATTGCACCTAATACCTAAAAGGAGTGAAGGCAGGTATTGCGGGATAATCTGCTATTTGGAATATCAGCACTCCATACTGGAAAACCAGGTCCAGTCCCAGCTACTCCATTTCCAGTCCAGCTCCCTGATGATGTGCTTAGGAGCTCTTGGTGCCTGTCTTTGACATGACTCAGCCTTGGCTATTATAGCCATATGCGGACTGCACAGAACAGAGAAAATCTCTCTTTGTCTCTCAATCTCTGCCTTTCCAGTCAGCAAACATTGAAAAAAATCGAAGTGACCAAATATAACTCAACACATAACTCGAATGATCTTCTCGGTCTGTTGCCTCTGTGAAGCGTACATGAAGATTTTAGAAATGGTTTCCAATGAAGAAAGACAAGAGTAGTATGAAAGGTATTCCTGTGTTTAATAGAGAAAGTATCAACTGGGTATGGCAGGGATACACTGAATTCTTGGAACAGAAAGACCACAGTCGAACTTCATGCACCACTCAGATTAGACAGGAAGAAAAAAAAAAGCAAACCCATGCCACCTGCAATGATAGCTATAATCGCAGTCCAGTGGTGGTAAACGCACTAAAGAATCAAATGATGTTAAAAAGTAAAGGGATACCATAACCTCAATACTACAAATACTAACTGTATATGACCATAGGGGGCTCAGGCACAGTGGGAACAATGCAATTTCAGGAAACCTGAATGAGTTCAACATGAACAGAACAAAAGAGATGTACAGATAAAAACAAGACCATATAAGGCTTGGAGAGTAAATACTTTGGAACACATCTTTTGAATTCCAAGACTACTTCTTACAAAAAAACAAAAAAACAAAAACAAAAACAAAAAAAGCGATGTCTTCAACTATTTGAAAGGTAGATATACAGAAACAGAGACAGAGATCTGCCAACTGTTGATTCACTCCCTAAACAATCACAGTGGCCAGGACTAGAACAAACTAAAGCCTGCAGCCGAAAGCTTCTTCCAGATCTTCCACATGGGTGCAGATTCAAGTGCTTAGGTCATCCTCTGCTTCCTTCCAGGCCATTATCAGGGAGCTGGATCTTACATGGAACAGCCAGGATATATGAAAGTGTCGGTATGCAATACTGGCACCCAAGATTGCTTATCTGCCAAGCTAGCCCTGGCAATGGCCCCCAGGAATGTTCTTTGTTAAAACGCATGGTTACCAGAGTTTGGGAACAGCAGGAGAGAACAAAAGATGAAAAGGGTAGGAGTTAGTTAACAGAGTCCCAGACTCACAAGAGGCATGCTCTGGATTTTCTATTTCTTCCCTGACTTACATTGAATTCTTAATTCTTTACATTTAGGTTTTGTTTCCTGACCACCAATTACATGACAGGGATGGAAACCGAGAGAAATAAAAAAATTTTAAAAATATATTACAATTTATGAATGGAGACACAGAAGCCAACATTGATTGTTACACGATAATGACTAATGTTTAGAGAGGAGTAAAAAGAGGAGCGATACAACAAATGAGGAGAGGTAACTCACTAGGATTTTGATGGAATGACAAAGATTTTAGGCAAAGTTTTGCCTAGGACGTCAACATTTGGAGCTAAAAATTATGTAGGCCAGAATATCATGGACAGAAGTAGAAAAGAGAGAAGACAATGAACAAATAACTTTAGAGCAAGTTGAGACAAAATGAAGGATCAGTAATTTCAAGTGTGTGACAATGAAAGAAGCCAACACCCTCCAGGAGGCCTCCACAGATTATCCCTGGTCACGGTACAGTCTGTGTGTGAAAGATACAAGGGTTTCTCCCCATCAAATGACCAAGAAATAAAGCAAACAGTCTGGATGCATCCTGTCCCATGGTTATCACTCAACCATCCCACAGGGGTCCTCTGCTCATTCTTTTACCTTCTGACTTCCCTTGACTCTTACTATTTTCTTATTCTATCCACGACACAGCTCTAATTTCTCTGCCTCCCAGTCTTTCTTGTTCCCAGAACTCACCGTACCAATTGAAAGTTTCACTTTGGGTGGGCAGCAGAGTGGATGAAGGGTAAGTGTTTACCTATACATTTTTCCAAACACTAAGTCAATCAATGAAAAACAGGCTTTTTTTCCGCACATGTCTCTGCATTAATTTTCAAATGCACACAAGACAGTTACTACGCCATCAATAGAATGTAACTTTCCAAACACATCCTGATGCTAAAACCCCAATTTTTTCCCAACTAATCAGCTAATATTAGTTGAGGATAGATTAGGATGGAGGCTTTATATGATTTCAACAGCTGGTGGTAGTGGTTTTATTAAGTGACTAGAATAGAACAGGTCATAAGGGTATACACCCATGATGGCAATATAAGGAGATGACACATGGGCTACATAACACAGTTCTCTGTGTCTCTAAGTTCACCGTGTGACTTCAACACAGACTCACGCCACCACTGCCAGCCTCTACCAAATGCCCAACTAACAGCATTGCCTGATCTTGGATTATCAAACCCAAGAAGCATAAACTGAAGTAAATCCCATTGTTTCCTAAATAACCCCTCATGGATATCTTAAACTTATACAAATCTGATTAAACTCTCAGCTGACACTGTGATTTGTACTCTGGAGTTGAATAAATGACAGTCATTTTTGTATTGTGGAACAATTATTTTCTTTTTTCCATTTTTCTTTGAAAAGCAGAGAAACAAGAATAATTTTTACCTACTGATTTACTCTTAAAATGCTTGCAATAGCCAGGGCAGGACTACGTCAAATTCAACAGCCTGGAACCTGATCTGGTTCCTCTATCCTATTGAAATGATGCATGTACTATTAAATAAGTGTGTGTTGCTTCTGAGGCTTCATATTAACAGGAAGTTCTATCAGAATGGAAGCAATCCAGTATGGAATGTAATCACACATTGTGGCAACTTAACTTCTGCACCAAACATCTCCCTGCTAGCGTGTATAGAAGCATAATCAGTTAACAAGTAAATTCCCCCTTTATTTCTTTTGCAAATGGATGCATTTGCATGATCTCAATTTCATTTAAAATATGTAACTTCAACAAATAGGTCAGGCTTACTGTTTTACTGGTATGTTGTAATAATATTTGCATGACTGGACCCTCCACACAACTGCCTGTTATTATACAACGTGCTAGAACCTACATTACATAATCAGTGTAGATATTTGTCAGATGAATTCACAGATATATTTTATTTCCATCATTTATTTTTGCTACTTCTTGCAATTTCTTTGACTTCCACCAGATACCTGATTGTGAAAATTCAGAAAACAAAACAAAAAAAAAATCAGAATAACTTCATTTTTTGTCTCTCATTACAGTATCTGCTTGATATTCTCTGATCAGCCCCAAAATATCCTCTAAGAACCAGACAGGTGCAATTTGAAACAAACAATATACATCAAATAATGGGGCCAGTGCTTGGCACATGATAAGCTTCCAATGAATGTTATATTTTCAATTTCTATACCTTTGGAATGATTGGCAATACTTGTTTGTTACTGTGCATGTTCCATAAGCTTGTCTTTTTTTCCACAGACTATTCATGTGCTATAACTATAAGCTAAGAAGGCATTGGGACAAGACAGTTCCTTTTCACAAGTAGAAAGCACAACATGAATAACCTAAAATATAAGTTGATTCCTGCAATGGAATTAAAGATTCTTGTTAAACTACAGAAGGGTGGAACTGATAAATTTTTAAATGATTGATTTTAATGTAGCAGCTCACTCTTTAAAATTTTAATGTGGAGTGCAAAGACAATATTAAAAATGGCATACATCAGTCTAAAATGATAAAAATGTCATTACGACCTTCATGGATTCTTGTCTTGCCCATGTAATCCAAGCAAATCCTGCAGATTGAAGAATGCATCCTCAATCACTTCACTGCTTTTGTATTTGATGGTGTGTGGGTGTCTGTGTGTGCATTTATGCTTCTAATATACATTTCTTTCTCTCTTGAAAGACATTAAAGTGCAAAAGCTTTAAATGAAGGTTTGTAAGTTGTCAAGGGGACTTCCATAGATCCTAATAGTATGGATTTTCCTGGTTTTAACTGACTGCACGGACACTGTCTAGCCTGAGCTTTGCTTTTTTAAAAGAGTCAGCAACTCTGCTCTGAAATCCCTGGTAATAATTTTTGTCATGCTAATCTTCATTTAAAACAGTAAAGTTGCAGGGCACTACAATTAAACTGACCCTACTTTTTTTGATTAATATACCTAAGATTAACATAGGAACAAGTAAGGAGTCACAAAAACAAAGAAGACAAAACCAAGGACATTAGATTCTTCCCATGTAATTATGTATTCAGAAAAGTGCCATCCTTAATTTTCATGTCTAGCTAGGAGTACTCTACCAGTTCTGGAACACAGAAGTGAGCTGTATTTGATTCTAAATTTACATTTATTTTACTTTATAGAAAAGATTCCCTAAAATATGTAGACTGTCTTCGATATAGACATGGCACTAAGAAGTCCAGAAGACCAGTAAGAATAAAACAGTATGTATTTCCTAGAATTTTCTAAAAGTATTCCGAGTTCTTCAGATTTTAATTATTACAGTCAGTGCAGGCAAAGGGTTCCAGAGGGACAGTATGGAAAAGGACATGAATGCTGGTGAGGTGCAGACTGTGTCTTTATCAGCTCTCACTGATTGATGTCATTATTCAACTGATGGTCAGCCCCAAAGTTAGTGGAAAAGGTGACATGAACCCCCCTTTTCTGTACCACCCTAGAATGTTTGTTTCCCCTAAAACAATCCAAATGATATACCTTTCCAGCCTTGCAAGTCATCAGCTGTCGAGGCAGATGATCTAACTGCTATTCCCCTCAATTTGCACTCAGTTATGATGGCAGATATCCCATCAGTATTCTCTCTTGCAAAAGCAAAGTCTATTTCTCAAAAAAAAATTTAAGAGAGGAATTTGAGCAGCTGTCATGCAAAAGTTTCTAGTCCTGAGTAGGGGCTACTCTAAGCAGGACAAGTCAAAATTGCTGAAGGCCTGCCTCCTTTCTTTCTGAAATGCATATAGCTCACACTTATTTCCTGCCCCCAACTCATTAATTCTTTTAGATCTCCCCAATCATTTCCTTGCAATGTGCCTTGATTTGTGGTTTGATGATGTCAGGAGCAGGGAATCTAAACTTCAGAACAAGTGTTTTTTTGCCAATGTCCTGTGTCTGTTTTATAAATTCTAGACAACCTAAATGCAAACAGTTAAATCAGTCAAGCATGATTAGTGTTAATATTAATAAGAATAGGAAAATGAGTAAGTAGAAGTCATTGTAAAAGAAATCAATTTGATTGTTAGCATTTATAGTGAGGGTAAAAGAAAATCACTATAGATGCTCTTAACTAAAGGCAACCATTGAGCTAAAAATTTATTTGGATAAATACTCTTTGTCATTTCCAGCAATAGTCCAAACTTATGTTCCACGGCAAATACTGCAACGCTATCAGTTAACAGTTTGAGCAAATTAGAGAAGATTTTATTTGGAAGCAGAAGCAGGGAGTTTTGGTAAGAGAGAGTCCCTTTGTGAAGATGAGAACAAGCCCTCGGGGCATGTGACAGGCTAGGGGTGGGAAGCCAGGAAGTGGCCTAGAAATTCTGCTCATTTTCTCCCCAATATACATGAACAATCACAAGGTCTCTCATGCGGCAGACTAAATTGTTGAATTCCAGTGACAGTTGGCTCTCTCATACACCGACTTAAAATGAACCCAAGCCTTTAATTTAGATACTCAACCCATTCAAGCAGTTTTCCTACACAAGAAATACTTTGAATCATACAAATTAAGTGAAAGAAAGAATGAAAGGCAGAATAACACAGGACAGACTAATAGTACATCTACACTCTCACTCCCGAGTGGCTGCAACTCCTACGTTTGTGACAGGAGCCAGGAACATGACTGTGGCCTCTCAGCTGGGTGGCAAGACCCTGATAGCTTGGGCCATTTTCTGCTGCTTTTCCAAATGTAATAGAGAGTGAGATTCCAAGTAAGGCAGCTGGGCTTTAAACTTGTATCAGCATGTGCAGTGCAGGGACTGCGGTGGACAGCTTAACCTGCTGTGTCACGATGCCAACTTCATAGTTTTTGAAGATTTATTTTTTAAGAGATGTATTTATTCTTACTGGTTTTATGTTTATTTTATTTCATTTTAATATTTTACAGAGAGAGAAGCAGAGATGGAGAGAGCGGCCATCTATCTGGTGGTTGCCTCACCAAATGGATCCAATAGCCAGAGTCAAGTTGATCTAAAGCTGTGAATCAGGAGGTTCTTCTGGGTCTCCCTCATCAGTGCAGAGACCTGAGGACTTAGGTCATCTTCCACTGTTTTCCCTCCCCATAAACAGAGAGCTGAAGCAAAATTGGGTCACCTGGCAATCAGCTGGCACAATAGCCTGTGCTCATATGAGATACCAGCACTGCAGGTAAAGAATTAGCATACAATGGCACCACACCAACCCCCAACAGCCCTGAGTTTTTTTTTTAAAAGGCGTTTTCTTAAAACTACCCTTCTTTCACTTTCTTATTATACATTACTATGCAGGTACCTTGAAAGTGTTACTTAGATGGTATAAATTGGTTCCAAGTCACATGATGTTACAGATATACTTGTTTAAATCTATTATTTCCTTGGAGAAGGGGTTCAACAGAAACAAACAAAATAACAACAAAAAAAGAAAATAAAAAAAATTCAGTGAATTGTTTCCATTTCTGCTGTGTTCCTACTATGAATGGCTTAAAAACGTGTACTCTCTAGATCGTGGAAAGAATTTTTGTGTTTCTTTTATATAATTTCATGTCTACAGCTTGATTTTCTCCAGCACACCCTGAGTTTTACTGTTTGAATCTTGGGTTTTTTGTTTAATTTTTTATTTTGTCTTTAAGCTATACCTAGCATGACTAGCAACACATAAAATATACTACATATCGGGGGAAAAACTCACTTAAATATTCAAAAAATTTAGTTGCTTTTCACTAAAGATGCGATTTCACATACATAACTTCCAATTACAAAAGAAGCAGAAAGATTGGAAAGTAAAGTTACTTAAAGCACTGATCATCACTGTTTTTTTATGTTGACTGTAAGTTCTAGGGTCTCTAGACAGTGTGTAAGTTACAGATGTCTTAAATTTACATTTGACTGTAAGAATTTTTGTATGTATCATGTAAGTATAATATAGCACAAAATGCTGAATTTAAAGTTGTCAATTTTTGTGTCACTTGTATTTAATATGTGTTCATCCAAAATACCCTCTTTGAATCATGGGAATTTTTTATTACCATCCTAAAATGATGAATCTGTGCTAAAGATTAGTAGGCCGATATAGAAGAACTAAATATTAAATATTGTGATAATTTATAAGAGCTCTAATAATATATTGGTACAGAATGTGTATATGTTAGAATCCCTGCATTATTTTACCCTCAATATCAGAAGTTGTTTCTTAAAAAATAAATAATGGTTTTCAGTCTACAGAACTCAACTAATTAATTATCTCTTCATGATTTTTATTGAGGATACTAAAATTTATACAACAAACAATATGTACTTGATGGGTGATTTCAAGTTAAACGACCCAAACCATATTTTCCTCATTTTGTTACATAAAGTACACTAAAGTTATCGGCAGTTGTTTAACTTCTAAATCAATAAGCTCCTTTCTCTGGCTTTTAAGCACAATGACTAGCGATTAAGCCTCTGGAATTCATACTCTGAACAAATGGTGTACTGACCCAGAGGTTTATTTATGAGTTTGCTTTCCTCTTCTCTACCTCCAAGTCAAATGATTTAAGTGTAAATTATTGTTCAGTCTAATAATGGAATGTGATTATGTAAGTCAAGTATTGACCCCAGCTTAGTACAGGTGAGAAAGCATTCCAGTCATAGGAGGCAAGGCAGATTGATGGCCACTATCATCAGGTCAAGCAATATTAATTCACCATCAAATTAAAGGAGCACAAGGAAAGATGACTGTTATTTTTAAAAATCAATCATATCCAAATGATGGCATCCATCTCAAGACACATGTCTTCCATTGCTCACACAATGGCGTGTCTTGAAGCCTTATCAAAAAGAGACACAGAATCACTGGTATCATGAAGGACTTTCAGAATTCTCCTCCTAATCTCTCAAATGGTGCAAAAGCCAGCAAAAAAATAAAAAGAAAAATCATGAAGTAGCAGCACTCAAAATCATTTTATTTGCAGCAAATAGCTATCCTACCCTTTCACAGTCTGTTAGCAGTATCTACGTACTTTACAGCAAATCAAGATTTTTCCTCCACATTCTGCCACTGGCATCACTTCCTACGGCAACCACTTTTTTCAAACAGGTGAAACCAGAGGATGGTGAATTAATGAAAATGAACATATATATATAAGACACTGCTTTTTAAAAACTGTTTATTATAATTTTGAGTTTTTTGCTTCTCATTAAAATACATGAAAGAAAATCACCAGCATCTTAAGTTTCCAACCAAAAATACTACTGTTTTTCAAAAATACCAATAAATTTGAAAGAAATATATTGTATGACCAAAATATTTGAAGCAATCCTATCACCTACTACCCAGTACATTGCAGAATATCTTTCAGAGGCTCACTTGTGATTTTCCACATAATTTGTCTGACTAGATTTATTTTCCAGTGGAATGACCTCCTTGTTGCTATGGTACGAAGTTACAGAACAACCAAAAATAACTCCAGAAGATAGTTCGATCTTCTAAATATGTCAACATGTTAATTCTCCAATTTCTTTTAACTGAATAAATTCCTTGAGTAGAACTGAGAAAAAGTAAATCAAACTTAGTATATAGTAAGTACTTCAAGCCAACACTAAAAAATAATTAATAATAATAAAAATCATCTTAAGGCCCAAAATGGTATGCTCTACACAGAAATGCCTTCAGATCTGAAATGTCAAATAATTGGGGAGTTAACGATGATGAACTAAAATAAAATTTAACAACTTTATTTCCTAACGAGTGGGTTGTTTGAAAACCTAATGCTACAAGGTCTCACATGAAGAATGATATTAAGTACTTCAACAAACAACTATTGAGATTAAATAAAAATATGCTGCCAATCAACAAGTATGCAGTTTAAACTGCTGCATTAATTTTGTTCAGTACAAAATGTGTAAATCCAGCTTTATAATTTCTTAATTTCAAAATCTTTTTCCACTTTCTATCCTAGAATCCTTCAAGTTCTTTCATTTTTAGCAATCAACCCAAGTTCCTTAACCACTACATGTCATTATTCCATCTTCATAGGTCAAAGAGGTCAGGATGAAGCATTATTTCTCGCTCACTGTGCTCCAACTCTGATCCTTCCCTTAAAACTACACCACCACAGCCAATCTCAAACCTCTATATATGTCTACCCTTGAAATCATGAATTTGCATTCGAAGCAAAGTTCACAAAGTTACTCGCTTAGGACAACATGAAAAAGGCGACTGACTACAGACTACAGCCACAAAATCTGTCCATCTCCTTGAATCCTCACACTAACAATCAACAAAAAACATAAACTTCTTGTTAAAGTCAATCTCCCCACACAAGCATAAACTGAATCCAGTCGACACTACTTACACATGGTACTCCAGTCATTTTTCTCCTACACTGATATTTCTACAATCATTTGACAATTCCTATTAGCAAATGAGCATACTACTACCTGTTGCATATTAAGAAAAAATATTCTATTGATTCTTTGTCTTCAAGCCACCATCCTGTGGTAGAAGAAAATATGCCCTCCACATTAAGTGAAAAGCGAAAAGGAAATTTTTGAAGAGGAAATCAATGATGCAAATCAGCTGGGCTCACAACAAGATTATCCCTGATCACCTTGTTGAGCAAAACATAACTACAAAGATCCATGTAATAGACCATGGGGGGCAAAAAGAAAATTAGAAACAGTAGTGTGATGGGGCTACTGTTGTGGTACTCTGATACGCCTGTTACCTGGACATCTCATGTGGGTACCAGATTGTTTCCTGACTGTATCACTTCTAATCCAACTCCCTGCTAAGCCCTGGGGAAAGCAGCACAGGTTGGTTCTAATGCTTTGTCGCCTGGCTCAGCCCTATTTGTTTTTTTTTTTTTTTTTCATTTTTTAATTATATTTTTGACAATCTTTACATAGTTAATTACGGTAAAAAAGGTTCAAGGGCTATAGGGAAGTGGGTAAGATCATTATTTCCATATTGTTTCCTTCATGTATCTGAGGTAAAGGGGGTTAGTGAGGGAGAAGCTCCACCCAGTTTTCAGCCCTATTTGTTGTCACAATCTATGAAGAGATTCTTTGGACTGAACACTTCTCTTTCTCTGCTTCTCCTTTCCTCTCTCTAAGGCTCTTCCAAATAGTTTTTCTTTTTAAAAAAAAAGGAAGTGAAAGAGCAGTTCTAGGAAAAGTACTTCTGGCTTTGAAAATGGAACTATTGGGCTGCAAGTCAGTAGGTGCATCTGGTAGATGCACAGGACAACACTATGGAATCTCTCCTATAGCCTGAAGATAGAAATCTTGATTTCAGTCCTTTGATATGAGATTTTAGACCACACAAATCATAGAGAAAAACTAAAGCAGGTGAAGTTTAACGCACCATTAGGGCTACTCTGTAACAGAGGCAATTGTGAACTAACACAGAAGCCCATTCCTTTGATGCTCACTAGACCTAAAATTCCTTTACATGAATACACTTTAATATTTTTCAGCCTGATTCAAGTATTTCACTGCATTAATCTTATTTGTGCAGGATGAGTATTTGACATAGATCATCACTTCTAGGGGCATTCAATTCACCTGGCTCTGAGAAGGCCCAAATCAATCTTTCTTTCTTCTTCCTCTCTTCTCCCTTTCTTCTCTCTTCTTTCTTCTTTCTTTCTCTCTTTCATCCTCTCTCTCTTCCTCTCCCTCCTTTTCTCTCTCTCTCTCTCTTTCTTTTTGAAAGTCAGAAATACAGAGAGAAGAGACAGAGAGGAAGATCTTCCCTCTACTGATCCTCTCTCCAAGTGTCCACAATGGAAGCCAGCAGCCAGGAGCCTCTTCCCAGTAACCCACGCAGGTAAAGGGTCCCAAACCATCCTCAACTGTTTCCAGGGCCATAAACAGGGAGCTGGATGGGAAGTGAGGCTGCTGGGACACAAACTGGCACTCAATGGGATCCCGACACGTGCAAGGTGAGGACTTCAGCAACTAGGCTGCCACACCGTGCCAGACGTTTATTCTGTTTCACGCTTTCTTTGGTGAGCTGTTTCTCTTCCCTCTCACTTAACTTTGCATAACTCTAGCATTCAGTTGTCAGAGCGCTCTGTGTTCAACTTTCTGGTGACACTGTTTCCCATCCAATGGGTCAACTGCTAGAATGACATCAGTAGTTCAGTCCTCTATCAAACTCCAGGACTGTCAGTCCACAGATATCCATAGACCAATAGCAACAATGGATTCTGAATTCATATCAAAATCTATTCTAATTCATGACTACCCTTGTGCCCATTCATGGAAAGATTTTTCTTTTGGCTACTCCTGCCACACTGGCTTCTCCACTGGGAGGTGTCATTGATGATTTCAGTTAGATTCCAAAGTGGATAACTTGTCAATTCTAGAGTCATGTATACCCTAAGGCCTCTCTGTATTCTCCACCACCACCTTCATTTCTTGTTTCTCCCATCATGAAACTGCAAACCACCTCTCTTTTTTTTTTTAAAAGATTTATTCATTTTTATTACAGCCAGATATACACAGAGGAGAGACAGAGAGGAAGATCTTCCGTCTGATGATTCACTCCCCAAGTGAGCCGCAACGGGCCGATGCGCGCCGATCCGAAGCCGGGAACCTGGAACCTCTTCCGGGTCTCCCACGCGGGTGCAGTGTCCCAATGCATTGGGCCGTCCTCGACTGCTTTCCCAGGCCACAAGCAGGGAGCTGGATGGGAAGTGGAGCTGCCGGGATTAGAACCGGCGCCCATATGGGATCCCGGGGCTTTTAAGGCGAGGACTCTAGCCGCTAGGCCACGCCGCCGGGCCCCAAACCACCTCTTTTAACCAGCAATTTTCTAACAGCTTTTATAATTCAGTTATTTTCACGGTTTAATAAATCTAACAATACAATCTCTTTTTTTCCTAAGAATAAAGTCAAAGGTTCTACAGGACCTAAGGACTAGTCAAATGACATACGTGCCTTTGCTTATTGCCATCCTACCTGTTCAGGCTCCTAAGTCAAAATGATTTGGTTCTCTAGTCTCAGGCCAACCACCATTATCTCAGGGTCATTTCTTTCTCTAGAATGTCTGCCTCACAGGTTGTTCACCTGACAACGTCACCATTCCTCCCCTTTGCTCCCATCTCACTCTGTCATGTGTTTTATGTTTTATCTTCTAATTTGCTCTCCAATGTCTCTCCTCCTAATTCCATTTATACCATTTTTTCCCACATAGTATTCATCAACTCTTACAATAAATTTAATACATCAGTAGTCAACTATATTTTATCATGCTTCCACACCATAATATATACTGAAGTGCAGTCATCTTTTTTTTTTTCAAAGATTTATTTATTTTCATTGGAAAGGCAGATACACAGAGACGAGGAGACACAAAGAGGAAGATCTTCTGTCCGATGGTTCACTGCCCAAGTGGTTGCCATAGCTGGAGCTGAGCCAATCCGAAGCCAATTCGAAGCCAGGAGCTCTTCTGGGTCTCCCACGCGGGTACAGGGTCCCAAAGCTTTGAGCCATCCTCGACTGCTTCCCAGGCTACAAGCAAGGCGCTGGATGGGAAATGGGGCTGCTGGGATTAGAACCAGTGCCCATACGGGATCCTGGTGCATTCAAGCCCAGGAACTTAACCACTACGCTATCACGCCAGGCCCAGGTGCAGTCTTCTTAACCAGTTTTGCAGTGCTGCATTCTCAATGTTTACGACATAACCCAGAACCCAACACATGTTATGAAATACCTCAATAAATATATCTGAATACTAAGTAATTACTTACTATTTTAATTAGGGCAATATTAACAAAAGCAATTTTTCCAGTTAAAAACTTTTATTGACACAAAAGGATATTAATACTTGACAACACTCATTCATTCTAATAGACTATATTACAACCTTCTAATTACTGGCACACATTCTCTGTTTTGATGGCACAGTATTCCAAATTCTTACTTACTAGCTAATTAGTTTACATATTAAAAAAGGATACGAATTATGAAAAATAATTGCTATATTTTCTGTAATAAGAGGTTTCTAGGGCCTGGCGCGATCATGTAAAGGTTAAAGTCCACACCTTGAACACTCCAGGATCCCATACGGACACCGGTTCTAATCCCGGCAGCTCCACTTCCCATCCAGCTCCCTGCTTGTGGCCTGGGAAAGCAGTAGAGGATGGCCCATTGCATTGGGACCCTGCACCCATGTGGGAGACCTGGAAGAAGCGTCTGGCTCCTAGCTTCGGAATGGCTCAGCTCCAGCAGTTGCGGCCACTTGGGGAGTGAATCATTGGATGGAGGATCTTCTCTTTCTCTCTTACTGTCTTATTATAGACATTATTACGCATTTTAACACAAACATATGTTACAGCTCCACAGACAGAGTAGGAAAGCAGCAGAGAAGGCTTGTACTGGATATTGATGCACTTTTGGCTGTAACTTTACACAGTTATTACTCTCAGGCACTCTGCCTTCCAAGATAAAAAAAAAAAAAGTTATCCATTCGTGGGCCAGTATTATTTAATGCAATGAACTGAATTTGAAGTCAAGTGATTGATTCAAAGTTAGAGGCAGGAAAAGTCCAGTTTTTGCCTTCCTCATATTTCCAGTGAGGAACTGCCAAGCTTCTACCCCTTACCTGAGGAGAAACAGCTGACTCTAGTAGGAGTATAGTGGGCAAACAGGGAAACAAGGGAACACACATATGGAGAAGAGAAAGAGAAACTGTTGCTGCCTGAAGCTCCAGTTCCTAGCACAGAGAAGAGTGAACTGCGTAGTGTCAGCCAAGCGCATGTGTAGAGGTTCTGTAGGCAGGTAGTCCTGCCAGCCACCATAAGTAGCAACTTAAGGGAACTCCCTGGAAAAACTCATTCTCTTTTCTTCAAAAAACAGCTTGTCCCACCCCTTAGCCATCATTCAGATCTTGTACCACACTGGTAAGGTGCCATCTTGAAAGAAGACTTGCTGTTGCTACCACTTTTTTTGTGTGAAAACAACCCTTACTGGTCTTCTTTCCAGAGGCTGCAAGGAGATTCCTTCATCCTAGCAAGGCAGTCTGATACCCATAGGTCAAAACTGATTCAAAAGAGTAGTGGAGAACCCAGTGCTCTATCCCACACAGAACTCTGCACTTCAGAAGGTACTATCAGTAGGACACCTGGAGAATGAGTACCTATGACACTGAAAATCAGTGAGCCTTTCCAGGCAGAACCAAGTGTCATCCTCTGCCTCACTGTCTTCTCTCCAGATGTTTCAGGTTGTGGCTGGATTCCATGTATATGGAGTATTCAACAGGGATTCCTGCACTGTCTTCCTAAAGAGATAGATGGGGTCTTGGATTGCAAGAAGGAGTGTGCTGGCACTCTGGATGAGCACATGTCTGAATAGATAAAGTTTACCAGGCATGTACACCTAACAGAACTGTTTATGGCTGACTTGCAAATGGTACAAGCAAAGTTGGAGGACTTAATTCCACACCTGTCCTTTCCAACCCTTCCCCCACTGATAGCAGTCAAACGTGCTGCATCATGTACAACCTGGATGTCACTGACTTTGTGTCCCTCTACAAATAATGGCTGGCTCTCTCGACTCTCAGGCAGTGCACAATGCTGAGACTCTGGGTTATGCCTTATGTACATAAGCTAGCCCAGCAGTACCCGGCAAGCAAGGACTTGGAAATGAGCTATCCCTTTTACGTCCAACACAGTGCATCACTGCTGTTTCCTGGGATTCTAGTCCAGAGTATCCGTGCTTTGTCCAAGAACCAGTATCACTCCAACTCTTAATATGGATGTGGGCAATAGCTAGAAGGATCTAGGTCAATACATCCCCAGGAGACAGTACTCACAATCCAAGTGCTTGATTTATAAACTGGCTTGTAGTCCATGTGTGAGGTATACGTAGACCTAGCAAAGCTTGATCCAAACTTGCCAGGAGCTCTTCACACCTGCTGTGTGGGAACCTCCTGAACAGGGGTCTCAGGAATAGCCCATATTGCTATATGGCTACTACCAATATAGCAAATAAAGATATAGGGATATTATTCCTCAAAAATACAGCATGAACAAAAGCTAGAATGATCTGCCAAATTCATAGCCAGAATCTCAACTCCAGGCAAAACTCTCCAGTCAACAAAAACCATCCTCTAAAATAACAACTAATTCCCAAAAGGATTAAAGTATCAACATAGAAACTAAATAAACACGAATAAGCAACACAACTCCCTAAAAGGAACACAATGTATTGTTCTCAGACAATTAAGAAAGGAAAAGTGATAGGAAGGTTACTTCAGGAGTTGAAACATTCATACATAGAAACAAACAGAAGCAGGAGACCAGTATAGGATATGGATGAAAAATTTAACAGAGATATTTTAAAGAACCAGTCATACTGTAAGTTAAGAACTCAGGAATTACAAAAATATCATGCAGAATCTTAAAAACAGACAACATGAGGTAGAGAAAGAATACTGCCAGAGAAGTCAGCTTTGGAAATATTGTGAGAACAGCAATATGTAAAAAATGAGAAGAAAAGCACAGTATAGTATCCCTGGGATAACATCAAACAACCCAGTTTATGAGTCACAGAAATTCCAGAAAGAATATATGTTAGAACTATTAAATGTGGCAACAGTAAAAAAAAATTCTTCACCAAATTGGAGAAATATATGAACATTCAAATACAAGAAGCACATAAAATCCCAAACAGGAATTATCAAAAAGATCCTTACCATAAAACATTTCAATTAGCCTCTCAAAATAAAACATTGAAGGAATCTTGATATTTATAAGGATATTTTCCAAGTCATGCTTAAATTCTGTCAGAATGATAGCATATTTTTCAACAGAAACCTTCCAGGCCAAGAGGGAAAGTACAGATAAAGTCCAAGAATGCAAAGAAAACACAACAACAACAAACAAAAAGAAAACTTGACAAGTCAGGGTACTTTATATCTCAGTAAATGCAGAAAAAGCATTTGATAAATAAAGTACGTAATGATCTTCAGGAAAAGAAAATTTCCTCATTACTTTGCCAGTTTTTTATTTAGTAAAAAATAGAAATATTACTACATTTGGATTAAGAATATTCAAAATATTTATTTTCCCTAGGATGAATACTCAAAGGTCAAATCACTTTTAAAAGTCACAGGTGGGACAATGGGTTCAGCAGATACCTTCCTCCTAGGTATTCCCATAGCGCGTTTCAGTGTGCCATTTCCAATGGTCCTGCTGGCTTAAAGCAACGGCGAAGGCAGCAGGAGTGACTGCACAATATTCAGGTCCAAACCCGGCCCAGTTCTGCAGGCAGCAGCCTTCTGAGGAATGAATCAGAAGCCTAGAGTTCTCTCAATCGTTCTGCTTCTCTGTAACTTTTCTCCACAATAAATAAAATAACACTTAAAAAACTATAGGCACTGTCCTGTATGGTAAGTTCCTAGTGTGGAATGAATGACACCACAAAATCTACCAGGAAACACATTTTCTGTGTATTTACCTGGTCTTAGACACCCAGCCTACTCTTCAGATGACATCATTTCCAGACATTTTTCAAAAGCATATTGGGTTTCTTGGGAGAAACAGGCTCTGCTGGTCACTTCCAATTCTTTCTGGGCATATCCATTTTCCCCTACCTCCACTGAGATCAAATACAGAAACAACTTGCTCACACCAACGCGCTCAAGGCATCTACTCCTCACATATTTTTGTTAGCCACGCCAGTTCCCTGCTTTGGGGAACACACTGATTTATTCGGACAACAACAAAAACCCTGATATTCTCCCAAAGAAAAGTTGCCAGACTCACAAACAAACTTGAGTAAACTTACCTTGCGTAAATTTTACAACACTCCTCCTTTACAACAGGCACCTTCCTTCTGAAGCTGTGGAAGTCACACATATCACCAGGTGCTTCACAAACACTTCATTGGAACACCTGGTGACGCTCCTCAATTGTCAATTAGTTACATACTGGAAGACATGCACTTCAGGTGTCTTTTATAACTTCACCCGCCATGTTGTGGTGAAGGGTATGTTTTTCCAGCTGAGGGGAAGGAAACTGAATACTAAAATGAGAAGAAAAAGAGTAGTATTTCTGCTGGTTCCACTTTTCTGTATGCAAGTAAAAGACCTTACAAATGGCAATTCTTCCAATGCCCCATGGTTGGAAGAGAAACCAGCAGAACACTCAGCTTCATTTCAACTTGGTGTTCCAGAGGATTTTAGGCAAAGATGGAATGCACATTCTTATTTAAACAATGTTTAAAGGCATGAAGTATAATCTTTGAATTAACTTCAAAGAAACGGAATTCTGATGCAGATTACAGGCGCTTAGTTTCAGCAGTCCAGCGGTTCTTTGATGACATTTAATTTTCCTCTTGTGCTAGACCTACCTCTTTACTATTTGAAGAAAGTGAAAATGGGACAAAGATGACTTTTTAAAAAAAATCTGCATTAGATACATGAATTAACAGGAAGGCTATGGTATTTATACGGATAGTAAACTATTGTTTGTGGTTGACAGTACATAAAAAACTCAATCAGAGCCCAGCACGGTAGCCTAGAAGCTAAAGTCCTTGCCTTGCACACACCGGGATCTCATCTGGGCAATGGTTCTAATCCCGGCAGCCCCACTTCCCATCTAGCTCCCTGCTTGTGGCCTGTGAAAGCAGTCGAGGACGGCCCAAAGCCTCAGGACCCTGCAGACACGTGGGAGACCTGGAAGAGTCTCCTGGTTCCTACCTTCGGATTGGCTCAGCTCAAGCAGTTGCAGCTGCTTGGGGAGTAAATCAGAGAAAAGCTCTTCCTCTCTCTCCTCCTCTCTGTGTATTTGACTTTACAACAAAAATAAATCTTAAAACAAAACAAAACCAAACTCACTGAAAGAAAAGAGTGACTATGATGCATATCATTAATATTTCACTGTTTTATCGCGATTGCTCCGATGCCAGCTTCTCTCTTCTTTCTCTTTACATTAAATAAGCATCTCACAACCCTATCAACAATTCAAATAATTGTTTTGTTGGCTTCCTTTAGTAGAGAACTACCGTTTCTGTCTCTGTGATGTTTAAGCTAAGAGATTTATTTATTTTCCTTTGTTTTTACCTATTTTCAGATCCTGTAACTAAAATTAAAAAGGCTTATGCAAACAAGTTGAGAAAAGTGCTGTTCTTTAGTTTGTAGGCTACACACAAGTCACTGATTATGCTACTTTATATGACAAAGTTATTATGTCAAAATATTACCTTCAATGCTGATGAGATTTAAGTATTTTCCTCACCTTCAAAATAACTGAATCAAATGGGAAAAGAAAAGAATGCTTGTGTATTTGTCCTTTAATTAAAAACATAATCAGAAACACAACTGCAGAGTATCACCTATGAATTAGAATGCAAATTCCTTTCCAAAGAAGAATTTATTTGATGTTCCTCTTTGAAATATAAGAAATATACAACAAAGAAAAGAGGAGAAAGATGCCACAGGAAGTCAAACACACATTTGCAAAGCTAATTGAGCAAATTCACCACCATTTGACATTTTGGTAGAAGAAAAGCAGTCTTGCAGCTGGATAAAAGAACAATGCAAACAAAGACAGAAAAACACACAGTCTAAATTGATCTGCTGAACCCCACAGCACTAAGATAGCCTTGCATAGAGTGTGAAATTGAACTGTGAGCTACAGAGAAAATGTCTGTCCTGATACTTCCCAAGATCAGAAGCAACGGCAGGGGATCTGCCCCTTTCCTTTTGTTTTCATTTATAAGAAGCTATCCTATTTTAATGACAAGAGTCTTAAATCTCCAAACCCTAATTATAGTTAATAAATGAAACACACACATGATTTAAAGAAGATTTTCCATCAAGAACACTGTACAGCAGAGGTAGGAGTGGGAAGTAATAAGATAGTCTAAGAATATGCTCTGCGGTAATTATCTTCCCATCCCACAACAATGCCGTGTGCTAATTTGCCACATGTTACTTATTTGCAAATTTAACATGGTGGGGGGCAGGACAGGGGTGATCACCCACAGAGCGGAATAAGATTCCCGTTTTGTGCTTCCTAATAATAACCTAGGCCCAACCATCCTTCCACTCACCCCATTACTAAAATGAAAATGTTGTAATTAATATCCAGGTTCAGATTGGCACCATGCAAATACTGCTCTAGGAAGGTCAGATTCACATGCAAAATAAAGCACTTCTCAGGATCTCTGCATGGGATGCCAAACAGCAACCAAGTTAGAAGGCCAATCACAGCCCCTCCTTTGCAAACATCCCCAAAGACCTCATCAAATTCTAACAAAATATTGACTCCATAACTGATAGGAACCTGGCTTCAGGTGATACGGTTAACCTCCTAAGAAACTTGTAAGGCCTTTTCAATTTAACCTGCATGTCCTGCAGCTCCTTTCCTGTACCACTGGAAAAATAATGGCTCTTTCCTTTAAAACTGTGGCCTTCGGCATGGGCAGATACCTGGTGTGCTTATAAAGTTACCTGTCTGCTTTGATATTGGCTGCTGCTTTAATTGCAGTGGTGTTGTGGGTAGAAAGGCCACAGCAGGATTTTTCCCTTTCACTGGCCTGATGAGTACTTTGGGGTCTGTCTTAATAAAGTCCTATAGGAATATTTTTACCACTGTTCAGAGGAAATGGGGATATCTTGTTAAATTACTTTCACTCCACAGTGAGGATTTGTGAGGGGGAGGCAGAGCAAGGGATTTTGGCTCAAAAAGAGCTGTTTCTGCATTCAGCTTCTCCTTTGTAGCCCAGGTGGCCTGTGTGCTACCCTCTTCGCGGGTGCTTTCTGGGGAGATTTTCCCACAGCTTCCTGGCAGGGAGAAGCAATGAAGGCACTGCCTCTCGTGCAGTTTCATTCTTGTTTCTGAGAAAAGCCTCCCCTCTCCTAGCCAGCCCCATGTCAGAGTACATTAAATTCAGAGAGGTAGAATGACTTACCTGGAAACACAGTTGGGGGGCTACACACAGAAAACAATATCAAAGTGGGGCAAGCAGACCCTTAATGAAGTAAATTAGCTCAATAGCCAGCTGCGTAGTGAGGAGTGATGTTCACAATGCCATCACAATTCTGCCACCTAAGTCTGATTAGGATTAAAACGAAAATTGTAAGTTTGTAAGCATTTTAGAACAAGGCATCCCTCCCATTTCTGAAAGCTCCTCACTGTTGCGTGCCCGCTACCACCTACACTGCCTTTTTCCGTCCAGAGTGTATTGGTTAGAGCCAAACGAAGCAGTTCTGTAGGGAAACCTTTGTTGAATTGCAAACATCTTATGCAGCAAATCCCAGTTGCCAAGAAGCAGTGATTTCGTGATTTATTAGCATTCACACAAACTCTGTCTAGATTCTCTGATTCCCAGTTTCATCCTTAATATTCTGTACCAACTCCAGTCTCGGACTGAATACAGATCCATGTACGAGACTCCAAACCCTACAGGCTCACTTTTTATTTTCACATGGTCAGCTCTGTATTTCACCCAGCAAAACTGATAAATTATTAAGCAAATACATCATTAAAAAGGAAATCATAGAAACTCAAGGATATATATGAAAGGGAGGAAAAATATATAACTTGAAATGAAAACATTCCCTAAAAACAATTTGATGCAGAAAAAAAATATGAAGCAAGTACTATATGCCAAACGGTGTGCTGAGAAGTCATCTACGGTCCTGAATATAAATTAAATGTTCATTAAGAATTTTCATTCAAACGAGTAGCATGTACACCAAGAACTACTGATTCTTTCAAGGTCATTGTCCCAACAGAACAGCAGATACAAGATTGCATTGAAATGTTATTTTCCATTCAGTAACATTTCTTCCCCAAACCTTACTGACATCTTGGTGTTTACATTCTAAATCTGGATTTCAGAACGTCCAGGCCCACAGCACTGAAGCTGTTCTTGTTTGTCAGATTCTCCAGGGATTTTCAAATATCCTCCATTGTTTAACCAGTTACCTGGGGATTTTCTTTGCCCCTCATTTTGGATTCACAATGTCATTGAGGAAAATCTTCACTAGCTAACTTGGATCATTTCAATACAATCACTGTCTCCCGGTCAATCAGGTCTACATGCCTCAACACGAGTCTTTCAGATAATGAGAACTTCTTTTAATTCTTGTAATAAAATACCTTACCTCACTTTCTGATTCTTTTTTCTCCTGACCTTTACACTTATAAACTTTTCAATTTTGCTTTTTATGCCATGGCCTTCAATCTGAACAGAAGATTCCCTACGAAATATTTACATTATTTCCCTGTGGTCCTTTAGACTTTACTCTAGACTTCACACACACACACACACACACACACACACACACACACATTTTCTCTCATGAAAAGGGAGGTTGACTAGCTGTTGATTACACATGTTCCTTTTCTAACATAAGTGTTAATCTTCTGGAGATAGCCACTGTTTGGCAGATTTCAACTCAGAATTACTGCTCTGAGAAATAAAATCACCTAGGTAAATAACTAGCTAAACACACTTATAAACTCCATAATATTTAGTGTACTATGTGCTGGTGTTTGATCTTTAATTCTAAAATATTAACTATTTGTACATAATATTTGACATGCATGTTTTCATTTCAAATGTACTTTTCACACATACGCATCTCTACAATTTACCATCTCTTCAATACTAGCCAAGTTTGCTGAAACTAGTTTAACACTCGTGATGTTTTTATATAATCATTGTCTAATCCATTTTAGATACAGGATATAGACACGTTTTTAAGTTCCAACCTTCAGAAATGCATGTTAGCAAAATTGCAAATGACAGGCTATAGGATTGTCATAGAACACTGTCTCATACAATTGTCCATTCTGTAAATTTTAGAAAACTAAGTGTGTAAAAATCAGAAGATGAAATAAATGCAGTATCTTTTATGCAATGGAATGTTACACAACTTTCTAAAATTACCTGATGAAACAATAAAACATGTTCATGATTGATAATTGTTTTCATTTCATTTACTTGAAAGGCAGAAAGACAGAGATCTCCCATTTATTTGTCCACTTCCCAAATGCCTGCAACAGCCAGTGCTGAGCCAAATCAAAGCTAGGAGCCAGAAATTCCATCCAAGTCTACCACATGGCTAAGAATCCAGGACGTCACCACTACCGCCTCCCTTGGTGTTGATTAGCAGGGAGCTGGGAATGGCAGCCAAGCCAGGACTTGACCCAGGGACCCAAATAAGAACACAGGCATCCCAAACACTAACCGAACCATCGTGCCAAATGCCCACTCTTCTTGATTTCTATCTGAATGGTAATAAGACAGGACTATAAACTGGCAAGAATATCTTTGTCCCTTTTCTAAGCAACATACAAAGACTGAAAAGATACGTAATGAAATGCTTATTGGTTTCATATCAGACACGATACTGCTCAATGCTGAAAAATATACCAATGCAGCTAGTCTGCGGAGGAAAAGATAGAAAGCTACACAGAATGAGTGATGTTTACTCTTCAATGTGCCTTTTTCTATTGCTTTATGTTTTCTTCAACATTTTGAAGCATCGCCATATTTTTAAATAATTTTTTTGTTTTTGTAAATCTGAGTTAGAGAACAGGTGGAGGGGGGAGGTTCTGTCTGCTGTTTTACTCTTCAAATGGTGCTAAGGCCAAGCTGGGTCAGGGAAAAGTTGGGATCCAGGAGCTTCATCTGGGTCGGCCACATGGATGGAGCAGCCCAAGGACTTTGACTGTCTTCTGCTGTTTTCCCATGCATATTGGCAAGCATCTGGATGGGAACTTAACTGGAACTTAAACTGATGGCTTTGCCACAACACCACTCCCTAACAGCATCGCAAGTTTTAAGTCTTTTCCTTAGTTAATATCACTAATTGTGTGAAAAATAACAGATACTGCTATCATAAATGTATTTGTGTCTGTTATTCATAAGCCACAAGAAACCTTAAACACAAAGTTCCTAGGACAGGGTCAAGACAGCAAGACACACAAAACTTAAAGTGCACTGAGATCTGTTTGTGTTCTTGAGCCTCAGTTTCCCCTTCAGGAATGATGCTACAAAATCATTGCAGAAAGTGTTTCTTGCACAGTCCCTTCAAGATGGAAAGAATGTAAATAAACAGAAAATTAAAATATAGCCCAGAACCAACTCTGTCCTGTGGCCTAACTTAATTATAATGGTGCCCAAGTTATCTGGCTGACTGGAAAAAATTAGACCAACTTTCCTTGGTCTACACATCTTACCTTAGATTTAAAAGCTCATATTTTAAACTCATGAATCTGGTTTGCTGCAGAAGCACTGTAAACCAGCATATTGGAAGCATGTTGGTCAAGGTAAGATGTTCCAAGCATATTTCCAACTTACTTCTGACATAAATCGAACTACTAAGAAACTATTTGATTGACTTACTGTTTCTGCATCAATGTTTCTTATCCCTTCAAGGCAAGAAAAGCAAACGATGCAACCAAGCTAGTGATGCTATTTTGATTACCAGCCTAGATGTTTTGAAAATATTCATATTCATAGTCATTTTCCAATAAACATTTCCCACCAAGGGTAATAGGGTTAAAAGGCTCTTTATTAATTTGGTAAGGCACTGAGTTACTTAGTATTATATCTGCTGAAAATCTCAGCTTTTAATGTGACCATTATACACAGGAGAAATCAATGATTTCATCAAGTTAATAGGGCTATCGCTCCTGTGTTCAATTTATTATATGGCGCTACAAGGCAGCCATTGGAGATGCCTTTGAACATTTCAAACAGATTCAATTTTAGTTTCTGATTCAAAATTCAGTGGATGCTCTTGAAGGACTGCAGTATGTGATGGAAATTATACATCAAAATGGTATAAAGGAAAAAATAATCAGGAATGGGGCAATAATACAGGAATCCAGTCTGAGATTTAAAATCGAGGGCATTAAAATGGCAAACACCTTCAACTTAGCCTCTCATTTGTGGGGGTGTGGTGCTGCTATTAAAGACAAGCTTCAGATTTCATTGTGGCCTCCCTTGTGCCCCTCCTCTAACACATCAAATATAAAATGGCTGCTCTGATTAGTAACGTGGGAACAGGAATCTGTCATGTGTGCCTCAGCTCTTGCTTAGCCCTCCTTCAGATCTGTCTAACATGAGAGAGTAAGTCGTGGTCTGCTCTCACACCTTTGAGGAATCTTGAAAGGACTGATTCTGCTGTGAATAGGAGGGGAGCTGAGGTTAGTCACTCTTACATGAGAAGGGCTGAGTCAGCACGTTGAATTTTAGGAAGAATTACCAACATGATATGACCTCACATGTCAACCACACCTTGAGGTTTAGCAATCTCCCTTTCTTCATCGTACAGTTGACAAGCTGAGTTTTAGCTCTCTGAGTCTTATGCTGTTTCTAAGTTGGTACTAAAGTAATAAGGAAGGTACTACTTCTGGACCTACAAATTCCCACCTGGAGGCCTACAGAGAGTCTCCCAGGAGGTAAGGACCTCTCCAAGAAACGTAGAAAATTTCTGCTTCCAATGTCAATGCCTTACATCTCCCTCTTACTCTGCACATGAAGGCCTGATGGTTCAACTACTAGATCTTGCTGAACACAAAAACAACCTCAAGAAATCTCTTTACCAAAAGTGACTGAAAAGTTTCATAAGAGTTTAACTGTATAAAGGGTTTGACAGATTTAGTTTTATATCTTTTCTAGTAATACATTATTACTTCCAACTGTATGTAAAATTGCATGATGGGGATGGAAGTACAACCCAGACCAGCCCAACTAAAGCCATTTCCAGACATTAGTGATAATGCTAACGCTAATGGAAAACAAACATGTCTTACACATTAATTTTAATGCTAATGGCAATTGGAATTTTAATCTCAATTTTAAGTAGAAAAATTTGGAACTTGAGGATTTTAGCAGTCGTGATAAAAATGCTTTTTATCTCATAGGGATAGTCTCTTCAGGCATGTATAATGAAAGACCAAACTAAACAATTGTGAAATCCAGTAAACACGTTGTTTCATTTATGCCAATTTGTGTTGAGTTTCTGTTTCACACAACTACGAGTTTTGATTAAATCACTAGGAATATACTTAAAAGAATTTCTTGGAAAACAAGTAATGTATGTCTATTGTTGAAAATAAAAACAGCATAGTACCAGAAATAATTACTTGAAACTGAGGTCAACATGTTGATGAATTTTCTTTCTGCACATTTTATATATATACATATATATTTAGACAAAATCTAAACATATTCGTGCATGTATATATTTTAAAGACAGCACTGTATTATTATTACAAGGAATTTTAACTCTATTCTTCACTAAGTAATTTATCATGAAAAATGCTTGAATATACACTTTTAACCAAACCTACTGTACAATAAACTCTTAAATTTACTTTTCTTCTTAGTTCCTCCTGTTCATCCTTCCTTACAGGTGCCAGTAATTATTCCACATTCTGAGGCTATAGTACTGAATCAAAAAGGTAGAAATTCTCTTTGTATTAAAATATCACTTCAGTGGGAAAAATCTATGATAAATGATAAATTACAATAAGCCCATGTGGTACACCTATTACTATGAAAACAAGCAAAATCATGTGACAAAAACAACAGGGAATGAGATGAGACAGCATTAGACAATATAATGGAAAGTTTGCCCTTTGAGGAGATGAACTAGAAGCTGATTTGGAGAAAACAGCCAGTCATTAATATTTTCCAAGTAATCACGAGTGTTTAGATCCTACAGTCAGATGAGCTTAGAGAGCTTGAGGAACTTAAGAGAGTGAAGGTGGCTCAGTTACCATGGATGGAGCCAGAAAACATCATCCCCATGGTCAGGCGGTCAGGCATTCAGGCTGGGTCTAGGTAATACAGAGACTTGCACAGTATGTAAAAGAATTCAGATTTTTTTTTTGAAGAAATACAAAGAGATGATGATTTATTAAAAAGCAGGCTCTGCAATCTGTTGAGGAAATATAACTCAGTGAGGCACCTGTAGCCTGCATTATGTCACTGGCAGTAAAGATGAAGAGAAGTGGAGAGATTTGTGTACTTTTTTGAGGTAAAAAATGAACAGAGCTTGCCTTTGGGCATTGATAGATGGATGAACTTCCCAAGCCTGCAACCCCCCCATCTCCAAGTTGAATCAGTGGCATTAAATTAGTCTGAGCTCCCTGCCACGATCTCTGTTGTGTTTCCACAAACAGGACACACATTTTAGCAACACTCTGATCTATAGAACTTTTTGGGAGGGGACTTATTTGCTTTTTTTTTATATTGACTGGTGTTTAATTTCTGGAAAATTACATGTATGGAATGGAAAACGATCGGTGAAACTGAGTTCTCTGTGGAGAGGCTTTCCTATTGGAGAGCGGAAAGATGGCTTAGTGGGCTCAGCAGCTCGTTCAAACGCTTGGAATCCCTGGGTGCGGAGTCTCTGATCTCAGCAGGACTCACACAACCAATCATCCTTCCAAGGTAGATAAAGTGAATGTTGCACAATTTAGAATGTGTGTGTCTTTTCAGATAATGCCTCAAAAGGCAAATTCCATGTGAGCATTAAAGACTGCATAGTAGCATGGAGGAACAGGGGACACCCCTGAGTCCTTGGCCTAAATTTTCTCCTCCTCTAATGTGGTGAGGTAGACGGCTTCTGTTTATGACATTTTAGTTTTGCAAAAGCCTATGCAGTATGTCTTGTCTCTGGAATTCTTCAGAATGAAATGAGTTTTATTAAGCAAAGGCTGTTTTGATTTTTCTGTGAATCCCTCCAACGTTGACTCCAGCTTCTCTGTGCTTTTTAATGATGGCTCCATCACAGAGAATGCTGACCCTGGCCAACTGCAACAAACACGTTTCATATGTGAACGGTGGTTGATCTCTGCTACATGAGATCTGTAGGGAAGCTCTGATTCCAAAGGAAAGTCCATCCCAGAGTGCTCCCTGCCCTGAAGGCCACCTAGCAGAAAGGGACCAAATGACACAGGAAAGAACACTGAGTGAACGGAGGGCGAGAAACCCAGGCACAGTGACTTTCATTTTTTAGGGCTTTTTTATTTTTGTCTTTCACTTATTTTTTTCAGCAATTATCAAACTGTGCAATCAAACTGGCAGAAGTTGGTTGGAGATTCAACACTGAAGTCCTGAGCATTTTACTTGACCATAATATGCAACGAATCACAGTTAAGACTTTATATAAACACACCCTCTCACAATATATTACACATTTTTCATTTTTAAATTCATAGAAAATCTTCCTTTATTTGATGGTGTTACTGTGGTTTTACACATACTCTTCTCACTCTCTTCTCTCCTGCTATATTCCTTGTCACCTAGTGACCTGCTCCTCTCTCAGAAACTAGCGAAGTGGAAACCATTACTAGGTAATGAAACCAAAGAAATGAGAAGTCAAAATTTTGACTTCTGAGTTCCAGCAGCAGACATTCATGCACAAGGCAAAAAGACAAAGAGAAATATAAGGTGTGATAGAAGAAGTTCTTTCTGCCCTCTGGAATTTAGGTAAAATTGACCAGCCGGATGAAAGGAAAATAGGCATGCCAGAACGACAATAATAAAGAGGTGAAGCCAGGGATCGGGAACAAGGTTTGAAAGGAATGGGGGTAACACTCAAAAATACCTCTGCATTTTTCTGAGTGAGCAACAGCTAGTCAGCCAGGAAGGAACAGAATCAACCCTTCGGTTTAAAACACAATTAATTTATTCTTGATTTTACTGCATTCCTGCCATGGTGCCAAACATAGTGTAAAAAATTAGTTTTTTTTTAAAAAAATTAAAAGAACATAGATTTAGAACTAGCTGTTAAGAAGTTCAAACTTTGTTGTTACAAAGTATGCACTACAGTTTGGGGAAAAATCGTCTGGAATGCCTAAGAAGGTTATAATTAATTTTAGATCTGCCATTTTCTAGAATTAAAATTTATTTTAGAAATATCTTTTTATTTCACAGAATCATCTCCAACAGATCACTTAACCCTCGTCCCCTCAACCAGGAAAACAGAGGCATGGAAATGAACTAAGCCCTATGTAAAACAGACCATGGCTCAATACTGTGTTATTGAGAAAGATTATACTTGTTGGAACTTACAGAAATACAAACTTTCCCAATGAAACTTTAGATACGTTATGATTTGGCTTATGTGTCTCTTAAACCAAGGCCAAGGTGTGCCATTTTTTCCTAAATGAGAAGAGAGCAGAGAAAAAAAGAAAAAAGTGTGAAAGTTACAGATGACTATAGAAATACAATTACATACGAGGAGGACTCAAGCAGCTTGCACTTTGGCTAGCAAAGAGTATAATAGGAACATCAAGTTAGAGATCCTGATGTGGTATTATAAACACGAAATCATAACTGATCACTTATTATTATGATCCTCCTAAAAATATTTTATCTATCACTTTGTTATCTATCATCTATTTACTGTTTTGGAAAAGTACACAATTCAATTGATTTTACTTGTTATGTAATCGTGAGCATTAGCTATAATGCCATATAGCATTTACAATATTACAGAAATAATTTATTTTGTCTTGTTGCTGGAAATACAAACAAAATGTTGCTCATAGTTTTAATAGGCTAGCCTAAGCCGTATCACCTGACATAATTAAATCAAAGCAACACACAATGCAAAATGCTGAGTTGGAATTATTTGTTTTTAAAATGAAAAGTTTTAGAAATTTGAGGCTCAGTGTGGAGAACGGAACAAATATGAAATGTTCAATAGCAAAGAGGTAGCAGGTTCCCCAATTTCCAATGTTAAGCTTTTGAATTAAACCCAGCAGAATTTGAAACTGTATCATATTATTTCATCACAATTTAACCAGCTACGTAAATAATCATTGCCTCAGTGCACTTACTTATAAATAAAATTATAGACATCTCACCTCTTCAGATTTTGGGAGAGTTTCTAAGTTCTTAGTACATAAGGGAAATCACTATATATTGTTATTATCACTTAATAAACATTTTCAAGACACAGCAACTTAAAAGGAGAATGTGTATAAGGAAAAATGAGTATGATCAACATTATCAGTACTCAGCAAATACTCGTAGAGATTACAGTTGCAGAAATTGGAGCAATACAGAGTGTAATATTCTCTGAGGATATTCCTCAGAATGTAAATCAGTTCTTCCAGATGTAAATTCTCTACATGCCACTAGACATTTACCAGTGCTGGGAATTTCAGACAACTCCATCTAAACTTCATAAAAAACTACGAGTCAGTAATAACATCATAATTTTATAGGTGAGAAAAGGAGCACTCAGAAAAATGAAGTGATTCCTCCCAAGTCTCACATTTGTCAAAGGGTTTGGAGTCTGAGTTCTCTGAATTACAAACAGAGCCTTTTGGATACATGTACTTCTCATTAAGGAAACACATAAATGATAAACAGGGAAAAGAACAAACGGACAATGAAAATAAGTAAGAGAAGGAGTGAAAAATAAGAACTTCACATGGAAAGTATAATCATATTTACAGCTTCATTCACATTTGTTTAAAAGTTCTGATACAATCAGAGATTTGTTGGTATTAAGCAATACAGCTGCTCAATCTGCCTCAGGAAATTAGAGGAATAGATGTCATTAAATTTTCTATGCCATGAAGACTTACTTTTGGAAAGGTAGCTTTGCTTCCACTACACTTCATTTTTGTCATCTGGTTTCTTATCTTACAGTTTAATTCATTCATGCCAGTATTGTTCTTCTTCTTGGATATTTGTTTGGGATAACCCAAATTCAAGTGGTTTTATATAAAAAATATATTATTTTGGGCCCGGCGGCGTGGCCTAGCGGCTAAAGTCCTCGCCTTGAAAGCCCCGGGATCCCATATGGGCGCCGGTTCTAATCCCGGCAGCTCCACTTCCCATCCAGCTCCCTGCTTGTGGCCTGGGAAAGCAGTCGAGGACGGCCCAAAGCTTTGGGACCCTGCACCCACGTGGGAGACCCGGAAGAGGTTCCTGGTCCCGGCATCGGTTTGGCACGTACCGGCCCGTTGCGGCTCACTTGGGGAGTGAAACATTGGATGGAAGATCTTCCTCTCTGTCTCTCCTCCTCTCTGTATATCCGGCTTTTCAGTAATAATAAAATCTTTAAAAATATATATATATTATTTTACTAAAGGCATATTTACAGAGAGCAGAGACACACAGAAACAGGGAAAGAAATCTCTCATCAACTGATTCACTACTCCTGAAATGGCTGCTATGGTCAGAGCTGAGCTGATCTGAAGCCAGGAGTCAAGAGCTTCCTCTAGGTCTCCCATATGGATTCATGGGTTCCAAGGGATGGACCCATCCTCCACAGCTTTCCCAGGCCAGTAGCAGGGAACTTCATCAGAGGGGAAGCAGTTGGCACACGAACCAGTACCCACATGTGGAGACAGTGCTCAATATGGAGAATTAACTTTCCATGCTAGCACACTGGCCCACTTTTTATCTTTTGCTATCAAGGAAAAACTTTGAATTGAGAGATCTTAGGTAGATAATTTCCATTGCACAAGATAATTCAGACAGCAATGGCTGCATCCAAGCAAGTTTCACCTGGAAGCCAGTGTTTGTCTGACAGGTTATTGTATCTCTGAAATCTTACGTCAACTAGAAAAGCAGATATAACACCCAGGAAGTACATCATGTTGCAGATACAGAGATTGTACTAAATACAATGTATTGATGTTAGTGATGTATGTTATTAGGGAGAAATGGGGTAAATTAAATGTTAATGGCAGAAATTAGATGAACATTAACTTTTGCTACTCTCTCCCCAGAGATCATAAAAATCTCGATTAAAAAAAATTAAACATTTCTCCATTTTAAAATTGCAGTCTGAAAGGTAATGCACTAAAATGCTAATGGACGAAACTAAAGAGAACTACACAATGATTAGCAGTTATGAACTCATAACAAGTAGAGTATCTGACAAAAGTGATATTAAGAAGTTGGTTCAGGGCCCCCATGGTGGCACAGTGGCTCAATTATTACCTTGCATGTGCCAGGATCCCATATGAGCACTGCTTCATATTTTGGCTATTCCACGCCCCATCTATCTCCCTGTTTGTGGCCTGGAAAGCAGCAGAGGATGGTCCACAGCTTTCGGACCCTGCAACTACCTGGGAGACGAAGCTCCTGGGTCCTGATTTTGGATCAACTTAGCTCCCGCCATTGCAGCCACTTGGGGAGTGACCAGAGTGGATAGTAGATCTTTCTCTATATCTCCACTCTGTATATCTGCCTTTAGAATAAAAATAAGCAAACCTTATTTTTAAAAAGTCAGTTCAGTTCTACCTGAAGAAATGATACTGTCTTAAGAGTGTTACATGCACCTTTCTCTTCTCTCCCTCTGGTGTCCAGTTTGGGTGAAAGAACAAAACACCTTTTTCCTATCAATAATTTGAATTGATTACACTGTAAATTTTGTTTTTCTACCTGGGAAAACATGTGCAACTAGGAAGACTCCTAACCGAAGAGAAATTGGTAGGAAATCTGGTCCTCATGGGTATTTTCCATATAGGTCATTTGTATAGATGACTATTCCCCCTAGGTTATCACAGCTAGCTTACATTCTTCTTCTATTTGTAGGTAACATTCTTAAAGCAAAGGCTCCTGACCTACTTCTCCCTTTTCCCTTGCCAAGTCCCACATGTCAGGACCTTTTACTTTGAATCTGACACAGTTCACTGCTTACAAACTCAAGATCATTTCATGAACTGTTTCAGACTCGCAAATGTCCATTGTCATTCAGAGCATTGAATTCACATGAAAGAAAAACAAAGTTAATTTTTAAAATTGATTTTTTTTCTTATTAAGGTATAGTTTATCAGATACACAACTGTAAGTAAGCCACCTAAAATTCAAACCAATTTCAGGTTAAATTTATTTAATATCAATCTCAAAAAAAAGTAAGGAATCTTCCTACTTAAGAAGTTCTTCAGTCAGGAACTGCAATTCGATTGCTAGGAGACTTTGAAATATACCAGAAAACAGGCTGGCTGGCAGGTTGGTTTGTGCTGCAAGATATTCTGACAACCTGTCAAAGTTCCACTTTTCTCACATTCTAGCAACTTCTCTTTTCTAAAGAAAGCATGAAATGTCAAAATGACAGGTGCTGGAGCGCAGCAACATCCAGCTTCTGGGCCTATTACCTTAGGAAGGAAAGAGTTGAAAAGTTGTGCAAGTGACATATGCTGAAGAGAGAGATAATTTTCCAGGTAAAGGAGTGGCTTGATGGTGGTTGTGTTAACCCTTTGGAGCTGATCATTTGAGTTACATCCTCTGGGAAGAAATTCTAGGGGTAACAGATGAAAAACATAGCTTTTAAGCAACAACTTTAGTGAGTCATACCATTTTCTTCATTACTGGTGTTTTTCCACAATTAATTTACAAAGTGAAATCAACATGGCAGAAGGAAAATCTGGTAGCGCAGCAATTTTGGTATTTTTCTGCAGAAGGACGAAGTCTATGGCCAAAAACATTAAAACACTAACCAATTACAATTGTGTCCGCATGGTTATCTATTATCTGTGTATTATATAAATATCTATTGGGGAAATTAAATATGTATGAAATGATTAATTCATATTTATTAAGCAATATTTAACCTAAATTAATAAAACTGATTTATGACATTTATATGCAGCTTACAATTTCCATTTTCTTGCTTTCAGTTCAGATCCTGTCTCAAGTGAAAATCATCCACTCCTTTAAAATGCATAAAGAAGTTATAAAGAGAAATTTCTCCCAAAGAGAAAAATAGTTCTAAATTGTGGCAGCATTGATAGTAAACAGGAAACATATTTGAGGACAATGGAAGTAGATAAGTAATTGACGTTTGACTACATTCTCTGACCAAGGGAGGAACAGATCAGGAACCCGATACAACCTGAAGGAGAGTTGAAAAATTCAGAGTAGAGGAAAATATTTGCTTTCTCAAAGAGAAGCATTCACAAAGCTTAGGATGAAACTAGGGCAGGATTCTTCAGTAGACACCAAGAGAGTAGAGTAGAGGCAAAAAAAAATGGAGGATTCTGTGTATCCAGGTTCTGTGGAGACACAGGATTTCATGATACAGTCTACAGATGCAACATTTCCTCTTCTCTGGAGAGAACATCAAGTAACAGTCAGGAGGTCGGATGCTGCAGTTCTACTGCAAGCAATAACTCTGTGACTGTAAGCCTGCTATTCTATTCACGCTGTCCAAAATCTGTTTCTCCATCAATTGGAGGTATTTAAAATATCTGTCTCACAGGTGTAAAATGAATAAAATGAGATGATGTGTAGTTGCAGTAATTCCACGATTATATCTTCACAAAGCCAGTTATACAGACTCTCTTTAATACACCTTCAGAAGAAAGTTTAAAAATCCAGTGCATTAAATTAGAACAATAGGGCCTGGCGTGATGGCATAGTAGTTAAGGTCCTCGCCTTGCACGTGCCGGGATCTCATATGAGCGCCAGTTCTAATCCCGGCAGCCCCATTTCCCATCCTACTCCCTGCTTGTGGCCTTGGAAAGCAGTTGAGGACGGCTTGGGACCCTGTACCCTCCTGGGAGACCTAGAAGAGGCTCCTGGCTTCGAATTGGCTCAGCTCCAGCCGTTGCGGCCCCATGGGGAGTGAATCATTGGACGGAAGATCTTCCTCTCTGTCTCTCCTCTCTGTGTATCGCCTTTCCAATAAAAATAAATAAATCGTTTTAAAAATTAAATTAGAACAATAAATCAGGTAAGAAACCCTCTTAAGCAGAGGGCAATTAGAACTGTATTATTACAAGAGGAAGGGCTTTACTTAGCCACTCTGTTTACTGTGCAACTGGAGAATCTTTATACTGCAGTAGTTAAACATAGTAACAATATAAAGACATAGGTTGCTGGACATGATGTTGCTGATGAAGGTTTATAACAGCAGAGGCTTATAGCTATATTTATCAACTGCCAAGCAGTGTATTATGAGTTCACATTATGCAACCCAAACTATTTAATCTATGTGGGTAAATATAATATTTACCTCTGTTTGACAGAAATAGTCTTCTCTTTTTAAGAGTCACAGAGTGAGAAGTTGCAGATGCCACAGATCCAAGACAGTCTGGGAGTTTTCTTTTCCAAAACACTGTAACACTGTTGTGTATTTATACTTCCTTTTATTTTTTTTCTTTTTAAATTTTATCAATCTACTCATTTATTTTTTGAAAGGCAGAGTAATAGAAAGAAAACAAAAGACACAGGAGAGAATGACACAGAGAAATACCTTTTGTTCTCCGAATTACTCCCTAAATACAGGCAACAGCAGAGCTGGATCAGGCCCAAACCAGGAGCCAGGATCTCCATCTGGGTCTCCCACGTAGGTAGGTGGTAAAAGTCTACGCATTTAGGCCACCACTGATGACTTTCCCAGGTGTATCTGTGATTGTGTGGCTGGTAATGTGGAACAATAGGTAAAGCTGCTCCTTGCAGCTCACGCATCACATATGTGTATCAGTTTGCTTCCTGGCTGCTCCACTTGTGATCCAGCTCCCTGATAATAGCCTGGGACAATGGTGGATGATGTTTGAAGCCTGTGACCCCTTACCACCTGTGAGGTTGACCCAGAACAATCCCCTGACCCCTTGCTTTGTTCCAACTCTGTGGTTCCTGTTGCAGCATCTTGCAACTGAACCAGGAGATGGAAGGTTCCCCTTCCCCGTCCCCGTGACTCCATTTTTTGAAAGAAATAAACCAACCTAATAAAACAAAATGTATGTGTATTCAAAAATTGGAATTATTGCCAAGGTGGAACCCAAATCCAGGCACACCATTCCTGGATGTAGTTATTCCAAGCAGGATGTTAATGACTGCCATAAATACCTACCCCATGGAGGTGCTTCTTCTTTTGTTTAATAACTAAAAGGTCGATTTATCTTTAAAATTAAGACCACCTTTCATTTTTAAATTGGAGAAAAATCAAATCTATACATGTACCCGATCTCATGATGTTGATTTTTCATACTACAGAAAGAATACAATGGATACAAGCATTAGATCTAAAAAGATCTCATTCAAAAGTTAGGTTAGTATTTGAATTACACAGACTGGTGTGGAAATATTTCAGTAGAAGTAGGTGAATACAGCTACCTTGGTTCTCTACATCTCACTGAGCTTCCCTGACCAGCTAAAGCATCCTCCCTGAATCCACAACTTAGGTTGACGATCTTCTTCCTTCATGAATAAGAGTAACAACGTAACTTGAGACCAACCTCTGTGTTTACTAGGTTTTTCTAACATCCAACTTCACTCCAATTTTATCTTCTAGACTTTAATCACATTTCACTAAACAAAACAAAACTCTTTAAAGAAGTGATTGTGATTGCAAAGACTCAGGGACTACCTGTATGATGCATTTCAATGTTTGAGTCTGGGTAATTTATGAAAAAAACAATCTCACATAGCTGAAAGTTTTGGAGCTGGAGAGAACACAATTGGGCAGCTTCACATATTTAGGCCCTGGTGTTAGCCATCCTGTCTGTGCTACACATGACCTTGTGACAACAGTAGTTATAGAAGGAAGATATTACAGGCCAGGACAGGAAGACTGACATTTGGAAAGTGGTTTTCTTGTTGGTATTTTTTTTTTGAAAAATAATACACTCTAATGGAAATAAAAGAAAAAAAATTGTAAGACCAGAAGGAATTCCCTACACTGTCACCCCCTCCCCTTGTTTTTTAAAGTTTTATGGGTTCTCAACACTGCCACAACAAGGACCAACTTGGCAACACACGAACCATTGGTGGACAAAAAAACCACTTTCCCTAATTGCTACAGTGACAGGTGAAGATTTCTCTAATTTCATTGGTCACTATTTATATACCAAAAATTCTGGATCAAATTGGTTAACAGGAGTATCTGACCACATTTTCCTGCTTGGTAGATTGTAATCTAGTCTCAATCTTAATCCACATCATAACATACAAAAAAGAACCAAATGGTTTAGCGTAATAGTGATGAATAGTTAACTTGGCTCACACATTGTTGATTGTATTTCCTGGAGTGGTGTCAAGAAATCTGTTCACCAAAGCATCAATGATTACATCAGAGCTGCTAACAGTGCAGTGGTAATTTTTTTCTTAAGGTTTATTTATTTTTATTAGAAGTGCAGATATACAGAGAGGAGAAGAGACAGAGAGGAAGATCTTCTGTCCAATGATTCACTCTCCAAGTGGCTACATTCGAACCGGCACCCACATGGGATCCTGGTGCATGTAAGGCAAGGACTTTAGCCACTAGGCTACTACATTGGGCCCAGGGACAATGGTCTTTACAACTGATATTTTATATTGCTAACAGTAACATCATTCACTAACATTTAAATTACTTGAATTCTTTGATGTTTGCTTTCCTTAACTGCGCAATCAAATAATGTAATCATTTGGTTGTCATTTGATAGATTTTGAGCAAAATAATTGTTTATGTTTTATTGGATATTCTACATACACTCTGCTGAAACTGAATTATGTTATCTAATTTTCTAATAATTCTCAAGAATGTAATGATTGAGAGGGAAGAGAGAGAGAGAGAGACCTTCCATTCGTTAGTTCACTCCACAAATGCCCACTGTGGCCAGTTTCAGACAAAAAGGTGATGTCTCAATCTGTTTTCCATTAGGATGGCAAGGACTCAACTATTTAGTCTATCTTAGTTGCCTGTCAGAAAGAAAACTCACATTAAGCTGGAATGGAGAGTACAGTCAAAATTTGTACCCATGTACCCTGATCTAGAATCCTGGATCAAAATTAACTACTGGGTCAAAAGCCTGACACTCGATTCCAATGCTCACTTACACAATAGAAAATTCAAGATTTGAACTAATGAAATGTAATTCTAGCATTTACCCTTTTAACTACTAAACTATACTACATTTGCTAGATTCTTCATAAATGTGACTATCATCATCAACATCATTCTGTTATCATCAGCAGCAACATTATAAAACCTAGACCCTTTATCTTCATTTTAGTATTAAAAGTCTCATTCAACTCCTACATTATACTTTCTTGCTAAAATGTTTCAGATAATTGATTGTTACAGTTTCTTTTTAAATAACAAAAATATACAGCTGGTGATCAAAGTACAACATAGCTCCAAATTATAATTGCATCTATTTTAGCTTCATAATCTAAAAATGGAAGCTATACAGTTGCAGGCTTCCTAGCATATGTTTTAGTTTGATTAATCAAATATCAGTAGGTTCATTTTTTGAAGACTGAGCTCATTATATATGAGCATATATCCATAGCTTCAGTTAGAAGGATTATTCACAGTGGCAATATCAAACTCCTTTTCACTAAATATTAGTTATATTAATATTAAGTTGATGCAAGGGTTTCATCCTAGGGCTCCCAGAGCCTCTTCAGAAACCCAGGATATGTTATTTATACTTTCATTTGATTAAAAATAAATTCTTCCTAGAGGGTACACTTCTACTTGAAGATCAATTGCCACAGATTAGTTTCTGCTTTTATTAAGATTTTATGGGTTCATTGAAACTATGTGTGGATACACAAAGAATGACTTGTACAGACTGTAAAATCAGAAGTATGATAGTTTCTTAATTTTTTATGCATTTATTTCAACTTCAAACTAGTAAAAGAGGCTGCTTTGCACTACTGGCAAAATGTAACAGTTCCTGAAACGTTGACGTTGAGAAAATGTCTGAAAGTTTATTAGCTAATTCAAACACAAAATTCAGATAAATTACAGAATAAAATGCTGGGTTAAGGAGCATTAACTCTTTTATCATTGAAACTTCTTAATTTAAGCCTAAAATTTTAACAATTCATTACTACACCCAAATCTTTCAGCACTAATTATCATCATCCTAAGATGCGCAAAATGTCATTTTTATTAATTATTATAAAGCATCAATAATAAACCCATCATCCCAGAAAATTCACAGAATTAACAACAAAAAAAAAGATCACAATGAAACCCTTATCTGTAGATCCCGTGTCATGCCAAATCAGTCAGTTGACAAAGAATAATTCAGCCAAGAAATTCATTGTTTTGATGGACACAATGCCAATTAACTAATTTGACACAATGCAATGAACAAGTTTGACTTATTTTAAAATGAATTGACTGTCATTGCTTCTTATTTCCGTGTCATGTAGATATAGCAGCAGATAATAGTGACAATATTGAACTAAGAGGTTAAGTGATTTAATTTTGAAGACATCACTGTTACACAGGCCACATTTAATAAATCAATATGTTTAAGATGCTTGAAGATCTATGGATCAAAGATTACTTTGCTTGTGGAGTGCCCGGTAGTCGTTATGCACTGCAAAGCCACACGGAACTAAAAGCTTGTCTTTTGTGCTTGTCAATAATGCTGTGCTTCTGCAGGTAGCCCCAGACCTTCCACTCTGCCCAACCTCAGCTGATTTTCTTAAACAACAATCTTCTCTGTTGCAATAGATCAAACCCTATACATCCTGCCCTGTTTTAATTATAGGTGCTTGACAAGTTGAGTTTAAAAATGTTAATACAATAGTTATAACAAGCAGAACACAAGTCATTCATTATTTGAGCCTAAGACAATATCGTGTTTTAGATTTTTTTTTTTTCAGCAAGCAAGCTCAGTCACTTCTGAGGATGAAGAAACAAACAAGTTCAGAAGCGGCTGTGGTACAGTACAATTCAAAATAAAATGAATAAATCTTTAAAAAAAAAAAAAAGTCGAGGCCGTCTTCCTGTCCCTGTGGGCAATTGTTTGGCACTTCTCATTAATTGTGACTTGCAGGAGATTACGTAGTATAAACCTCCATGGCTGATATGGATCTATGCAAGAACGGTGGGAGGTAATCTAGCTTACAAGAGAAGGGATACTATACTAAGATGGTAATAATAACAAAAACTGCATTTCTCTGAAAAGAAAATTTTTTTACTATCTCCTTCCACTATGTCACTCAATACATTTCAATCATCATTTCTGCAATATATTCTACTGAAGAAACAAAGGAACCTCTAAACTTGGATAAAATAAAAGAAATAACTGAAATAATCACCAAGATTATCAAATGATAGAATATATGCCAAGAATAGGTTATAAAAAATTATCTGTGCAAATTTGGATGAAAAGATCTAGGGACTTGACCAACATTACAATCTCATCTGGGGCAAATGTGGGTCTAGGCTTGGTTTCCCTCTTCAACATTATTTCCTGTGTCACTTTGCAGCATGCTCAAGATGTACTTTAAAATACAAAGTATTTAATATTCAGGCAGAATTTTGATTTTCTGCTCAAATTGCAGCTGTGCTGTTTCAATCTGGAATAAATCAGAAGTAATTCTGTCCAAAGCATTCCCCTTCCACATCCTGAACAACTCCAAGCAATCATGTCTTCCCATTCTGGGGTTAAGTTTAATCTCAGTTAATCATCACTTCCTCACTCCAATGATCTGCTATAAGCCCCAAAAAGCAAGAAGGACCATCTTTTTCGTTTCTTGTTGTTTCTCTATTACAAAGAAAGAGACTGCTGGGTAAAATCAAGTGAATGGAATTAAAACACTACAAAACCCCAACTCCCAGGCTAGCATGTTTCTGTTTGAATGTATTCAAAAGATGATACTCGGCAAAATAATGTAATACCCTACCTCCTTCTCAACACAAGCCGTGGTTCTTCTCTTTCTCTGAATAGATAAAGAGTATTTTTATTCCTCCGAGGGGAAATGGCCCTTCTCTGGTGGACACCAATACTGTTGGAAAGAGCACCCTGAAGGCATGAACAATTTTATTGAAAAGATGCCATTTAATCATATTATTTTTAAGTGCAATTATGAAAGGATACATCTGGGAGACACTGCCATCTTAGCATGACTATCAGTAATAAGGTGAAATTTTCATTCAAAGAGTAGAATGACAGTGTAAAGAAGGGATAAATACAGTAGTTTTACATAAGCAAAGCAATATCACAACATCTACATTACAGATCAAGTCTGAGATATTGGGTATACCCCTCTTCTAATGATTCATTTGTTGAAGCTCTGAACCAGCATCCCTTCTAACCTTATGCTGTATTAATACCCTCTGTCCAAACAGCATCAGACAAAAATCCACCTGTCAACACTTCTGGAAAACAATGAGAGCACAGTGGTACATTTTATCCCACACAACGAAAGAGTCTTATGTTTGTGAAGCACAGAACACAACTTTTTCATCCTCTACCTCCAATGAATTCATAAAGGCCTAGGAACACCCAATATACTACAAATGATCCCATTTTGCCAGTGCTATGAGGCTCCCAGTAAGGCAAGTGACTAGATCTAGATCACAAGACAAAGCAGAAGAACAGAAAACTGGAACATAAATTCTGACTCAATATTCTCTCTTTCCTCGCCCAGTATATATTTTCTCAATTACATGCAAGTCTATTTGCCAGAAAATACAAGAAGTCACTGGATCAGCATGATGTATTTCTATGAATTGTACAGTTTTTTGCCAAGTTTTTGAAAAGAAACATAATTTTGTGTGAAAATAAATACAGGTATTATAGAGAAAGGCAAGGCTGGTGAATAGAAATACATAAAACGTAAGTGCTCAGCAAAATTTCTCTCCTCGTGTGCGCATGAGGATCCCTGGTTAGAAGTACATTTCCTGGCACGAGGCTCATGTCGTTGTGAACTTGTGAGCTCCTCCAATGTTCTCATTTTTCACAGGCACAGAGGGAAGTCCCAAGTGGCCTCCCTCCATCATCAGTCTGTCCTCTGCTATGATGCAGTCAAAGGGCCACACTCACAAAACAAAAGGCTGCTGATGATATATGGCACATATAATGTGCATATATAGCCATATAATGAACTGGTGAACTAAGTCACACAGAAATTAATGTAGAATGTATCAATTGCCTGGACTTGGGGAGGCAGCAAATGGCAGTTCTAACATTGGGTCCCTGACACCTTCATAGGAGATGTAAAATGGGTTACCTTCTACTGGCTTCTGCATGACTGAGCCCAAGGGATGTTGCCGGTATCTGGAGAATGAGTCATTGGATGGAAAATGGTCCTTTCCATTTCTGTCTTTCAATTTCTCTCTCTCTCTCTCTCTCTCTCTCCTTCTCTCTGTGTGTGTTTGTGTGTGTGCGTGCATCTGCACCTCTTTCTGATTTTCAAACACATAAAATCAGTTAAAATGCAAATAGATTGGTGAAAATGGATTAAATTATACTAAATAGCTAATTTCTATTATAGAACTTCTCAGAGAGTTAGTGCATTACATGTGTAATGGATCCCCTGTAAAGTATACTATGAATTATTTCAATCTATTTCATGAAAGAAAAAAAATATTCTGACATTTAATTAAATGGTAAGAAAGACTTGATTCAAGACTAATGTCGTAGGGCTTTGCAAAGAAGGGGTGGAGACTAGATTCAACTCCAAATACAATATAAAGACACTTCAGAGCTTTTAGTCCAAGAGCAGAGAGATGAGACCAGTGGATAGAAATGTGCTAAGAGGACACATCAAGGGTGGAAGGATCCGGCCTGCCTCCTGGCTACAATGCAGGCCAAAGACACAGGAGGCACCTGTTGAGAAGGCAGCTCAGGGAAGCCTGGCCACAAAGTCTGACCAACGAAAGATTTTTTTTCCTTTCTTGCTTACTTTTAAGGATTTATTTTATTTATTTGAAAGGGTTACACAGAGAGAGGCAGGGAGAGACAGAGAAAGATCTTCCACGTACTTTTTTCACTCCTCAAATAATTGCTGCACCCAGGACTGAGACAAGTTGAAGCCAGGAATTCTCCTGGATCTGCCCCAGGCATGCAGGACTCCAGGGCCTGCACCTGCTGCTCTCATAGGTGCACCAGTGCAGAGCTGGTTTAGAACTGGAGCAGCTGAGACCCCTACTGTCTCCCACATGGGACACCAGGCCCAGAGGAAACCTTTTCACCCTCCATAGTATACTGCTGCTACCAGGAGAGTGTCCTTCAGCCTAAGTGTTGCAGAACCCAATAAGTGGGTTATGTCACTGGGTTATTCACATTCTCCACTACTCCTCCCACCTCTGAAAGGCAGCATCCTTATCACACTGACACGCCCTGGACACTGCTTTGTACTAATTATAATTGTCGAGCATGGAATAGGGAAAATCACTCAGCAAGAAAATATACAGGTACAGAAAAGTAAGAATGGATCAAGCTCTCCTTCAGTCAATCTGAGATTCCTTTAGAAAAGTCTCTATTTTCACTTATTCCCAGAATGACTGTGCAAATCACTTAACCTTTGGTCTTCAGTCCCTTATTGGTGTAATAAAAAGGTTTCACCGAATGAACTTGAATGGCCTTTCCTTCACGAAACATACCTATTAGGTGTTCCGTCCTTCTGTGTATTTAATTAATGTTTTACAACAAGACACCAGTTTTCACCGCCATGGGCTGGGAAAGAAACAGATTTAGACCAGCGGAAGGCCAGTGTCAATTTCTAATCTCTTCTGATAAAAGTATTATTCTTAGGGCTGCAAAGAAGCCATTTGTTCCAGGAAAAAAATCAACGGGAAACTGAAAATGTTCACATTTCCCAATGAAAGACAACTTGTACCAGATCTCCAGTACAGTGGTGTGACCACATTCCTCCCAGAAAATGATATCACCATGCAAAATCTTACATTACTAAAGATGTCAACATTTGATAAAATAATTGGGGCTGCTGCGTAGGCACACTGAAGCACAAAAATCGGTGATTGAAGTTTCTCCTATAAGATTACCTTCTTGCTTTTAAATTTAAAAAATTCTTGCATTTAGAGCCAGAATTTCTTCCTGGTTCCCTCTCCCAATTTTTTATTTTTTTAGAAAATTTGGACAGCTACTCCCACTGGACAGCTTGAGCTGGTTTAGGGGCAGACCAGACTAAGCAGGGCTAGAACACCTGTAGGCCTCATGTGGACTAGATCAGGGAAAAAGCCAGACTAAGCTGATTGTTCCCCCTGGTGCAAGCAAAAATTAGAATGGATGAGAGTTGGTTGGGCTTAGCTGCAGCATCAGCTGGCAGAACCTGGCACTGGGGGCTAATTTTGTCAAGTTAAACTGCAGAACCACCTGGAGAGTGCATAATCCGGGAGGGGGAGTGACCGAGAAGGGAAATAGTAGGCTCCTCCCTCTTGGGTTGCCACTCCTACGGGAGGGCACGAAAACCAGAATAGAGGCTGGGGTAGCTAGACAGAAAGGCACCTGCCAGCATGTGTGTGGGCTGAATAGTCGGGCTGGTTGGATTGAACTAGGCTTTAATACCCATTGACATGTATGAGAGCTGAATGGGATGTGGGACAGACTGGACTAGCCTGCGGCACATACTGGCAAGCACAGGAACCATGGTAGGAGGCGGGCCTGGTGGGGGTTATTGTGGGTTGCTCCGACTAGGCTGCAGCTCCCACTGGTTTATATGAGGACCAAGTGTGGCTGGGCAGAATCAGGCTAGACTGTAACACCCATTGTTTACAGTTGAAGACAGTGCTGGAAACAGAACCGACCCAGCAATTGCAACCACCAGCTGATTGGGGCGATGGACTGTACCAGGCCCTGTACTTACAAGTACACACAAGAATTAGGTCTGGGAACCCCTCAGACAAAGTTTCTTTGGGGATCTCCCCAATCAAACTGCTGGACTCAGAACCCTAACCACGAAAAGTCAAAAGACAGAACAAGTCAGTCAACTACCACAACCATATGTTGGCACTGAGAAACTGGGCACACTGAGACTCTAAGATGTACTATGTCAATCAGTGGATTCTTCAGCGACCTCATCGTGCTTGGAATGGTGAGATTGGCAGCAATCCATAACCACTTGAGCAAGACCCTCGGAGCATCCCCCACATTGGAGACCTGGGATGGGTGGGAGATCGGGTGGGGCTTCTCCCTTTATCTCCCCCTTTACCCCAGATATAGGAAAAAAATGTGTGGAAATGATAGTCTTACCCACTTTCGTGTAGCCCTTGAACCTTTTTGCCCTAATTAACTAGGCAAAGATTGTCAAAAATAAAGAAAAAAATAAAATTAAATAAAATCATTCACATTTTTATTTCACACCTGTGCAAACATACAATGATGGATAGAACTAGAGATTTTTAACTCCAAACCAACATTTGAAAAGCAGACATTTAAATGCATGCCATCCTCTTTTTTTTTGTAACAAATGTTACCACTTCATTACCATTTTATAGTAAAATCTGGAGCTGCAATTAGAAATGACCTTCAAAGTCATCTGCTTTAACTCTTTCATATAACAGAGATAAATGTGAATTTCAGAATAAAAAAGAGAGTCCACAGCCACTGAATGCCAGAAAGAGGTACAGACCGCAGCCATCCTGATCCTGAGTGCATAGTTCTTTCTTAGCACAAACCGAATACACAGGTGATCCTTAGAAGGCCTAACACAAGGCCCACTTGTGGAATCAGTGTGCGTTTGTCCCATGGAATTTGTTATCTCCAATTGTGTTCCTGTTATGGGATTTGTTGTTCTGTTTTCTGACTCTGCACTTGATTTGCAATTCTGGACCACAGCAATATGCTTCCCCAGAGTTCTGAGCAGTGGTCAGTGAATTTAATCTGTCTCACACTGTGATCTGTGAGCTAAATTGTTACAGCTCCACCTAGTGGTCAAATGCACACAGAGGGAACTTGCAGAAAAGCTGCGGGCTGAGATGAAATCTATAGGCCAGAGGGCAGGACACTTCACAGGGAGGTTAAAGCTGCACAAAGTTGTGCTGACAACTGGCTGTAAACTGAAGACTGTTATGGAGAAATCAAAGTATAATTATTAGAGAGGGGAAAAACCATCAGCTTTCTCATTACTTCAAGGACCTCTAGAGATTTTTATAGCTTCTTGAGGACGCTGTTAGGTATGAAGTGAGACAAGTCAGAGGATAGAATTAATAGAACTTAAAAGCAAGAGCAAATTCTTGAAATTCTCAAAAAAAAAAAGTGCTCACAGGCAAATACACTCAGCCTATGGTATCTGACTACTCCTGTCCCCTACCAATATTCCTTACGACCTATTTTGAAATGCAAATTCTGATGCTGGGCTCTAAGCCTTGACTGTAGTTAGTTCAGCAATGCCACCTGCACCTCCAATGGTGGTCCAGGTGCTTCAAGCCCAGTGCTTCAGAGGAGTCCTTGTTGATATTCACTCTCTGCCTCTCGCTTTGTTTCTTAAGAGTCATGACCAGAAGTCAAAGGATTGAATTAATTCTGTAGGATCCTTGAAAGCAGAAGCAACATTGCCTCTGAGAAATACGACCTTAGAACATAAGTGCTCTGTGTATACATATGTGGGGGATAGGGGAGGTTATGCAAGCAAAAATAAAATAATAATATAGTCCCTCCAGATAACTACTATCACCCACCCCTGCCACTTCTCTCTCCACAGTGTCTTGCAGCGTGGCTTCCGCTTGCCACAAGCCAAGCAGCTTTCACTGCATTAATTTCCTCTCTCTGCACACATCTCTGAGACATATTGCTCCACAGTAAGTACAGCCACTTTCTGAGAACTGACAAAACAACTGCTGCTGATTTCCGTTTATTCAGATCAGTTTATTTTTTTTCTTTTTATCAGCATCCATATAGTGTGTTCAGAAAGCTTTTGCATTGATAGCAATTCTAAGAATGCCTTTGACATTAATGGTTTCTATATTTGAGACGCAGCCACTTGTGAAGAATGTGTATAAGGCTCTGAGGCTGAGTTGGTATAAACACTGCAGAATCCCAGGTAGATGACACCTGGAGTGCAGCACACATCCAGTAAATACTTGTTGAGTGGAATTAGGAAAAAAAACGTGCGTTGTCTAACACGTATGATTTTCTTGATTCCCAAGACAGCTGGTTGAACAACTGAAGCGAGAACCCTACAGGACCAAGACCTGCAGCTTGAGGCTGGAGACCCTACGAGTATGTCATTAGGAGCCGACATCAAACCAGTTCTGACCTTTTCTTGCTACATGATCATAAATAAGTTCTCTAAACATCTGCGATTCAACTTCTCAGGAAACAAATTGGGAAGAATAAAAACAACATACAACCCAGGTGTTCTCATAACCATATGCTTATATTCCGTTCTTTGACACAGTCTTAGGCGCAATACAGTCATTACTGATAAAGGCTATAAATATGGGGATATGATACAAAGAAACAAGTTTGGGAGGATCAAGAACATTTCTATGAGACATTTCACGTATAAAGTCTAGAAAAAATGAGAAGTTCATTGACAGGATTCTGAGTTACTCAGCTCACAGTAAAATACTCAGAACAACTTCCTTTTTAAAGCTAATCTTTGCAAATAACCTGAGTGTAACAGAATATTTGTATTGCAGAAAAACAGAAGCCAAAATGCCTAGTCTTTATATTATACTTATGGATACCATAACATTCTTGAAGAAAGGAGAAAAATTTCACAACAAATGAGCAAAATGTCCATATCAGAGAGAAAATTAAGAAATGTACTAATACCTGATATTGACCAGAAAGATGCAATGAGTTCCAGATAATAGCAAAGGATATCAATGATAGGAAATTTTGGAAGAAATGGAGTCAGGCAGGAGTGTCAAGAATATTCCATGGGATGTCAGTTTTGCATCCAGAAATTACACAGATTGATAGAGGAAAGAGCAAAAGGTATTTGGGAATACTAGAAGCATATGTACCATCTGAATTTTGGAAGTAGATTGCTATAAGACATCACCAATCCAAATTAATCTGACCTCATAACCCCAAATTCAATTTCTGCTACTGTAATTCAAATGTTTTTGATATTTTATTGCATAACAATAAAACATCTATAACACGTTATAACATTTATAACTTGATTTGTTCAGTGTGATATGCAAAATTAAAACCCCTCCCTAAATTCCCACATTGTAATCTTCAGAACCCATGAATTAGTTATAGAGTAAGCAGAGATAAAGAACGCAAACAAAACTGTCTTAAAATCAGCAGGCCTTAACACTAGGTCACCCTGGAGTATCTGGTGAGCTTAGCATAAGCAAAGAGACAGAAAAAAAAAATGTGTGGAGTGATATGGTTTGGGACACCAACTACTGCTAAGTGGCAAAACAGAACTGGTAATGGGCTAAGGATTGGGTTAGACTTTTGAAGGTAGAGGAAAAGAAACCACATTCTTCCTAGAGCATCCACAGATACAGCCCTGACAACATGTTGATTTTAGTTTAGTAACATTTTCCTCATATTTCTAGCTTCTAGAATGAAAGATAACAAGTATGTATTATTTTAAACCACTATGTTTGTGGTAATTTGCTGTAACAGCAATTGGAAAATAATCCAATCAAGTTTTCTAAACCTAGGAGCAGGATGGGTGTAGGAAATCTACATATGTAAGTGAGATTCTACCAAAAGACCTGGAAGATATTCAAAACAACAGGAGTAGAATTAGAGCAGAGATAATCTGCTTTGAATTCTAGGAATTGGCGAGGATCTGCATTCCTGGAAACAACCTTAAAATGCTCCAGGATAGGCTTTCCAGGGAATAAGTTAGCAGACCTCCCCACTGTGTCTTCATGGCGAGCCTTGTGCTAAGGGATCATGGGAAATACTAGCGGTAAACTACAGGGAAGTCAGTTGCAGAAGCAGCATGAGGGACTCTGGCAGTCTACAGGAGAAGGATGCAGTAACGCAGTACATAAATCCTGAAAACTCTGCAGGAGTTGATACTAGCCAGACACAGAAATGAAGGAATACAGCCAGAAGATAGGTTTTTGTCTCTATAAAAGAATGTTTTCAATCCCTGTTTGGAGAGAGTTGACTTTTTAATTGGTTGGTCAACTTATTTCTCTCACTAAGCATGAATGCATCCATAATGCCAATGCTTCTGGGCATTACTTCTAACAGGTACCCTAACCTGGTCAAAAAGTCCTCACCCCCAGCCATCTCCAATACCACCACACTGGGACTACGCTTTATAATATGGACATGGGGAAAAGCAGACAAAAAAATCTGAGCACAGTAATTTTTTCTATCCTAATTAGCATGATGATTTCCAAAGTGGACCATCAAATGATATTGGAGCAGAGGTCCCCAGATGTTCCTCATATCTACCAAATGTGCAATAAATCCTTTTCAATGCAGATTTGGAACAGAAGATGGAAAAAAACCCAGTATACATAAAGTTACTGATGGACTTACTTAAGTATTTAACTGACTAAACATTTAAAAATTGTTGTATTCACATATGTGACGGGATAACAGCCATTAGAAAAGATAGCAACTGGAAACTACACTTGTAACACCAAGTTTCTTATATGCTGAGTGTGTGTGTGTGTTTTGTGTGTGTGCATGAACACATATACACATGCATGGATTCCATGGCTTTTCATCAGAAAATTTAAACAAAAAGCTAAAAATTTTAACATAAAACAATGCACAATCCTTAGCACAGCATCTTCTTTTTTTTCTAATACAACCCCTTTAAGAAAACACTACAAATAAGAAAATAAAACAATAGCTTTAAGGTCTTTGTTGCCCTAAAGTAGCTACTCTTGAGCACCGGATGAAGGTGCAGAGTTATAAGCAATCAAAATCCTTTTGTGTAATGTTTTTCTTTCTGTGTATGGTAGGCCTTCACTTTCCCTTTTTCTGAACGGCGTGTCTACTTTCTAGTCTAGATTGTAATTGGCTTGAGGGCAGAGGCTGCACTTTCCCTTTGTTGAGCCCGAGTATTTTGAAAGAGCCTGCACTACTGTGAACCCTTAATACAATGTGTTGATGATGGTGATGTTTCTGAACATGTCTAAGAAAACAGCAGACAACTGTGGCCTGCTGTGGCCTTCACTGGCTAAATCTACAGTAACTCTGCTACCTCGCATCAACAATAACACGTCCAGAAAGCACACACAGAAAAAAAAAGTGAGCCAGGAGAGCAATTCGTTTTTCCAGTGCCCTTAAGTGACTCGTTCAGTGCCTTAGGAATCTGCTTAAGGTTCTATTTTGAGCATGGGAACTATGTAGTTTCTCCACTCCATAAGCACAAGATCGGATTGCACTCCCTCCTCCTCCATTTTCACATTCTTAATGCTTAAACTGTGCCCTTGCGACTTTTCTGTTAGTTAAGAGATGTACAACACAGGGGCAAAAATCAATCTTAATTAAGGAGAACTCTGGAATTATGATCGAAGGAAGGTACATTAGCCCAGTGCTTCCAGACCCCCATACGCTGTTGTTATTGATGTTTGGACAGATGGGGAAAGTGAAACAGGAGTCAATACTTCGATCTACTGTGTTCTCTAAGGATCTGAATTTTTAACACATCCATAATGAGTGCTGGTGGTGTTTAATAAATACACAGCAGCACCTATGAGTGGCTTTGCATGTAAAAGACACTCGCAAAGTACCATGAGCCTCTGGGTGGTAGAGGTGGGCTCAACCTGGCAGAACTGAACAGTGAAGGGTGCTTTTTTTCCTAATGACTTTTATGTCTGGAGAGACTTTTTCCAGGGTGATTAGAGGTATCACATGTCCATACATTGTTCTCTCCAGGAAAAAAATATATAATCTGTGGAATTTTTCATTTTGAAATGATAGTAATCCAATTACTTCTACCTTAATGTAGACAGATACTGCCACATCTAACACTCCCTTCTCTTAGTAAAACATTCCCAGTTCCATAACGTCACAACAGTAACATTTTCACCCCAAAGTCCCAGATTCCTGACTTCTCTTTATTGGTATATGAAGAGCATATGACCAAAGAAATGCTATCAAACTCTCTTGAGCAAAATTATTAGTAGTGTTTGAGAAGGATAATCATCGTTTGTTACATGAATGAGTAGAAAACATGTTCAACTCTGGGATGACCATGGCCTTCATAGTTTGGTACCTATCCCTTCTCCTTTAGCTTGAGATGAAACAAACCAATCCGAAAATGAATGAAGTGAATATAGCCAAATTGAAAAAGAAATTGATGAGTTTCCAACTATGAAAGTCTAAGAAAATCAACTATGTTACTACCAACTGTCCAGTAGAGTTCTGGCTCCGATATTTGAAAGTGAAAAACATCTTTGAGATTCTTTTCATAATATTTTTTCTGATGCTAGCTTGAATAAGTAATTATTGAACAGAAATACTCTCAATTCTAGTGGTTGTCAAAAATGTGCCAAAAGGTTAATGATATTCTAAGCAGTGTGTCATTTTGTGGCAGGGAAAGAGACACGACATACTTCATACCTCAAGAACCAACATAAGACTTGGAAGTAGTTCAGAAAACAGAGAGATGGATGCTTGATGCGAGAGATTAGAAGAAGAAGCTGGTATCTCAGGTAGGATGTGAATGGTTCAGGCAAGTTTTCTAACAGATCAAGAACGGTGACAGCATTTTTTGTAGAAGAGGCAGAAGACAAAAACAAAAGGTCTTAAGAAGACAATATTTGCAAAGCTTACAGGCTTTTTTGGTTATCTTGGCATAGAAAATTTTATAACATTGATAAAAAGACAAAAAGAAAAATAATTGGAATATCATATTTCAATTGATAATATATGAACCATGGGCAGAAGTATATTTGCTGCTAAGGAAATTGCCTCAGATGTGATGAAAACATTTCAAATAACACCTTCAGGCTCTCAACAGAGGCTCAGAAGATTCTAAACACTCAGAGCCTTCGTTTGGGCCTTCTGCAGGTGGTCAAAACACCCATGGCTTGCACAATCCGGCCCTGCTTCTAGTACATGTGAACTTGGCAAGACTATGTCTTATCCTCTTGGCTTTTGGTCAGCCTATCAATGCCCATTTATCTTTAATGCCCATTTATCTTTCTACTAAATCTCAATAGGTCTCTGGAAAAAGGAGACATTTTATAGGTAGGGAGTAACTCAGTTTGGCTTAGAGAGATTGAATCCATCTGTCCATGAAAACTACATTCCCAGTATTTTCACAGAGTGTTGAGTATTTTAAAAAGTTTGGGACTTTTTTTTTCAAATGGAATTCAAAGAGTTGTACATTACAAACATACAAAGCCAACAACTTGCATTAGCTATCCATTTGTTAATTAAAATTTGTCCTATAACTAATGATAACAACTATGGTAAAAATATCTAACTTGCTACTGAGCCCTTACTAAGTATCAGGCAATGTGTTGGATGGTTTATGTAACTTTCTCACTCAATTTTTTCAAGAATGATTTAAGGCACATTAAGGTATATCCAACTATTGAACCTTTTTTAGAGTTGAGAAATACAAGGATTAGAGATGTTAAGATGCTTCACTGAATATATAACCTGTAAGCATTAGGTACAACACACAATCTTTAATTTTACAATAAGTATGTATTAACATATTAATTTCTATTTTATTGTTGGAAAGAACTATACTCCAAGTAGTTTTAATAGCTACTGTTCACTAAAACCTCTCGGTGTTTTATTTCTATCAGCTCATTTAATCATTATAAATACAATATAGAGCTAATGCTATTATTGTCTCAACATAAAATTACAAAAACTAGAGACTCTGTATTAAGGATAATAAGTAATTGCAAGTAAAACAAAGACCACCCTGGTACTGTTAATTTCTTAATGCCCAGACCATATGATGTAGATCACAAAGCACAGGCAGAAATAAGCTTGCAAATGGAATTAAGGTAGCCTATCAGATGGTCTTCAAATAGCTTTGGTATTCTGGGTTTGTCAGGAGGATCGAGTATAATCAGTCCTTAATTGGGAACCCAAAGAGAGAACTAGAGATGCGCTAGCTTGAGAAGGGCTTCATCGTAAATATCTGGATTTAAAGACGAAAGGAAAAGGCTGAGACAAGCAAAGTGTCTGCTTTCTAGAGGCCAGAGGAAGCAAGACAATGAATTCTTTCCTGGGGCTTCTAGAGGAGACACTCTTCCCAGAACACAATCATATTCACCAAGACCTGTATCAGACTCCTGGTCTATACTGCTATCACACAGTAAATGCACATTTTTAACTGACAAATTTTTCACAGTTTTTCACAGCTTCCATAGAAAAGCAACACAGACTTCAAAGCCATTTTATCATTTAATACTCACGTGAGTTGTGCAATGCACATATTATTATTTATATTTTACGAATAGGAGAAAAGATACCTTCATGCCTTCACTAACTTTTTCCATGAGCTTTTCCAGGTAAACAAGACCCCTTTTTCTTTAATTCTGAAACATTTTCTGGGCACACATATTTTGGGTGACTCAGTAATTCTATCAAGTTTCTAGGAGACCTTTTGATAGATTCATAATTGGCTATTTCAAAGCAATAAATAATTCTCTAAAATTCTGTAACTTTACTTTGAACATTTTCTTACATCAAACAGTAAAACTGTTGCCATTCCTTGGAGATATGCTAAGAATAGGGGGGATTTAAAGATAAATACCTATTATGTTACATTTTATCCTTTCCCTAAATCTCAAAATTTCAGAAAAAATACAGCATACTCCAGTGCTGCTTAGAAGAAGTAAGGGATTAGAGGAAATTCCTCCACAAGCCTACTCTTACAAATTGTGTTCTCATGGCCGAATCAGTTTTCAGCTCATTGGTAAGTACCAGACATTTCCCACTCATGACTTACCTGAACAGATGTGGCATTTTAGTACAAGCATTTTTATTTTCTACTCTAGAGGATGATTTTGAACAGTAATAGAAAATAAAATAATGATATTTATTGTTCATTACCCAAATTTGTATTAAAAGCTATTAAGGTTTCTTTAGAATACATTCCTTTCCCAAATAAGAGCCCAGCCTTGTGGGTCACAAAAAGTGCTATAAAAATAAAAAAAAAATAAATAAACCAAAATGATGACAAACAGACTACATCAATAGAATGATTAGGATGTATCAGTGTGAAGATACGATTTTTGCATCTAATTGGAAAAAAAGGGAGAGACTTACATAGAGCAAAGTCTAGGTGAGGAGTGTTCTTACCAGAGAATAATGGTGGTGCAGCAAACCGATCCAGAACAATGGCTATTTTGTTTGTAGACAGCAAGGGATACTAGTTTACCTAAAATGGAACACACAACAGGAGACTTGAACAAGAGGGTATCACACAGATGACAAACCATTATTATCATGGCAGCCTTTGAAGACTGTGGCAAGGACTTTTTGCTTTTATTCTAAGGGAAAGAGAGAGCCATCAGGGGGACTTGGGGCAGAAAAATGCTAATATGTACCTATAGTTTGCAAAGAGCTACTATGGACTCAAGTATGGAGGGTGGAAGTGGGAAGACCAGTGCAGAGATTGTCAATAATTCCTATGCTGAGTCATAGTGACTCTTGCAAAGATAGTAACAGCAGAGAGTAGGACATGTTCGAATCAGACTCATTTTAGAATTGGAACCAAAAGAATTTCTCAGTGAATGAGGTGTGCATTTTAAGAAAATTATAAGAGTAAAAAATACCATAGTTTTGATTTTCTTAATAAAAAGAAATGTGCTTGATATTATGTGAAGTGGTAAAGAAGGGAGGGCTAATTCATGAGCAGACCAATCAGTTTTTGTGTTTGACATATATTTTTGAATTCAAAGGTCACATGTTTTGTAAGGAAAAAAAAGGGGGTAAGCAAGTACTTTAAAAAACTCTGAGAAATTTTATATTATAAGATTAAATTGCTGTGTTACAAATTTGCCTTAAAATACACACTTAGCTTTTTTCACAAACTCATTTTTAAGGAATTTTCTGAAGATCTCAGAAATGCCTAGGTTTTTCCATGAAACTTTTTAGTACCCTTTTATGTGTGTTTGGAAACTTGGTTATGTGTGTTTAGACCAACTTGTAGAAGTTGGTCTAAGCAATAGACACAAACCTGGCAGGTCTGAGAGAAGAAAGAGAAGTAGCAAAGCCAAGTGAAGGGCCAATGAGAAAGGCATAAAGAGAAACAAAATGCAGCATCTTAAAATCCAAATTAGGAAAGTATGTCCAGAAAGAGGAAATAGAGGATATGCTTATAATAATCCATTAATAAACTAACGATACTACTGATGAATCAAACAAAAGATTATTGATATATCACGTAAAACAGGAATGAGAATCAATCAACAGGGTCTTTCTAAATGGTGCCACGATGTTTTGAATTTCGCTTTCACTCTTGCAAATAATAAAAATTAACAGAGGGGGGAAAAAGTAAGCTACTTGGATAAGCATCCTTAGCATTATTTTTATACAATCCACCAAACCCAACGCAACCACTACCACTGACACCTGTAAATAGGAGTAAAACAAAAAATGTTGAAAGCCTTCTCTCTGTCCACTATCATAAGCCTGTGGTTGAAATCAGCAGAAGGCTAAAAAGCTGGAAAAACTCGGGAAGATGGCAGAAGAGATTGAAAGTCTGGAGAAGTACAGGTGAAATCACTGTCAGAAATAGGAAGGAAAATAAGAAGCAAAAATGTGATTATCATCACCTCAACTGTGAGAAATTGGTGTTACATCTTGGAGAATGAAACATCAGTCTCAAGTACCAACCCCAGATGTGGGGGAAAATTAGAGACCCTTTAAGACAAGCAGGGAGAAGACAGAAATACAGGCAAAGGGAAAAAAACAGATTTGGAAGAAAGAAAATTAACATATGATAAATTTCATCCCAGCTTTCATCAGCACACATTTATAGAAACACATACACACCAAACACAGGCCAACAGTTTAAGAAGATACTCTTTTTGGACAACAGCTTAAGAAGATATTCTTTTTGTTGCTGAAACTACCGGTGGAGTCTTAGCTTGTTAAGTCACAACACTGGCCCTGCCACAACTTTTTTTTTACAAGGGTCTTAATCCTGTTTCTGAGGAAGGAGCCTTCATAAGCTAACTAGCTATTTTAGGCCCACTTCCTTTCAATACACTGACAAAACATGAAATTAGCAGAACATTTGATTTCAACATGAATTTTGCAGTGGACAAAACATTCAAACTCTGATACTACTTTTAAGGTAATAATAAACAAATGAGGAAGACAATTTTTTGAGATCCTAAAAGCAAGCAAAGTAGCACATTTTGAAAAGAAACAATGCACATAAACGTGGAGAATTTTTGAACTGAAATCATCAGAACAAGCATCGAGTTTCACTTTGATGAATGAAAACATTTAACAAGTAGTGTTTGAGAGGCTACCATGCGCAAGGTACTTTTGGCTGTTCAGAAGGCATCAGAAGAAAGCAACAAACAAACAAACAAAAATGTGAAACTCCTTCTATCAGACTCTACTTTCTTTCAGGGAACAGAATACAAAGAAAATCGAGTACACGTAAAAGAAGACATTCTTAACAAAAGACAAATAATGGCTAAAACAGGCTAACGAAACCATTGAACATGAGATACTAAAGAGGCCAGTCCTTGAGATGCAGAAGACATCAAATAGATTTAAGGCAAGTAATTATAAAGAAAGCTAAGAGGAAGTAAGAATAAAAGAATTGCTGAGAAAGAAATGCTCAAATATCAATTTCAAAAGTAAATAAAATCAGATCTAGGGAAGAGTTACAGATGTGCATTTAGGCAGCCATGATTATTAGACACAGCCAAGGGAATGAATGAAGCATCGTAGTGTTGTTTCTTTAAAAATTTGCGGTACAAAAGGATGACTTTTCAGACAGAGGGGTTGAGGCCAAGTGCAGAAGCCTGCAGCTAATGAAGATTAATGTTCATAACAATGTGGAAGAAAGAAAACAGGATGGCAATAATTGGCACAGGACCTGGGAATGTTCCAAAATCACAGAGGACTAGATGAATAACAGCTTGGAAATTCCACAAAAGAACAATATTCTTAGTGATCACCAGGTTTCATATCAGTCATGGATATGGGTACTATTTATCATACAACTAGTATAAATTCTTGATTGTATCATGGAACTATCCTGGGATAACGAGGCTGTTTATACACTCTAATCCTAGGAGTGGCATATCAAGTTAATGTGTTCAGAAACTGGAGACCTCTTTACTTATGAATATATTTGAGCAAACAGGATATATTTTAGTATATAAATTTAGTATATAAATTTTAATATCTGAACAAAATACCATTCTTTATCAAAAGATAACTCTGTCCTGCAAATAAAGTCATAAATATACACAAAACATAGATTTGTAACTCAAAAACATTCATAACTATCAACAGAAGATCAACAAGCCAGAGTGTGCAGAACTTTATAGGAATGGGAGACCCAAGATAAAAACATAAAACCAAGTACACATGAACATTCAAGACCTCGCATGAACAGATAAATAAAATAAGATATAGATATTGGAGTTACTTATGAGGTTTAATATTTTTTTGTTAGAAGAACCCTGGATCTAGTCATACCTTCAAAAATGACAACAGTTCTTCATTTATAAACAAACCCACTGGGAAAAAAGAAGAGAATTGCTTATAACGTAACTTCTGTTAAACCGTCTTACTCTTTTCTTTAAAACAAAGAACTGTGAGTGTAAGCTGCAGGCTCACTCTTCTTGGTATTGCTGATGTTTCAAGCAACAAAGATTAATGAGAAAATGTTTGCAGCCACCAGAAAGTACGCGCTATTCCGTGATATGTTAAGCTTCACATCCCATTTGAGACCATTTAAATGGTAACACAGTGAAGTTGAGTCGATAGGCTGTTAAAAATTCTTCATTAACTCTTCACTCTTTAGGAATAGCTTTTTCATTGGCTATTTCAGAGCTTATTTCTACAGCACGTTAGATTTTCTATCACACTGCTTAGGTTGGGAGTTGATTGAAACAAAAGAAAAAAAATTACAGCCTCCAATTGTAAAAGGATGAAAAGACAGTAATCTGTCTTCCTGACACAATTTCTGTATGGAGGTCAAAACATGTTCATGTTCTCTCCATTCTTCTCTCTGTTTAAATTGCAGCTTCCTCCCTCAGACTCACCATTCACTTAGCACGGAGCTCTTCTTATTTTCAATTATGCACTAGTAGACACATATGTATTCATTAGGACTACAACTTACTGTCTAAAATTTAAGTTTCTTGAGGGCAAGAACTGCTGCTCATCTTGTTGATTGATGTTTCCCTTTGTCTTGACAGTTTCTCATGTACAGGGGTCACTCGACAGACACATACTGAATTGACGAATGCTTTCAAGTTACACAGACACATGGTTCAACAGCAAGATTTTTTCAAAAATTAGATCAGAGAATACTACAATGAAAGTTCAAGAATCCTAAAACTTTTTAAAATGTTTTTTTTAAAAATCGAATTTTGGGTGGAGATTACGAATTTTCCCTACATGCTGAATTTTTGAAGGAGAGAAAATGAAGTCCTATTCTAATACATGAGTCATGAAAATTGGACTTCTAAAAACAAAATTTTAAACTTGCTGTAAGCTACCAATGCAAATAACCAATATTCTAGTACCAATATTGCACATTAAGCAAATAGTACGCATGATCTTTCATAGTTCTCTAAACTGTATACATCAGTAGATACTTGCTACTGACTCAGTTAATTTCTAACCAAGATCATTCTGAGAATATGATATAGGCCTATTAGATGTATTACAAAATACTTCCATATCTGACATCTGAGGACAGGCATCAGAACTTTGTTCTAACAACTATTGGTAAATAAGAAAGAAAGAGATAAATAAGCGAAAGTTTTCTATTAATCTGTTACAGTAAATTGAGGCATTCTCACATGATGAACGATAATACAGGTGAAAAGATCAAGTTTTACAGAAAATAAAATGGGAATACAGTTTGAGTAGATACAAGTTTAAAGAGATTCAGGTGGACAACTCTAGCTAAAGAAAACACAATTTGACATTTTACACATACTCTAACAAATAATATTTCAACTTATGGGTAAAAGAAGGGCTGTGTCAAGAGAAGACATAAAGGAAGAATCATAAAGAGGAAGAAATAAAAAAAGTTTGAAAAGGTGTTTATGAAAAAAAAATCATAAAGGTAACATTACAATTAGATTTAAAGGAAAGCAGTGAATGATTCATGGCGACCTCTAATTAAAACAAAGTAAAGTTTAAAAACGGTATGCTAGAGGGCGGTGCTTTGGTATAGGAGGTAAAGCCAGTGCCTGCAGGCCCAGTATCCCACATGGGCACAGGACCCTATCTGGTTGCTCCACTTCCAATCTAACTCCCTGCTAATGCAGCTTGGAAAGCAGTGGAAGACAGCCCAAATGCTCTGTCTCCCAGCTTAGCTCCGGCCATTGTGAAGTGAACCAACAAATGGAAGATATCTCTCTCTCTCTCTCTCTCTCTCTCTCTCTCTCTCTCTCTCTCTCTCTCTGACTTTCAAATAAATAAAATAAAGTCTTAAACTTCAATGCACTATGTAGGTGGTTTGTCATTTCCTCATGAGCTTCATAGTAGTTGTTTCATCACATAAACAATTATAAAAACACTCTGGACACTTCCAAGAGGAATCCCATCTGTGATTTCAGTGGGCACATTGGTTCATGCCTGGCACTTACTCTGTTTTCTTCACTGATAAACATCTCAGTTTACTTACATTTGCTGCTCTGGCATACCTTGAGTCCTAGGGAAATGGATATCTTGAAGTGTGAATACATTTCCCTAATCACCTGAGTGATAAACTCACTGGGGAAAATAAGATACCATATGTCTATTTGAGAAATGTATAATGCAGGTAATTACTCACATTATGTTTTCACATGTGAGTTATTTCTTTGTTACTCTAGTACTAGGACTCTCAAGACACAATATTATCTAAAGAGTAACGATTAAAAAGAAAGGTGAATATAATAAAAAAGCTACTTTCAAGTTAGACTCCAAAGTTAACATAAGAAAATAAAAAAAATTTTTTTTGACATAGCAAGTCAAAGAGGAATAAAGTACACATTTCAACTGCAAATGAAACTATTCATTTAGTTTTAGGAACAAAGGTATAATTTTTAATCATATTCCCACACCTCCCTTCTTTTTTACCTCCCTGCATTTTCACAGTTTGGTTTTTTTTTTAATGTCACGATATTTAAAGTTATTTTTCTAAATTTCCATGAACCCAAATGAAATAAAGCAGATTATCCTGATAACTTTTTTTCTAAGTCACCTTCTCAAATTTGAAAACATGTATATTAGGAAAAAGACGTTGTCAACAAAGATTGTTATTGGGGCTCATGGGACCTTTTTTCTGGTTTTGAATTTCTGGCAAACAGATTGCTGCATCTCCAACAGTAAAAATAGCAGATGGGGATTAATTAACTGGATGACAACTCTTCAGACCTACCTAAATTAATATTTTCCTCCAAACAATGTATTGTGATTAGAATAAAGCTAAGTGACACTTATAGATTTTGGTCTCAGTGATTTTCAAAGTGTATTGGTAGAAATTATTTCCTTTAGAAGAACTGCTTCCTCTGTTATTTGCATGTTAATCTTTCTCATCATTGTCTTGATGCAAGGAATCAAACAGAAGCAAAGTGCATCTTATTTTCAATGTTAGAGTTTGTCCTGACCTCAGGGACTACTCTTCTGAAGGAATAAAGTGTTCAGAAGATTAATTTATTCACAGAAATTCTTCCCCAACCCAAGCCTCCACAGAACAATTAATTAATTGGATGTGAAAACTACAAATCAACACATCAACATTACCTTGCCATCAGGGATTTTCAAAGTATATAGGATGTTAGGACAAAAAGCCATTTTTTGTTAAAAATAAATAAATAAACAAGCAAAAAAACATTTTTCATCAGATTTCACACAGCACATACTAAGAGAAAGATGACAATGTTAAAGTTTTCAAATGCACATCCTTTCTTCCTCTGTCCCTCTTCTTCCTTTCTCTACCTCTTCAATTCCCACCACAGCTCCACAGTTGTGTTTCTTGTGAGAGCAGCCCATTTTCTTTTAGAACTCTGTTGTAGTACAAGATCATATACTGGCTTTTCAGCCCAAAAAAAGACATTTTATTTTTCAGCATAAATTTCATCAAGGTCAATATGTTTTTGAAACTGATGACACTGGGTATTTAATCCACCATGAGAGAACTGCTAATCCTGAAAATTTAGTCATATCAAGGCAATTTTTCAATAAAATTTTTATTTTAAAATTTTTTAAACTTTAAGGTACAATTTCATAGAGACTATGATTTCCTTCCCTCAAAAAATCTCAGCCCCCACCTGATTTTCCCCACATTGCTACAATAGTATGTTTTTTACATTATTACTGAAGAAAAAGTGAGGTGAGTTTAAGATTAGTAAACAGAAAGAAGTCAGAAAAGGTGAAATCAGGTCTGTATCTACTTACTAAATCTTCCCCAATAGGAGCTCTCATATAATGTCCCAGTAAAATGGAAGGAATGAATTAGAACACTGCTATGGTAGAAAACAGACATTTTTCTATTTAAGTTTTGGCTAACTTTCCCAAGACACTTTCTTGAAAAAGCACATTGTGGCATGCTTTGACCCTCGAGTAAGTTAAGAACCGAAATCCTTCCCACATCTCTGAAACGCATTGCTCTTGTTCATACCTTTGGAGTTTGAATAAACCATGTCCATTTCTTGGCTGTGATTGGGCTGTATAGTCAGGACCACACAGAGAAAGCTGCGTTTCACTGCCTGTTGCAATTCTTCACACAACCACCACCTCAGGACCTTAATCCCATTCCTTTAAAATGTGCACTGAAAACTGAGCTCCTGGGTCCAGAGCCATAGCCTAGTGTAGGGATCCCTCATCGTGTTTGGGCAGCCCAACTTCCCATCTAGCTCCCTGCTTGTGGCCTGGAAAAGCAGTTGAGGACTGCCCACAGTCTTGACATCCTGCACCCACGTGGGAGACCCAGAGGAGCTCCTGGGTCCTGGCTTCGGATAGCCTCAGATCAGCTTTTTCCGTTTCGGCTACTTGGGGAATGAACCAGCAAATGGAATATCTTTCTGTCCCTCCTTCTCTCTGTAAATCTGAATTTCCAATAAAAACAAATAAATTTTGAAAAGAAAACTGAGCTCTCATCCGTAGCTCATCTGAGTGCAATAGCTTGGGTGCCGGGTGAACACAAATTTTGGTCCTCTTTTAAGAGAGAGTTCTTCCTCCCTCTAGTGGAACAGCCAGCAATGGCCAGGTGGAAACCAGAAGCCAGGAGCTTCATCTGGGTCTTTCACATGGGTGCCAGGGACTCTGATTCTTGAGCCATCTTTCACTGCTTATCCCAGGCCATCAAGAGGGAGCTGGACAAGAATTGAAGCAGCTGGAACATGAAAAGGTTCCCAATTTATCTGTTGGCCTTGCAGGTGGCAGGTTTATGGTTCATGTCACAATGCAGGAATAATCACTTGAATCTCTGAGGCAGAATCACACGATGGATCAGCTGAGATGCCTTTGGTATTGGCGGTCACTTCCAGTGCTGTTTATTGGTTCTCTTCAATTAGGGCACAAACAAGACATTTACTTTTCCTTGTGAATTTATATGAGTGGTTTGGGATCATGGATTTTATCTTCAGTACTGTCCTGAAACTTCTTAAGCAAGTGGTGAATTTTTAAACTGATGATTCCCTTGCTATACCATCCCTATGCACTTCATGAAGCATCAACAATTTCAGCAATGTTTGACCCACTGTCATTAAAACCTGCTTTGATAGGGGCCTCTACTTTTCTGTCTGGCATGCTTTCATTCTTAGATTCTCAGATCAGATCATGTTCAGACACCCTGCAAAGCTAGGATAAGCATGTTTTGGTGCCAAAATAATGTGAAGCCCATACATCATTTCGTTTTTGTTAATAAATATTTTCTGATAAATATTCTGAAGGCCATTCATATTCTAATTCTATTCTCATGTGCCTTGGTTTAAGATATTATCAACTATTTCTGCACTTCTCATTTGTGAAAGGATTTCTTAGTAAGGAGTCAGATGGTAAAAGCAGAGTAATAATAGTTTCAGAGAAACAGGATCTAGATCCTTAAGGGGGTCAATATACTTTGTTTATTTAGGCACAGATTCTTATATGTTAGTCTCTGTTCCCTTTGATTCAGATATTATCTATTTCTCATTCAAGTTGACATGAATAATTGGTCTTTGGAGGATTACTTTTAGAAGTAAGATTCATATTTTAATAAAAATAAACTATCATATAAAAATATATGTAATTTAGTATCTGTTGATATACATTTAATAATGAAAATTGTGTAGTTTAAAGGACAATTGCCCATTCCCATTGTCACCCTTCAATCACTACTTTATCAGATACAACTTCATCCGGCTTTGACATATTAAAAACGTGAATATCAAAACATATTAAAATCATTAAAATTTTTCACATCAGAATTTCTTGAAACAAAGCTGATCCTTCTCATAGTTTGAAGAAAAAAAATGTATTTTGATGTATAGATTTAAAATGAAACAAGAAACACATTTTCCCTAATGCTATGATTTCTCTTCAATGTCTTCTCTCTCTTAGAGTATCTTTTAGTACATTTTAAAGTATTCATATAATACAGGAGTAACACCCCACATCACAATACCCACTCCTGCCTCTTGGTGAATACCTATCAACAATGGCAACTTTCAAAATACTAGAGGCAAAAGCTTGCTATCTCAATCAGCATTTAAATATGTTGTTCATAAACTAGCACAGGAATTTAGAATATTATATGGAGATGTTTTTAATTTTGTTTTTGGAATGTAAGAAATTACTTTATCTGAAGAGTAGGTCTGCCTTCACAGGCATGCATCCATTACCTAACCCTTGTGCTTACTCCTATTTAGATTAAACTCTTCAGATGTGAACAACAAAACAGTCAACAAAATCAGTAGTTGAACACTGTTTTAAGTCATGAAGGGAGTTAATATTAAGAGCAGGTAAATGTTTAACGTTGAGTTTCTTTACAAAATTATACTTATCTGGAACCCATTTTCCCTATCTCTGTATTTCTCAGGTAATTCCATTTTAGTGTGTGAGCCAAAATTGAACCTTCAATCATTTGTAATAAAGTCTTGTCAGAGATTCTACCAGACATCTTTCTGAGTTGTTTGGAGGATGGCATTGAATTACACAATAATGGAAAAGGTTTCTCAATTAGCATCTGCTCTATTTTCATTGCTTTAGCAAAAAGAAGAAACAAAAGTCTTACTGATGTCTTTAACCATTTTGGTTCGTTTTGATGGAAAATCATTAGGATTTTAACAAAACTGAACTTCTATTTTCTACAAACCTGAGAAAGAAGATTATCAACACAGCTAAAGCTTCCACCACAGAAGCAAAATTTGCTTTTAAAGCTTTTAGTTAAAAAAAAAATCATTACTAAGTCATCCAGAGTATGTTAGTTGTGATTGTTCAAGTCATCTTTAGGAAGTCTCATTGGCTTTTGCTTAGATACACTGAAAAGTTGTGACTCTCGTTCTAAAATGACTTCAAGTGTTCAATAAGCCTCCAGGAATGTATTTAAATGTCTGCACTTGATCTCTGTCCTCAAATATTCTCATCTATTTGGTTTGGGTTAGAGCCAGAGCATCTGTATTTTCAACAGTCTCCCCAGATGTTTCTGTTGCAGGTGTGCTAAGGAACACATCTTGTAAAACACTGAGGTAATGCGGATATTAGCTGCTTTCATCACACCTAAAGGAGCCTAACAAGGGTTCCTCACCAGCTTCCTTCCTGCCTAAGGCTGGGCGGAATGCAAATGTGTTGGGGAGAGCTGAGTTCATCTCCCATGGCTTCCTCAAGCCTTCAGGCAATTAACCAGTCCACCAGAAGCTGAATATGCCCCTCGATAGAACACACAAGGGAACATACTCTTTTTTTTGTGGCAAACCTGATCTGGTGAGGTTGCTTTTGAAAGAGAAGTGTTGTGAATAATGAGTTCCCTTTCCTCAAGCAGGGACTGGCATCCTGTCCCAATATGCCTGATTTTCCCACCTAAATTTACTTGTCTGAAAAACAGAGATTGAAAATACTGACACTTAATTAGAGAAAGAAATCAAAAACAATGTTAAGTGATGTGTTTGTCAACTACAGAGGCTAAGGGAATTATGGAGGCAATTTGGCAGCAACAGGTGGACATTTGGAAGCAACCACAAGACATATTTTGAATGTCATGGCAAGTGTCAGTTATACTTTGCAAAACAATTTTTATGAAGATACAATGGAAAATTTTGGTTGGATCATTTTCTGAAATGTAGGATTTATAGTTTCTCTTAGAGTACCACAAGTTAAACATGTATACATACACACACAAATTGCGAAAAATAATGTAGAATTAAAGAAAAAAAATGCATTCACGTCTCTTCATGCAGATGTACACATTCATTACTTTTATAAATATTGTCTCAGGACAATTTTATTATGTATAGGAGACACATACTGGCACAATATATGGAAACAATTTCCATCTTAATATATGTATTTTTTATTTTTCTTGCTATGGTTTTAAATCTCAGACAGACAAGAGTGACAGACATGCAGATGGAAAGCTCACACTTGCTGGATCACTTGCCGTGTATTTACAATAGCTAGTGTTGGGACAGGCTACATCCAGGAGTCCAGAATTCAGTCCAGAACTCCCGTTGTTTGGCAGGGACCACACTATTTGAGCCATCATTGCTGTTTCCCAAGGTGCACATTATAAGCTGAAATCAGCTGCAAAGCCAAGAATCAACCACATGTGCTCCAATATGGGATACAGGCATTCTAAACACCAGCTCAACTGCAGTGTTTAATGCCCAACTTTGTATGTGAGTATTTATGATATATTTCTGTAGGATTGCTTCTATACAATCAAATTTAATTTAGAAAATCATCAACAATAATTGTGTTGTAGGCCATGTATATTATTATTTCATCGGTTGTGGTTGGATATTATAGAGGTTTCAAGCTTAAAACAGCATGATAAAAAATATAAGACAACATGAATATAAAGTTTGAGTCATCCCTGCCAAGTACTAGTCATAGAGTCTTTGAATACATTACTCACCTTCCCTAGAAAAAGTTACTATTTTATGAAAATACTCAAGGATTGGACTCTAATGTTACCATCTTATTTTAGGAGATACACCCAAAACAATCACAAATTTAAATTTGAGGGGATTTAGATGTGTAAAAAAAAAACACCCTATATAAAATAAATCTGCTGCCAAGTGAAAATTTATTGCTTTCATATTTAACATTAGCATGAATTTTCACAAGAAAAAGAGATGATTTTCAACACAGGTTTACAAAAAACCCAGAATTTTAACGATCATATTTTTAACCAGGGAAGAGATGTGAACTGACTTCCTTTAGACTCCTTCGTTATCACCTAAGTAGATTTCTATAAAAGATGAAAGTAAATAAGAAAAAGATAAACAAAAAAGTTGGTATTTCATAACTTGTCTTAAAGTTAATCAAAGTTAATTTTGCCCTTAACTTGCCTCTAACTTCTTGCCTTTTCTTCTAGAACTTTAAGGAGGACCTGAACCCAATTGGGAAGGCCTCATGCTAAGAAGCTCGTGTGTGGCCAGCAGCAGCAGGAGGCTGGGACTGGGTGCAAAAGGCACATGGCAGACCTTCCAGGCAGCAGCAGCTGTGTCTTTGAAGATTTGGGAGCATCAGGAGAGCTTGAATTTTACAGTGGCTAGCAAGGACAGGCCTTTCATCTTGGAAGAAATGTCCCTTTTATTTCTTCTGAACCCCTGTGCATGCCAGCACAGTGCTGAGTCCATACACTGCTCTGTAAATAAATGTGATCATGAATTTAAATCAGATCATCAGGAACACAGAAATCATTTGCCTCAAAAACCTTTTACTGTTTCAGTCAATGAAATCTAGAGTCACAAAAAACCCTGAGACAGTTAGAAACAACTTCCCCCAGCTTTCTACAGCAACTTAGAGGTCTTGGGTATAAAATCACCCACTTTCTTAACTGGGATGAAATGGTATTGGCACAGGTTAGAGTTTCATAATTCTAACCCATTTTTCTAACTCACTTTTTTTGCCTTTTTACTCTTTCTCTAAACTCAGAAATTGCCTTTACATGGTGATTTATACCTGTCCAAATTGTCCTAAAACCACTACTAAGAAAATACTTACATATATAAAATTGCTACCTTGGGTTTGATCAATTATGGAAGAAAAGCTATCATTCCCTTACCTTTAAAAATGACATTGTCAACTACCTCACACAGAGGGTATCCCCAGGGGTTCTTTGAGATTCAGAGGTAAAAATGATCCATGTTCATTTCTCAAAATTTTAGAGGTGAGGAGCACGTTTTCCTTAAACGTCTTTACCAAAAATCACAAAATAATCTGCTATGATTTGGGGCTCATGAAATCATGCTCAGCCACGCTCTTTTCTTATGGTCAGACACATTACCTTTGACGTAAGAAATAGTGTGAGGATTCCCTGTGCACTCCTGTCAAAAGATAAATGTTTAAACAGCAGGGCTGCACATGACTTATTACAGTACATGAATTCTGATGAAATACTGTTTAAAGGGAACGAGAAAGTGCTATAGGAAATACAGTTAACAGATTGGATATTTATAGGATTTATACATACGCTATATTTTATATAAAAGTACAGCCATATTAGTACTGTTTAGACTTTTCACTGATTTAATGTATTAATTCTGTACCTTAAGAAGAAAAATTGAAAATCTAATAATGATATTACAACTTAGATATCATGTGTTCTACTATATTCCAATTACCTAAGGAAAATTACTATAGCATAATACTAGATTGCTACCAACAAACAGGAAAACAAAACAAATTAATGCTTCTACTTAAAAATAGATTTGTGAATCAATGGATTCTACAGTTTTGGATAATCAGAATACATTATTCTTCACTATATTAAAATTCCGAGTCCTCAAGTAAATAATCAGACAAACAAACATTTAGCTTCTTCTAAATATTTGCCAAACCTATTTGATCATGGAATGTGTTTTTCATGCAACATCAAATAACAACTTGTGGAACTAATTCTGTAGTCATTTGGTAAGCGCTGAACTAGAATAATATCCAGATTAACTGATAAAGAAATGGATGCTGAGGTACTCCCTCAGCCAGAATTATAGGGAAATCTAAACTCACCCATAAGATAGCAAAATAATGCAAAACTTTCATGGCCCATTAATCATATATGATGTTAAAGAAATATTAATCTTACTTCAGATCAAAATTCTTCTGCTTATAGATATCTCTACTACTATTAATGAAAGAAAAAACATATTCAGATATTAGAAAAATCTTCCTTTGAGATAAATTGTATCCCCCATATTATAGTTATAGTATTGGATTTATGTAGTAGAAATGAAATATATTTTCATTGAAATTAGGATGGCATTACAGCAGCTAAGATTTGGAAAGCGATGAGAATCCACATATAGTCTTTTAAATGTGTGAATGCCTCACCGATGTACATAGTTGCAACTGCCCCAAATGGAGCAGAAAACACACACACACATATACACACACACACACAAATTTTAAATATTCTTGTCACCATAACCTGTAGACCTATACTCTTAAATAATTTCTTAAGTGCTATATAAAATACAATGAGCAATTAGACTGTAAATACGTTTAACGCTGTAGGTTTGAGTTAAAAGCAAGTTTAAAGCTTGAAAGAGGTTGTTCAAGTTAGGAAAAGGATCTTTTGTGGTTTATTGAGAAACCATGTAGAACTTGTGAGCTTGCTGCCTCTTGAGCATTCCACACCTGTGTCTGCTAATATAGTTGTCATCAGTAAATAAGTAAGTATTTTAATAAGTCCGTGTTGTTTCACCTCTTGTCTAACAGGAAATCCCAAGACTGCTATTGCTGTGACTTCTGCAAATTGGCTTAAGTTACTAGCAATTATGACAGCTTCCTTTCTTAATGATTTTCTTCAGCCCTTGCTGACACCAATGAAGTTTGTTCTGATCCAACAGGTAGGAATCAATCTACTTCTACCTTCACTTTGGCTATACAATTACAGAATCTTTGAAACTGATATAACTCAGGTTAAGGACTCATCAACTTGAAGGCATGAGAAACTCAATCAGTATCTGCAAGTCTTTCGAAGATGGCACTTCACTACTACCTTGGATGAGACAGGACACCATCACATAATAAATCATAATACATATTTTGTGATTTATCATTTAACGCAATTTATTGTCTTTCTCAGAGGATTCTATGAGATAGTATGAATAGTATTCTACGTACATTGTAAAAGAAAGAGGCGAAACACAAAAAAGAAAAGTATTTGCCCAGTTATAAACAGTAACTATAAAATAGTAGTAATGAAAGCAATTTGACTTCATAGTTCATTTTCATAAACATTGCTCTACAGAAGCTAATTGTGTGTCTATTATAATGGATACACTCTGGTTTAAAACAACAAATATTTATTGACATTTATGGAGACTGTAGGTCCATAATCCATTTTGTTGAACTGCACTAAGGTGCCAAGAGGGCTGCATTCCCTCTGTGGGCGCTGATCTATAACCTGTCTACCAACTACTGAAGAGTGCATACATTTTCTATTTCCATCTTTATGAACACAGTACCAGTTGTTGTTCTGTCTGAAATTTCCTTTAATGAGACACATGATTATATTCTGGACTGCCCCCAGATATTTTAGGATAATACACTCATGTCATACCTGCAAAGATACCCTTTTTCTATAAAATGTAACATTCACATATTCCTATTCCACAGATTATGGTCTGTGACATTTGGATCGCACTATTCAACCTGCCATGGGACACAGTCACTTATATATGCCTTATACCTACCCAGCTCAAGTGTTTAATGACAATCAACCTTTCTCTTTTTTTTTAAGCTAGTTACAAAGATGATAGGTGTAAGGATTTAAAATACTATTCTTATCCTGAGCAAGGTAGAGAGAATAGATGGTATGACAGACTTCACCAAGTTTTACGTACTCTACCCAGAGAGAGAAACAGAGAGAGACAGAGAGAGAGACAGAGAGAGAGAAACAGAATAGATCTGAATTTCAGATCTACTGAGCTAATTTTAGGGTTTCAAATCCACTGAATAAGGCTACAAAACATGGAATTTTCGCTCTATCTAAAAACAGCATCCTATTCGAGATCATACAACAATCTTGCCAGGCAATTTTATGTGATATTACTTCAGAGTTAAAAACCAAGGTCACGAAATAAGAATGAGAGACACTAAATGAATGGCAATTTTGGAAAAGAGAATACTTTGAACAGGTTGGATAGCATCTTTAACACACTGAATAGTAGCTTCTATGTCTTTTTTAGTCTTTTGTAGAATAAAGGCAGAGTTGGAGGGTAGTGAAAATAAACTACAAAGAAATAGGAAAATATACAAGGAATTAATTTGGAAACTCCTTCAATGATTTTCTTGTTAATGGCACCAGCATTGACCCCATCTTTTCCAACAGAAATCCAGGAGTCTTACTTAGTAGTTAACTTTCCTGCTCTCTGTATCCCATTTGTACCTCAAGACTGTTGATGTTCCTTTCTTTCTTCCCTCCTTTCTCTCTCTCCTTCTTAATAATTACTTTGTCTTAGTTTAAAAGCAGAGTTACTGAGAGAGGTACATTAGCAGGGTCCTACATACAAAGTGAGCAGCCAGGCTTGAACCAGCGATCATAAGGGATGCTAGCCAAAGCAGCTTAGTCTCCTTCACCACAACACTGGCCTCAACTGGATTTCTTAAGTCACAATCAAATCTATTTGCCACATCCTGTGATTGAGTGTTTCCTGGCAGTTTCCTGACTGTTTTCATAGTCTACAGATAGTCGATAGTCTACTATCTAGCTCACAGATAGTCAAATGAAACATACTAGATTGTTTATAAGTATGTTAAAAGTAAAATGCACACAGGATGGGCACTGGCCTGGTAATTAAAATGCTATTTAGGTGGGCATATCCCATACCAGAGCACTTGTATGCCAGTCTCCTCTCCACTCTCAATTTGAGCTTCTTGTTAATGGGAGGTATGGTGGGGGATTAGCGGCTGAAGGTAACGACTCAAAAAACTGACTCACTGGCATATAGATGGGAAATAGAGTGAATTCATGACCTGGCTCGATTTTAGCCATGCTGCAAATCTGGGATGTGAAACAGCAGAAGTGAACTCTCCTCTCTTCTTGCCATGACACCTCTCAAATAAAATAATATGTACTTTTTAAGTGCCAGATTTGTAATAGAGTTTAATAAATTGGTGGTCATATTTTGACTCCCTAGTAAGGCTTTATATACAGAAAGAAAAATATCAATAAAGTAGATATAAACTACATCATCATTAAAATTAATGAAAATTGAAAAATAGTTAATTTATATGTGAACTTCAAAAACAAATGCTGAAAACAGGTAAAACACAGTTTGATGGTACTAAAATATTTTAGAAAAAAATTTCATTAAAAATAAGAAAAACTGAACATGTGTCCTTTATAGAAATGTATTATATGATTACCTAGATTATTTTAAGCTCCTGTAAGAAGTGATGCATATGGGATGGCTTTTTTATTTGAAATTTTGTTTCTTATAACAGAGTCCATCAAGCTGTTTCATGTTTATTTCTCTGATTAAAGATATGTCAGATTTCTAATTCTAGTACCAATTTATGGTGTGTTGGCAAATGGAGACTGAAACTGCAATGTAGACAACAGGCAAAGTTGATTTTGATCCATCCTTTTAGAATTTCAGCAAACGTTTCCCAAATGTGCTTTTCTGTTGCAACCAACTTAACACAATCATCTTATTTCTCCAGACTATTAATTATGATAATTCTGAGACTTGAGAACAACTTAAAACACAATACAGTTAGATGAAATGCTAAATGTGTTAGTCATTCTAAAATAGAGAATGTGTGTAAAAGAGGTGCTATGTTTATGTTTCTTCCATCATAAAAACACATAATTTTTCTAACAAAATATTCATGCACATGTTTTAATATGAGTTTAAAAATAAATGTGAATACTCTGAATTGATATGAAATGAAACCTAACTAATATTATGAGGGGACTTCAGAAAGTTCATGGAAATGCTCTTTGTTTTCATGAAAAAAAACCAAAAAACTCTGACAGCCATTAATAGATTTGTCACACTCTAAAATTTCCATGCAGTTTTTAAGAAGTTTCATGTCAGATAACGATTTATTCACAAAAGGTGAAAATAAATGAATCAATTAAAGGAAACCAAGCATAAAGAAATTGAAAAAAACTGATGGGGGGTTGAGGGACAGGAAGAAGGGGGAAGGAGAAGAGAGAAAGAGAAAAGAAGAGACAGAAAGAGAGGGAAAAAGACAAATGAACTCAAAACTCATATATTTGAGTATGGAATACTGCTGCACCTGTTTAAAATGTAAGATAATATCAACAGAATTATAAAGAAATCAGCATTCCTTCCAGAGACAACCATAACATCATCAAAATGGAGATCAGAACATTAAAACTGCTTGTGTTTTCAGTATTTTTATCGATTCGGGACATGAACTGTTGAGTCATACAAGAAAAATACCAATTGGCATTTGTGGTAAAATGCTAACAAAGGCAAGTCATTCTTTTTTATATGAAATGATACTAAGAAGTAAGGCTAAAACTTGTTTGTAAAGATTAATGAGCATATTCTTTCAGACACAACCATCTTTACTCAAGATCAAATAGTGCATCTGTGCTTAAAAACACACTATTCATACTTAGAAATCTTGCCATTTTAAAAGTAATGACAAAATTGTTATTTCAACAGTATTTATCAAACAAGATTCCTTGGAGCCCTGATGATAATGGGGTTTTGAATGTTGACTACAGGGAATGTAGCTTAGCCCGTTTTGAATCACTCTTGCAACAAGTCATCGTATTCTAGCAGGAGTTCAGCTTACACAATAGTTAATTGGTGACACCGAGGCTCACCTTCTTCCATTAGTCAAGGAGAAACCAAAGTCCTGCATGCACAATCAGCACATACCCAGGGATTAGAGCTGTCTGAACTGGAATGTGACTCAAACTGAGAGTCTTACATTAAAATTTTGAGTGATGCCTGATTAGTTTTTTAAACAGGATGTGCTTCAGCTAGAAATACAAAAATGAAAACACAAATGTTTCATGTAGCTCAGAAATGCCACTTACATCCCATTTAGATCTATTGACAATGTGGTGAGGATTTCTTGTTTGAAGCCACCTGGTTTTAGTCCATACATTTATTGCCCTCTTTTTCCTTTGGGAAAGTCTCTCTTCATCGTTGTGTACAGGCTTGATGGAAGAGTTACTTCCATGGATGTTTTCCAAGATTAGAAGGAAAAGGGGCTAGAGTTATTGTATTTCAAGAGACAATTTAATCCCTGTCTTAAAAGCCCTGGAAGACTGTTTTTTGACTTTAACACTGTCAACCTCCAAGGCTTTACTGAATCACATTGGAAGGAATATACACAGGCAATTCAGTGAATGAAGTCATTTAAGATCCTAAAAACATTATTTCAATTGCAGTTTGTTCCTGTACATTCTTCTTTCTGAAAATTTCATATATGATCCTGCAGCCTCTTACTGACTCTCTATCAAGCTTGCAATAAAATGATTGGCTATTTCTATGTAAATATCACTAGTGAATTTGCATAAAAACATAAAAACCGCAAATATTAAAAATGACCTTAATGCTATCCAACTCAATAATAATAACACATTGAGTTAGCTTTGAATCTTGATCGCTTTAAAAAATAAACAGCTCATTGAAAGGGTAATCAAAGGCTTTTATATTAGAAAGGACAACTGTCACTTTCTAGTCTAGTCTCTCATTTTAACTTCTTGAATCTGCTTAGACCCTGCAAAGACAATGGCAATGATTTAGGCATAAGAATGTTAATATCTTTATAAAGAAAAAAATAAAAGAGCCATAAACATTTTGGAATAAAAGAAAGTCCATTTGTACTATTTATGCACCTTACAAAGTATACATTAAAAAGGAAAAGAAGTTCTTTTTTTTATTCTGTTGAAAAGTTGTATGTGTTTTATGCTAGCTTGGAGTACAAGAAATATTTGTAGACCATGTTAAATGCCCGTTTGCTGCCCAAATGGCTGCAATGGCCAATAGCTTCTTCCAGCACCCTCTATCCCTGCTTTTCCCCATGTGAATTCAGGGGCCAAGGCCTTGAGCCATCCACTACAACTTTTCCAGATTACTAACGGGGAGCTGGATCTGAAGTATAGCAGCCAAGACTGGAACCAATGCCCTTGTGGGATGATTTGGAGCTCAAAGGCAGTGTATTAGCCTGACATATTATATTCCAAAATTTTTGAGTCACACAGAGCCTACAGTATGACACAGCAGAAATTTAAGTGTAATAGTTGAAGTACTTCAGATGGAGCTTCAATGTGGACATAACCAAGTGTACAATAAGGGAAACTGCAAAAGAAGCAGTGTTATCCTTCGAACTCTGAAAGACCCTGCAAATCCTGCTTCCTTTCTTTTACAATTGCTCTTGTCTCCTAGCCAGATTAGCTCTAAAGCTCTGTCACCAGGGGTCTTGAAATCTATAGCTTCTTGCTAAGTGGACACATATTTGAAATCTAGAGGAGCTGGCACAAAGCCTATTTAATGGGAAAAATGAATCTGCTCTCGCTTTGATTTTGGAAAATGCTTCATGTTGATGATGTTGAGAAAGATGAGAGCAACAGTGCAAGATTCAAAATACTACCGTGCAGGAGTCTGTGAGAGTGACAAGCATTTTCATAAAAATAGTTCTGAATCTCTCCACTAAGTCCAACTGAGAATATCTCTCCTTCTTGCTCTCATTCTTGCTTTTTGTCTTGTTCTCTCTCTCCCCACCCCTTCTCTCTCTTTTTGTGCACACAAGAAAGCTGTTCCTGCCTCATTTAAACACTAGACAGAAAATACAATTATAATTTATTTCGAAAAGCTTCAACTGATTCAGTATACAGGGGAAGGAAGAAAGCTTCAACAAAGATAGGCAAGAGGGTACATTTGTGATTGGAGGAGTCAGACAGATGCACTTGACACTCAACTTGTGAGGAGGCTTGGAAAAAAAACAACACACTCTCCCTCTTGTTGGAAATGCATCCTGATCATTCCTGGCTTAAGATGCTGGAACATGGTTTCCCATTCATATGACAAGAGGCACTATTTGGCAAGAAAAGGAAAGCAGTCACCATACTCCTAAACAAAGAATAAATGGAAGGAATAAAGGCACAGATTGAGTTCCTCAGACCATCATTCAAATTGTTTTCAACGTCATCTCTTCTAAGCTAACCTTTTTCTCTCTGCTATTTTGAAGTTATTGCTCAAATTACGAGCATTCTTTAAGATGAAAACAAATGGAAAAGAAGGGACACCACACACACACACGCACACACACACACACACACACACACCATATTTTCCCCTGGATATGCTACTATCTGAGACACAATTCCAAGAAAAAAAGTAAAGGAATATAGAAAAAAATGAAACGGAAAAGGAACATTTTCCAAATTATTTGTAGAACAAAATCACAGAAATAGTGGTACCATATCATTACACCTATTCTAAGAATCACCACAATTACATAAATGCCTTTCAGGGCACTCTAAGCTTCACAGCTTCATTTTATAAAGTTACATAAAGACTGACAGCTCTATGACTGTCTTTAATATTCTATTCAAACCCTGTGATTGCCCCATTCTTAATCCTTCTCCTTGATGTAGGCTTCACTCTTCTCTTACCTTTCGCACTCTGGTTTATCCTTCAAAGCAATTAAGCAGAAAGCAGCTTATACAATGGGGGCCTAGATCTACTTGACTGGGTCACATATCATTACCATCCAGTTCTGCTCCATCAACTTGTCAAATGTGTGTTCCTAAACAACAATTATGTTTACTTTTTTAAACATTTTCCAGGTCCCTACATTGAGGCATAGCAAATTAAGCCCCAACCAAGAAGATCAATATTCAATATGAACAGCTGTTGGAGCCCCAGTTGTTCTGCTTTGGACACATCTTCCTAGACGTTAATAGCTTGGAAAATCAGCAGAAGAAAGCCCAAATACTTTTGGCCTCCGGACACAGGTGGGAGACCTTACAGAGAAGCTCCTGACTCCTGGCTTCAACAGTCCAGCTCCAGCTCTAGCCATCGAAGCTTTTGGGGGAGGGAAAACTGTGGATGGAAGATTCATTCTCATTCTCTCTCTCTCTCTTCCTCTCACTTGCTCTCTTGCTTTCGTTCTCTCCTTCCCTCTTTCTCTTGCTGTGTGCGTGTCTCTCTCCTCCTCTCTCCATAATTCCAGCTGTTAAATAAATTTCTAAAAATCTTTCAAAAAGCCATTGTTTCATGTCAGAATACACAAAGAAAAAAAAATTCAGTGGAAACATTTACATAGTAAAACAAAGTAGATTTTTGATAGCACAGTATCTGTGGTGATATTTTAAATTTCCAGAGAGGCTGAAAATGATTGAGATTAGAGTTTTTCATTTTAAACATTTTGTAGATTTTAGAATATGTTCACATATTTATAAACATATCTTTAACATGAAACCCAAGGGTAAACAAAAAATTCATCTATGGTTCATGCAATTTTCACATACATTTCTGCAAAAACTTCAGTGCGTTTGAATCTGGATTTGCAATTTTGCGATTAGGGACACTCAAACTATGCCTGAAATGGTTTTAAGAATGATAGACTTGGGCCCAGCACAGTAGCCTAGCGGCTAGAATCCTTACCTGGAGGGAACCCATATGGGCACTGGTTCTAATCCCCTTGGCACTGCTTCCCATCCAGCTCCCTGCTTGTGGCTTGGAAAGCAGTTGAGCACGGCCCAATCTTTTGGGACCCTACAACCATGTGGAAGACCCGGAAGAAGCTCCTGGCTCCTGGCTTCGGATTGGCTCAGCCCTGGCCATTGTGGTCACTTGGGGAGTGAATCATTGAACAGAAGATCTTCCTCTCTGTCTTTCCTCTCTGTATATCTGACTTTCCAATAAAAATGAATAAATCTTTTTTTTAAAAGAAGAACAATAGACTATCTGGAAGAAGAAAATATAAAATGAACCCATTCATCTCAGCTATCACAACTACTAGCATACTTATGATAGATAGCTATCATATTTTTGTCTATCACCTATTTGCCATCAATGCAGTCAGTTCTAAGCAATCCTTAGGAGAATAATAATAGTTTATTAAGTCCCTCTTGGTGCTTTTCTTTATATTTGTAATAATGTCTTGAAGACAAGACAATTAATTTGTAGTAAGAATTTCGTGTCATTTCTTACCTATAGATGGGACACAGTCTTTATTTCTAGATCCATCTTCCTCCATATCTGGACACTTAGTTTAATCAAAACTGAGTTTAGCAAAGTATTGCACTTTGCACTTTCCATTTAGTATCAAGAAAAGTTCTACCTGCATCTGCAACTCCAAGGAACCAATATAAAAACAACTTTCAGGGCACATCAGCTATCAGTGTCTTCAGAAGACTTACCTGCCAGGTTCCCAATAGCTTCCTCTCTGTGTAGACAGGCATACTTTTACTACTCACAGAATATGAAGGTACTTCAAACAGTTCTTAGCAAAGGAAAATAAAATGTACTTTGATGCAAAAAAATGAAATCCATACAATATTTCTTTTCAAATTGATGATTTTCCAAAAAGTTTTCTTTTTAAACTAATACTCTGCTGTGAACTAGCATTGTTGTACCACATTGAAATAGTATTTAAAAAAACACTTGAGTCTTCTTCGTTTTTAAATCTAGTACAAGAAGTGGCAGACAGGAAGCTCAAAACAAGTATCATTACACTCATAAATGAGGCCTTCAATGTTATTTTAGGTAACATTGAGTAATTTGCTAAGAATTGCTTAATCTTCAGCACCGAAATCTTGAGTGTCCCGGACAGTCAAGAATCTCAAAGGTCGTTTCTGTGAAGACTAGAAATGTGTAAAGGTAGTTTTTGTTTTTGTTTTGTTCTTTTGTTTTGGATAAGATTCAAAGAAAAGAAACATGAAGATGCCTGAGTGAATCAGGCTTGCTCTGAGTCTAGGCGAGTGTTCCTCCTCTTTTGCCTGGAGAGCTTTTTGAGGCTCCCTGGCTCTTCAGGAGTGAAACTGGAGAGTGAAGGGCACACTGTCATAATCAAATTCTTCATTAATGAAGAAAGGTTTCATTTCATCTCTTTCATTATATAAGAAGGATTATACTTCATCACCACAAAGCTCTTCCTTTTCTGCTCCTTGTACTGCTGGTTTTGGTTACACGGGAGGAGTTACAGGCAGGTCCACGGAAGGAACATAAGAAGGAACTCTTTCATGTATGTACTGTGCTCTTCTCTGGGAAGCAGCAGCAAATCCTTGCTCATATGGGAGTTAATCTCTTCATCCACTTCCATACTCCTTGCCTGATTCAGGTCACCCTAAAGGGAAACGCCAATCACTTGACCTTCATCTACAATTGTGAGGAAGTGTAAAGAAAGATGGTCTCATTTCTCAGATGGTGGTGGCCATTTGATTCATTTTCATGAGTAAATTTTACTGAGGGCAATATTTTTTTTCTGAAGAAATAATTCCAAATGCTTCTTTGGTTTCATCATCATCCTCTTTTGAAATTTAAGTAAAATGTGTTCAGAAATTTTTCATATGTTTGCCCATGAAAATGGACAAATTTATCCAAGACTTCTTTGCTTAAGCAATTTTCAACCATTACCTTCAATCCTTATAGGTAGGTAAACATTCATTGAACCATTTTCACTCCCAATTCCTAGGTTTCCACGTGGGCTGCCATGCAATAGCTTAACTCTTTTGGTGCCTTTATTCTTTATTTACAGATATGCAAGGCGCAGGTTCAGAGTAGTTTTTGAAATATGTCTAGGGGACACACCTTTGGCTTAGCAGTAAAAATATTGCTTAGCAGAGCAGTACATATATCATATTGGAGTACCTAGTTGGAGTCCTGGATTGATTTCCTACCCAACTTCCTTTCTGCACCATGGGAAGCAGATGACAGCTTATGCACTTGGTCCCTGCTACTCTAGTGGAAGACTGGGTTGAATTCCTGTCTATTCTATTTGCTTTGACCTGCTCCAGCCTTAGATGTTGGAGGCACCTGGATAGTGAATCAAGGAATAGCACAGTCTATGTGTCTCTGCTTTAAAAAAAAACATTTATTTATTTTTATTGTAAAGTCAGATATACAGAGAGGAGGAGAGACAGAGAAGATCTTCCATTCAATGATTTACTCCCCAAGTAGCTGCAATAGTCAGAGCTGCACTGATCCTAAGCCAGGAGCCATTGGCTTCTTCCGGATCTCCCATGCGGGTACAGGGTCCAAAGGCTTTGTGCTATAATCGATTACTTTCCCAGGCTACAAGCAGGGAGCTGGATGGGAAGCAGGGCTTCTGGGATTAGAACCGGTGCTCATATGGGATCCTAGTGCATGCAAGGCAAGGACTTTAGCCCCTCGGTTGCCATGTTGGGCCCTATCTCTGTAACATGTAATAATAAAATAAGTTAACTAAAAGTAAATAAAATTTTAATATAGGCTACATATAGTAAACTGTTGTAAAATATTACACTACCTAAAATGAAAAGTTATCTTGTCAAGGTCTTCCTTTGCCCAGTGGACAAGGTTGCCTCTTCAATGATTGGTTTATCATGTCTATTGTTCACGTTATACTGTGTTGAGAATGACACCCTGCCTCTACATCTCTGATTCCCAACCCAGCAACACTAGTTTAGCCAAAAGGAAAAACAAATCATACTTAAATTGAAGCGTATTTTGTGAATATTCCAAAGAAGAATCTTTAATGTTTATGAGAGTGACAGCAAGTACAAGAAAAGTATCTTTGATCCACTGGCTCACTCCCCAACGGCTGCAACTCCCAGACTTGATACAGGGCAAAGCCAGGAACCTAACTCCAAGACTTCCACATGGATGGTAGGTACCACAGCTTTTGGGCCACAATCTACTGCTTCCCAGGATGCAACACCAAATGTTGGATTAGAAGTGTATTAGGCAAGACTGCAACTGGTGCTTGGAAATGGCATAAAGATATCTGGTGTGATGACTTAGTTTACTGTGGTACAATGCTGGCAACTAGAGACCTGTTTAAAACGATCAAGGTTATAAGAGAACAAAGCAAAATTCATAAAGCCCAAACAAGTTTAAGGAGATACAAATACTAAATTCAAGTTTGCACCTTCTTTGTGGTAAAAATGGTTAAACTGCCATCAGATATTCCCACATGTGAGACCAAAATGTAATTTCTAGCTCCTATCTTTGGCATGGCCCAACCCTGATGGTTGTCAGCATTTGCGGAGTGAACCAACCAATGGAATCTGTCTCCCTATTTCTCTTTCTTTTCTTGTGACCTTGTTATTTTACCTTTCACACAAATAAAGTATTTTAAAATGTTATATGGTAACTTGGATTGGATGCTGGAGTAGAAAACAGAAAATACTTTTGTCCTAATCAAAACAACAATGCCTAGCACTTTCAAACATTAATATATCAATATTTGTTATTTATTATAATAAAAAGCTTAGTAGTACAATATATTAACGTAAGGAAAGCTATGGAGGGTACATGGGAATTTTCTCTGCTGTCTTTGAAATTTTTGTGTAAATCTAAACTTTTCTGAAACAATAAGTTTACAGTTTAAAAAAATGGACCACATTTCTTTTGTGCACAGCATACAACAGCCTATTGTCCCAATAAATTACAGTAAAAAAAATTAGTCCTAATTAAGCCCTCTCTGGAGACTTGAAGGCTTAACTTGGGCTAAGTTTTTATTGAAAAAACAATGAATGAGTTTATTCACTATGGCAGCAGTTTCTCAAGTTCACATGGCTCTAACAGAAATCTATTAAAGATAAAAGAAGCTTAAGAAGGCTATATGACTACTTCTTGCTTTTGTTTATCCACGGTGAAGAGTATTCAGAATGGACCTCATCTCAGGCTTGCACTAATCCTTAAATAATTACAATTCATCTACTCGATGCTAGAAACACCTCATGGAATGTGACTTTGTTCTGCTCACTTGTCTAATCCGATTCAATTACTGCAGTTCCTGCTCCCAGAGGCTTCACACTCAGAAACTGAGCTCTGTGTGGAAAGGAAACCTTGGGAGGGGTCATGTTCAGTTTCAATAAAAATGCACTGCACATTTAAAAAAAACTTAACTTGTTCCCCAAATATCAGTCCATCAATACACATGAGCAACAGCTTGTAATTCACAAAGCTTCGGGCACCTCTGTTGTGATAAGGGCAGACGGGCCTGACTGAAGAAATGGTGGAAATGGGAAGGGTTCACTGGTACGGCCTCATTTGAATGGATGGAAATCATGCCAAGTCCATAAGGCTGAAGAAAATGAAGCTCTGAGGCCGGCAGGAGCATGTCATCGACATGCAGGAAGCAACAGAGGGATTACAGATTTCTTGCACAGAGTGAGCCCCTTCAATCACCTGTGAAGATCCCCTTGTCAATGAGAACTCACAGAGAAAGGCCTGGACTAGGAAGGGGTGTCTCCTGCCTCATCTTGCCCTGGACAGCCACCTGCCCAGAACGAAAACCTTGATTTAAAAAGAGAACAAAATGGCAGACTTCACAGTTCGTTCAGCAGAAATTCCGGAAAAGTGGTAGCATTCTGGAGGAGGCATGAGGCAAAGCATGTGCCATTGCACAGGGAAAGGGGAGGTGTGAGGTCGTGTGATCTGAGGATGAAAAAGACCAAGGTCTTAATTAATCACCGAGCTTTTTGCCAGTGGTAAATGCTATAATGAGATAAAAAGGGATTGTCATTCTGCTCTTACGCCCAATTCCTGACTCTTTGTTCTATTATTTCAGAGAATCATGTCTTTTATCTCAAAATCGTCTTCATCACTCCCCTAAACTGCCTACAATTGAAGAATGAATAATGAAACGTGGTGATGTACGAGATACGGATTTAGAAGCAATAACCTTTAAATGGGAATTTAGATCTTTTTCATGTTTCTGCCTGTAGTGAAAATAGAGAAAAAAATTACTTCTTACAATTAAAAATGTGTTTTTCTGTTAATGTGGTAATCTGCATAACTGGTAATCTTTCACGGATGACTTAAAACTACTAAATATTCCAGAATAAACGCTGCTAAATAAAAAACAAGAGGAATGTTTTCAACTCAGTAAGCTGAATTCTCTTCTTTGACATTGAGAAATGATAGCAAATCACGTATTAAGATTTGTGGAGGTAGGATAGTACAGATTAAGGAGCTCCATTTAAAAAAACAGAGAGACGAGTAGAAGAAGTATAATGTTGTTGCTTTTTCAATGGATTATGTACTATATAATTAAGTTCCCTTAGCTTTAACTACCTGTAAAATAACTATGACAATGACACATAGTGTAGTGTTGTACTGAGGATGAAATGAGATCATATGCACAAAGTGCTTCCCTGCAACACAAAAAGAACCCAAACGTTATTAAAACAACTATAGGGCCCGGCAGCATGGCCTACCAGCTAAAGTCTTCGCCTTGAACACCCCGGGATCCCACGTGGGCGCCGGTTCTAATCCCGGCAGCTCCACTTCCCATCCAGCTCCCTGTTTGTGGCCTGGGAGACCAGTCGAGGACCACTCAAAGCCTTGGGATCCTGCACCCGCGTGGGAGACCTGGAAGAGGTTCCTGGCTTCCAGCTTTGGATCGGCGTAGCACCGGCTGTTGCAGCTCACTTAGGGAGTGAAACATCGGACAGAAGATCTTCCTCTCTGTCTCTCCTCCTCTCTGTATATCTGGCTTTCCAATAAAAATAAATAAATCTTTAAAAAAAAAAACAACTATAACACAAAATGATAATGTTGAAGAAAATCATGCTTACGCTATGGTGAGTGTCTTAGGTCGACAAGACACCAAGCATTAGACAAACTTCAAAGGCTTAGAATTCAGGGAGTAATTTAAAAGAAACAAGAACGCAATTCACAGATTTGCTTTTTAGCATCTCTCTTGTACCAGGTGAGGTTCTCGATACTGAGCGTAATGCACATATACAGAAAGAGACAAGACCATTAGGCACAAGGAGCTTGCATTCTAGAACAACCTATTACATATTCAAATGGAATGACCTCAAACTTCTAAATACTTTTGGAAATAACTACATCATTATTGTCCTATTGATTTTTCCAGACATTATATGAAATATTATTTATGGATGTCAGTAACCAATTTCTGCTATAGACTTTAATCAAGTTTGTTTTATTATCACAAAGCAAAGGCTCCAGCAGCTGTGATTAAGGATTTTTCAGTGATGGCTAGGTGCTTTAATCAGTTGCTTCAAACATCTCACATTTTATATTTTTCACTTTCCATTCCAATAAAACTTCAGTCCTTCTGTTGACTACTGAAATGCAAGCATTTAAATTACAGGCACAAAAACAACAATACTTTCAGATTGTTTTAACAAAATTCCCAGGAGGAAATCTATTTATAGAGACAGTCCAAGCAACAACAGCTCCCAGATGCTCACTTTTGAACTCTTCTCCTAACTTGGAAACCTTATAAAGGGCAAATATATTCTTCAAAGAATCACAGAGGACCTAAGTTAACAAAGAAATATATATATATATACATACATATATATATATGTATGTATATATATATACATACACATATACACACACATATATATATATATACATATACATATATATATAAATAAATTTTTAAGCCTGGAAGTATTGATGATATCAACATGATACTGAAGCTAGTTTTCAACCACCTGTTTTCCAAAGGAAAAGGCTTGAATAGAATCCCAGGTAAGATGATTTGAGTTTACTTTCAATTTTGTAACTTCAGGAGACAAATCAACCAGAATAAAAATGCATTTTTTCCTTATATTGCAGTTGCTATTTTCCTATCACCAAAGAAATAGACAGATGCATATCATTAATTAGTTAACTTGTTATAAGGGGAAATATTTCTTTTGCTCTGAATTCAGTCCTAGGAAAATCTTCAACTCTGCATTAATACTTGCTTGGCCTGGATTTAATTCATCGAAAATAATTCCGCCTCAATGGATGATGAGAATTAGAGTTATACAAGAGTTTTGCTTTATATCCATGTGTAGACATTAGGATTTTCTCTGTGAATAACCTGATGACTAGCATCATGGATTCTGGGGGAAAAAATAAACTCTTAAATGTGATAAAATTTAACCATTGAAGGTAAATAAAAATACCTGATGAACACTACACATAGAACAGATATGCTGAAATTTATAAAAGTTTTCTACCAAACAGTAACAGCAAACATCCAATACTGAGGAATTAACCCTCTTCCAGTCCAACAAAGGCAAGTATATGCCTCTCCATTTGTATTCAGTATTGGTCTGCAACAAAGTATGAAAAGTAAACACACCAAATAGAAACAATGATACAAGATCATCACTCTTTACAGATAATAGCTTATGCAGTTATTCAAGAAAAATCACTCTTAAAACACTACAAACAAAAAGTTTTCATTTAGAATTCTGGGAAACCAACACTGAAGTCAATGGAATTCTTTTCTCTGGTATAATCAGATAATATTTTATAGTAATAAAGTAATGAAATAACTTCAATGAGCTTACAAATAAATTTAAGAAACAGGTAAAGTTAGATAAATGAAAATGTATATATTTCCTTGGATTAAAAACATATAAATGTCTATTTTTCACACATAAATCTATAAATTTAAATCAATCCCACTTAATTTATCTTTTTTTCCAGAATATACTAAATTTTCCTTTAAAAACAAAGAAATAGACTCAAACACAGAAAAGCATGTTAAGAAATTAAAATGTATATAGCTCACAGGCACAAAATGCATTACAGTAGGGAAACATATATCATGCAAGCCATATTATAAGATCCTGTTTATCTACAGGGAATACACCAAACACCTATATATGTTACAAACGATGATCTTACTTGGAAGAGAGAAACAGTAGATACAAAGAAATTCATTTTTATCACTCCGCTTTGACCTAGACGCCAGTCTCTTTTAGAAGCATTGCCATACTTCCTTCAGTAGATTTCAAAGCTCCCATCTCTTGCTTGCCATGTTGCCTAATCCACTTATTGTGGGACATATAACCTTTCTTCATTATGTCCTTACTTCTCTTGCCCTTCTAGAAGACCAAGATTCAGTGGAAGAGCTATGTCATATTAAAATTAAATGACTGCATGTATCAAAAATGTCTGTATTCAAAGAATCTGATATAATATTTTTAAAATATAATTTTAGACATATAGCTCATTCCACAAAGGAAATAAGACCACAGCTTCTTTGCATTTCCATAAATGAGTAAAACAAAATTTTTCCAGACACAGAAATAGTTCTACATTTGAACTTAGCCAAAAAACTGAGAAGTGATAGGAATAGTTCTACATATTTTATAATACACATCACAAATATACTAATTTATCTATATATGTTCTAGGTATCCCTATATGTAATAATCAAATATGTTATAAATGCACATAAGTGCATATTTGTACAATGCATTAAGTAAACATGTATGTACAAACATATTTGTACACATTCATGTGGCTACATGGGCAAACTTTTGATTCACCTAATATAAAATATATTTAAAGCGGAACTTTAGTGTAATCATTCCCACATTTTTCTCTTCTTGCAAAAATCAGGGAGCTTCTTCCCAGATTCCAACAATTCCCTCATCTTCGTTCCTCTGCTCTTACTCCCTGTCCTTCTGCCTGCCTTTTAAGCTAACACTCTTAAAAACCTTCCTTTAAATGTTTACTAAAGCTAGTGTCAGAACATGTTTCCTTCCTAGTGTTAAATCAACACTTCCCACTACATCTAGTTTTTGACGGCTGAGTTTAACACTGGGAGGAGGTGAGGATTTTTCGTCTGCCAGTTGGCACTGCTTGGGAAAAAAATTGGCATCCAAACAATTTAAATTTGCAATTTAAAGTCAATGTCACCAGGCCTCTTTTCACTGGGCATTTTCTCTGCTCTTTTTATGGACATTTCTTTCTCTAAAACTTCATAGGGCAAACACAAGGTATACTAAAATGAATGACAGTCATTCCAGAAACTTATATTTTACACAAAATGGGCTGTGGTATCTGGACAAGATATAACTGAACAGTTGGAGTAAAATCAAAAGAAAAGCCCTATAATTGTACAACCAGAAGTCCCACCATGAGCTTAGATACCCCTAAGAATCAAACTGTATCTAGATAAGAATAAGCTTTTAAAAAGTAAAATAAAGATTTGGTAAACTTATAACTAAAGGTTAATAAAGTGACATAAGATGCCTCCAAAGAGTGATAGTTCTGAGTCTTCTTTTAGCTGAGAAAATGTGGGTTATTACATGCTAAGCTTTACACTGTAAGAATCAGAAAATAAATGGTTATTTAGAGTAATATTTTAAAATAGGTCAGAAAGCCAAGGGAAAAACAAGGATTTTGTGTGCTGAACATTTTTAGAGAAAAAACTGATATTGCTGGGAAGGTTGAAGATTGTTGCTGATTTTTTAAAAATTTATTTCTAGATACATGTTAATGACTAAGTTTTGGATGCAAAAAGCCAGTGACTCTAGAGATATAAAACGGTCAGACACTGATGATTTGCTGGACTGGAAAGAAACAATGGAACACAAAGGAAACCTAAATTTGGTCTGTTTTCCCTAACCAAACTTTGCAGGAGCATGAGGGAACACTGTGCAGTAGAGGGTGGTTTGAGAATTTGTCAAGTCACAGCTAAAACATAGCAGAAAATCTCCCCGGCTGTAATGTTACGTGGAAGACAAAGTCCTGTGAGGAACTGAGAGTGGAAGAGAAAAAAGACTTCCTGAGGCTAAATCTCCCTCAAGACAGTTCCCCAAACATGATTAGCATTGACTGAAGCTAAAGAGACTGAGTTAAAACCTCCAAGTTCAATGCTATGAGCCGATTTAGTCGAAAGGATGCTCACCAAAGGCCAAATCAAAGGTGGCATCTGTCCTTGGATTTAGGTTCTACACACACACACACACACAATTATTTGCACACATTACATATTATCCTTATTAGATATGTATATATACATATATATATAGACTCCAAAAATGAAAAAAAAAAGTTCCCTTATTCTACAGCAGAAGTCAAGGCTATTACATCTTTAAATGTATTAAGTACTTGAGCAACGCAAGGGAAGAGGAGAAAAGGTGAATAAACACTGAGTGAATGTTAGCCCGATTCATTTTTACAAAATGAAAATGATATTCTAGAAATGAAAACAGAAAGTCATAGACCAAAACATGACTAGCAAAAAAAAAGACTAGTTATATTAAGGAAAAAAAATCTAAATAGAAGCATGGACAGAAAAAAAAAGTAACTGATTAGAAAGAAGAATACAAATATATAGTAATTATCTCCACACAAGTGATAAGCCACAGAAAAGCAGGAGACAGGAGGGTGCCAAGAATGAACATAGCTGAGGCACAACTTGAAGAGATACTGCCTAAAAAATATCTGATCAACTGCCTTGATTCATAGATTTAGGAAAATGTACAAACTCCAATCAAGGCAAAAAATACACACACACACACACACACACACACACAGTTCTTAAAATTAAGGTAAAATAAACTAAAAATCAAATGTAAAATGAATTAATACAAGTTTCAGAAAAAGACACTTCTATTCAAAGAAACATCAGTAATACTCAAGAATGTAACTCCAGATGCCAAAAGAAAATGAATGGCAAATATATTAATGAATAAAAAAGAGAGAAGATAAATACAGTGTTCCACAAACACACCTTTCTTTAGTAGTAAAAGCAATAAATACTGCATTAATAGTAAATGAGAGAATTTGTCACCAACAAATTTATATATTAGAAGGAAATAACAAAATAAGTTTTCCAGATTAATGCACTGTAATGACACATTAGAGCATGGAACTGCTGGGAGAAATGAAGAGTAATAGAAATAAAAGTGGGACAGCACTTTGAGATAATTACTATTTAAAGTAAAAATGATAGCAACTACTGCAGGACCATAATATATGCAGCAGTAGAATAATGTGACAGCATAAATAGCAGACAGGAGGTAAAATAAGCTAAACTATTATAAGATTCAGGTGCTCTGTAGCAATATAAAAGCAATCATTCACAGCTGACTTTTCACATTGGAAATAAACCTGATAATTTCTAAAATAATCAATAATAGCCTAATACAAAGTGTGGAATTAAAAGCTAATGAATCACAAAAATAAGAAGTAATGAAAAGTCACTTGATCACTTAAAGCAGGCAAGAAAGTAGATATGAAAATGAGAGACCAGCAGGACTACGTGGAAGATGCTGTTACATCTGTAATTCGCACTTAAATACGTAAATGAATTTGTTAAGCCGCACAGCAGAATTCCTGCACTGTAATAGAAAGTGTGATAAATTCTGCTCACAATAGACTTGAAATGTAATGGCACAGGTTGAAATATGATGAAAATGAGGATGAAAATGAGGATAGTTTCACAAAATCAACCAAAAGGAAACTGGGATGGCTGTTTTAATAAAGATAAGGTAGACTTGAAGGCAAATTGCAAATCATAAGGCAAATCATAAGGCCTAATGGTAGATATTTTAATTGCATAGAATTTCATCTTTGAAAGAGCATATAATTATCTTATGGGGCATTTGTCTGAAAAAAAAACCAGATTTTAAATAAAGAATGAAAAATCAAAAGAACAATGAGACAGGTGAATCCTAAATTTTGAAGTTAAAACTACTAAGTTCTTAGAAGGTATTTCAGATGAAAAAGCACCACATGCAATAAGTATATTACTGTTTGGAAACACAAAACAGGTATTTTTAATACAAAACTGGCAAAAATCATACACTTGGAATAAATTACAAATTATAAAATGAAAATGACAGCTTAATGGAAAAATATACAAAAACACTAAACACGTAAATCACTACAGAATATATAAATGTATATAAGCAGATAAAAACAAACTTTTTCTTGGCTATTCATTACAGAAGACAAGCTAAAATCTAAATGATATAAGTACATATTCACAAGAAAACTGAAAAAAACCAACAGTAACAAAATGAGAATTGAGAAGAGCATGAAGTATATAGAAACCCACAAGATTGCTGGTTGAAATGTCACTTAAGAATCACAACTTGAAAAATTCTGAGCTGGACATTTATACACACATATGTGAGTATGTCCAGTCCTTGTATATATTCAACGAAAATGTATACGTGTATGTCAAGAGACATGTATAGGAGAGGCTGCACTTAGCAGGGAAGACAGCAGACAAGACACTGCGATCTCCTATCAAAGTGCTTTGTTTGAAGTGTTGATTTTTGCTCCTCATTCTTACTTCCAGCTTACCTGTACCCAGGGAACAGCATTTGGAGGACTGAAACAGGTGGGTCCCTGCCATTCATGTAAGAGACACATACTAAGTTCCTGACTCCAGGCTTTCATACAGATTCAGTTTTAATGATTGTGGCATCCAGGGAGTGAAGCTGCAGATACAAATTCTCTATCTCCAAGTTTAACTGCCTCTCATTGACTCTTAAAAAATGCAAGACATACAAATATGTACGGCATAAAGTCTAAATAGTTACTTATAATATCTGACAACTGGAAACAACCAATGTGTCAAGTAATCATTAAACACATATGGAACTTAGGTTTATAGAATGAAATACTGGACAGTAATAAACATATTACATAAATGCAATAAGTGAAACTCACAAACGTCATGCTAAGCAGTTACAGTTGGTCATAAAATTAGTTATGTATCATATCATCCATATAATGGGAAAAGCAGACTACATTAAAATATGACACGTTCATTTCTAAAATACGTACTGATTTCCAATCACTTGAAAAGCAGAGTAGCAAGGAGAGACAGAGATGTAAAGACAAAAAAAGAGAGAGAGAGAGAAGTGAAACATACACAAGATCTTCCATCTGCTTGTTTATTCTTCTAAATGAATACAACAAGCAAAGCTGACTGAACCAAGCTGTAGCAAGTATCCCGGAACTCCATCTGGTCTCTCATATGAATGGCAGAGATTCAAGCACTGGAGCCATCATCCACTGCTTCCCCAGCAATCTAGCCTGGAAGTGGAGGTGCTGGAACTGGAATCAGGACTCCAAAACACAGTGTAGTCGTGTAGTCCTGCAGGTTACTCTGATATGCCTACCCCCCAAAACGTGTTGGGATGTAGAGGCGGATAGTTATATTTGTTTTTAAAATGTACAAATTAGAAAATGATTTCTCTGTGCGGAAAGGTAGAGGATGAACTCATGAATTCTGAAGCAATTTTATCTATTAATATACACACTGATCACATAATTCTTTTGTAATATTTAATGGAAATGCATGTTTGTATTTTATAAAGTTTTATGTACTTTGTGTCAACTTGATAGTGGATGAGTTAGAGTTTAATATTAATTGAGCCATTTTTGTGAAATTCAGTGCCATTCCAGCCATATTTTAAGATGTATTTTAAAGGGCAAATATTTTTTACATGAATGAGAATAGCTTACAAATAGATAATGTAAAATATACAGGTTAAAATAACTGGCTTTAAAAAAAAATCTCACAACAGTGACAGAAAGTATTGTAATCTTCATTTAAACTTGAGTCTTTTCATTCCCATGGCATAGGGACTTGGGTGGAAGGAAGGCACAGGGTGGATTTCAAACAGCTTTTTACTGTCTCTCTTCTAGATACTTCCAACACTAGGTCACTTACCTTTAGCCACAATTCCCATACAACAAACAGAACACTGCTTTACAAAAGTTTGAGAAGCAATTCCATGAACCAAACTTTGAGATGTACACAACTGTAACCACTAAATATAAGCGTTTGAATTAATTTGTTCCCTGGAAAGAACAACATTTGAAGTTTCAGGAAATATCACAGATTAATATTTAAGCCTAAATTCCTATTTTGATTGAAATGTGATTATCTATGTTTTTCCCACTGAAGATTCCTTAAAATATTTTTGCGCAGAACCCTTGAGTGATAACCCACAACAGGATCATTACCTTCTTGTAGCTATTACTAAAGTATCATGGAAATCAGTGAAATGCAACATGATGATCGGCAAAAGTGAGTTCTCTTCAGTCTGTTGCTGTCAGCCTTCGGAAGACAGGATAACTGGGGACACACTGATGCAGGTTGGAGTAACAAACAAGGTTATGCTATCTTGGAGATAGATACAGAATACATATGAAACCTGAAGGAGTTGGCAATGTATTCTCATCTGCCAAATTAAATCAACTGCAAATGCTGAGGCTTCTTTGGATTTTTGTATTATAATAGCATATTCGAGAAGATTAAAAAACGGAAACATAATGAGAAGTGAGTTCATTTATGCATATTTCAGGATAAGTCAATGAATATAACCTTTGTTAATGTTCATGTTTATACACATTGCGGTTATACTGTACACAAAGACACAGCTCTATTATAATGTTTGCTAATTAAAAAAATTTTCCAGCAATCCATAGTGTTATTTGACCACTTGGAAAATCAGAAGTTGTGAAAATCATGGTAGGTTGTATCCTTTCTCCTTTTTTAAAGGATTTACTTTTATTTTTTATTGCAAAGTCAGATATACAGGGAGGAGGAGAGACAGAGAGGAAGATCTTCCATCCGATGATTCACTCCCCAAGTGACCTATATGACTGGTGCTGTGCTGATCCTGTGCCAGGAGCCAGGAACTTCCTCCGGGTCTCCCACATGGGTGCACGGTCCCAAGGCTTTGGGTCATCCTCAACTGCTTTCCCAGGCCACAAGCAGGGAGCTGGATGGGAAGTGGAGCTGCCGGGATTAGAACCGGCGCCCATATGGGATCCTGCTGCGTTTAAAGCAAGCACTTTAGCCGCTAGGCTACGCTGCCGGGCCCTATCCTTTCTCCTTTTGATATAAGGTGTAAACATGTATTATTTGTTCCTTCCATATTTCTGTTCCAAAATCCCACCCACCTTATTCTTTTAAATACTGCATAACGGGATTATTTCAAAAGACTTTAGACTTCCCACTATAGTCTTCTTCAACCTTCTCCCTTCTCACTCACAAAGATATTTTTCTGAATGAGTGACAGCATAAACAGCAGGGAGATATCATATTATACTTTTGTCATCCAAATCCTGTAAACCATCATTCTTTTTTGGGAAATATCTTTGTAAATTCTCCAGGATTGGATAATTAATTGATAAACATAAGATCATTTTTTAAAAATGCTTGATGCAAGAAAGTCTTTCAAATAAACTTGCATGACCTGGGGACTTCTATAAAAAGAGTCACGGTTCGTGATGAAAGAACATATGAACATATAGATCTGCCAGTAGGTCATTTTAAATCAAAGATCACTTTATTGGATGAAGGTTAAAATGCAGTTCAGCCTTAAGTAGAAATCATATTAGATCATTAGATTAGGTAAACGAACCCAAATGCTGTTGAGAATCCCACAAAAAGTGGAACATAAAATCAAAATACTATTGTTAGGTATGCTTATATAAATCACCACGCAGGGTGGGGTGGGAAACAGGAGGGGATACCTTAGATGTGTTTTCTATGCATCATTGACATAGAGTTACCATCTAAATTCAGAATGCTGACAGTAAGCCTAATATATATATATATAATTAATATGTTAATATTCAATATTATTATAATTAATAATATTATATATTAATATATTAATATAATACATTTTTAAATAACCTGATCCCAAAATTTTACCATTTACAAATGGAAGTGTATTACAAGAGATTTCAGGACTACATTTTGATTCAATTTCTTTCTTCAAATATCTTAAAATACAGAAGAGATAGATTTAAATAATTACATATAAATATGCTTAAATTTGCTTCTCATGATGAACAGAAAAAAAATTCCAGAGTGTTGGGAGAATGAGGAGGGAGAAACACTTGTGAGTATAATTATACAGGTCTGATTATACAGGTATGATATATTTGGGTCCAGTAGCAGGCTAAATAGGTTGAAATGCAAGTGTGAGGAAAGGTGTGTAGAGAAAATCATTTATGCTTTACTAGCCCCCGAATACCACCACAGATCATCATTTATGACTGGCAACAGAGATAATCCGATTCAAGAAGACCTCTTAGCTGTTAACTATGTTTGGGTTATGACAAATAACAATAGTCATAATTTCAACGAAACTTGGAAAGCCTCCTACAGATTGGGGATTTTGTAATAATTTGTTTTATTTAATGAGGCTTTTGACTCATATGAAATCATTGTCACCTCTGTGATCAAGTCAGTGTTAATTGGTAGCAGGGCTGTGATTATCAAATCATGAAATATTCAAAATTAAATAGACTGTACTATTCTGTTTGTTAAACAACAATCTGTCCAAGATGGACTATTGAGAGATTATTTCCTCTGCAATAATTGTGAAATTGCCTAGCATAAGTACACTAATTTAAGTAGATAGAGGATGCTTGGTTTTTGAAATGAATCTTTCAGGCAGCAGGAAAAACACTCTTGAGAATGTTGCTAAGACAATGTAACAAGTTAGATTAATATAGATTTTACCAGAAAATGATTCTTCACTTGCTAGCTTTTGGATTTCAATAACATTTAGCCAGAGGCCATTCTTCAAATTTTGTCTTTGGCGCTTTTCATAATAAATGGCAGAAAGGAAGCTTTAATGAGTTCTACTCAAGTTCATAACATTCAGACTGCAAGCCCAGAAAACAAAACCAGCCACCTGTAAATGTTTGACCTATTGTTCAGAAGGGAATTCTTTGAAGAGCTTCAGATTTCCAGAATACAGAAGTGACAGTAGGAAAATACCAAATGATAAATCCTCCCCAATAGCAAACTGAGTCAGGCCAGTCCGATTCCACCCTTTTAGGTAGTTATTCAGGATACGAACTCACCCTCAGAAATTTTGACAACTACTGTTAATGTTCAAAATTAGGCTCAATATGTTAATCCATTACAGTGAAAGTAAAATTCAACATGCCCAACTTTTTTCTTTCTGATGAAGCTGGATTTTGATAATCTTTTGAAAGAGTAAATCAGGCTCTGTCTCGTAGGATCTCAACTCTGTCTAGTGCTTGCCCAGTAAGCACTGCTGTGCATTAGCAACTCGGGAGAAAGATTTCAGGATAAAGCAAAATGAAAATGTTCTATTTCTGAGCTGCCTATTCTGAGCACGAGGGTAGATATTCTATCACAGCCTCTCTACAAAGAAAGCATTACTATCTTCATTTTATAGATAAGGAAACTGACCCTCTGAGAGGTATCTTTCCCAAGGTCATATGGTCAATAAGTAGTAAGGATGAGATTCAAAGAAGATTTTCTAAGTCAAAGATGAGACACTCTCTTTGTTTCCCCTGCACCAAATACTAATCCTACTGACCAGTTTAAATTCACATCTGTCAAAATAAGATCATTTCCAGAAAGGTTTTATACTTACATCGTGTGTGGTTTGAGTGTGCTAACTTGCATATCTAGAGGCATCAAAATACTATTAACATCTTCATAATATTTTTTAGATTCTTTAAGTTTGTTATGTAAATACATAAAGGAAAACAAGGGCATCAAGTGAGGGCTCTGTTTTTTTTTTATACTAATTTTCATTGCTAATGTATCATTTGTTTGAATAGTGACACATAGATCCTATGTGAAGAAAAATGAAAATAAATCTAATGACATGTTATCCCTACACATTACCACCAACCAACCAATTCTTTTGTTTTGTCAATTAGAGTTTCAACTGTCTCGATTGTTCCGATAGATATTTGACTTTATGTGCTAGAAATACATAATTCTATCACAACATGCAGCTCTTCATTAGTCCAAAAAAGGTAATTGCTTATATCTTTGGGAATCTTAGTAACCTGTTTTGTTTCTCTGAGTCTTAGACTTGCTCATTGCTGACACAGAAGAGCATTATTTTCTTATCTATGTTTATATATTACTATTTTATATGTAATCCCTTAATTTACATATCCAGTTTATTATACTTAACTGTTGTTTCTATTCTTTTGGCATAAAAGAAGCCATTAATATATTTTCATTCACAAATTATTATTTTTTAAAGATTTTTTATTGGAAAGTCAGATTTACAGAGAGAAGGAAAAACAGAGAGAATGATCTGTCATCCACTAGTTCAGCCCCCAAGTGGCTGCAACAGAGAGAGCTGAGCAAATCCAAAGCCAGGAGCCAGGAGCTTCTCTCAAGTAGGTGCAGGGTCCCAAGGCTTTAGGCCATCCTCTAGTGCTTTCTCAGTACACAAGCAGGGAGCTGGACAAGAAGTGAAGCAGCAGGGATACAAACCAGCACCCATATGGGATCCCTGCACAAGCAAGGCAAGGGCTTTAGCCACTAGGCTACTGCGCCAAGACCACAAATTATTTTTCATGAATTTAAATGAAATTGACGGTTCTAAAGGAGGGGTAGTTTTGCTACGGTTTGTCATCTATAAAAGTTCTAGAGATTGATAGTCTCACCAACACACTAAACAGGCTTGTGTTCTGTCCGAAGAACAATATTGGATGTTTTCACTTTTTTTTTTCTTTTTAAACCTAATACATTAAAATCATTGTTTATTTTAACTTATAATCACCTTACAATGAATTTGGAAATGTTAACACACACTCAAGGAGCATGAGTGATCTTATGGAATGGTTACCTTGTAAGGTTTTTAGATAAAGCGTTAAAATTTTAGAAATATATGCTCATATCAGAGTAACTAGTACAATCTGAATGTTTATATCCTTGTGCAAACTCATGTGCTGAGATCTGAGCCCTGGACCAAAGCTATTTAAAAGTGGAATCTTCTGAGTGTTGATTAGTCCATACGGGTGCACAGCCCTTCTCAATAGGCTGTCAGGTCAAGACTGTAGTTTTTGAGGTAAAGGTTGGCTAACAAATATATGTGCAAGGAAATGAAAGTACATTTTCTTACTGATCATATACAGACCATATTTTGTTGTTCAGGAACAACGCAGAGAGTGGCAGAGCTTAGAAATAACTCTGGAAATTAAACAAACAAACAAGAGATAGCAAGAGAAAGTTCTGACAATCTGTCATCTGTTCACATGTGCTAGTTCGTGATAGCCAGCCTAATATCAATGTGGTACACCCAAGAGCACATGTACTTGTCAAAACCCCATCATTTATGAGCAAATCATTACCGGAAGTTTGAATGTAATTAAAGTCTTTACAAGAAATATAAGTCCACTGAACTTTTAGACTTTGCTAATGTGAATTATAATACCTTTACACATTATTACTGTCTTTGCTCTAAAACTTTAAGAACTTAATCATACTTCTTTTTAAAAACCTAGACCGTACAATTATTTTTAGGCTGAATAGTCCAAAAAATCCAGTATCAAACAGCAACAATGACAAAAAAAGCACAGTATGCCAAATGACTGAGTATGGGTCTGGTAAATTAATAACTGTAGAGGAAAGAATTGTAAACTAGCAGCTAGTGGTCCACACCCTCTAACAGGTATGAGAGGAAGCAGTTCCTCTACTGAGTTGCTGGCCACATTTAGTTAATGTTTTAAAAATAATATACTAAATTATTCTTTCAAATGCCAGTCAAACTCTGTGTTAGGGATAGTCAGAAATTAATTAAGTGATAGAAGAGATTTTTTAAAAGCCATTTTGATGAAGCGGCAGAAGTGGAGACAGAGGCAGGTAGCCCCTGAAGTCTGATCTGCTTTCTCAAGTCCCGTATACTCACAACAACAGGACAGTCCAGGTCTCTACAAAAGTGGGAGGGATACAGTCATCTGAGCTGTGCTCACTGCTTCCCAGAGTCTGTTTAGCAGGAAACTGGAGCCAGGAGCTGGGCTTTGGAATTAAACCTAGCTAATACAAGGTGGCACATGGGTGTCTCAGTGCATTACTCAGACTATTACTCTTTTAAAGAAGCTTTTCTCACACACTGTATTAATAAAGCAAGCAAATCTGTCTGTGTGCTGTTGTCTACAGGAGCTTTGTACAAAAGATGATGACTTTCAAGGATGCCAGTGTGATCAGAGCTGACACACCTTTCAGCCTGCCAGTTGGGTTTACTGTCCAAGGAAAATTCTAAGTATTCAAGGGGGACCACACAAAAATCAAAGCCACAAACAAAATGGTTTTTATCACAGCTTATGATTGATCCCATGGCACATTAATCCTATTATAAGTAGAGAAAACTGGCCAAGGTAAACTTTACATCTGTATTAGTGAGAATACACAGATAGGATAAGTTTACATTCTGAACATCATCAAAGCTAAAGTGTTTTTTTATTCCATTTAGTCTTGTCCATTACATGAAAATGAAATTTAAAAGCATAGTTCTTTAAAACTTACTATATGATTACATTTATATGCATAATTTTAAAACTTCTGTAGTGAAAATATATATATATAAATGATTTCTTAAAATTTCATTTTAAAGAAAAGATTTCAAATAAAGACCAAGAGTCATTTTTGCTTCAGTTTCTGTCTTGTTAAAGCTGTTTCCCCAAATCCAAAGAATATCACAGAAATACTAGGTAAACTTTTCAAGATAAATATAGCTTAACTTTTAGATAGCATTTTCTTTAGTCATTTTTACATTCTAACACCACAAGAGAAGTATTAGATAGGTGTATCATTGGTTAAAAATTACTATGATGATGGCAATTACTAATATGGTTTATATTGTATTAAAGTTATTTTTAAATTTTAAGAATTGTACTGCACTGCGACCTTTGCAAAATAATAATGACAGGAATTTGAAGAGATTATCATATGAAAAAGGCACTAAAATAAGGCATTTCAAAACACTGTTTTCCACTATTCATGTTACACTAATCAACAAAGAAACAAAAAAGCAACCTTCAACTATACATCCCAGTTCTAAGGTTGACTTCTCATTTTGTTGTTTTGTTCCAATTTTTTATACTGAGCAATTTTAGTGTTGCTGAGACATAATTTTTAGGTTGCATACCTCTTTTTTAACCAAAGGGAAGAATAACAATCTGATCTCTTTGAAAAATTCACTGGCTTTTATATTGCAGTTACTTAATTATAGAAAAAATCATGTCAGAAAGTTCTATTGATTATTTTCACATATAATAGTTACTCTATGTATACAATTCTTTTCTTTAATGTACACAATTATTTTAGGAAGCAACCATAATTCAAACACAAAGCAGCAAGCTTAATAAAGTTGCACATTTGATATAATTAGTCCTGTGGTATATTGTGTTTGCTGCCAATTATTTTTCTAGCCTTGTCAAAAGCTTTTATCCCCAACAACCTGCTATATACATTTTTAAACTAAGACCTTGCCTAAGGATGTTAGCATTCTCCTCCACATTTATCATGTAGAAGGGAACAGACAAAAACAGGGCAGATGATCTATATTGCAAGGACACTTGTAAAAGAACAAGAAGGTTTAAAACATCTTCAACTTCACTACTGTCCTTGAACTTTAATCTCTGCATTTTGAAATGCATCTCTGAAGTAGCGTACATGAGAAATTCAGAGAGGAAACAACCTATTCAAAATTAAATAAAAATTACTTAAACTTGTTTTATCTCAATCACAAGATGCATATATCATGCATAATTGACATTGTTAAGCACATATTTGATTCCCTTGTCTTCCAAGGATTAGCAGTGACCTGGGCATCTGTGTCACACAAACGAAAGTAAAATTTATACAGTGGTTTTCAGAGCATGATTCACAGCCTTGTTGTGACTGGATACTTCTTCCCTTTGACATTCACATTTTTTCTTCCTGTGTTCCTAAGTGTTTTACTGTGATTGGTTTCTGCCTTAGCCTTTGTTCTGTATCTCTTCTTTGTCTATCAATTCTTCTGCAACACAATTGCTCTTCAGTACCAACCATATCCCTAAACCTCTCAGTGGAGCTTCTGTAATGGCTTTCTAACTGATCTGCTTCTCCATACCTGATCCTCTCAGTCTATTCTAGACTTGCACAATGTCATCTTAATCAACTTGTCTGATTGGGAACTCCAAATATCAGTAATATTGGATGGGCAGAAATCAAAAGACTGTGCCCATAAGGATGATTCACACCTTCTGTCACAAATACTCTGCTGCTACATCACTGTGAGATGTACTTCAATGCCTCTAGAAACCTGCCCCCAAAGGGTTGCCAAACCTTCTTAGTTTTGAGTAATCTACTCCTTCTCCAAATTGTCAAATTTCACCACAGGCTTGGAACCGCACCTGGCTCTCTCAGCTCAGTGCCAGGGAACTAAGTACTTGAGACTCAGCTTTAGTCTGCATCAGCAGGAAGCTGGGTGAAAAAAGGAGGTAGAATTCAAACCCATGGCCTTTCATACATGATGCAGACATCCAAAACAGTAGGTAGATTAATGACAGTAGAACACTGAACATCCCAAGAACACAGTAGTTTAAAGCATCTGAAACTGTAACAATCACTGTGAACTTCATTCTCAAAATGTCAAAATATAACAAAAAAATGGCAAAAGTGAAAAACACAGAAATGAAACATATTCAGAAAAAATGGATAGAAATTATTTCAATTTTACTTCTAAATCTTTACCTATGGTTGTATATCTATATCTACATGTATATCTATATTTATATCTATATGTCTATATCCATTGTCATCTATCTCTCTACCTATCGACAGATATTCCAAATAAACCGAAAAAACATGGTCTGGATTTATGTTCTAACATTTGAAGTAAAACCCTGTGTATTTGTATAATTATGAACAAAAACATACTTTATACAGTCATGTTTGAGGACATGACTAAAATTAGTGTTTATAACTGTAGGCCTAAAAGATAGAGGGCTCCACAATACGTGGCATATTTCTTTTTTTTTAAGATTTGTTTATTTCTATTATAAAGAAAGATTTACAGAGAGAAGGAAAAAGAGAGGAGGAGAATCTTTCATCTGCTGGTTTACAAACCAAGAGACTGCAAAGACCAGAACTGATCTAATCCAAGCCAGGAGCCAGGAACTTCTTCTGAGTCTCCCACACAGGCGCAGGGTCCCAAGACTTTGGGCCATCTTCTTTTGCTTGCCCAGGCCACTAGCAGGAAGTTGGGTGGGAATTGGAGCAGCTGGGACACAAACCAGCGCCCACATGGGATCCTGGTGCATGTAAGGCAAGGATTTAGCCACTATTTTATCATGCCATGCCCAATACTTAACATATTTGTTGCACATGTCCATCTGATTATTTTAAGCTAAATTGTTAGGTTAAACACACTTGAAAAGCTTTACAATTGTTGGCACTTGTTAATATAATTATCTTTAAAACAATACATACATTTATACTCATCACTAATGCATAGTGATGAAATATGTTAAAATGCTTCCGTGTTTAAGATTTTTAGCAATAAAAAATCCTTCCCAAGCTAATAAGTGAAAGTATTTCCAGCAAATTTTGCCTAATTGATATTGTTGTTAGACTAGCAAAACAATTTACTCATGCTCACTTGAGTTGTGCTTATGTATGTACAAAATAGCTATAATATATTACATTATATATGTGTGTGTGTATATATATATATATATATATATATATAATGCCTTTATAGATCCCTTTTCTCAAGGAAGATGATGTGAAGACATACAAAGATAACCATCTCCAAGTCAGTGAAGAAGCCCCTCAGAGCAAAATCACCCAGGCTAATACCTTGACTTTGAATTTGTAGTCTAGAAATGTTAGAAACATTTCTACTCTTTGAATAATTAAATCTGTGATACTTGCTGCCAGTTCTTACCAATCGATAGAATATAAGGGCAACAAATCTGGTTTCCCACCCTACAAATACATACACAGTGGTCTTAATACCTTTAAATTTGTGACCTGCTCTTCATGAGTATATTAAGCACATGTCATAAAATCATACAACTGATTAAACCTGCTCCTGTTTAATGGACTATATTGCCTGTGTGGTAATTATACCACATTTTTAAAGGATTGCTTGATACAGCACCATTAAAATGAATGGCAGAGTGACTGAGTGGCCTACATACGTGGTCTGTGACACAGTCTATGTATGAGTCCTGGCTCTGCTTTCATTTTAATATTCCTGCTAATGGACACAGGTATGAGTTTCTGTCACTCAAATACAAGATTTGGATTAAGTTTCTAGCTTCAAGGTTTCGACTTTATGCAGCAGTGGCTGCTATAGGGCCTTTACAGAGTAAACCAATGGGTAGGGAAGATTCCAGTCAAAGATCTTTGACTTTGCCTCTTGAGTAAATTTAAGAAAAATTTTTTGAGCATATTGGCTTTATTCAAGTATTTATGCTTGTGATATACTTTTGAAGTATGCAGTAAAGTTTTCAAAATAATACTAGTGTGACTACAATCATATCCAATTTGTTACAAGTGAATTAAGAATTAAAAGTAAATACAAAAAAATATGATACAACAAAAAAGGGAGAAAGAACGTAGTCTTTAAAATTAGTTAAAAATTAAAATCAAATACAAAATAGGTAAAAAGATATAATTTAACTAAATAATAAATGTTCTTAAAATAATAACGATGAAACTATTTTGATAATTACATTACTTTAAAAGTCAATCTGGGAGAATAAAACCTTAGGGATATTGAATGTTTCTAACAATGTTGGAAATTCTCATTTACTCGGCTTCTCTCAACCTGTTGACAGTGTTTGGCTTTTTCCTTACATAAGGGCCTTATTTTTCCCCACATACTTCCTACAGTAACTAAGTGATACATTTTCTATTCAGTCATTATACTGACCAGCTATATTGATTTTCATAGTCTTTGTCATTTATATGATAACAGTGATAATTGTATTTTTCCCTCTCCTGGGTACATCAATGTTACTTTTCCTTGTTGTACTAGCTACTTCTTTAAAGTGAGATTGATAGTTTGATGACACAAACTCTATTTTAAGAAAACTCTTAGTCAAATAGCAAATCACATTTCTATTTCTTCAACCCCATTTAATCTGCTTAACACATTTCTTTCTTTTTGTAAAGATGTAATGATATTTATTTTGGAAAGCAGAGTTACAGAGACAAAGTCAGGGTGAGAGGAGAGAGAGAAAAGTATCTTCTATCCACTGAATCACTGCTCAAATACTTCCATTAGCTGAGTGTTCACCAAGCCAAAGCCAGGAAACCAGAGTGTCTTCTGGGTCTCCACTGTGGGCACAGGTGCCAAAGCACTTGGGCCATTCTCTGCTCCTTTTCCAAGTGAAGGTGTAGGGTGCTGGACTGGAAGTAGAGCAGTCAGGTCTAGCCGATCTGGCTGAAGCTAGGAGCCCTGAAACTCCATTAAGGTTTCCCTTAAAGGTGCAGGGACCAAAGAATATAAACAATCTCGAGAAATACTAACAGGGAACTGGATAGAAAACGGAACAGCCTGTAATTTAACCGGCATCCATATAGGATGCCAACATGGCAAGATGTAGTTTAACAGGGCATGCTACAATAGCTTTTATTAATAAGGCAGCAAGTGCAAGGTTAAAAATTCCAAAAATTTGCCATCAGTCTATGGATAATGTTCCAGTAATGTTCAGACATGACCCACGGTATTGTTTTATTCAGCAGTCAGTGAACATTCTTTCATTAAGTTCTTACTGCTACTACAGCAGAACTGGGGATTCCTCTCTCCCAACACACATACAGATGCATATTCTTAGCAGGAAATCTTAAAAAAGATGAATCCAAGCTCACAAATAATTCATTGTCCTTTAAAACGAAAAGCTCTCCATAATACCAGTACTATCTACAAATTCCATCAGGGTATGTCATACTTTTTGCAACATGAATGTTCAAATGGGGTTTCATTTTGCTTATTGTACAATTTTCCTTGGAGTGTGTGTGTGTGTGTGTGTGTGTGTGTGTGTGCCTATTGCCCCAGCAGACTGACATTTTTTCAAAAATCAGAATTCCTATATGCATTTTTTTTTTGCCTACTGTCTATCCTAACATCTTCTATACTGTGCAGGCATTTAATATTCTGGGAATCTGAGCAACACTTACTGATCTGTTTCCTGACATTTTTATTTTATTGAAGCTTGGTTCTAAATAGTTATTAGTAAATCAATGTGTTTTTAGCTATCACTTGCACCGAAGAAATATATTTTGGTGGTAATCTTGATTTATTCTACATCTTGATAAACTTAGGTTTTCTTGCTGTTTTCCGAAACATACTAATGTGAAGCATGTTATTGAATGTTGGGGAAATGAACATCAGTTCTTACCCCACAAGATCCATCGTTACTCATCCTAGACATTAAGCCATAGCTTAAAACGTTGTTTAAGAGCAGAAAATGCTCACATAATTCTCTTTTCTAATTTTTCTGTAAAGTTGTTATATTTGTTTTATAAATTATAAATAACTTTAAATTTTTAATAAACTGTGTAATCTAAACATATTTGTATGAATAAAATTGTAATTTTAAATATACTCTACTTACAGTTATAATAAGCTGCCTAAGACCAGTCCCCAAAACATAAATCCACATGAAACTGAAGCATCATGAAAAATGCATAGCAAAATGTAATAGGAAGCGCCATAATTACCCTGGATTAAAAGAATTCACATGGAGTGAAGAAGACAAAATAATCTATCAACTCTCCGGACTGCATTACTTTATTTTGATTTAACTCTAAAACTATTAGGATTGAGATGAATACTTCTAAGTAAGAGAAACATTAAAAATGGGATTGAGGTCCTCACTTTATGTTGCTTGTGAATATACAACTTGTGATTCATTAGGAAGTAAGCACCTTTCCTGGAGGCTTATAAGAAACACAGCATCTTGTTCAAATTTAAAACTTGATCCCAGGATCTATCTCTGAACTTTTCTGAGTCTATCGGTTTTGAAGATAAGGTATATATGTATGTATATATGTATAGAAACCCTTTTATACAATAATTTCACATATACATATGTGAACAGAGAGAGACACACACTAACACTGGGGGTAAGAATAAATATCTCTTGATGAATCCTAAACACAACCCATTAATATTAGGAAAACTATTTTGAAATACATTCCCTTAAAAGTTCTTTATTTATTCTGATACGGGATATCATAAAATGTGAAAATATTTACTCTATCTCTTTGCAGTTGATCACCATGATGATAAAAGAGCTATCATGTATTGATTCGTGACTATGAGCCAGGCACTTCACATTCATTATTTTTTTAATTTGGATGCTACTTTATTACCTACTCTATTTGTCATTGCTTTTGGTTTTTTATCTACTGCTTTGGGTTTTGTGTTAATAATGCTGTAACAAAGTGTATATAACATAGAGAATATAATTTAGACAGCCAAAATGTTATAAATGTCCTACATAAGTCTTTTCTGAATGCATGCATCTATTTATTAATTTATTTATTAATAAGCCAAGTATTAGTAAAGGCTTTGCATTAGAAGAATACATTTTTGAACTGTTTTCTAACGGCATTTGTTCCTTTTATTTTGTTTCCTTTTTCACAGATAAAGAACACAAATGAGATGCACAGAAGTACGTTTCCCAGTGAGTTACACAGTTCTAAAAATCCGGCTACTGATATCCAGTTTTCCCTATTAATCCGATGACAAATTTTAAAGTCAATGCTATATGCTAGGTAAGTGGCAACTTTTTCAACTGAAAGCTGAAGACAATGTTGTATTTAGTCATTCATTTGATTTCATTTTATCAGCAGTTTTACCTATGATTTGAAACAAGGATGGTTGAAGTTCTCTACTTAGAAATCAGTAAACTTGGGTACAATAGCCTAGTGGCTAGATTGTTGCCTTGCATATGCCAGGATCCACTTTGGGTGCTGGTTCATATCCTGGCTGCTTCACTTCCCATCCAGCTCCCCACTTGTGGCATGAGAAAACAGTACAGGATGGCTCGAAGCCTTTGGGACCCTGCATCTACGTGGGAGACCCAGAAATGGCTCCTGGCTCCTGGCTTCAGATCAGCTCAGCCCCAACTGTTGGGGCCACTTGGGAAGTGAACCAGTCTATAAAAGAACTTTGTCTCTGTGTCTCCTTCTCTCCTGACCTTCTAATGAAAATCAACAAATCTATTTTTAAATGAAGTCAATATTTTTTACCCACAATTTTAACAATGCTTTTTGAGGATCTCTACTTAGCACTTTCTATCCATTGACCTTTTAAATCCACATATTGTTAACTATTGCCACTTTCCCACGAGTATACCTTGGTGGCAACTTGCTATATTAGTGCTGTGTCTTCCTTTCCAACCATGATAAATGCTCGTTAGTTTGTTTCCTCTGGCTGACAATTCTGAATTTTGGCAACATCTAACTCACTTGCCAACAGTGGTGTGAGCTTAACAAGAAGCCTTTCAGCTGCTTTTGCATTCTATCCCCTTCCCTGACCAAATACAAGTTCTTCAAAGTTGTATCTAATAATCAACTATCTGGGACTGGCACTGTGGTGCAGTGGACTAAACCACCACCTATGACACCAGAATTTCAATTTGGTATTGGTTTGTGCCCTAAATTCTCACTAATGGCCTTAAAATGGCAATGGAAGATGCCACAATGTTTGTATGCCTGCTCCCATGTGGAAAACCAGAATGAATCTCCTGGATCCTGGCTTCAGGCTGGCCTTGCCCTTGTAATTGTGGTTGTCTGGCTAGTGAATCAGAAAATAGAAGATGATTTTTTTCTGTCTCTCCTTTTCTCTCTGTAAGCCTAACTTCCCAATAAATAAATCCTAAGAGTAATCAAAAACTACATTAAAAAAATCAAAAAGTAACCTTGCAATGGGAAGTTCAGGACTTAATTTTTGATACTTATAATATATCATATACCCACCCTCTAAGCATCTCTTGTTTAAATTCTAATTCTCCAGATTTGTTGTGACTTACTTCCTCGGGACTGTGTTGTTTTGGTTTTTGTATTCATTTCTCATCCCTCAAATTCTGCCTCTGGATAAATGAATAAATTCTCCTTTGTTTTCAGTCTTCTACCATCTATGATTCTTTGGATACCCTGCATCGCTCATATTTAGAGTTCCTATGGCTTATCATAAAGGAGTTAAAAGTGAATTGTTATTTTCACATTTTTACTGTAAAATGGATATGGTCATAATTATAATTCAAAGAAAGATTGTCTAATTTCTTATGTTTTTATTGGGTTTATTCCCCACTTGTGTGAATGTCAACAATGTTCATACTGACAGAATAATCTTTTTTTAAGGTATTTATTCATTCCTTTGAAAGGCAGAGTTACATTGGAAGAGAGAAGCAGACACAGAGATCGCATATTCCATGCACTTGTGTATGCCACAATGGCTTTAACAGCTAGGGTTACCCTAGTTTCAAGGACCTTCATCCAGGCACCCCACATGAACAGCAGGAGCCCAAACAGTTGGCCATTTTTGCTGTCTTTCTAGGCTCATGAGCAGGAGCTGGATCAGGAATGGAGCAGTGTTTGCCCTGACAGAATATTATTTAATGCCGATTTATCATTCTTCCTAAGCAACTTTAACAAATAGCAACATTTTGAATTCCTGAGCACGTCTATCTCCTTGACTGATTCCAAGGTGCCAAATATCTATAATTTTATTTGAGGTGATAATGGTCCTGTGATGAAGATGTGATTGTCCACATTTATTACAGAACGCAAAATATGTTAGGGGTTCTTAAATAATAGGCTACACACCTGAAAGTGGCAATATTAGAATTTTAACTCCAGGATCTCTTTTTCAAAATTTGGTGCTCTTTTTGTTTTTAATCCTTTAAACCAAAAGAACACCATTATAATGACAAAGTAAACTTATTATGTTGGCGAATGTCCCGTTTCACAAAATTTATGTCCATCTGAAACCTATGAATGTAATCTTTTTTGGAAATATAATCCTTAGACATGTAATAAAAATGTTTTTCTCCCTCAAAATATAAGAAAAAAATATGGAAAAGTCTTTCATAATCAACCTGTAATCTTTACTTTAGTTTTTAGAATTTACTTTAGAACCTCTTAGTCAAGAATGCATTTTTAAAACAGTATTTAGGATCCTGGAAGCAAACACTTTCAACATGTTCAGGATTCTGTAAGAATGAGCCCATTTGTGCAGGAATTCACAAGAAAACAGATACCAAACATTCTAAATTTTCTTCCACAAGCATGCATAGGGCACTCACAAGTAATAAGCAGATATTCTGTTCCTCTTCCAAACACCTACTGATTGCTTGGGAGACAGATCATGAGGTCTGCACTGACCTGCCTCACTCCTCCCGTTAATGTATACATGCCAGTTCACTATCTGTTACTTCTATACCATATCCTAAGCATTTATCATCATCTCATTTAATTCTCCTAAAGCCTCTGTTAATAGAGTCCTACGGCGATCATCATTGTACAGCAGAGGACTTCGGCTCAGAAAGCATAAGGAGCTTCCTGAAAGCTACACAGCTTTGAGTTCATATTCAGGTCAATCCCATCCTACAGTTTCAAGTACTGCATGGATGTACTTCTACCTTTCAATCTTAGTGGTGTTGTTATGATAAAGGTGAGTAAGGGGACAACTTAGTTTGGGTTTTTCACGTGATGAAGCCCTAAAGAAGGATTTGGATGTAAATGGATTATTAGGAGGATTAATAAACTGCCTCTGAGTTGAGTGAATATTTTAAAACAAGAACGGGATGACAGCTAGGATGTATGATCCAGTCAGCCATCACCATGAGGGAAGAAAGCTGCGACCTGCTGGGGGATAATCTGAGAGCCACTGTAGTATCCACACATCCTGGCTTCCACTCCTCACGGGATGAGGATTTGGGAGTTTTAATCCCCATCTCCCCACCTGTCACTAGTTGCCTGCTGCTCCTGGGAGGGTAAATCGCTGTCACCTCTGGCTCCTGACACCTGCTACAAAGTTGCCTCCAGCAGCCAGAGGAAGTCCCTTATCAAAGAAATTCAGGTGTTGGCAATGATAGCTGTGTAGGATACTCAAATGCTAAGGGTTGGGGATATGGATAAACACTATTAACCCTCACTTCCAAGATATTTGTTCAATACCACAACTCAAAGCTGATGGCTATATGAGAACGGAGGTGATAAATTAGTGGAGAATAATGGAAAGAAAAATTGAGAAGGGAAGAAAACAAAAGACAACTACAATCAGAGGAAAATTTGAGGCTGTCGAAAAATGACACCAGAAGTACGACCTGACTTTGTAAAGAACGACACTTTCCTCATATTCCATGAATAGGAGAGTGCTCTTGTGAAAAACAGGAAATGAACCATGTCTGTTTATGACTACATGTTTTTGTTGACTTACACGTTCCTTTAAGACCTGGGTTTCTAATTCCTTTCACTTTTCATGTTGTTCAACTACCCAGTCACATACTAGTTTAACCAAACAAAAATGTCAGGGCAGAAAACAAAAGCCTTCAATCACACAGCGGCAAGTAATATCTTGTAGGGTCACTACTGCAAATGAGTTAAACCATTCAACCTCTTATGAGAATTTCTGGTGGCTTTTTTCAATAAAAACCAAAGTGTTTTTCCAACCTATAAACATTTTAACCAGGGAAAAACAATGTACTCATCATCACAAAGATGCTTTTTCTTTTTTTCTTAATAGGACCCAGGACATCACAGGATGAATTATTCACCAAAACAGAAAGCAGATATCCTACACAATATTTGAAGTGTTCATCATAGGAGGAGGAAACGCTGCCCGATGTTTTCTCTAGCAGAGTAATCTTTGCCAAACCAAGAACAGAATGACCCTCTAAAAAGACACAGTCTCTATGCTAATCAGCCCTACCCCTTAGAAGTGAGGGAGTGAGGGGGAGGCAACAACCATGCCAAGAAACAAATAGGGAAAACAAAGAAAAGAAAAAATGAAAATCTATTTGAATTTCCTTTTGAAGCAGAAGTAACAAGGGATTCCTGCCTATCAACAATTTCAGTTTTTCCTGCACCTGCCAGCTCCAACCCTGCACAAGGACAGTAACGGAAGGCTGCAGAGCCTCTTTGTTCCATGTAAATTGTTATCCTAGTATCTAAGGAGTCTGAGAGTGGGGGGTGGGGGGAGGAATAGAAACAGAGATTTTTTTTTTTTCTATGCCCTTCTGTAGAAATAAAAATTGACAATTTAAAACCATTACAAATTTGCAGCTAATTAAAGATTAAATATAATTTTTTAATTAGTACAAAATATAACTGTTCTTTTCTGGCAATCTGATAAAGTGTGCCATTTGGTAAGGACAAATGAGTGTTTTTGTGGTTCTGGTAAAGCCAAGCACTAGCTCATGCTGCTGCAGCTTTAACTTTCAAGTGACTTATCCTTGGAGGTCAACATTGAGTAAACAACTCCCCCTTTTCTTTGTTAAAAGTTACATGCTATTTCCTAAAACATGGTGTGGAGTTTAAGCCCAGATGTGCATCAGACAATGGGGGATATATAACAAAATAATACATAAGAACTTTGTGTCAGCTTTGAATATATACATATAAGCACTTTTAAAGTAACAAGTTTTGCACCAAAATCATGACATGGAAAGCCTGCCTGACGATGAGATCATAACATGCCTCAGATGGAAAGGATTCAAGGAAAAAAAAACTAAGGAATACAGTTTCATTAAATCAAATATTATAGCATAATACAAATACATACCAGCGAAGGTTTGGCCAATTGTTGCTTTGCAAATTCAAGTAGAAGGGCCGGTACAATAGCTCATACTGGTTAACTTTCCACCTACATCCCGTGTGGGCACTGGTTCATGTACCAGCTGTTCCACTTCCCTATCTAACTCCCTGCTTGTGGGCTGGAAAAGCAGAAGAGGACACCCCAAAAACTTGGAACCCTGTATCCACATGGGAGTCCTGGAAGATGCTACTGGTTCCTGGCTTTGGATCAGCTCAGCTCTGGCCATTGTAACAATTCAGTGAGTTAGCTAGCAGATGGAAGGTCTTTCTCTGTCTTCTGTTCTCTCTGTGACATTTGCCGTCCCAACATAAATAAATATTTTAAAATATTTAAGTAAAGCCTCTACTGAGGGGGTATTGCTCATCTTCTGAAAATGCTTCACCCTGCCTTCATTTAATTTTGTGTGTGTGTGTGTGTGTGTGTGTGTGTTTTATGGTGATCTTTGTATAAGAACTCAGAAAGGTCTTTTACAATCATTATTACTATATTTTCAAAATTTTTTGTGAAGCTAGAATATAAGGATTTGTCTAGGTGTATCAAGGCAGCATAATCGCTCCAATTCAGTAGTTCAGGTTACTTAATTGCCTGTTCCACAAGTAATAGCTGTGCTCCACATCTTGCTTTAAATGTCATGCACGGTGTTGCACTAGGAATGTTTTTAGCCATATGGCTTTGAATATTTCATCACAACCCTCTGAACACCTTTTCCTACTTTGTTTGGCAGTCCAGGCAAAAGAAGTGATAAAACCTATTTGGGATTGTTGCAAAGAATATAGGAAGAGAAATAATCAGAGAGAGAGAGAGAGAGAGAGAGAGAGAGAGAGAGAGAATACATCCATGTTCTTCCCAGAAGCCAACCTAACATGGGCTGTAGTACAACAAAGAAGAAAGATCCTGTCGCATGTTACACACCTGAGGGTTACAGTGTGGTCCCCAAGGCTGAGACAGAAAGCCTGATTTCAGAGGAAGACCCAGAGAAATGGCAAGGAATAGGTCCTTCTTCTTTAAGAGACAGCTCTAACTTGTACTTTTACCATATCTGCTTCACCAACTTGCAAAACTACTTGCAATCTGTTAGAAACATTGATTCAATAAATTCAAACAAGAGACCGACATCCTTGAGTTTTTTGGAGTTGAAGGAATGCTAGATACATAGGGTGAAGGAATAAAGAGAAAAGAAGAAAAAAACACACTACAACACATGATACAGAAATGTCCAAGAAAATATACAGAAAGCAATGAAATCAGGACAAGAATGCTAGGAGGCTACTCCTTGCACTCAGATTTTCCCAGAGGGTGGTTGGTTCTTGCCACGGTATTATACAACTTGAAGTTCTGGAGCATACAGCACCTTACAGCCCTTCTTCTGCACCTTAAACTCAAAAAACCGTATGCACGTTCCAAAAGCCATGGATACAAAATTGCAGTCCTCACAATCCAATTCTTTGATAGATCATGCTGCCTAAAGACAGTCTTCATTTATAATTGTTCGTCTAGACATTATTGATCACAGCACAACATTTTTGGAGTAATCACATTTTTTTTCTGTTTTCTGAAAATAGTAGTCTAGAACTGAAATAGCAATTCACTTATGGATACTTATTAATTTCACCTGTTTTAATATTATAACTGAGTTTTTTCTCATAATGGGAAAGCAGAATAGAAGATGATATTTTTAAGTTTTGTCATAAAATTTCTATCTAAAATGATACCATACCAATTAAAGTTTTAGAAACTAATAACAAATGTGACACCGTTACATGAAACATGTCATTTAAACAAATAATTCAGTTTCCCAGTCTTGATTTTACTACTGTTCTTGCAACAATACCAATGAGAATCAACATTTTCAGACATTCTTTTTTTTAAACTAACACAACAGGGGTCAGCATGGTGACATAATGGTTTAAACTGCTGTTCGCAGTGCACATATCAAACAAAAGAGCACTAGTTCAAGTCCCGGCTACTCCACTCTTGGTCTAACGCCTTAATAACATGCTTGTAAAACAAGCAGTTCACATCCCAAACCTGCATGTCCCTGCAAGCCATGCAAGTTACCTAGATGAACATCTAGGATCCTGACCAAGCTGCACCTGCCCCAGTGAGTGCCCCAGTGAGTGCAGTGGAGAAATGTTCTCTCTCTGCCTTTTTTCCTCCCTCTCCATAATTTACCTTTTACATAAATACTTTTTTTTAAAAAAGAAAATATCAAAATCAAAACTCAGCAAAAACTTTAAGTTGGCTTTTGGTTTATGTTATTTCTACGTAAATTGATTTGTTTTACTCATTACCTGGCATTTTAAGTAATATTGGCTGTAGATAGAGGACAAGGAGAAACAACAATAACAAAACACACCTTTTTTCTAAAAAGAAGGCAAATCCATAGAGTAGTTTAGTAGTTAAAAAATATTGGTTCTATAAGTCAAGCATGGAGGTTCAACTCCAAAATTTGAAATTTATTGTTATTGCACGACTTTGGAAAATGTATCTATACTGGCTTTCATAAAACAATTTGTTTTTGTTGTCACTCTGTAGGTGGTAAAATAGTAATCAATCAAAAATCTACAGCACTGCATAAATGCTTGCGTGTCCTTAAAAACTGGGACTGGCTCGTGAAAAATGAAACATTCTGGCCTTACTTTCAATTAACCTGAATGACTACAACTGGAATCTTCAATTCCTACAAAGATTCCCAAAATCCCCACTGCAGGAAGCTAAAAAGAATTGCTTAGTTCTTTAAATTTTTTTTTTTTACATTTTATCGCTGACACATTTTTCCCGGTTTTATAGCACAAAAGGTCTAAACAGAAAATAGGAAATTTTTTTTTTCAAAAGTAGGTAGACATTTTGAAAATCTTTTTCACTTGGACTTCAGCTCAGAAATATATTTAGAAGAATAAATCCTTTCTAACCCCATTCCGTCAGTTGCTTACATTTTACGTTGCAAGATTTCAAACTGTACTCTCTATTTATTGAGCTTAGTGAGGCAAATGTCTATTAAAACCTCAGCAAGCAACTTAGAAACTATTAAAAACCCTCCGAAGGGATATCACTGTTAAAGTCAGTCAATAAATTAACCACTGGCTTAGACAGGATGGAGACTCATCTGTCTTTCTGAACACTGTTAATGAAGCCTACATTTTTGCATGTTAGTTGCTGCGAAACTGTCTCTGACACATGTTTCTTGGCTACTTTGCCTCTTGTCCAAGCATTAAGTGTCTCAAACATCATTAGGACACTGATGATGCATAATTATTTCACAAAGGTTGTCACCAAATGGAAATGTAGAGAACAATTATCATAGAAAATTTCATGATAGTCTCACATTATGTGAGCACGTTATGTGGATGCTCTTGTACACACTGAAGAGGTTTCAATGACAAATCTATGCACTGACAGCTTGATCTAATCGTTTATACATGTCAAGTAGAAATGTTCTTAACCTGGCACAGACACACACACACACATGCTTACAAAACTGCTTTTAAATTTTCATATTATAGTAACAAAGTTATTGGTACAATTGACATCTGATATCTGACAACTTTTCTAATCGCACATGCCACATCACTAAATAAAGCAGACTTTGAAATGTTCTCAGTCAACCAAATAGAGTTATTGTACTTAATATTTGTATTTCCTTACTGGTTTCAGTTACAACATTAATCAAATTATTTGGAAAATGAATGCTGTTACCTGATGTTTTTAAAGGTAGTAAGAAATATATCAATTTTTAAATTTTTCTCAAATTAACCAATATGTTGTTCTAATAAATGTGATAACGTCATCATAACATCATCAAATTACACTTGAAAAATGAATCAGGAACTGGGAGAAAGCCTGCTGATTAAAAGATAATAAAATGGAGGACTTTATTGCAGAAAGGTTTCAGATAAAGTCTGATACTGGTAGCAGCATACTTTATATAAAATTAGAAATAAGGCAATAAGACATAATGTATCAACAAAATATAAGAACACTTTTTAAAATTTTAGATTCTTAAAAATTTTCATATATCTTTTAATATTTTTAACTTTTATTTCAAAGGTAGATTTACAGTGAGAGACAGAGAAAGATCTTGCAGTAGTTGTTTCACCCCACAAATGGCTGCAATAGCCCGAGCTGAGCTGAACTGAACCAGCCAGGATCCATGAAATTCTGCAAGGTCTCCCACATACGTGCAGGACCCAAATCCCTGGGCCATCAACATGGGACTGCATAGGAAATTGGATTAGCTGGGATATGGACAGGCTTCCATATGGAATGCTAGAGCTAGCAGGGAGAGGATTAGTCTGTTAAACCACTGTGCCAGCTCTTATAAAAACACTTTTAAAAATGGGATAATTCTTCCCAAATAACATTAAGAAACGAGAATTATTGCGATGACATAATGGCTCAATTAGCTAATCCTCCACCTGAAATTGTGCCAGCATCCCATAGGTACACCGTTAGTGTCCTGGTTGCTCCACTTCCCATCCAACTCTCTGCTTATGGTGTGGGAAGACAATGGAGGATGGTACAAGTCCTTGGGCCCTTGACTCACATGGGTAACCAAAGAGGCTCCTGGCTCCTGGCTTCGTATCAGCTCAGCTCTAGTTTTGAGCCACTTGAGGATGAATCAGTGGGTGGGAAATCTTTCTCTCTGTCTCTCTTTCTCTCTGTAAATCTCTATTTTCAATAAAAATAAGTATTTCAAAAAATAGAATGAGATTCATTGCTTTAACATTGTACTGCATAATTTCAAATGTTAACATTCAGAGGCCAGCATTGTGGCATCTTGGATTGGGCTGCCATAGGTAAATTAGCACCTAATATGGGCACTGCTTCAAATTACAGCTGTTCCATTTCTGGTCTATTTCCCTATTAACAGTCTGAGAAAATCAGTACAAGTTGGTCCAAGAACTTGAAACTCCTGCCACTCTTGTGGGAGACCCAGGAGAACCTTCTGGTTTAAACTTGGTTTCAACGTGGTGACCCGCCCCCTCTGGTTATTGTAGCCATCTGCATGCGGGTGGACAGGTGAGGTGGGGGAGTAGAATGGAGGGTGTGTAGGTAAACCAACAAATGGAAGATCTTTTTCTCTGTTAGTTTCTCTCTCTACCTTTCTCACTCTCTATAGCTCTATCTTTCAAGTACATACATACATACATACATACATAAATCCCTAAAAGTATTAGTAACTTACAAAACTGTAGCTTTTATGTGAGATAAGGCATACGATTTGATGATTAGAGAATTGTAATTTTTCTGTGCTCCTATTCCAGAAGTCAAAGTTGCCAAATTTCATAAATGATGAAAAATTTACATTTATAATAATAATGTCCCCAAACTTTGACTCAGTACCTAGAATACTATGAGTTTAATAAACGACACAGAATAACAAAAAAAAAGAAAGAAAGAAAAGAAAGACAACATATATGAAGACAGTGTCAGGGTCGAGTTAGACTCAGAATCATTCTCCAAAATGACTAAAAAATTGGACAAATGTCATTGTTAAACATATAGTAGAGCTAGCTAAAAACAGAATATGACACAATTCATTCTAGGTGATTTACATTATCATGATACCAAAAGCTGAAACATACAAGAAAACAAACAAAATAAAAAAACCATCAAATCTCTCAGAATTAAGAATCAAATTTTCTATGTAAAATGTTAGCAAATTTAATCTAATAATCTTTTAATTATTTGCATTGGCAATGTAGTTCTATAGAGAAAGGAAAAGACAGAAAGATCTTCCATCCACTGGTTCAAGCTCCAAGTGGCTGCAATGGCCAGAGATGAGCTGATTTGAAGACAGAAGACTCTTCTGGGTCCTGGCTTTGGACCATCCTCTACTGCTTTCCCAGGGCACAAGCAGGGAGCTTTATGGAAAGTGGAGCAGGCAGAACAGGAACCAGCACCCATATGGGATGCCAGTGCATGCAAGAAGAGGATTTAATCATTAGCCCATTGCTCCAGACCTAGTGACTTACATTTTTCAGGGGACACAAATAACACTTCAGTGCTCTCAAATAGCCTAACACCAAGGGAAAATAAGTATTATATGTATTACATGTATTATATATGTAAATATGTATTATGTATCTACTATAAGGCTTACATCTGTAAAAAAATCAACAAAAAATTGTGAAAACTAAATAAGATCAACAATCAACAGAATGTGACAAAGTTCATCAGTTCCTTCATTAGGTGTTTTTTGTTTTATTTTGTTTTTATGTCAACATGTACTCTTTTAATTCTTAATTATCTCTAATTGAAACTTCTATAATATGTTCATAGGGAATATGTACTAAGTTGAAACTAGAATCAAATTATAAAAAACAAGATAAGGCATTTTAAGAGTCCAAGTATTTATGAAGAAATCAAAACAAATCTAAACCTCCTGAAATAAACTGCATAAATATCAGAGACCTGAAAATACTTAAAAATGAATAATGATGCAAACACCACATAACGAAAACCAAATTTATTTTTAAAACTTTTAAATGTTTTTATTCAAGATGAAAGATCCAACTCAGTCACCAAACACTAAATATTAGGGAGCCAGAAGCAGAAAAAGAGGAGAGCAGTGCCGGAGTCCAGCTCCGGCCCGGGGTTCGAAACTCATGAAGTGTGCGTGGCGTTGGCGCAAAGAGAGAAAGAGACGGACCACTAGAATTCCATGATGATAGTGGACACGGCAATAAAGTTGTCCGCTTTATTTATACAGAATCAGTTAAACTCTGGCTCAGAATTTTTACGTCATGATCAAATGGGTGTTGCTAAAGATAATTCTGCTGTTTGTTTCACCTAAGGCAAGCTCAATCAGTAACACATACCTCTTGAATCAGCTAAGGGAGGAAATGTAACACAGGAGGCAAGACCCAAAGATCAAAGAAAGAAGGAAAGAATGGGTTTCCCCTATACCTGGGAAGTTAGCACCCTTGATTAGCATATTGTCAATGGGAGAGGAAAAGCTCTAAACAAGTTCCCACCACCTGGGGACGGAACACTCTTGATTAGCGTATCAATGGTGGCAGCTGTAGCAGCAGTAGGAAAAAAACCTTTATGCTAAAAGCGAATATCAGTAACATCAACTTCCAAGCTCGCAGCACAAATACCATACGTCAACTGTTAACTCCGCAGAAGCAGACAATGCCTAGGTAGATTACTGAAAACTCAGTGGGGAAGTCCAGTGTCCGGCAATGGAAAGCGGGCTGCATTCAGGTGATCAAAGCAACGTCCCGCCGGAGCCCTGCTCGGCGGGGGGCTCCTTCGCGGCCCTGCCTGCAATGGAAGCAATGCTCCTCACACCTTCCTGTCTTCCACATCCATCACACAGACCGCGGCAGAGCAGAATGAATTTGTACTAAGAAGGAAAAACCATAGAAACCAAGGAGACAGACAATCGGAACATAACACAAACAGCAGCAAAGTCCAAAGCCTGGCTTTGAGAAAACCGCCAAATTGGACACTTCTAAAATAGTTCAGCAAAAGCAAGTAAGAAACTGAACTTAAGTTTTGAGTGTCAGGAATTAAAAGTGCACTCCTACAAAATCCTTAGTTAGTAAGTCAGTATCAAGGTATTTTATGCTAATAATATAACAACTCATAAGAATGAATACCTCAAAATCACTTCACCTCAAGAAGAAAATTATAAGCCTAGTTGCTTAACTAGAAAATTCCCTCGGATATTTAAAGAGGAAGTAGCACCAGTAGTATTATTTTCAACACATTTCAAGGACCCTAAATTCTGACAAAACGATAAAAAAAAAAACATCTATCTTATAATATGACTCATGAATGCAGACACAGGATACAGCCTTCTGCTAAGATCAGGATCAAGAATTCTCAATCCATTGTTTTGCTTTACCATCACTGTGCAGGTTGGACAGTGGGTTAAAACAAGACAAAGGAGTAAATGTGACCGTGCAGGAAAGGGGAGAGTTCAGATGTCTCCAGGTGCTTAAAATGCCATCGTTCGTACAGAGAAGCTGAGCAAAACTACAAAACAATCACCACATTTTTCTAATGAAGGCATTTGGCAAAGATGCCAGATACTAGTTTAGTACACAATAGCAGACAGATTTTTTTAAGCACAAATAGCAACTATTTAGAAAATTAAATTTGAAGAGATTGTTTTTGTGCAGCAGCCAAGAAATAAAGAATTTTTTAAAAATTTACATAAAATACATTCAAGGCCTCTGATCTGCAAAACACTCCTGAGAGGTAATAAAGAAATGTGAAATAAACATTTACAGCAACACTTTCATTGATCAGAGAAACTCAAATTATTAGGATGTCAAAATGCATACACAATGGCAAGCAAACCTAAACTATCCGAAGGAATCTTGAAAAGAAAAACCAAATTGTTAAATTTGTATTACCAGACTGAGAATTCCTAGGCAGCTAAATAACCAAAATTATGAGGTACTGTCATAAACTATAGCAAACATGTTCATGACAGAATGTAGAACTAAAAAATAGAAACTGCTGGATTTTACTAGTTCTCCTAGAATAGCTGCATTTGTAAGAAAAAAATGAATCTCATTTTCATGTCATATCATACATAAAATTAATGGGTATTTGGTATTAGACTTATGGACCTAAGTATAGGAACTACAATCAAAAATTTTAATTTTAAGAACACATTTTGAATATCTATAAAATTTAGGGAAAACATATAGGGAAAACATATAGGGAAAACATATAGGGAAAAATAAGAAAACATATAGGGAAAAAATAAGAAAAAAATAAAAACTACTTCAGATCTGCTCAAATGCAAAGCATTTCTTGGTGCAGTGCTTTGGCACAGAGGCAAGCATCTCTTTCCCCATACCTGGGCACCTGCAGGCAAATGCTGACTCTATACCTACCCTGCTACTATTCATCCTAAGAGGCAGCAGGTGATGTCTCCAGTACTTAGGTCCCAGTTTCTCCATGTCGGGAACTTGGGTCCTATCTTCCCACAAACCTATCAATATCCATCATGGACCTTTAGTGGATGAAGTGAATGGCAGTGTCTTCTTTGCTCTTTGTCTCTCTCTCTCTCTCACTCTCTGCCCCCAACCCCCATGTCTATCTCTCAGAACTCCTCGAACAAGTAAACAACTTTAAAAAAATCACGTTAGTTTTTTAATGAAATTGTTCTATGAGGAAAATAAAAAGGAATATTAATATCAGCTAATGATTTTTGCTATGCAAAAGGCACAAATAAAAAGAAACAGAAACATTACTTTGCCCCTGGCAACTGAAAGGACCCAGTAAAAATGCTACCTTAGGAGATATGGGTACGCACAGTGCCGCTATCTTAGTTTCTACAAAGCATCCACAATTGCAAGGGCCAAGAGCTTCTTGGAACAAGGTCTTAATTTAGTTTTGAAGTAACTCTCATGAAAACCAAGTCTTGGAGAATGATCGTAATATATGCAATGAATTGAAAAAATCCTCCAGTTCACATTGGTGAAAAGGAGAAAACAAAACTCAGAAAGGAAAGACAGTTATCTGTCACCAGAGACACAACTACCACATTAAGAGAAAACGTCTATTGTAATGGCACTATGGTTTGAACATCTGTCTACAATTAAAATTTTATATTGAAATTCATTGTCCAATGCAATAATATGAGGACATAATGACTTAGGGACATGTGTCTGGCCTAGCAATTAAGTAAGCAAAATGAAGTGTTTCAGTTCAGGTCTCAGGTCTGGCTTCTGACTCAGCTTCTTGTTAATGTAGACTCTAGAATGCAATGGTTATGGCTCAAGTAACTTAGTCCCTTTTACCTGTATCAGAGGCTCAGACTGAGTTCTTGGCTTCCACATTTGGTCTGGTCCAATGCCAAACATTGTGGCAACTGGTGAGTGAACCAGAGGATGGAAAACCCCTTTCCTTTTCTCTCTCTCTCTCTTCCTCTTTCTCTGTCTGTTCTTCCATCACTCCCTCCTTGTCAATTTGTTTTCACCATACTTCCATTGAGAGGAGTTGGATGGGAAATAGGCAGTTAGGATCTCTGGTTCCTGGTGAAGTTACCTTTTAAAATATGAAATCATGCTTCTTATTTCTTACCCTTTCAAGAGTTCCCCTTGAGGGAGAATCAAAGGACATAATGGACATATCAGTTCCTTTCTTTAAGAGTTGTTGTCGTGACAAAAGAGAGATAGCCCACACTAATCCCATCTCTTTGGGTTACTATCAAAGACATGGTGCCTGAAATTCCAGCTTATCAGAATGGAAGGAGTAAGCTACCAGTCCCACCCTTCTGATGTGTCTTGGTTCTGGACATGGTGCTATATTGCTGCTAATTGTGAATGATTTTTTTTCCTCTGTAACATTTGCCCCCCTCTCTTAGTACATAAAAGACACCAGTTTCCCCATTTTCTTAGGTCTTTTTCCTCCCGTGGAACCTTGTCTGGTCACTATGGCAGGAACCTCCTTTCTCTCTCATTTTTTTTTTTTAAGAATTATTTATTTGTATTGGGCAATCAGATATACAGAGAGGAGAGACAGAGCAGAAGATCTTCTGTCTGATCATTTACTCCCCAAGCAGCCGCAATGGCCAGAGCTGAGCTGATCCGAAACCAGGATCCAGGAGCTTCCTCTGGGTCTTGAGCATGGGCACAGGTTCCCAAAACTTTGGACCGTCCTCCACTGCTTTCCCAGGCTGCAAGCAGAAATGGATGAGAAGCGGAGCTGCCAGGAAAGAACCGGCGCCCATATGGGATCCCAGGTATGCAAGACAAGGACTTTAACCACTATGCTATCGTGCTGGGATCCCTTTTCTCTTTCTTAAATAAATCTTGCCTTGCATACTGTAAGTTGTTTGCATGAAAGTTCTTTCATGTGGGACAAGAAATGAAGTTTATGTCATCTTTTTGCATTAAATTCCCTTCGACACATTTTTTAAAAAGATTCATCCATTTCTATTTGAAAGGCAGATCTGCAGAGAGAAGGAGAGACAAAGAGTGATCCTCCACCCGTTGATTCACTCTCCAAAGGGTCGCAATAGCTGGAGCTGAGTTGATATAAAGCCAGGAGTCAGGAACATCCTCTAGGACCCCATTCGGGGCAGGGATCTAAGGACTTGAGCCATCCTCCACTTCTGCCCAGCAGTATATAGAGAACTGGATCAGAAGTGCAGCAATTGGGACATGAACTGGGCACTTACAGCATGCTGGCACAGCAAGGCTGAGGATCAGCCTTAGAGTCCACCACACTGACACTTGATTCTAATTTTTTAAAGACGGATTTATTTATTTGTAAACCAGAGTTAGACTGACAGAGCGAGAGATTGTGATAGAGACAGAGAGAGAGAAAGAAAGAGAAAGACGGGGGTGGGTTTAACGAAGAGACAGAGAAAGAGAATCTTCCATTTTCTGGTCATTTCCCTCACGGTCATAATAGCAGGAGCTGGGTTAGGCCAAAACCAGCAACCTGGAGTTTTATTCAGTCTCACATGTGATTGCAAAGGCCCAAAGCACACCCGGGCAAACCTCTGTACTTTCCCAGGTACGTTAGTGGAGAGCAGAATTGGAACTGGAGTAACCAGGGCTTGAAGCAGTACCCGTAGGAAATGCTGAGGTCACATAACTTCCTATTATCATTAAATATAAGAAATAAATGTTTACTCTTTTAAAACTTCCTGGTCTCAGATTTTTGGTATGACAGAACAAAGAGCATACAATAGATTGTGAGTTACTTTAATGGTTTAAAATAACATAAATCAAAGCTAGGGACATTCATAAAAGAAATAAAATAAAATATGTTAAATCTAGCCTGTAGAAACATGGACATATATTATTGCATACCCTTAACTTATCTGTGTATTAAAAACTTACCAGAATAGAGTTACAGAAATATTTTTGATAGATCTAATGTACTCATTATTTTATTTATTCATTTGTTTACTTTACCAGTATCACATTTCTTTGCAGTTATCATTTCTCCTCCCATGGAAACTGTTCAGCAGCCCATGTTAATATCATACCAACAATTTCCTTTAAGACAATGTTCTATGCTAAAACTATAGAACATTACATGCTATAGATTTTTTAAAAAATTGTTATATTAGAAAGGCAGAAAGAGAAAGAGGAGAATGGAGATGGCGGAGAGGCTGATTTTCTACCTACTGGATCACACGCCAAATGCTTACACTAATGAGAGCAGGTCCAGTCACAGCAAGGACCACAGAACTACAACTGGATCTCCCATTTGGGGTACAGGGGCCCAATAATTTGAACTAGAATCTATGGCCCATAGTTGTATTAGCAGGAAGCTGGACCGGAAGCAGAGTAGGCAGAACTTGGACCAACATGGTGATGTGGTAGGTGGGTATCCCAAGCAGGGCTAAACCCACTGCACCATAACATCTGCTCCAAGAAATGGTTCCTGAAATTTGAACAAGAAGGAAGCATGGAGGAGTGAAAAAAATGTGAGGATATAGTGGGGTTTCAATCTTCGTTTTGCCAGTGTTGAGCTGAGGAACATTCTAAGAAATTCCATTTTTCTTCTGCAAAACTAGTATGACAATAGGTAATTCTAACATCGGTTGCGAGAATCAGATGAAACAAGGAATAACAATGCAAGTAGCATATTACCATATCTGGACATACTGGCATAACTATGATGGCAAAAAAAGGCTTCAAGGGGGCAGTTAACTTGAGACAGACTGTGCCATTGGCAATAGAATTGGCTTATATTTACAGCTCATAGTCTCTGTGATGAATGGATACATTACAGAAAAAAGACGATCAAAGTTATTTCTGTGATGAAGGGCAATGAAACTTCAACAATCATGGCCTGCTAATTTAAGCTATTAGGGAAACAGCAGGGGGCAAGAATCTGTTCATTATAAGGCAATGGGATATTTATCAGTGTTCATTAGAGTGTGCTCATGGTTACTGTGTTGCTAAAGATGATCTATATATTAAAATTATAAAAAGGGACAGAAAAAAAATACTTTGAATACTCAATAGACCCTTTCTAAACTAAATAGAGAAAGAGATTTTGTTGGGTTTTCACGTGGAGGTAGAAAGTATCTCCAGCAACCAATCAAACAAAAGCCTTTAAAGGAAGAAAACATAACGGCATCACTGTGGGAAAGGTCAGTTTTCCTTACTGCATTTGTATTACTCACCTATGAAATGCACAAGTTGGATTAGATCTGTTTCCAAAAGCCTTCAGGTTCTAGCGTTCCTATGAATAATGAAGCTGCTAATATTAGGTAATAATAATTTCACCATCTTACCATACATGACCATACAGATGTTCAACTATTCACTTTTTCAGGATGCAGCACCTGTAGCTCTGTCCATTACACTCTCTCCCAGATTGCTGCAAGATCACTCCTTCACTTGCCAATTCTTGATTGAAACATTACACCTTGCTAATTAGTTTTTATCTGACCTGCAGTGAGATATCTCTTTCACACATACACACCTTCTTTGCTTTCCCTGAACACTTTACTTAATCGAGAAGAAAGCAATACTCCTAAAGCAGAGTAAGCATGGTTTTCAATTCTCAGTTTGTGCAAACCTGACCGCGCTACTGAGGCCACTAAATCAAATCTGTGAAAAATGTTAAAAATCATACTTCAAAATGCATCAGGACTTGGGAGAAAAGATGACTAGGTGAACTAAAATTCCTAAACAAAAGTGAAAGTATTCTTCTTGAAGACATCTTATTATGGATATGCACTAAAGAGATAGCACATTTGATGCACAAGAACCCAACATGATGATGGAATAAAACCTGGAAATTCCATTAGTCTTAAACACATCGTCACCACCTAGAGGGCAATGGGACATTTGCTGAGATGGAATCATTCAGGAGTCTGAGGGACCAGGCAATGTATTAGAAGCTTTTTTAAATGTGGGGAAAACTGCTGCTTCTTCATGATGATTACCCAGCAGACCTCCAACAGAGAAAGGGCGTTTCTCAAGAACACATCCTCTTTCATTCAAGATGTTTCCTTTATTTTGACAGAAACTTCTGAAAAAGGAAATTTTTGACACAATTTTAGGGCTGAAGATATACTCCCAGGAGGACTACTTCCCAAATATAATCATATCTGAGAAAAAAGGAATTTTCTTAGAAATGAAGATGCTAGTTAAGATGCCACATCTCTTAACAGACTGTCTATTTGGAGTCCAAGTAATGCTCCTAACTCTACCTTTCTGGGAATGTTCATCCTTGGAAGCAGCAGGAATCCCTATCTTCTGTTACTCACATGGAAGTCATAAGTCTCTTTATAATAAACACTAAGTAAACAAAACATTTTCAAAAATCAAATCAGCAGTGTGTTCAAAAGTACAACATGGCCCAAAACAGTTTCAAGCCAGACTGAATTAATATCATGTGTCATCTAATTTGCTTAACGGGGAAAAAACACATCTCCTCTTTGGAGATAGCAACACTATCAGGAATTTCTACCTTTTGTTGATACAGAAGTTCTGCCATATAATTAAATTCTGACGGACATTCAAAGCAGTAAGAACATATTTAACAATCAATAGAGGATCTAGGGAACAGAAACAACTGCAAACATCGTTCACATACTGGAGTGTTTGTTCCACATGTCTCAATGTCTTTTTCTAATTCCTGTGCTAATTCTTTCACACAATGTTAACTATAAATGAGTTATTTCTATATGGGTAGTGACCCAGCAGATGAAAAAAATCTCTCTATCTCTCCTAGGTTTATTTTCCTGGATTTTCTGCCATGTTATCAATTTTTAATATTATTCCTTTGTGGTCAGAGAATGTGCTATGATTTCAAATGTTTTCAATTTGGCGTTCTAAATTATTATTTTTCTTCCTGTTATTGATTTTATTTTTTGGCTCTTCATTTAAGTGGCTACATAGTAACTGTGTAATGGAGCCTATCATATCCAGATGCAAGGATATAATGCAGTATGCATCTCTACTTCCAGATCAAAGATGGACTCCTGATGAAACCGTTAACTGTATCTTGACAATAGGATGCTGGACTCTCTGCCATTGTCCATGCCCACCATGATGGACGTATGACAGTTTATGAAGAAGCGTACTATTGTAATAATACAGGGGAATTCAGTAGGAGAGGATGAAGAAGTTTGGGAAGAAGGAAAGGGAAATCCCAGGGCCTATGGAACTGCATCATAAAATGATAATAAATAAGTAAACAAATAAATAAGAATTTTTTAAAAATGTGTTTTATTTTCTAGCATACAGTTTATTTCAGAAATACCTCATGTGTACTTGAAAAGAATATCTATTTTCTTGTTGATTTAGGTATTCTAAGAATTATAATATTTGGTTAGATTAAAGCATTGTTTAAATCTGATATTTTTACTTTTTTTTCTGATATTTTCTCTAGCCATTCTAGCAATATTAAATGTGAGGTTTAGAAGTTTTGAAATACATTTTTGAATTTCCTATTCTACTCTTCAGTTCATAATATTATTAATTTTCATTTTTAAGTCACTTACCAGGAATACATTTATTTTAAAATGATACCTATCCTTGATAATTTGATATGCTATTATAATACACTTCTTTGATTCCAGCAAATTCATTTTTTCAGATATTATTATAGACATATCAGTTCTTTCTTGGTTTTCATGAGCATTAAATTTTCATGAATGTGTACATGTGTGCATGTATGTATGTATGAACACTTACTTTACTTGAAAGACACAGTGACAGACAGACTGAGAGAGAAGGAGATCTGAAGGAGATTTCCTATGTACAAATTTACTCCCAGTCTGGCTGCATGACTGAGGCTTATTCTAGCTGAAGTCAGAAACCTGAGATTTGAATTTGCACTCTGGGATCCAAACCACTGCCTAATTAATGTGCCACAATGCCAGCCCTAAGTATGATACACTTATTTGCTATTCTTTTTATGGCCAAATTATTGATGGTTTTGAATCTCAGAGTGTTTCTAATTATGGACAATGTAAACATATGTAGATTTGAATACTTGTCTTTTCATTGGAATGTTTCATCCATATAAACTTAGTAAAATTACTGATAATTTCTATCTGCTAAAGGGGATTTATATATGTGTATGTATGTATTTATTATTTATTATTGTCTTCCTATTTCTCTATTACTGCCTTCTTATTGTTACGTTTTCTAAGTGTAACATATTAATACTTGTCATTAATTTTACTACACATTTTTAATTACTGTTTTGCTGTTGCCCAGAGGATTAGAATAAATAATTTAACTTACTCTATTTCATATTGACTCCAAACTAACATGCATAAACATAATATACTAGTATTGCAATATAACTCACAGATTTACATTTTTTCATCATCAGTATGACATTTAATTGCTATTTGAAATAATGATAACCCTCTATTTCATGTCAGAGGAATAAAAGATAAAAAAGATATAGTTATTTTTCCAGCTGGAATTATTGTTTATGTGAGTTTGTGGTCTTGTCATGGGCCCTTTCATTTGAGTCTGCAGAACTCCCCTAACATCCCATAGGTGAGACCTGCAAGGGGTAATTTCTCATTAGTTTTTTCAGGAATGTCTTAATCTTCACTTATTACTACTAGCGTGGTAGCCTAGTGGCTAAAGTCCTTGCCTTGAACATGCCAGGATCCCATATGAGTGTCAGTTCTAATCCTGGCAGCCCCAGTTCTCATCCGGCTCCCTGCTTATGGCCTGGAGAAACAGTCAAGGATGGCCCAAGGCCTTGGGATCCTGCATCCCTATGGGAGAACCAGAAGAATCTCTGGGCTCCTGGCTTCAGATTGGCACAGCGCTGGCCCTTGTGGTCATTCGGGGGGGGGGGGGGGGGCGGGGAGTGAATCAACAGATGGAAGATCTTTCTCTCTTTCTCTCCTTCTCTCTATATATCTCACTTTCCAAAATTGTTTTCTGTTTTAAAAATCAGAAGATTCTATTTTTTTTTAAATGGAAAATAACAGAAAAAAAAAAAAAAAAACAACAGCTGGGGCAGAATAAGGTATCTTCCTTGAATAAGATTACTTCCTATAATGTCAGAACAGCTAGGGTAGGACCAGGGTAAAGCCATGTGTGAGGAATTACATCCGGGCCTCCTGTGTGGTTAGCAGAGGCCCAAGAAGTCAAGCACTCAACTGCTGCTTTCCTGGAAACCTTAGCACAGAGTAGAACAACATGAGATTCTGGCCTTGTAATCTCCTGTGCCCTAAGGCTGTGTCCTCTATTTAGTTTTTGATAAATATTTTTGCTGAATTTAGAATTCTTTATCATTCTAATTGATATTGTAAAGCTGCCCTTCCACTGTCTTCTGACCTCGATAATTTTGACTACAAATTCGTTGGCCATCCCATGGAAGGTCACACGTAAATAATATCTATTTTTTTCTGCCTGCTTTTGACAGCATGATTATGACGTATGTGTACACCTTTTCAAATGTGTTCACTGGGACTTTGTTGAGCTTCTTAGATGTGTGGATGGTCTTTTATCAAACGAGGGAAATCAGTGGCCACTATTCCTTTAAAAATTCTTTCTGTCAATTCCTTTTCTCTTCTCTTCTTGAACTCTCACTTTGCATGTTGGTACATTTTACGATGTGCTGGGATTCTGAAGCAACATTTTTTTTTCTCGCTGATTATCTTAATAGGCAATCTCAATAGATTTACCTTCGTAACTACTGATTTCACCTGTTCACTTATCAAAACATTCTTTAGAACATTGAGTGTATTTTAAAGTATGTTGTTACACTTTGTTTTTCATTGCTGCCATTATGATAATCATCGTCAACATATGATAATGTTACAGGGCAAACACAAGAGTTAAGAAACAGGAAATCAAAGTCAGGGTTTCCCAACCTCATTGTCCTGGTACACAAACTGCCATACTTCTAAAGTGAACAGTTTCTATTCTGTTACTGTGTTTAATAATCTCTTTCATTATTGCTATTCTCTATTCAGTGTGACATTACTCTTGGATAATCCTTTACTTCTTTAAATATATTTTAAATAGTTAGACTTAGAATATGGAAGGATTCAATAAATTCAACGATTACATAATTTATAAAATAGTGTCAGTATTAGTTTAACTTGCATAATCGTGCAATAGCTGATTAGAAAACAAATCCCCATTTTGCTATGTCATGATGGAAAAAAAAAGTGTTGAGACCCTTGCTTATTTTTATTGACACTTCAAACAGAAATGTAATAACCAAAAATATAAACTGCAGGCCTGGGGCCATAACCTAGTGGCTAAAACTTCGCTTTGCATGTGCCAAGATCCCATATGGGGATTGGTTTATGTCCCAGCTTTTCCACTTCCCATCCAGCTCCCTGCTTGTGGTGTACAAAAGCAGTCAAGGATAGCCTAAAGTCTTGGAACCCTGCACCCATGTGAAAGACCCATAGAAAGTTCCTTGCTCCTGGCTTCCTACCGCCTCAGCTCTGGCCATTTCAGCCACTTATGAAGTGAGCCAGAAGATGGAGGATCTTTCTCTGTCTCTCCTTCTCTCCGTATATCTGCCTTTTCAATAATATATCATATATATATAAAATCTCAATGGAAAAGTTCAACAGAATATTGATCAAAACGTAATGCTGAGGTGAACATTGCAGTTTCAAAGGTTAAATTGCTCGTTGGGAAGTTAGCATTCCACATTAAAGCAATATTATGTTTCAGTTGATATTCTTGCTAACATAGCTTTGAAAAGGACAGATGATTGTTCAAGTACTTGGGTGCCTGCTATCTATGTGGGAGACCAGAATGGAGTCTCGTGTGTTTGGTCTTGGCTTGTTCCAGTTTGGCTTGATAAGGCCATTTACAATAAGTGGCCGGTAAATGCAGTAATTGGAAGAACACACACATTCTCTCTCTGACTTTCAAATAGGTGAAAATAAGTAAAATGTAGTTTGATAGCATGTAATATTACCTGTCAATTTAAAAGTAATTTATAAAAGAAGATCAAACAGAGCAGTATATTAAAATGTAGGACAATTAGGCAAAAGAGAAAAAATGTTTTCAAGACACATGCAGAATTGTTCAGATTTCTAATATTTAATTGGAGTTCTGGAAATAGAGAAATAATGGGCTTGAAAAGAGTTTTTAAAGAAATAATAGCTGATTATTTCCAAAAACAAACAAAAAAAGTTTCACTCAAAAGTTTGAAATGCTTCACATTCAGGTAAGGAAAAGCCAAAATAACCACCTGTGAACATAGCATGATTAAGCTGCTAAAATATGAAGGCAAATGAAAACCTTAAAAATATCTATCAATAAATAAATACGTAAATATTTATGGACCAGCCATAAGAATGACATTGAACTTCTTAAAACAAAAGTAGAAATCATAGATATTGAGAATCATTAGTATAAGAAACAGTCAATCTGGCAGTGTTTCAAGTTTTTTTCACCCTTTACTTGCCAGTATGAGTTATTTAAGCAAATATTGATGGTTAATGATTCCACTTACTATGAATATTAACAACATGAAGTGGAACAGGATCCACAGCTTATTTCAGGACTGGCAGAATGACTCTTCTCAGCAGAGAATGAATGGATAAGAACTTCCACGGAGAGTTTCAAAGATGTTTTTCTACCAAATGATTTACTCAACAAGGAGGAATTAGAGCCTCTGTGAGTCAACTATTTACTAGTCTATGTAAATGCAATAACAGTGCCTTTTTGAAGTTTAAAATAATAGAATAGCTGTCTTTTCAGAGCCTGCATCCAAGTGTGGTAGGAGAGCAAGAAGTTGGCCAGGATTGTAATTGCAAAGACCTTGCAGCATCTGTAGCCGTGATACAGATGTGATCAACATCCTTGTTTTGACCAGGAATGACCTTCCCATTTCCCTAAAAGTGGAAAGACTAAATGGGGACATGGATTATAAGATGGGATGCATTAACTACTGAAGATTATTAAATTAAAATTCCAAGTGCAATTTCCTTTTTCAGAAGTGCTCAACGGCTTCTTATGAAACACATTACCTTACTCTTAGCTATGAAGTAGATGCTAATTTTCAAAAGGACTTACAGCTTACCCCATTAAAATTAATTCAGGTGCCCCACATTGTGGCTGATAAGAAATGTGTGAGTTATTTGTGTTAATAAATAGTATTCTTAAAGGTGAGAGAAGTGCATTTCTATTCTGTTAAAATAGGTGAGAAAACTATGTAACAAAATTTAAAAAAAATAAATCTTGCCATTTTACTGAGGAAAATGCACCAAGAAATACTGATGATATCATCCTGACAAGAAGTAGTCTATGAAAAAGAATCAACATCCTCCTTACTACGCAGAACATTGACAAAAAGGAAAAGACGATTAAGAGATCAAGGAAGAATATTTAAGACTTAAGTGGCATATGGATGATAATTTAGTCAGCAGCAAGCAAATACTTTGGGCGAAGTGCTAATTATATTCACACTCCGAAGGCTACTTTGTACAAAGGTGAGGACTATGGAAGAACTTCTCAAAAGCCTGAGGAATCCCATTTAAACCTCATCTCTCCCTTTTGTCTCAGAATTAAAACATGTGTTAGACATCAGCAACATGAGGTTTTGTCTTATTTCAAAGAATATAAGTTGCTACATTATCCAGAGAAGAAAAGTCACAAGCATATAAATACACATGTTCCACAACCCACTAAATCAGTATTTTATGTATTTTTCTACATCCTTTGAAAGGCAAAGATTCCATTCTCAGAGCCCACTGCTTGGATTATTCCATTAAGCCATGTGACAAACATACCAGTTAAATTGGTAAATACTTGTCTTACTGCCAAGATTCATCACTGATGATTATTCTCTTTTTATCTGTATTCCTTCATTTCCTGAAATCTGCAAGAGTTCTTTTTTGTTCTGAACATAGAAGGAAAACATGCTCTTTAGGCTTTACAAGGCTGAAAGTTACATCTCCCCTAGCCCATTTGGGTTTGATTATTAGTCATCTCCTAGCACTTTAAGATTCAGGGACTCAGACAATGAATTAGGTCGCAGAAGTTGCCTAACTTTTTGTGGTTTGTTCTAGGATATTTCTGATATTTAAAATCACAGAAATGTATTTTGACAAACATTTCTGATTTACTAGAGAATTTCACTATAGAATTAGCACATTTTTTCCAACAGCTTTAAACTCTATTTTGATTGATATTTGGCTGAATTGCTCTTTTAAAAGGGAAAAGATATCTTACACATATTGGTATGTAAATGCTACTTTTAAAAAGCATGCAAATTGCTAATGCAAGTAAAAAGAGCATCTTTGAATCTAAAAAACAGTATCATCAATTATAAATTTCATAATTTAGGTCCTGTAACAGAGGTGCCAAATTCTGCTGCATGCTTCTTGTTTAAATAAGCTTTTTGCCATAGCTGTCATCAATAAAGAAAAATTTAAAGGAAAAAAAGTTATAAAATTTAAATAGAGAGGATCTAATTAACAATTTAATCCAATATCACTTTACAAAATTTGAAACAAAAGGATTTAACGGATCAGAATCAAATCTTTTGCAAAGCATGGTGTTCATGTAAATCTATTCGGTTCTGGTACTGATACTCTATATTTCAAACATCTAATTTGACAGATTTTTTCCATAGACAACTATTTAAATTACTAAACTGCCGATGTTAAAAGAAATCAGGAATGAAAAAAACAACTAATTTTGTTCTATATTCTAAAATAGATCTTGCAGAAAATGTTCATTGAGTTCAATGATCTTTTTTGGCGCAGACTTATCAGTCTCACCAGCAAATGATAACTTCCCACTTCATTTCACCTGCCTCGGAATGGGCCAAAAGTTGGAAAAGCTGTGTCTGAATAATATGTGACTCTGTAAACAACTACACACCCAGGGAAAGCCATGGATGAATGATTACTCTGTAAACCAAATTAACATATAACTTTTAAAAGGGAGAATAAAACTGAAGTCTTAGCCAACACTCCTCCAGGCCCTGGGGTGGGAATAACAGCTTGTTTTCACTGAACACAATTTTGTCTTTTGCCCCTCTTTGCTGTAGCAGTTTTAGAGGTTGTTTTGTAAGTGTGTGTGTGTGTGTGTGTGTGTGTGTGTGCACGGCCTGCTTTGTTTTTTCGTTGTTCACAGAATTATCCATTCTCCTAACAATAAGGATCTCAGGAGAACATTTTCCCTAATCCCACTCCCAACTGTTAGTTTGGTTTGTTTATCTACTTTCTTGATTCACAGCCCAAACCTTCTGTGTCAATTTTGTTCCCTAAAAGAAGAGCAGGAAGAAGACTTGCTCGGCATCTTTAAAGCCATTTGTTATTATGGCAGTCAGGAATCTGTAACGCTCAGCACAGATTGTCAGTTTGTCCTATGATGAGAGAAATGGTAGTTAGACAAATAGGAATTCATGATCTGCTTTCTAAAACCTGTTTCGCATTTTTACAAATTGCACGCAAATGGCAGTGAACAGAGTTTGAGAAATGAGAGTTGAAAGTAAACCATACAGGCAAACATCATGGCACAGCTTGGCAGACCTTGACTTGCAAAGATGATAGCTCATGCTGGACTGCAGCTGAGTCCTGAATGCACTAACTCTGATCTGCTTTATTGCTAATGCTCCTGGGAGGGGAGAAGAAAATGTCTTAAGGGCTCTCTGCAACCATACTGGAAACCAGGCTGGAATTCTTGTCTCCTGGCTTTGGACTGGCCCATCCCTGGCTTCTGTGACCATTTGGGAAGTGAATTAGCAGAATAAAGATCTTTTCTCTCTCTCTTTCCTACTCTGTTTTTACAAATAAATATACCCAGTATATTTCAAAACCCATTCTACATATTTGTGATCTTAAGGGACATAACCCATTATCTTGTGCTTTGACATAATATCTTAGTAAAGCAATACACACCTCTTCCTACATTTCTTCGTAGTGTTCAAAGCAATTATTTAGATGACTGACTAATGTAATCCAGAATTTTCTAGTCTCTGTCATACTGTAGTGATTGCTATTTATAATTTTTCCCATTAAAAGTAACTGTCGTTGAATTTTTTTTCTGAATCAAGATCATTTTGCATTTCTGGTTAACAACGTTTTGAGTAATCAAAGTAAATTTAACTTAGACACAAATTCTTGTGTAGTGATTTTCTTCTCCCTCTCCTGGAACACTCACTGATCTTCCTTTGTCAGCTGACTTTGCTATTTCTCTGCAAGTGTTTGTTAAAAACCGCTTCTGCAGGGAGTCCATTCATGCGGCCCTCCTCCCCCAACCATAAATGGCTCTCATAATTATGTATTTCCAGGGAACTTCTCCTCTAGATTACTGAAGTTGACACATTTAGTCTCAGTCTTCTTTCATAAAATCACAGCATTATAAAAACAGAAGAGATACTGGTCTGACTCAATATGGTGCCACAATTTCCCCAATCATGGGTTTCCTATCGCAAATAAATATTTAATACATCAGTAAGCATTTGAAAAAAGAATAGGAATAACTAAAGAATAAACATGTAGGAAGGGTCTTTATAGAAAATACATATCATAAAAATGCATGGATTTGAATTCCTTTGTATGAAAAAACGTATCCTTTAATTTCATAGTTGGATTTAAGTACAAGTTAGCATAAATGTTTCAACATCATTTCAAAATTTTCTCAGCAAGTTTGAACTAAATTTTCATGATAAGGGGTCCACAAACTTGTTATAGGAACAGATAATATAAGACATCAGTGAAGGAAACAATTTAGAAAAACTAAAATTAGGAATATCATTTGAGTACATTTAAGACAGAACAGGAATATTTATTTCCGGCAAAAAGTTTTTAAAATATAATATAAATATAAATATGATATAAATTGGTATTGTCTGCCTATTCCTTTTACATGAGTTTGTCTAGGATATTGGGGTTATTTGTAAGTCTCTCTATGGAATAATAAGTCCAGGTGGAACTGGGCTTGTTTCTTCCTAATTTTCATCTGTCATTTTTATTATTGCTGAAGTTTGATTATGAAATTTTACTTCATTAAGGTTCTCTAGCCTAAACTATTCTTTTTTTCTAAGGGATCTAAGGCTAATTAAATATACGGCTATGTATTAACTTCATTACCTAATTCCTAAAACATTTTTAAAACTAAGTGCCTATTGCCATGTTAGTTAGTGGAAATAGAAGTCAAGACAGGAGAGCTATATGTTATTAAGATTTCTGTCATATTAAAGTATTGCAAGTGTTGTGGAAATAAGGGAATAATGTCACTTGGAAAAGGCAGAGAAAGGTTCATTTATGAATACATTCTTGATGGATGAAGGGAAAAACTTGAAAGGAGAGAAAGGGGTAGGGGTGCTGGAGACGAAAGAGTCATGGGTTTGAAACAAAAGGATTAAGAGTAGATTTGTGAGGCATTTCTAAAACAGAATCTACATAGCATTGTGCATGTGGGCCTGGACTGATTTACGCTAATTTTAAATAGTCTATCTTCAAGGAATTCTGCTAGGGCACAGAGAGATGAGAACAAGAAACACTTTAGTCAGACATGGGTTAGAATACAGTCTATTCTACTTGCTAACCAAGTGATTTTAGGCAAGTCACTTCACCTCTCTATAAGATTCAATCTCCACTTCTGATTGAGTATTCTGATTGAGTGTTCAATGATATAATGTCTCACAAATGTTTCATATGATGCTTGCTGCAATGTAACTGTTCAGAAAAATTGCTATTATTAATAATGCAAGTTCACAGAGCATAAAGTCACAAGATTAATCATACTTTTTAAAAGATTTATTTAATTTTATTGAAAGGCAGATATATAGAGAGGAGGAGAGATACAGAAGAAGATACTCTGTCCCAATGGGTCACTCCCTAAGGGGCCGCAATGGTAAAAAAAGAGCCAATCCGAAGCCAGCAGCCAGGAGTTTCTTCTGGGCCTCCCATGCAGGTGCAGGGTCCCAAGGCTCTTGGCTGCCCTCACCTGCCTTCCTAGGCCACAGGCAGGAAGCTGGATGAGATGTGGGGCCACTGGCATAAAAACCAGCGCCCATATGGGGTTCTGGATTGTTCAAGGTAGAGACTTTAGCTGCTAGGCTATGGCAATGGACCCAAGATTACCGGTGTGCTTTTTAGAAATCCAATCCACATTTCACCCCCAACTCGATTTGAAAATAGTGTCTACACATGGACAACATGATTTTTCTTATGTTCGTCCGCTCAACTAATGGAACAAGACTAGACCATAGAATAGTTGGTACTCTTATCTCAATCTGTGCTGTGAGAACAAAACACATCTTAATTGGATATTATTCAAACAGAAACTTATTTTAATTTCAAAACAGAAACATCTCATAGGGAGAAAAGATGCAGAGTGTGAAGCAGACAATGATATGTGTGTGTGTGATGTATGTGTGATGTATGTGTGATGTATGTGTGATGTATGTGTGCAAGAGACAGGCAGAAAAAAGAGACAGACAGAGAGAGAGAGAGAGCTCTTGTCTGTTGATTCAGTTTCCAAAAGCCTACAATGGGTGAGGATTGTTTTTAAACACTCTGGGGCTCCCATGTGATCTCAGAAAGACAACTACTAGGACCATCACAACGATGACCCAGGATGCAAGGAGTTAGAGGAACCTGAAGTCACAATCTGGAGGCACGTACTGACACCAAGCACTCCAACATGGGATTCAGGCACATTACATGCTAGGATAAATGCCCACTACAGAGACATATTTCTTATAACTCCTGGACGCATGCCAGTCCATGGTGCAAGAGCTCCCATCTGGTAAAGCCTTCTTGGGCTGTATATCCACGGTGGAAGGTAAGGTAACAAGAGAATGTGGTAGGGAGAAACTTGCCAACCTCCCAACCCCTTCACACACAATGTGGGAACAGAGAAAAATCTGGGTGATAGAGGAAAAGAAAAAACATAGTTTTATCAGGAACCAATTTCCACAATAACTAAGAAACTCCTGTGAGAATTTGTTTAATACCCTAAGAAGTCTGCAATTACATCTTAATCATTTATCACTTTCCAACACTCCTTGCACTGAAACAGATATTTCAACTAAGAAAAGAGAAAGAACATTCAAATCATAAGCATTCTTCCTTGATGCCAACTAGTCACGTCGCTCACACACATGAAATCCCTTCATTTCACACCTAAACTTAGCTCCACTGGTATCTCAAGAAGTGCCAAGTCTACAGTTTCTGCATAACCAGAAAGGGTTAAGATTCAAGGCACAAATCATTCTGAGGCTAATTTTCCTTCTGGTGTTTGTTTTTAAAATTGTTAAGTTATATTTCTGCAAAATTCAATTATGAGATGGACACAAAATAGACACATATCCCAGAGGCAGAAATGGCTAAGAGAAGGAAGGAAGGAAGGAAGGAAGGAAGGAAGGAAGGAAGGAAGGAAGGATGGAAGGAAGGAAGGAAGGAAAGAAGAAAGGAAAGAAGAAAGGTAAGAAATAAGGAAAGAAAGAAGGAAAGAAGGAAGGAAGGAAGGAAAGAAAGAAAGAAAAAAAAGAGAAAGAAAGCAAGCTAGCTCATACCAAATCAGTTCAAAATCCACCAAGGAAAAATCACATTAAATCTTAAGGTTGAAGAATAATCACTTTGAAGTCCATGTCCAATATCTGGGGATTGCCTAGAAGGGGTGGATGTACATGTACTGGGCTTCCAAGGCACTCAAGCAGTCTCACCTCTATATGTTCTTTCAAGTTACTGTTTTATGTTGGCAGCTATACACTACTGGGGGCTCACGGACCTCCTTGCTACCATAGAAGCACCAGATATTGTGTACACTATGCTGGCTTTACTTTCATGGCTAGTGGGAGTTCTCCATTGTGACTTGGCTCATATGAAAAGTTTCCACTCAAGCTTTGAGACCCTCCTTGCAATTTGAAATCTGGATGAAAGTTGCTATGGTCTTGCAACTCATGCATTCTCTGTGACTGTAGATTAGCGCTACACTGCCATGACCAAGGTTCAAAGCAAGAGGGCGGAGTCACATCTTGCCCATATTATTTTGATCTTGACCCCTAAAGGATGCCCTAAGATGTGCTTGCTTTTCCTACAGTTCTGACAACTTTTGAACCCTCACAGATATTGCCCTTTATACTCCAACCTCAGCTAGTTAGGTTTTTATATAGACTCCTCCTCAAAAACTTCCAAACCCTATCTACTATAAAGTTCCAAATGTTTGTGGACATGATCAGGTATTTGATTGAAATTCAGTATCATGTTTTAATTCTTTTAGTTCATTCTGTGCTGTTTGGAAGTATAAAAATATCTTTTTGGAAAAAAAATACATGTAATAAGAGTTTTATACAGACCTAGAAGCTGGGAGGCCCAGAGTTTAAGGGTCCACATTCAGTTGGATATTCTTGCTACATCATCCAACGGTAGAAGGCAGAAAGGCAAGGTACCACAGGGATAGGGAAAGAATCAGGGAGAAAGGAGAGAGACAGAGGGAAGCTAAAGAGAAATAAATCCAACCTGTATGACGAAAACGCTCCCGCAATAATAAATTCTTTTCTGCTAAAATGGCAAAAATTCATTCAAAAAGCAAAAGTCCTCATGACTCAATTAGCCTACCTCTCAGCATGGTTGCTTTATGAGTTGAGCTCTTACCACATAATCTCGGGGGCATATACAAAAAGCACAGGAAGATAAATACAGGTACTGCTGTTGCCCAGGTGCTCAGGGTAACCACATTTAGATTGAAAAAAGTTTTCAAACTATGCATTAGAAATTAAAATAAAAAATCAAAGCACTTTAATGAGCTGCTCTCTTTGTTTTACATTGTTCTTGTTACTGGTTAGTATTCTGTTTCTGTGAAACTCTAGCAGTGACTCATCCTTCCCACTATGGTTAAAAGGTTCTAAATGTTCAGGTAGTGTCAGGACTTCACGTTTATAAGACAGGAGATTTTCTAAGCAAAGTCCTCAAATAAAGAGTGGACACAGTATTGGCAAATGCTTCATCATCAATTGTCCTTGCTATCCTGCTGGAAAATGCAAAAACTATAAAAGAATGACAAGTATCAATGTGGAAAACTCTCATGATTTAGATATATTTTGTTCATAATTAGATTTTTTTTCTACTCTAGGCAGGAAAGGTCAGTAGAGCCAGAAGATAAAGTGTCCATGTTTTGTACCTATATTACACTTTACCCAATGATAGCTGAGGATAGGAGAAACTAGTATTATTTATCAGCAAAGATTTGCTCATAGCCTAACTTACTGTAACTATTCAACAAATATTCAACCAGTATAATGACCCATGAGTGAGGAAAACATGACTGTCATATTTACTTAACTGTAAACATGAAAATTTGTGCTTTTCTATACATATGAATGTGTGTGCGTGTATATGTGTGTGTGTACTGAGGCTTACTTCCAAAAGATAATAGAAAAATGTAATAGATCATTTTGTTTTAATACCAATAAATTTTTAAATCCATGAACAGCTTTCTCATAGGTATTTTCATGAGCTCTTCCCCAAATGTATGGATTTCAATTTTATTTTCACCACAATAAACTTAGTTAATTCCTCTCCCCAGAAATTTTTGATGTCCTCTTGTATTTAAGGTATCTCAAAAGAAATGCCCACTGAACACCACTTCTCTTCATTACAGAGTATGATTTATATATATATATATATATATATATATATATATATATATAGTGTTTTATATATATATATATATTTATAGATAGGTAGGTAGGTAGATAGATTGCGTGTGTGTGTAATTTTTGAGTCCCAAAATTCCAGGGCAAAAGAAATTATTTCCCAGATTCCCAGAATCTAAACCTTTCTGTACTATTTACAGGAGTTATTCATTTTATCAGGGATGAAATCTGTCTTTGCACACAGTCATGATTTAGTCTCCCCTCTCTCTCTCTTTGTATAAGTTTGAGCACACAGTACCAAAGGGTGAAACAGTTGTTAGCCTCCAATGACTGGTTACTACTCAACAAGGTAGGAAGGAACAGAAGTCCAAGCACCTTGTTGTGATCAGTGTCACACGTAGTTCAACAGGCTGCAACACCTAAACTCATTTGTTTAGGGCTCATTAAGTCCAGCAGGGGAGAGTATGAAAATGAATTCAAAAGGACCAGACCAGAGAGAAGCATCAGAAAAATCACATATGGGACGCTTTCATTTCATCCTACAATAGGAAGCTGTCGCCCTGTGCTAGCAAGTTCATGAACTTGCTAACAGCACTTTGTGTAGGAAGAGTACATTTTCTACATTTGATCTGAAAGAAACACATCTGAGTGTTCACCAGTGTCCACTTGCATCCTGGATTGTGGCAGCATGGAATTCTTCACTGTCTGACATTGTAAAATCAGCCTTCGCTACAGCTCTTTGTATGAGGTAAACCTACTGTGCTCCCAATGCTTTCTTTAAAAGGCGGACAAGGAACCCCAAATGAGACCATGTTTCACTGTCTGATTGTCATTACATGGCCAATCACGAGCTAAGCTAGGATGTGTTGGGAAAGAGGAGGTGGGTGGCAGGGAGTGGCACCGGGAATGGAAAGCAGGGAACACTTAAAACTCACATTAACAGCAAACTTCAGTGTCTTTCCTGATATATAAGGACATATTTTAAAACAAGACAAGATATTTTAATAAAGCATTATTCCTTCTTTAAATTTGAAGACCTTAGCTGACATACCTTTACTAAAAATTTTCTCTGCACTTATTTTTTTCAGAAGTTCTGAGAACAAAAGCAGGCCCAATCTGATGCAAGACAGTCTATGTGGCCTCTTACAGAATGTACTCTCCTAACTCTGATCTTATTACACTGGGAAGAGAAATATGGAATTTTGTTCCTTGCGTTTAACCTAAGATCTAGCTTGTCTTCTAGCTTTTCCTTCAATTATTGTGAGCCATATTTTCATCCACATAGTAGTCATGGATTTTGAACAATTTTGTTAATTTCTCTCAAACATTGCTTCTGCATCTATGAATTGGAGATCTTAATGCCATCTACCTCAATGGATTATTGTAGGAACAAACTCAGGTAATGTAAGTGAAATATGCTATACACTCTACAGCACACACTAATTACGTAGTAAAATGCTAACTTAATAAAAATAGTAACATTTCTTGAAAACTTCTAATTGCCCTTCCCTTGCCACCCCCCCCACAAAAAAAAAAAAAACCACAAAACTATACAGGGTTTCAATTGGAGTCTAGTTTTCCTTTTCATTTATTTGTTTTAAAATTTTAATTCACTTATTTGAAAGAACCAGAGTAAGAGATCTTCAATACACTGATTCACTCCTTAAATGGCAGTAACAGCTGGGGTTGGGCCAAACTGAAGCAGGGAGCCTACAATTATTTTTGGGTCTCCCACATAAGTTTCCAGGGCTCCGAGCTCCTGGGCCATTTTCCACTGCTTCCTCAGGCGTATTAGCAGGAGCCAAATGAGAAGTAGAACAGTTGGGACTTCAACCAATGTTCAAATGCGATGCTGCCATCAAAGATGGTAGCATAATCCACTATTGCACAATACAAGTTTCAATGGAGTCTGATGTTCATACTGACAAAGTTAGGCCTATGCCAACAGTTATGAAACCAACTCAGTCCCTATCCTTGTAAACTATTCTTTCATAGCTACTATCTAACCATCACAAAATTGAACTTTACAAACCCATTTGAAATTGTTCTATTCTGAATGAACTGAGAGGCCTTGAAATGTTCATATCATGGATCAGGGCCAGATACATGATTCAATTCTCTATTCGTTTAGAAACTGCCACTTCTGAAAGGCCATACAAAGTAACAGAAGTAATATGGAGGCAGGTCCTATTTCACACAGCTCTGACAGGCAGATATGAAATATCTATCCCAATAATTAATTCCTCAGCTGCTCCCACAACCTACTCTCCAATAGATAATTTCATTACATGTGTGCTGAGCGCATATGCTGGAGGCTCTTTGCTGCAATTTATACACACTGGTTTCTGATTCCTTTTATGAAATTTTAAATGGTGAAAAGGGATAAACATTCTGATTATCTATGTGTCTGATAAATGAATGCCTCCACACAATTTTGTAGCTAAAAAGGTTATTTACTTAAGTGAGATTTTTGTTCGTACATGCAAAGGTCAGAGTTTTTTTTCTCCCAGTGCTGTGAAATTGCCTCTGCTTTTTAGCAAATCTTCTAAGACGGCTATTCTCCTTGCAATGTTGACAAGGACAGGAGAAGGATGTGGCCTGAGGAAATCAAATGAGCAGCATAAAATCCTGCCTGGAATCGCAGGCAGCCCAGTTTGTGGTTTTTGAAAGTCTGTCAAAAACGTTGCGTCATATGAAAGCGGAGACAGGACTTCTGAACAAAAATCAATAGCTGGATCTTTTGAACTGCCCATGTACAAAGTTCTAATGAAAATGTCCTTGAGGGGAGTGTTAATAGTGGACTTTGAGATCAGCTTCAACACGGGTCTGATAACACTACAGAGTATTTGAAGTTTTCAAAGAATCTAAGACTTGAAAAGTTTGGCTCAAGCACTGAGGATGTAAATGCCTCTGAGGGGTCTGAGAACTAGCAACCAACTGCTGAAGAATATACGATGTATGTGTTTTCTGAACCATGTCAAATTTTAGCCACAGGATACAATTTACTTCAAGGGGGTTGATAGCTCTCTAAAAAGCGGCACTCCATGTTCAAACTAATAATTGATCAGGCATGAGGTCCAAAGGAGTAAGGGCATAGAAATGACTAAAAATAAATGACCCAGGAGAGCTGATTAGAAGATTTTCTTTTTCCATTAACTATGTTTGAAATAATCTTCTGACCAACTGTGTGTTTATGTAATATACATTGGCATTGTTTTCCAATTTTTCCTTTCCTTTATTTATTTTTTCTCTTTTTTAATGTATAATGTTTATTTTGATGCAACCTAGAAAATTATGCATGACTAAAGCCATTGGTGTGGCAACGACATACAAAAGGGAAGTTATATTTTAAGGAGACTTACTCAAACACAAACACTTCTTTTTTTTCCCTCAGTTTCAATTTTTACAAAAATATATTCCTTATGCATGAATGAAAATGTCCTTGTAGATTTATATATAAAAGTACATATGCACTAGAACTTGCAAAACCTAGTTTATAAAATTAGAACCATTTCAGTTCTCCACTGAGGTGCTTTTGGGAAATGGATATTTAGGCTACTGTTGAAAAATACCCACCTACACTCCCACCACAGGTAAGCAGACAATGTTTTGTAGCATTAAGTGATTAAAAAAAAAAAAAACTGATTCCTTTTCTGTAATTCCCTACTCTAATTGCCAGACTTCTTTGTTTCATAGACTGCAAATTAAATGTAAATAAAATACATATATAAAATTATTGACCATTTAGAGTGCTTTAGCACTGATTTGCATTACATTATTTTTAAGCTGGTGGATAAACACGCTATAGTCATTTTGCTGCTAATATAATTCACACAGGCATATTACTTATTATTACCATTAATTATTCAATATAAGTCACTAGGTTAAAGCTTGGTTTCTTCATTCTGTTTTCTACTTCCTCTGGGCCATATTTGATGAGACCAGTAAATTACTTTAAATACACAGAGAGGTGAATAACTTGTACCTTTTTGATACTTAAACCCAGGCTCCCTGACTCCAGAGCCCTTACCTCTTCATCAAGCTCTTAACCAAAGTGTCTGTGAAGTCTCTAAGTTCAAAGGCTAAGATTTCAACTAAAATGGGGCTGACTCCATCGCAAACAGTTCCATGTTGGCACCCAGCAACCATGAGTGTAATACTGGATCTCATGATTATCAGCTACCTTATACTGCATTCCTGAGCTGCTTACTGAGTCCAAAATGAAGGTGCCTGTTTGCTGACTTATGGAGAGAACTCTCAGAAATAACTACAAGGAAAATCATGAATGACATGAAAGGAGCTCTGGCAGAGTGTGTAAGGGCATCCAAGCAAACACTTAGGTCTGGGAGACCACTGTGGTTTAGTGGGTACACTTGCAATCTGGATGCCAACAGCTGATATGAGCAACAGTGGATGGCATCCTGGGTGCTGCACTTCCAATCCAGTTTGTTGCTAATGTGCCTGGGAAAGCAGTAGAAAATGCTCCAAGTGCCTGGAGCATCTGGGTGGACTTCTCGGTTTCTGGTTCCAGTTTAGCTCAGCCCTGACTGCTCACCCAACTTCAAAGTACATCAGCGGATAATGACAAGATATCTCTTTCTCTCTCTCTCCCTTCCTCTCTCCCTCCCTCTCTCCATCTCTTTTTCCCTCATTCCCTGTCTCTCTTTCTCTCTCAATGTCTCCCTCCCTCGTTCCCTGTCTCTCTGCATTGGAAATGAACAAATACGAAAAAAGGAACATTCTTGTTTTTTAAGAATTATTTTATTTTCATTACAAAGTCAGATGTACAGAGAGGAGGAGAGACTGAGAGGAAGATCCTCCGTCCAATGATTCACTCCCCAAGTGAGCGCAATGGCTGGTGCTACACCGATCCAAAGCCAGGAACCAGGAATCTCTTTGGGGTTTCCTGCATGGATGCAGGGTCCCAAAGCCTTGGGCCGTCCTCAACTGCCTTCCCGGGCCACAAGCAGGAAGCTGGATGGGAAGTGGAGCTGCTGGAATTAGAACTGGTGCCCATATGGGATCCTGGCACATTCAAGGCGAGGACTTTAGCCACTAGGCCAAAGTGCCGGGCCTGGAACATTCTTAAAGTAGCATGATTGTGCAGACAAATTTCCTGTCTGAGAATTAGTGTTCTCCAGTAATTGTGACATGATCCTCTTAGAGTTTTGTTGTGTGTGCTGCATTTTCTTCAACCATAAAGTGAAGGCAATAGAAGCACCACACTGGGATATTAATTAGGTCATCTCAAGTACAGCATTTAGGTCAATACCTGACCCTTAATAGGGATTAGATAAAGTTTATTAGTATGAATTATTAGTGAATGTCTTATACTCAAGTTTATTGTGAATCTGATTTATTTATTGTACTTTTTCAAATATTTGTTTTTTTAATTCTTTCAACAGCTATTGATTATGCACTTCATTTGCACAGTGTGCACGGTGCCAGTTCAGTGGTATACAAACAGAAAAAGATCCAATCTTTGTGTAAGTTACAGCATATCAGCAAAGCAGACAATGCTAAGTAATGTCAATTATTGTCCACGTCTTCCTACGTACTTTGTTCTCCTCCCTCTCGTTTAGGATACCCTCCTCGTCACCCATTGATTTGTGGTCCATTTGTAAACACTAACTCAAACACAAGGGATTTATAGAACACTTTCTTAGAATAAAGTGCTTAGGTTAAAGATAATTTTTTCTATTGTTTATTGCTATAGCAATTCTATTGTAGAGTAGAACAAAAAATGCTTGCATTATTTTCAAAATGAGCATATGCATTTAAAACTGCTTATGAGCTTCAAAATTTAGACCATGATACTATTGAGAATAGAATCTAAGACATTCTCTTGTGTCTTTCTTGATACTCTCATCTATACCATAATTAGGAGCCATAAGAAGTATAATAATTAATGAGTGATTTTTATAGTCTATAGATTGATCTTAGTCAAAGATCTAACTACACTGCTCTATTCTTTTAGGTAAATTTTAGCCTGAGTTGTGGAAATGAACTAACATCATGGCTCATTAAAAAAACAAGAATTACCAATATCTGAACCAAGAGATGAGTCAGAAAATTGGTGCAAGGGGATTTCAACAGGAGGAGACTGCGATGCTAATGTTTAAATCTCTGATTTGTCCAACATACAGGAATAGAAAACAAGAGATCGTATAGCTGACGGAACAGTCTTTAATATTAGGGAGACATTTCTTCAACATGGAGAATAATTTCTTTGGCTTAGAGGTAGCTATATAGATTGCAAAGGTATGAGACACAGGGCATCAGTCATTTCAAATACTGTTCAAGTACAGGATTTCTTAGGGTGTCTATTATGTTTGCCACAGAAGCAGAGATCCTGCCCAACACAACAGCCATCACACATTCTTCCCAGCCCTAGCTTGTTATCTCTACTCTTATGTGGTTTCATCCCACCAGCTGGATACTCACAGGACAGGAGACCAACAATTCCTTTGATCCCATCTCATTTAATCACCTCTTAACCTAAGTTCTAATACTGTTAGATTCTTGAAAAATCCCTGAGCTTTGTTACTGTCAACATCATCTGGAATTCTCTATGACATATTTTTACACACTTCCAATATACTTGGCACACTTGATCAAGTCAGTGTTCCAGGAAGATAGTTTATAACTAAGAACCAAAGAAATACTTTCCCTATCCACAGGAATTGTAAACTTCAGAGAAGGCTAAAGTGAACAAACTATATATAACAAATATATGTATGCAGGGATTATTCAGAGGTAGAAGAAAAGAGATGCACAGATGAGTTTGGCAGGAAAGGGGCGAGAGGAGAAATTATTCCTTTATGCTGAGTTGCCAGGAAAGGTCTCTCTTTACACAGTAGTTGTAAAGTCTATTATCTTCAATTCTGTTTCTCAGATTTGAACCACAACACCATTATTACTAGCCTAAAAACCCTAGAACATATTCTAATGTCTCTATATTTTAGTCTTTCACATGCAGAATATGAATTTAAAGTAATATTCAGTGCACAATGTTCCATCAAATATTATAATGGGGAATGTGTGTCATGGCATAAAGGATTACTTGGTATATATCCAACACTGAGAAAACAGGTTGAGAGAGAATTTTAGGCTCTTTAAACATTATTGGTATTACCATTAGTTAAAGTTGGCTAATTTTGTAAAAAAAAAAAAAAAAAAAATCTTAAAAAAAATATAAAGCTTTTCATTTAGTAAGAATTTGGGCATGTTTTTAGAAATAGTGACTTATGACGCTATGAGAAACATTTAAATACAATAACCTCTGGCTTTTATTTTATCACAAAGTATAAGATACAGTAAAAATGTTCTCAGCTTTAAAACAGCGGAGTGGTGCATGATCTGTAAGAACACGCAGCACAACCTGATTCTCAATGAAGTAAACTAGAGTAACCTTTTGAGAAATGTAAGAAAAATCTCTTCTTAATTCACGTATTAAGTATTATAGTTGAATTTGAGTTTCTTCTAAAATGTTTTAGAAATCAGTAAAGAATGGGGCTCCCAATTCCAATGTTACAAATGGGGTTCCCAGTCACTGCATTATAAACAATGGAGTTCCCATTTTCTACGCTACAGTACTGAAAAAATGTCAAGTTATTCTCAACATCAGCCCTCACACTAATAGGAATTTTCTCTCATAATTTGTTTTCCCTCTTCACCTTCAGATCACCAGGGGATAATGTGAGCAACCTAAATTCCTTTCATTTCTGATAGTAAATACTACATACATTTCTCTAGAGGATATGTATAAGTAGGCAAGAATATCATGAAGTGGAAATATATTGCAGTATGCATTTCTACTTCTGAATAAAAGATAGTCTCCCAAAGAAATTGTTAAATATATCTTGACAGAAGAATGCTGGACTTCATGCCATTTTATATAACTACAATGGCAGGATATGTTTAAATAACAGAATGATGGACTTGTCACTGTTGTTGAGGGACTAAACTCTTGCTACAAAACAGTGGAATACAGTGAAGGGAAGAAAGTGAGAGAGGGTGGAAGGGGAACTCCCTGAGTCTAGCCATAACAATTAAATAAAGAAAAAAGGTATTACTTTTCTGTTAGATCTTTGATACAGAAAGGGGAACCCAGCAAAATGGTCCCTTTTAGCACCAACTGAGTCAGTACTTAAATATCACAACAGAATAAAAGTCTTTGGAGAGAGCTTTCCAACCTAATAATAATATTTTCTGCTTTCTATCCAATCAAAGTATAAAGCATGTAATTGTCTTATACCACGGTAACAAATGTATAAGGCAGAAATTTAAGTGATGTAAGGACAGTTGGAAATGAAACAATTATTTTTACCATTGTTCTCATCCCGCTAATCTGTTTTGAAACACAAAATGCAAATCCACAGGGTATGCTTAATATAAAACAATGAAAAATAAATGAAATGAATTTTTCATTAGGTTTTTCAAAATAGTACAATATACAAAGAAGTAAGCTATTCTGTTCTTCTAAAAACAAATCAAAAAGACCACTAGAAAATTAAAATAAAGTGTGCAATATTAGATTTACAAAAGAAAAAAAATGTACAATATGAAGTTAAAGAAAACATCAATTACATTTATGACTGAAGTAAGCAAATATTTTCTGGAAGATCCAAATCTATTTTTTCAAACTGTAAGAGTATCAGAACACGTTATACACATAGGACATTTGGGTATTGATGTGGTTTATTGCAGAAACATAAAAAGCAATTAATCTACTTAGAAGTACTTGGTAACACTCTGTTTTACAGCAATTAAACTAACAATATAAGAGTCTAGTTTACACTTTAGATACATGAGAATCACTCTCATTAATATTAAATTAAATTATAGATATTATTTACTGAGGCTGACACATTCTAAATAATATATTTTCGAGAGTAGATATGTACTTCTATCTTGAATAAGTTTTTAAGGAGCATCTTGCCAAAATTTCTCCCCATAGCAAAAAGCTTTCAAATCTGCTTCCATGGAAATCCTGATCCGTCCAGTAATCCATCAAAGATCAAAGCAATGGGATCCTACAAAGAAGATGATCCGTAAAAGCTTGGACAATGTGGAAGTAGCCGTGACCTCTGAGGCTGAACAGAGCCTCTGAGACCAATGGTCTTAGACTTTGAAGATGCATGGCATGTTGAAGTAAAAAATCAGCTTACTGTAGAATGGGAGAGGCAGTGAAGGAAAGAGAAGAGAAAATAAATACATCTTTATAAATTGGAAGTGGTCACCTTCGCTGTTGGTGAAATGATTTAAATTGGGGGCGGGGATGCAGAAATCAACGAGCTAATTTTACATTTAGATATCTTTCATTTATTCCAGAGGTCAGGGGTCTGAGTTTTGCACCTTTTTCTGCCATTATATGACCCAAAAAATGGGGGAGAGATGGTCAAATATCTGACAATGTAGTTATGGGAAGCCCTAATCAACAAAAAGTCAGGAACTTACTAAAATTAATACAAAAGAAATCCAAGATATCTGAAAATTGAGGGATGGAGAGAAAATATTGACTAGACTGCAAAATTAGTATTAGGCTGACAAAATATTAAAATGAATTCAGGTGGCTCATATTCCCAAAAGCAACTATCAGCATTTCTTGATAACGGACACAGACTGATATCACTACAAAAGCATAAGCTGTCTGGACTTGAAAAGGCACTTAATGACATATATTAGTCAATTTTTTTACTTTTTTTTTTTTAATCAGAAAGGCAGATATACAGAGAGTCGGAACCACAGAAAAATCCTCTATTTGCTTCACAAGCAGGGAGCTTGATGGGAGTGCAGCAGCTGGGATAGGAACTGGCACCCATGAGGGATCCCAGTGGATGCAACGTAAGGGATTAGCTACTAGGCTATTGCTCTGAGCCCACAGTTAAATAAATTGTTACAGGACATAATGCAGCTGCATCAGGGCAGTATTTTTTTTTAAGATTTATTTTTATTGGGCAGTCAGATACACATAGAAAAGAGACAGAAAGGAGGCTCTTCCATCTGTTGATTCACTCGCCAAGGGGCCAAAACAGCTGGAACTGGAGAAGACTGTCTAGACATGGAGAGTACAGTTCCATTTCAAAGTTTATATGAATTTATTCTGCTACCCTTCAACATTCTACATGCTTAAGGAAAAAACATTAACTCAATAATGCATACATAGAGAAATCAAGATGGCGGAATAGGGTAAGGACACGTTTATACAGACGGAAAAACATATAATCAGGATGAAGCAGAGAGGACATATTTCAGGTTGTAGGAAAGGACAGAACTACAGCAGAGGGGTGCCTGGAGACTGACAGACACAGGAAAGCAGCAGACACAACGATGTGGTGTTGCAGAGACTGATACTCCAGCACAGCGATCTGAACTCCACAGCAGCCGGAACTCCACCAGCAACCAGGTGGGAAGGGACTTTCACTGGGAGATTGGGTGGTGAACCCAGACAAAGAAATGTCCGTTCTGCTGATCTGTTTGATTTGACCAGGAGCAGAGACAGAGCAGCAGATTTCAGACGGGCAGTACGAGAATGGAGTGGATTTCACAGCCCAGTCAGCCCCCTAGAGCTGAACTGGGTGCCATTTTGCGTAAAGAGGAAAGGTCAAGGGAAGGGACTAAGCATGCGCTGAGCTGGGAGCTCATTTCTGTCTCAGTAAACTGCAAGGACGTGGCATTCTATGGGTTCCACCCAGGGCAGGTCTGGGATAGCAATCGGATTTGACGGCCAGCAAATCAAGAACCTTAGTGGTTGTACATCAGGCACCATTTTGGGCATTGTGGCAATAGCTTTGGGAATGTGGGAACAACAGTGAACTGCACAAGTGCTGATCTCGCGAGAACTTGCTGAGGTCCGAGATTGTACTGGTCCCGCAGGAAAATTATACCGACTGTGGCATCATACCAGCCAAAATAGGTCCATGTGGCACACAGACCTAACATCCAACAGGTTCCGAAAAGATCAGCACCACCAACAACCTAATTATATAGGACACCTGGTGTCTCTCTAATCCTGGGACCTGCTCCAACCGGAAGTGGGAGAAAGGTTGCAGAGACAACAGTGCAGCCTCAACACGGTATCACAGGAGGAGGAGAGTGGTGAGCCAAGAGCTGGGGCTGTGGAGACCACGGTGGAAACCTGACATAAGAACCCAGACCTGGAACTTGCTGGAGGTTGTGGCACAAGTGGCTGCAAGGAAAAAGGTGTGTACCAACCGCAATAAGTAAAATCGCATTGTAGCCCTGTGGGTGACACAGCTTAGAAACCTGAGCGAAGGAGAAGACTCTGCTAACCAGAAGTACAATGATCAAGAGCAAAAGAAGAGACAAAGGCACAATGAATATTGCCGAAAACTCCCCTGCAAGGGAGCAAAACCCATTGCCAACCTCAGAGTTAACTGAGGAAGACATTGAGAAAATGGGGCACACAGAATCCATAAGACTCATTTTAAAAATTCTGATCAACAATGAGAAGCTCACGCAAGAGTTCAAAGAATTTAAGGAAGCAATAAAGCAAATCAAGGCTGGTATATCAGAAATCAAGAACACAGTGGAGCAAATTAAGAGTACAGTGGAGAGTCTCCAAAACAGAATTAAGCAAGCAGAAGAAAGAATCTCAGAATTGGAAGGTATTTCCTGTCATCAGGGGGAAGCAAACAAAAAGCTGGAAGCAGAGCTGGATCAGGCCAAAAAAGGTATTCAGGAATTGAAAGACACTATAAAGAGGCCAAATCTAAGAGTTATGGGAGTCCCAGAAGGTGCAGAAAGAGAAGCTGAGTTTGCAAATGTATTTAATGAAATAATAAAGGAAAATTTCCCAAATCTAGAGGAAGAATTGGGAAACAAGTTCCAGGAGGGGCACAGAACTCCCAACAGGCTTGACCAAAAGCGATCTTCACCACGACATATGATAATCAAGCTCTCTTCAATTGAACACAAGGAAAAGATCCTTAAATGTGCACGTGAAAAAAAATCAATTGACATATAAAGGAAAGCCAATTAAGCTCACAGGAGATCTCTCCCAGGAAACTCTACAGGCCAGAAGAGAATGGAGTGATATATTCCAGATTCTAAAAGAAAAAAATTGTCGGCCCAGGATAACATATCCAGCAAAGCTTTCTTTCGTCTTTGAAAATGAAATAAAATTCTTCCACAGTAAAGAAAAGCTAAAGGAATTTGCCTCTTCCAAACCTGCCCTACAAATGATACTTCAAGTTGTTCTCTTGACAGAGAAGAGGAATAGCACCTACCAAAACCAAAAGCAAACAGGAAGAACATCCCAGTAAAATGACAACAGAAGACTAAACCAATGAACAACCCATTCCTAAAATGACAGGACCAAAGTACCACCCATACATATTATACCCTGAACATAAATGGCTTAAGCTCAATAAAACGCCATAGATTAGTACACTGGATTAAAAATCAAAACCCATCTGTTTATTGTCTGGAGGAGACACACTTCAACAAAGATCAGCAGAAACTATATCACATGGGTTTTGTTGTTTTCTGTCAGTTTCATCTCTTCAAAACACTTCCTTCTGATTAAATCATTCAATGATTCGTAGACTATGCAGTGGCATCATTTTCTTCAAGAAGGTTCTTGATTTTCACTTCTTCAGCTACACATTAGTCATTTAATAGCATGTTATTTAACTTCTTGGTGTTGTTAATTTCTTTTTGCTCCTGGATGTTGATTATGTTTTGTGGCTTTTCATTTAAGGGTATGTATAGTAGCTGTGTAATGGAGACTGTCATATCTAGTAACATATCATTTAACTTCAGGCATTGTAAGTTTCTATTTTTCTTTTCATTGTTGATTTTGTATTACGACTTCTCATTTAAGGGGATGTACAGTAGTTGTGTAATGGAGACTGTCATATCTAGTAACATGTCATTTAACTGCATGGCATTGTAAATTTCTACTTTTCTTTCTATTGTTGATTTTGAATAATGACTTTTCATTTAAGGAGATGTACAGTAGCTGTGAAATGGAGACTGACAATCAGATGTGAGGATGTAGTGTTGTATGCATTTCTGCTTCCAGACAAAGATGAACTTACAATGAAACTGTTTACTATATCTTGACAATAAGATTCTGGACTCTCTGCCATTGTCTAGGCCCGCAATGATGGACATAAGACTGAGTATGAAGAACTATATGTTAGTAATGATATAGAGAAACTGGGGGAAGGGAACTGGGGAGGGGATAAGTGATTATGAAACCGTATTATAAAATAATAACAATAATAAAATGTATTAAAAATAATGCATACATAAACAATGAGAATTCTGCACTTCTGTACCTGTAGAGACTGGTGCAGATACAAAAATGTACAGACAACAAAAAGTATTATAACTGATAAAAACTCATTTCAAATCAGGAAAAGAGAGAAGATAAAAGAAAACTTCACCAATTAAATGGAAAGATAGTACATATTGTAACAAGATCATTTTGACCACCCACCAGAATTTTTTTTAAACTTCTACTATTTGCTTTTTTAAAAGGTGGTGAGAATATCAACTGGTAGTCCATTTTTTGAGTGAAATTTAACAATATCTTCAAAAGAAACAAATATTATCATATTTTATACAGTTATTTACCATGACAATAACATGTAATGCTGAAGGAAATTCAGCAATATAAAAGGATTTTGTTAGAAATATTTTATGATATTAAAACACAAAAAATTTATAGAGACAATTTTCTGAAATTAATTGATTTCATGTATACAACTCTGCATAACCATTAAAAGTAGCTTTTTTGGAAATCAAAATGGCAGAATAGGGTAAGGACACATTCAAACAGATGGAGAAAGATTAGCCAGAGTGAAGCGGAGAGGGAAAATTCTAGGAAATAGGAGAGGACAGAACGACAGCAGTGGGGCACCTGGAGATTGACAGACAGCGAAAACAATGAACACAATGGTGTGGTGTTACAGTGACCCATACCACAGTGGCACTCAGCAAGCAGCTATCTGAATTGTGCCAGCAGCTAGAACTCCATCAGCGACAAGGTAGGAAGATACATTCACCAGGAGCTCAAGAGGTGAACCCAAACAAAGAACAGCCTGTCCTGCTGGTCTATTTGATTTGACCAGGATCAGAGACAAAGCATCAGGTCCCAGACTGGTGATGTAGGAATAGGGTAGATTACACAGCCCAGTCTACGCCATAGAGCTGTATCAGGTGCCATTTTGTATAGAGAGACAAAGGCTATGAAACAGGACTGAGCATGCAATGGGGTGGGAGTGAACTCATTTCTGGGTTAGTGATCTGCAATAACATGGCATCGTACACATTCTACAAGAGAGGTCCATGTAGCCCTCAGACCTAACGGCCAACACACCAAGAAATCTAGTAGTGGCACATCAGTGGACATTTTGTACAGTGTGGAAAAACCTTAAGACTGCAGGGAAAACAGTGAGTTGCGCATTTGCTGAGCTGGGAGTAAACTCACTGAGCTGAGTTCATTGCACTGGTACCACAAGGAATATAATAATAAATTTGGCATCATACAAGTCAAAATAGATGTGTGTGGTCCTCAGACTGAGGAGCAAACAGGTTCTGGCAAGAGCAGTACCACCAACAACCTAGCTATATAGGACTCCTGGGAACTGCTCAAACTAGAAGTGGGAGAAAGATTGTACGACAATGGTGCAGCCCCAGCACCGTATCACAGGAGGCGCAGGTGGTGAACCAAGAGATGGGGCTACAGAGACCACGGTGGAAGTCTAACATAAGAACCCAAACCCAGGTCTTGCTGGAGGGAGTGGCACAAGTGACTGCAAACAAAGAGCCATGTACCAGCCAAAGTAAGTAAAATCACTGTAGACCTGTGGGTGACACAGCTTAGAAACCTGCTCCAAGGAGAAGAATATGATAACCAGAAGAACAATGACCAAGAGCAAAAGAAAAGACAAAGTCCACAAAGAATAGTACTCCCCTACAAAGGATCAAAAGCCTTTGTCAACTTCAGAGTCAACTGAGAAATACATTGGGAAAATGGGGGATACAGAATTCAAAATATTTGTTATAAAGCTTCTTATCCGCAAGAGAAGCACATAATATAGGAGTTCAATGAATTTAAGGAATGTGTCACAGTAGGAAATTGATCAAATGAAAACAGATATATCAGAAATGAAGAATACAGTGGAGCAAATAAACAGTACAATGGTGAGTCTCCAAAACAGAATGAAGCTACCAGAAGAAAGAATCAGAATCAGAAGATATTTCCTGTCACCTGGGGGAAACAAACAAAAAGCTGAAAGTAGAGCTGGGTCAAGCTAAAAAAATGTATTCAAGAATTGAAAGACACTCTTAAAAGGACAAATGTAAGAGTTATCAGTGCCAGATGGTACAGAAAGAGAAGCTGGGTTTAAAAAAATGTATTTAATGAAATATTAAATATATATATATCCCTAATCTAGAGAAAGCATTGGGAAACAATACCCAGGAGGGGCACAGAACTCCCAAAAGGATTGAGCAAAAGTGATTTTCACCATGACACATGATAATCAAGCTCTCCTTGATCAAAGATAAGGAACATATCCTTAAAAGTGCACATGAAAAAAAAGAATTAATTGACATACAAAGAATGACAATTAAATTCACAGGAAACATCTCACAGAAACTCGACATGCCAGTAGAGAATGGAGCAACATATTTTTTTTTGTATAACAAAAATATTGTCGGCCCAGGATAACCCAGCAAAGCTCTCATTTGTCTTTGAAAATGAAATAAATTTTTTCCACAGTAAAGAAAAGTTAAAAGAATATGCCTCTTCCAAACCTGTCCTACACAGGATACTTAAAGATATTCTCTTGACAGAAAACAGGAATAGCACCCACCAAAATCAAAGGCAAATGTGAAGAACATTCCAGTAAAATAACAACCGAAGACTAAATCAATGAACAATTGATTGCTAAAATGACAGAACTAAATTACCACCCATTCATATTAACCCAGAATGTAAATGGCTTAAACTCATTAATCAAACATCATAGATAAGTAGACTAGATTAAAAAACAAAAACAAAACTATTTGCTGTATATAGGAGACACATCTCACCAGCAAATATCAACAGAAACTCTATCTTGTGGATTTTTATGTTTTCTGCTTTTTTTTAATTTCATCTCTTCAAAAACACTTTCTCATTAAATCCTTCACTGACTCATAGATCATATAGCAGCATCATTTTCTTCAAGAAGATTCTTGATTTTCGTTTCTTCAGTGACACATTAGTCTTTCAATAGCATGTTATTTAACTTCATGTCATTTTTAATTCCTTTTTCTCTTCCAGCTTTTGATTCTGTTTTATGGCTTTTCATCTAATGGGATGTACATTAACCATATAATGGAAACTATCATACCAAGTCGCATGTTATTTAACTTCATGACATTGTAAATTTTTATTTTTCTTTCTGTTGTTGATTTTTGTATTTCAGCTTTTCATTTAAGGGGATGTAATGTAACTGTGTAATGGAAGCTATCATATCCAGATGTGAGGATACAATGCAGTGTGCATCTCTACTTCCAGACAAAGATGGACTCCTGATGAAACCGTTAACTATATCTTGACAATAGGATGCTGGACTCTCTGCCATTGTCCTTGACCACAATGATGGACATATGACTGTCTATGAAGAACTATATTACATTAATATATAGGGGAACTCATTGGAGGCAGAATAGGGAACTTAAGGAGGAAGTAAGGAAAATCCCAGGGTCTATGGAACTGCATGAAAAATAATAATAATTAAAAAAACACTAAAAAACTAGTTTTCTCAAAAACAAAAATACAGATGTTATTCTGCCAAATTTAAAACAAAAAAATGACATGCTATGATTCTAATTAAGTTGGAAATGTGTATTTTTAAATGACCAAAAATAAACACAAAATCATTTTTGATCTAAACATATACAGTTTTCTGTATAAAGTATTTTGAAATATATTTTCACACATTGAACCCAAATTCTACATGTGAGGCTTGAAAAATTCCAGAAACCAATTTGCACCCTCCTACAGTCACTAGCTTCACAACAACAACATGATAGCTATGTGACTTCTAACACTGTAAATTAGTTTTGCCTGTTTTTGGATGTTGTGTAAGCTTAAGGTTTTAATACATGCACGTCTGTGTTGATTTATATGATGCTGTTGCTGCTCTTCATGTTACTGAAAGGCATCACATTGGAGTGTGGAATTGAAATTCATTGGCTGTCACTGCTTATCTTATTTCACTGTACCTATATATCGGATACACAAATGATGTAGTTTCAGTAGTTTGGGCTCCTACAAATTGTGTTTCTGTGACAATGATCAGTATTCTGTCTTCCAAGATAGAACTGTAAGCTTCTCCGTTGGTTTTAAGCTTAGGAGTTATAGTATCATATTGCATGGATTTAATAAACACTATTTAAAAATTTTCAAGTGTTCTCACCAAGTTGCACTGCCACTTCCAGGATTTTTGTTCCTTCACAGCCTTGCCAAACCTGGACCTTTTTTCTCATTCTGGTTTGTCTCATGTCATTATTTTTTACATTTCTCAGTAGTACATTTATATGATTATTGAAATTATAATATACAAAATTTCAATTTTGTAAACATGCATATGCTGGTTTTTACCATATAATTAATTTAAAAATCAATTATTATTTGCACATGTTATCTCAGCAATAAAATTTTAACATCAAAACAAGGATGTTGTTATTATATACTATATAGCTTAAAAAACCTTTTTCCATTTAGTAATACCAGTTTTTTTTTTAAAGAGGAGAGAAATTTTTTTTAAAGAGGAGAGAGAGGAAGATCTTCCCTCTGATGATTCACTACTCAAGTGGCTGCAACAGCCGGAGCTGAGCCAATCCGAAGCCAGGAACCCGGAGCGCTTCCAGGTCTCCCATGCCAGTGTAGGGTCCCAAAGCTTTGGGCTGTCCTCGACTGCTTTCCCAGGCCACAGGCAGGGAGCTGGATGGGAAGTGGGACCACCAGGATTAGAACCGGTGCCCATATGGGATCCCGGTGAGCGAATGCAAGGTGAGGACCTTAACCACTAGGCCATCACGCCGGGCCCAGCAATACCAGTTAACAACATGATTTGTTTAAGTCTCTTACTCATTGTTTGAAGGCTTAGGCTTGATATCTAAATGACAATATAAAGCGGCTGACCGAATTTTCTTTTCCCTAATGCAATTTAAACCTCAGCTCTTGCTGGAATGCTAAGTAAATGCATATTTCATTGAATTTCTTTTGTGTTGTTTGCATATTTATGATTGTTTCAGTGCAAACGTGGGCTTTAAAATGATTGTTACAAAGTACTTCAAAATGCAATGGTACTTCAAAAATTGATGAAAAATAAATTTAAAAGTATGAGCTTATTTTGACACAAGAAGTTTAAATAGACTTAGTTTATAATATGCATTCTTCACATATTATACATTTTTTGCACCAAACTACAGTCTTACAGCCAAATAACCTTATACTTTGAACCCATTTGGTCATGAATCTTTTGAAGTACCCTTGCATAACACATTTTTGTGTCCATGAATAACATCAAGCACTCAAATTTCCTTATCACATAATCAAAAAGCATTTACAAAATATTGGCCTGGAATGTTATTTTTCATTTATCGACTTATTAAGTCCAAAATGTCTAGGTATTTTCCACCTACACTAGTTTTAGATGAACTGAACTCCAAGTCTGAATAAGAAGGACTCTTCTGTGAGTAACCACTGTTGGACTGGGAGAGAAAGCTGACTCTCCAACTTTGTAAAAATTTGGACATATTTTAGGAGACAGCTGTCATTGTTCATACTGTCCTTCAGTGTGCAGAACGAGTTCCTCAGGGAAATATCAAGCTTTCAATGGCTGGGTGCAAGCAGGAGAAAAATTCATTGCAACATACTCATTTTCTTCACTGATATTTAACTATAAAACTGGTTAGTCAGAAGGAAATCATTTTAACAGCAGAAGAGTTGTTTTTCAGAAATACACTGGAACTCTACTCTCCACAAAGGACATAACAAAATGTCATCAACTATAAGTGAATATTCACAAATTTTAAATTAGTAGGGCTATCATCTTGTAATAATTATCTTCATCAATCCTATACCTAAAAGAAGATCATTCAGTAGAGATATTTCCTGTTATCCTTTAGATGGAATGGCCCTTTGGAGATACCAAATCACATTCATTTTTTTGGAGGGGTTGGGGTTGGGAAGATAAAGCTTTTGTTTACAGGAGGCAAGCACGACTGTATGTGTGTATGATGCCTGATACTAGAGTGGTGCAGCAAATGAGATTATGAAACATTTCCTACATAAATCATAAGAACCTTTTAAAAATGAAATCTGATTTAAGAAGGTAAATTTGGTGTCGTAAGGTATTTGAATGACATTATTAAATGTCTTAAACTGAAGATTAACTTTCCTTAGCATAAATTTGCTTGTATTTGAACAGGAAAGACTCTATATAATCCCTGAAAAGACTGGGTGGAAGTTGGCAGCCTGGATAAGCCATTCACTCTTCCTTAATGTGAAAGTAAACTGCAGAAGCCGATATGTCTAAGAAAGGGTAATCAAGAAAAATATCATTAAAGTGTATTTGAGATTAACTGTTACATGAAACAGCCTGCCTAATACTTTGTGCGAATAACTGGATTTTGTTTTCCTATGTATGCCGATTGACTCAACGGTCAGAGCAAACTGAATTGTATTTTCGCAGAGCTCTTCAACAGGCAGCCAAATAAATAGCTTTTCCCCCCGCTGCATGGTTTGCTGTTTGCTTAAGCAAAAATCCAATTTCTGGAGAGGACTCCACAAGGGCTAAATTCCCTGCCATTTACAAGTGTCCCATTAGAGGGGCTTTCTATATGGAAATAACATTCCAGGACAAGGAGAGAAACGTTAGGTCTGAGGTTTGCTGTTCCTTATGTGCTTTATTACTTCTTTTTCATTTGAAGAGTAGAGCTGTTCTCCCAGGAGAAAGAAGGAGAAAGAGAGTCATGTTTGAATACAAATGTCTCAAGAAACTGGAGCTTCTTTTAAAAGTGAAATCTCTCCTTTTTTGGTATGCATCAAGGACAAGGGTAGAACTGACAGCCTCACACTCAAGCTGCCTCTCATTAAAAGGATTTTTTTAATTAAGAATTCAAAGGAAAAACTCCAAGTGGAGCAGCATATATTAGAGATGGTGAGGCTTGGTTTGATTACTCTTTCCTTTGGTACATCTGGAGGATGCTTTTTATTTGAAAACAGTCTCGATTACAATCAGACAACCTGTGTGTCTAGCTTACAGGATGCCACACCAAGACCTGGTGGCTTTAAGATAGCTTTTTTTCTAGAGGGTGAGCCCCATAAATTTGAATGGCAGTTTGTAAGTTTTACCAACATATGAACTAGTAAGATATTGTAAAAATGTTAATGATTTTTGCAAAAATTACTGATATTTAAAGTGTCTGCAATGGAATCAAATATCTCATTCTCTTTCTTGATTTTTAGTTCTTAAGAAACGAAGTTATGAATCTCAATGATAACTAATTGTATTGACTTCTTCATTTTAAAGAAATAAACAGATTTAGCTGTTAGGTAAATTCCTATTGACTTAATTGTTATACATATGAAAGACAAGTTGATGTTTGTAAAGCTTCACTAAAAGTGTAATGTATCACCATGACGACAAGTTGATTCCAATTAATAGGTACATGAAGGCAGTTCTCTTTATATGAGTAAATTCTAGAAAAATTCTTCTCATATAGATCAAGGGCAGCTGAATTGGTTTATTCATCAGGAGCTTCATTTTAATGTTATTATAAAATGTCATTTAAAAAATTATAAGTACAGACCCAGAAATAGGCAGATTTTGGGAAACAATTCAATCTGACCAGATAAAGAGGCTGAAAGGTTTTTCTCTTGTCTTTGTGTGTGTGTGTGTGTGTGTGTGTGTGTCTGATAACTTTGTGTATAAATCCTTGATAGGCTCACTTTGCTCTAAGATAACAAGAAACAGACTTTACTGTGAGAAGATAGTCTATTTCATCTTTTAATATGACCCTCCTGACTAGAAAAAAACACGTAGCATACACAAATCAAGTCAGATACTATCTCCACTGTTCCAGGCACCTGGTATTGTGCCCAGACCTTTACCCAAACATAGTGAAAAGAGATGCACAAACACACAGGACAGCAGGCTAAGAGAAGGCTCCATAATGTTGGTTCATTTTCCCGGTCTCTTGTGTTTTATTTTTCTTGCCTGTAAAAGCAAGAAACTGTAAGTAGGTTTTCTTAATGTTCATTTGGTCTTTCAACTTCGTCATCAAATTAAACCCAGAGGGCATATTCAATCACTCATGTATTCCCTTCTTCATTTATGGAATGGCCTCAAATTTTACAATCATTTATGACTTACTCATAACGTATAAACAAATCTGACTTTCTCTATAATGTCCCTTTCCAGTAGTTGTGGGTGCTCACAGGACATATACTTGTCCAGGATAGTAACGCTTTCACATACTTGAAGCGGTTTTTCCTGATTATAATTTTGCTTAGATTCTGGGGATTTGGACTGGCTGGAGGGTAGAACTTAATTTTAGATAGAGGCAATTAGTTGGTTCCTGTTCCTTTCCTCATGGAGGTACAGTTCTAGCTGAGATGATGCATCTACCACATATCGAGTTAGTCCACATTCTTAGGTCACCAGAACAGTGGGAAAAATGTGTCAGCCACAGGCCAAGACAATACTGCCAGGTGCTCAATGTGTTTATTTTAATGAGGACAAAATACTTCACTGAAATTAGATCAAAGCACTATTCAAAATGATTTTCAGGTGTTAGAAAAAGACAAAAGAAATAAAGTACTCAAAACAGTCATATTTTTCCTGTCACTAGGACTTAGACTTCTCATTTCTGAGAAGTACCACTTATCATTGGACAACTACAGAGCCAGAAACCTGTTACTTATTTGATGGCATTTTAAAACAAAACCAACCATTCAGGAACATTGGGTCTGGGCCACTTAATGTTAAAACAGAAATATAAAGAACACTTTATTATCTTCTGAATTCCTGATTCAACCTGAATATCTAGGGAAGACGATGTAATGTACAACTTGAACCCTTTGGTGAAACTATCCAAAGACTTTTATGTCTTTGTTAGCTTCGAGGGCTGGCTTCGTTTTGATCCACAGCCCCCTTAGGATGAGAAACTCACAGGGCAGGCCATGGGAGGTTTGCACTGAGACTGCCTCATCAGGGCCAACAGCTAAAATGAGGAGGTAGAATCCTGGGGATATTTTCATTTGGCAAATTCTACTTGTTGCAGAGATCCTGGAAGCATTTTGATTGTCTCAGGAGGTGAAGAGGGAGCTGAGCAAATCCAGGTTGGATTTTTGCTTTTTTACTTTGACTGAGGAAAATACTAAGTGCATTTTATGCAAAATACCGGTGACCGATGCCAGAACCTTGGCATCCAGCTTGGGGAAAATTATTTACAACATTCATAAGCTTTGCATAGAAGGAAATCTCATGTCAACTTTGTATCATAATCAGGATATTATTTCTACCATGTTTATTCTCTTTAATTGTATTTTGTTGCCAGTGGCCTTAAGGCCATCTTTTCTTAATTATTTCAGAAATATGCAAGATTCACTTAAGGGCATCAGAGAAGATTCCCTTAAGTATATTATAGTTGTATCATAATCATTGACGGTATCTTCCAGAAATTATATGAGTTTCAAAATGCTTAGATTTTTAAGGAGTCAAAATACAATTACAATAAAAGTGATAATCAAATTCATAATCTTACAAAGATTACTAGTATGAATAAAGGATGTCCCCATGAGTATGCACATGTGATTAGATTTTCATTATAAATACAAATGGGTGTACAAAACTCCAGGAAATTAAAGTGACAGATTATTCAACATTGTCCATGTGGATGTAGGTGATATTCTCTGTGCATCCTTTGAGCCTACGATTGTAACAGATCTTATTTGTTACCCACAATTCTGCTGCTCATAAATCACATCAAGGCTCCCGGGTCTTCTGCTTTCTGACAACTTGAATTAATCCCTATATTTCTAAGTTCCTGCTTACTAACACACTCCTAAGCACCCTTGGTCACAGCTTACTTATTAAAGCTGGATACTTCATCAAACTAGAACAGTTTTCCTTCCTTTAGCTGGAATTTAGAATTAGAATTCAGAAATTTTATTGTCTAACAATGGTCTATACTTTCCTAAAGTCTTGACACCAAAGCAGAGAAAACAGGTACATAGAGATGGAAGTGATCTCATTTTTACAGACAAGTAGGAAGAAGGCAGGATGAAAATTTCTTTAAAAACTAGAAATGCTAGCCAGCACAGTAACACAGAAGCTAATTCTCTGACTATGGTGCCAGTATCCATTATTGTTACTGGTTCACACCGCAGGAGCTCCTTTTCTGATCTAGTTCCTTGCAGACAGCAGAGAATGGCCCAAGTCCTGGGAGCTCTGTACCCATTTGGGAGACCAGGAAGAAGCTTCTGACTCTTGGTTTTGGACCAACCCACCACTCTGTCTCTGTTTCTCCCTCTTTCTCTCTCTAATTCTTCCAAGTAAAAAATACTAATAATTAACTACCATATTTTCCAGCATTATTGGGTATATATCCAAAAGAAACTCAATCACTGTTTCAAAATGATACCTGCTCCATCATGTTTTCTGCTAATAATTCACAATAGCCAAGCTATGGTCCCAGCTAAGCTATATAGCAAGATAAATGGTTATGGCATATGTATATAATGAAATACTAGTACAGCCATTTAAAAAATGAAATTCTGGTTATTTTGACACAATAGATTGAACTGAAGCATGCGCTACCAACTGAAATAAGACACATAGAAAGACAAATATCAAATGCCTCCCCCCTGACATATGGGAACTAAAAACAAAAACCAAAGCACCAATGTCTTAAGAAAATATGATGATTACTCCAGGCTGAGAGGGAAGGGATGGATACAGGGAGTTAAGATAAGAAATAATTACAGGAAACTGAGTGTGGTTCATGAAAATAAACAACATGCTAATATATGAGTTAATAATAGAGAAATCTGGGTATGGCTCTTCAGGTGTAACAAATATGGCATACTTATACAAGAAGTTAAAAGCAGCAAGATGGGTCTCTAAACTACTTCACCACTTTTGGTTTGCAAATTAAAAAGTATTCAGAAGTGGAAAAAACTTGTCAAAAACAGAAAACATATGTATTTTAAAAGATACAGTTTTGAATAAAAATCCCCCCCCAAAAAAACAGAGTACTTAACATCAGACAGAGGAAGATCTTTCTGTTGCAGCTCTTTTCTGCTCTTTATTTGCAGAAAACACTATAAAACTCTACCTCCGTGAGGCATGTGAGGCAAATGTCACTTGTAAAGAATTGCATCAAATTATGACAACTGAGATAAAAACATGCCAGAATGTAATGACCCAGAAAAAAACATTATGATACGCAAAATAATGACCACAAGAAAATTTCCAAAGAGGAATGGAAACTGGAAAATCAGGTGAATTGTATTATTATTATCCTAGTTGTCAGACATAGCATTATGTTAATCAATGAGCATTTGTTTCACAAAGCTCCAAGGATACCCTGGACCAAATCCAAGTAAACCTATGACAATCATGATATTTGCCTTGTAACAAAGTACTGAACACCCTTCTGAAACCCTCAGTTTGAATCACATTCCTATTTTGATACTTGGACTTCAAAAACTTTGAAAATAACTCGGAACAGATGTATTAGAAAGCAATGTTCTGAGATAGTGCATACCATCATGGAATTCTAGATTTTATGCTTAAGGCAGAAACAGTAAATGCAGAATTACATTAATCTTGTTCAAAGAACTTTTTCTAAGCACCTCCTTCTGACAATTATATTTCATTCGAGAGTCAAATTTAAACCAAAACTTTTTTTGAAATGATGAGAAACATAAGAGATTTAATCCCTGACAGATCTAAGAGCAATAAGCATGATAGGCTTTTTAGGGGAAGTTTTAATCTTAAAACAAGGAAAAAAAGGCTCAGGTAGAAATAATCTCAATTAATTATATTACAAAGTGTATGATATAAAAACATAATATATTGTTTATTCATTAAGAAAAAATATATGTTCTCTAACTTGACTTGGCCAAATTTCTGTTAGTAGTACAGTGGCAGTTTTAAATAACTCTTCACAATATATTACTGTGTGTGATTACCTACCCAAGTCATAGGTACATATGACGTTTTTTTATCTTTGTTTTTTATAAGATTTATTTATTTTTTTTAATTGGAAAGTCAGATCTACAGAGAGAAGGAGAAAAAAAGATCTTCCATTTGCTGGTTCACACCCCAAGCAGCTACAATGGCCAGATCTGAGCCAATCTGAAGCCAGGAAATGGGAGCTTCTTCTGGGTCTCTCATGAGGTTTCATGGTCCTAAGGCTTTGGACCATCCTCCACTGCTTTCCCAGGCCACAGTCAAAGAGCTGGATGGGAAGTGGAGCAGCGTAGGTACAAACCAGAACCCACATGGGATTCTGGTGCATGCAAGGTGAAGACATCAGCCACTAGGCTATTGTGCTGGGCCTTATTGATTGATTGATTTTATTTATAACTTAGTGAATCTAAATAGTCTTGTCACACATTTTAATACATATGCAGAAATTGTTTTGTCTTATTTTAAGAATAAATTTTACCCACATGAAAATCTGCTGCTGCCCTTGCTGCCTGGATGTCAGTGAAGTGAATACTTCAGTAATATATTCATAAGTTGATATTTGAAGTGTCATTAAGGAATCAGATCAACACTTCACCGGGACAAAAGTAAAAACACAGGTATGAATTAGTGCTTATTTTAAGTTCACTTCTGATTCTCCTTGGCCTCCCTCATCCCTGTAGCTTCACAGGCATGGTGACTCCATTTACATATTTATGTTCACAACAACTTAAAAAAATCTGGAGCTGACTGTGCAAACTAGATTTAATTTTTTTATGGTGAATAAATAAAATCTCAGATGCATCTTGGTAATGAAAGTTCAAATGTGACTATTCACTGCTGTTTATGCTGGCTTTTTGAAAACTTCATAACTTGATTTATTTATTTGAAAGGCAGAGTTAGAGAGATAAAGGGAGAAAAAGAGAAAGAGAGAGAGAGAGAGAGAGAAAGAGAGAAAGAGAGAGAGATAGGGATAGAGAGGGAGGGAGAGAAATGTTTGATCTGTTAGTTTACTTCGCAAATGGCTGCAACAGCTGAGGCTAGGCCAAATCCAGGAGCAAGGAGCTTCCTAGGTAGGAAAGTGGACCCAAGAACTTGAGCCCTTTGGGCTTGCTTTCAAAGGAGCACAGCAGGTAACTGAATCAGAAGCTGGGCAGCAGAAACTTCAACTGTTGCTCAAATGGGGTGCTGCATACAGAGGTTTCAATTGCTATCTCACAGCACTGGCCCTGTCGAGGTTTTACAGAAACTACGTAGATACACCACAATATGACCACTGAATGACATAAAGTCAGTAAAAGCAGATGCCACTACAAACATGATGTTATTTTGGGTACTTTTTTTTAAAAATTTTACATGTGTTCACAGATTAACAGCCTTAAGTGTGAGGCAAAAATCCAATTTTAAATAATAAATTGTATTAGAGAGAAAGCAGCACAGCTCTGAGACAGAGTTAATAATTACCAGAAATGAAAATTGGCTCCAAAAGCGCTACTCCCTTCACAAACCACAGTCTGTATTCTCTTACAAGGAAGCATCTCATTGTACTATATCATCTTGTATGTGTGCAAGAGGGCACACATATAAAGAAATTTCTAAAAATTCATAAAAAGTTGAATTAGAAGTTGTTTCTTTCGACTCAGCTTAAATTGAAAATCACCCACAGCTTATTAATACATGCGCAGTCCTCATGAACTCTTTGATCACCCATTTTAGGTCTGGATGATTTAGTCTTCCAGTTGCTAGCAATGCTTGGAACAGACAGCCTTTGCTAAACTGCCTTTTGGATTCCTCTGTCTGATAGAGTTGCCATGCTGGAGGAGGGATCAATTTCATGGCAGTTCATATCCAACAGGTGTGTATATCAAATGCTCAGTGTCTCTTAGCCAATTCACGAGTACTCTAAAGCACTCGGGTTTGACTTTGGCAGCGACTGAGAACACTGCTGTGTGATTTTTTATCAACCTGATCTGACTCATTTTCCTTCTTCAGGTTTAGATATCAAAAACATACCTTAATTAAAATTATGGCTGGCTAATCTACAGTAAATACTATTCCCCATCCACACCCTAGCTGCCAAAAAAAAAAAAAAAAACCCTGCAAATACAAAATATATAAACAGCTCTCAAGCTGGTTGACTGAGGGAATGCCCATTCCTGGAAGTTGAAGTGAAATCACCTCTCTAGGTTGCTCTGAGATGGTAGAGCATAACCAAGGAAGGTTTTGGTTAATGTTCGTTGGGGAGAATGAATGCTGTAGGGATAGAAAACTTTTTTTTTTTCTGTCAGAGACAATTTAAATATGTACAGCATCATTTGAAGGGGTCATTCAAAAGTGTCCATTAAAAAATAAACCCGCAGCAGATTTACTAAATTTCTAGTTCTGCTTCCGATTACCTGGAGTGCCTTGGCAGAGCTAGACCAAATGATTTCACAGGTCTGGCCATATAAATGCTGTGCTCCTGGGGAGTTCTAAGCAGCATCTAGAGTTCTCCATACTGGGCAAAGAAAACAACAGTCCTTTTTTTCTCCCTCCAATTCCACTTACATTTTTTAGCAGACAACTTCTATTAGCTCAGCCTTAAAATTAATTTCCCGGAAAATGTCTTTCCTCCTCCTCAAGATAAAGATTTGCATGTCTTCCCACAATAGTCACACAGAATACTTTCATTTGCTCTATTGTATTTCATTTACTCACTTGTTCAATTGTTTTCTTTTTCTACTGCATAGTTGATTCCTTAAAGATAGACATTGCACTGTTTCCATGACTATAACATCTTACAAATAGCACAAAGCTTGAAAGGCAAAAGATACTACAACTGCTGCAAAGAATGCAAAAGTTAATGGAATCCTGACTTTTCTTGACCATACTTCCAAGAGTTTTAGAAAAGAGATTCTGAAATTCATAATTCTAATATCTCTACTGATGAAAATATATCAATACAAGGAAAAAATGAAAGCAAAGGAAAAAAACCAAAAGACCATTTCATTTTACAAGATTATAACTTCAAAAAAAAAAAAGAAAATTTAAGTTCAGGTAAATTTTAATTGCTATGTATATATACATCAGTTCCCATCCAAATGTGCATTTGGAAAGCAGTGATAAAAGTTAGGCTTCTTCTCTCATGCATGTGAACATCTGGTGGTGAAAATTTCATTTTAAGTTTTGAGGAAGGTACATCAATAAAGGAGAAGTCTAGGACTGATCATATTTTTGTAAGATTTTGATGTCATGAAATAATTTAGGTAATAATATAGGCAGAATAAGAGACTTTGTTTTTTGAGGTGGGCACAGTGTACTGAATTTGGTAATCTGAAGATGTCTTCAGTGAACAAATGTAGACCTACCAGCATGTAACAGCTGACATTTTCAGAAAAAAACAAACCTTCTGTCTGCAGAATGATAATTAAGAATATTGGTCTTAATCAAAATCACTGGTCTTCATGGGAGATCCTATGTATATACTCATCTCTTGTTTAGTTATTTCAATTTATTCCAAGAAATCCTGCTGACAGATTTTAAAAAGTCATGGTGTGAAAAAGCATATTCCATTAATTTTAATGAGAAAAAAATATTCTGCTGTCCATCTTAACCCAATGTATATAACATTTCCAGATAGAAAAATATATCAATTACAAGCCAAAAAAAAAAAAAAAAAACCCACAAGTCTATACAAGCAATAAATAACAAATTGAAAATAAACAAACACAGTAGTTGGTAGATGACATACAGTCCTGTAAACACATATTGCACTTGCTGAAGCAGGAAACACAACAGGTCCCAGCAGAGAAGACTGGCAAGGCTATCACCCCTGGGAAATAAAATTCAGTTTTCTTGACATACTATCATCACCAATTTCTCATAGTTGGCAGTTTCTTTGTTATTTTGTATTCACTTTGTACCCTAATACAAAGTTAAAGCACCTTTTTCCAGAAAATTAAGGACAAATAAGGGACAACTTCTGAATAAGTAGAAAGAAAACATGCTTGTGCAGACAAGCCGATACTTCTAGGAGTTGCTACCTTCTCGTTCTTGTTACCTCTCCTACACAAAAGGAAAGCATTTGCTATTCATTCAAAATGGAATGGTGCACAGCCGAGGATTTTGCACTTAATAGGCTCTGAAGAGAGACTGCTGTTAAGAAAAGTGTTCACTGTTTCAATGCCTAAAACTGTCATGTCAAAATATCACTTGATCTAGTATATGAGGAATGTTGTAGGATGAGTACAGCAGCCAGTGTTATATTTCTAGCTATATCACAACAGTATAGTTTCATTTATCACCATTCAGTCCTTTCAGAAATTATTGACATTTAAGTTTATTTTACACGTTTTACATCAAAAGCAGTTTTCCATCACATCATGCATAAATTATTCCAAATAATCTTTTTATTTGCCCTCTCATTTATGATTTCTTGCATATGTGAATCTTTAATATTGACCTGAAGGTTCTTTTGATATCTGTTCACTCATAATAAGAAATAATAAAGAAACTGCTTCAACAGTTTCTTAATTCAGCTCTATCTCTAGCAAGTTTCCAACTTGTCCAGCATGACTTCTAAGAGAAGTCCGTGTTTTATCATTTCCAAAGGAAATAGCTGAAAGATTCAACATCTTTGTGTGCTTCCATCCTCATGGGCACATCAATGGCCATTACACTGGCTTCAGAATTGCCATGTTTGTAATAAGAAATCAGTGATTTTTATTTTCAATTTTGTATATAAAAGTCTTCTCCCGTTCTCTGTTCACATTCAATATTTTCTCTTCCTTGTTCATGGATTTTCAAAATTTGACCACTGGTAATTTTCTTTTCTTGCTTGGAATATGATACCCCACTGAATATGTTTCATAGATTAGAAATAGCTAAGCAAATAACTCTAAGTCACTGATTTTTTTTTTAAAGATTTATTTTATTTTTATTACAAAGTCAGATATACTGAGAAGAGGAGAGACAGAGAGGAAGTGGAGCTGCTGGGATTAGAACCAGCAGCCATATGGGATCAAGGCGAGGACCTTAGCCACTAGGCCACGCTGCCAAGCCCAAAGTCACTGATTTTTTTAAAGTGCAGTTCTATATTTTTCTTATGTATTAATTAATGCTCATTTTGGTTGTAAGGAAAAAAAATGCATTCTAGATAGTTCCATTCTTAAATGTAAGCTTGTGACTATGTTTTTATTTTCCTTTTTGAGTTTCCTCCATTTCACACTCATTTTGCACACTTTTTCATTTCTAAGCATTTCCATACACATAAGAGACATTGTTAAAGGCCTTGGTTATTAATTCCAGCTATGTGGGACCTCTGGGGCTACTCCTCTGACAGCATCTCATAGTTACAGTTCATCTTTTCATTTCGGAAAAGTATAGTACGCATTTCAGAGGTATTGTCAATACTCTGTTCACAAAAAGTTTAGACTCAGAATTATGTTTTCCATTTAGCATCACGGAATTGTGCAGTTTTAGCCTTATAAAGTTTGGTTCAAGCTTTCTAAAAATAAGTTTAAAACTCTTTCTGGGTTTAAAAAAAGCTTATTTTCTTGCTAAGATTTGGAAAAACACTGTTTCTCACAATAGTATAATTCTTAGATTTTTTTTTTTTTTCAGCTTACAGACCTTCACAGATCTGCTCTCCGCATGTCTGTAGTGTTTCCCCAACACTACTGCTGCTAGGTGCTTACCAGTACTTACCTACAACCTCAAGCCCTCTGCAAATACTTGAAACTGCTGTGCACAGCTGTTTCCAGTACCCTGTCTCACATTTTTAGCATACCAGTAAACCCAAACTCAGTTTCTGGTTTCTGCCTCAGCTCCATTGCCCTGGGTTGCATTTCAGAATATATTCTCATCTAAAACAACAGATTTCAAGTTGAACACGTCTTGTACACTGCATTTTTGTGCAGGGGTCTCTTCCATGTGCTGCCACATGTTCAACACAAAAATGTACTTCACAGATTTTGTCCAAATTCACAACGCTCACCAAGGCAAGACCAACATCATGTATAAAAATCAGAAACCTGTCCATGACATCAGTAATTTCTTCAATCATTCATGTCCTCGGATTTTGTTACCAATTTGAATTTCTAGTTGATAGTTGACGTTGCTCATAGTTGTCAAGCTTTCTCTTTCAAATAAAGCCCATAGTTCTACTTGAATATGATAAATACCTCGGGGTTCAGGCCTGTCAGCAAGGCCCTGAGGTCACCGAGGGCGAGGCCATCGTGCTCGTAGGCCACAAGAAACACCGTGCCAAGCCAGTAAAGAATGTTTATTCAGCCCAAGTTTCAGGTTTATTAAAGTCTAAGAACAGGGAGGACAAGAGGGTTGTCCCTCCACCCTATAATGACTCTGTCACTGGATGAAAGGCATGCCTAATCCTGTTGACCTTTCAATCATATCAGAGGTCACTTTTTTTTATCAGGATTGGATGTCACACCCTAGACGAGGGCAGGTAAGCTATAGATCATGCCCACCACCACGTAAGATCCATGTAATATATGGAGAGGACAAAATAATTAAGAATCAAGTTTTATTTATATAGATTTCTCATTTAAAAACTTGCCAGAGGCAGGTGCTGCACTCAGTGGGTAAAAGCCACTTATGATACCGGCATCTCATATTACAGTGTCTTTGCTTGGGGCCCAGTTGTGCCTCATAATCTCACTTCCTGCCAGCTATGTATCCTGTGAAACGCTAATGATGGCTTGAGTTTTTGGTTCTCTGCCTCTCACATGGAAGACAGACACTGAGTTCTTGGTTCTGGCTCATCCTTTTCTAACTCTGGCTGTTGCAGATGTTTTTGGATGAGCCAGCAGACAGAAAGAACAAAACCTTTGTCTTTGTGCTTGAACTATGAATGCCTGACCTGTCATTTCTGATCACAATGTGACAACTGAAACAATTCAGTGTTATGCTATTTTACGAATAATAATATGTAAATGTAACTCTTGATACCTTAAAATAGATGGGTTAAATTTATCAAATTGCAAAAAACTAGCTTTTCATGTAGCTTTACTGCTTTCCATCATGCTTAGCAAATTCAAAAGGAACTGATTTTCAATGGCTGAGTGACAGAAATAAAGTCAAGAGTTCACATTACCATCGTACCATCAGTTTCTGTGAAGGATGAATCACTCTTTATCTCAAGAGTCAAAAACTACTCCAAAACAATTGGAGAATCTGAGCATGAGATTAGGTGAAAGTACCACCATTTATTTTAACATAGTATGTAACACAGTTGCTTAAGGATGGTAGAGTAAGTAAGATCAAGAACTGTATCCCATATATATATGATAGCTAGGGATTCTGACAATACCAAAAGTGTATCCCCAAACATTAAAATTATAAAAGGAGTAAGATCATAAGAGAGACATCCCAAGACTAAGACACTAATATTATACTACCTTCTAGATATAATATTTGATAGAAGTCAATCTATATCTCCGAGATTCACTTTGTTATCTCTACAATGGATATGATGATGCCTTAACGGTTGCAATTACTGAAGCTACAATTAATTTTGAAGATCTGCATTCAAATACTTGCAATTCACCAGCAAAGTTCAGATTTTAAAACAGTGCAGTTGCCTTTCCATTCTTTTTTGCCCTAAGACATATAGTAAGTACTCAGCATTTGATGCTACAGTCCCTCCCTGCCCAGAGTTCTTTCTGTATACACATTTTACTCCCAGTGGATCAACATCAGCCCCTATTTAAATTACGTGCTTATTTAATCACTTATAGAAGACAAAAAAGGTGTCGAACAGAAAAACTGTAAAAGCTTCGTTGCAAGGGAAATTTCAAATGCTTTTCAAAGAATCCACTCACACCACATTTGAAAAAATATTTCTCATGTCTGATTAATGAGAAACTTTTGAAACAATTTAATCTATCCAGCGATGTAAACGTCACTTTCTATTTTTCTAGCCTTATTACAGAAAAACTCCTAAAGCAGTTTCAGGGATGCTAAACAAATATGTCAACATTCATTTTGCATTTACATTTGTAGCACTTTAAGGAAGAAATGTGGAAATAAACAGTATTTAGTATTTTCTTTTTCTTTTTTTTAAGAACTAAGGGACTTCAGTACATTTTATTTTTCTGTAGAGCATCCAAACTCTTAACTGAGATAAATGCTTTTCAGACTGAAGTTTTTAGTAGCTTTACTAAGCAGTTTATGGGTTGGCGCTTGGCCACAAACTGATCTATAACCTTATAGCTCACTATTATGCAAATAAAGTATTTGGCAGGAAGGCATGTGCGCTAAGACTTTTCTCTAAGGACAAGCACATATTTCGAATTTTGAATATAAAAATCATGTTTGACATTTAATTTGAACCTGGCTTACCCTTAAAATAAATAATACAACATTTGTCCTTTAGCACATTGGTTGAGACAAGCAATTTTCTTGTTTTTGTGAATTTGGGGCTTAGTGCTTTATATATGCAAGATGCATGATGCATATGCACGTGTATACTGATGTGCCTACTGAACCACTACAGAATTTGGAAGCTTCTTGGGACAAACAGAAAGCATTATTACAACAGAAGCACAGTAGCTTAGAAATTCTTTGAGTCGGTGAGCACATTTCAAATTGTTAAAACTCATATGTCCAATCATCATTAATTAATCTATAAAACCAGAATGACAGGTTCACAGGAAGTCAACCATGTTGTACAGGGAATTAATAGTGAGGAATGACAGACAAAAGGTAATCAAGATTGGAGAGGCAATTAATCTAGGGAAGGTCAGTTTGGAGAAAATTTTTCCTTTCAGACTTCTTATATTTAGCAAATCGGAGCTGAATCCATAGATAAGATAAGCAACAAATTCTTCAATCTTGTCTCTAAAGAGCTACTTACATGTTGGTAGGGTCTACTGACATTTCTCAAGATAAATTGTAATTATAATACCAGAGAACATGCTGAACACAGTGGAATATAAGTTTCACTCTCAAACAAACTTCTAACAAATCTGATTTTGGTCTGATGAGTAAATCAGCACACATTAAGGAAGTTGACTTATGTAAAATTTCATGGAAATTTGTAGGTTGCTTTGCAATGTGGTGGGATGTTCAACATCAGGCTAGTAAACCACCACAGAGTGAATCACCTCCAAAGAACAGAATTTAACAATGTGAAACAATAAAATTTATAATATATGAAACAAAACATCTAAAATGTTACCCTTTAATATACGTTGGGCAGAAGATTTCAGTATACTGTCACATATTATTTATTCCCTAAGACTTTATATGCTGCAACATTAGGTATAATTCACTATATTGAGAAAATCTTCATGCACTGAGAAACGGAGTATGAAGACATGACATTAAGTGTGGGTGAAGATAATTAAAAAAAAAAAACACTTGAAAAACCAGGACAGAACTTATGGATGAAGGCATATCTGAATGCAACTCAAGAAAACAAATGGATAGGAATCAAATTTTATGGGGAAGGGATTTCTTAGAGAGGAAAAAAGTTAAAGATTTTACTATAACATTTGAAATAATCTTTAATAATCATCAATATTAACTAAAATCTTCCATGAACCTGATCAACCAATTAGCTTCCATAATTATAGAAATGAATTTTCAAAATGTTTACCATTAAAGATGAGAGTATAGCGCACAGCAACCTTGCAACATTATGTGTCCCAGGTCATAAACAAAATTCAGAACTCAAAATTACACCTGAGTAATTGCAAAATCTCATAGTAATGTCTCATTAGCAGTGATCTCTTTGGGAAGCATAATAATACCAAGCTTCACTAAAAATTCAAGCTTCTTATTTCTCTAGTGTTTACACTGATCATTTGGCAAATTTTTTAACTCACATAAATTTGGGAGCAATGCATTATGCCCTGGGATAGAAGTATGTGAGAGGCTGTACTATCCTGGACAGTGTCGAGGCAAGAAGGATAAAAGGCTTAATACAAATTCAGGAAGAATAAAGGATGTTGCATGTTGGAAGGATCGCATGAGCATAAGAGAAGCAATGATCAAAAAGGAAACAAGGCGATGACAAAAATGAACAATAACCACTCGACAGTTTTGCCTTAAACATATCTGCATCTCAAACTGGCTATTTCACAAGTTTAAAGTTACACATTTCACAGGCTTAAGGCTCACCTCATATAAAATAAATAATTTAAAATGTAAAACAGAATAAACAAAAACAGACTACCTTTTTGTAGGAAATAGCAGTAATAGTAATAAGACACATAACTGAAGTGAAATAGAGCATTTCACATACAAACTCAAAGGACAAGGACATATTTTCCTACATTGTACCAAGCAGGTATAAAATAATATATGAGATAAAGAAGTTATCAGTTCATAATGAATTCATAGGCCTAGATATGAACACTATAAAATGGCAACTATTATGTATAATATTTACATAGCTTTAAGATACAAAGAAATCAAGATCTATGTAGTTAAGATCAACACAAATGAATGAGAAGGGTTGGCAAAACCCTTTCTTGAATTCTGACTCTCCTATTTTGTCATGTTTGACGTAAAGCAAGTCAGATTATCTCATAAAACTTAAGTTACTATAATCGTCGTGTGTGAATATTGAATCCCATCTGGAAGAATTTAAAGAAAAATACAGATTGACACAAGAAATGCAGTTCCACACGCATTACTTTACAACACTCAGTAGCTCATAACAGTTTTACTCTTTACCTTTGGAACTCCTTTAATGAACAATCTGCCATCAAACTTAATAAAAACTTAATAAAAAAAATACTGTCTGCTTTTCTCTGTACATGTGTTCAATCTCTTACCTGCTCCTGTCACACAGAACCAGCAAAAAAACAAAGTAATCTACACTCTACAGTACTATGTACTATTGTTATAGAAAAACTATAGAAAGAGGATATTTGTAAACAGAGACATGAAATGACTGACTTGTAAAACATCAAAGATTGAAGCTATTTAATACTAGTGAATATGGAGGGAAGTCAGTCTTTATAGAAACAAAACCAGTTTTTCAGTGACTTCCCAACTTAAAATGTGTTGTTCCTTTACTAAGCAATTTTTAAAGAGATTTCTTACTTACAATTCAGGCAGGCCGAGAGATACTCAATATGTTGTCATCTATACAAAAGAAGGAATATGCTAAGTTTCAATAACAGATTAACATATTAAAATGACTAATGAAATTCATACATGTGTAAAATGTCTTTTCTCAAATTTTATATATGAAATGGAATTATATGTATAGAATTTCTCAAGAGATATTAAACAAAAAATAAATATATAAAATCATTATTCAAGAAAACTTTTGTGAAAACATATATAGATTCACACTAAGTCACCCAGAAAACCCTAAAACATATATTTTGTATTTCTGTAAATGCATTGCTAAATAAAAATTCCAGAAAAATGCCCAAGAAAGTAAATCTAACCCTTGTGAAAAATGCAAAATCTATGTGACAGACGTTGAAAAGGCTATTTTATGCTTCTTAATGAAAAAAGAATAAACATTAGCAATAAATTCATGATTTCTTGTGAACAGATTCTAGATTTTCCTGGAGATTTGCTACAATGCTCAGAGAAAATGTACTACACATTGGGGCTTCTACTAGTCATCCTGAGTTCACACACATATTGTAGCTCAAAACTTGATATTTATCATTCTAGTGATTGTTTTCCCATTTTTTAAACATACAAAACACTCAGGAATGTAAAGACACAACATGAATTTAAAAAACAAATAGCAACTTTTTAAGTACTTTTATTCTCGTTGCTATTGAGTTTTCTAAATTAGGGCATATATCTCAGTATCACTTTTTATGTAATATAAAAAGTGTAATTTAGAACTCAAAAAGAGACATTAGACTCTAATCTCATGACTTACAACTTACACTGTAAGAGATTTATGCAGCCTTTCTATTTCATCATCTCTTAAATAAGCATAATAATGCTTAACAGACAGCTGGTAGAATTTTTAAAGGGTGATTAAATGAGATGACTAATACATTCCAAAAGATAATTAAGCTATGAACCTGATGATAGCCTAGGCAAAGAGAATAGCTGTGTCCACAGTAGATGGCTCCCACCATCACGATGCTTCACTCTCATGGAGGAACTGGGTAATAAATAATTATCTCATACTTAAAGGCAAAGAAAAGTTCATGGAAGCTAATCTTGTCAATGGAAGCGAGAAATGTATACCAAATCACATAACATTAAAAGTCAAACCATGTTATGAATAAGGCTCATCAGAGAAGAAAAGAGCAATGTGTACTAAGAGAGCATCTTCAACAGCAAGGTAACAGGACAAGCACGTGCACAGTAGTCAGATGGTGCTTGGAATGCCCACATCTCAAAATGCAGTTCCAGTTCAAGTTCAGACTACTTCACTTGTTATGAGTATTTCATTAATGAATAAACAGTTGAAAAATTCATCTGTTTATCTGTTAGAGATTCCAACTTGGAGTAGATATAAAATAAACTACAAAGAGGAAGAGAAGAATGATGAAAATAATGATACAACCTTTTATTGAGAAGAAATTTAAAACTAAGAATCACCATCTCTGTGTGTATGTATATATGTGTATATATACATATATTTTATATATTATATATTTAATTATTACTGTATAATATATCACTGTAAGATTATAACTCACCTTTATTTTGTGTGATTTAAAATTCTGAGTTCACTTTTTAAAAATATAAAGGTGCGAACAACTCTAAGTATTACCATAGAGACAGCTGTTGACACTGATTACTATTCATCACAATTTTTCCTGGATATATGTTAAAACACAGCACCAAATCTAAATCTACCAAACCCCTCAAAACAAACAAACAAACAAAATGAGAATAGATAGAGAACAACAAGGAAAGCTTAGAACCAGACAGGAAACGGTCAGTGGGGATGCACTTATACCTCACTGGGTGGGACACAAAGATTAGTTACTCCTCACTGGGGTATGGAAGATTTCTCTGCACACCCCTCCTTAACATGCTCACCTAAACTGTTGACATATATCCTGTTAGAATTATAGAGTTAGACCACCCGAGAAACAGCCAGGTTCAGCGAAATCATGCTTCAATGCTATAAACTGCTAAAGACTAAAATTAAAATAGGCATGAGACAGCTGAATAGCAATCTAAGCCATTTTAAGGTGTATAGAATATGGTTGAATGTAAACCAAAATTGGAATGTATATGAAGAAGTCATAGGTTGTGGTTGAGAACCTGCATTTTCCTATTAACATATTGGTTAATCAATATCATGTCAATTAATGCCATAATGTTGTAAATGGTTGGAAACATTATGTTGGGACTTTTAATTGATTGGAATGATACTCTGCCGGCTCTACCTTCAGACCAGAGATGGTCTCACCAAGAAACCATTGAACTTACCAGGACAATAAGATGCTGGACTTTATGCTTGGTAAATACCTCCAATGAAAGAATGTCAACTGAATCTGAACTATGGAAATGCAACAAGGTGGAGCAATCCACCACGGGGGGAGGGTTTTGGGAGGGGTGGGGGAAATCCCAGTGCATAAAAAAATGTATCACATAATGCAATGTAATTAGCTTTTAAAAAAAAGGAAATGCAATAAAAATATATGTTTAAAAAAAAAACACAGCACCAAATCTAAATCTACCAATCGATCTATATGTCTCTCTACATATGCACAAACAATACATATGAATGGAGAAAGAAAGCGAGCAGAGAGAATAGGGAAGAGACTGGTCTTCAAGATATTAGAGACTAGAAAAACTGATTAAAATAAAAAAGTGAGCAATTAATAAAAATACTAAATACTCACTTAAGATTAATAGAAGAAATATTTATTGAGTATGTAAAACAAAAGTAAAATAAAATGAAATTCTTGCCTACAAATGTATGCTCAAATACCCACATTTGGTATATTTGTTATAAATATTAACCACAGTCACAATACCTAGAAAGATATGGACCTTTCACCATGTTATTTATTTGCCAACATAAAGCAATGATTAAATTTCATTTTGCATACAGGTATTAAGAGATCATATGAACTATGAAAAGTGTTTCATCTGACAGGGTATGAGCATTCTAAATATCTTATTATTGATTACACTGAAATTTACCCAACACTGTATTACACTGGAATTCCTACTCAATTAATACCTCCATATATAATGGAAGACACTGAAAGTTGTTTGCAACAGCTCTATAGTAAATGCTTCAGTCTCAGTAACTTCACATAGAATAGAACTGTGCAAGCTAACATGGTTAACCTCTTTATTAACCAGTATCCGTGACGACAGATGTGTCATCTCACAATTGTAGTCACCTTTACTTTCAACCAATGTGAACTGGGATGCTAAGCAGTTGCTCAAATAACAAAATCATTGGCTCAGAGATTGCAACTTTATAGCACACACACATGCAAAGTTTCTGAGAAAACTATACTTCACTTGAACCATATGCTTTCTTAAGTTGCAACTTTTCCAGAGAGAAAAAAAAAGTTGGGTTACATATTCACTACCCAGTCCTGCATAATAAGAAAAATGTTAATTACCTAACAGCATGTTCACATTTTCTACTGGTTGGCAAGTAGAGGATTTTGGCTCCTATCACTTCTCCAGTAGGTATTGGAGTTTTACACATTTGTTATCAGCACAGAATTTGCCTTGTCTAGTTGTACTGCCTACATATTGCACTGTTCCAGGAGTCGTTTAAGCATATAATAAATTGAGTTTCAATGAGCTGGAACCTCCCGCTTCAGCCGATTTTTCAGCAAATTATTTTCCAGCTGTAGCTTTAGCAGGAGTGTTTCCCACTCTTAAAAACATGGCTGTAATGGTCACATATTTTACATGCCAATTCTAAAATCATTTTAAACGGCTAGTTATTATGCATTAAGTCAGTGATGAGCAAATTTAAAGAGGGTTCAAACCATTTTGTCAAATGGCAAGTATCTTTAATAGACTTTGTGTTTTGGCACTAAAGTCTGATTTGACAAAAACAAGGCCAATCTCTTTGAAGCTTTGCCAAAGAGCACAAGAAAATGCTGTTTCACCAGTTATAGTACGCTTTTCTGCATATTGATGTTCCAACAAGTATCACTGGAGTATGAGACAAGTATTGATGTTTGAGCATCAGAGAACCTCAAACTATGAGTCTAGTTTTATCACTTGTATCCATTCCATTTAAATTCAAGTTCCTTCTTGAAGCAAACAGACATGAAGGGTATTCAGATAAAACACAGGAAAACAGAAAGTATGGATCACTGCTTTAGTAAATTTAGGATTCTATACACAGAAGCCTAGCGGAATATATTCAGGATTCTATACATAGAAGTCTTACGAAGTATATATGCACATACATGCATATATGTGGACTAACTGAAAACACATACATACATATCAAACATGCAGGCTATATCTACAATCAATGATGCATACAAAGGGATAAATAGCGGTTTACTGCTTAGCTATTTTTTGTGTATATTTGCAGCCGTTCTCATCAGTAAATAGCAAATTTTTTGGTACAATAGCTTATTGTCCAAAATTTTAGATGTCTCTTACACTCCTTTGTGTAGCCGCAAAGACTGGCAAAGAATACTGGGAAACATGTACAGAAATAAAGTAAGGTTATGCTTTAAAAACTTTGCAGGCATGGGTGCACCACTCTAGACTAGTGGCTAAAGTCCTTGCCTTGCATACTCCGCATACCCCTGGGATCCCATATGGGTGCTGGTTTGTATCCCAGCTGATCCACTCCTTTCCAGCTCCCAGCTTCTGGCTTAGGAAAACAGTTAAGTATGGCCTTGGGATCCTGCTCCCACGTGGGAGACCTGAAGAAGCTTCTGGCTCCTGACTTCAGATGGGGTCAGCTCTGGCCATTGCAGACACCTGGGTAGTGAACCAGCAGATGGAAGCTCTTTTTCTCTGTTTCTCCTTCTCTCTTTAAATCTAATTTTCCAATTACAAACAATCTTTTAAAATTGTTTTAATTGTTTTATGATACAGTTTAATAGGCATTGGGGTCTTCATTCCTCCACCCTAAGCCCCTCCCATCCACTCTCACAAAAAAAAAAAAGAAGAAAAGTTTACAGGGCAATGCAGAGAGGTCAGAAACGAGGTCAGGGAAGGAACATAAGGAGTTGTATTCAAGAAATGGCTAACTTTTGAGCTTGAAAGGAAAAATGACAAAGGGTGACAATGGATGTGTTGTGAGTTGGGTGTTCAGGAATAAGTGAATGTACTGTTCTTTCAGCTATCTTGAGGTAGCACTGACAAAACTCGATGCACCTATTTGCGTAGAATATAGAGATATTGGGACATAATCACTAAAATAAAGCAAATTAAATTTCCATAATCTTACCTAGTTACCTTATTCTGAATCTACCCTTGCAGTAATTTCACTACAATCCTGATGATAGACAGTAGATCAAGAACACACACTCATCTTGTGTAACCAAAACTTTGAGTGATTTAGTCAACATCTTTCTCCACCTCCTGACTGATTCCTGCCTACCTCAATTTTGTTCTCTGCTTCTGTGAGTTTGGCCATCTTAAATCCTATATTTAAATTGCATCATGTACTATTTGCTTTCTATGTCTGATTTATTTAATTTAGTTTTATAGCCTACAAATTTAGGTATTTGGTTTAAATTGGCAGAAATTCCTTCCTTTTTAAGTTTGAAAAAAAGTATTCCATTACACATAAAAATATTTCCCACTCTTGCCATGATACTTTGTTTCCATACATTAACTCATGCAGCAAGGAGAGCAATGAAGATGGAAATGCATAACTAGTAAATTGCTTAGATAGATATTGAACAACTACTCTTTTTGGGGGGGGGTGGAAAAAACATTGTTTAATAGTATCCAAGAGCAAGCTCCTAAACACGATGTGACACTCTTTTCCATGGTAATGGTCTTGGCTTTGGGCTTTGGAGGAATATTAACCCAGATCCCTAGGGGAAATCGTGTGTAAGTGGAATGGTATATACAAAGAGAAAACTTTTAAAAAATTATCTTTCAAACATAATCATGTTTGCATTTCACCTTTTAAAAAGATATTTTTATGTTTTACTTGAAGGGGCAGAATGACAGAGAATGGGATTTGGTGGGTCACCTCCCCTCTTAAATGCCTGCAAAATCTGGGTATAGACAGCACTGATGCAAAGAACCCAGAACTCCACTGATGCCTCCAATGTAGATCTTAGCGGAATGCAAGTACTTTAATCTTCATCTGATGCTAACACAGGTAGAGCAGGAGAAATCTGGACAGACATGGAACAGCTGGCACTTGAACTGACAAAACTGTACCTTCATTCTCCGTCGAAACTGTTTTCCTTATTTGGTACTTAAGATTATTAATGAGATGATCCACCTAATTCCTTGAATTGAACCAATTAAATTCCCTTGCATTAATTTCTAAAATGACCACATCTTCATTCACATTACCAAAATTTGCTGATAACTATTTTAAGTAATTTATTGTATCAGGGTTTGATTACTGAATATTTCACTGTCTTCCCTTCATGCACATTTTCTGTCTTTACCTTAGGGTTCTATTTCCTATAATAGTTAACATAGGACACAGCCGTTGGTGTATACTTTCTAAATTAACCACATATTTGGTTTTACTGTGAGGTTTTCTGACATTACTGACATATTATTCCATTTCCAAAATTTATGTCAGAGTGGGTAGGTTTCTGAGAAACTGTGTTTCATCTCTTATGTCATACTGATATTGTAGGTAGCTAATGTTGATAGTGTTCAAACTTTTTCATTTGTTGTTTCAAACCCAACATGGCTGCATTGGCCATGGAGGGGCAAAATTGAAGCCAGAAGCCTAAAATTTCTGCTGGGCTTAACCTGTTGGGTGGCAGGCCCCTAAAATCTAGAGTTCTCTGCTCTACTTTCTGGAGTGCATCAGCAGGAAGCTGGATCACAAGAAGAGTAGGCAGCACTCTAACATGGGATGCCAGCATCACCAGCTGTATATGAATGCACTGTGTCCTGAATGGCTTCTTGAATGTTCACCGTCTTTGCTCTAAATAAACCCTACTTCCTTGTATACCTTTAAGGCTGCACTTTGAATTCTCACATGGATGCAGATTACAACTTAAAATAATCCTAGCCAGTGGCCCATTGCCCACAAAAATACCACACTTGAAAATTAGCTAGACATAGATTAATAGGTATACACATAAGAGCTCAAAGTATAAATCAATTTGTATAATACATTGTAGAATGTCTGTATGACTTGGGAGCAGTATATTTTTTAGAAAGAACTCAGAAAGCCAAATTTTGATTCAGATCTAAATAATGTAAAATCACTCCTGGGATTTGCATCTAGTGTTGTGGTAACAATATAATATACACATTACATATTCAGGCACCTGTGTTTAATTCCTGTTCTGCTTCCAATAAGCTTGTTGCTAACACTTGTTGCTACTTTGGAAGGTAGCAGGTTACGCATCTAGTGGGTGGATCCCCAATGTCCATGTGGAAGACACAGATGGAGTTCTCAGCTCCCAACTTTGAACTGGCACAGCCCCAGCCATTCTTCCAGCCCTTTGACGACAGAATAAGAAGAGGATTGGGTTCCCCCTTCTCTGTGCCTCATCTTCCCTTCAATAAGTAAATGGGGTAATAATAATAGAATTCATACCAGAGACTGAATATGAGGTTAGAATAATATACAGTTCTCAATGATGTCATTCATCACTAACTTCTTGGAATAGGGCAAAGGATTTTACAGCTCTGTAAATATTCATTGGATGAATAAATGACTGATTGTCAATATATAATGATGAATATTAGTACACAATCTTTTGTATGCATCTAGTCATGGTCCCTTGTATCTCTTCTTGTGTTTTTGACTCTCCCCCTCCCTTCATATTTTACCCACTCTCTACCAGTTCATTTTATTATCCTCGGTTCGCCTGCACACTGAGGATTCTCTCAAGCTAAAAAAAAGATTACCCTTTGACCTCCCTACCCTTTCTTACGGCCCCGAAAGAGTGTACCAACTTATCTCCACTCATTTCTAAAACTATTACATTATGGCTTCTGCATCATTACTTTCCTAGAATTACTACTGACAAGGCCAGCAGGAATTTTCTTTGTTCTACAGTCCACTAGAGAACTGATTTTCTTTATCTTATTTATTTATCAGTAGGAGTTACCCTTTAGATAGAACACAGACACTGAAGACAGAACTATCGGAATAAAACGGTACTTCAAACTCAAACTTCCTTGAGGCCTAAGGAAACTTGCTTTATGCTAAACTTCAATTTCCTCAATGTAAACTGACAATAAATTAATATACACTGAAGGCCTCCTCAATCAACTATTTATTCAATATAGATTTGTCAAGAGTTTTCTCTGAATCAGGTTATTGCAGAAAATTGGACAACAACAATAAGCAAAATGCACAAATATTCTTACATGTATCTTATAGCACAGTCATTAAACAAAATAAACATATACATTAATTAGCATATTAGTATTTCTCAAAGGTTAAAGCTAAGAAAAAGCATAAAATTATAGTTGAGTAAGGATATTTGTTCTCTTCAAGATTTATTTGTTTATCTTAAACTCAGAACAGAAAAGGAAATACACACACACACACACAGAGGGAAAAAGAAAGGCTGGGAGAGGGAGGGAGACAGAGAGAGACATATTCCATTCACTGGTTTGCTCCCAAATGTCATAACAGTTAAGGCTGAGCTTGACTGAAACCATGAGTCATGAATTCTACCTGGATCTTGCATGTTGGCGGTGGAGGCCTAAGAAGTTGGGTTTATTTCTACTGCTTTCCAAGTGTACTAGCAGGCAGGTAGATCAGAAGTGGAGCAACAATGTCTGGAACAGTTGCTTTGATATCTGATGCTTGGGCAACAAGTTACTACTTAAATCAATGTGCTGGAACACTCATCCCAGAATGCTTGCTGTATTACAGCAGTGCTTTTGAATTATTTGAAAAGCAAAGAGACAGTAGTAAGGCAGACAGATACACACACACACACACACACACACACACACATACACACAGGGTGATATCCACTAGTTAATGCCCAAATGCTTGTTAATGGCCAGGCCTATGTCAGGCGCAAAACCTGGAACTGAGATTTCAATCCACCTCTCCCAAGTAGGTGACAGAAACTCAGTTTTTGGATTTACTATTTACTGCCATCTAGGGCATATGTTAATAGGAGGAAGTTGAGAGCAAGAGCTGAAACCTGGATTTAAATCATTGTAGTAATGTCAAATACTTACCCTGAGACCTATTCTATGAGATAACATTTGCAGCTTTCAATAGAGTGTAAGTTTTTGAGAAAATAACAATTATCCAGAGAATGTGGTAAGGGAGAGGGATATTCCACACTGACAGACTAGTGAGCACAGTCGTGCACAGATGGATGTTAGAAGGCATATTCAAGGGACAAGAGACAGTGTGGTTGGGTTGTTGTAAAATAGGGACAGTTTGTAAGAGAAAGTCAGAAAAAGAATTCAGGGAAGAAACAGACAAATGGGTCATACAGGGTCTTAATGACCATTATAAGGATTCTTGTTTTATATTGGACAAAAGCAGAATCTATTTAAGATGTAGAATGTGATCAGCTGCCAACATTGTGTTAATAAGGAGGCAAGACGAGCAGAAGACCACTTAAAGATCCATTTACACGTTAAAGAAAGCAGTGATTCAAATTCCGTTAACAATGAAGGTAAAAAGAGATGGCCAGAATTCCAGGACATTTTACAGGTGAAGTCAACTAGATTTCTTGACTAATTAGATGTACACAAGGAAGGGAAGTCAAGGACAGATGAAACAGTGGCTAAGGCAACTGGAAGAAAGCACCTGCAGCTTAGCACGATGAGGCAGATATCTGGGGAAAACGGAAATGAAGATTAGGAACTGAACACTGGTATGTTAAGCTTGAGATACCTTTACACATCCCAGGTCAGACAGGGCATCTGTGAGTTTTACTTTGGAGAGATGGGAAACAAAATGGCATGAGTAATCAGCATGCAAAAAGTATTTAAAGTCTCAACACCAGATAAAATGGAGTGGGAATAAAAAAGGCAGAGATCCAAGGACGGAGCCCTGGGAGATTTCACCGGTTAAAGGATGAGATAAGGAATCTGGAATAGAAACTGAATACGTTGAGACAGTTAGAAAGACAATCAGGAGAATGTGTTTCCCTGAATGCCAATTTCAAAAAGTGATTTAGGGAACCTGGAGGGCATTTTGTTGAGTAAAATAAGCCAGACACAAAAAGACAAATATGTGATCTCACTTATATTGGTGCAAAATATTTGAAACTTGAAGATGTCCAGTCAAAGACTATAGAAAGAATAATGGTAAAGACAGACAAGTAATTGGATAAAGGGTACAAACTTCCAGTTTTAAGTAAATTCTGGAGATTGAATGGCCAGCACAGTGAACAATACTGTCCTGCGTGATTGGCATTTACTACATGCAAGTACAGTTATCTTCTTAGCTTGTACCTTTGAAATAAATGAATATTTTGTCTTTTTAGTGATAAAATTTTAAAAAGAATATATATTTATACCATATGATCAAGTATGCAAAAGTATTATGTTAAAAAATTTAAACATCTTTCTTTAGTTTTTTTTTTTTTATTGGAAATTCAGATATACAGAGAGGAGCAGAGACAGAGAGGGAGATCTTCCATCTGTTGATTCACTCCTCAAGTGGCCCCAATGGCCACAGCTCTGCTGATCAGAAGCCAGCAGCCCAGAGCCTTTTTCAGGTCTCCCACATGGATGCAGGGTCCATGGCTTTGGGACATCCTTGACTGCCTCCCAAGGCCACAAGCTAGATGGGAAGCGGGGCTGCCAGGACCAAAACTGGTGGCCATACAAGATTCTGGCACATGCAAGATGAGAACTTTGGCCGCTAGGCTACTGCGCCTGGCTCCCAAAATTTAAACATGTTAATTAAAAAATACTTAACTTATAAAAAGAAATCGAAGAAGACATTAAGATAGAGAAAATCACCATATTCCTGGATCGGCAGGATCAACAGATCAACAGCAGACCAACAGATCATTAAAATGTCTGTAAAAGTAATATAAAGACTCAAAGCAATCCCAATTAAGACCTCAACAATATTCTCAGAAATAGAAAAGATACAAAAATTCATCCGGAAACACAAGAGACCATGAATAGTCAAATCTATTTTGAAAATTAAAAATAAAGCTGGATGAATCACATTTCCAGACCTCAAGACATAGTATAGGGCAGTGGTTTTCAAAGCAATCTGGTACTGGTAGAGAAACAGAGAAGACCAATGGAACAGACTAGAAACCCTAAAAGTGAGCCCATACATGTTCAGCCAACTAATCTGCAACAACAGAACTGAAAATAACCCAGGGAAAAAAGTTGATCTCTTCAACAAATGCTGTTGAGGTAACTGGACAGTGATCTGCAAAAGTAAGATGCAAGACCCACACTTACTACTTTATAGAAAAACAAAACTATAGGAGGAAAACATAGGAAGCACTCTTCAAGATACAGGCTTTAGTATAAAGACTTCTTAGAAAAGTCACCAAAAGCACAGGCAATCAATGAAAATTAACAAATGGGACTACATTAATAGTAAGAAGCTTCTGTATAGCAAAGGAAATAATCAATAATGTGAAGAAGCAACAGAATGGGAAAAAAATTTTTTGCACACTATATAACTGATAGGAGATGAATATCCAGGATTTATTAAAAGCTTCAGAAACTCAACAACAAAATAAACAGCCATGTAAAGAAATGGCCAAAGGAATTGAATGTGCATTTTTCAAAAGAAGAAATTCAAATGGCTTATAGACTTAAAAAAAAACACTCAGGTTCCCTAGCTATTAGGCAAATACAAATGAAAACCACATTGAGGTATCCCCTAACTGCAGGGAGACTGAAGTGCATCCAGAAATGTACTAATAACACCTGCTGGTATGGATGTGGAGAGAAAGGTACCCTACTTCATTGCTGATGGGAGTGTTGGCTAGTGCAGCCATAAAGGAAGTCAGTTTAGAGAGTGATCAAACCCAGCTACCCCACTGCTAGGAACATATACACAGGGAATGAAATTTGTCTATGAGAAAGTGATCTTTAATCATATATTTACAGCAGCACAATCTATAATAGAGACAACATGGAAGACATAGAAGCAAACCAGATTCTCTTTGAAAGAGAAATGGATAAAGAAATGGGAATGTGTACTCTATGAAATACTACTTAGCCATTAAGAAGAATGAAATTCTATAATTTGCAACAAAATGGTCCCAACTGGAGACCACTATGTTCAGTAAAATAAGCCAATCCCCAAAACACAAGTATCAAATTTTCTCTTTGATATAAGGCAACCTTCATATAAAACACAAGATCAATATATTATATAAGTAAACCTAGTAGATACATATGTTCACCTAGAGGAATTGTACAATGGACACTATCGTACAGAAAAGTGAATATGCATTGCAGTATGTATCCCTAATCCAGAGTAAAATGAGGACGCCAAATGAAACTGTCAAATATATCTTGACAATAGGATGCTAACACTCCCTACAGGTACACTTAAACAGCAGAGTGTTGGATTTGTGACTATTGTAATTACATAGGGAAAAAAAGTTGTGAGAAAGAGGGTAGAAAGGTGTAAGGAGAAATCCCTAAGCCTATGGAACTATATAATGAAAAATAAAACTAAAAAAAAAATTGTTAAAGACAAAACGTAAGTGTGTATACACACATACATATACACAAAACTTCATTACTTTAATCAATGGATTTGTCAAGTAATTTGATGGCAGTAACAGGAAAAAATAACAATTCGCTATTTCGAGAAAATTCTCCAGTCCTGAACAGCATGAGTCTTAAAAGATTATCAGATAGTCTTAAGTTGTTAGTAAAATCAGGTGGAATTCCTAAAACACAGTGGCAAAAAGAATGTTCTAAAATCAAGCAAAGATAAAATACAGCTCATTAGAACCAGAAATCAGAAGTGCTTCATACTCTTGTCCAGAGTAGCTGATACTCCAATACAAGAGAGCAGTGCATTCCAAATCCTAGATGAAAAAAAAACAAAGATTCTAACCTAAAGCCCTATACTCAGTTACATCACATGACAAAAGAAAAGATGGAATAAATCCATTCTAAGATACCTAAGACATTCTTTAAAAATCTCATGTACACTGCTTTTTTAGAATGTCACTGGAGGACATGTTCTATCAAACAGAGGTGTAAACGAGGATAAAGCAACATATATTACACAGGAAAACTAGGCAAAGGAAAATCTGTAAGTTTTATTAAGATAATAGAAATATCTTTCTACTGCCTATTTTGCTGTCCTCCCACCCTCTGATACTCTTGACTCAAGCCATAACCTGATTACCATTTAATGCCATGTTTCTCCTCTTTCTGTTTGCACATGGATGTTTATCTACCTATCTCCTAACAATCCTTTAATATTCTACAGAGTAGCTCCCTGTGGGGAGCGGGGTGCTAAAGCTGCTCCTGGGATTGGTAGGGGCTGTTGCAAGGTGGCTGGCCCAGGGCAAGGAGGTGGAGTTGGTCTTGCCAGCAGGTAAACAGGAAGTCACGGGGATAGGCTAATGCCCTCACTGTGACTACTGGCCTATCACGTAAGGCCAAGTGGACCCACGGGGAGAAGTGATTGGTGGAGAACGATATAAAAGTAGCCGATAAAAGCTGGGTGACAGACGACAGACGGACTGACGGACAGTGGACGGAGAAAGAGGGGATGAGGGAGAAGAAGGACAGGTGGGAGGAAGGGTGCTGGAAAGAAAGTGGAAAAGAGGGAGACAGACAGAAGCAGTAAACAAGAACGGAGAAATGCAGCAGAAAGTACGGGAAGAAATAAGGGAAGAAGGGTAGCAGAAAGAGGGCTGGAGAAGTGGGTTGAAAAGCTTAGACCAATGGGGACAGGAGCGGCAGAAAGAAGGATTTAAACGCAGCCGCTTTTGGCAGCGAAGGGTCAGGTTGCGGTTCTGGCTTTTCCCAGACCCTCAGGAGTGTGCCTTGTCGTTTTAGTGTCACTGCTGCTGGGTGGTGGTGATATCTCCCCTTCTTTCTGTCCCCTAAAAATCCTCAAGTTGTCTCTAAACTGAATAAAAGACCTTAAATCTGGGTATTTTGAGCCTCAATGGAAGTGCTAACCATTGTGGATTTTAACGGAGTCTTTATAATTCTACTGTTTCCAAGTGAATTATACATCTCTGAAAGGCAGGTGCTGTGTTTTATCACCTTTGCATTTCTAATATCTACCGTGATATTAAAATATTAAATAAAAAATTAATCACTTTTAATGCAGAAATTGGAGATACATATCTGATTAAGGAGGTTATACTCTTCACTGCTAACAACTCTAAAAATAATGAGATCATATACGTCTATAGATGCCAATTATTAAGTGATCATTATAACCAATAAGCAGGTCACTTTCAGATTCATATCTTTTAAGTGATAACACGACATGAATGAAGACTTCTTGAACTGTGGCATCAAACCTGAATTACTGTGTAGTTTTCCATTTTAAGAGAAATAGAGACCTCCTAATACAAAATTATATAGACAGAAAATCTTCTTTTTGAGGAAAAGAAATGTTTATACCAAATAGGTGTTTATCAGCCTACGTGTATGAGAATAGACAACCTGGTGTATGTCTTTTAATTTGTTGGAGAAAAACAAGTTCCTTCTGCAGATGAGTTTGTCTGCCAAAACTAATCCTGGAGCTAGTTTTATGACTATGTGATGAACTTTTGTAAAGGATGTAACAGAAACGCTGATGCAGCCCTCCTGACAATGGGTTTAGAGGTGCACTGTAAAAGAGAAGTCATTTCTGGAGTTTTAAAATTATGCATGATTGTAAAGATAAACATATTTGCTAGAAGCTGAAGCCTAACATCTGCACAGGGATATACTGGCTCCAGGTTAATTCAAGATGTGCCACGGGCTAAAGACAAATTATATTGAGTTTTCATCAAACTGTTCAAATTAAAATTGGAGAGGAACTGGTGTTGCAGTAAATCTGCCTAGGCCTCAGCCTGTGACACTAGCATGCCATACTAGCACTGGTTCAAGGCTTGGCTGTTCTATTTCTGATCCAGCTCCTTGAAAATCAGCCTGGGAAAGCAACAGAAGATGACTCAAATGCTTCATTCAGTCCCTGCCATTCATATGGGATGAAGCTCCTAGCTCTTGGCTTCAGTCCAGACTGGCCCCAAGCCTTAAGCCATCGGAGGTGAATCAGCATACACAAAACAGAGACCCCCTAATACAAAGTTATATAAAGACAGAAAATCTTCGTTTTGAGGAAAAGAAATTTTGTAGCCAAAAAAAAAAAATTGTAGCAAAATGTCTCTATTTCTCTATGCTTCTTTCTCTAACTGTATAACTCTATCTTTCAAATAAATAAGTATTGAAAATGAAAGTCTGTATAGAACAACAAATCATGAAAAAAATCCCAAAGAAATAAATTCAGCTAATGCAAACCAGAAGCATGTCATCCTTTACAAATGATTCTCCTAAAAATTAGAGAAACATCCAATACCTTGGAAGCAAAAATAACAAGAACGCAGGGGTTTTGTTTACATAAATAAACACTACAAATCTGATTAAAAAGAAAATGGCGATGAAATACAATTCACCAATTTGCCACTATTTATCAATAGAGGTCTACGACAAAACTTTCAAAAATCTTCTCATCTATCGTTAGGAATATGAGTATATTAGAGAAGATTTCAAATAAAAACTATTCTAATGTCACTCTTCTTGAGTTATTCATCACTATAGGTTCAAACATCATTCATTGTCAACTCATAGTTTTCTACTGTATTTTCTTTGTATCTTCTTCATGAATCATGATTGCTAATGTCACACTTCAGTTCTTTCGCTCTGGTCCATCCAAGTTCACAATCACATCTCTTAAAAGAAAAGATTTATTAAATTTATCTGAAAGAGGTACAGGAAGCAAGGGAGAAGCAGAGAGGAGAGACGGTGGAGGGACAGAGAGAGAGAAAGAGAGACAGTGAGCGAGCGAGAGTGAGCTATTCCATCTGCTGGTTCATTTGTCAACTAGCTACCATGGTCAGAGCTAGGCCAAACCAAAGCCAGAAGCCAGGGGATTTTTTCAGGTCTCCCATGAAGGCACAGGGGCCTAAGTACAAGGCCTATTTTCTGCTGATTCCCCAGTACATTAGCAAGGAGCTGGATTGGAAATGGAGCAGCTGGGATGCTGGCTTCACAGATTGCAGGTTTACTGGCTATGTTACAAAAGTGATCTGTCTGCTGATGCTGTCATACCCATAACAAACATCTGAGATATTAAGCCATGAAAAAATCTTATTACCACATAATTATGTGAGGAAAGGAAAATCATTATTTCATCTCTACTACTGTGTTATTTTGTTTATAAAATGGGATCAAGTAAAAGTTAATAATATTGATACAGTGTTATGCCTGTTCTCACATTTGTATTAGCATTTGTTAATCTTTTTGATATGAATATTTTTAACAGGAGTATGGTGATATCTCACTGTAATTTTGATTTGAATTTCCTTGATGTCTAGTGATATGCAACATTTTCTTCATATTGTTGTTAAGAGTTTTTTAAAAAGATTTATTTTTATTGGAAAGGCAGATCTACAGAGAGAAGGGGCAGAAAGAAAGATCTCCCATCCATTGGTTCACTCCCCAAGTGGCCGCAACAGGTAGAGCTGGGCCGATATGAACACAGGAGCCAGGACTTTCTTCCAAATTTCCCACAGAGACGCAGGGTCCCAAGGCTTTGGGCCATTCTCCACTGTTTTCCCAGTTCACAAGCAGGGAGCTGGATGGGAAGTGCAGTAGCCATGGCACAAATAAATGTTTATATGAGATCATTACACCACAGGATAGAAGATTCACAAAGTGAGCCATCACACCAGACCCTTGATGGTATTTTTGTTGTTGGATAAATACCTTCAAAGTATTTTTGCCCGTTCTCTCAAATATTTGTCCATTGTTCTTGAGATTCTTCTTTCTTGCACAGAAACCTGTGTCTTTGATATGACGCTGTTTTACAGTTTTTCTTTCATTGCCTCTAGTTAGATGGTTTCATCTAAAAAAGTACTATGTCAATATCTTTTTTTTTTTTTTAAAGATTTTATTATTATTGGAAAGCCGGATATACACAGAGGAGAGACAGAGAGGAAGATCTTCCATCCGATGTTTCACTCCCCAAGTGAGCCGCAACGGGCCGGTGCGCACCGATCCGAAGCCGGGAACCAGGAACCTCTTCCAGGTCTCCCACGCGGGTGCAGTGTCCCAAGGCTTTGGGCCGTCCTCAACTGCTTTCCCAGGCCACAGGCAGGGAGCTGGATGGGAAGTGGAGCTGCCAGGATTCGAACCGGCGCCCATATGGGATCCCGGGGCGTTCAAGACGAGGACTTTTAGCGGCTAGGCCACGCCGCCGGGCCCTATGTCAATATCTTTTGAAGTGTTTCCTTATGTTTTCTTTTAGAAATTTCACAAATTAAAGGCTTTGACTTGAGATGACATATTATATATAGTGACAAGTAGGGGTCTAATGTCATTTTTATAAATATAGATACCCAGATCTTCCAACAACATTCATTGAAAGAACTATCCAACATATTTTCTTGATGACAAAACTCAGTTGGTTGTATGAACTTTCATTAATTTCAGGGTTTCTCTATTCTGTTCCACTGTTCCTTGCATCTATCAGTTTTTATGTTAGTAAATTGAATTCATTTTTAAGAGACTGAATTACACAGATTATATGCTCCTCCTCTTCCATTCATGAGAACTATGGCCAAGCTTAAAATCCTCATGAAATCACTAGGATCCTCTTTTGAGTATTGGAAGAGTATCATTGACAACTGAAAAAAAATAGATAAGACAGTACCTAGTAGCAATACGGCAATTTTTTGGTTAAGAAATTAACTGTATCATCATATAATTTATAGTTTAAGAATCTAATTAAATACAAATATAAAATCTTATCTCAGAAACAATGATGAAGTAAGTAAATATTGGGAACATACGAAATAACATTCTTTCTCTTGCATGATCTCCAGGAAACCCTAATTGTGGAAGACAGACAGTATTTAGCAAATGCTTAATGGTTGAATGGCTCATCATGAGAGAAAAAAGGTGGATATAAAGAGTGACTGAGGTTGTCACACATTGCAAAGCTCGAAGGGAAAGAATGACTACAAGGCACTCCGTCAGGAATGTTCAATTTGATATATCTGTCACCAAAAGAAATGTAAAACAAGGCTAAAGAGTTCCAGTATTCATAACCCTAAAATTGCTTATTCTATTTTCTGCAAAGGCACATACTCAAATGATGCATAAAACATTAAACAGTGTTGGTCTTCAAGTTTATTAATGTTTGCTAACTCATTTACTTTCGTGCTGATAATCTTGCCTGAAGCATCTTACTTTTGTAAAGAACTAAGGTAACTTGGGTTACAACCAAAGCTCTAGTAATTAGAAGCTGCAAGAAATTGTTGGAATACTATGTCATTATGGAAAATAATTCAGAATTTTATGTTTTACCTCTGAATAATTTCTATCTGCCATATGTCCACATGTTGAGAAAATGAAAGACAACACATTGAATTGTTATATTTCTCTCTCTCTGGTAACTTCTATTGGTGAGATGAATTACAAAATTGTGTATTGGTAATAATAAAATCAGAAAATGCAAAATGAGAAAGTGATTGATGCTAACAGTAACGAAGCAATGGCCATTTTTCCTATAGCAGATACGCTAAAGATCTTCTCTACTGAAACCTGGATTGCAGAGAATCCATATTTTTCATAAAATATGGATGGGAATGTTAAAATGCTCAAGATGCAAACTTAAAGTGATTCCATATAAGACACAAAATAGCCAACTACAAAACTGTAAATCATAGTGCAACAGACAGGCTGAGCTAGTTCAAGTACCTTAGCAGAGGTAAGTTCTCCTTTTTCCATTTTACAGGTTTTTTTTTCATGAGTGTTTCCATCATGATACAACACTCTGAATGAAATGTTATATCAGAGACAAAAAGTAGACACTATCCAGTTCACCAACCTGATCTAACAAAAAGACACAATCAAGGTCAGAAACGCAGGTGACCGGTCCAATACACATAAATCATTTCAGCAGTCTTGTTGAAAGAGGTAATAAATGGAGGTCCAAAATCAAGACCTTGTGGTTCTTCACCACAGAGCTGCAATTCCAAATCAGGGGTATTTAGAAAATGTAATGGAAAATGAGTATTGAGAAGACTATGCATTGGACTCACTTTAAAAAAAAAAAAAAACAGTCCCTAAGGTAGCAAATAAACTTTTTAAATTCCATCTCCAGGGAGATTTCAGAGTATTTATTGATTTAATTATTTCAGAGCTAGGGAGAGAGAGAGGATGAGAACGACTAAACAAGCAGTGGCTGGGTTCTGCCAGTCTAAAGCAGGAAGCTAGGAACTCATTCCGTGATTCTTATGTGGGTGGTAGGCAGCCAACCAATTAAGTCACCTCCTGTAGCCTCCCAGGATGCGCACAACAGGAGGGTAACACTGAAAGCAGAGCCATGCACTCTGGTACCATCTAAAGCCATTCCACCAGAAAACTTCATTTCTTAACTACTTTGTAATGCCAGTCCTCAACCACAACATTTTCACTTACATCACTTTTTATCTGGAGTGTACTGTGTGGTACATCATAATATTAGTGCATAGCCAGGAGTATCATGTCCAGTTAACTTCCGGAGGCAACGTTAGTAACATCTTAGGGATCACACTGCCCTTTTCTAGACTAGCTTGACCTTTACCCGTCAAAAACAGAAGTGGAAGTGGTACTCAACAGTCAGGATGCATTTGTGAATACTTTAAGATACAGCCAGTAAATGCTAGAGAAGAAAATAGAAATAGTTTATTTATGATCACTCCTTCAATGGGTTCAGTTCACAGACTTGGAACCTCCTGGGGAAGGTTTTGAAGCTATTAAGTAAGAACATGAACTAGGGACCAGAGTGTCACAGCATATTAACCTCCTACCTGCAATACTGGCATCCCATATGTGTGCATTTCCAAGCACCACCTTCTCTGCTTCCAATCCAGCACCCTGATAATGTGTCTCGGAAAGCAAAAGAAAGTGGCCCAAACAATTGTCCACTACCACCAACGAGGGAAACCTGGATGAACGTCCATGTCCCTGACTTCAATTTGTTCCAAGTCTGGTGAAGGTGGCCACTTAGGCAATGAAGGAGCAGAAGCAGGTTCTCCCTCTCTCTCACTCTGCTTCTCCCTCTCCCTCTCTGACTCGGGCTTAAAAAATATGTGTAGGGGGTTGGAGGCAGAAATATTAAAAACAAGAATAAGAGAAAAGAAAAATCATTCATAGGCATCAGTCACACAAAGTTTAACATGTATTTAAACTGTTAACTCTCAAATCAGCAAATTATCATTTGATCCAAGCCAGTGCCAATGTCTGAATGGACACAGAAGAGGGAACATAAGGTCAAGGGATTCTTAAAAGTAACAAAACTCCATTATTTAGCTCCATATATATATATGTTTAGCTATGCATTTATTGATCTTATATTTTATATGAAGATTGCCTTTTATCAGTGAGAACACATGATACTTATCCTTTAGACATTGGCTGATTTTACTGAGCATGAATGTTTCCAGTTGGGACCATTTTGTTGCAAACGGTAAAATTCCATTCTTTTTCATGGCTCAGTTGTATTCCGTGGGGTAGATGTGTCACAGTTTCTAGACTTTCTGCCATTGTCTCCACCTACATGATACACTTAAATAGCAGAATGTTAGACTTGTGACTGTTGCTGAAGGACTGTTACATAATAAAATGGTATTATAATACTATGGGGCAAAACAGCAGGGGGAGTACATGGAAGTGGTGGTGGGTGGGAGGAATCCCTGTATGTATGAAACTATGTTGTGAAAACAAAAACTTCAAAAATAAACAAAGTAGAAGCTATTTAAATGATAACAGTGAATATAAAACACATTTTCGTTCCTTTTTTTCCATAGGAAAATAAGAGAAGTCAATACACCATTGCTCCAAATTTTGAAGCATAAAATTACTTGGCAGCCCCAGAAAAGATGCTGAGTGAGTACAGCTCATGTTATAATGTAGAAGCAGAAACTGTGTATCTAGTCAAGGAGCACATAATAACAGGAGATCAAAATTCAGGTGGCAAAATGAATGTGCTATAAATATGTATGCCCCAAATTGATGGTATTCAATATCCCCAGAGATAATGTAAAGAAAGCATATATTTAGAAAATAATTTCCAGGACTGATTTCAACTCTGCTTCTATTTGTTATGAAATCTTGTGTTTCCTTAGCTTTGCTTTGACTTGGACTTGAAGCTGAACCCCTGTATTGTGAAAGCTAACCCCAGCAGTCCTTGTCTTCTCCCTTACAGGGGGATAGGAACTCATCAACTTAAAGGTAGTGATCCTCAGAAGTCATTTGTTTCTCCAACAGATAAGAAACTTCATGGCTAGGATTGTCTTGAAGGAAATTCTGTAACTGCATTCAAGTAACTCTCCTGCCTACGACCACCATGAGCTGGAGCCCACCAGGCCATTGTTCGTTCCCTAAAGATCATGGCATTGCTGATCAGAAACCTTGCACATAAGCACCTTCTAGCCCCAACAGTCTGTCTATAAGAAATTCACAATATAGATAGATAGATAGATAGATAGATAGATAGATAGATAGATAGATATTAAATAAAGAACATTCACCCCTAACTCTTTTGGGAGCCCAGGATTTAAGCAATAGTTGCCCAGCTCCTTGCTCTGAGCTTTGCAATAAATGCTTACTTTCTCCCATGTAAATACTTGCAAGTGGAGTTAGTTGGGGCTTCTACAACAATGCCTCCAATCAGTTTGGGGTTCAGTAACAGTCTCCCCATTTTTCCAATGGAGATATTGATAATAAACCATCCCTCAAATGATTGGTATCAGGACAAGATGGAATCATTTAAGTGAACAAAGCACCTGTAAGCAACACTGTACTTATTCAAAAACACTTCATTATTATGACTAAGGCAGATTTCAGGGAGTTATTCACATTTACCCCCAACGAGTGAAAAACCAGTGTTAAAACTGAAGCGTTGCGAAACCAACATTAATATGCCCACCTGCAGCCACCAGCTTGTCAAGAACTTGCTTACTAAATACGATAATCCATTCATCAGACCTTTCTAATTAATAAGAACACAGCTTCTCTCCCTGTGCTCTTTTATCAGATATATGACATTAGTAGCAAAATGACATGACAGTGATATCAAAATCACAACATTAACAGGCTCTGAATACATAAAATCCAAAGCAAAATCTGCCCCAGTGCCAAGAATAGAATAGCTGATGCAGGGAAAGGTATTTCAGAATTGAGTGTAGAACGGTAAATCATGCAATGCTGCAGAACACTAGAGATGATACTTCTTCAAAATAAAGCTGTGAAATATTGGTGGGGAAATACAGTTCTGCAATTTCATTGTGAATGACATAGTGAGTCTAATAAAGTAGCTGATTTATTGAAAACCTTATCACATTTTAAAGTGAGGTGTTTTCACAGATTCTCTTTATACACTACAGAACTTGTGCCAAAAAGGATTGGATCTTTACTGAAGCAAAAATCAATTTCTTCTACACAAGGACAGTAGGAATTCAGCCTTCATTCCTCTGAATATAAAGTTTTCAACATATGCACTATCAACAGCGCATGTTCAACATGAAAAAGTAAATCAATTTTTATCATCAATGTCTGTTGCAGTTTGTGTTACTTAGAAAGGTGCACTTGCTCTGTTTAAAACTATTCTTTCCCCATACACATACATGCTTTTGATCATTAGCTAAGGGTACTGGTTTCCTCTCAGTTCTCACAGAAACAGCCATGGAATATTGCACAAAAAAAGTGCTAGAACAGATGTCATGGGGAATGCAGCCATCTCTAATAACTCCTCTAACTTCCATGTATCTGTTTGATCAAATTTTTTTCTGTAGATTTCCCAAGAAATCTAGCTATCTAGTACGTAACCTTTCCGAATAACATAAGAATGTTGTGTTAGTAAACTAAGGCTATGAATAGGTATTTCCTGTCTTTCCAGCAATACTCATACATGTTGTCTTCTTTGGATTCACTTCCCTTCACATTTCTGTGAATTTAAACCAATAAGTGTCTCCTTATCACTAAGATCTTCAATTCCTATTTGTCCTTCCATTATACCAATAACAGCCCTGCAAAAATAATTTACAACATTGGTTTCTACTTTGGTGACAACTTTTTTCCCTAAAATAAATAAATACACTGACAGGAAATAACTATAAATCTTCAGTGTCTTTGCTTTAAGGAATCACAAACTTTTGAGTTACACCTTAGAAATCATGCCTTTTTAAAAAGTTTCCATGAAAGACTGATATAAATATCATAATTAAGTAATTTCTAATTGGTTTTGTGAAGTTGCCCATCATCATTGAAACATTATAAATTCACTACCAAATAATGCAGATCTCACCTTTCAAAAAACGTGTATTATTGTAAGTAGCAAACTTATTTCCAACTAAATTTTTAAAATAGTGACTTTTTAAGGCACTCAGTATAAATCTGAATACAAATACAATGAAAGGAATGGTGCTTCAGCAACCCAGTTTGGAAATCACCAATTTAACAGAATCACTCATCTGAAAGCTCCATCTGCCATATTTTCAAATTTTATTTTGGTATATAGCTATTACCTGTCTTATAAATTCTCAGATTTTTAATACCAATCCCCCTGAGAAAATAGTGTCACAGTAACATTGAATATTAATATACATTTTGAAGCTGTTTCTGTTATATGAGTGTCACTCTTGGTCACAACATTGCCCAACTTATTCCTAAAACACTTGACAATATTCAACACATCTCTTCCTGAATATTATTTGTCTTCAACTTCCTAACTTTGCCTAGAGCTTTCTGGATTTTGGAATTATTTTGCTGATCATTTCAGTTTGTGCTTGTTATTTGTTGTTCTCCCCATGGCCCAGGTATATTATCTGCAACTTTAATTAAATGTGGATATTTAATAATAGATTTGAAAGGAAGATATAGGGGAATCAGAACACTTACAAGGCAATAACAAACAATATTTGCTCTTCATTAATACAACTCCTCATCTGATGATTTTGCTAAACTTTTGTGAAACATTGTAAAATCCTTTATTACCACTTCAATTATTTTAATATTAGATGAAAAACAGACAAAGAGATAGTATCAGCAATATGATATAAGTAATAATGTAAGAGTTTAGAAAGTCAACTCCTAAGTCACTCCAACATTGCTTGTCCTTTTACCATGGACAACATTAACCTTTAAGGTACCATATTAAATCAGAATTTCAGAAACTTTGTGATTTGCAATTGCCCAAGGAAGGAGTTAAGGAAGGCGCCAATATTTGATTTTAGGACAAAGACTCATGCATAAGTTTGGCAATTTTAGATGACTCATGTGCCTTGTTCTTATGCTATGGACAGAAAGATTTTTCAAAACTCAGTGGTGTGACTATACAATAGCCCTAAGTGTCCCTTTCTAAAGAAAACACCTTCCCTTCCCCACCCTTTGGAGGTTTTTGTCTTCCTCACATCTACAGAAACCCTCAGGATGAACTCCTACAACTTTAATATAAACTGCAAGATTTTATAACACTGTCAAAAAGCTGCACCCTCTTGTTGAGATTGTTTTGTGTGCAGAATATGTGTGGCACTGAGAGAATTTTCAAGTGGATAAATTTCATTTGCTCTGCCCTTGTACCACAATTATCAATGACTGACATGGAAGTAGTTTCACATTTCTGATCACACGGTAAAAACAAAAGATTAAGGAAACAACTCAGTGAAGTATTAAGCTTTTTCTGTGGTGTATGTCTACAGCATGTTTTCTGAAGAATTAAATATTTTTAAAAAAGACATTAGGAGAAGGAGGGAGTAGAGCAGAGAAATAATAGGAGAGAAGAAGGAATGTCACTGTGCTGTTAGAATTGCATCTAATCTGTAAAAATGAATTAAGAATTAAAATAAAGGAAAAAGAAAAACACCCTCAACCAAATATAGATAACACTATTTTTTTAAGTATCCTCAATCTATTAGACCAATGTTACAATATTCCATTTTCCACCAGTCAGAATCTATGTCTACTTTTCTTTTTCCACTTTGGTCCGCACATTTGACTATTAGCATTATGGAAACTTACAGAACTAGAGAATTATAAAGAAGAATCTCTGATAGCAAACAAAACAAAACAAGCGACTAAACCACCAATACCACAACTTCAAATACATTGGCTGGTAGACAAAATCTCCTTAAACCGGGAAGACCATCAATTTCTTCTTTGTCTAACAATCCTCAGTAAGTACAGTGTACAAAGTTTATTCTTATAGTTGCAATATTCTCATTTGGTAATTTCTGTAGTTTTTACATAGGTGCATACAGAACACATACTGGAAACTATCTACTTTTAGTTAGTTAAGGAAAAATCTTTCCAGAATAGATGTATTTTTCCATTCTAATTGCTGCTAAAGTCACCAATACGGACGTAATATTTAAGGCAAAATAATTCTTGTTTGTACAGTCTGAACTCAGTGCTAATGGACAACAGTACTATCCTGTAATCGTAAAATGCAATTATACTTATACTCCATATTAAGATTGCTCCAGTAATACCAATAAATTTGCATGTCTATTAATATGTGTATATTTAAAAGTTTCTTTAGATTATATAATTAAATGCTTTATTTAATCTTTGTATTGCTAATGTTTATGCAGCCAACATGATTTTTTTCTAAGATCCAATTTCTGATATCTCTCCTTATGCTTGGTTAGTTTCTTTTTCTCAAATAACTGATGTTTGACATGCCCTATTTAAAATTATGCAGAGATTTCCATATTTTTTCTAACGCATTGTATAATGCTAAAATATAAAATGTCATGTCAGTCTCTCTCCACAGAAAAGTATTCTCTCTGTAGAAAAAAAAATCTTTTTTTCTGTATTTTGAAATCTATTTACTCCTGAAATCCTAACAGGACATTAATGTTGTGGAGACAAGTTATAAAATAGATTCTCAATAGAAGTGCAACAATAACTGCATTTCATGAAGATAAACAAGTGAGTTTTTTTTCTTTACATAGCACAAAATGATTTAAACCCAGATAGGCCTAAAAACTTTTGGTAGTCTTGTAACATTCAGCCAAGTATTATCTATATAAAAATACAAAATCAACTAAATAAAAAGTAAGTGATAATATCTGTGGATAAAATTTCGTGGAAAATGAAAACTCAAATTTATTTTTGGGTAAAGTTGGTACATTTTCCATGAACTTTTTCATGGAAAAATCCTTGTATTTTTCTTTAAAACAAAAGATTATTCTCAGAGTACCTTATATCTTTTATTGAGAATTGCTTCTGTATTTTTTGATCTTTTTAAAGAGCTACTTCACAGAAAAAGATACACTCATACAGAGTTTTAAAAATAATATTCCTTGTATTTGTCCTCTTATGTGCAGGGAATACATTCCAAGACCACCAATGGATTCTTCAGAGAACAGTTCTGAGTGCTATACTCATATATAACTCAGTTTCTTATTCCCTACAGACTCACATCTGTGATAATGTTTTCTGACTTAAAGTCAAAGATTAGCAATAACACAATGACCTAAAATAATTATGACAATGCATCACAATAAAAGTTATATAAATGTGTTCACTCTGTCAAAACATTTTGATGTACTGTTGGTACTCACATTCCTTGCGCCAGCATGACAAGATGCCTATAAGACAAGGGTAAGTATGCTGAACTACTAAGTGGGGTTCTCTTTTTCCTTCTTCACAATTTTGTAAACAGAAGGCATGTCCTATCTGTAGTAAAGTTTGGCAATGTCAACATTCATGTTTTTTTTTTCCTTTCTAAATTACATCAAAAACTTGCCCCTTTTAAAGGAGTCACTACCACTGTGGCTTCTCTCCAGCAAATTTGATTATCAACAATATTACTCTCGTGGTTTGGAGCCATTTGGAAGTGCAGTAATAGTAATGATTACTTGAAGACAAGCGCTGTGTTATCACACCAGCTGATCTGAAAGTAAAGATGGTTACTCAGTGACTTGTGCGCAAACAGAAAGCACACACGCAGCTTGTGTATGTGGGACAGAATGGGGGTTTGCAATACATGCTACTCAGCATATCCTGAAGCTTAAAACTCAGAAATTCATTACAGAAACTTCTGTCTATTGTTTTTATAACACAGTTAACTACAGATAAGTGAACCAGCAGCAAGTGAAAGCCTATACAAGGAGAGACTGTTGTAATCCTCACCATGTATTACTGAATATCACACTTTCAGTAAAATTTAAAATCTAAACAAACAATTATAAATATGTTTACATACTATTGACCTGGGCAAATGCTTTGCAGACATTGTTTTACAAGGTTAGAAATGGAAAGTCAGGGAAGTTAGTTTTTCTCAAGTTTATACAGACACTGTTCGGTTTCAAATCATGTTGTGCTCTCCTGAGAGTCATGATGAACTCCCTCTTCACAGAAGAAAATCCATGATATTTTTAGATACAAAACATTAATTAGGCATACACCTTACAGGGCAGAACAAAAGTATAACAAAATCACTATCTTTTAGTGGAAAAAGTGCAAATCAGGAAATGACTGTTTCAAGTATTGTGATATAGCAGGCAAAGTCACTGACTTTGGTGCCACCATCCTACATGGGCATGGGTTCGAGTCCTGGCCACTGCACCTTCAATCCAGTTCCCTACAAATGGTCTGGGAAAAGCAGCAAAAGATGGCCCAAGTGCTTGGGATCCTCTCATCCACATACACACTGTCCCGACTCCTGGATTTGATCTGATCCTCTGCTGGCCCTCATAGCCATGTTTGGAAGATCTCTCCGTATTTCTCTTGCTGTAGCTTCTTCAAAATAAATAAATATATATTTAAAAGCAATTACTTCACTATAAGAGTAGCTGTGCTCCCTGTCTTATATGCATGTTGAGTCCAAGGATTTGCTTATTTGAAGGGAGAGAAATGAAAAGGGGAGTAGAGAGGAAGGGAGGAGAGGAGAGAAGAGGGGAGAGATAGGGAATGGGGAGCAGAGGGGAGGAGAGGAGAGAAGAGGGGAGAGATAGGGAATGGGGAGCAGAGGGGAGGAGAGGATACATGAGCAGGAAGGGGAGAGGGAGGAGAGATCTGGCTCACTCTCCAAAGGGCCACAACAGCTGTGGCTGTGCCACTCCGAAGCTAGGAGATGGGAAATTCTTTCAGCTCTCCCACGTAAGTGTACAAGCCATAAAACCTGGGTTATTGTTCACTATTTTCTCAGAAGCGCTGATAGAAAACTTAACTGGTAGTAGAACAGTCAGGCTTAAAATCTCCATATGGGATCCATATGGGTTTCAGCTCAATGTGCCACAATGCTGACCCGTTGCTGATTTTATACAGAAATCACACTTCGAATTCTGCTCACTCAGCAAAATTACAAATTTATTTATATATCTTATGTTGTTTCATCACTTCAAGTTTTTCAGTCCCTGAGAACATAATGCAGCTTGTAATTGAGGGTGTTTTAGTGTTAAGCAATTTTACCACACTGGATTCTTGGTGTCACAGCTCTTAACTTTGGTGTTAAACCTAGAATTGATTCCTGGGGCTATGCATTTTAAAGACAAATTGGATGCAAAATCCAATTTACAAATACAGTCAATCTTAATGAAGAGTGAAATGTTATTATAATGGATCATATGTGACCACAGACCTGTAAATGTACAACTATGAGGTTGAACAAAGTCTGAAGTAATAAAAAAAACACTCCAAAAAATGAATAGGTGCTGATGTTGCAGCATATCAGGTCAATCCACACTAAAATATATGAACATCCTATATGGTAGCATCAGTTAGTCTCCTGGTTGCTCATCTTCCTGCTAAGGTATCTTGTCAGACAACAGATAATGACCAAAGTCTGTACATTCCTGCCACCCAAGTAGGGTTGCAAGATTGAGTTCCTAATTCCTGGTTTCATCCAGGAACAGCACCAGCTGTTTGGGAGGGAATCTCTGGGGAGTGAACCAGAGGATGGAAGATTCGCTCTTTCCCCCACTTGTTCATTTCCTCTGCCATCTAGTTCATCCTCTCTCTATTGCTATGCTTTCAAATACACAAATATGGCTTTACAATGAATGCCAGTGTGTGTGAACATCAATATATATACCTTTCTATAACATACTAAGGCTAACACACTGAGACCTAACCTAGGAGAAAAACAAAAGAGATGCATACTTTAACAAATTGCACCTCACAAAACCATATCAAGCCAAGAATTCACAAGGGAGTTTATATTATTTTCCTTTTTGCTTTTGGATGTTTCCTGAGGGTAGCTTACTGTAATGGTCCCATGTGTGTACTGGAGTAGCACAGAATCAAAATTTGCTAGAGCAATATTCTGAACAATACTTAGGTTTTTTAGAAGTTTAATTTATTACTTTAAATAAATAAATAAACATTCAAAGTGTGAAGTGCTTCTTTTATTTTTGCAATTCATCCAAGCTATTCCACACTCCAGCACAGCAACTAAAACCATTAATTGTGAAACCCATATCCCGTATAGGAGTGCCTACTCAGTTATTAGCTACTCAGCTTCCAATCAAACTAACAAGCCTGGGGAAAAAGAGGAAGACAGCCTAAATACTTGAGACTCTACCACCAAAGCTGGAGTCTAGAAAGAATTCCTGGCTTTCGGCTTCTGTCTACCTAAGAACTATTAGTTCTGGCTATTTGGGGAGTGAACCAGAAAATGGATAATCTCTTTCTCTCTCACTACCTGTCCGTCTCTTCTTTCCTTTCACCTTCTTCCCCTCCATCTCTCTCACCATCACCATCACTCTGCCTTTGAAATAAACACATATTATTTTAAATCAAATATTGTTATCAAATACAGTATTGTATCTTAAAACATCTGGATCTTTGGCAATCTCTCCGTTTCACTCATTTTGTCTTACTGTGTTGGTCTTTATTTACATTAAGATCAGAATGTGGAGAATCGAGATGGAGGAATAGGGTAAGGACATGCTTAAACAGACAGAAAGAATTAGCCAATGTGAAGCAAGAGGGCCCATTTCAGGAACTAGGAGAGAACAGAACAGCAGCAAAGGGGCACCTGGAGACTGACAGAAACAGGAAAGCAGCACACAAAATGAGTGTTGTTGTGGTCACCAATGTCCCAGGAACATTCAGCAAGTGGCAAACTCAGCTGTACCAGCAGCCAAAACTCCACCACCAACAAGGTGGGAAAGGACCTTCAATGGGCCCTCAGGACTATTTCAGATACAATGAAGGACTTCAATCCACTGAAACCCAGCAGGTGATTCACTTTCATAAAGTGCCTCATTTTCAGCTTCCCATCTTCCCCCTCTCGTTTTGCTTTCTGGTGTGAGGTCATATCATATGTCTTTTAATGTGATTTCAACTGTTTAGAGTTTGGGGGTAATGGGTGGTGGGACCATAGTCGGTCTGCAGAATATTTTACACTACTGGAAAGTTCTTTCCAGGAAGCTCTATTGATTTGAGTTGTGTCTGACCTTAACTTGATCAATTAACTCATAATTTCTCTCCCAGTAATAGACAACCTTGGTTTCACATGAATATTCACCAAGACCTTGCTCCACGCTAAGAAGACAATGAGACTGAACAAAGCCTTATTTTCAGTAGGGGGAGAAAACACAAAGCATATGTTCTCATCAAGACTAAAGAGGATTTCATACTTTAAGCAATATTTTAAACTGTTCAATAACTTCAATAAAAGTATATGGAGGGCCTGGTGCGGCGGCCTAGCAGCTAAAGTCCTCGCCTTGAACATGCCAGGATCCCATATGGGCTCCGGTTCTAGTCCTGGCAGCTCCACTTCCCATCCAGTTCCCTGCTTGTGGCCTGGGAAGGCAGTCAAGGACAGCCCAAAGCTTTGGGACCCTGCACCCACGTGGGAGACCTAGAAGAGCTCCTGGCTCCTGGCTTCAGATCGGCACAGCACTGGCCATTGCAGTCACTTGGGGAGTGAATCATTGGATGGAAGATCCTCCGCTCTGTCTCTCTTCCTCTCTGTATATGTGACTTTGCAATAAAAATAAAATAAACCTTTAAAAAAGTATACGGAATTAATACTTAAAGAAAATTAAAATGTTATGTAATATTGGTTAACTGAATGTGGAAAAACATAAGCTAACAAATTGAAATACTTTTTCTAAGACAAATGGAAGGAACTATAATTAGGAACATTAGAAGTTATGTCAAGGCCCGGCACAATGGCTAGTCCTTCACCTCCAATTCTAGGATCCCATATAAGCACTGATTGTGTCTGATGATTCACTTCCTTTCCAGCTCCCTGCACGTGGCCTGGGAAGACAGGGAAGGCAGTAGAGGGTGACCCAAAGCCTTGGGACTTTGCACCTGTGTGGGAGACCCAGAGGAAGCTAACATCTCCTGGCTTCAGATGAGCTCAGCCCTGGCCATTGTGGCCACTTGGGAAGTGTATCAGCAGATTAAAGATCTCTCTCTCTCTGTCTCGCCTTAACTATGTAAATCTGCCTTTCCAACAACAACTATTGTGTCAATTAAAGTCTGGATGTAATTTCAGTATTTTTAACTAAAACAGGAATACTCCATTCCTCCCTTTATTTTAACTTGGTCCTTTATTGCTGCTGTCCAAATGCTGTGTCTACTAGAGTAGGACACAAAAAGCAGGCAAACAGAATTAGTAGCCTGGATATTCTACTCTTACACACTACACTTTTTATGGCACAGCATCATTCAAAGTGTACAAGGAAATGCTTGAGGCAATTGCTTCATTTTGTAACAGTTTAAAATGAATTCTCTTGTAAATAAACAACTAAGAAAATGATTATCCATGGATGTCACAACATTGACAAATTTTTCTAAGAGTTTCTCATTCTTAATTTCCATGTCTTTGTCACTGTAGATAAATAATAAACACTTCTGGGGTTGTCAACAACTAGCGGATTGTATTAAAATAAGAAATAAGGATATTGGAGATAAAAATAATTTCTCATTATGAGGATGGCATGTTCTTGTAATCTAGGAAAGAAAACAACAAGAAAAAATAAAATCTTTTTAGAAGAAAACAAAACTAAAACTTCCAACCACTGGAATAGGCAAGCAAATTAATAAATGTACAAAGACTAGATTTTCTGGTTCTTATCTATTTTTGTAGTTGGGTAGATGACCCTAGAGAAGATGAAACATTTTTCTGATTTTTAATCCAGGGTTTTGGTCATTCATCAGACTTTCCGGGATTTTTTTTTTTCCATTCTTCGCTCCACTAACGCTGATTTTAGTTACCAATAAGCTAAATATGGAGCTCTCATTGTATAGCACAGTCGTTGTCGGCATTCACCCAGGACTTCCACTCTGGCCACAAAAGTTAAATCAAATGACTGCCATTCAGAGGACATTTTAGTTTGAAAAAAATTAATCTGTTTCAAATTTTCAAGCCAGCCAGTATTAATGAAATCCCACTTAAAAATGAATTCTCCAGGAAAAATGTAAATTATTTATGTTTCGCCTTGACTATACGGTCCTCTATGGTTCAAACATTCATACTATATAATGAAGTTGTTGCTCTCAGTTAGTCTTGGTCTGTTAAGAAACATGAATGTAAGCTTGAGATCATTCTGAAGACATTTGCAATGAACACTTATTACATGATTGAAAAAGAGGGATGAAATATTCATTTAAAATGCAAAATGTGAGGCAGGCATTTGGTGTAACAACTAAAATGCTGTGTGTGCATGTGGCGGGGAGGTGCCCACATTCCATTTTAGAGTGCTTGTCCGTTCCACCTCAGAACACAGCTTTCAGCTACTATGCATCCCAGGAGATCCCAAGTGATGGTGCAAGTAAATGGATTGCTGACATCTATGCAGGACTATCAGACTGAATTATTACCTCCAGTCTTTCTCATGTGGCCCAGCTCCAGCCACTGGGAATATCTGGAAGTGAACCATGCAAATGGAAGACACTTCTCTTTGTTGCGTGTTCTCTCTCTCTCTCTCTCTCTCTCTCTCTCTCTCTCTCTCTCTCAAAGAAACATACACACAAAATGTTTATTCAATGTAAAATATGTTTCAGAGATTGTCATCATTGTTGCTATGAAATATGCTTGGTCTCTGGAAAGTAATTACTGCCACATTAATTTATAAGACATAAATCTCATGAATGGTAACAGCATGTACATCAGTAAGAGAATTATTCATCTAATCTATAGACTCTAAGCATTATGTATTGTGTTGGTTCATGGACTAAACCTCAGTGTTTCAGGCTGGCATTGTGGAACAGTGGGTTAAGTCACTATCTCAGTTTTCTGCATCCTTTAACATTTTCATTCAAGTTCTGCTGCTCCACTTCCAATCTAGTTCCCTGATAATGTGCCCGAGCAGCAATAGAAAATACTCTAAATAGCTAAGCCAAAAAAAAATCCATATAGTAGATTCAGATGGAATTATAAGCTCCTGGCTTCAGTTTGACTTAATACTACCAACTTGGTCATTGTGACCATGCAAGGAGTAAATAGCAGATAGAACATCCTTCCTTCCTTTTTCTTTTTCTTCTTTTCTCTTCTCTTCTCCTTTTCTTTTCTTTTTCTTTTTCCTCCCTTTCTTCCTTTTTCCTTCCTTCCTTCCTTCCTTCCTTCCTTCCTTTCTTCCTTCCTTCTTTCCTTCCTTCCTTCCTTCCCACTCTCCCTCCCTCCCTTCCTTTTCTTTCTTTCTCTTTGTTTTAAAATTTATTTTTATTAGGAAGACAGATTAACAGGGAGAATTGAAGCCTGAGAGAAAGATCTTCCACTTGCTAATTCACTTTTCAAGTAGCTGCAATGGCCAGAGCTGATCTAAAGCCAGAAACCAGGAGCTTCTCCCAGGTGTCTCACATGGATGCTGGATCCCAAGACATCAGGCCATCCTCTCCACTTTCTCAGGCTACCAACAAGGAGCTGGATGGGAAGTGGAGCAGCTGTGACATGAACTGGAACACATATTGAATCCTGGCACTTGGATGAGAGGATACACCAACTGAGCCATTACTGTGCCAGACCCACTCTCACTCTAATTCTGCCCTTTCAAATAAATAAATCAAAATGAAACTATTAAGAAATGAAAAATTATAATAAAAAGAGAGAAAATTTAAGCAAATATAACTCTTACACATAGCCAAAAGGCATTCTTTTGCCTTCTGAGTGATATTCCATTCAGACAATAAAAGCCGCATTCATTAGTTAAATACATGTGACCACACTCAGTAAATTGTGAGGTTTATGACATGCAGACAGCCTAATTTTGGATAATTGTTTCACAACTCAGGAGTGCTGGAAAGCAAAAGAATTGAAGACTCTCAAACAATTAAAAATACTTATCTCAAAGTAGGGCAAAGTGATGTATTTTTATTAGGAAATGATTCACTAATTTATAGGACATACATATATTTTTAAAAACCTGAAGCTAAAGACATGGGAGCATATTTCTATGATATGAGGATAGTTTTAGTCTCCTATAAAATTCAATACAGACACTTTTTAAAAAGATGCCTTGAGACTTATTAATCCTTTGCTGTAGCATGAATCTGAAATATATCAACTAAGAATGTAAAAATGAAAAAGAGGGGGAGACAGAAGGAAAAAAGAAATACCAGTTTTCTTAGAATTGAATATATAAACCATATTCAACCTGTTAAATACTGATTACAAATTAAACCAAACAATTAAAACAAAACAAATTAACAACAGATTTCCAACTTCTTTAGAAACATTTCTGAATTCCTTTTTTCTTTCTCATGTTCATGGAGCACTTATTAGCTAACAGGGTTTCCAACGGGTCTCCTATGGGAATAAAAATGATAATGTGTCTCATCTAGATGCATTCTATCCAGGGATCAAAGTAGGTGATGGACTCCAGTACCTAAGAAACCCAATGGTTTCTCCTTGACCCAAATGGAAAGAGAGCAAGTCTAATGTCGCTGTCTAAATTCAAATGGAATACCATTTATTTACTTGATTTTAGTATTAAAATCAAATACATAGTGTATCTCTTGAATCTCTGCCTGAATCAAGACCAAAAGATGTCTGAATTTTGGTTCATAATCCTAAAAATAGAGCCAGGGACTAGTGAGAGTAGAATTCAGTATATCCTCAACTAAACATTTGTAAGTTCACCTTAGACTACAGAATTACAACATGGTTGAAAATTGTGGATCCTTGCTGCTTTTACACCTGATGGACAAACCTAACTATGGACTTTGAGAATCACAAAACAACTATTTCCTTTTTAATTCTTTCTTCTTCTCTAAAGAATACAATCTAGTTACTAGTAGGGTTTCTATCTCTGTTTATCGCAGTTCCTTTAAAGATGGAAAATGAGGGGTGAGAAACATTTGTTTCTGCCAAGGGCCATTTGAACATTTACACCATATAATATGGTGCATATAAACTTATCAAACAAATAGATCGCTATAGCTTCACTGAATGTTGAGTCCTGCGCACAGCTGTTTGGGTAGGGCCAAATCACTCTGGGTTCAGTCTGCGGGCTGGATATTCCCAACGCTGCACTCACAGAATGCCTTAAGTCTGATTATTATTTTTGCTTCATGACTATTGACCTGTGTGGCAAACAAAGGTTTTTTTTTGGAACAATATAGCAACATTCAGAAATCTAACAAAAATAAAATATTAAGTCATACTGAGAGATATGGTTTCCATTGACTTTTCTTGCTAGAAATAAAGTCTTCATTTTTATAGGTCCAGCACGATGGTGTAATAGGTTAATCTTCCCCCTGTGACACTGACATTCCATATGGGCACTCTTTTATATCTTGGCTGCTCTATTTCCAAACCAATTTCTTATGGCTTGGGAAAGCAGTGGAAGATGGCTTAAGTCCTTGGGTCCCTGTACCCATGGGAGAGCCTCAGAGGAAACCTCTGGCTCCTGCTGGTGAACCAACACATAGAAGATCTTTATCTTTTTTTCTCTCTCCTTGTCTTTGTAATTCTCTTTTACTATCTATCTATCTATTTATAGATAATGTATGCATGTATATATAGTATATATATGTATATGTACATACGCATAGGTATATACGTGTGATATATAGTGTACGTATATATATGTACATATATAAAACCAAAATAGAATTCATAGTAATTTGTTTAATTATTCTAAAAGGTTCAAATAATATTTCTTCAGTGTTTTACATTAAAAAAAAAACAATTTAAGTTACCCGTTGTTACATGGTAAAGGATTAAATAGAAGTGGGCTATGAAGAAAAATTCATTTGAAAGGCTACTGTTTCACTATTATTAACGTAGTAAGTAAGTTATAGAGTTAAATACACTAGAGACTTTTCATATATGCATGGCATAATGGTAGTAAAAACCATTTTTTTTAAATCATCATTAGTTATTTTTCTAAAGTACATGCTAAAATGCCTATCTAAACTAAAACAGGAGGGGATATTTAATCCTTCATTCATTTATGGCTATATGGGAAAATCTGCCTAAAGCCTACTGGTGGCACTACAGTGATAAAACACCCATGTCCACTAACTCACTTCGAAGTTTTCCAGAAATTGCCAATTTGCCAGGAAGCTGTGTGACCCCTAAATCTACTTAATATTTCCCAAGGGAGTTTAGGAATAGTGTGAGAATGACCAGAGAAGACTCTCCTCTATCAAATTAAAATCCACATGCATAATCAAAGACACAGATTAGTTACAGCTCAGATAAAAGGATTAAAGATGAGTAGGGCCTCGGACACAAAATAACAACTACTCTTGCATTAGTGATGTTGTGTTTCTACTTACAGCCACAGAATTCAACAGTTTGATTAAGTTGCCTTTTCAGTTTATAAAGGAATTTCTAAGAGCAAGTAAAATGCCTATTGTTGAATTCTGAAATATGCTCCAAAAATTATTACATGCTTCTTAACAAAATGCACTAAAGCTGAATCAATCCAAAGCTAGGAGCCAGGTATTTCATCCAGATCTCTCATGTGGGTAGAAGGACACAAGGTCTTGAGTCATCCTCCAATGCTTTCCCAGGCCATAAGGGAGCTGAATTGAGAGTGGAATAGCCCAAGCATACACTGTAATTCAAATAATGCTACTGAAAAAAATGAACATGAAATTTTAAGATACTGGGACAATTGCAAATTACAAAAAATGTCAGAACAATGAAACATTTTACTATTTGCAGGCACAGCTGAGGATATTAGATACACAGCTCACTTTTACTTCTACACAGATTATTATGAGAAATTAGAGTCTAATAGATACAATCTAAAACTTAATTAATTTCAATTCACCAGTATAGGATATAAGGATAAACAATATATTTCTACAATGGCCAGCAAACAGTTGATATTTTTGAAGGAATTATTGAACATGACCACATGCAGATTTAAGGTATAGCTTAAGACAAATCCATTAAGATTCATGTAATCCAGGTTTTCCCTGAAGCAATCTTCATTAAGACGTCTGGGAGATGAGAAGGAACCAGCAAAGGAGATTAAGAACATCCAATGAAAGAAGGAGGAAAACCAAGAAAAAGATGATTTGACAGTGAAGGATCAAAACTATTCAAATAGAAGGAAAAGTGGTTGGAAATGCTGCTTGTAAGTAAAATGTGGGATGGGGCAACTGGATTAAACATTATCTACGCAATTGATACTCTTAATAAGATAGTTTCCTAGAGACATAAGGAAATAACTTGATTGCTGTGTGTTCAAAGGGTAGGAGAAAACAAGCATTCCTTCAAGGAGATCAGCTACAAAACTGAAATTAAATTAAATTAAAAATGAAATTAAAAGCTAAAAAGGAGGACACTGTTATCAGCAGTTTGCTTTAAAGTGAAGAAAAGGATAGTAGATTTATGCAGTAACAGTGAATATTTGATAGAGGTTTTGGAATTTAAACTCCAGGGCTGGTGCTGTGGAGAATTGAGTAGGACTGCCTGCCATGATGCTGCCATCCTGGATGACCATAAATATGTGCCTCAGCAGCTCCATTTCTGCTCATGCTCCCAACTGATGGCCTGGGAAAACCGTATATGGCCCAAGTGTTTGGACTCCTGTCTCCCAGCTTCCTCCTTCCCAGCCCTGGCTGTTGTGGCCATCTGAGGACTGAACTAGCAGAGAGGGGATTTCTCTCTCTCTCTGCAACTCTGGCTGTAAAAAAAAAATCAATCTTTTCTTCTTAATTAAATTAAAACTTGAAAAAGATATAGAAATATATAGTTACATCAGCTTTTTGACTTATTATATGTATAGAATTAAAAACGTAACCTATATAACAACAAAATGAATTCGTCTGAAGTCCAGGTTTCTAAATTACTTTAACATGCAACAGATGTAAGCTCCATTTGCAATACTATTCACAAATATTTAATAAAATATTTAAGAAAGATATTAATGGACTTAGGGAATATATTAAATGCTAGTGGATTCTTACGATTCGGAAAATATTCTAGTACTCTAGAAGTGCTTTAAAAGACTACAAAGCAATCCTGCACTATTTCGCAAGGTTGGATAATAATATATATGTTACAAAATAGGTGAGAGACTTGCTGAACTAATAGCCTAGGATAAGAAAGAGGAAAACTGGGGCAGGCCTAGTGGCATAGCAACTTAATCCTCAACTTGCAGTGTCAGCACCTCATATGGGTATCAGCTATAGTCCTGGCTGCTCTCCATTTCCCATCCAGCTCCCGGGATATGACCTAGGAAAACGGCATATCCATAGATCAAGTCCTTGGGTTTCTGCAGCTATGTGGGAGACCCAGAGGAAGTTCCTGTCTTCTAGCGTTGGATCTACTGTTTGATCCTGCTGCAGCCATTTGGGGCATGAACCAGTAGATGTAAGACCACTCCGTTTCTCCTTCTCTTTATGTAAAATCTGTCTTAAAAAAAAAAAATTAAAAAGATCTTAAAAAAGAAAGAGGAAACAGATCTAATGTTCCAGCAGAGGGTTTGGCCTAAACCAGTTACAGCTTTATTCAGCAACAGAAACTCGTCACTTGGGAAGGTGGAGAGCAGAGGCTGTGCGCGTTTGTTATTTTGTGCTGATTTGTACATGTATGGTATAAATAGGAGACATTTAAGCAAAATGAGTATGATCAAGGACAAATGTCTTTGTGATTCAAAATAATGTCTTAGGATTGTGACATTCAGTTCTAGAAAACTGTTAGCAATGGGGAAAAAAATTTCGTAGTTAGAAGTAAATTCAAGACTGAGGTAGCATGTCTGAGTGGAGTAATCAATTATTCATGGAAAATATTCACTTCATATTTTAGAACAGATGATCTGCTTGCAGAGTGAAAGAGGCACACTCTTTCTGGGTGGTGATTTGTATTTCGACCGCAGTTTGTACATTTCATTAAAAATGGTAATTTTTCTTCCCCATGACTAGCAGTAGGAACACATTAATAAATTCAGTCCAGTAAACAAGATAGCTAATTATGTATTGTTGTGAAGATCAATACAGAACCTGAACTCTTAGAATTGAAGCCACATGTATAAAACTTTATCATTTAGTCCACAGAGAAACCTTAAGGTATCCAGGATACAATTTCTCACTAGGCTCTAAGAATATATATCATGAAACTGCATTTTAAGTGACTTTATTTTTAAGGCTCTGATTAGCTTTTAATTTAAATCTGAAGACATTATCATTTGTACTTTTACCCAAAAAAGTCAGCCTATATTGTAATAATAATTCACATCCAAACTTTCTGTCTTTAAATGCATGCACTTAACTTCTGTGTTTTTAAAATCACTTCATGCACATTTAATGAAAAACTAATTATGGTTTTCCACTAAACAGTGTACTTAGACAAATAGTAATTGTATAGGTCTGCCTTCTTTTCTGTTTCTCTGAAAACTAGCATTCCTCAAATGAATAATTACCTACAAAATAATTAAATGTTGCTGATATGGTTGACTCATCTCCCTTGTACACAAAAACATCAGAGTCCGTCTTCTTGGAAATCTATCTCAGTCATGTTGGATAAGCTTACTGCCCATCACACAACTGGCATCGATCCCTACTCAATTACACAGGAACACAGCACTATATTAAAAGACAAATAAGGCTTAATTTTAATCACTGACAGCCTGTGAGTCCATGTCCCATTATAGATTAAAAGAACCAATTATTTTTAAAAATAAAACTCTAATGAAAAATCTTATGGATAAATGGACAGCATGGCTCTGTGCAAAGTAAGCCTCCTCTCAGGAGAAGCTTGCAAACTATTTATACCATGAAAGCACAGGCATCGTTTTTCTTAGAAAACAAATCCCTTGCAATACCTGAGAAATTATGATAGTACCACATGTATCTGCACTTCTACCTTTGACATGCCATGACTGTTTGGATATGCAAATGACTCCATGGGATGATGCCTTCACTTCTGTGGGGATATTGTCAGAAACATGGTAAGAGGCTTGAGCTCAGAAGATTTGGAGAGGCACAGAAAACAGGTCAGCAAGACAAGGACAAGAAAGCAGCACACGCACGTACAAGTTTTGCATTCAGAGACTGTGGGCCTCTTGTAGGGTGGCCAGCATTGAATGTGTGCAAATATGTTTGAACTGCAAAAGTCAAGAACCTCCTTGAACTCCCAGAGGCCAAGATCGCCAGTTCTCTCTGCCCTGACACACAAGAGCATGCCACTCTAGGGATTCATATCTTGTCTACAAAGCTCACTTTCGAAACAACTGCTTTATCATTTATTATACTTCAAAAAACAAACCCTGTAAACACTCCCCAAACAAAAATAGCTGCAATAATCAAATGCTATCAAAGAGAATTGCTGCGCTGTTGAAGTGCAAGACAAACGACTGACAACTTTCTCTCTAAATACATTATGTATAACTCACATTTATACACATTTTTGCTATATATATGAAGCATAGTTTAGAAGATATCATGGCACAGATGCACATACATTTCAACATGTTCATTTTGTGTATACTTTCTTACGATAATAAAATCAATTTTATTGACGTGCCAGTGATACAGAACAGTGTATGATTAGAATGCATGATTTGCTAATCATGTGCTATGAATTTAGCACCATAATTAAGGAAACAAACATCTCCATCACCTGAAAACCTTTCTTATACTGATGATAGTATCTACATCTTAATCTTGCCAAACATGTCTCTCCTCCATATTCCATTCCTAGGTAATCACTGATTAGTTTGCTGTGGCCTGTGGGAACTACAGAAACATTATTAAGAATTAGTTAGAGTCTGGGCAGGCACAATATCTAGTGGCTAAATCCTCACTGTGCACAGACAGGGAGCCCATATAGCACAAGTTCGTGTCCTGGCTGCTCTATTTCCCATCTAGCTCTCTGCTTGTGGTGTGGGAAAGCAAAAGAGGATGGTCAAAAACCTTCAGACCAGCCCCCACGTGGGAGACATAGAGAAAGCTCCTGGTTTCAGATCAGCTTAGCTCTGGTCCTTGCAGCCACTTGGGGGAGTGAACCAGTGCACAGATCTTTCTGTATCTCTCTCTCTCTGTAAAATCTGCCTTTTCATTAAAAAAAAAGAAATCTTTTAAAAAATTAAAATCTGAGACTTTTTAAAAAAAGATTTATTTATTTTTATTGGAAAGACTGATATACAGAGAGGAGGAGAGACAGAGAGGAACATCTTCCATCCAATGATTCACTCCCCAAGCGGACGCCATGGCTGGAGCTGAGCCAATCCGAAGGCAGGAGCCAATCCGAAGGCAGGAGCCAATCCGAAGCCAGGAGCTAGGAATTCTTCCTGATCTCCCATGTGGGTGCAGGGTCCCAAAGCTTTCCTGACTGCTTTCCCAGGCCACAAACAGGGAAATGGATGGGAAGCAGGTTGGCCGGGATTAGAACTGGCGCCCATATGGGATCCTGGTGCTTTCAAGGCGAGGACTTTAACCACTAAGCTATCGCGTCGTGCCCAAGAGACATTTTTTAAAATGTAATCATATATTCAATCATGTTATACATATCAACAGTAAATGTTTATTACCACTTTTTAATACATACTGTGATACATTTTCTCCCCCTTAAATTTTTGTTTTATTTGAAATAACAGACAGAAAGAGATCGTGCATATACTGGGTCACTCCCCAAATGTACCACAGGCTTGTCCAGGCTAATCTCCAAAGCCTAGAATCCACCTAGGTCTCTCACATGGGTGACAAGAACCCAAATTCTTGTACTATAAACTGTTGCTTCACAGGGCATGTCTTAGCTGGAATGTAGAAAAGATGTCAAGTCAGGATCTGAACACAGATGCAGGAGAGGGGTTGTCAAGGGATATTTTAACATCACTGATGTTCAACATAGGTTCATGATTGTTTTAGTTGGCGCTTTTTCCAGAAAGTCTTGATGCTGAGCAACACTGTATGTATTTCTTGCTCATTCACACACTTTCAGTGATGAAGTTTCTGTTAAAACATGCATACAGATTTTAAAATCCGATTTGTGTAATTTGCTATTGTTGCTTTTAAGCCTCTCTTTATGTATTGTGGATACAAGTTAAAGTGAAAGTCATTTTTTTTTCAAAATCTTCTCAATTTTGATTAGGTATAATTTAGTGTATAAAAAAAATACTTTTATACTGGTTTTGACCTAAACCAAGGTCAAAAATTTATTTTCTCCAATATTTTCAATTAAAATTTCTTAGTTTTTGGCTGTCATGTTTAAGATTTTGACTCAATTTGAGGTAATAGATGCATATAACAGTCTTTTTTTTTTCCCCAAGCTGGCTTGTAATTACATCACACTGTCACCTTTACGATTAAAGCTTTTAAAACAATATTTGAAGTGTGAATCCTCTGAAACAGTTGTTCAAAGTTGTTTTGTTTACATTTACTGCTCTTACAAATAAATCTTAACAATTGCTTATCAACTCATAATTAAAGTCTACCAGGAAGGTGACAGAGATTTTTAATAACATATGAATATAATTTGTTGATTATTTAGAGCATAAAGAATAAAAGCTGTGTTATTCAAAAAACGCTATTTGGTTTCTAAATAGTTGGGTATTTTTGCAGATTCCCTACTACTGTCAATTTGCAACTGCATTCCGTTTGAGTCAGAGAGCTTCAGTTTTATAATTTTAAACTTGTTGAGTCTTGTTTTATGACTCCAAATGTGTCTAATTTGATAAACATTTGGTGTGTACTTACTTATTTAAAATTTTAAATATTGATGTGATCAAAAATATCCTATCATTTTATTTAAACCAAATGGATTGGTTTTCTTGAATTTTCCACACCAATTTCCCTTCTATTTTTTTTTATCTCCTAGCAGTGACATTAAAGTAATAAAAGACAAAATGGGAAATTAGATTTCATGAGAAATATCATCCTTTGTATTTCAAAGGACAGTCAAGAAAGTGAACAAACGGACCACCAACTGTGAAAAATAAAGTTTATGAAATGTATTTGTGATGAATGACTTGCATCCAGAATGAAAATATATATGTATATATATATATATAGATATATATACAACAGAAAACTTCTCACAATACTAAGCCAAATAGTTTACCTTAAAAATGTGCAAAATATTTCAATTAATATTTCACCAAAGTTGATGTAATATAGTTGGTTCTTTGCAGGCATGCAAATTAACATTACAGTGAGATATCATTACACATCCACTACAAAAGCTCATTAATAAAATTGTTTAAAAAGAAATTAATTTAAAAAACAAGCATGTGGTGTCAAGTGTTTGCACTGGTTGATGGACATGAAGTAGCTATATAAAAAGGCTAATACCACATTTATTCAGAAAAAGAAAACGAGTGTTCTATGCCTGTGAGGCAGAAACTTTGTGACTTTTAGAGAGTTTGGGGAACTTTTCAAAAATGGTAAACTTCTATTGAGAATTTGTGAGTTCCACGGAACTATGTTTTTATGTGCTATTATATACTGATCTAACGGGGACTTGGTCTTCAAGGAGAGTTTTGGGCGAGTGCTGGTACATTAATCACAGCTGAATTGATGTTTGTAGAACATCAATGGTTACATCAATGGTTACAAAGATCATTGTGGAAAAGAGGCTTTTGATTTATTTCAAGAAGGACATTTTGGGCTCAACAAAATTGCATAGTGGCTAAATTCTTGCCTTGTATGCACTGAGATTCCATATGGGCATTGGTTTGTGTCCCATATGCTCCATTTTCCATGCAGCTCTCTGCACGTGGCCTGGGAAATTAGTAGAGGATGACCCAAAACCTTGGGATTCTGCACCTGTGTGGGAGACCCAAAAGAAGCTTCTAGTTCCTGGCTTCATATTGGCTTAGTCCTGGTCATTATGGCCACTTGGGGAGTGAACCAGCAGGTTTAAGATCTTTCTGCAGTCTCCCTTTCCTTGTTAATCTGCCTTTGCAATAAAAATAAATAAATCTTTAAAAAGCATGTTTCTACTAATGGAGGGCTATATAAGAAAAGAAAAAAAAATAGATGAAGGGTACTTCAGATAGCTGAGGAAAACCCCATATACAAATCATCCAAATGAAACTGACCTGGTACAGAAGATCAGCAGTTCTTATTCAGATACATACACAGACAAGTCTAAGTAGGTATTTGTCTTGAATGGTTAGCAAGTTATCTTATGGGAATCTGTTTCTCCTAAAGGTATATGGAAGCTGGAACTTAAAACAGTGCAGAAGGAAGTGTAAAATGGTATGGAAGCTTTAGAGAAGAGCTTGGTAGTTTTAATACATCTGAAATATAAATTTTTGGTAAGACTCAACCATTCCAATACTATGTATCAGCAGAGAAGAAATAAAAATACATGTCCAATTAAGACCTAAATGTAACAAACATAGCAGGTTTGTCACATCAAAAAGGCACAAAATGATGACTACATAAAAATATAGTATAGTCATACAATAAATTCATATTTGCCAATTAAAGAAACTAGTACTGATGCTTGTCACATATGGATGATTTCAAAAACAATTTACTAAGTAAATTTGTCCAGTCCACACTACCATAGTGTATAATCACATTTACTAGACACGCTTAGAAAAGGCTAGCTACAGAGAAGGTAATTAAAGTGTTTGCCTGGGCATGAGAGAAAATAAAGGTTTGAGGAATGGCTGAGAATGCAAAGAGGGGTCTTTTTGAAGAGACAGAGACCAATAAGGAAAGCTTAGAACAGACAGGAAATAGCTTGGACTCACATGTGCCTTACTAGGTAGGACACAAAGATTAGTTATTCCTCACTAAGGTATTGAAGATTTCTCTGCACATGCCTCCTAAAACTGTTCTGCACCTCAATTGTTTTTTTTTTTTAAAGATTTTATTATTATTGGAAAGCCGGATACACAGAGAGGAAGAGAGACAGAGAGGAAGATCTTCCATCCGATGTTTCACTCCCCAGGTGAGCCGCAACGGGCCGGTGCACGCCAATCCGATGCCGGAAACCTGGAACCTCTTCCGGGTCTTCCACGCGGGTGCAGGGTCCCAAAGCTTTGGGCCGTCCTCGACTGCTTTCCCAGGCCACAGCAGAGAGCTGGATGGGAAGTGGAGCTGCCGGGATTAGAACCGGCACCCATATGGGATCCCGGGGCTCTCAAGGTGAGGATTTTAGCCGCTAGGCCACGCCGCCGGGCCCTGCACCTCAATTGTTAGCGTATGTCTTGTTAGAAGTATAAGCCTGCTTGGACTATCCTAAAATTTGCCAAATTCAGTAAAAATTATGCTTCAATACTATACGCTGCTAAATATAAAAATGAAAATAGACATGAGACAGCTGAATAGTACCCCATAACCATTTTAAGGTGTATAGCAGCCAGTTGTGTATAAACTAAAATTGAAATGTCAATGAAGTAGTCACAGGATGTGATTAAGAACTTGCATTTTCTAACATATTGGTCACTCAATACCATGTCAATTAACTCCATGATGCTGTAAATTGTTGCTGAAGTTGTGTTGTGTCTTTTCATTGGAGGGGATGATATTCTGCCAGCTCTACTTTCAATGGTCTCTCAATGAAACTGTTGAATTTATCTGGACAATAAGAGGCTGGACTCTATGCATGGTTCATGCCCGCAATGAAGGAATCATGACTGGATATGAACTGTACTACTGTAACAATGTGGAAGAATCCAACATTGGGGGAAGGCTTTTTGGAGGGGCTGGTGGAATCCCAGAGCCTATGAAACTGTGTCATAAAAAGAAATATAAATAAATAACACAATGGGGCAGTTATATATGGTAGGATTGAAAGTAGTCATTCAGAATGAGATAATAGCATGTTGTTACAATTTAGAAAAAAATATTTTAAAATAAGTTTGCGATGACAACATAAACTCTGAAAATGTAACAAAAATAGGTAAGTGCATAATTAAAAAGAATGGGCTTCATTGGATATAAAGCACACATCAGCTAAGTGGGAGAATTTTGAATGTTTCCATTATGAAAATGATGAGAGGTATTTGTGATGATGAATATGCCAGTTACTCTGGTATATATTATATAAATATATTCAAACATCGTACTCTACCTTATAAATTAATACAATTATTACATGACCATTGAAGATTTAAAAATAGAACATCTAAAAACTTAAATATTAAGATTTAAATTATATATCAATAAAGTATAAATGATAAAAATGGAGTATGTGTCAATTATTAACTATTAGCAATCCTGTTACTCTTATAGATGCAATAAAATATGGTTTATAGGAGAACACTTTATTTTTAAGAAATGAAGGAACAAAGTTTCATATTGTCACTTTCAAATGGTTCAGCAACAATCAGGCATAATCATACATACTACAGCTCATGTTTTGAGCACAACTTCTTCATCTAGTCACTTTCCATGTTAACATCTTCTCGACTAGCCAAAGGGACTCTATACTATCCACAAGTCCATGTCACCTCATTCAAACTAGGTTAGAAGATTTCATTGATCAAACCTGCAAGGCATTCTTGCTTGTCAGTGAATTTTGTGAGTGCATTTCCAACCTAGACTCCCCCAAAGTATCCTTACTTCCACTAAATCAATGTTTGCTGTGCCAGATTGCATATTAAGCTTACAGTTCTTTCTTTGATCATTACAGTTCATTCAAATAAAATATTCCCCAGCCTCCTCTTCTATAGTTGATGTCACTCTTTTCCTTTAAAAGACCACTTCATTGCAAATTAAAAGACTTTTAATCTCCATCCTTATTTATTGATTCATTTCTGGGAAGAGTCAATAAGGGTCAAAAAGATTTAGTTGCAGGGATGTTCACTGAAACTTTATGACAGAAACATGAGGATACGCTCTGTTATTTGCACGAAAGTGTAAGTTAAATAAGAACAAGATAGCAACAAGAACAAAAAACATCCAGATGTTAAATCTTGTTGCCGATGATTATATAACCTCACAGTAAAAACATTTACTGTTTATCCTTAAATTTAAAAACAACATTTCAAAACACAGCATTAGTTTAAGTGATAAAGTTTCGTGCTTTGCCACACTATAGAGACATAATTTGCAGGAAAACACAGTAATTAGTTTCACATGGTGGTTTCCTATAATATTCTCCATGAATGAATGATGGTATCACTGCCAAGACCAATTTGTGAAACGCAATTTCAAGACACATTAAAGCAAAAGGAAGGAGGCAGGGGAGACAGTGTTCAAATGAATGGCTCGCTTACAGAAAAGAACTTCAAGGATTAAAAAAGAACAGGCCACATCTTTTCAATAAGGCCTTACTACACAGAGATTCCCTTAAACAAAGTGATATATGATCATGAATAATTTACAAACAGTGAACTAAAAAGTAAATTCATCAGCATATAATGCTTATCAATTCATGCAATTAATTAAATGCAAAGAACATAACATGACACTAACTGCAAAATTGAAAATCTAATGTGATGGAAACTTACTCAACCAATCTTTCATAAACTTTCACTTCCTGTTTTATAGAAATACAAAGGACGGAAAACTACATGTTTATTCTGGCAGCTTCCTTTGCATCTAAGCTTGCTTGTGGATCACAGATACAGGCATTGATATGGAAGTAGAAGTTTCTTGGTAGGTTCCTGAGAATTTTTGCTTCCATGACAATATGGGACAAATACAGCCCACTTTCTACTCTGTTATTTCCTCAAATATGGATTTGATGCCTGTAGCTTTTCAAGCTGCCACAAGGGTAAGGCCAAGAGGATTGCAGATATTAAACAGAGATTTGCTCAAGCAATTTCAAGTATTATAGTTTAGATAAGTGCCTCAAAGGAAAAGTAGAGGGTCTCCAGCTGGTACTAAAACATTTGATCTAATAAATAATAAATGCATTTAGTTAATTAAATAAAATAAGCAAATGTATTCTCATGGTAAACATTCAAACAATACCAAAAAGTTTATTAAGTGAAAAGTACATACTGTACAACTTTCTTTATTCCAAAGAGCTGGCTCTTTCTTATTCAAAACCTGCTTAAGTCTTTCTATAAACGCGTGCGCAGCATATATAAGCACATGGCTAATTTCATGGTTTAGCAATGGTACTATATGGAATACTTTCAAACTTTCTTCACTGTTCAACAGTGAGACATGGCAAACTTCTCTGAGATGCATATCGGCATCCCTTCATTTTCTGTATTTAATGTATGAGAACTGGTATCATTAAGGCACTGCTGAACATTTAATACTGTTTTCTAAGAGAATTTTTTTTGCTCTTAAAATTACTGAGATAATAAGTAAGCAATGTAAATAGCCCCTACAGCCTGGGTTGGACCAGACCAGAACCAGCACCTGGCACTCCATCTCAGTCTACCACAGAGGTGGCAGGAACCAAATGCCAAGGATTCTTCTGCTCCTTCCCAGGCACATTAGAAGGAAACTGAATTACAGCAAAAGGCACCTGGGCTAGAAAAGGCATTCTGACAAGTGATAATTTAACGCACTGTACCACACGAAAGACCACCTCATTCAGTTATATTAACCACATCATGGTTAACATATTTAGATGAGCATAGATATTTAACCTTTTAATTCTTAATGTTCTTCTTCATTGTCTTTAGAGATTATACTCCACTCACATTGCTGTTTATCATTTTCATTTCTGCAGTTAAACTTATTTTATATGTTTCTGCAGCAACAAGCAAAAATTAACAGACTTTCCTTAAGCTATACGTTAAGTAACAGACTCCTAACAACGGTTCCAAACAGCCTTCCTTATCAATTAATGTCCTTGAGATTTTTTCCCAGTTGATAAGTATACTTTACAATTAAGAGTTTCTTCTTTTGGGGGAGGCATTTAACCTGGAGATTAGAATGTCTTTGTTGCATATCAGAGTGCCTGCTTCGACTGCCCACTCTTATAGCCGTCTCTACCTTCATATAAAGGTGTGCCTAAATGAGCCTGCAGGTAACTGTTCAAATACTCAGCCACGTGGGAATCCTGCTTGAGTTTTGGGTTCTGTGATTTAATCAACTAGAACCAGCTCTAGTCCATTCAAGCATTTAAGGAATACCAACAGAAGGGAGCTGTGTCTTAGCTCCTCATTGCCACGTTGCTATTTCAATGATGACTTCCAGGCTTCCAGTTCAGGTCTGGCTCAGTTCTGGCACTTGTAAATATTTGGGAAGCGAATCATCAGAATAAGTAATCTCCATCTTCTATCCCTCAATTAAAAATGAAAGTAAACGTTTGAAGCATCTTTGGGCATCATTAGCCGCCCCCGTCCAATTTTTAAATTAGGTAACTTGCTTTCAATTCAGTGATTTTCTAAAACGCTTTTTGATTTTTGGTTATATGTGAATACTTCCTCCTAGAATGCATACTCAAAGGTTTTTGGGTGTTATTTATATTTACCATAAAACACTTTGGAATTTTGAGTGAATTTCAGAATTGCCATCAAATACAGTATGTGAGTAGTTGGCCATTGAGACCTTTGGAGTCTTCAAACACAAAGAATAGCAAGTGAGCAGCTGGATAAGGATCATTCCTTCTTTCAGTCCTGGGAATTGTGTCTCTCCCGTGCACTGCTTGATATTTAGGAGAATGAATATTTCAAACCAGCCAGCTAATTGGACTGGGTATGTTCCCCACACATGTTGAGAACTGCTGGGGATTAGAACTCTGCTTCTAAGACACACTCCCTGTGAATCTCTGTAAGAAGTTAAACCTGACATCAATCATTTTGCATGATTTCAGTAGTCATGAAAAAAAATGTTCACTTAAAAAATTAAATACCAGAGGTTGGTTCTATATCGTGGTACAACAGGTTACCAGGATTGCATGTTGGAGTGCCAGTTTGAACCCTGGCATCCCCACTTCTGATACAATTCCCTGCCAAAGTTCCTGGAAAAGAGAGCAGACTGGTGCAGTCATTTAGGCAGTGAACAGAAGATGGATGATCAACCACTCCCCCTGTGTCTCCCAGGGGGTTTCTTTGTCTTTTAAATTAAGAAAAAACAAATTCTTTTAAATACCAATCTGGTAATAGTTGCATCTCCGATTTGTAGTATCTATGAAAGCTATTACATACAAGTTACCTGAAATAATATTGTATACACAGGAATTGACAGTTTACTCCATATCATTTCCATGCATTAACTGAGGTAACTGTTGCACATCTCACAATATATTAACAATTCAAAATACCGGTTTACCTAAAACTCAGTATTAAGAAAATGCTTTAAAAAATAAAGAAGCAAATTTAAAAAGAAACAGAATTAAACCTGACAGGACTGAAAGATTCAGAATCAATTTTATAATCGCACCTGAAACTCTGACATCCCATATGCACACAGGTTCCAGTTCCACCTACAACATTTCCTATCTAGTTCCCGGCTCATGAGCCTGGGAAAGCATCAGAAGATGATCCAAGTGGTTAGGCATCTACATTTATGTAGGAGACCCTGCATTGGTCTGGCCCAGCACTAGTCTTTCCAGCCATTTGTTAAGAGAATTGGCAGATGCAAAATTTTTCATTTTATGTCTTTTTTTCTCTCTCCCTGCCTTTCCTCTCCCCTCTCGTCCACTGTCTCTCTCTCCATTCCTACTCCCCTCCCTCCATCTCTCCCTTCCTCCGGTCTCTCCCAGTTTCTATGTATGTGGATACCTCTTCTCTCACTTCTGTACTTCAAATAAATAAATTTAAATAAACAATTTTTAAAATAAATAAATAAATTCTAAATAAACGCTCATTCTATAAATTTTTTAAAACGCTCATTCTATAAATTCCTGCAAAGAATAAAGGCTTAAGCATTTAGTCCCTTCCACCAGTGAACTTGGAAACTATACCATCTAGATGCAAACATAGATTATCAACATTGGTACTGCTTCAACATCAGATTTTGGCAACATACACAGTGTTTGTGACCAAGACGTCTCAATTTAAAAGAAATTTACAGTTTTAGGAAACAACTTTGGATATCTAGTTGAAAAGATTAGGTACAAATTCCTCAATAAGCAGTAAGCTATACAGCTACCTACAAAGACGGTTTATTTGAAATCCACATATATTTTCCATACTATCTGTTAGTTATTTAAAAAGATGAGAGAGTTCTAGTTCATAGGATATTACGATATTATTACGCGCAGCTAATTCCTGCAACCTGGTTCTTTACTGTGAGCTGAAAACACCAGGCGCAACGAGGTATCTTAGGAGGTTTATTCCAGCGGGGAAGGAACAGGGTGGAGGTGGTGAAGATCAGGAAAGAAGAGAAAGGGGGAGAGCAAAGAAGAAGAGCAAGAGAGAGCCGCCACCTGGGGGGGGAGCCTTTTTGTCTGCCAGGTGTAGGGGGCGGGGATTGGGAGGGATTGAGGGCAGGCCCCAGGGGGTTGGCGCCTGCAGGTGAATGCCTAGGGATGATTGGCGAGTGGGCGGAGTTGGGGAAGGGGCTGGAAGATTGGGGGTGGGATTCTCAGGTGGAATGCCAGGTTACATATGATTGGTGGATGGCTGGACTGGCGCGAACTTTATGAGCTGTGAGGAAGTAGAAATGGCGCCGGGTCCAGGGAGCGATATTCGAATAACTCCTTACACTATCATTTTGAACCTTCTAGATTTTACAGACAGCTTCAGTTTCTGAAGTGTCACTGCAGGGTAAATCTCTCAATGGAATGGACTCACTTTCCTTGGTTGATTTGATCCACTACTCTGCAGCAAGCAACGTGCACAGACCAATTGTTCAGCCACATCGTACTATACACCACCTTATTGTCTCAGCTAAGCTAACAGAGTGGGGACAAATCATTTTTATTAGTTTAATGTGTAAATTGGCTTAAAACTTTCAACTGGATTTCCAATCATGTTACACTGAGTCAACCAAAATTTGTGGTTATAAAAGTAGTTAAAACATAAAAGAAACAGGTAAACTTCATTAAATTCTAATAAAGTATAAACACATTTCCTAGGGCACATGCATCTTACAGCTACCTTGATAAAAATAGTGGAAAAAATAAAGAACATTTTTAAGAAACAAAGAGCAGAAATGAGTGGGGGGCAAGGTTGATTATGCAGACCAGCTCTGAACTCAAATCATATGAATGAGTTTCCATTCACCTGTTTAAAAGCTGCATGACTTTAGGCAAATTTTCTAACCTGTCTATGCTAATTTTTCACCCAGTCTGTAAAACAGAGATAACAGTAATATTCTAAAGGACTGTGGTGAGAGTTAAAGCAGACAGAAAGACGAGACTCACGCAGCACAGTAACACAGAGAAAGAAGAACCAACTAAACATTAAATGTGATTAGTTCGCTTGCATCTATTAAGCCCTTCTCATTCCACATTTTTCACTCCGAATAATGGATACGTTTGACACACTGTAAACAGATTTTGTTTTGACAAATACTTAAACCTGGAAAGGAAATCTCACCCAAGACAGACTGTTTTTCTGTATATTTTAGTTCACCTCTAAACTGATGTAATATAGAGAACTGAGTAAGAAAACAAAATAATTTACTTCTCAGTTCAATCAAGTCTGAAAATTAGGTCAGTATTTTCAAAATATAATGGATTTGTAAGATAAACAACTGATTAGCGAGCCAATAGAGACATCAACTCCTTCCTAGTGTGATCTCTTAATTGCAAGTTAAGTTAGAGAGGATCAGAGGAAGGTAGAATTTAGGATCACAAATTCTTTGTTATCCTTAATTATAACAAAACAACTTATGTGCTAGCCGACCTGCAATTATAAAAAGGCAAACTATGCTTTAAGTCAAATTCATATTGATTAGGTTCTTTGATCATGATTACGTGACTTCTCTTGTTTTCTTTTCTTCTTTATATCATTACTGAACTGTAAGACCCTAATAATGGCTAAAGGTCTTCAGTTGATTTAGTGAGTACATAAAAAATCAGCAACAGAAATATCTTACGCATTTCTTTGTCTGTGTTTAAAATAATTACTGCCTGTGAGTGGCTGACACTGAACATATAAATGTTTAAGGAGCTGGTATTTCACAATCTATTTTTACTGTTTCCACGTGTTTCAATTTTTTAAAAATTTATGTAAGGGGAACAAATTTCACATATTTCATACGGACAGATTACCCTCACTTAAAAAATTAAGATTTTATAAATGTATTACCTTTGGTGTTTCTTTGTTGGGAAGACTGATTATTTACATATGATAATGAACTTCATTATTATTTTAACACTTGAGTTAAAAGATAAGAGGACCTGAAGTCAGGATGATTCCCAAAGGTATTCATATCCAGTCAACAGGCTGAGACATTTCCTTCTTCATCCAGTCAAGTGCTCACTTTGCCAACTCTTTGTGACACAGACATCATCAAAAACAACTAAGTTCAGCATTGGGGAAGAATGAAACAAATTACTTGCAAAATAAGATATTATAGCTCTTAATATTCTTAAGATTCACTAACCTATGAGGAAAAAAAAACCTGTACTAGCTAGGACAAAGTGATTTGAAAGACTTTTAAAAAAACTTATTAATTTATATTCGTATCTTTGAATATGTTGATTACTTTATTAGAATTTAATTACAGCAAAAACATTTCCTAAGAGGCAAAAACTCCTGGAGAACAACTTTACAAACAGATACGCTGTTTTAAAGAGCCTCTGGATACTTTACAGGCAATAGTGAATTGGTGGATGGGAGATTCTCTCTCCCTCTGTCCCTCCCTCTCTCTCATTCACACACACACACACACACACACACACACACACACACACACACACACACACAGAGTGAGAGAGAGAGATGAATTGGCTGTAAAGTATATGAACATTAATACACAAACACTAAAAAATAGGAAAAATAAGACTATGAGAAGCTGAGGAGAGCAAGAGCACAGTCTGTATGGCTTACGTCCCAGGAATAGTAAACAGTAAATTCCAAGTTAGCTAATTGGTAGAATTAATATAAAGCAAAGTGCTCATGTTATTAAAAGTAATTTGCAGATTCAGTGTGTTCACAATCAAAATGCCTGTGAGATTCTTCTCAGATCTAGGAAAAATGATGCTAAAATTCATATGGATACACAAGAGAACCCCACAAGCTGAAGCAATATTAAACAACAAAAACAAAGCTGGAGGCATCACAATAACAGATTTCAAGACATATTATAGGGAAGTTGTTATCGAAACAGCTTTGTACTGGCACAAAAATAGAGATGCAGATCAACAGAACAAAACAGAAATCCTGGAAACTAACCACATTTCTCCAGCCAACTAATTTTTGAAGAGCACACTGCAATCATTCTGAGGAGAAAGGACAGTCTCTTCAACAAATGAGAAAATCGGTCTATGTTGCAGAAATTAGAAACAAGATCCCTACCTTATACCTTACATGAATATAATCCCTACATGGCTCAAGGCTATAAAACTTTGACCTATTATCATCAACAACTTGAAGAAAATATCAAGGAAACTTTATAAACATAGGTACATACAAAGACTAATTGGGAAAGGCCTCGGAAACCCAGAGAATTAAAGCAAAAATGAACAAATAGGATTATAGCAAGCTCAGGAGCTTCTGCACTGCAAAGAAAATTATCAACAAAGAGAAAAGGGAGCCAACAAAATGGAAGAAAATATTTACCGATTATGCAACTGATCAAGGATTAATATCCAGTTTTTATAAAAAGAGCTCAAAGACAAAAACCAAACAATCCAGTTAAGAAATGGATAAAGGGGATAAACAGGCGATTTTCAAATGATAAAACCCAAACGGCCATAAAACATACCAAAAAATGTTCTGGATTTCTAGATATCAGAAAAATGCAAATAAAAACAATAGTGAGGTTTCACTTCACCCCAGTTAGAAAAACTGTTATCCAAAACAAACAAAAACCAGTAAACGCATGCAAGGATGTGCCAGGAAAGTTACCCTAATTCACAGTTAATAGGAGCATTTGGAGCTTTATCAAAGATCTGAAAATAGTTATCTCAGAGTCCAGCCATCTGACTCCTAGCAATTTACCAAGCAAAATGAAATCTGCATACTTCATTTTATTTGTAGACCCATGCTTTATTCCCGCAAAATGCATTGTAACTAAGGTTTAAAATCAATCCAGATGTCCACCAATGCATGATTGGATAAAGACAATGAGGTATATATTACACTACGAAATACTACTGAGTCACAAAAAAGAACAAAATCCTATATATTGCAAATCATCAGTAAATCATTAGGCCTAGTGAAGTAAGCTATTCTCAGAAAGACAAATATCATCTGCCTCCCCCTAATCTCCATTTGTATAATACATAGGGTACAAAAACAAGCACGGTTGACATTTTGAGATCTGATTACTGCTTAAAGCCCTTTGTAAAATCTTGAGGAACAGTGTGTTTCTTTTTGTATTTACTATTTGCTGTAATTTTTGGATCTAATGGAATGTTAAGTCTGTGATTGTGAAGTAAACTGAAACTCATGACTGTCATATGCTCAACAACCTGGACAAAATTTTAGCATAAAATGTTCTGACAACCATGCCAAAAGGAATGGAGTGTGTATTGCTAAAATACCTCTCACTCATAAAGATGGTTTTGGAAGGACTTCTCCATTTCATAATACCTTGGAGAAGAAATACATAAAAGAAAATCATATGATATCTACAAGTCATAACAACCACACTGTATTAAGCCATTTATGTAGTTAATTTTGCAGCCACAAGACAGTGAAGTACAACTATCTTCTTGTTGAAACAGGACGTGTAATTATTTTGGCAAACCCAACCAAATAAAATACTTTGCCTAGGTATGTCACCAGGCATAGAGCAAAGGAATACATAACTATTTGATAAAAAGAAATAAGCCTTTCTCATTAGCTGAATTGTCAGACTTTAACTACCTACTTATCCTGAAGTTACCTATTTTTAGGTTTCAATAAAATCAGGTGTATATCTTGATGGCAGATCAAATATTGTTTAATAACAACAACAACAACAACAACAATAATAATAATAAACATATTCCTGGAGGGGATTTAAGATGATGATGATGAAATATACAGCATGTTATACCAGTTCAGCTTATTCAACAAAGACCCACCCTGAACATGGTGAAAAACATTTCCATATGTAAAGAGTAATGTTCTGAGCTGCACAATCTGATATAACAATCTACCTTAGGCTTGGGTAAAATACAGGAACATGCCTTCTAAGCCTACTTGTATCCTACCCAGCTGTGTCCCTTTGCTCTGGTCATAATCTACTTTTCTTCCGTTCATTGCCTATGACATTGTCTTGAATCTTTTTCTGTATTGGGAAGAAGAACATGTATGATCTCTCAAAACAACGCCTCCCGAAGCCAGGCTCTCCAACTTCTGTATTTTCTTGAAGACAAAATTGTAAATACCAAGTAAAATTGGTATTTATTATAATATTGTTTAGGAAAAGCAGCAAAATACATGAAACCTGTTACCTAAGCACATTTGTGAGAGATGAAATATGAGACTATTAGGGACTTCAGAGCTGGTGACATGGCATTCCATATGGGCACTGGTTAATGTCTTGGCTGCATCATTTCTGGTAAGTTCCCTAAAAATGGTCCAGGGTCAAAGCAGTAAAAAATTACTCAAGTGTCCGGGCCTCTGCAGTCCAGGTGGGAGCCTTGAATGAAGTCCCTGGCTCCTACCTTTGGCTGGTCCAGCCCTGGCCATTGTGGCTTCTGGGAAATGAAGCATCAGATGGAAGATGTCTTGCTCTCTTTTTCTCTCTTTCTGCCACCCATCAATCTCCACAACTTTTGCTAAATAAATATATTTTTTTCAGATAAAAAGTTTCTGGGATTCAACAAAAAGTTCACAGACATTTTAAATTATTGTTTTGCGACAAAACTGATTTAATTTTTCACTCCATTTTGGAAAAACTTTATGAAGCACTCTAGTAGAAAACAATGAAGAAACACAATTTATACAAAGCCAAAGAAAATTACAAAAAGTAACCTGAAGTAATTTTCAGTTAACCAATCAACGTCCCCCCTATAATTTTGTTTTCTTAATTCTCAACTTACTACACCTACCATTCTCCTATTCCCCAGAGGGCACTAAGAGGTGCTATAAAATATTATTTTATACAATGGATGTTGCCCTGATATATGAATCATGAATAAAAGCCAATCAGATCATCACAAATGAAAGCCAATCAGATCAGTATATTAACTCTAATTGTGGCAGAATGACTTCAGGCACAAGAGAGTTCCACACACTCTCTATTTCTCATCAATGTTTCATTCATCTATTATTCGACTAGCCCTGTGTCATGTCTTTCCTAGTAACACAGCAATAAAGTCAAGTCTAACCAGTAATAAGCAGATAATAAATATTAGTACAAGAAATAGTACTAAAAATTTCTTATGACAAAAAATTCATGAAAGCATTATCTGCAAACAAATCAGACATGTGGGAAACTTCAGACAGTCTTATGGGATGGAGTAACCAAGGCCCTATGCCTCTGTACTAACATTGGACCGTCAGTATCAGACCTGAATCATCAGATACTATCTTGATATCCAGTGAGTTACATGTTGTTTATTTGTGTAGAAAATCAACAATGTGTTAACTGAAGTGCTGTAAGTGGAAGAATCGTTCTCTCCTTTGGAGAAGATTATCTAAAGGTCCAGCACAGTGGCTTATTCAACTAACCCTCCACCTGCAGCCACAGCACTTCAAAACACAAACGTTTATCAGCATCTTTTAAATTATCATTATCCACACACAGATGCGACTGTTACCTAAGAAATGAAAAAGACCTAACATCTTAAGGTTAATAAAGTAATATAAAGAGTATAGACAATTGAATAGCTTTTTCAAAAGTCATTAGTCACCAACTAGATAATGTTTTGTAAGGAAAAGATGTAACTCAGAATAGCAAAATAATTCATAAATTCATAGAAACCGAATGATGTGCAAATAAGTAGGAGATCTACAGACACATTTGTGTTAATGGACTGTCTTTCTTAAGCAAATAGCATTAATAATCAAGATGCAGCTATGTGAACACAGACACTTGTGTGAGTCAGCACAGCATTTTGGGGGGCACATGGTGGGAGAGAAAACATTTTACCAAATGTATTTTAGATTTCATCTGAAATAATAAGTGAATAAGGAATGTCAGTAACAATTCCCAAAACAATGATCAAGAACAAATGTCTTTACAACACTGAGGGAAAGAAGTGGAGATGTTGGTTGAGGAAAAGCCACTATTGCTCCAAAAAGAAGTAAGGATGAAATGCTTGCTTAGAAGCAAGACTCAGAACAAATTACATCACTACATTTACAGGCTACAAGAGCAAGGTATACTTTTATTAGCCACGTTTATCAGGGACCAAAGAAACATATGACCTTAAACAGAGGGAATCTCAATAACTCTTCACTAGCCAGAGCCTAAATTGTAAAAAGGGTTTATCTTATCAATGAAACAACATATTGTATCACCAAGATAATCAGACCATTTTTGATACCTTCTTGGAAAAAAAGAGATAGTAATAAAAAGAAACTGAAATGGACCTCCTATCTCCTGATTCCAATCAGGGATGGCTACATAGATCACAGGCATTTCTCCTTTAAGAATCACGTTGTTTTAGGGACGATTTTAAAATCCGTGTAGCCTAAGCACAATGGGAGGAAATCACCTTCATTTGGCCCCTGCAATTGCCAAGAAAAAGAGGTGACAATAGGCTTCAACTATCAAATCATTTTGGCAGAGACAGTCGGGTCTTGAAATGTAGTTAAGACAAATAACACAAGTATTCATGGTGAATTTTACATAAAGAAAGATATATAGAGAGCACACTCCCACCTTCCCACACCACTTGTTCTGACTGATGATAAACAAACCAAAGACTATACTGACCTCTGTATATAGTCAAAGGATGGTCTAGGAGGACTCAGGATGCGCTGTACGTTGGAAACATTAAGCCCCCATCCACAATAGCATATTTTCAGGAACCCATTTAATCTAGGTTCAAAGATATTTGATGCTCTTGAACTATTAGGACTTGAAAGATGAGAATAGGCTGCCTATGACACCAGCCACAAATCTTGAACAGATGGAAGGAGCTGACCTGCTGTGCTCCATAAATGAGAAATTTGTCTCTCTTGGCTTTTTAGAAGGTGCTGTGTGCTGATACACTTCTACCAGTAAAGCCCAAAGTGATGCACACCTTACTCACAGCACCTTGTGATTTAAGTTGGAGGCTGAATCTAATATGCTGTTAAAGAGGTCAATTGTAACAGAGAGGAGAAGAGCCCCTCAGCTGTAACTTCCACCATCAAAATTTCTCAACCACATTTTCACTGTTAAAAAGGTGGCATAAAACTGTCTGAGGAAATAACCCAACAAAACCTTATGAAAGCAGAAAAGTCTATCCTATGTCCTATAATGTGGAGTGGACAAGTGACATGGCCATGCGTTAGCTCTGAAAATAGAGGGTAGGGTAGGAGTGAATTTCACAAAACAGAAAAAGGATTCTTCGATTTTACTTTAGTAAGATAACTAAAGATTAACTGACCACAATATGCCTCAAGTTTCCTCCACTTCTCATTCTGCAAGGGACTCATGTCACATTTGTTGCTTCTCCAGTTTGTATTTACAAAACACTCAGCATGCCAAGGCACTGAGGCAGCTGAGCTATGCCTACATGGACAGTGCCTGGAATGTAGCTTAGCAGGTGATACTTGTGGTCTTACTGGATAGCAGCTGAAATAATTTGGCTCTCCAATTGCTCTTAGGAACAACAAAACACACCTGCATCCCCAGTGGTTCCTTCCCTAACACACACATAAGGGATTCTTTTTACACTAACTAGTCCTCGGCCTCCCAGATCAACAATCACAGAACTTAAATACCATTCTTCCAGTTGAATATTTTTCCTCTTCTCAACAAGCCATCCTTCACATGGCCCCAGAAATATATATGTTAATGGAATAATGGGCTCAGACAAATGATCTTCTCTATGGATGACACACTGATCTGGCTTGCTGGATAGAAGAGGTAAAACACGAAGGCGGTGTTGATGATAGTGATTAAAACACCAGTTTTGACAGGGCAATAACTATAAAATCTTGCTGCTAGTAATAATCTCTACAATACAACTGCAATACCAGCACACCATATGTCACAGCATAGCAATCCATCTCTCCGAGTGTCACCCACTTAAGCAGGTTCCAGAATAACCTATCATTATTTTTAAGTAGAGGGAAAGGACATAAGCCAATGCTATATTACATTAGTCACTCTAGTTCTAGCCTTCAGCTGACTTATTTATTTTCATGAAAAGAAATCTGTGCACTTCAAGCTATTTGAACAGATATTATGAGGTCTGAAGTTTAAAATTTCTGCTGCTATTCTCTGCATCATCTGGGCATTAGCCAAAAGCCTTCCAGGAGTCAGGACTTGCTTTTTAATAATCTTTAATTGACACAACAGAAAAGTTTCTGAAATTTGCTAGTAATTATTCAATCAGACATACATTACCACATGACATGATTACATACACACACATGTATACACACATAATTAAATGGAAGGGTAGGGCCCGGCAGCATGGCCTAGCAGCTAATGTCCTTGCCTTGAAAACATGCCAGGATCCCATATGGGTGCCGGTTCTAATCCCGGCAGCTCCACTTCCCATCCAACTCCCTGCTTGTGGCCTGGGAAAGCAGTCAAGGACGGCCCAAAGCTTTGGGACCCTGCACCAGTGTGGGAGACCCAGAAGAGGTTCCAGGTTCCCAGCTTTGGATCGGCGCAGCACCAGCCGTTGCGCTCACTTGGGGAGTGAATCATCAGATGGAAGATCTTCCTCTCTGTCTCTCCTCTCTGTGTATCTGACTTCGTAATAAAAAATAAATAAATGGAAGGGTAACTCAGTAAGGACAGCTGTCTTAAAAGATGGGATGCAAGGCCAGAACAGAAACCAACAGTGACAGAAGGACAAAATAGCAACTTGCCAGTAGACAATTTTTAAGACTTAATAAAGGTAGCATCGTTAAATGGTGTGGGGCAGCAACAAGGGGAGCCCATTACATTATAGAAAGGGAGCAATAGGCAAAGTCACTGTTTCTGGAATCCAAAATTGTAATGGAATAAACACTGGGATAACAAATAAGTTGTGCTGCTGAAGTGAATGTTGTAAAAATCATTTTTTGCCTAATGTATCCCTGGAGCTTAGGGCTCAGGACAAACAGATTTGGATTCCAACTGTCCAGAGAATAGGGTTGCTCATGGACTGATTTCTCCATGGCTCACACTGGTGTTGAGAAATGCCAGGAATTTGCCAATTGTCCCACTTGACACTGGGGCCACAGTCAGATACCTGCCTTTGTGTCCTGGTGGCAGGACACACTGACGCATATATACATCCACAGCCACGGATGTAATAGCACACACACCTAACCAACAGTTGCTTGTATGGATCTACAGACAAAACTTGCCTGGAGCCCAGCTGTTAAATAACAAACTTGTGGTCAGTTGACCAACCTGGTGGACCTATTAGTTACCATGGCAACACTTATCATGAAGGCACAGAGATAGGAGAGCCCAGAGCTAAGGGCACAAGAGGAAAAGGTGTGGGAATTTGATACCTTCATATTTCCAAGTTTGTCTCTTCAGCACCTAAATGTTTATTGATGATACCATCCACGTTTATGGGCTCTAATATGCAGAATGATTACAGTATTTGGTAGACTAGATTTACTTTGGGTATGAGACTTCATGTTAATGAATTGTTGGAGGCAACTGGCTAAGTTAGTGTTTCTACAACTGAATTCCCTATCCCGAAAAATAACAACAATATCCAACTCAAAGGACTGTTGAGATGATAAAATACAGTTTTTTTTTAAATATTTATTTTTATTGTAAACTTAGATTTATATAGAGAGGAGGAGGAGAGACAGAGAGGAAGATCTTTCATCCAATGATTCACTCACCAAGTAACCACAACAACCCGAGCTTTACCAATCCGAAGCCAGGAGCCAGGAGCTCTTCTAGGTCTCCCACATAGGTGCAGGGTCCCATGGCTTTGGTCTGTCCTCGGCTGCTTTCCCAGGCCACAAGCAGGGAGCTGAATAGTAAGCAGGGCTGCCGGGATTAGAACCGGTGTCTATATGGGATTCCGGTGAGTCAAGGCAAGTACTTTAGCCACTAGACCATGTCGCTGGGTCCCAAAGTATAGATAGTTCTTAAAACATTTCACAGATCCCAGTAAGTGCAACCAAGTGAGTGCTGCTATATTCATGATGTTATTGTTTCTGATAAAACTTAATTATGGAATCAGTAGAGGTTGAGTTCAAGCCTTCTTTGTTATTTGGAATCTGGATGAAATAAAACTATTTAAATCTTCTGCAAAATATGGAAATGACAGCATCTTACTCAGCCTGGGAAGAGGAGATAAAATCGTGGATGGCAAATTAACAGTAAGTTGGCTACTTTTAATGATAATCATTTGTAAGTTTATACTGTCACATTAAATTCAGGAAATGAATTTTGCTTTTGTTTTCTAATCTTTCAAATTCATGAGTTGCACCAAAATCATTTGACTATTTCCTGAGTACTACTAAAAAATTCTTAATTGTCCTCATCTTACATGGGACATTGTGAAACAACTGAATCCTATGACAGAAACAGGTGCAAATATTTCTACTCAATTGTAAGGTAAGATGTAGCTGCACATAAGGCTGGACATGTAGCAGCATGTAATTCTGTATGCATTTCTCCAGCAAGGTGATATTTCAAATTTCCAAGCAGATGGGAAAAAAAAACATGAGGACAGCTTGTTAGAAAAAGGCCTAGCTGTTGAGTACATCACAGCTCCCTCTTTCTTTCCTCATTAATTCCCTGATCTTTATTCCATTGTATAACTTAACACTATTTCTATTGTCAAAAAAAAAATTACCTACTTTCACTCTTGAGAGACTTGTACTGTTCTTGAGGCCTAAACGAAGAGGTTTTCCCTAAATGAGAAGCCAGCAGGAAGCTTTCACCTGCTCTGCAGGCTGGCAACACTTTTCAGGGAATCTCAATGAACTCAGCACAACTACTCTTGTTTCAATGTTTGATGTCACAGGTAGAGAAGCTATTTCACTCCTATGAGAATGATAGCTCACACTTCCTTATTCAAACAGAAAGAAATCATGAAAGATTTAACAGAAAAAAAGATGAAAGAGGAAATATGGATATTCGTAAGAAGAAAGTGTATTGGGTTTTTTTTTTTTTTTTTTTTTTTTTGGTTTTTACATAGTCAGAATATTAGTTATCCAAGTCAGACTTACTGAAATGTGCTCTAAATCTGTTTTTGCACTGTTATCCATTCGCTCATATTGAGACGAGGCTTATGGTGTTCTTGGGGAGATGCCGCACACTGTTCACTTAAGGTTTTGTTTCTAATTAATGATTTATGTCATCGCCTAATTACAGAAAGTATCAGGTTCAATAATGTTAAGATAGCCAAAAATTTTTATTTCCTGTGGCTTTCTTCTCAATCTGTTACTAATTCATGGGGTGGTAATTCAACTTTACTTTGCCTTATTCATACCAACAAACAAAATTCTACAGCAAAGAAGGGGGCTTCTAGAAAGGAAGTAAAGATCGTATTTGGTGGCCCATGTGTCTGACCAAAGCCACAGACGCTCTTTTGCTGACAAATATTTTTTAAGAAGTTTGAGTTATTATTCTAACATAAAAGCAACAGTTAGACGTGCTTTGTATTTTGAGTTTCTCCTGCAGCACAAGAAAAATCTGTCAATATTAAGACTAGATACCTGCATGGCAAATGTGACTGGGTACCTTTGATTTTTCTTGAGATGGAGTTAAAACGTATAGTAGAGACTAGCGCACTGAGAAGTGAAGGTACATTGCAGGAGGCACCTCTAGTACTGAATAAAAGGAGGGTTCCCCAAAAAACAGCTAATATACCTTGGCAATATGACACTAGATTCATAGAAAAGTAGACCCTCTACGCCAAAATGCACTTAGATAGCACAAGGTAACTGTGCAACTGTTACTAAATGACTATATCATTGAAATAATATGGAGAAAAATGATGAGGAAGGGGAGGGTACAATTATGGAAAATAATAACAAGAAAGTGGAAAGAAAGAATCTTATTTTTTTTTAAAGATTTATTTATTTTTATTACAAAGTCAGATGTACAGAGAGGAGGAAAGACAGAGAGGAAGATCTTCCATCCAATGATTCACTCCCCAAGTGAGCGCAACGGCTGGTGCTGCGCCGATCCAAAGCTGGGAACCTGGAACCTCTTCTGGGTCTCCCACACTGGTGCAGGGTCCCAAAGCTTTGGGCCGTCCTTGACTGCTTTCCCAGGCCACAAGCAGGGAGTTGGATGGGAAGTGGAGCTGCCAGGATTAGAACCGGCACTCATATGGGATCCTGGCATGTTTTCAAGGCGAGGACATTAGCTGCTAGGCCATACTGCCGGGCCCAAGAATCTTATTTTTTTTTCTAAGGCAGAAATTAGATAATTACAAAAAAAAGGGGGGGGCAAAATAAAAAGGGAAGGAGAGGGAGACACACACACACACACACACACACACACACACAGAAAATACATCAACTGTTATTCCCTCTAAAAGCCTACAACGACCAGAACAGTGCCATGGAACCCAGGGGTTAGAATTCAACCCAAGACTCCCAAGTGGGTGACCAAAGAGTCAATCACTTGAATTTTACAGCTGTCTCCAAGAATCTGCATTAGCAGGAACCTTGAGTCAGGAGGGAAGATGTTATTTAATCTAGATAATCTAATACGGGATGCAGGTATCTTAACTGTTATCCTAATTGATAGGTTAAATGCCTACTCCAATACTCAAACTCCCAAGTCATTTACGATCAACTCAGCTAAACAACAAACAGGAAAAAATGATTACGCATGTTGATCTGTTTCTGCTGCCATGCAAATTGTGAACATTGAGAAAAACCTGTACCTACATGGCCTGTGAGCCTTTATAAGAAAAAACCTATTGAGACTTAAACAGGAAGGAGCTGGACAAACCTCTTCCCATCTATCAGATCAATTTGACTTGAGTAACAGGCATAAAGTATTTATTTTGTCTTACCCAGCCAGAGCAATCTTGAGAAATCCTATGTTCTTTATCTGAATATTTCTTATCTACTTCCACAAAAACCCTTAAAATTAATCAGGAACTTTCTAATATTCTCTTTTGAAAAACAATTTTATGTCCCTAAAATGTGTGTAGGCAATCCTTTTATAATATAGTCACTGGTCAGTGAGAGGGACTTGAGCCCCACCCATGTGAGATTCTCCTTTCCATGACAAGACAACGCATGTTCGCTGTGTAACCATCAAGGGTTACATACACTCTGATTAGAATGTGACCACTCTCCATGGCTCACTGACAGTGCATGGGTTTGTGTGTTGCATGCCTAGGACAGCCAAACTCTACCCTGAATAACATGTTATATTAACTTTTTCACAGATCTTGTTCATTTCTGTCAGGAACATCGTGATATTATCTGTCATTTACTGTCTAGCAATAGTGATTATTACCCAAAGGAAACAAAGATACAGCTCTGAACCTTTGAATGAAGCTCATTATGTCACGTAATATCTTTGAAGGTTCAGACAGCAGTAGAAAAGGAAAGGGAGAATGTCCATAAGCATTATAAAAACATGTTAAACAATTTGCAGAATTGCTAAGGTACTGTTTGAGACATCTGCAGAATTTTATGTTACACCCCCTGCCCCTGGGTCAAGTATACTTTCTTTCATTTCTTATCCAAAATTCCTACCAATGTGCCTGGTGGGAGGCAGCAGATGTTGGTTCCTGTGAACACCTGGGTGGAGTTCCAAATTCTTCCCAGCTGTTGCAGGCATAAGGGCAGTGAACCAGTGGATGGACTATCACTTCATCTCTATTTCTTTCTTTTTCTCTGTGTCTCTGTTTTGCAAACATTTGTTCCATTCCTGTGATAACGTGGAGCCACTGGAAAGCATGCCCATGGATCAGTTCTCTGATTGCTAACAATAAAGGACTGCATAACTAAATATAGATAGATAGATAGATAGATAGATAGATATAGATACTCTCCTTTATCAAACTCTCAGCAGGCTCCTCTTAATCCTTTTTGTTTAATTATAAACAATCAATCTCTTATGGAGGGTTGGTTAATGAATTACATCACAAGATCTTATTATATAAAGTACAGGTAATTCCCAGTTTTAGCAAGCATGCTACTAAGTTACTTGGGTCCAAATTCCTGTTCAAATATGTGATGGCACTTGATGTTTCTTCATCACCCACTGTGCCAGAAGATGATATCTGACCATGCTGGCTTCCTCAGAGCAAGAATTCTGTTGAGTCTATGAATTCCTGTCCCCTCTGCTCCTATACCTTCGCTATAAATGACTTCTGAGTCTTTCTGTATGCACAAAGAAAGTCTCTTTCCCTTATTACAAAACCACATTGCTCTCCTTGCTACAACAATCATGCCAGTGCTGAATCATCTCAGTGTTTTAATAAGCATAATACCTAATTTGTTTCTTTAGGATTATGCAGATAACATAAGATACATTCCTCAAAACTTAAAAGTCTTCAATAAGATTGGCTGAAAAGTGAAGGCTTCTATTCTAACAATGAACAATGTGTACTAATGTCTAGACTATCTCTTGTGACATTTCATGTTTCACTAATATAGTAATATGATTATCTCATATAAAACTCACTGTATGCTTTCCAATTCCTAAATACCATTTATATTCTAAGCTGTTATCTTTTTGGAAGATTCATTCTATTTAAGAATGCTCTGCCATTTGATTACATACACAAAAACATTTACCTTCAAATAAAATGCTCAACTTTTTCTAAGATGCATTTGTTTATATTTGAAAGTTAGCTTTATAGAGAGGAAGATCCTGTGCCTGCTGGTTCACTCCCCAAGTGGATGCAACAGCAGGAGCTCAGCTGATTTGAAGCCAGGATCCTGGAGCTTCCTCCGTGCCTTACATGCATGTACAAGGTGCCAAGGTTTTAGACTGTATGTACTGCTTTCCAGTGCAAAAACATGGAGTTGGATGAGAACTGGGGTCGCTGGGACATGAATCAACACCCATATGGGATCCTGGTGTGCACGCAATGCATGGTCTTCAGCCACAAGACTACCACTTTGGGCACAAATGCTCAACATTTCAAAGCTTCAAAACTTCAAAACTAACCTATTACAAGCATTTGTGAGGGGACAAAAAAAGCAAAAACAAAAACAAACAATCAAACAAAAAACACCCCCAGCTTATAGAGTCTGTGTTTGGTTAGCAACATTTGTAATAATTATCAAGAATTTGTATTGATGCTATTCTAATGTGAAATCATTCAGATTCTAATACATTAAAAATACTCCATATTTAGTCATTTGAAAGCAAGATGGAAGAAAGAACAAGAAAGAAAGTTTCCACCTCCTCAAACTTAGGCCTGCTCCAGCTCAAAGCTGGGAGCTCATAACTCCGTTCAGGACTCCCTCCTAAGTGGCAGGGGGGGCAAGCACTTGCAACCTCATCCTCTGCTTTCCCAGGTGCTTTAGTATGGAGCTGAGTGTGAATCAGAACAGTTAAGACTCCAACTGGCACTTGGATATGTGATGCTAGAACTGTAAGGAGCAGCTCAAACCACTGGGTCACAATGTCAACCATCCCAAGTTAAAATTTCTTAAAAAATGACATTATTATGAATACTGTTTTCCCAATGATAACTCTCATGCTATTATGTATTTTTATATGTCACAAATAGTAATCATGATCATTCTCAAATATAAAATACAAAAATATATAAAACTGTAAACTTCATAGATAGGCTTAAAACATTGCAGTAACAGAAAATTTAGTTTAAAAGCAGCTTTTAAAATGCTATGATTTAATTTTTCTTAATAGAAAATGAAGTAACCAACAAATTGCTTTACATACTTTACAGGCAAAACGATTTAAAGTACCAAAGTGCTTTAAAATTATGTTTTATCCCATTATCCTGACGTCCAAGTAGTTTCTTACGTTGTTTACTTCAGAGAAAGAGATTGCAGAGCTGATTTTGCGAAATCAGTAAGAACAATATTTTAGCCCAAACTATCAAGAAAACTAGGAACTCTACTCGTGTTTATCGAATGAATCACCTTCAAGTTTTATTATTAATGAAGCACTATAGAATACCAGTGATTTCAGCTGGGTAATGCAACTGTAATGATAACAAGTCATTATGTGCATTTTAGTCACTCAATAGATGAACATGGAATGAATCAAGATGTACTTCTGGATGTTTATGTTTTTAGCTTCATTTTGTTATTGTGATTTTAGTGGAGAGTGTTGGGCAGGTGCAGAATAGCGCCAAATGAAGGCCAATCCAAAGAGGTCTGCCCTTGTCCAATCATCAGCATTAAGCTCCAGCATTTCCTGCTCATAAGAAAAGGCAGTATCTTGAATTGTCTGCTTCTGACTGCCTTTCAAACATGGTACAGAAGTTGTATTTTACCGTTTTTAAAATCTATTTATTTGTGTTTTCAAAAGGCAGAGTGAAAAATAAGGAGAGCCAGAGAGAGGCAGAGGGGGAGACAAAGAAACGGAGGGTCCTTCCATTTGTTGGTTTAGTCCTCAAGTAACTGTGCCAGAATGAAGCCAAAAGGTAGGGCCTCACCCCAGGTCTCCTCCATGGGTGGCAGGGACCCAAACATTTGGCTCATTGCCCACTGTCTTTTGGAATACATTAATAGGAGGCTGGACGGGAAGCGTAGTGGTTAGGATTCAAGCTGGTACTATGAAAAGGAACACCAACATTCCAAGTAGCAGCTCAGCCCGCTCCGCCACCACATCAGCCTAACTACATTCCTTTTTTTTCTTTAAGATTTATTTTTGATTTTTAAAATTTTTATTTTTAATAGAAAATCAGATATATAGAGAGGAGGAGAGACAGAAGAAAATCGTTCGTCCATTGATTTACTCCCCAATCTGCCACAACAGCTGGAGCTCGGGCAGTCTGATGCTAGGAGCCAGGAACCAGGAGCCTCCTCCGGGTCTCCCACATAGGTGCAGAGTCCCAAGGCTTTGGGCTGTCTATGACTGCCTTTCCAGGTCACAAGCAGGGAGCTGGATGGGAAGCAGGGCCTCCAGGATTAGAACTGCCACCCACATGGGATCCCAGCACATGCAAGGCCAGGACTTTAGCTACTAGGCTATGGTGCCGGGCCCCTGCCTACATTGTTTAAAGGCACAGACTTTATTGTGTTTAACATTAATTGTGCTCAATTTTAACTCAGTTTCGTGAAAACTGAATGCTCATCCTCTATACTTCCAGATTCTAATTCCCTAGAATTAAATTCTATAGGGACAAAAACATATCTACAAGGACAAAGAATTTAAGCAACTAACTGATACAGCTTTACAGCTGACCTTCCCTAAGCCAATTTATAATAAATACTGTATGCATCCATGTGACTCTATTAAAATCTTTAGACAATGCCTGATTTGCATCCTATCTACATACCTCTCAGTCTCAAATATGTTCAGATTTAATGTTTTTAACTTAGCCATAATCAGTGACATAAGAACTGGCCATGGAAAATGTAATAATTGAAAAAACTACTGAATATATTACAAAATACAGTGTTTTACTGAAAATCTGTAGGCATATTTGAAAATATTACTTGCTTTTTAAATATCTAAAAGAACACTGAATGCACAGATAGAATAAATACAATATACAATTTTATATGTACATATATTTCTGCTTGCTGTGATAACTAGCACTTTATACCTGAGTTATAGATTCACTATACAAATCACCAAGAACATTGTTTCAAGCCATGCACCTATGTATTTCAGTAGAATGCAATTCTTATTACAAGTGTCTTGTCCTACTGATTTGTAAGTGTTTTCTAGGTATTTCAGATTCTTACCCTCTGATCCCTCAATTAAACTGAAAACCACGGCTACTGCCAGTGATAAAGGGTCAATCCTAGGGTGCAAACTAACACAGTCAATTTATTATCCTGCTCTCCACCAGCTGCTCCTGCCACAGATCAGCTTGTCTTTATCACCAAACTGATAACACAAATCCCAGACTGTCCTCCAGCAGCACTGTTGAGTAAATTTCTGAGTGCTTCATGAAGGCATGGATGGAGAAATGCAACACTCCACAGAACACAACTGCTTTGTTTCCATTGTTTTGTCTCAAAACACCTTTTTCTTTCTTCAATTTTCTCTTTCTTATTCCCTTAATCCGTTTCCCCTTTCTTACTGCAATCTTCCCTTCACCTCTTGGATGAATTCCTCCATGACTCATTTTGCCACACTGTTCCATTGTGTAACAACTGAACCCCTAAATAGGCATGATATTCACTTAATTTTCACAAGAACAAACCCTACACTTTTCCAAATCTACCCTTCCCTTTACAAGGAAATAGCAGGTACATTTTTCTTTTTTGCTACTGCAGTAAAAAAAAAAAAGTCAACTAAAATATATACTGACTTGAATGTTGAAAATATAATTGACAGTCTTCAAAAAAAAGATATTAATTAATACAGTTGCATACGCAAATAAACATTCATCATTAAACATGATCAAAAGAGCCAAACACATGGTCCCCAAGAGAACCCATAACACTTGAATGTTGGATCATAATCATATATCATCCTGTCAGTGCTGGGATGGAGCTTGGCATATCCTAAAGTCCTCCATCTTAAACATCACTATCAAACTGGAAGACACAACAGAATGAGTCTTTGTTATGGAGATGCTGGAATGATAAATATGTATAGATGTTAGCATTTTTTAAAAAATAAAAGATATATGATGCCCTCTGAATTTTCACCAAATATAACCCAGACCTCTCCCTCTCAAAAAACTGCTTAATCTTGAGTGCTGTATTTTCCAGAGAACTTTCTACTTGAACTACCAGATTTTACTATAGCTCTTCATGCTTCATTAAAAATTGGAACTTTCTTACTTCCCTCTGTGGTCAACACAGGCACTTCTAAATATCCAAGTTCTAATGAAAAAAAAAAAAAGTCTGGGTCCTACACTTCTTGCTTCTTACAATATTTATAAAGTGCAAACTCTGATAAGGTAAGAAGGTATAAAGCAAACAAACCTGTAAGATATTAACTCTATATCATTTTAAAAAGATTTATTACAAAGACATTTAGCTAAAGTAATCAAGTACCAGGCCTATGCTTTTCATATTTCGGCATCTGCACTGATTTTGCTATGGGAGGTCATGTTGTCTGAAATGACAATCCAAGCAGAAGTATTTTGCCCCTAGAGTCTGGAGTCAGAGTGTTTTCCAGTGGTGTCACAAACAGATAAATGCACCTAATTACTAGATTGCACATCCTGATGTATGTTTATTTGACTATGCAAACAACCCACCAAATGTACAATTTTCTCTTCTTAAAAAACATAGTAATTTAAATGCAAAAGATATGCTAATCAGCATTATCATTGAGATTTTTCATATGTCAAGTTAGAATGGTTGGAATTATCATTTTGCTGTCAGCAATAAAGCAGCTTACATTGGAAACCCATTATAGAAACATGTCAACAAACTCAATAAAATGGAACACGTAGTTCTGCTGTCAGACTAAGGAAATCACAGTGCTGGCTTTTATACATTACAGTAACTGGGTATGTATCAACTGTTTCCAGCAAGAGAAAGGAGAAAGCAAGCCTAGGCTATTATGCTACATGAAAGACTCTAAAACACTGAGAAATACAGAAATTATAAAACGTATTCTTCCAAATTGTATGCAAGATCTTTTCAAATAGCAAGTATCATTGCAATCTGAAAATCTGAAGTCCAGGGATTTGAATCATACCAGCAGTGGTGGCACACAAGCATCTCCTACAGGATTAACTTTAATTGCCTGAAAAAAACGATAATGCTCTCAGGCCATTGATTAACTTATCAATAGGTAGCCTTTTCTCCTTCAGAAAGAGATCCACTCAGAAAGCTTAGCTTAAATTAAAAAAAAAAAAAAAAGAAATAACACCACCGTCACTCTTTTTATCTATACAAATTAGCCTGAACACTCTTGTCCCTGTGTCCCTCAATCACACCACCATATATGTCAGAATTACATTTTATTTTCACACAAAAATTTCGTTTTAATAATTGGGAAGCCATGGAGGTATTTTCTAATTAGCAATTGTTCGGATCTTGCTTCCAAGTTCCACCCTGCACCTTGACGCTTTTGCAAAATTGTGGGAACTCTAGGTCTTGGTATTTTGTTACAAATTCTAATGAATAAATAGGATGGGTATTTAGAAATTTTTCCAGTCATTCTTCCTCCTTATACAGTCAACTATGTATGTACTTCTAAGCATAAATCCATGCACTGATGGTATGAGATTTCAGAGATGAAAGTGTTCTTCACCTCAAGCTTAAAATTAAGGAAATGAAATGCATCTACAAATGGTGCAAACTAGTAGGAATAACTGAAGTTTTATTTAAGAAATCTATTTTACTTGGGTAGAATTTGGGATATAGAGATGGGGAGATGTTAGGAACAAAATGTTGGTTCGGAAAAGGGAAGGAATGCTAGGGAGAGGTGAGAGCACACTGGAATCCCCAAAGAATGGATGAAAAGTCTTCAAAGTAGAAACGGGAGCAATAATGGTTACTTCTGTAACTAGGATGAAAAAGGAAACGTGTGATCAAAGAATGATAATTCCGCAAATCCCAGGTGACAGTAAGAACAGCCAAATCTAAACTGAATGAATGATGCAGTAAAAGATACACAGCTCTTGCTCAGTGACATACCTAGATTGGTTATTTCTAGATGGTTTTGTGTGAGAATGAGTAAAAGCAGTAGGCAAGAAAGACAGTTATACATGTATTCATCAGAATTGCTAAGAACTATAAAGAATGCTCTTCCTTCTCAAGAGATAAAACACCGATATGGCAGTGAAAACATAGCATCACTCAATTCAGAAAAATGACTTCTTTTCTGGATGTCATAGCTCTATAACTCCTTCTGAGAAATAATCCAGAAAAGGAAACAAAAACACAGGCAAACCAAAGCTTTTGACGTTGTGATATGGGGGAAAGCGAAGAATCAGACTCCTAGGCCAAGCGTCACTAACCTGACCAGTGTAGCTTCCTGGGAAGTCGTCGCATCACAAAGAAGTAACACCGTCTTCTGTAAAATCTCCCCTACAGATAAGAAAACGGGTGGATATTAAGTGAACATTGTTTAAATTCATTTCATTCAGATCAAAGATATTTCCGTTTTTTTCCCCCAACAAACCGAATGTGCACCATTTCCAGATACAAAAACACAAATGAAACAAACAAGCAACAGCAACAACCGTAACAGTCTTTCAGTTCACAGAGCTATCAGAGGTATCAAAATTTCTACTACAGCACATTGTTTAAGATGGATCCTCAGAATTAACCAGGAGAACCTGTAGATTCCCCATGGAGATAGCAGAAAAGCCAATGCATTTTCTACTAAATGAAACTATTCCAATTTGGAAAGAATTTTCACAAGATCTTTCCTATGTCCAAAGTTAATTGCATTTTTATGTTTTACAGAAAGGGGGAAAATAACACTCTTCTTCCTGTGGAGGACATTCAAAAAAATCTTAAAAGAAGCGTAGACTGATGGAACTACATTTGGTAAAGAATAGGTTTTCTGATGTTTGGAGCCAAGACGTGGGTGGATTCCCCGCTGACAATGGTTGCAGAAAGTGCTGTGAGGTCCCTGTCTGCTATTCTCTTATCTAATGTGGCTTCACCTTTCAGCCCTTAATGACAGGGTTCTGAGAACCTACACAGGAGGAGACAGACTTATGTTTTTGAACAGACTGTTGAGTTACAGCAAAGTCACCTTGCACTCGAGTCTGTGGTTGCATGCTCAGGAATGTAAAACAAAAGCATCCTGTTACGGCACTCTACTTGCCGAACATGGGGAAAGGGTGGGGAGGCTAAGATACTTCCAAGCAGCGTAAAAAGAAATATGAAAAAGCACTCTCACAGTGTACAAAGCTAACCGGTACTGAGAACTGCTTTTACAAGCCATGTTGGATTTTATCTTAGAATGGGATTTGGTTGCAGGAAAGAGGGGAGCTAGAGAGAGAATGCACAGCACAGCTAACATCCCACATATATGTATGATGTGCCCACTATGTGCATTTATAAGGAACATGGAGCTGTGGATCATATCGCCCAAGGCTTTCAATGTGTAAAGATGGAAGATGAGCAGACAGGCGACAGTTTCAATGAGGTAAATGTAAACCTAATGCTATATAGGATTATGACAGAAACTACACAGTATATTCCCTAAACTCCAGAGAACAGTGTCAAAGGACTCGTACAGTGAAAGAGATAAAGGAACTACTAGGGTTAATCAAGCACTTGGGTCCCTGGCAGCACAGCAAGAGTTCCATCTTGAATTCCCGACTCTTGGATGTGTCCTAGCCCAGGTGGGGCTGTTGCAGGCACTTGAGGAACGAACCAGAAGACAAGAGCATTTTCTCTGCCTATCATCACTTTTTTATCTCTCACTCTACCTTTCAAATAAAAATTTCAATCAAAAGAAAATTTAAAGACAACACCAGAACCACAGGTTCAGAGAAATGCTTATGCACAAAGAAGCAAAAAACAGAGCTTGAAAGCTATGGAAAAAAGCTGAAAAAAAAAAAAAAAAGAAAGCTAAAAAGCTATGGACAAAAGCTAAACAAAGAGACTCTGCCTCCAGGTCTACCACACGGGTGCAGGATTCCAAGGCTTTGGGCTGTCCTCGACTGCTTTCCCAGGCCACAAGCAGGGAGCTGGATGGGAAGCGGGGCTGCCGGGATTGAACCGGCGCCCATATGGGATCCCGGGCATGCAAGGCCAGGACTTTAACCACTACGCTATCGTGCCGGCCCCTCTCTTGTTTTTAGATTTCTTTTTTTAATTAGAAAGGCAGATTTACACAGAGAAGGAGAAACAGAGAAAAATCTTCTGTCAGCTGCTTCATTCCCCAAGTAGGCCCCAGTGGCTAGAGCTGAGCCAATTCGAAGCCAGGAATCAGGAGCCTCCTTTGGCTCTCCCACGTGGATGCAGGGTCCCAAGACCAAGACCTTGGGCTGTCCTCTACTGCTTTCCCAGGCCACAAGAAGAAAGCTGGATGCGAATGGAGCTGCCAGGATCATAACCGATTCCCATATGGGATCCTGGCATATGCAAGGCGGGGACTTTACTGGCTAGATTTCTTTGAAAATTTGTAACAAAGCTCTAGCAAAGCAGGGACACAAAGAAAGAACCAGTAATTGTATATTTTCTTAAAGGAAAGATAGAAACTTGCATTGGGAGAATTCTGTAGTTGGAGTAAAGGAAGAAGCAGCATAACGTTAAGCAAATGAACACACATTAAGAATTTTATTTAAATTGTAATGTTCTATTTTATAAAAATTCAAGGAATTAGTCACCATCTTATTTATTGCTCAAAATTCAGTAAAGCCAAAGCATTCTAATAAATAATGGAGGCTCTGGAATCTGTGAAAATAACCTTTTTTGTAAATATCACACAGTCTGAATACTTTAGGGTGATTTACATATTCACATGTAATGTCTTTTTTTTTCTTATATGTGTTAAAAATACTCCTAACAGTTTACTTCTTTTAAGTCATATTTAAACACACATATACACACAGCACCAGCAGCATTTTAAGAGAATACCTGTTGAATGGTCAAGGGGCACCAGTGCTCATTAAGCATAGTGTAAGAAATGTTAACTTATTTTTTTCTCCTATGAATAAAGCAGTATTACACAGTTACCTGGTTAGGGAAACAGGGTATTTAATAGCAAGAGATACAGAAAAAGAATGTTCTAAGTGAATTTGCAAAACTAACGCATACCCATTGTGGGATACGCTGAAACTCAGGCACTCTTGCTACCTGTGAACCAGGTCACAGTTCCATCTCACGATTACAGTTTCTGCACATTGTTTCAGTCGGTGACAACAAAGCTGACACGCCATAACATGGACTCTGAGACACAGCTATATTGTGAATCTGGATTGTCTCTTGATAGCATCCTGATCTCTGGCTAAAGGTTTCCCCATGTCCTAGTTGTTTCCTTGATTGAGTCATTGAGTCCTGGAATTTGTCATAGAAATCGAGAAATGGGGGCCTGGTGTGGTATCCTCACCTTGCAAGTAACTAGATGCCATTTGGTCACCAGTTCTAATCCTGACAGCTCCACTTCCCATCCAGCTCCCTGCTTGTGGCCTGGGAAGGCAGTCAAGGATGGCCTAAAGTCTTGGGATCCTGCACCCACGTGGGAGACCTGGACGAAGCTCCTGGCTTTGGATAGGTGCAGCTCTGGCCATTGAGGCCGCTTGGGGAGTGAATCAATGGACCGAAGTTCTTCCTCTCTGTCTCACAACCTCTCTGTATATCTGACTTTCTAATACAAATAATAAAACAAATAAATACATAAATAAATAAATCTACAAATGGGAGCATTTCCTGTCTACATCCCTATCTCCTGCACTCAGACCGTCAACTAAGCAAACAAATTAAAATGTACAGCATGATTAGCTTATTGTTTTTGGAAGCAAAGCATTTGAAATTTAGGCATTTTCACAAACTGGAGAAACTCTGTCTATATGCTTTCAACTTTTTTTATGCCAAAATAAACTTAATTTCATTTTCAACAAATTTTTGCAATGAGTTCTTTATGTCTGTCATTTATAGATTTTATTTCCAAACTGTTTGGGAGTTCCATTCATCAAGTCATACATGAAGACAGTTAAAATTTTGTTTCATTATATTTCATGCACTTCAATTTTGGGTGATATATTCTCTATCATTTCTGCCCATTAATCTTGGACAGCATCAACTTATGAATAGACTATACAGAATCTGCAAACCATTTTATATTACCAGGCTCTGTGCAATAACATGATAAAGATCTTGTTAACATTAGCCTAAGTTAGTACTTAAAAATTTTATGATTGCTGTGTAGGTGATATTAAATGTCAGAGTAAACAGGAGACACGTGTCTCTTATACAAACAGAGCAAGCATCCTTACAGGTTAGGAGCCTGAACCAAAAAGATATGGAACACATAAGGTTCGACAGAAGAAAACTTAGGCCACAGTTTATTTTCCATAAGGCAATGTTGAGTAGGATATATCATTACCTCTGTAACTTTCATCAATACATCATTCACACAATCAAGTTGAATGGGTAACAATTTTACCATGTAAAACTACCTTCCTAAATCACTAAGGATACCAAGTCTACTTTTCTCCTTAACCTGTGTTAATGTTTTTTATTCAAGTTTACAGTCAACAATTTTTATTTTCAGGTTCTAAAAATGGCTCAACTTTGAAAAATCTGCCTGGAGTAATGAAAGAAAGGCATGTGATTTTACAGAAATTGACATTTTAGAAAAAAATCAATTTACAACTAGCTGTTGTATAAGGCACTATGATAGCCAACTGAGGAAAATGGAAACAGTGTACCGTCTCTATCTTTATATAACTTGAGTTTTGCTAACTAACATCTGATACTCACTGACCTGGCTGCATTTAAAAGTCAGGGCACAGTCTGTGAATCATCATCATCATCAAATATAGAACACTAACCTTGATATCAGTCATGTTTCTCAAGATTAACAGAAAATGTCATTTTATATGAAGGAAAAAAAGAAAAACCTTCAAGATTCAATGTGTTATTGAATCATGGTATGCTGGATTTTATCATGAATAAAAATAGCGTTTTTGTCAAAAGTAATCTGAAATTTTCATTTTAAATGCAATTTTTGTGATCTCACCAGAGCATTGTTCTCCAATATACCTTTCCTATCACATATTAATGTATTTTCTCAATTATTTAAAATCCTTTGTTACTTCAACACCTATTTTTGAAAACCATGTTGATTAAATATTAATATTGTTCTTTGGGGACATGCTGTTCACATATAGTTGCTGTCCTACTCAGATGGGTGAATTGATAAAACATGTTCATGTTAGAGCCTTATGAAATATGTGGTTCATTACAGTCACAGTACTCTAATACCTTTATCTTTTTTTAATTCTCTTTAGTTTTTATGATAAAGATTATTACTTCCTTAAAGTTATACCATAGAATTTGGTATATGTATAATATTAGGTTCCCTGAGTCTATCTTAAATTAAATATTGACTTTGAAAGCTCTATATAATTTATTATTTAGCATTCTCAACCTGTGGCATTTATTAAAAAATTGATAAGAATGCCTTATGGAAAAGTCCCCACAGCTGTCGAATTGCATGACCCAACCAAGCCAATTACAAAATTGACAAATCTATTGTTACTTAGATAAAAATGACACAATTTGATTTAACAGGAACTGATTTTTTGAAGGACACTTTGAGACATTTTCTTTGAAGGAATAATGCTCTTCAATTTCAGAAAACTACCTTTTTTTTCTCTCTCTCTTCAGAAAATTGCTTTCTTGTAAGTCTTGTTAGCCTTTCTGTTCTCTCTGCCTTTTTCCAGAAGTTGATTTCTCGTTCTTCGGCACTTTAGAAAATGTTGGGAGAAAATTTCAAGTATTTAAAAAAATATTTTTAGCAGATCTGCCTTTTGTGCAGAGTGTCAGACAGTTCAAGGGGCATGGTGAGCTTCCTCACATCTTTTGTCAGTGGAACAGAATATCATTCCTAAAGAACAATTGTTCACATTACAAAACAAAGCTCCTACACATGTGCCCTTGCTGATAGTCTGTGGAGGACGGACAAAAAAATAAATGATCCCCCTTACTGATTAATCTACTGGCTTACTCCTCACCAAGCCAGGACTTACAGTAACACTGTAATGCAGAGTTCTGGGGGAAACTGCTCTGTAGTTTTCAAAACTGTTTTCAAATTTTTCCCATACAACTGTTTTCTCATTTTCCTTCTGTGAGCAGAAGTCATGTAGGTAAAGTACAAAAAGTCCAATGAAATTAAGTAGTCTTGAGAGCAGTGTTCAAAATATCGGTGACCATTTTTCAAAACTAACATGTTAAAGATATCAACAGCCTTAGTGACACAGAAGGCGGGTTAATGTTGCCATTTTCAAATGTCTAAAATTATCAGACAAAATGTTTTGCCCCTATTCATTGCATTTCATCTGTTCCCATGTAGATTATGAACACAGTGTCTCAAGCCTCTATGCACGTTAGAATCATTTGCACAGACCTTCACAAACTTGGCCGTGCTGGGGTCCCAACCCAAAAGAATCTGCTTTAAAGTCCTGAAGATTGGAAACAGGCATCACCTTATGTAAGTAGGCTCCCGGGTGACCATCAGGGGCGGCCGGGATAGATAAACACTCAATCAACACCTCTGCCCCCACGGGAGTGCACGAAAAAAATAAATATCAAGTGTAAGTAGTTTTGAAAGGGGTTTTCTTTCCAGTAAAAAGATTTATTGTCTGGAGATTACTGGTTGTGTTTCATTGTATCAACTATTTTTCAGACATGTAATTACTCTATGCTTTATTATTTTATTAATTTAAATATTACTAGCGTTAGATCATCTGGAATTCATATTTCCACTCATCAACAAATGTATACTTCCTCTTTCTCTATCTCTCCCTCCCTATATAAAGATATAGATACAGGTACAGATATAGTATGCCAATTTGTTGATGAGTTGCTCGGTAGAAAATATTGCATTACAATTTTAAGACAGCATCTCTTTTTTCTAGGCATATACTTATTTTAACCAGAAACACAGAACAGGTTAATGAGATGTAGACGACTATACAAAAATATGGAGGGAAGAACATGGCTGCAAGGCTCACGCTGCATATTTCAGGAAAGACAGAGCAAAGTCACTGATGGGGGCGGGCGGGCAACATGTCTAACACATTGTATCCTGTGACTGCAGGTACTGGAACCTTAAGGCAGATGATACTTTATTCAACAATTGGGAACATGGGATGCCAGAGCCTTAGGTATTGGGCCTCTCACAGTAACAAATGAGTGTCTGTACAAGTAGACTGACAGGGAGGTGTGGTTACATCTATGTAAAAACATGTGTTTAATTTTTGAATAGCAAGAACCATATGTCTCAGCATTTCATTTAATATAATTAGGGGGAATTAACTCTAAAATAATATAGCGAGGGGCATTAACTCTAAAATTTCCTATTTTGGTGTGCTCAGACTTATAATTTAATTTTTATGCCTCAGTTATTCATACATCTAGACTGGGGATAGTGACAATGCTTATTTCACATTTTTTTCTTTTTTTTGAAAAATTACACTCTTGAATCCATATTAAAAGTATTATGGTATAAGCAATACATGGTAGCTTTTAAAGAAGAAATGTTAACTTATAGCTGTTACTAATTTTCTGCTGTTGTATTATTTATTACAAATAATGAAAATATACTTCACTGGACTCCACAGGGTAACAGATCCCCAAGCAAGAACATAAAGGACTTTCAGTGGTGAAGCTTCACTCTGAGCAGAACAGTTTTAAAACATATATTAGTGGAAGATCACGTTAAACGATGCTGAGGATGCATAAAAAACTAATTACCCTTCACTGAAATGAGAACACTCTGGGAATTGTCCCCAGCTACCTTTTGCAGAAACGTAAAAATGTTGTAAAGTCAACTCTGTATTGTTGACAAACTGAGGAGACAGGTCAGATTCCTCCAGAAAACATAAATAAAAATGTTACTTTTAGATTATTTTTTACAGTGTGGTTGAGGGATGAAAAGGAATTCAATGAGCAAGTTTTGTTGAAAAACTAAATGTTGCATATCAGAAATCTGTTAAGCTTTTGTAAAGAACATTTTATAGTTAGCACCAAGAAATGAGAATCTAGTAGAGTTCAAAGTTTCTTTTTTTTTCCCACCCCCTCCTCTCAAAAACTAACTTTCTGTTTTCCAAAGGCCTTTATTAGTGAGCTGGACCATGACCAAAGCAGGAGCCAAGAAGGAACTCCATTCCAGGTTCCCAAATGGGTGATGCAAAAACAAGTATTTGTACCAGCATACACTGCCTCCCCAGGGACTAACAAGGATCAAGATCCAAAACTGAGAAGCAGGGTCTTGAACCAACATGCAGATATGAGATGCAGACACCCCAAGTGGAGGCTTAACACACTGTGCAATCCACGTCAAGGTTTCTTGAAAGAACAGAGATTGTAGAACCTATAACATGTTGCCTGGCAATTTTTAACTCTCTGTAGGATGAAACATAAAATCAAGAAAAGGAAAACAAAACAAACCCTGCTTTATTCAATCACACTTGTATCAATAGCACCACCAAAAGCTAAGATTATTTTCTTTACCACTTCTAAAAGCTGACATTGTTTCAGATGTACAAATATTTACATGCAAATTTCACTGTAGTACAAAAGATTGAAACACATTGAGAAGGACTAATTTAACCTGTGTGACAAGGAAAGCCAATTATTGCTGATGAGAAGTCCGTGAACTTGAGGGCGAACTGAGACAGTTTGTGTAGTGTATCCTAATGTCTTTGCCTTCTGTGAAATAAAAGGTGTCACACTAATAGTAAGCATGAAAGGCAGAGGTGAGTGGGAAAGAACACGAACTGTGAGTTTACTGGAGTATGGGAGTTCCTTTGGGGATATCGAATGTATGGATCAGGATGGGTGCAGAACTACTTGAACAGAAAACACAAGAGATGCATTGTGTTATGTAGGGATTTTCACCCTGGTAGTAGGAAGTATGTGACAGGAAATGTTTGGGTAAACAAGTGTGTGTTTCAATTGATCATCCTTAATATATGAACTACAATATGGAGAACTCTGGACAAATCACTTAGAAGTCATGCAACAAGAATGGAAAAATACATAAGACACAGAGGAAGGAATTGTGAAAAGATGGAAGCCTAAGCAAGGCAAAATTGAAATCCAGATAAGCGTTAGAAAATCATGCTTTAAAGATGGAAAAAAGCATGAACAAATACATATAGGAATATATGGACAAAACAACATGTGTTTGGAAATACTATAATTTCTTAAATACCCTGGAATCTGTATGCTGCATTTCACCAAATGACATCTATATGTATGCGGGTGTATGAATGTGTGTATATAGATAGATACATAGATAAATACATAGATACATTGATAGATAAGATAATAAAATTGAAGAGTTTCAAAAAGATATATGATTTATCTGAATAGACATCTGTCAATAAAAGGTGATTTCTGGAGACAAGCAAAAACAAAAATTTAATTTGCTTCCATAAGATATTTGATTCTGGTATCATCATGACCCAGATGAAAAGGGCATGGGAACCAAGTTAATAAATTTTCTTAACGTATGGAAAGTCTAACAAAGCTTTCCAGCTGGTAAGTCCACTGTGCTGTTCTATTAACACCTGTCTTGCTATGCTAATGTCATCAAATATAAAACAGTGATGACAATTTCACAACAGCTTACCAAGAGCTTATAGGCTTTTACTTGATAACGAGTTTCCCAGATGGTCTGGACTTATTAGGTAGTAAGTGTGAGGTTGAGAGTGTTTCAGGAATCAGGGCAAGACTTAACAGGGACCATTCTTAATGCCAATGTTTTTTCTCACCACTTATAAATGCAGAGAAAAACACATTATCCAAAGATGCAAGTAATAAAGGCCTGAGGGGAAAATCACTTAAATCTCTGTTTCATTACAGTGCAGTTCCAAACATGAGTACTTCTGTATGTTCTTCCACTTCTCACCACATGATTAAAAAAAAGTGAAGCTCTTGGTTTTGACCTGTCCCAGCCCATACCTGACAGCTATCTCTGTCTTTCTCTGCAACTCTTTCAGACAAATGAAAACCATACACCTTAATAGAATGCAATAGAGGAGGGGTGACCTGCAGAAGTTTGGGGAAACCCACCAAGGTTTGGGCCCTGGGTGCCACTGATGCTGGGCAAAATGCATGGGCCAATCCACACTGCCCTCCAAGCACCTGAGGGTATGGACTCACACATGGTGCGTTGGATGGCACAGTTGGGAGCATGCGGGGACTGGACGGTTCACTACCAGGTGAGGAATGACATCTGAAGGACTTTCATGGACAAGGCTCCTATTTCTGCAGATCTGAGCCTCCTTGGTGGCTTATACAGAGCAGAGAATGACATGCCTAGACACAGAAAGAAGATATGCCAGTGTATTGGCACTTGAAGAGAACATCCGCTACCTTAGCAGAGGAGAAACAGCAGATCGCCCAGGGAAGGGGATGTGTAGACATGTGGAAGGGAGGTCTGGTGTGGGAGTAGGTAACAGGTGAGGAATGAATCCTGAAGCATTTTCACTGACAAGGCAATGTTCTCACAGGCAAGCAACGGGATTTGAACCAAACGAATTGGAGTGGTAACTAGAGGATATTTTAGGGTCAGACTAAAGAGCCACCCATGTGGGGGACCTGGGTTGGGGTAGGTAGTATAGACCAATGCCAAATACCACTCACTGGCACACACTAAAGCTAGGTTTGGGGGACTATGTGACAGGCCAGATCACAATATCTGATAGTGAGAAGCAGAACAGGAGACTGGCATTATTGGGCTGGGCCATATCACTACTTAGCATGTGAGGGAATCAGGTCTGGCGGCAGAATCTGTGGGGGGTGTATGTGGGTCTGCCCCTGTAGAACTGCAATTTCTGCTGGTATCCTTAAGAGATGGGATGGTGACTGGCTGAGCTAGGCATGACCACTGAACCCTACAACATTTATGGGTATTAGGGCTGGAGACAGACTGGGTAGACCAATCCACAGCACCCACAGGCATATCCAATAACAGGGTATGAGTTGGGCCAGGCTACAGTATACACCACCTCGTACATAGGCCGGAATTATGCTGGGTAATGGCCTATCACCCACAGGCATGTGTGGGATCTGGTTCTGGGAGTGGGTCTGGTTGGGGAACTTGGGAAACTCTCCTCGATGTGGACCGGTGTGGCTAGACTGTGGCTCCCAACTGCAAGAACTGGAGTGGGTGTGAGCCAGTTGGGTAAGACCACTGTTACTTTCAGAACAGGAGGTGGACTAAGTCAGCCTGGTCAAGAATGCACCAGAACACACAAGATCTGCCACTGGGAGGAAACCTGATAGAGGAGTTTGGGGAACTCCTCTGTCAGGATGTAGTCCCTGCCGGTGTTCTCAAGCACCAAGACCAGGAGCAGCTCAGACAGGCCAGGTTACAAACTGGCATATATGTGGCTCAGGTCTGGGGGCAGGCCAGGCTGGGTCAGTTCATAGCATACACTGGCAGATCTGAGAACTAGGACAGGGTGTGGGACAGGCTGGGGCAGGCCACAATACCAGCCAGTCCACATTAGTGACAAGGCTGGGGATATGTCAGACCATTGGAACTTGTGGAGGACATCTGGTGCCACAGCAGAGGAAGGAGGGCAAAAAAAGGGTCAACTATCCCAGTGAAACATGACAGCAAATTTCTGGGTGAACAGAAACTCAGAGGTGGATTTTGTAAACCAATGGACCATGGAGGGATATCCTCCTCCTTGCATCTGCAAGACCAACAGCATTTCAGAACTATTAAAACCAGTTGAGCAGGACTCTTTGAGCAGGCTCCCATGGGAGACCTTGGGATGACATCAGATGGCCACTCCTCATCCACAGGTACTGAGGTTGCTGGGAGGCTGAGGGTGGCTTCTTCCCCATCTCTCTCCTTCCCCAAGATACAGGAAGAAGGAAAAGAAAATGTAGAAACAATGGCCTTACCCACTTTCCCTAGATCCTGGACCCTTCCTACCCTGATCAACTATGCAAACATCATCAAAAATAAAATTCTAAAAATACATTTTAAAAGGATGTAATAATATAATTAAATTAAGTAACATTCAATATAATATATTATATAGGCAGACTATAATATATAAATACTCTCTGCTGTAATATTTTATCTGGAAATAGCTAGGAATTAGAATAAGTACTCATCTACTACAGTATGACATCTCTCAAAGTATAAACTGCTCCTAAATTAAATTTATCTTACAATGCTATTGATATTTATTTGAATGAGTAAATAATGTGTGATACAATAATGTTATTAGGCTAGAAACAGGTCTTATAAAATAGCCATTTGTTTTCTATTAATTTTGATCTTGGTTGCTTCAAGCAACAGATTCAACAAGATGAATTCGAAGTATATGAGGATTCCTATGGATATTCCAAAGAAACATTAAGAAGGATATTTCCTAATTGCCAACTGTACCTAAAGAACTTTGCAAAAATTTTACATATGCTGCATATGCTACCTAAAGCAGATCTGAGTCTAACTCCAAGATTACACATTTCGTCATATTTTTGAAGAGGCAAAAATAAGGTTTATGAAAGCTAAGTAACTGCCTTAAATCACAGAGATCAAAAATGATATACACATAATTTTACGTTTGGTCTTACCATTCTTTTTACTTTGAGCTTCACAATTTCCATATTTTCAGAAGCTCAGGACTTTGGGTAGTTACAATGAGTAATCTTATTTCTGAACATAACTTCCGTTTTCAGTGATAGTGGTTTATAAACACTATTGGGGAAAAATAAGGGAGGAACATTTTCCTGGACCATTCAGGGAAGAACTGGCAGCATGATTGTGATCACTGTTGTCTTTATCAGCTCTAATAATGAGATCGTACTTCCAGTTACCAGGCTTCTTTAACATCTACGTTAAAATGTCATCAGAATAATGTCTTATGAATTTGCTCTCTATTTGCTGGCAACCTGTCTCTTACACTTATTTGTTTTATTTTAAAGGCAGATTTACACCAAGAAGGAGAGACAGAAAGATCATCCATCCGCTGGTTCACTATCTAAGTGGCTTCAACAGCCAGAGTTGAGCTGATTTGAAGCCAGAGCCAGGACCTTTTTGAGGTCTACCACACAGGTGTAGGATCCCAAAGCTTTGAGTTGCCCTCAATGCTTTCCTAAGCCACAACCAAGGAGCAAGATGGAAAGTAGAGCAGTTGGGACATGAACTGGTGCCCACATGGGATCCTGGAATCCTCAGATGCATGGTGAGAATTTAGCCACTAGGCTGTAGCACTGGTAACTAGACCTTTAAAATTTTAAGAATTTTACCTTGCAACTGATAATGTAACATTTTAATTGTGTTAGATGACTTGGATTTACTTCTGCCACAGTTGCAGCTCCTTAGCTGGAACTTTCCTTCTAGGGAGGAAGTTCATTTCTATTCCCACCCAAATTCAAACTTAAAACTTGAGCCGTAGCCTGGTTTCAGAATGCACACTTTTCTACTTTAAGAACTCCTCATAGCTGCCTCCAATCCTACACTGGATAGAACAGGAAGAAAGACATTTAATAAGGACCAAAGTCATATTTGGTCTCGGAAATTGGAAGAATGGAGAAAAAGCTCAAGAAGAAACATTCTGAGGCATACACTTTGAATAAGAAGTTGAAAGTCATACAGGTTTCAGGTTTTGAATCTATGACACTGTCAAAGCTGATATTTTTGTCATTTTCTCCTTCGTTAAGTAAGATAATAATACATTGCATTGATTCTGAAATGCACCTTTTTTCACATAGAAACATCTTTGAAATAATGTGTCTTGCAATCACTGATGTGACATCGTTTAATTGACAACATATTTTCTTCTTAGTGGCACCTAAAATAACGTGTCTCAGAAGTGATGGTGTCTTACAGTCGATAAAACACTCACGTCCCCTGCCAATTATTACATTCACCTTTTTGACTCCTTGATATCTAACTTTCTGTTCTAAGCCAACAATTGCATGTCCATTCTTCTTTCACAAAGACAATGGCAGGGGCTACTTAAAAACTCTTCCTCTGCTGCAAGAAATGAGCCACAGAAGCATCTTACTGAACACTGACAAATTTAGATGCTGGTTTTATGAGAGCTGTAGCCATCAGGTTGCTATTCGGAGGTTTAAAAAGTCAACAAAGAACAAAGCATAAGACATACCATATCCAGAAGGGAGAAACTCATTATGCCCAAAGCATTGCAAGTTTTGCTATATAAACAATATATTTTCTCTTCACTTATATTTTTAAATTATGAGTAATGTACTCTGCAGGTTGATGATGGAACTCAATTAACCCTCCAGGAGGTTAGCTAGAATCCAATAAGGTTTGACCCATTTTCTTTTGAACTCATTTTTTTTAAAGATTTATTTATTTTATTACAAAGTCAGATATACAGAGAGGAGGAGAGACAGACAGGAAGATCTTCCGTCTGATGATTCACTCCCCAAGTGAGCCGCAACGGCCGGTGCTGTGCCGATCCGAAGCCGGGAACCTGGAACCTCTTCCGGGTCTCCCAGGCGGGTGCAGGGTCCCAGGCATTGGGCCGTCCTCGACTGCTTTCCCAGGCCACAAGCAGGGAGCTGGATGGGAAGTGGAGTTGCCGGGATTAGAACCGGTGCCCATATGGGATCCCGGTGCATTCAAGGCGAGGACTTTAGCTGCTAGGCCACGCCGCCGGGCCCTGAACTCATTTTTAAATGCTTATTTTTGTTTATTTATATTTATTTGGAAGGCAGAGAAACAGAGAAAGGTAAACCGATGGATGAACAGAGATTATATCTCAATCTTCCATTGGCCAGGCTCAAGGCAAGAAATAGGAACCCAATCCAGATCTACCACATGGGTTTGGCAAAGATTGAAAGAGTTAAGCCCTCACTGCTGCCCCCTAGTGTGCACATTGCGGAAAATGGTACTGCAAGGAAAGCTGAGACGCTACACAGGAACTTTCTTAAGGAATATGGGCATGTCAAAAGGTTTCTTAACCACTATACCCAAAGTCTGCTGTTCTTTAGAATTTATTTTACTAGTAAATCTTAAAAAGTAAGCAGAGATTATGTTTATCCTATTTTTATGTTCATCATATTTGCATTTGACACAAACTTGGAAAAATATGTAAGCAGGCCAAAATTTAAATCGACTTTCGTGTTATCGATGCAAGTAATAGCAGTTCAGGTATTTTACTGCCTGGGTCTGGAGCATGAGCCAACTCAGCCAACCTTAGTTCCATTATTGTATTAAGCAAAGGCCTGACTACTTCGCATGAAGATTCTCGTGAGAACTCTGTGATTTGAGACACACGGTACCAAGAAAACTTCCTACCTTAGAGTATGGGCTCATAAATATTAACCATCATTACTGCTTTTAATGGTAAATCAACGACATATTTTATATATATTATTATTATATAAAATATATTATTATATATTATTAATATATATTTATATTTATAATATATTATTCATACATATTGTTTTTATATATTTATATATATTGTTTATATATATAAATAATACCTATTTATATATATAATATATTCATATATATTATTTATAGTTCATTACTCATCAGGAGGGACATCCAAACTTAGTTTTTAGCAATAAAATAGCAGGAGAATGTTTCCGTTCCTGCAGTCACTACAACAGGACAAGCCACTACACATTCTGAGTAACTGCAAAAGAAGAGGATCTTAACAAAACTAAACTGCACCTGTATCACCTCTCAGTTATGGCTGCCCTCTCCATACAAAATGCTAATACAAATATTTTTGCAATAGACAAATGAATAAAATAGCAATCAAGAGCTTGACAAAATGGGATTTAGCTCATTCCACCTTTAGAGAAGACCAGCAGATGGCTTTAGGAAAGGTTTACCTAGCGAACCAAGAATAGGATTCCCACAGAATGGACGAGACTTTTGAGTAACAGAGATTACACTGAGCTTTTCCATTTCAAAATGTGTCTGGCACTGTAGAGACCGTGGCTTGTGTGGACTTGTGGTTTAGCATGAATAAAACTTTCATGGACAGCTTCTCAAGTTGGAATCTACCTTTTAAATTTGAGATTGCTATTGTATAGATCTCAGGAATAAAATTAGGTAAAATCCAGTTCTCCGACAGGATGACTTCTGAGAACAGATTGTGTTCCATGCGGCGGTATGATATTGTGTTGATTGTTCTGCCTGGCTCTTGCTACCACTATGGACTAAACCAACTTTAAAAATCTGTCATATTTAATTGTAAAGAGGGTTATGGAATTCTGCAAAAAAAAAAAAAAAAACAGTGGTTGACAATAGTCCATGAAAATAATTTAGAATGGGAGTTAGTGAGCCAAATAATATTTCTGCAGTGAATGGATTTTAAATCATCACTAAAGATGTTGTTTATTCTATTTATTTACTCTTTTATACTTTGCTTTTAGTGTGAGTCATGTTTATAGAATTATTATAAATAAAGTAGAATAAAAGCAAAGGAAGAGGTATATGAACTTCTCAAGGACAAAGTGAAGAAAAATTTTTCATCCTGAGGTTGAATATATACATTTTTTGTCAGAATAGAAATGTTAAAGTATTTGACAGGATAATACTCAGAAATCTTAAACATGTCTTGCTACCAAAAATGTAAGTCACATTAATAACTATAAGTCAAAGAACATTTCATAACATCATTTACAAAATTAAAAAAATCAGTTTTTACATAAGCTCTGTAATAACATGCCAAGCATCTTCCTCATCAATGAATTTATCCAAAATGAAATGGGATGCCATCTGCCAGGAGAGCTCTGGAAGGCATTTCTGCATTAGTGCAGGAAATTGGAAGAGAGCACACTATGTAGCCTTTCCAACTCTAAGTAAACAACCCACACTCACTGAGGATCTGTAATTTGCAAGGCATTGCACTCAGTGTGCAGATGAAGAGAGAAAGCCCACAAACTCACACAGAGCTCCACTCTAGCAGTTCAGCCAGGCCACTCAGTGCAATTCACAAACGTGTAGAGCGATACCCAAGATGCTCTGGGAAGAAGGGAAGGGAATAAAAACCTGGAAGAGAAGTACAGTACAGTAGATCTGGACGGGTTCTTAAGGAGTTATTTGAAATTCAGTCCAGCATAGAAATAGAAGCATCTGTATTCTGCTCACCTGGCATAAAGGCAATAGGAAGACTTAAAAGCATGTATTATCTATACCATAGTTACCTGTAATCCTATGTATTTAGTTACCCTAAACTAAATTCAAATATCGTTAAACATATGAACAGTTAAAATATACATGTCAGCAGCTTTTTAGCCTACAAGTTGCAGGGAGAAATATGTAAATAAAAGCCTGCTATGTAACTGCTTTTCTTACAGCAATGAAACTGAGAAGCAGCTGTATTAAGTAACCTTGCTCTCTTAAATAGCATTAAAATAACCTTAATAGTTAATTCATATCTCAGATATTATATAAAGGCCATAATGAAATTTTAGGATCATGGGAACAGCAGTACAGGGTCCTTTTATAATAGATGCAGCACATATGACAATCCATGGGCAGATTCTTTCTAAAGGCACTATTAATTTTAGAAACACGCCTTAAAAAGTTATTTGTTATACAGCAAGAAATATGCATTTCAATTTTATGGAACAGTTCATTTCAAACATAGTTATACTGTTAAAAATGTTTTAATTAGAAATAAAAAGTAAATGGGTACTTCAAAAGACTTAAAGAAAATTGAGTTGATACTGACTTTTGTGAGGAAAATACAGAAAACATTAAATTCGAGTATATGAAGTGTTTTCTAACCAGTCATGAAAAATGTATACAAAAACATTTTTTATAGATTCCAAATGTTATTCAGCAAAGTACTTACTTACATACATAGTCTATTTGATAGATGTGTGACCGTTACAGCCTATTGCTGATAAGGTCATGATTAACAAAACAGTATAAAGCAAAGACAAATACAAGGGGAAATTGCACAATAGCGAGACTCAGCAAACAGAAGATGTATCAGGCTGTTGCTAGCATAACACCATAAAGTTATTTTTTTTGCTAAAATCACAGGGAACAAACTTACAAGCTTCAAAACAAGTTCAAAAGCATAGAAAAAGATAAATCACAGAAAATAACTTAGTCATCATTAACAACTAGATGTTATGTCCCCTGGCACAGGTTATACGTTTGCACATCTTGAATTGTAGGTCTGTCTGCATTTTCAACAACACAAATACAGGTACTGATTTAGAATATAATGGGATGATAGCTGTGGTATCACTAGGCAGCAGAAAACTTTCAGCTCTATCATAATCCTATGGTACGATGGTCATGGGTAACTGGCCATAATCAAGAGTCGTGTAGGTCGTCAATTAAAATACAAAACTCAATGGTTCTAAGTTAATTTACAGTTCCATTACAATAATCTAACTTTAATTGCCCCCGAACAAATCGTCACTTATTACCATTCTCTCCCTATTCTCTTATCAGCCACTCACAGCTTCCCACCCTTCAAGAAACATTGAGCTTCCTGTCTCTATATTTTATTTTTATAGGTGCTCTAAATATAGACAGTAACATGAAATGTGGTCTTACTGATGCCTTCTATCTCTAAGTGCTATCTTACTAAAGTTCATTCAGATTACAGTATTTAAGATATGTGGCTTGCTTTTAGTATCAAATAATATTTTGCTGTACAATAGGCCATATTTTATTTACTCATCTATCAGTTGATGGATATTTTAATTGTTGTCACTTTTCAACTATTGTGAATAATGCTGCTATGAACATTCAGTTATACGTTTTTATGTGGACATATGTTTTCATTTCTCTTGGGTATATGCCTAGGAATGGAATTGCTGGATCATATGGTAATTCTATGTTTAACTTTGGGAGGAATTGCCAGGCTGCTTCCCCAAGTGGCTGCACCATTTTATATTCCTACCAGCACTGTATCATGATTCCAATTCCCCATACTTGCCAAAACTTGTGATTATCTGCCTTTTGAAATTTGCCATGCAACTGAGTGTGAAGCAGTACATCAGTATAATTTTGTTTTTCATTTCCTTAATGACTAAATCTGTCAAGCATCTTTCTGTGGTTACTAGCCATCCCCATAAATTTGGATGTAAGACCATACAACTATCTTTTAAAAAATCTTTTCTACAACAGAGTTGAATAGGCAGAGCAAGTTGATGGCTGAAGGCAAATTTTTGATGCCCTCCCAATGCAGACACTAAGCTGCATCAAGTCACCTGCCCACAGACTACAGCAGCCGTGTCAGGGAGCATACAGCATTTTGTTCCTGCATAATAATACAAAATTCCTATTGAAGAAACCTGGAATAAAAGTCTGGCCTGCTTTACCTCTTCCCTAGCAGTAAGTAGTGATCCCCAGAAAGGCCTCCTCTTTGGAGCAAACAGCAGAAATTCAGTCCAGTTGTCAGACTTGAATCTTAGTACAAGGTCTACCATGATAAAATTCAGAGTTAGTGTTCTGTGACTCCTCTCTCCAGGCCTGAATCTATAGATGGAGTACTTAAACCCTACAAAGCCATGCAATGAAAGCCTTAGTCTCATGACCAGTTTGCTAAAGTCTTGGTAGGCCGTAGGCTTTTGATACAACCTAGAAAAGTGATTTGACTCAATAAAAGAGAAACTTGACATAGAGGTGAACATAAATGAAATAAAGCAAACTCAGGTCCTTTAACTCAAAATTACAATGAGCAAAGTTAAAATATAATAATAGGAATCAGTCAGGGAAAATAGACAAAGAACATATAAAAGGATCCCAATGCACCTAACTGCAGATTTCCCAGTACAAACTTTGTAGCCAGGAGGCACTGAGATGACACAGTAATGAAAAAAAAAGTCATCCAAAAATACGGTACTTGGGAAAGCAAATCTTCATATATAAGAGAGACAGAAAGACATTTGCAGACAAATACCTCTTATAAAGATTATCAGCCCCTATACCTACCTTAAAAGAAATATTAAAAGGAGGTAGAAAGACACTAAGGAATAAGAAAAAAATAACCAAATGGTAGCATACTTACTGATAACCAAAACCACATGAACAAATTAAGAATGGTTTAATGTTCTAAACATGTTACATAAACCATTCATATTTTTAGTTTGAGGACTAAGAAAGAAAAGAAGTAAAACAAATTTGTTAAAATATAAGAAGTCAGATAATAAGAAAACAGGAAAATGCATCATCAGAAATTAAAAATTGGGGGTTAAGTCATGCAGATTAAGCTCCTGCTTTGGTGACCCCATCCCACACTGGAGTGCTAGATTGAATCTCAGCTTCACTGTTTCCCAGTGAGACCCCTTTTAATGTAACCAGGGAGGAGGCAACTCAGTTGATTAGGTCACTATTACCCACATGGCAGACTGAGCTGCTGTTATGGAATGGGGGCTCTGGGCTGGTGCAGCTGTGATTGCTATGGATGTGCAGGGAATGATACAACAAAAGCAACACCTCAGTCTCTCCCTGCCTCCTTTTGCCTCTTCTCTAGCACTCTGTCTTTCAGATACATGAAAGTAAACATTAGAAATGTAAAATCTGGAGAGAAATGGATTGTAAATATAGCATATTTCAATACCATTTCATAACTCCTTGTTTTTGCTTGTTGCTTCCCCTTCTTTACAGCAAAAAATTAAGTTGTTTTCATTATAAAGAGCAAAAAGAGAAACTCTCTAAGCCTCACAGTCATTGCAAAACAAAAATGCACAAGATTTAGTAAAAATTATAAGCAAGGAATGAAATCATATTACTTGAGATATTATTGCTAATTGAAGAATTTAAGAAGAAAAAAAAGGAACTGCGATAAAACTCAGAAATAACTACCAGAATGACAAAATTACTTCAAAAGTAAATGGATTTTTTTTTTAATTTAAAAGATACATCATGACCAGATGGGTTAGGAATTCTAAGTTCCAACTATAAGCAGCATTTGTGGAGCTTGATTCACCTCTAGAGATGAACATTAACTGGAACTGACAGAATGAAATAAGATATTCCACACAGATGGGAGCCAAAAGGAAGCAGAGTAGCCATACTTACATCATGAAAAGCTTATTTTAAATGAAAAGCAATTTAAAGGGACCAAAAACTCTTAAGAATGATGAATTCAATCCAGCAAGAAGAAACAATTTAAGTCTACTTACCTCTATTATAAAGGTAAACACATATTATGGAATATAAACAGAAGCAGAGATTCATATATAATATTGTCAGGGAACTTTAGCATCCCAGTTTTGAAAGTATACAGATCATAGAGACAAAATGTCCAAAAAAAAAAAAAAAAAAAAAAAGATCACTAGGGCCTGACACACAGCAATAGAAAAATTTTGTAACAACACATGGAAGTTTCTCTTGGTTATATGACAGATCAAAAAACATGTCTCAACAAGTTCAAATGACAAAAAATCATATGATTATCTCATAGCTGCACAGAAGGCATTTAGTAACATTCAGCATCCCTTTCTGATAACAACTGGACAAATCAGGTGCAGAGTAATGGACCTCTCAACATAATAAAACTCATTGATAATAACCCATCATCTAACATCAAACAGTGCAAAACTGATTAAGATGTAGAAAAAGACAAGAATGCCACTGTTTTTAGTACTGTAAGTCCTAAGAAGACTGATTATATGGATAAAGAATACAAGGAACACAAATCAGATAGCATGGAGTCAAATCATCATTACTTCTACACAACATGATCCAACATATTGAAAAAACCCAAACCCTATAAACCAGTAAATAAACTCAATATACTTACTGGATACAAAATTAATGTGCAACAGAACTGCCAAACAATCCAGCAGTCCCAGACCTGGGTACATATCCAACAGAAGTGAAATCAATCTGTTGCAGAGACACTTTCCCTGCCAACATTATTGCAGTACTATTCACAATAATCAGGAAATGGAGGCAGCTACGTGCCCATGCCCTGTTGAAGGCGTAAAGCAAAAGTGGAGCATACACCTAAGACAATTTCACTAAGCCATAATAAAAATGAAACTTGGCCTTTGCAACAGCATGGAGGGAAGTAGATATCATTTTGGTAAGTGACCTAGGGCAAGCACAGAGAAGTGTTGTCTTACCTCATTCATAGGAGGGGACTTAATAAAAAGATGATCTCATAGAAATGTAAAGTATAATGGTGGCCACCAGAGGCTAGAAAGAGACGCCTGTCGGAAGTGATGGAGAAGGGTTCATTAACAGGCACAACTTAGAGTTAAACAGGAGTAAGACATTCTGGAGAGCTGTATGAAGACAGTCAGTACAATGCTTTGTACATCCCTGTGCAAATACACATACAACCTAGAAGACGTGGTTTTCAATGTCTTCACTACAAAGGAAGTTTGAGTTTTCAAAACAAAGATGAATTTACTTCAGACACTATATAATGTCAACATGTGTTGAAATATCACATAGCACCCATAATTATGTATACTTTTTCCAAAATGAATTATTTATTTGTCCAAGAACCAAAGTTACAGAAAAATAGGGAGAGTGAGAGATCTTCCATTCCCTGGTTCACTCCCCAGATGGCTAAAGTGGCATGTGCTGACCCAGGCCAAAATCAGGAGCAACGAAATTCTTTCAGGTCTCCCACCAAGATAGCAAGGCCCCAGACACTTAGGCCATCTAGTGCTACATTATCCAGGTCATCAACAAGGAGTTGGAGGAGAAGTGAGGGAGCCAGGACACAAACAGGTGCCCCTATGGGATGGCAGCACTACAGGCAATACCTTTAACCTCTATGGCACAACCTCAGCCCCACTATGTATAATTTATGTAACCATTAAAACAGGGTTTTTTTAACATTTAAAAGGGAAAATAAAAATACACATTTTGATACTCTTTCATTGCAAATTTAAGCTGCTAAGTTTTCCAGTAAATTGATTGAGGTGAGAGAAATTGAAAAGCAGCTGCACTGTCATTTTCTTAGAAAAAAAATGAGATTGATAAGACTTTTTCAATGTTTTCGTGAAAATAAAAACTGTGTTTCTAAGTGCCAAGACTGACATGACAATCACACATATTTGAAAAAGTGTAACATAAATTTCATGGGAAATGAAAATATCATTTCCAGTCATATGTTAACCTAATTATCATTATAATGTTTACTAAAGGACCAGGGGCATTCTACGAGTATCCTCATCAACCAAAACAATTTTCCCCAATACCAGAAAGAAACAAAAAAACAGCTACAAACAAGGAGACAATTTTGCATCCCATTATTTATTTGGTATCTTGGGCCATAGAGTATTTTCATATGTGGAAACAAACTCACACTTTGAGTTTTGAGTGAGAAGAAAAATAACAGCATGATTTCTGGAAATGTACTTTAATAAATGCTTTGTCTTTAGTGACTTTATTGATGGGATTTAAGTATGAATTAAAATGGTCTTTAAAAGTGAAATGAATGGATGTGTGTTTTAAAGCAACATCCACAGCTGTTTATGTCACTTGGTGAAATGTTTCATTATTTTCCTTCAGCTGATAAGAAGGAAAAATCCTTAAAGCCAGCTATCATGTCAAGGAGATTTAAAAATATCACAATTATATCATGTCCAGTTATCACGCATTTAATAAATTTGATGCTACTTTTGCAGATAACAAGATAAAGAAAATTCAATCTATTTACTTGGATGCTCTCATTGTCATGTAGAACTAGTAGTCTTATATCTCCCAATGCCTGTTATAAATAACAGATTTAATTCAGCAAACATCAACCCAAATGCTTTCACTCTAAAATTACCATGCAATACTTGGAGAAAATGTTAGCAATAATTGTATTTATGTTAAGTAATAAATTACTAAAAACATATTTAATTTTTCATACCATTTGGATATACACAAGGAAGTAAACTCCAGAGATGCTTTATATTGCATTATAAAGATTTTACAGTAAGTCCAAGATAGCAATCCAGCTACACCTAAAGAAATACAAGTAAATTGTCAGAAATATGATAATAAAATATACTCATGATTCAATAAAAGAACAAATGCAAACAATAGAATGAAGGGTCTTAACATCAGGCACAGAAATTAAAAATGATGAATAAATGAAAGAAGAAGCATATAGAGTGAGTTAAACTAGTGGTTCTGGGTGTTTTCAAGATTTTCTGGCATGTATTTCATACAGAATTTATGGAAGAACCTTTGTGTGGGTGTTTTTTTCCTTGGAGCTACTAGAATATCACTGTTAGATTATGCCCCAGCTGTTTGCACGTTTTTCAAACACCTCCTTTAAAAGCATTTTGAGAGTAGCCAAAAGGTAAAATTGATTTATACACTGTAGTAATGTGAGAAAACACTATCTTTGTGTTTCTGCTCAGTGTTTAGTGGTATGTCTGCAGTGTACTTTTTTATGTGAAGGTGAGTTTTTACTGAGCATTCTGAAAAGTCCAGAGTATGACTGGGGGTAGTCAATCTGACTGATTACTTTTTCAAAAAGCCTGATGTTTTTAATGTAACCTGATCAGATCATTTATCAACTACAGAAACCCTCTGGCACTAACTACATAAAATAGTGGGAATTTTGCAAAAAATTTCCACAGTAGAAAGTGGACTAGCCCTACACCTACCATCCTGCTTTAATGTGTCTTTTACTCTGTGTACTATGCAAATATCTTAATCAATATTGAACATTTTCTGTGGACTAAATTAATACAAAATCTGGTACTGAAAATCTCACTTTTAATGGACCTAAAATTTCAGATACTGTCTGCTGCTCAGTTGAAGCCATAGTAACTTCCGCCCAAGTTTTAAATGTTCTTTTCTCAAATTTAGGACATTTGCAACTCCTGTGTTTTTGTTTTTGTTGTTGTTGTTGTATGGCACACCCCTGGTACATTGGTGTCTTTTATACTATTCACATCTCTATAAAGCTAAAGCATTCTTAGCTCAGAGAAAACTCCTCTGCCCATCTATTCTCAATCACAATGTTATATTTATTTTCTTTGTGGCAATTAACAAAATCTGCATGATCATGCTTATGTTTTTATTTTGTGACTCAATCGGTTACTAACTACAGGAGATTCACTAGTCCAGTTCTTGGTTTTATAATAGCCAGGATTTATTGAATACATACAGTAGTTTGTACAAATAATCTAGCTGTCAGGAAGTCTATCACCGGAATGACCTGAATATGGCAGGAGCCGTGTCCAGGAATGCTCTGTAGCAGGAAGGCTAATGGATTGATACGCGTTTTTCAAATTAAAAGCAGAGTGACATTTCATAAGGGAGCTTTTTATGAAATGTAATTACCATAACAATGACAAAACAAGTAAACTATCTTTAAAGCCTGCTTGATTTCCTTATGAATGGAATCAATTCAAATAGTTCACTTCTTTCTAAATGTAATGTATAGATTTTAATTAAAATACAAAATCTATTCTAGTACAATTTGCCTCATGGCATGCATTTAGGGCAGAGTTAGAAACAAGAAAGGGAAAAGAAGTCCTTTAAGTTTCAAGTAATTAAAGAAAAGGATTCAGTTTTTTTTAAGACTCCCTCTGTAAGGAGAGGATGACATACATTTTGTTAAGAACTGGAGCTAATAAATTAGGAATCATCATTTTTTAGAAAAGTGTTAGCAATGACAAAAATTTGAGTAAGCTGGAGTAGCTTACTAAATTTATTCAACTAGGTAGTAAAAATCGATGTACAAACCAATGTAAAGAGTCCTTCGGAAAAAGTCAAGAAATGTACACACATGTGTCTATCAAGCTTTGTGTTTCAAGTATTTTGAAGATATCCAAATATAAAATCTAGAAGCAAAAAAGAAATCCTCAGTGGAAATTCAAAGTTATAAAAATGTAAATGTAAGACACATATAGATATAAGAATAAGAAAACAAATTAATTTGTGAGGTTTTTTGGTTTTTTATTCAAATAACTAATAAATGAACACTTGTAACAGTGACCCTCACATGTCCCTGTATTAATAAATCTGTTAGGCAAACCTCTGAGTTTTTTCTCACAGAAGGAAAATCTTTATTGTATGTATACACAGTATGTTTCTGTGCCTGCCTCAAAAAAAGGGAGAAGAGAAATATGGGTGGAGAGCAAGTGACAGCAAACAACGGGGAAAAGATCAGAGGAGATACATACCTTATTACCTATAAGCTGACAACTTACTGACAATTTAAAAAAGAAAAGCAAAAAAAAAAAAAAAAAAAGGAGTCCTCCATTTTTGTCCCAGTTTCAAACAAGGCCTCACCGAGTCTAGTGTGCTATTAGGGTCATACTGAAGAATAATGAAACAGTGGTCTTTGGTTACCCTTTCAAACAGCAGGGTAAACATGTTTAGGCATAAATAAACAGGGTCATTGGTTTGCTGTGTACTTATAAAAGATCGATTTAGTAGCTCTTGTCCCTGGGCCTTAAGCATTTTTTTTTCAATTAAGAAATAAAATATTCAAGAGAAACACATCACTCTCTTTCTTCTGATGCCTCCCTCTAATCCTTTCCCTTTAATCCTCATTCCTCTTCCCCTCCTAGCACTGATTGTAGGATGTGGCCCATTGGAGAGTAAAATTAAAACAAAAAAGCAAAGCACAAAGTCATAAAAAAGCATTTAATGGTTTCTCCCTTAAAAGAAGATGCATGGTTAATTGTTAAAAAAAAAAAAATCAATCCTTTCCAGGCGCTTAAAACTTAAAATTGCTGTATGGTTTTAAACCTCAATTAAATGAGAAGGCTTAATAGACGCATGAGACTTTAACATTGTGAGATGTTCCACATTTGTCAGAAAAATACTGCAGAATTTTATGAAAGAAATTGAATAATTATTTCCAGAGGTTTAATAGATTCTTTTTCATTTTACTCAGCTGTCTTAGTATCATTCACATACAAATATCTCTAAATATCCTATACTGTACTCAGGAAGGAGAAAAACCTTATTAATAACACTACAACTCCATTAAATTTCTTAGAGTGGATAATGTAAATGGTGCAAAACACAGGGACTTGCAAAGTCCTTCAACACACACTCTCATTGCACCAATGAAAATTGTCACACTGAGTTATAAAGAGAAAACACAACGTAAAGAAAAAAAATCACTGTGATTCAAAATGGCAGCGATGTCATGTCAGGAAGTTTCCAAACAGTGTGGGAGTTTACAAAGGACAACAACAAAGTTAAAGGTTAGACAGCAAGTTTAGCCAGACATTACACTATATCATCAGGGAGAAGCGAAGCTGAATGCATGTATCCTTTTAAACACTAGATGCTGGATTTGAGGCAGAAGAGCAGTTAAAGGATTACAAACAGCAGCAGAGCATGCAAATGGATGAGAGGAATTAGGATAGAATTATCTTGTCAGTGAAGAAAAAGAATATTCAATGTCTTCAGTATCAGGAAAAAGCTACAGGGAACGGTAATGATCCTAGCTAATTAGAGGTCATCTGTGCGGCCCTGTATATAAAAAGGGCCCGACTGAATGGGGTGCCCAACTTTTCAATTTCTCAGATATCAAAAATCTGAATTTTTATGAAAAAAATTATTGACCTTGGGGCGTCTATTGTGGCACATCCAGCTAAGCCTCCAGCTGTGGTGCCAGGATCCCTTTTGGGCACCGTTTGAGTTCTGGCTTTCCCACTTCCCATCTAACTCCCTGGTTATGGCCTGAGAAAGCAGCAGAGGTTGACACAAGTCCATGGGCCGCTGCACACAGGTAGGAGACTGGAAGAAGTTTCTGGATTCTGGTTTCAGATCACATCATCTCCAGCCATTGGGGCCATTTAGGGAATGCATCAGAGATGGAAAATTCACTCCTTTCTCTGTAACTTTTGCTTTCCAATAAAAATTAAAATAAATCTTCAAAAATATCACTCATGTTTACTTTGTTTGCTCAACTAAAAGAAAAAATATTTTTTTGCCAGCAGACTAAAAGATTTTTGCTCGCAGTCTGCGAGAAATAAGAGTCTATGTGTCATATACATATTTATTAGAAATCTAATGCAGCTTTTACTCAAATACATGACAGAAATTTTTCATGTCATTAAATGTAAAATTCTGATATCCAATGAATTTCAATGATTTTCTCTAATTGATATAAGGATATTGTAAATAAAAAAACTTCCATGAAACTATTTCCTATACACACTGTATCACTAACATGGTGATTACTATGCATTATTAATGAGCTAATTTGCATGAGCTTGATATTGATATGTCACTATTTTCACATGTACATGTCTTTATTCAACAGATGTCGGTATTATTTGACATTTATTCAAATGTAAGGCCAGGCATTTGGCCCAATGGTTATGATGTCACTTAGGGCGCATGTGCCTTATAATAGAGTGCCTGGGTTCAAGTTCTGGCTCTGTTCTCACTTCTAGCTCCTAGCTAATACTTACCTTGACAGGCAGCACTTAGCTGTGTCTCTATCAATCCAACCACATGAGACACCCAGAAAGAGTTACTGGTTTCTTGCTTTGGGGTGACCCACCTCTTATGGTTACAGGCATTTCGGCAATGAAGCAGCAGAGGAGAAATCTTTATCTCCCTGCATTTAAATAAACTAGATAATTTTTTTTAAATGCATCAATTGGTATACTAAAATATTTTTGAATTGCAAGTGTGGAAAATATTTTCAATTATTTAAGGATAACCACACTTTAAATTTTGCCAGAATAAAATCTTTCTTTTTTGTTTATGTGTTCTAGATATTTTAAGACTTATTTTTATTGGAAAGGTAGATATACAGAGAGGAAGATCTTCCATCCAGATTTTATAAAACTTTTAACATCAACTTTCTCAGAAGCCATGGTTACATTTGTAAAATGGGAATTTATTTAAGAATGTGTTGGACTAAACATTTGCTCACATTATAGCTTATATAGCTACGTGCAGATGTATAATAAAAATAACTCAAGTTTTTCCACTATTAGGTCCATTCAAACTGAAGGCATATAACTTATAACAAATCAAATGCTGCTGTAACTTATAGAACTTAAAAATGAAAATTCCATAATGGATATGGAATGAATAAATGCATGAATAAGAAATGCATAAAGCACTACTTCCTACTGCATCAATCTTTAAATGAGAAATGGTGTAACATGTGTCAAAGGTGGTGCAGTAAAACAGTCATTTATATACTTTCACATGTCATGTATTTTTATTAAATTGTGAAAATTTACATATTTTTCTATCGAATGGTATAGCATAAAACTCAGCCAAACAACATAAATAAAAAATACAATATATACCCATATACATACATATATATATGCAAATGTTGTGTGGTATCACAGTCACCTATTTTTCAACAGTTAAGAAATTAACACACAGATGAACACAATCCTCAAATCAAAGTTACATTTTCAGAGTAAACCTCACAATCCTGAATATTAGAAGATGCGTAAAAAACACAGCCTTGCGAATTACAAATGAACAGTGTTTTCTCAGAAGAGAGTGACTGTCCTGGCACAGGAAGGGAATAAGCAGATATAAACCATATATTTAATTTGCTTTCTTTATCATCTAATATCACCAGCAACAAAGCAACAAATACCAACATACTAAGTCATCAATCCAAAATTCAGGAGAAAGACTGATAATTTTATTAGCTCTATAGCATCATACTCAGGGCATTAAAAATGAATATTTGTATTATTCTAATAATTAATGCTGATGCTAATTTCTCCCTTGACTGAACAAACGTAACAATATTTTTACATTTAAACATTTTTTTCTTTTTTGGGTAAAATGTACTTTTGTTTCAAATCATCAAGGGAATGCACATCAATTTTCATAAAAATTTTTTCTTACGATTCCTCTTTGTCTGTAGCAAATACTTTTCATGCCCCCTCCTGTGCATTTAAACAAATGAAAGTGCATATTCCCAAACTGAAATATTTGTTCTCTTTAGTAAGATCCTTCCTGGCTTCAGGGAGAATAAATTTACAGAGACATTGTGGGACTTTGGGATTCAAATGATTCAAATTTGTACCTTGAGTATCTATTCCTGACTTTTCCTTCTTTCTGAATAAACATCCCCCAAAGAGAAGACTGGCTTTTTGACTGACTTTATTGAATAAATTATACAGTGCTTCTGTTGGCAACTCACACGAGTGATGCGAAATAAAGCAGACATAGCTGTTGGACATCATTTTAGCCCCTGTATCTGATTGGCAGATCACAGGAAGGAAAAAATGTCCCTTGAGTACCTCTGTGAGGTTGTTACCAACTGATTGTGTATTCACCTTAAATATCTGAAACCCAGGTGTGTTGTAGATTAGCACAACTTACAAGCACTGTGTGGAGATTTATTATGATAATTGTTGCTTTTATTTTTTATTTCCCTGAACTCAAAGATAATTAATGTCAGTATGTGTCCTGGTATCTGACTCTCGTAATTGGTCCTATGGCGCCTTGGGTGTTTGAAAATCCACTCACTTAAAGGCTTTTTTTTTTTTTTTTTGACTTGTTTTCCTGGAGCTGTTCATTAGTGCCTAAAATATTTGATTACATTTAATTGTGATGTCTTCAATTCTGTGCACCTGCTGCAATTTACATGAGGGGAAAAAGGCTTGCAGAAGCAGGAAAAAAAAGTGAGGGGGAATTAAATTTTAAAAGAATTCCTGTGCACAAGGTAATTGGGGTTAAATACGGAAACAAAATAAACTTAATAGGTAGTTAGATTTTTGTAACTACTATGGTTATAACAAAAAAAGTTCAAAATCAAAACTGCTCTATCATGCAAACCCTTAGCAAATATTTTCACAAATCTTGCCAAAGGGTTCTGATTTCCAAAGAACAGTCCTATGTACTTTAAACTGAGTATCTGTCTTACTGAGCACATTTTAAGATAGACAGAAAATGCTAAGTCAAAAACTGAGTTGACTGAGTTGCAGGGTTTGTTCTTGTGGTTTCTTACACATTTTTCAATGGAAAACATCACTGCTTTTTATTTCAACAAATATGACAGAATTCTGTGATCAATTTCATGGTTCTTTTACATTTATTTTATTGTTTCGTGATTGTAGAAATAGCTAGAAGTTTCCTGGAAGAGCATAAAGCTCCTCTAAAGAGTATGACATGAAGTTACTTGAAGAAATAGAATGCTTAGATACAGACTTACAACCTTCCATGATTTTTACTCTGATCACACTGGAGCTCAGCTTACGCAGAGGAATCAACAGGTGATCTGCTGTATTTCCAACAAAAGAAGGAAATCATTTTTCTTCAGTAAAATCCTCAGATTCAATTCTTTTCCATTTAAATGAACAGTGAAGTCTCTACAGCTGCGTTAAACCCATGATTTCGAAGAAAAGTACTTCAACTCAGTTTTATGGTTATGATGAGAGTGCTACAATGAATGTCTAGGTTACATGTGTCACAGTTTTACAGAGTCACCACAGGCATTCTCAGAATTAAGAATAGAGAAATCAACTGGCACTGTGACAAGGTAGATTAAGCCGATACTTTGTATCGCCAGCATTCCATGCTCCATGTCCAATCCAGCTCCATGTTGATACACTGGGAAAAGCACCAGAGGGTGGCCTCTGGTGCTTCTGCCTCACCACCTGTTTGGGAAACTGACATGAAGCTACAGTTTTAGCCTTGGTCCAGCCCCCACCAGCACAGCCATTTGAGGAGTAAAGCATTAGACAGAAGATTGATCTAACACCATTATTCAAATAAGCAAACACTTTAAAAAAAAAGACATTCCTAGTAAAATTCTTTTAGAACAGCCTAGGTTCTTTTCTGTTCCATACTGACTTCAACTTTTCTGCTGAAAAATGTTAGCAGGTGGTAGATGGTGGATTAAAATACAAAATATACCAGTAGGCCCATTCTTCTTTCTATAGACATATTTTATTCATACTAGCATTGCTTGTTCATTTTTTTTAAAGCAGGAGAATGAGGAAGAGTGAATGTGTGATATTTGTCATGTTCAATGTTCTTTCATATCCATTGCCTCAATTGATTAGCATAACAATCCTACATCAGAGAAAATCTTCCACAAATGTGGACCAATGTTCTCACTATCATATCCTTGGGGCTTGTATTACTCTGTATAACAGACAGTCACATTTGAGTAAATATGTTAACTGAACGAATAGGAAGTATGAATATGCTTCCTTTAAAACCAAAAATAGGAAATTGAAGTATATAGGGTTGATAATTAAAACATTAAGGATATAAATTTGAATTTGGGTGTTATAGATTCTGAACTTACCCAAATTCCTAAAATGATAAATGCTAGAAAAGATACTTAATCTTTCTTTTCTTCTTTCTTGTTTTCTTACTTTCTTTTTCTATTTTTTTAAGATTTATTTTTATTGCAAAGTAAGATATATAGAGATGAGGAGAGGCAGGAAGATCTTCCATCCAATGGTTCACTCCCCAGGTGACAGCATAGGCCAGAGCTGTGACAATCCAAAGCCAGGAGCCAGGAGCTCTTTCTGGTCTCCACATGGGTGCAGGGTCCTAAAGCTTTCAACTATCCTCTATCGCTTTCCCAGGTGACAAAACAGGGAGCTGAATTGGAAGCAGGGCTGCCAGAATTAGATCTAGTGCCCATATGGGATCCATTGTGTGTTCAAGGTGAGGACTTTAGCTGCTAGACCACAGTACCAGGCCCTTCTTACTTTCTTTTGAGAAAAGGGAGAGATAGATCTCCTATCCACTGGTTCACTCCTCAGAGCCAGGGGCCGGAAACACTTCTCTGTCCTCCTACCTAAGTGTCAGGCCTGGCTACAGTTCACGAACTTCCTGGGAGCACAAGCAGGCAGATGGGATGGAAGCAGAGCAATGACAGTGCCATATGAGAAACCAGTGTCATCAGTGGTAGTTTAAAGCACTGCACCACGAGGCTGGCACCAGTTTGTTTTTTCTTTGATAGTTTCTAAAGCAACACATGTAGAATCACATCAAAAGTGCTCAATAAAGCCTTGTCTCATTTAAGGTTATTTAAGACATACATTTCAGTCCATGTATGTTCCGAAGATTAGGCTGGGAGAATGAGGATGCCTAAGTCAGAAGCCAGGACAATGTTGACCACTGTTTCATTGTTTCGTTATACAAGATGGCTTCTGTACAACGAGTACAATGGTTTGCAAAGATCTTAGTGAAAAATATTCATCACAGCTGTCATGGACAGCTACCACAACTACCACAGTTGAGAAGGACAATTGAGATTTCTCAAAATATCACCATTTTTCTTACACAAGGCATTATAATACAAAGCTAAGTCATTGGAAAGATAGTAGGACTGTGTGAGTGTGTGTGCATGTGTTCTCTATATTTAATTCTCCATAGGAACGTGTGTTTCTACAGAAAAAGTCTGACTCAACAGAAACATAACTTGGTCTGGGTGCAGCACACAGGAATGGAACATATCGACTCCGTGAGGATTCTCAGGACGGGTGGCTGAGAGACAAGCAAATGGAACTGTGCACCCTGCTACCGTGTTTATCCCTTCCTTCTCATACTGAAAATATCACAAAGGAGAGAGAAAAGAAACACTTTCCTACTTATTTACATTAAGATTATGCTCTAACTTGCTTACTAGATTAGAAAGTCTCTAAGTAAACAGCCTTCCATAAAATCCTCAGATTTGAATGAAATGAAGCTCTGAACACATCAGAGGTCTTCAAAAAAAAGTTTGCAAAAAGTGCATAACAAAAAATGTATGCAAGGATTTAAAAATCAATTGTACCAAAATAAACTTTTAAAAAAAAATTCCCTTTTTTAGGAAACTCCTGAAGCATCTTTGTCTTTACAGGAACATGTATTTTTTTTATCACCTCTGGCCCACTTAAGCTCTAAAACATAAACTATAAGAGAAAATCAACTGCATAGCTTGGGTTACTCTCTCTCTCTCTCTTTCACACACACACATACACACACATGCTGTCTAGCAGCAATGGCTTTGGTGTACAAAGCTGATAATGACACGTGTGGACTACTGACTGATGGTCAATAGCTGAAGTTTATTAACAGCATCAGACATTTTTTTAAAGATTTATTTTTATTGGAAAGGCGGATATACAGAGAGGAGAAACAGAGAGCAAGAAACAGTCCCCCAACCCAGAACTTGGTCCTCTAGCAGGTTTTTTTCCCAGGTCTGTTAACCTGTGGACTAGGGAATTTCCTGTCTATTCATTCCCATATTAATTGCTCCTGGGACCCTTTTGGAAGAACTGCAACTAGCTCTGGTTCTACAACGGCAAGGATTCAGGGTTGCTTCTTCCCTGCCCCTCCCACACACACAACCCTACTGTCTTTATCTGGCTTATAGATATCTATGAGTAAGCACCATGATATTTATACGGGCCATCAAAATCTACATTAGCCACAGTCATACCAAATGTATAGCATAAAATTGTTCAATGATGAAAAACACACAGGCACAGAGAGGCTTTTGCACATCTGCTTCAACACATGAATAAAAAAATCATTATTGGTAAAATATACACTTAAATAGGATAGTTAGTGGTCCTGAACCTCTAAGTAAATTTTATGAACTGTGATGATTGGAGGCTAGGAGACACAGCTTTGAGTGGATTTGAGGACAGGAGCACTTGCCCATGGCTGTGGCCCTCAACATCCCCAGGAGACCCTCAGTTTTAGCAGGATTAGGTCCAAATTCTCTCTTGCTCTAAATGGTGCTCAGGACATAACAGATCCACATGAGTGTCTGTTGCTATCTGAATCTTTCTCTATTTCTTCTTAAAAGGTGCCTGAGAAGGTACTTTTTGAAAATGAAGTTATGTAAATGGAGTTAGGTAGCCAAAGTGAACCAAAGGGAAACTGTCCCTGGACTAAGTCAGACAGTTGAAAGATGCTACACACAGTTTTTGGGATGAAAGCATGTGACACATCAGCTCTAGATTTTGTTCTTACATTCTATTAGCCATTCTTATCTCCTGGATTCTGGCACCTCAATAGCTCTGGAGTCGCGGGATCTTTCATTTATCTTCCTTTGTGTTCTCAATGCTTTTTATCCTTTCGTTTCTTTACTCTTTTTTTCCTATCCATACCAATCACCTTTTCTGCTTACTTAAGTCTAGCTAGCTACATACATTTTCAAGATTTACTCATATAGTTATCTTTTAATATTTATTTTTTTTTAAATTCTTATTGAAAAGTCAGATATGCAGAAAGGAGGAGAGACAGAGAGGAAGATTTGCTGCCCAATAATTCACCCCCAAGTGACCACAGTGGCCTCAGCTGCATTGATCCTAAACCAGGATCCAGGAACTTTCTCAAGGTCTCCCACACATATGCAGGGTCCCAAGGCTTTGCGCCATCCTTGACTGCTTTCCCAGGCCACAAGCAGGGAGCCAGATAGGAAGCGGGGCTGCTGGAATTAGAACCAGTGCCCATATTGGTTCCGGCACATTCAAGGTGAGGACTTTAGCCATTAGGCCACCACACAGGGCCCCATATAGTTATTTAATTAGTTAATTAACTATGCATTTGAAAAGCAGGGTGACAGAGGAAGATGTGAGAGATAATAAGAAGCACTCTCTTGCTCTGGTTCACTCTAACAATGGCCGCAACAGCCAGGTTTGCACCTGAAGCAAGGAACTCTATTTTGTTCTCCTGTTTGGGTGACATCAACCCAAGTGCTGGGCTAGCTTTTGCCCTTCAAAGTACTTGGAAGCTACATAGTAACAAGCACATCATCAGTATGGTGTGACAGCACTGTAAGGGGCAGCTTAATCAGTACTATTACAACAGGAAATCTATTTCTTATTTGAAACTCAAGATAAATTTTGCTACTGGTACTCCTTCAGGAAGACCAAGATTCACACATGAGAAAATGACTGAGAAAGCAGTCAGGTGACAAAGGCAACAAGATCTAGACACAGAGATGGCAGGAATCTAGCATGCTACATGCAGCTTGGAACACAGCAGGATTAAGGGAAACAGATACTAAAGACATAGATGTAGATCTAAGGATTTTTGCTAGAAAATCAGATAACTGTTCTTATGGATCACATAATAGATAAAAGTTTCATCTGAATAAATGAAATCATGTTGTTCTTTATGTGTTGCTCTATTCTTTGATGATGATCATTTTGCTTTTTGTTTAATTGACAGTCAGTGCAGGCTCAACATCCAGATTTAAAGCTCAATGACATATATGATAGAGTCTATGAAACAAAGTGTGTCCTGGAGTCTGGCAACATGGGCACCGCAAAGGAGCTTGGTGAAAATGTAGACTCCCAGGCTCCACCCCAAACCTACTGAACCAGTAGGCATGTGAGTTAGAACCACAGATAATTTGCTGCATGGTAAGATTTGAGAAATATTAATAGCCCTAATTGACTCGCACATATCAGGGACTAAGGATATTCATCTTCTCTGTGCACGAACGTATTCATCTTTAAAGCAGAAATTCAAATACACTTCTCATGAGTTTTGTGAGAGTTCAAAGAGATACTATAAGCTAAAGATAGCTTACAATCGTTCCTGGAATGTTTTGAGTCTTAGTAAATGGCACATCCTAATAATAAGTGCAGAATTCAATAGAACAGATAGTTGGGAAAAAGGTCATAGTTGTTTCATGCAAATGTAGAGACAATAAAAGAATATTAATATGTGTGAGAAAATTATGTTTACTGACCTCTGATAGTGTCCGCTATAAATTCTAATAACCAGCAACTATATAGGACAGTTCTGCAACAGCTTTAAAGGCATACAAGGGAGATAACAACAGATGAGTATTGTTACAAATAACATCCACCTTCACAATGCCACAGATATTCCTTAGGTAGATTTTATATAATAAAGGCATGATCAAGGCCATTTATTGAAGTCTTTTTTTCTCTTCCTCTTACTTTGTTATTAAGTGGAAACAAAAGTATGAAAAGAAACTAAGCAGACACTCATGAGCTTATTTATTATCATTTTCCAGTATAAATCAGATGTATGTGAACTGGTGAAAATATCTGGAAAGGAAAAAAAAAATCTCAGTGGCATGAAGGCGGTGCAAGGAGTTTTGTTAGTGTGTATGGAGGAGAAAAGGTGAGAGACATGCGGTGGTCATGCTTGTTGTATTTGGTGGCATGTGGTGAATAATTGATCATCCTTCCCTTCTCCTTGACGCAATCACTAATTCTCTCAATGCCTCACTCCTGTACCTGTCATGCTTGCGATTAAGCCAGCAGAGGATTCTGACAGACCCAGGAGGCTTCTCTCTGTCTGAGATGCCATTTATAACCCAAATGAAAAATTAAATGGGAAAAGCAAGAAAATGCCTCTGAAGATTTACTTATTTATTTATTTCCCTCCACCCTAACTCTACCCTGTATTGTTTGACAAGGCAGGTCACACATTCTCCAAGTAAATGCCATACTCAGGGTGCATGCCGAAGAATTGAAATCACTAAGGCTTACAAAAGGAGGTAAAATTCCCCAGCAACGGAAGACAGCTCTACCTCTAAAGTTGTAGAGGAAATTTCTTCAGTGCTTAACAACCTCACTGATGGAAATCATGATCAACCACAAGTATGTTGGTAATCTTCATCCAAAATACAAAGGAATACATAGGTCCTTAGATTTCAGGGAACAATACTTCTTACACAGACAACTTCTTTTCAGCCTCAAATTTTCAGTTGCCTTATAATGGGACAGCAACTTGCTGAGTTCAGAACACTGAGGGAAAATAACAAAACAAGCAAACCACCACAACAACAAAAAAAACGCAGTTCTCACACTTGAAACTTTGCTTTGGAATGTACAGTATTTGCAGGAAGATTTCTGAAACCTGTGTAGGTATTGGTAATGGCCATGTCACTTTAAGGGCAATTCCCTGTGTTTGGCATTTTGCCCTCCAATGAAACACACAAACCCTGCACTGCCTCTCATTAAGGAAAAAAAAAATAACTGCAAAGACAGCATATTTCTAGAGTAAACAAATTTCCCGGAGGCTGTATTTTTGATAAGTAGTTTTGCAGTGCTAGTTTGAAGGTTTAACGGTGTGTAGTGTTTCACTTTAATAGTCAGACTAGCAAGCTATAACAAATGCACTTTAAAAACCTTACACTCTGTGAGTTCTGCTTTGACAGGCCTTCCTTGGAATCAGGAGGTAACACAGCTTCTCAGTGAGCCATACTTACATTTCAAACTGAACAGGAAATTACTCTTGAACCACTGGATCTGTTGGTAATTCACAGCTCACTTGATGGTGGCCTTTTAAATTGGCCTTGTCTCACTAGGTTTGTCTGTGTGGAGTTCAGGGGGAGAGATTATGCAAAGGTGATGACTGCTTACAGAAGGCAGCAGTGCAAGTTGTGGACTCAGTGCAGCATTCTGCATGAGCATTTGAATCTACAGAAGACACCAAAAGCATCGCTGTGACCATTGTACAATCCTGCCTATCTTTTTCTAATAATAATGTAATAATGGAAAGCATCCCTAGAAAATAGAGCAAGAGAGGAAACCTACACAGCTCTTTTTCATGATAACATCACATGTAAATCATGTCAGCTGCAATTACCCAACCAACCCAGCTGGGCAGGGGAGTATACCAAGAACACTGGGGACACACATACATGCATTTTCTCACAAACGTTTACATCATTCTGTTTAGCCCCATGATTTGGACATAGCCAATCATTAGTATTCCAGTAAACTTTTTTTTTAAAAAAAATTATCTTTATTGTGAAATGCAGGCAGATAGAACCAGAGCAACAAAGTGGAAGCGACAGGAACCCTCTGTGTACTGGTCATGTCCTTAATGATTGCAACAGATAGGGCTGGGTCAGATCAAATCTAGAAGGCTGAAATGTCAATCAAGAACACCAAAATGTTTGGCAGGGACCCAAATTCTTGAGCCATTGTCTATAGATGATTCTATAGGAAGCTAGAATCAGAAGTGTAGCAAGGACTCAATCCAATAAATTCTGATAGTGTGAGGTGGGTATTCTAAGTAGTACAATCATGACTGCACTACATTTCAGTTCCTATTTTCAAACTTTGAAATTGAATTTACAAACATAGGATTTGGCTGTCTGGGATCAAACTCCAGTTCATCCTGACCACTTCTGCAACATTTGCTAACTTCATTCACCTTCATTTCTCCAGTTTGCAAGGAGGAGATAATAACAGTTCCCATTTTAACAGTGAGAAGTAAATAGCATAAGTAGACTGTTTCATATAGAAAGAACAAAATAATGATAGTTATAAATAAATTATATTATAGGACTAAAAGAAAATAGTTTGTAAATATGAAGGACTTACTTGCTCCAAGAATGTATAAATTAGATTTTTTCTGGCTGCAAATATTCAAACTTTACTAACATTGTCTGTGCTTGTTCAAGGACAACATTGTATGTGATGCAGCTCTGAGCCAGGACAGGCCAGATTTCACAGCTCCAAACGCCTTTTCAGAACATGTCTGCTGTAATGTTTCTCTGTGGGCTCTCACACTTCTCTCAGCCCATGTGCAGCCCACTACCTTCTTCTGATTTTCTCTACGTATACCCATAAAGCTCCTAAGAACCTGTATCCATTTCAAGCAACATGCAGACTGACCAGCTGGACCACCAGCTTGGACTAAAGAGCTCACTCCAGATACCAAAGGGATCAAGCACTTAGAAAGCTACTCCTGTGGAGGGGTGCAGAAGCTCTTAGAGCCAGAGGTATGTACAGTGTGGGCTAGATTACCTGAAAAATAATGAAGATAATGTATATAATGATTATAAACTTGGAGTAGGTAAAAGGCTTAAACAGCAGCACCGTCTTAAATTTTCCTGTTCAATGAGCATTAACTTGTCCTTTTTCCCCACCTGCTAGTGGGTTGAAACACTGCTTAAATGTGTTACCATGTATACCTTAGAAGGCACATCACAGGAAATCTAATTTATTTTTCCCATAATTCATGAGTACGCCCAAAGCTAAAAACTGGTTCACCAGAGATCAGAATTAATCTCGACTGATCCTAGTCACACTGTAGAAAATGTTTTATTCACTCACAATGCTTTTGTTACTGTCATTGTTCTTGCTATGAAATCCTTTATCCTTCAAGTGGAGCTCAAGAAGAAAGAGAAAACAATGTTGACTAATTGAGTTTTTCAGTTAATCACTGGTTCTCTCTTTAAAAATCTCAGTGGATTTACAGAGGAGATTCACAAGGAAATCCTTTTGGGTATGATACTTTATAATCGGAATGCAGAGAGGTTTCTAAGAAGAAGTATTCCATGGGGAGTTTCATTGAACACCATTGTCTATAGATGGCACCCAGACTTCCATGGATTAGAATGCTGCTTTTGTGTGATAAGAAATCCTAAATTTTGAAAGGATGGAAGGACCAGTAATAAACACATTCTTTCCAGAAAATGCAGAGGCAGAAAAAGGATGAAAGTATCCTAAAGGGTTTATAAAATTTCCTTGGTGCTGGAGTCCAGGAGTCCTGCACAACCAAGTCACAAACTAACACACAAATAGCTGTGAAGTCTTATAATTCTCTTATTCATAATTCTAATAGCTCATGCTTTCAGAAAAGACTTAAAGTTAACTAGCTAAAATCCATTCACTTCAGTTAACAATCTTATAAGCTAAATTTACTAAAAAGTTATCACTATTTAATATATAGGGAATAAATTAAAATTACCTATTATTACACAGCAGAAACATGTATTGTGAGCATATCAAAGCAGAATAAAGATAAAAGAAGTGGAAACAATGAAGGTATTTTCACAGCATTTAGTACAAGTTATTTTTGCAGACATCTGAAGTTCACTCGTTCTGTTTTTATGTAGAAAGTACTTCTAAAAATCCTACTGATTTGGACATGAATTATTAAGCCATAAATACTATTGAAGTTCAACTGGACACATTTTATACTATGAATACATACAAGAGAGAACGTGGAGAATCTGAATGTTGAAGCAACCCCATTTCACCCCTAAAAGTATTATGAGATTTCTCAAAAAGAATTTGAAAAACTGAATTTTTAAAGGACAAAATAGTAGAATGAAGTGTTAAATCATGCAGATGTGACAGAGTTTATCCTCTTGAGGCTTATACATGGCCTTCTTTGTGAGAAATGAAAAATGTATTTCAAGGGTGGATTATAACACTATCTCCACAATTTCAAAGGTATAAAATTAACGAAGAGTTATACATGACCAAAAATTTTGACAATTCACCAAGAAGTATTATTTGAACAGCAAGATAAGGAAATAGAACAGTTTTAATAGTCTTTATTTTATCTGGGGAGTGAAATGAAGACCATTACTGGCAGAAAACTTGTAGCAACAATCTCGCAATTTATAAAAGTTTATTAATTTTTCAAAACCCTGCTCTGCAATAAGATTTATTTTCCTAGAGAACTGGAAGTCTGCAGTTAGGATTTAAAGAAAGCAGCACAAACCCTTCCTGCCTTTGGAAAAAAAATGTAGAGAAAGTAAATCAGAGGCAGGATTAGAGAAGATTTATAAATCATCCAAGATCAAACCATAGATGCACCTGGCCCATGGTGGAATATACAAAGCTTCTACACTTTCCAGGATTAGTGTTGTTTTTGATCTTAATGCTCCTACAGATCACTACACATAGTAAAATGATAACAGACAATTAGAGAAAAAAATCAAAAGTAATAAAGGATAATTTTTTTTCTGGCATTCTGAATAACTGTGAAAATTATTTCCAATTTAAATAGAAGAAATAGGAAAATTACTGGGTAAATCCTAGGTCTTGAATTTCTAAAAAAAAATTGTGCTAGTAGTTCAGGAGAAGTAGACCCTAGAGACCTGTAACAAATCTACATTGCCTCTATTTCTTTATTTCTCTGTTTTAAATGAATTCTGGGTAGCAATCAAGATCGATCAAATAGTTATATCCCTGCCACCCATGTCAGAGACATGGATTTTTTTTTTTTTTCGCTTCTGGCTTTGACCTAACTCAACAATGACTATTACTGGCTCTTGGTCAGTGAATCTGGCAATGAATCCCAACGTTTGGGAAGTTCTCTTTTATAATTTCCTTGAATAATTCCTGCAATCAATCTCTCTTTGCAGACCTTCAGAAGTTCCTATAAATCTGATACTTGGCTTTTTAATAGTGTTATTCAGTTCTTGGAGTTTTCTTGGCTTTATTCATGTTTTTCTTTTATACGTTGATTAGTTGCAGTCCCTGAATAGGTTATCTTCTAATTCTGCTATTCTTTCTTCTGTCTCATTGTTTCTATTGGTGAAGCTTTCTGTCACTTTATTTTGCTCTATTGTATTTTTATTTCACTTTGGTTCTGTTTTATAGTTTGTATCTCTGTTGTGATATATTACTTAAATCCCATGAATTTCTTTTTTTCTTTTTTTTGTCACTGTCTCTGAAGAATTTTACTATAATTCCTTTGAAGTGCTTGTCTGGAAGATCCTCAATCTTCATCCTGTAAGACATGCTGTAAGACTGAGATGGTCTTTTGCTCAATTTTGAGGGAAACAATGGTTTCCTCATTTGTGCTGCTTATTGTTTTTCTATTCCCCTTCCCCAACACCTTTCAGATCTGTGGGCTTTCTCTTCAAGCAGCTTTTGTCTTTATGCTGTTTCTTGCTTACAAATTTGTGGGTAGGAGGGCTTTAGGCTCAGTCTCTCCAGACCCTGATGCCCTGGCCATTTCCCTCAGTTGCCTGGGCAGTACTTCTTTCTGTCTTGCCCCACTGGCAGCCCATGGAGCTGTGCAGTTGAATAGACCCTAGGTTTTATAGTCAGTCCCTCTGCTGAGGTTGCTGTCCGCTCTGATCACAGTTTGTGGATTACCTGGGCTGTCAAGGGATGGCATCAAATGGTTCCTGTTGCAGATGTGCCACACCCCTGTGTGTCTTTACCATTCTGTCTTGTTTTGTTGTAGTCAACTGTGGTGGTGGTGACTGAGCCTCTGGGTCTTAGTGCTAGTTAATGTGAGTGTGTCTGGGCTCTCGTGGTTTACTCTGGGATTCCTGCAGCGAATCCAGATCCAGTTTTTGCTCTCCCTCCCCATCCCCCTCCAACTCCCTCCCTCAGGGATCCATAGTCTACTTACCCATTGGTTCTGGTATCTCTTCCTGGGGTTTTGGGCACAAACCTTCTGCAGGTGGGATAGACTCTGCCTTTGTTCCCTCCTTTGGCTAGTTCAACTCCTCATCCGCTCACTCACCAATGGCTTGCTCCCCAAAAGTGTGGCTGCCCCAGTCTGGAGGGTAATCAGTAGCCTGTGGGATTCCACTCAGCTTTGTCTCCATTCACAAGTGTTTTGTTCTATGGCTTTTTGCCTTATATTGTCTCTTTGGCGAGGCTTGCGCCAGCAGTCTGCCTTCTCCTGTTTCGTTTGTACAAATTCACTCCCGTTCCTCTTGGGTGGCTGGCTGCAACCTTGCCTGTTGTAAGCAGGTGGTTTTTGTTTGCGTAGCTCCTGCTTCTCTAACTCTGAACGGTGATTCTGCTTCTCTAGGTCTGTGTTCCACCTGATTTTGACCCGCAGCTCTCTGCACTCACAGCTACATCTTTTTACCCTATCCAGGCATCTTGTCCCTTCCATTATTTTACTTGAAATGTATTTTTACACCAATAAGCACAGTGTACATAAGATTTTTTTCCAACAGATGCCCTTCTTAGTTTGAGGAAATCATCTCACATTCTTAATTATCAGGAGTATTGAAAATTAAATGGTATTAAATATTTCAAAAACTGCTTTCTTCATATGTTTATATAATTGATTTTTCCTTTTTATTCTTAGTTTGACTGATATTCATGTTTCAATCTTTCATTTCTTCAATAATCATCAGTTTATGACACATTATTATTTTATGAATGCATGTCCCCATTTTAAAATCTATTTGCTAGAATTCAAAAGATTCAAGATTTTTTCATTTATTATTGCAAAGTCAGAATTACAGAGAGAAGGCGAGACACAGAGAAGGATCTTCAACCACTAGTTCACTCCCCAAGCACCTTCAACAGCCAGAACTTAGCCAATCTGAAACCAGAAACCAGGAGCTTCTTTGAGGTCCACCACATGGGTACAGAGTACCAAGGCTTTGTGCTGCCCTTGACTGGTTTCCTCCACAAGCAGGGAGCTCGATAGGAAATGCAGCAGCCAGGACATGAGCTCTCACCCCCGTGGGATCCCGCATGTGCAAGGTAAGGACTTTAGCCACAAGGCTATAACTCTTGGCCTTATTTCTTTGTTAAACTCTTCTGCATCTCTCTTCATAGGGACTTTGGTGGTACTTCTCTGCTGTAGTATTATCTTTCAGCAGGTTTTATAAGCAAATCTTTAGATATGGATTAATTCATTCCATGAAACTATTTTACGCAGGGTTTGAGTAGAACTGACATTTTTTCCTTAAGTATTTCTTTTAAAAAGGAACTTATTAACAGAATAGGTTCTCAGGGTCACAGAAAACACATAATTACTGCAATATAGTTCTCATGCTAATGTGATACTATCACAGAAACAGTAGACACGTTGTGATTCATAGACAAGATTCCAGAAACATGATATCTGCTTCCCTCCCTCCTTCATGTTTCCATTCCCTCCTCTTCATACTGTCCTCCCTCCTCTCTTCCTCCCCTCCCTTCCTCTCTTCCCCTCTCCTCTCTTCTCCTCTCCTCTCTTCCCCTCTCCTCTCTCCTCCTCTCCTCTCTTCCCCTCTCCTCTCTTCCCCTCTCATCTCTCGTCCTCTCCTCTCTCGTCCTCTCCTCTCTCGTCCTCTCCTCTCTTCCTCCTCCTCTCTTCCCCTCTCCTCTCTTCCCCTCTCCTCTCTTCCCCTCTCATCTCTCGTCCTCTCCTCTCTCCTCCTCTCCTCTCTTCCCCTCTCCTCTCTTCCCCTCTCCTCTCTCGTCCTCTCCTCTCTCGTCCTCTCCTCTCTCGTCCTCTCCTCTCTCGTCCTCTCCTCTCTTCCCCTCTCCTCTTTTCCCCTCTCCTCTCTTCCCCTCTCCTCTCTCGTCCTCTCCTCTGCACTTCCACTTTTCCTTCCTTCCTACTTCTTTCATTTGCTTTCTTTCTTGCCTCGCCTCCATCTTTCCACTATATCTCTCCTTAGTCTTTGTTTCTCCCTTCCCTTCCTTCTTTCCTTCATTTTACCTTTTTAGATTCCTCAAGTATTTCACGGAACTATCCAGGGAAGTCATGCGGACCCCGAGTTTCCCTAAAAAGAGAAACTTCAAAATTTTAAGATATATCTTTCAGAGTTGTTATAGTGAATCCAGACTAGCCTTCAATCTTTTATGAATTATACTCAATGCTCTTTTTCTCTGGATCTCAACTGAATACACAGGTTGTTCCACTAACTTATTTTAGCTGATCCCTTTGCAGTGTCCCCTAGCTATACACACTCTCTGGTAGTTTCTAAGCTCACAGATTTCTGGTAGCTGCAAAACTGTATCCTATTTAAGTTATGATTTGTTCATCATTTTTTTTTGCCCACCTACACACAAGTGAAGCTTCCCCTGAACATGTGTATCTGAATTCAAAGGCAGCAGATTTCTTTGTATTCTTCAGGGCTCTTTTCTCTGACAAGCTTTCTTCTCTGTGATACCCTGTTATGTTCCTTCTAGTTACTTCCATCCTGTCAGTTTAGAAAAAATCATGGATTTAAGCTTTACTGTCCCTACCTTTCCTTTCCATACTCTTGAAAATGATGTCTGCAAAAAACCTGGGGCAATTACGTGCCTATGTACTATCAGAGTTGCAAAGTGTTTATTTTCTAATGTCTGAAAAGCTATTTTATATAATGATACATTTTTGAACTTTTTTTCTAAACGCCATAAAGTTAATCTCATTTCAATTACTTTATTGTGACTAAAAGTAAAAGATGATACTTACAGTTTTTTTAAAAACAAAAACCAGCATCTTGACATGCTAAAGCTGGTTTTTACAGTACTACAATGCTGATAGCGAAGTGACAAATATGCCTATTATTTTTCTGTTTTGTTTATATCACATGCTCATCTAATTAGATTCTATTTGTGAGTTTTCCATCGGATTTATGGAACCTGTTAGATATAAGACATAGACAACTGATATTTAAAACATTTATAAGGCTCTAGTAAAATCAAAACACCCATGGTTTCCCCTTTCTGAAACCGTCTAACAATTCTTTACAAAGTTGAGTAAATTTGGGTGGTTTTTTCTTTTTTTTTTTTTTTTCTCTCTCTCCTGAGTTCTAATCAGTGTTGAGTTGCTATCTCCTGTAAGCAACTAAACATGTTTAGACTCAGTCACACACTGCGAGCTCAATGAGATGGGTTAGGGATAACAATAATTCCACAATACTTTTTCATGTTCACTTGAGAGCTTGTCACATTTCCATCAGTAACCACTTTGGCTGAATAAGATTTAATTCAAAACATTTTGTTCTTATTTTCTAAGTGAATTTAAGATTCTGTATACTTGTGTGTGCTCACTGGAGGTCATGCTGAAAAATGAGCCCACAAGTATGCTGCAGAGATGATAAAATATGAAATGGTAATAGTTAAGCTATGGTAATAGTTATTCTCTTTACATGAAATAGTGAAACCCAGCATGTTCATCGAATTGAAGATTATAAACAAGTTGCATAATGCCATAAGAATGCTTCTTAAAGTAAGAATGTATCACTAGAATATTTGGTGCATGTAATGTTTGCTTTGGAATTAGACATAAGAATAAGCACAATATCATATTTGGTAAATTTTTCTTCTTAAAAGACATTAAAGATAATAGGTAGCTTATAAGAGGGAAAAACGCAGCATTTTCTGTAGTCTCATGAGTTCATTCCTGAATGTTAATACATTCATGAATGTCTGAAAACAACCAGATAACACGAACTATTTATATTACACTAAATTTTTTTCCAAAGAAGTAATATCTTAGTATATTGCCACAGAACATAGAAATTGATTATGTCTTTGGAATATTACTTTCTGTCTCTTTCTCTTTAATCTGAGGATACACTAGCATATAGCTTTTAAAACTGCTTACTCCTATATTTCTGAATTGGTATTTTGAATTCTGTCGTTCTGTTTTTCAGTGTTTCTATATTATAGTTGGTTCTGAATTTCCCCAAATCAGCAGCAATCAGTAGATAATTTTATGTAGAACAGTAGAGAGATGGTTGTAAACCCAAGGTTTTGCCTAACAGTAGAAACAATCTATGACCAGGGGTAGAATAAATCAAAGATGGACTGACTTTCAGAGCTGCACATACATTATGGTTAAATACATAAGATTTGATGTCATTCACACTTGAATCATGTGTGTACAGTACTTTAAGCACCTGTAATTATGGGCATATTATTTAACCTCTTTAAACCATAATTTTCAGTGAAATCTAAATACCATGAGGACTATGATTTTAGCATATTTCATGCTATGAGCCTTAATTATAGATAAGCATCTGGTGAATAAAAAACCATGTTGGTACACACTAACTGAATGAATGCTGTTATGGAACAAAAGAATAAAAACTGAACCCCACATGGCTGGTTGTTCGGCTTACTGAGACACAGGCTGTCACGCTTGTATACTCTTAACACAGTACGTGAAATGGAGTTCTGATCCCATTCCGAACTGCAGTTCCCAGACAACATACAACCAGATTTCTCCCACCCAAATGGGTACACTGCACTCTCAGGTCAGCTACGGCTTGGCCCATCCCTACTTGCTATAGGCAATTACACAGTGAACTAACAGTTTGGAGCTCACCAACCAATGGGTGATCTTCTCTGTTGCTCCTCATCTCTGTATATCTGATTTTACATAAAATAAATAAAATATATCTTTAAAAAAACAATGAGAACACATAGAAAGAACTTTGGTTGTATTCCGGAAGAACTTCTTATATTGAAGGGTGTAAGTTAAAGTCTGTCCACAAATACTTCTCACATTTCACTAGATACCTTTCTGAGCATATCGCCATATCATATGAGAATGAACTTTATTAAAATTTCATATTATCTTGCATCTAGAAATGTTTTACAAGGACCACATAAGAAAGCTGGTAACAATTAAGTTTGATTGGAAAAGATACTATAACCATGTTCAGAATGAGATGTAAAAACATAGTTGTACAAACTCACCAGAACTGGGGGTGAGGGAGACAAATAATTGAAGGCAAGATTGGCAGAATGAGCCAGTGAATTATGTAGTGGAAAACCCCAAAACAATGCATGCAAAAAAAAAAAAAAAAAACTAAGCAAAAACCTAGAAGCTTTTGCACAACAAAGCAAATGACCAATGCAATTCAGCAACATCCAACAGAATGGAAAACACAACTGCAAATTGCCTTTCAGTCAAGGATTACTAGTTCAAATATATTGGCAACTTAAAATATTCAATAGCAAAAAACTCAACTAACATAGTTGAGACATAGCCAAAGGAGTTCAACAGGGAATTCTCAAAAGAATACAAATGTCTAGAAAATAAATGGAAAAGCAATCAACATCACAGCAATCAGGGAAATATAAATCTAAACCATAATGAGATATCACCTCTCCCTTGTTTGAATGGCTAGGATCTAAAACACAAAAAGTAAGAAATCCTGCAAAGGATGTAGAGAAAGGTGAATATCTTCACACTTTTGGTAGGAACATAAATGAGTGCAGTAATATGGAAAATAGTGTGAAGATTCTTGAAACACTACAAATAGATTGACCATGTGATCCAAAACTCCCACCAGCATGTAGACACATAAAATCTTTAAATACAGTGAATCAAAATACTTTCCCCATGATGTTTATAGCAGTACTGCTCATGCTCCAATTAACCAAAATGTAGAATCAGTATGTCCATCATCTGATGAATACATACAGAAAATGTGGTACATATGCATAATGGAATTTAATTCAACAGTTTTAAAAAAAAAAGTGAAATTGTACCATTTGCAGCAAAATGGACTCAACTGGAGGACACCATGATTGAGTGACATGAGCCAAACTCAGAAATACACATACTACATGTTCTCTGCTATTTAAGGGTATTACAATTTTAAAAACAAAAAGAAAATACTAAGGAAATTTCCATCTGTGTATTTCTGTGTTGCAGCAAATACAATTTTGTGAAGATCTATTTTAACCTTGTCAAACCAATGGTTAGCATGTTTGCCACTACAGCTTAAACTGCTCCTGATCACACTTACGCTGTATTAGTGAAACGGTCAATTTTCTGTTCAATTATTGTTTATAAATGTTGTCTAAGTTCCCAAGTCACTAAGTTCTTTTTGCTCTTTTTAAGGTACATGATTGCCAGCCACGGAATTGGAGATCAAAGTGTTTGACCAAATTACAGCGAATGGGCCCAAGCCCTTATCAGCAAAAGGTCAAAGGCAATGTTGGTCACATGAGCAGTGAAATATGTGTCTAGTCACGTAGTACAGTCAAGTGCCAAACCTTCCAAACTCAAGCAGTTTGGATACTGAACAAAAACACTCCCAATAACTTTCCCTTAGGAGAAAAATTAAATTGTCCAAGTTAAGAAATGCAAACTATTATAAAGTTGGCCAAAGTGTGTAGAGCAAATGTTCAGGCATTCAGAATTTATAACCTCAACACCCCCAATCTCTTTCTTATACAGTACGATAAAGGATTTCTCCTTTGGAACATATGAAATAGGTTTCCCTTCCAGATTCTGAAAGCTCTATTTTGATTGATATGGTTTTAGAAAAGAAGGACCAGATTCCCACTCCAACATATACTGTGTTTCCTGAATAATATTAATATAATTCTATTACTAATATTAATATGTCAGTTGCTATTATTCTCATTCTTATTATCACAGCCATGTCATTGGTAAACTATAATAAATATTTTGGCCGCAAAGAGCCAATAAGTCTTCTTTTGTGTAAAGATAGCACATTGTGACGTAAGTAAAAGACTAATGTAGATGGTGTACTATAAACAGGCATTAGTCTTTATTTTCTTCCTTGAACATAATTTAAGCATAATTGTAGTAATTTGTACCTAATCTTCAACTCTGTAAGTAGGCTCTGTTACAATAAACCAAGTAAAAGAAATGTAATGGATTGCCATTTGAGCTTTAAGTGTTCTCATTTATTTATCTGCTAAGATTAACATTTTAATGTAGTTGATACATTAAAGACATGGTGATTTTCAAATTGCCCTCTTTCAAATAAGCAGAAGTTATTAAAACTCATACTGAAGTAAATAACCACCAGTGAGCTTACTGTGACAGCCCCAACACATTTGGCACCTTCCCCAAGCTGCTTTTTCTTTTGCATTTTTTTAAAATTTATTTTTATTTTATTACAAAGTCAGATACACAGAGAGGAGGAGAGACAGAGAGGAAGATCTTCCGTCCAATGATTCACTCCCCAAGTGACAGCAATGGCCGGTGCTGTGCCGATCCGAAGCTGGGAGCCAGGAACTTCTTCCGGGTCTACCACATGGGTACAGGGTCCCAAAGCTTTGGGTCGTCCTTGACTGCTTTCCCAGGACACAAGCAGGGAGCTGGATGGGAAGTAGAGCTGCCGGGATTTGAACCTGTGCCCATATGGGATCCCGGGGTGTTCAAGGCGAGGACTAGCCGCTAGGCCAAAATGCCGGGCCCTTCTTTTGCATTTTTGTTGGCTCACTGGGGGTTGGTGTAGATATCATTTTCTCTTAGCTTTCTATTCAATCTTCACTCAGATGTTAACAAGCAAAAATCAACACTGCTTTTATAAGAATTTCAAGGATCTCCAAATATCATTTTCTCTATTTTCTTCTCTTTCTGTAGTGTTTGGTACTTGTCTATATGTTTCCATTACAAGACAAATCAGAATTGGAGATGCTATTACATCAGAATTTAAAGTTTAATCATGTGCATTTTATGAACGTATGTGTAATGTAAGCACTTAGTGAAGAAAAAGTATTAAAGATATTCTGTACCAATATATAAAACATATCAGGACAAAAAAAGCAACACAAGTGAAAAATACAAAGCTAGTTGAAGGAGGATGTTGAAGAAATACATACTAAATGTGTCAATATGTTTTACATAAGATTGTATGCTGAGGAATGAAAGCAGATGATTTTTTGATCTTTGTGATATTTTGTTTAAAAACATCATAGGCATCATTTAGTAAAGATGAAGTAGCTTTGAGAAAACCACAGGAATTTTGTTTTGAAACTGGAAGATGTTTTCCTTCTATAGGCACAAACAGCAACTGGAATAAGACACAGACTGGATCTGATTCCAGCCTTCCAATAATTGATGTGACCAAGCCGACATCAACAGTGCAGACAGTAATTAGACTGAGTATGATGGTGTAGAATGAGGCAAAATACATTCCATAACTGGCATAGTAAGGGAAGCAAAAGATGAGTGTAATTGATATTGTATGTTTCAGACACAGTGATGGCTGCTGCTTATAACATGTTAGCTTATTTGCTACCCAGAAATCTCTGCCGCAATAATTATTATTTTAATTTTTCACTTGAGTTAAAAAGCATCTAGAAAATCTGAAGAATTTATTTGAGGTAGTAAATGTCAGTTAGACTAGGGTGTACAAATTAATAAGTATGTGATTGGCAACATGGTGTAGTAAGTTAAGCTCCTACCTAAAGCACTGGCATATTACATGGCACCAGTTTTAGTCTCAGTGGCCCCATTTCTAATCCAGCTCCCTGCTTACGGGCTGGGAAGGGTGTGGAGAATGGCTCAAGTCCTTGGGTCCCAGCACCCACATGGGAGACTCAGAAGCATCTCCAAGATCTTGGCTTTGGATCAGCTCTGCTCTGTCCATTGCTGCTATGTGGGGAGTGAATCAATGTACTGAAGATTTCTCTCTCACATATAAATATCCCTGTCTCTGTAATACTGCCTTTTAAATTGAGCAAAATAAATCTTTAAAAAAATACTAAAAATGTAGAAGTGGATGATTTCTTAATTCTCACAAGAATTAACCATTTTCAAAAAATACACCAGAAGCCAAATCCCACAAATTGCTGGTGCTTTTAGGGCAGAATAAACTAGATGATGTTACAAGACTAAAGCTTTCTTTAGTACTCCAAATGTAAAAGTCTGTGGTCAACTGGGAGTAACTTGTTTCATGGTACATATAAGCCAGAATTCCTCTAATGAAGCAGAATAAGATAAATACAGAAGAAGCAATATAAGAAATAATGAGGTCCTAATTCAGTCATACTGAGTTCTCAAAACACTGCCAGATACACTCACTTCTACAAATCAGATGGCTATTTATTTCAATCATTGATGTAAAGAATAAAATAATCAAATAGCTACAGTTTCCTCATCTTCAAAATGGGATTAACAGCTCAATTTCTTTCGGCTTGGTTTCATAAAAATCAACATAACATAAATTCCATGCATTGTAACAACAAGTAAGCACACAGATGCTGTGCTGTCACATTCTGCAAACAACTAGGCTGTCACACCTTGTGTGCATTTTCTATATTTAATGAATTACAAGTTAAATAAGTTGTTGTCAAGCAGTAATTCTAAGCAGTAGCACAGGTCCCTCCCCCTGCTAAACGTGACACCAGGCATGTGGCAGTAATTGGGAAGAGTTGACTCTATGATCAATGTCTTATTTGAGGAAAATGAAAAAATCCATGACTATAAAAACACTACGGAGCTCTGAACAAATTCACCAAGAAAACCAAGGTAATATCAAAATGTTTCAGGGATGGGCTTCCGAATTAAAGATCTTCGTCTTGAATGCACACACAGTCACACCCACACACACATGTTCACCACAGTATGCCATTCTCTTAGATCATGAAGGTTAAAGCAAAATATTATATGCATACTCTCTGCAAAACACTGAATGTAGGCCCATATGATTTTACCAAGAAAATTCAACTCAAAAGAATGAGAATAAAAGGAAGAGTTATTCTGAATGCTCATAATTTTCAACATACTTTCACACAAAATTTCAAAAATGACGAATAATGAGTTACATTCTAAAATCTAAAGTGATATTCTATTAAGGAGACATGTAGATCTAAATATAAATATCTTGAGACAACAAAAACATAAACTTAATTCTGGAAATAATTGGATAAGAGTTTATGTTCGGATTACTTCCTTCAAACACCACTTAGTTCCACAATTCAAATAATTAAACTCTAATTAAAAGTAGTAAGCTTCAACATTGGTCTTGTGGTATACTGCAATTTGTATCTTGACCTATTTTTTTCCAAAATGATATAAAACAATTCATTTAAAAAACATTATGGAAATATACACTAATGATACTGTAGTTAAGACAACAGTTTGGATGCTTGCATCCTGTCTAGGGATGTCTGATCAGACTCTGCTGCTCAGCTTGCAATCCAACTCCATGCCAATGCCTCTGGGAGACAGCAGATCATGGCTCAAGCGTCCAGGTCCTTTCCATCCACACAGGATAACTACATGGAGTTCAGGTTCCTGGAACAGTCACAGCTGTTTCTGACATTTGAAAAGCTAACCAGCAAATCAACAGTGTTCTCTCTCTCTCTCTCTCTCTCTCTCTCTCTCTCTGTCGTCGAATAAAATTAAGTTATGTAATAATTGAAAAATATAACTTGGTTAATTTTGAATCTCTCAAAGATATTCAGAATGCTAAGTATTCAACACAAACTTTTTCTTACTTGTTTTCCTGAAGTACTTAAACTACTGCACTATCTAGATGGCTGTGGATGATACATCTGTACCTTACAGAATAACTATGTTCATAGTGTAAAGAAAAAAAAGCTAATGTGAGATGTAATGAAATTTAACAGATGAAAGATTCCATTAAATTTTGTTTATAAAGTGTTGTCCGGTATTTGATAGTATACTCCTATAGAAATCATTTTTAGAACTGCAAAAATTTGACAGGAGAGCAATGCAACAGAGTGTGCCTAATTCATTCCAATTCACAGAGTAATGCATTTCAATTCACACAGTGATGCGTTCTAGTCTCCAACATGAGAATCCAATCTAGTTCATGCTTAGCAGAGTTGAAACAAACTCACAGCACCAGAAAACTGACAATGTCTATCTTGCTAAATAGAGGAATATTTGAAATACATTTTCAGGTTTTTTTTAAGCTTAGTTATGCCTTGTTTACCAAACCATATATTACTGCAGTAGACCTACCCTGTTCACAATATAAGACAACAAGCTTTGATGTTTGCAGTCTTCAACTATCTTCATTGTAATTAAAGCTGGTTAAGCGTCAGCTTGTGACGTTCATCTGATTCTTCTCTTTTTTGACAACAGATTTAAAATCTCAATTATAGTCAGATACTTGAAGTTTTGGAAATCAATTTAGTATTTATCATGAGCTACTGGATTTCCAATACTGAACATCTCTCCTCAAAATACACTATCACAAACAATTCCACACACTTAATATTTATCATAAATATTTAAATATCTGATTTAGTGTTAAATATTAAATCTTCAAATTAACTACATGCCCCCAACTTTTGCTGAAACACACTGAATTTGCATTATTTCTCGGATTATTTCCAGGAGTTGTCCTTATCTGACACTTCCATTTTCCCAAATAATTAAATACAGAAAGGAATAGATAGGTTAGTGATTACTTGGAAGAAATCTGAGTACACATTATTCAGCACCGGGAAACTAGCTTATATATTCTCTTAAGAGGGATTAGGGGGAAAAGCTGAGCTAAGAAGACGTCCAGCGTATCTCATGAAAGGAGAGAGAGTGCCTTGCATCTTTCCTGATGTTCATCTTCTCATGGAAGGAGAAAAAATGCGGTCAAAAGAAAGGTAGATAAAGGTCTCAACATTTAAATATTTCTACCCTTTTCCTTGAAAGCTAATTTATTTTGCCTGAGGGCTAGAGGGGACATATGAACTCAATTCTTTTCATCCATCTATCACATTAAAAGTTACGATGAAGATGACAGTCAAAGTCCCTTAGGTATAGTGCTCAGGCCAGTACAGAAAAAAAAAAAAAAAAAAAAAAGACACAACTCAGCCACAACTCTATCATAAGCATCACCTATATGTTACAGACTGGTTAATTATACTGCAAACAATTAGTTCATCTTATAAAGTCATTAAAGAAATTTCAACTAGCCTGGGTATTATTTAAGTTGCTGTAAGTTGAAAGTGTCTCATAAGTGGCTTTTCAATTGGAAGTCTGTATTTTCTCTGAGCATTGAAACAGTATAAAATCTTTAGAAATTTAATTAGACAAACAAATCTTGCTCCTTCAGTTACACAAATGCAAGATACAATGTCATTCTTCAGACAATCCTCCCAACATAAAATCTTTGAGGTAATTATAATATATTTTGTAGTTAAAATGTTATTTTGATGTTAAACTATTGCATTGTATCAAGGGTAGAATAAATTGAGTGGTGCAATTTCTGCGTTAGTGGAAGGAGAGGTTAGTCCGTGTTCATCTGGTTGACTCTGTCAAGCAGCTACAATGTAGCAGCCTTTGTAGGATATGGGAATTAGACACCTGGGTAAGATAAGAACTCTGATCTCACGTATTTCTAGAAAATATAGACAAGAAAGAAAAATCTATAAAATATGGGTGACAAGGAAGACAACAGCAATACAATCTAGAGACTGTCGGAAAAATGTAGTTTGACTAAATCAATCTTGAAAGGGATTTACCAGTAAAGCAATTAGTAGGAAATTAACTAAGAAAATGTGTTTAACTATTAATTCATGCTTGCAATGATGATGTCATAACAATGAAGTATTTACTAAAACCGATATATTTATAGATATCTATTTTAGGAAACAATTTCTTTCCTTCATAACACTTAAATTGTGATAAGTATCACAGACAAGAAATACTAAAAATTGCATACTGTGATTTTAAGCACAGAACCAAGATAAAGCATCTTTTGTTGACAACATGAATAAAATCTGACAGACTTTTAAAAATAGAGGGGTAAGGGTATTCTACTTTGATAAAATGATCTTTAAGCAATTAGCTTAGCAATGGGACAAGCCACCGAGGCACGCCAAGATATCAGAGAATATGCTCTGAGGCAGAAGCAGGAACGAGGTAAGACTCTTGTGGAGAGGAGAACAGTATGACGTGGAGAGTGCAAGATCATAGCTCTGCCTTGCTGATCCGTGAAGCACAAGAGGGAGCAAGTCTTTAGGGGACACTGAGCATCAAAGTGCAATAACAACATTTAGGATAAATGTGACCTCCCATGACCTTGCAACAACATACACAAATACACCACAATAAAATTTATTAAGTAGCAACTTAAAAATACTTATTATTAGTGTCTAGGCTATAGATACTTTGTAGATATGACTCTAACGTTTGTAAATGAATAGAATAACTATCAGATAAATATTCACCATGTCTTCAGCGCCAATATACTAAGCCTTCAGTGGAATTTCATAGTTACTTTCTAAATTCCGGAATTTTTTTTTAAAGATTTATTCCATTTTTATTACAAAGTCAGATATACTGAGAGGAGGAGAGACAGAGAGGAAGTGGAGCCGCCAGGATTAGAACCAGCGGCCATATGGGATCAAGGCGAGGACCTTAGCCACCAGGCCACACTGCCGATTTTAAAATAAAAGTTTCACTTGCTTTTTCTTTGAGGGCAGAATATGCTAGTAATGTGAACATGGTATAGTAGTCAGGCCGAATCAGGTTTGCAAACAGGCTTTTTTTTTCCTTTCAAAAAGAATGTGAGCCACAATGAATTATTAAATAACCTTTATAAATTTGTTTCCTCATATCCATATCCATACAATGGATAATAACACCTCTTGGGAATTAACAACAGATATACAAAATTTAGTATAGGCCATGACTTAATAATACAAATAAATCTTCCACAATTATTATGATATGTACAATGGATACATTCTTCTCAATACAGATTCCACCTTTAGACCTTTAGAGATACAGGTCTTCATATCCAACAACAATTAATGTGAGAAACCTGATCCAGAACAACTAAAAGCACCGTAGCAAGGCAAGAACCCTGTCCTAATTCCAGAAAGCTCAGACTTTCATGAAATCGTGATTAATAATGTGGTGAAAACAGGCATGATGAAACACAAGAATCAAAAAGAGGTTTCCTGGATGAAATCCTACAGCATGGCCAATGGGTATTCCTGTTAAATGAGGGAAGAAGAGAAGATTTGTGGCCGGGAAACAGCCGTAAAAAGAGAAGAAATGTTTACACACTATAGTCTTACAGTCTGAATATAATTCATATGATTGAGTAAACATAAGCTGAAGAGTTGTAATTATAAAATACAATTTGTGTGTGTGTGTGACATGCAATGTTTAATGATGGCCACCAACAAATTTTTCTCTCACCACTCTACAATCAGGAGGCAGGACTTACGTCCTCCTTTCTGAGTGTGTGCTGACCTTAGGGTTTCCTTTGAGAAACTAGCAAAAAAAGGGAGTCTGCCAGTTATGCTCCCAAACATTTACAGTTTACTCTTCTCATCTGGGGAAGCCATTTAACAAATATCTGGCTACCTAGACATCTGCTTGAGTCAACAACAGCCCAGAAGAAGTCCAGATAGAACATTATATGCAGTGGAGTCTTCTTCTTCCTTGCTGTCCACGTGGAATGCTCAAATGAGTGGCCACTAAACATACACTCCACAGCAAATACAATAAACACGGGCCTCTTATCAAATTCCTGTGACACAGAACTTTTTAAGGGTGGGTAGTTATATAACTTAGTATAAGCAAAACAGCAGCAGGTTGGCAACCTGTGATAAACAAAACTGTAAAATACATGAAGGCGAATTTGAGATAGAAAAGTATAAGGTTAGAAATGCAACATGGTCATAGTTACAAAGGTTTGGTATCTGCCATCCACATGGGAAAAAATGGTCTCAATTCCTAGTTTCTGTGTATCTTAATAAATAAATCCATAAATAATTACCCAGAAACATCCACTTTTTTTCCATAAATGTACTAACTGTAAGGAATGCCAAGATAATAACTTGAAAAATGCCACCAAGAGGAGCAGTGAGAATCCTGACATGTGACAGAGAGCTTCCTGAATCTTTCATGGTAGCTCATTTGTTACTTAAGCCCAGCAGAGTGGATGATGGCAGTGATCAACTTAAGACAATCAAAGTTTAATGAGCAATAATTGTTTAAAAACAACTACATTTTAGGTATATTTTTATTTAGCAATATATAACTAAAACAACGTGCAGTGTTGTGAAGTTTATTCAATCAGCCTCATGTTTTATGGGTTATCTCTTACAGGGCAAAATGGCTATCATAAGGAACTTTGATTTTACAAAGCCTTCCCTCATACTGATTTAAAATTTAAAAAAAACTGCCAAAATATTTTTCCAACAGGTGAGATATCGTGGCATATTTACTGGTCTAATACAATACAGCAGAATGAACCAACCTTTCCTACACGCAGTAATGTTAATGGATCTTAGCGATGTAGCCACGAGTCAGAACAGTCAGAAAACAAGTGGTACATCACTCTATTCAATCATGCTAAGTTAAAGTAGTAGTTTCCTTATTAGGAAACTAAAAAAAAAGCATTAAGAAATGCATTTCTTACAGATGTGTTTATTTATTTGGAAGACTGAGTTACAGAGAAAGAAAGACACACACACACACACACACACACACACACACACACACACAACAAGGTTGCAACAGCCAGAGCTGGTCCAGGCCAAAGACCACAGCCTGGAATTCCATTTGGGGTTCCCACCTGGGCTGAGAAGCCCAGAGATTTTGGCCATCTACTGTGGCTTTCTTGAGTGCATTAGCAGGGAGCTGGATGAGAAAAGAGCAGCTTAGATTCAAATGAGAACCCTATGGGATGTTAGCATTGCAGATACTTGCTAAAGCCATTGTACCACAACTCCCACCCCTAGGGAAACTCTCAGGATGTTTAACACACTAAAATTATTTATCAGAATTACACATTTATGAGTAACATATATGAACTATCATGCATGATATATACAATTACTTTAGGGAAGAAAACTATTCTAAAAACTCTATGAGGAAACCAAAGACATACAGAAGTATTCTCATAACTGGATGTTACTATGAAACAACTCGAGCCCAGAGTTTACGTGGATTGTCCAAGCTGTTGCTGATAGAAAGTGACAACATTTCTGATATATGTCTTCCCCTTCTCAAAAACATAGAGCCCAGCACTACTTAGACTCTGCATTTTTTTTCTAGCCACTTTTTTACTATTTTCTTATAAGAGAGCACTTATGCTAGATTTTGAAGTTCCTATGATGGTAGCTCTCTAATTACTCCTAAGGAAATACTGTGGTCTTTAAGAAAGTCACAGATGTTTATAGTATGACAATGCTGGGGTGTTACAAGGATCAGTGAGTTCTGCCACAGCCGGTTTTTGTATGGACCGTGCCTTGTAAAGGAGCTGTGTGCCTGTTGTACAGGACAGAAACAATGGCAAAAAGCTGGAAATCACCTTGAACATGACTGTGTTAGTAGACTTTTCATGACCCGACACATTAACCAGACCATATAAATGTTGTATTAGAGAAAGCATATCCATGATCCGAACTGATTTTAGTTCACAAGAGGTTCCATTTGTTTTTATTGAGGTTAATGGATCTGCATTCACAGATCCATTAACCCCAGATTTTTAAATGTTAAATCAACAGCTTTAAATAAATGTTAACGTGAGACACCAATTACTGATACTGTAATACCAAATAGAGGGCAAGATTTGGAGCATTGCCTAGCAAGAATATGTGAAAAATTCTGAACTCCTTTATTAGCAAGCAAAAATTATGTAAAGATATTAATATTTTGTTGAGTCAAATCCAATAAAAATTATTTCCCTGGCAAGAAATACATTTAGCAAAGAGCTGCATAGTCTCTGTAAGACTTTATGGATCTCAACTTTCATAGGATTACGGTTATTGTTATTAATGCTACCATTACTACTCTTGTAATGCTATTACTACATTAAGAAATTGATTGACTCAGATCTCACGGCAGTAATTACCACATGCACTCATGAAACAGTAAGTTGCAGGGATATGTGTGGCTCCTTACTAGGATAGTCATTCAGAATAGTACTGCACGTAAGCTAGCTCTGAGATTCATTTTGCTCTGCTTTAAATCATTTAGAATCATCTAGGTACCCATAGTGGAAGTGATATTTAACCTTTGTTTTGTGGCCACAGCTTCATTACAGCGAAAGGAACTTGATTCAATTCAAAATGCATTTACTGGCTACTTCACACGAACCTAGCACTATTTTCAGGTAGCACTCCTGGTCTGTTGGGAACTAAGCCATGTCTCTTGGAACCAAGCCATGCTGGTTCACATTCCATCTCTGATCAGCGGTCAGAAAGTTATTTAATTTCTTCATGTCCAGATTTCTCCACTCATTAAACTGGTATAATTTTATTTATTGCATGGGACTTTTGTTCAGGTACTGAAGTTGTACGAGTAGTAACATATGACACTATGAGGAATGCTCCATATTTGAGAATTATTATGAAGGCGACCAGCTTACATGAGAAAAAATCCATGACATCTGATTGTTTATCAAGACTGACAAACTACTGGTAGTAGCTTTATGTTTATGTGCAAGGTATTAGGGTGGCAAAGACTTATTACAGAACAATGCTTTTCTGGCTGAAGTCACTTAATTTTCTGAAAATTACTGCACATTAAAAATTTCATCAAAGATTGTGTTATGCAAGCTTAAAATTATGCAGACTCACTGGCTTAAGGACAACCTAAGTTTGAGTTATCAGCCTATATTTAAGGCCTAATGAATGACTCATTTTGTGAATTTTCTATGTGTCTCAACAACTTTTTCTTGGAACTGTGAATATTGCCTTCTGTTTCTGTCCTCTCATTTTCTCTGTAAATACATGAAACACACACACCACATACAACTCATGCATCAAATCTTGAATTTTCCCTAGTGGAGCTGAGCCAAACTGAAGCCAGGAGCCTCAAGTCTCTTCTGAGTCTCCCACATGGGTGCAGGATCCCAAAGCTTTGGGCCTTCCTCAACAGCTTTCACAGGCTACAAGCAGGGAGCTGGATGGGAAGTGGAGCTGCCAGGATTTGAACCTGTGCCCATATGGGATCCCGGCATGTTCAAGGTGAGGACTTTAATTGCTAGGCTACTAATCTTTTAATTTCTACGATCAAGATGTTAAAATTTTGAACTGTGACTCTGTATTTATATATTTCTTTCTAATTTTTAAAATTGTTCATGATACAGTTTCTAAGGCTCAGAGATTTCTCCTTCTATCTTCCCCCTCCCTCAACTGTATTTCTCCATGTTATAAGAACAGTATAGTCCTTCAACAACAGTCAAAACGGCATCATTCCTCTATTTAAGTGTATCCTGACATTGTAGGTATAGACAATGTTAGAAAGTGCAGCATTCTATTGTCAGTTACAATGGGAGTCCCACTTTCATTCAGAAGTAGAGATGCATACCATAAGGTTATCTCCAATTCATGGCATACTTGCCTTTATTATACAATTTCACTAGAAAAGTATATGTATATACATTGTTTATCTGTATATTGATCAATCTTGTATTTTGCATGAGGGTTTTCTTTTATCAGAAAGAATATATTTGATATTTGTCATAGGAATTTTATTGCACTGAACATAATACTCTCAAGTTGGGACCTTTTTTGGCAAATGATTAAATTTCATTCTACTTCTGACAGTTGAAGGTTTACATATTTTGAAGCAATACTGATGACTGCCAAAAAAATCTATATTGATTATATGTTATTATTTTTAGTACCTTTATAAGAATATGACCTTCTTTCTGTAACCTTTTGTATTACTTTTAAGTAATTATTGCACAGGGATATGCTCAGTATTTGCTTACCCACCTTTAACTTTTTTTTATTTAAATATTCTTATTGACAATATGTTGTAGATCTTGCTTTTATTCATGGATTTTGTCTAATTGAGTGCACATGTCCTTCCCTTGGGGAGTTTAACCTTTTTATGCACTGCATATGTCTCTTGATTTGGACTTTGTCGCTTGACTCTTAACTGCTTCCTTATACAAAAGTTCCACAATCTTCTCTCTCCTCACACTAATTCAAGTGTCAGTTAGAGCTTTCCAGCATTAACAAATTTGTTCTTTACCATAATCACTGCATTTTTCCATATTTACTGTTGGTTTATTTTATGATCCATTTCTCACTAAATATCAGTGTTTAAGATTTGTGGTCACCAATTTCGATAATTATGCCTCTTTGTTCACTCTGGTACATTCCTTGACTAATGTAGAGTTGTATGTTTGGGTAGTCTAATGTGGCAACTCATATGTCCAATGAACCTGGAATGAAAGGCCGGAGGTTAACCTCTTTCTTCCTATTGAATTCAGAGGGAGCAGGCAGGTTATACTCAGAGTGAAGGGGCCGAACATTTCAGGACAGATTCCTGGCCAAAAAAAAAAAATCCTGTCCCTTGCCTTTGTTTTTATGCAATTAATGAAGAAGTGCTTAAAGGAAACAGTGACAATAGTTACTATTTTTGATGTTATGTTTGTTTCCAAGCGGCACCACTGACTAGTGCTGACTAGATAGAAAAGGAAATTATATATTTGGTGATTGCAAAGCCTTTACTCCATGAACTTGCTGAAGAAAACGTGATGAAACACAGAACTTTCTCAGTCAAAACACACACACACACACACACACACACACACACACACACATCTCAAGGAGTTCCTCTAACATTCATCAACAGCATTCTGACCACCAAGGGTTGGAGATAACTGATAACATTACTATTTGCACAAGCATATTGTATTACACAAGCTCACTTTTGATTTTAGATGAAAGAACATTTGTTACTTTTTTATGTGGAAACGGAGCCTCAAACTGTTTGATGACATTAAAACATGTCATAAACTATGCCTCAGGCAACAGTGCTTCTGTGACTTCAAAGAAGTGACAAATGAACTTTCATCTCCACAGAAATACAGATTCTTCTCAGATAAAATGTGGGAATGAATGCATTTATACTCATTCATTCGTTCTCTTGCTCAGTCATTTAGCATCTACTTTATTTTTGCCCTGTGTCAGTTTCAGTTTTAGAAACTGAAGATGCTAGGAGAGGAAGAATGAGGTCTCAGGGGACTGGTTTTGTGGCAAAGGAATGAAGCGACTGCCTGTGAAGTGGGTAATTTCTTATAAAGAAGTGGCAGCATATGGCTCAAATGCTTCGACCCCTCTTACCACACTGGAGACCTAGAAGTAGCTCCTTGGTCTTGGCTTCAGCCTGGTCCAGCCGTTGCAGCCATTTAGGGAGTTGGAAGTCCTCTCTCCGACCCTTTCTGTCTCACTTTCTCTCTTTCCCTGTAACTCTGCCTGTCAAACAACTTTTTTTTCCCTAGAGAATACAGTTTGAATTTCAAAGTGAAATATCATAAGAGGATTATGTTATTACTGCTATTAACAAACCAAACTTATTAGATCCCAGAAAATAATAACAGCAGAAATGTTTCAATTTGCACAGGACAAATGGGACTGAAAAGCAAACCCACTGTCAAGATGTTAAAATTTTATTCATGCATGATTAAATTTGAAGTCTGTTTTTCTAGTGGGCAGTGGAAAGATTAAAACTACCTGTAACTGGGACCAGTGCAATAGCTAGTGGCTAAATCCTCACCTTGCATCCACCAGGATCCCGTATGGAACACTGGTTCAAATCCTGGCTGCTCTACTTCCCAATCTGCTCCCTGTCTATGCAGGGCCTGGTCTCCTAAGGGTTGACTTCAGAGCTTAGCTTGTTTCTCAAAGGGTAACAGGATGGGCAATCTTGGCCTGATACATCTAGCCCCTGGCGGAGGAGCTCGAGGGATTTAGGGTGGCTACTTGAGGATTGGATAAACACTGGGAGGAGCTAGGCAGAGTATAAAAGGCAGCCTGGAGTTTCAATAAAGATCATCATTCGCATTCGTCATTCTCCTGACAAGAATGGTCCACTGCGTGTTGTCTTTTTTGTAACCCTAGTCCCTCTGCTCGGCTCAGGGTACGTGGAGGCGTGGGTGTTGCCAACATGTCTATGGCCCAGAAAAACAGTAGAGGATAGCTCAAGACCTTGGAACCCTCCATCCATGTGGGAAAAGACCAGAGCTCCTAGCTTCTGGCTTCAGATCAGCTCAGCTCAGGCCACTGCGGCCACCTGGGGAATCAATCAGTACACAGAAGATCTTTCTTTATCTATCTCTCTGTATCTCCTATTTATATATCTGCATATCCAAGAAAAAATGAAACAAATAAAAAAAACCCTCTAACTGTACAACTGAAAGTTTTTAGTTATCCACATTGCTGGGACAAGCATCTTATTTTTTCAAGCTCTGAGCAAAAATAAAAAAAAGTTGGGAGTGATGAGAGAAAACAAACGAGAAGCATCTACATTGGATCTCAAAAATGGTGAATGTACATTATTTTTAAAGATGTATTTATTTTTATTGGAAAGTCAGATATACAGAGAGGAGAAGAGACAAAGAGTAAGATCTTCCCTCTACTAATGCACTCCCCAAGTGGACTTAATAGCCAGAGTTGCGCTGATCTGAAGATAGGGGCCTCGATCTTTTTCTAGCTCTCGTGCAGATACAGGATCCCAAGGCTTTGGGCTGTCCTTGACTGCTTTCCCAGGCCACAGGCTAGAAACTGGATGGAAAGTAGGGCCACCGGGATTAGAATCGGTGACCACTTCTGGGCACATGCAGGAAAAGTACTTTACCTGCTAGGCTACTATGCTGGGCCCTATCCATTATTTTTAATTCAATGTTTCCACAAACTCTTTGAAGTTTTCTCACATGTCAAGAAATAACAGTATGGAAATTATAATAGCTCTTCTTATTCATTAACACAGAATAGTCCATAAAAAAGTCCTCTCACTGGAAAATATTTCTTAAGCCCTTTCTATGAACTAGACATTCACAAGAAGAAAGTAAATGAATAAAATACTTAAAGAGTGTGTGAGTGTGTGTGTGTGTGTGTGTGTTTGACTTCTAAAGGATGAAGTAAATAACATGGGGAACTCTAAGGCAGGGACACTCTTATTCTGGAATCAGCTAAATCCCGTAAGAACTGACAAAAAGAGGAAGCTACATGAGAAGTGCTACAGAGCACCAGGTAAAACAGCTGCCTTTTGAAGCTTCAGTGAAAAAATCAGTTGGACAATTTCAAGGGTGCTTATTAGAACATAGTCAAGGAAGAGTCAGACTTCGAGTCAGCCAAGAGCAAATCATGTCATCTGTTTCCAATAACATGGAATCAACACATAGGATCAGTTTCCTTGCCCTGCTCTCAGTTTCAGAAGTAATCATGGTTGGTCTCAGGCCCAGAAACATTATGCTTATTTCTATTCATGTTTGCATGCCTGGATTCTTAACACAAATGTACAGGTCTATTTTAAGAAGAGGACTTAACATTAGTTAAGATGATTATAACAACAATAATGAAAAATCCTGAAATGAGATGAACTTGCAGTTGGGTCAAAGACTAAAGGACAACGTGGTGTCAGCACCTGCAAAGACAGCACAAGAACATTCTCAATGTTTTCAGAACTCAAAGTGAGATTTTAGTCATTAAAGCCTGTAGTATCAAGAAATAATTCCCAAATGGTGTTATTTTGCTCCAAAAGATCTACAAAACGATGCTACCATCAGTACAACTATCATCTTTATATATAAAATACAGAAAAAGACTTTGAAAAAAATAAATTAGAATCAACCTCTACACACACACACACACACACACACACACAAAACCACTCAGATTTAGACCAACCGGGAACAATTTAACTAGACAATAATTAGTTTAGATGGAGACTAAGTGACTTACAATGTTTACTTCATGGTTTCCCCAGACCAGTTCAACCTCTATTTTTATTATGGAATTTCAGATAATTAAGTTACTAAGCTAATGACACATTCTCTCCTTTCCATTTCCCCTACCTTTCATTTACTCTGATGTTAAAATGTAGGGAAATTCATATCGATTCATGTTGAAAAGCAGTACCCAACAACAACAACAACAACAACAAAGTCACAAACTTTAAACCATTTAATCTTATAAAAGCCTCCTTAAATCAAGGCAGTATTTGTAGGATGGAACTTGATTCCTTTGTACACTAACAGATCTGCAACCTAAGTTAATGTCCATGAATTAATTAGCAACTGTACTAAGGGCAGGTGTTTGATTGTCATATCCCTTGATGTCTTTCTTCAAGGTTACATGCTATATGGCCACACAATCACTTGCCATTAATCCTTAACCCCACTATAATGTTTGTTTATTTTGCTGAATAAGAGCAAAAACAGAAAAGACCAAAACTATATGTAGAATGTAGAGAAGTGCTTTTATAAGATAATATTTTTTTGCATTCAAGTATGATATAAAGAAGGAAAGCTTGGCACAGGTCACATCTATTACCTGTCTATATGAAAAAAAAATTAATTTCACAGGACAGAGATAATTTTTAAAATGCTTCCACATGCACAAATCAGCAAATCAAGATTAAAGTAGGAAATGGCAGAATTTTAAAACTTAGGAGATTTGAAACATTTGGTCCAAATCTTTCATTCTTCAGTTGAGGAAACTGAACCACAGGAACACTTAATTTCCCCAGTGAGAACCACAGCGCCGAGAATGAAACCAAATCTTCAACATCTAATTCAACCAGACTAGATTTTGCTTTTACTCCTCCTTTTCAGTTTTTGGTAGTCTTCTGAGATAAACCAAATGTAATACTACAACATACACACTTATGACGTTGCTTATGAAAATATGTTTATGACTTGAATGATATGTTTCAAAATACTGACCACGTTCAAGATATAACTTTGAGTTCATGTTTACGAGCTTTAAACCATCATATCATTCAAAGCAGCTAATGAAGTGATACATTTTTACGCTGCTACAGGTCATGCATATCTGTTTGCCTTTAATTTTTTCTGGTTGAGATAAAAATTTTGATTTCATTGTTCAAGCAATCCTTCTTTAATGCAGCACAATATTTTTATTGACAATTGAGATCAAATACTGAAGATGGTAACATCATTTTGTAGATCTTTTTAAATTCATATGTATTTAGATACATGAAAACGAACCCATATATTTGTATACATATCAATTGTTTATATTTAGTTGATACATGAACTTAGAAAATAATTTCTACAGTACGAAGATAAAAATAAATCTCACTACTTTCTTCCCTTGAGTCTTAATTCTACAAATCAGTCATAGTTTAGAAACTTTCTTTTTATGCAGAAGAATGACAATGAATGTGGGACTTTCAAGAAAAATTGTTCAAAAAAATCTACCTTTGTAGGTAGACCAAGGATCAACCTTACTAATTTGTAATGACAGAAACCGAGAGATATATTGAACAAATATCAAAGAAAATTCAACAAGCTAATCAAAAGCTGCACTTTAATAAGGATTACAGTTTCCTAAGGACTCAGAGACAGAGAGCTGCAGTTCATATTACAGCACAAGCTGAGTGAGTCAGAAATTCATCATTGAGAGTGACAAATGCAAATCTGGATCCTTGCAATATAACCTCAAGGCAAATGACACTGGTTCTGGTACAAGACTATAGTGGCACCTTCTACCCACAACCTACTAGCTCTGGGTCTTTTCCAATTCTTAATTTTCTTACTTGCAAAAGACAAGAAAGGGATGATGCTTGATGGTCAAGAGAAAACGCACACAGAAGTCCTAACAATAACCATGGCTGGGAGTAGGAGAATAAAGTTACATCAGCTACTACGAAAGAGCACAAAGACTGTGATACATATATGTGTAGTCTATAAACAAGAGCAGGAAAACAATACTTCCATCCCAATTAGAGTTTGCAAGAGTGGTAAAGCTTAATAAAATTGGAAAAAAATACATAATAATGTGAAAAAACATGAATAATAATATATAATATGTGATACACAGTTTATAATATGGATAATCTTTTTCTCTGAAAATCCTCATAGGTGCACAAAGAAAACACTACTAAAATCAATTATGCGAATACACAACAATTTATACTCTGGTTCAATTTATTTTATAGTAAAAGTATCTACATAGATTTTATATAAATATATGGATTAAAACTTTAAAATAAATATTTTTCATATCTGTTCTCTTGTATACTGTTCGCTATTGTGATAAGATTTGTTTTAGATTCATATTTTTCAAAATTGTCTTTAAACAATATGTAGATTTAGGAATGTGGTAGCAGAAATTACAAAGTAAAACTATGGATAAAATTCATGAGCTCTTTTGCATATGGTAACAACATTTTTCCAGGTTCAGAAGCCTATGCATTCATAATAGGAAATATGAAGCTTATACTACCAATTTATAATAATCATGTAGACAATTTTAGAAGTCAGTGTTATTAAAACACAAACAAGACAGCTCCAGTAAAGAATAGAATTCTGGTGCTGAAACTTATTAGTTTGATAATGATTGGAAAAGTGTGTCATTAGATTAATTGAGCAATTACAAAATTCGCAGCTGCACTTTTTGACAACAGGAGAAAATATTCGCTTCCTTATTAGAAAGATATTTCAAAGAATATTTAAATTCCTGAACATAATACCTACCCTCTTAGAAACTAATCTTCTGTGCTTCAATAAAGGAAAAAGGAAAAAGGAAAAAAAGAGAAAGAAATAACAACTCCCTTTGAGAGTAACAAGATTCCTGATTTGTATTTTGTGTGATGGAGATGCATGGTTCCGAGGTTCCAAGTCTACCGCCTCATTAGTGGTTCAATTATGAAAACCAGTAATAAATATTTTATAACTGAACTACAGATATGGATATAAAATTACAAATATACAATAGATATTTGTATATGCTTATGAATTTAAAAAAATACAAATTTCAATCTTTGGAAATAGGGTCTTGATTACCATTTACAATTCCTTAGACTGCAAGGCCCATGTTATCAGCTTTCTCAATAAATAACTGATAAATACATGTTTCTGCAGTTTTCATTCTGGAAAGTCTGTGGCCTCGCTCATGGGCAGAGAGGCACTGACTGTGTTGCCAAAGTGTGCAGCTGTGAGTTGTGTTCATTACTTAATTAATCTAATAATACATTTTCTCTTATCGGTTTCAAATGGAACCACTGCTAAACTTGAGATTCTCCAAAAGAGAAGTCTCCAATGCTTTAGACGGATAACAGATTACGGAAGGAAGCTCATTTTAGACAAAGATCAATATTCATAGCGGGAAACCCTGCATCTTAATCTTGAACCTTAACATACAAGCAGAGGAAACTCTCCAATTTGTCAAAATTTCATACCTATAATACTATTTTCACTTCTGCTTTTTGTTATAGCTGAAAAGTCACGTTTCTTTAGAAGAGATAATAAGTCCAATGAATTTGATGTGATTCTTGAAAAGTCCTTAGAGAGCTATATACATGTGAGAGTTAAACATTAACATTACCAGTAAATAAACCTTCAAATAACTTAAAGAAGTTGAGCTCTACCCAGCAAAACTCCCTGATGCGTTTCTCTTTATCAAAGCACCTTTATTACTATTAGATTAATATGTTTTATTTGAGAACATCCTGGCCTTGATTCTGTTTCTCCCCAAGGGCATGGTTGGGTTTCCTGATCTACACTTTACAGAAATACAATATCAGAAAAGGTGTTTCACAAGACGGAAGTAAACAGAAAACAACGACTTGTTTGTAAGGTTATACGAGACATGTTCTCTCTGAGATTTCATGCTATATTTTTCACACTCAGTCAAATTACATCTACAAATGTTTCATTGCTATGCATGAAACTGTGATTTGTTAAGAAAAAGCCCTCATGAATATATATTGTGAGTGAACTGGCATCCTCAAGTAAACACCTTATGTGTGTGGTGACATTAAGTTACTATTTTACATAGTATAGGGATATTTAAGTTACCAAAACTAGGTGCAATGAATGAATGCAGTTTATTTTCCTAGCTCAGTCACTTTGTTTCTTCTTTCTCAGTCTTCCTCTTAACTTCCTAAAGCAGAAAGCCCCATGTGTTAATACATGTAAGGTTCAGTGGACAGCTTGTTGAAAAGCAGGTTTGTCAGTCCTGCACCAGAATATCCAAATACCCTAAACAGGAGGTTAAAAAAAAAAGTAATAGCTGGGGTTCTAACATTTTGAAAAAGTTTTCCGCACAATGCAAACAAAGGTATTTTCTGTACACACTCTGAACTCTCATTTTCAGAATGTATTTTAAAGCATATTTTAAAGGTATTAGTATAAAATTAAAATCATAAAGCTAAATAATAAATTTCAGTTACTTTTAATCAACAAACTTTTATATCTATTTACACACACAATGGAAAATCAAAGAAAATAAACATGCGGCAATACTTAAGATGCATGTATGAAACAGAAGCTGGCCTTTGAAGAATGTTACCCAAGTTCAATGCAGAAAATTTTGTTTGAGTTTCTAGTGCATTTCAAGGGAAAACAAAGAGTATGTTATCTGGTTCCATAGAATCTTAGGTGGTAGAAGGAAGAGGTTATTCACGCAGACCATGTTTGGAACTGGCAACTCCCTTTTGCTAAGAGAATATGCAGAGGGCATTCCCAATTCCCTTGTTGTCTTGGCAAGCTTCCCTATAGCCCTCCTCTGTAGTTTACATAATCTCTTTTACTCCTGGCTATGAACATGCATCCTCCTGCAAACAGTAAAGGCAGCTTTCAGATCTTGCACAAAGCCTCCAAGAGTTATTACCATTTTTGCCCCCAAGGAGTGATCCTACTCTCTCAGACCAATCCCTACTGAGTTTTGTGGATATTCATGAATGATAAATAAAGCAGGCACAGGACAAAGAAAACTTGCTCTTGTAATCACCAAGCTGGATTGCTCAGTCGCTGCTAACAGAGGAGACAGAAATGATCCAGTTGTTTGATCATGCCAAAAGCTCACACCTAGGCATAGACTTCCTGGGCCAGCTGCCATTTATTAGTATTTTAATTTAATTAAGAATTTTGTAAAATATTTCTATATGGTCATAACTTGGTATATATCATTTGATTAAAAGATTCAACATTTTAAAATACTATTCCATTCAATAAAAGAAGATTAATTTTGCAGAAAGCATGGAAAAGAACAATTTTAAGTCCTCATTAAACTTTATTTAATCTCTTTCTGAGAACGATACCCCACTTCACCCTGTTCCTTCTTGCCCCCACATGGTTCTACTCATGCAGTTTTATGGATGTTTAAATTATTAATTGTCTGATTTGCAAACTGTAACATACTATAAAAAGTGTGTTTTAGTAAACTCAATTTTTTTAGCATAACAAAAACTGGCATATTTTTTTAAGGAGCCTATTTTTTTTCACATCCCATTCATTCAGAGTTATTCTTTCCCCAAATTACAGAAATAATAACTTTTTTTCAATAACATCTTGGAAAGAAACAGTTTCATTAATGTTGTTTTGTAATGTGAGGACTTTAGTTTTCCGAAACAAGAAATATAATGTATGTGACACTATGTAAAAAAACAGAAACATGATCCTCAAGAAATTAATCCTCAGATTTACACAGCAGATCAAAGATAGGTGTTTCTTGTTCCTGTGCTCTTGCTCATTAGTAGCCCGCTGGAAGTCCCCATTGTTTACTGGTTGAACTCCTTTGCATGCCTGCACGTAAGCCGTGTCTTGTTTCAGACCATCCTTCTGTTTACCTACATGACCCCCAGTCTTTACCGGTGTGATGCTGTTAATCAACTTTGGTTACTGACCATCAGTCAGTAGTCCATGTGTGTGATTATCAGCTCTATGCATCAAGTCCATTGCTGCTGGACAGCAAACAACTATACATACTCCTTGTCATGACGTTACTGGATCCTTTGATTTTGAAATTATACACATTTTCAAGAAATTGAGGTTTGTGTGTACACACCTTTAAACTTGAACATCATTAATTAAAAACTGGCTCAAATTTTATGAAAATTTTTTGAGACCAGAGTGATGCATACTATATCTGGGCTGTGCTCCCAATACTCGCCTCTTAGGCCTTTGCCAAATATAAATTATAGTTCACATGTAGCAAGGCAAAAACCTTTAGATGAAACCTCATTTTCATCCATTACCTTGTTAAAGAAATTGTCAGTGTCATTGCTACCCCATTAATGTCAATACCACACTGCACTTCAATATGGTCATCATTTAAAAAAGTTAACACTGTCATTGCAAAATTTTGATGCATTAATTGGACTGACTGAATCTTTATATATGTATGCATATATAGAAAACGAAGAGATACAGAAGGTATCACACTGTACTGTGTACATAAGCACACTACTTATAATTAAGAAGGGAAATATCACAAGGTGTTTGAAATTAAGATACAGCATTTTTTTCAAAATGTTATACTTAATGGTTGTTTTATGGTATTCTCACTGTTTTGAGGTCTTTGAGTATACTGCAATTTAATCACTGTTTTCACATATACATTCACATGCATAATTTACTAGGAAAATCAGAATCTTAAAATTCCAACCATGACACTTAAAAGGCACAAGGAGTCATCCAAGTTTCCTATTATCAATGAACGTCTATAAATCAATGGGGAGAATAATAACACATTTAGAATCTCGTTCTTGGGATAGGATAAATGACATATGTGAAACATTGAAATCATATATATGACATGCTCAATTAGAAGCTAATCAATTCTATCCCACATCAGTAATGTCACACTGGAAAATACTACTCATACTACAGCTGCAAGAGCAACATTGTGTTAAATATCTACAGAACCCTACATTCTAGTGCAAAGATTGACAACTGTCATCCTCAGAATCAACCACACTTAATAGCTGTTTTTTTCAAATAAAAGTTTAATAAAACATAGCCTTGTCTGATCATTTGCTATTTGATATGACTGATTTTGAAGTGCAATGGGACAGATGAATAGTGATAAGGGAGAGAACAGGACTGTAAACTTGAAAATATTTACTATTTGGATCCTTAAAGGACAGGCTTACCAATTCCCATTCTTGAAGATAAACTGCTTTAGTAGAAGATATGTATCTGAAATAATAAGCGAGAGAGAGAGAGAGAGAAAGAGAGAGAGAGAGAGAGAGAGAGAGAGAGATGGGGAGGAAATGGGATAGAGGAAAGAAAGGAAGCTGAAGAGAAGAAAATAGGGGAAGAAGAAAAAGAAAACCTCTTCATTAAACTTTACAGTGTCTGTGGAATTTTACCCCTTAAACTCATAAGCTTCCATGTTTCATTTAATAAAAGTTTACCTCAATATATTCAATAACTGAGCTGCAAGCTTTTTTTTTTAAATTACTTACTTCTTAACAGGGATTATTTTCTTGAACAATCTGAATTTTATAGCCTGGTACAGGTCATATGTGTTAGTACTTCCTGTGCCTGCACTCTTCCTTGTAATACTAAGAAGCAAACATACTCTGAATATTTCCAATGGTAGAAAGAGTTAGCAGCAAGAGCTCTTGAATATTAGTTTTGAGAAATTAATTAGCATGAGTAAAGTTACAGAATTTATCATAGATCATGCCTACTTTTTCAGCACTTGCACAGTTGTAATTTCAACTTGAAAATGTACCCCCCTATATATATATGTCAGAAAACACTAGACTACAAATACAATTTTTTCATTATTTGGTAGGAGGTACACTGCTTTGAAGAAGAAATAACTACATTTGCCAAGTGCTATTCACTGATGAATAATTTCCACCTTCTTCTAGCCATCTAGGCAGTCTTTCCTTGCCAAAGTCAAATTCAGTCTTATGTTTTCATATATAATAATCAGGAAATAGGACCCAGTATAGCAGGTTGTAAATACATCCACTTTGCAGTAACTTTGCAGGAACACCTATAGAAGCCTCAAACTCCATGGTCTGATGTGAGACATGACTATGTGGCTTCATTTGCAAATAACTGATGATATGCCAGTCACAAATAAAGACAAAACAATTTGTTTTGTATGAATTCTGCCTATTGATGAGCCAACATCACTTTTCCAAACACTTTCAACCTTAGAAAACAGAGGATAACAACCGAGGAGTTTATTTATAAGATTGTCATAATCACTGCTGTTTGAATTGAAGCATTGCATTAACTGCAGTTCGAATTCCTCTGGGTTCTCCTTTCCATTAAATCTAACTTTTCTGAAGATTAGTTTAGATTAAATCCTGGAATTGACATTTGAGACACCTGTCCAAGACTGTACTTAATAAATGATTCAATCCCTCCCTCTGGCATTATAAGAATTCGTCTTGTCTTATGCAGTAAATGGCAAACACACCAAATAAATTCATATGTGGTTGTTGAGTTCTGGAAAAGAGTGTTGCACAGAGGCTCAATCCATCAGACTTATTATTTGGATGGAGTGCTTTAAGCAAATGATTGAGTTACCTAGTGACATCAAGTGCCCATTTACTGGCAGGTGTTAGAATGCACGTTAATGACAGGGTTTGAGACAGGAAACCCACAGTGCAGAAATTCCTGGGTGCAGATACCCATGTGAAATTTGGCCTGGCTTCGAGACCTGCCTTCTCTGTGGCCACCTGGAATCCAGTAGGAAAGATAGCACCTGCAACCCTGCCCACTCATCCCTTACTGGGCAAAGTATTTCCACAGAACTGCTGATTTTTTGGGGGTTCTGGGAGTGAAGAAGTAATGAAATTGAAAAAGCAGTGCTAAGAACACAACATCAACCTCCCACCTTCATCACCTACAGAAGTAAATAACAATAATAAGAGACATTGTCCTGGTGCTTCAGTTTCCAATTTCTGCTTCATCTGTGTTGCTATTTTCTTGGCAAGCTATTCTCTTGGCATGATGAATATGACTCTTTTTAACATAGATTAAGAATAAGACAGATCAGGGATTCGTGTTTGAATAGAAGACTTTGCTGGCTCCACCAACGGAATGGGGAAAAGTAAACCTCCATGGCCTTATTTCTATTATGCATAAAAGCAAAGGGTTAACTATTATTTGAAATCTTCCTTTAGAATTTTCTATCTTTTTTTCTGGCCTCCTATAGAATAATAGGATATTATCACCCCTTCCTAAACTATTCTCCATAACCTGAAAGACTTACCCTACCTGTTCTCTGGCCTGATTGCGATCCAGCCAGCCAACAGTGGAATTCTTACCACTGTGTTTCTCACCTCTTCAGCAGATCCAGCTTCTTCTACCTAAATCATTGAGGCTTTCCTAAAGGCAGCCTTTGAGACTTTTGTTAAAGTAGAAGCAATTCAAAGAAAATTGTAAGAGGAATACTTGCAAGGAAGTGAAGTAGTGATTTAAGCAAAGACTACAGGCAAGAACAAACACATGGTTAATTATCTCCTAGGGCCACTTGAGTTCAAAATACAGAAACACAGTGCAAAACATGTTTTGGTATCCCTTTCATGAAGAATGACATACGGAAGGAATTTAATCCTAGAGCATACCCCAAGAGAATTGATAACAAATCTGCCAGGAATTACGCTACACTTCATCACCATTCTGTCTGAGGCCAGAGAATCCTTTGTTTTTCATTTTATTTGAAAGGCAGTGAGATACATTCAGACAGACAAAAGGATCTTTCATCCTCTGGTTCACTTCTCAGATGCCTGGACCCTTTGGGGTTGAGTCAGAACAAAGTCAACCTCCTGAAAGTCACTCTGGGTCTCCCAAGGGGCAGCAGCAACACAAGGACCTGAGACATCGCCTGCTGCCTCCCAGGATGTGCATGAGCAGTAAGCTTTATCAGAAGAAGGGGAGCTGGGGCTCAGAACACATACTTTGCTATGGGTTGCATCCATCCCAAGCTAAACATTTAATCCCATCCTCTCCCTTAATTTTTGCATCACAAAAAGTCCACAAACTGGTTGGTGGTGATTGGCATGAGCCAATCGGATGTGGTCAAATCCAATAGGATATAGGCAACGCAACGGCAATATTTGCTCTGCTTTTTAGAACAGCATCTTTACCTCAACCATTGACTCAGTTAAATATTTCCTCAATACCTGTGGTTATGTTGCACACTGATTTAGCTCTTCTGATAGGCACTATTTGATAACACTTGCAAGCCTAAACTTCAAAGCCAGGCTGTCCAGCCTGGAGCCACAAACCTAGCATACTAGCTATACATCACAACAGAAATTTCTCCAGTGGATACATATTAGTGCTTTCATACAAAGAGTGGCGGAATACACTGTGTACATATCAGTCATCAGTGTTACTGTTTCTTGCATACTAGGTGATAAGTATCTATTTCCTAATAACAGCAAAGTCCTTCTTAAGTGTGAACTCTCATCTGGCTTCCCATCAAAAAATGCCTATCCAAAGAGATAATTTGCATTTTGCGGTGCCTTCCCAAGATTGAGCTTAAAAAGTCTCTCACTTTGCTGCCCTGAGTTCCTCTTTTTCCTTCAAACTGTTTTCCGTCCCGTGTTTCTTTCATCCATCATGCCTTTACGCACCCTCCTATAATTACTCGCTTACTTGTGATTTCTTTGTACACAGAGGCACCACATTTGGCTTTTCCCCTAACAGACCAACTAAGTACCAGGTGTTTTATAAATGTCTGTGAAATGCATGAACAAATTTGTCCAACTAATCATTTTAATAGATAGCAACTAATTTTCCAAGTCCTGTCTAGATGGCCATTGATGTTAAAGGTAAACTTGAGATCCTCAACAAGGTGATGCCATTATCATTGGCAGAATATCAGAAGTTAATATGAAAGCACTAGCATCCCATGGATATGATGGAAAATCACTCGCTCTGAAATAATACCACAAAACATGTCTTATTTTATAATAGTGTGGTAAAACAAGACTCTTTTGGTTATTGTTGATCTGCATTACCAATTTACTGATTCAAACGTTCAGTAAGGACTTTAAGTTGCAATTCTCTATTCTTTCAAATTGGAAGTGAGCAGAACAGTTCTATACATGTTTGATGTGTATTACCTGTATTTGGAGAAGTTGTAGGTAAAGTCAACAGACACAAAGTCTCTCTGGCATTCATCAAAACCCAAGGAACATCATGGTGATCTAGGACAGACAAAAATGATCAAACATGGACCAGATTTTTCTATGAAGATCTTCACATTGGTGACTTAACTAAAAATTCTTCTATCACAATTTAGAGTGTAGCTAGCTGTTCATTTCTCTTGCATGTGATGTAAAAATACTATAAAAGCAAGAATACCAGTGTCAATCTCAAAAAAACAATGCAAGTGGCTCTCAAATGAAGTGGCTTAAATGTTCTAATTGCATTCACCATAAGAAAATAGATAATCCTCAATTTTCCAGGAAATGCTACTTGTAGCTATTTTATTTCTAATTGGACTCCTTTATATATTCAGATCCTGGAGGGTTACAGAAATCATCTGATCTCCTCAATCACCACTTCTTATTTCACCTCCAGCTTCCTACACCAATCATCCTTTTTTCTTTCTAATTGTACTTTTTCTTTATTTTTACATTCCCAGCCTCATTATAAATTCTTTTGGTATTTCTCTATGGAAAATCAACCTTGACACAGTTTGCCTTATTTTTTCTTCCAGTTCCTTCACCCTGAAAAACGTGAAAATGAATGCATTTTACAGTCTTCTAAGTAACCAATTCTTCAATTGTTTTTGCTTTCTTTGTTCGGTTTTCATTTTCTTCCCGTTTTTATTTATTTCAAATATCATTAAAACATAATGGTTACATTTTTAAAAATCAATATGTAATTTTCTTTTCTGGCCTGCACATCAGGGCAGATATAATAAACAGAATTTGTCTTTGCACCTTGAATACCATTTTAAGTTGCCTTCATTCAAAATGTCACCTGTCTTTCCTAACCTTGAGAACTTTAATTACTGTTGTTCCACCATTGCTTTAAAAAGACATAAAAAATAAAGATTGTGTAGTGAGTGTATTAGTTAGCTGCATGATCCCATTTGCTAATGACATGAATATGCAATGCACCTTTGGATTTCTTGCATACGATTCAAATATTAACATGATAGCAGAAACTTCAACAAAATCAGAATGAGTACAAAGAGATGTTTTGTTTTACCTTTGGTTTATAAGCATAAAATTTGCCCATATATGATTTACCAACTTATTTTTCTGATAACTCACATAATGGCTAATGCTATGCTGAAACTCTCCTGAATGATTTTATTTATAAAACAGCCACCAATAAGGAGGAAGCTTGGATCCCAACCATGAAGACTCCCAGACCTTCACCACAAACTATTAATACAAGCAACAAGGACTATATCCCAACTGCCAAGGAGGCCACAGGGAATTGGATGCCCTCAGAGACCGAGTACTCTGAAGTCACCCACCCCCAACCGGAGCTTCCACAGGGGATGGAAGAAGTCCAAACACTACCGCGCAGAAACCAACATCATCGGAAAGACAACCAGAAGCCCTGAGCGGTCTGCAGAAACAGAAGAACAATAAACGTCCTTCGGGACCAGGGAGGAGAGCTTTCTCTGGTCCGAGCCTGGCTCCACCTCTGGACCCCCCCTCCCTCGCAATGACCATCGGGATCGCTTCGAAAACCCCTCACAGCAAACAAACAATCATACAAACTAAAAAAAAACAAAAAACAAAAAAACAAAAAAACAAACCTAAAATAAATAAACAACAGAAAGTAGAACTTGAAATCTGACAGGAAAGAGCTGGCATGGATTGGCTCATGCCTCGCTGGGTGGGTCACAAAGATTAGTTACTCCTCACCATGGTGTTGAGGATTTTCCTGCACACCCCCCCCCCAAAAAAAAAATGTTCTGCACCTAAAATGTTGACATATATCTTGTTAGAGTTACAAGCCAGTCTGGATTATCCTAAAATCTGCCAAGATCAGCAAAATTTTACTTCAACACAACAACTGGCTAAATACTAAGATGAAATGGACACGAAACAGCTGAATGGTGCCTTATGGCCATTTTAAGGTATAGAGCAGCCGGTCCTGTATATGAACTAAAATTGAAATATCAATGAGCTAATCATAGGTTGTGGCTAGGACTTGTTTTCCTTTTTTTTTTTTTTCTTTTTTTCTTTTTAATACACTGGTTACTCAAAACCATGTCAATTCCATAACATTGCAAATTGCTGTTGATGTTATATTGGGACTCTTAATTGACTGTGATGATATTCTGCCAGCTCAAACTTCAGACCAGAAAAGGTCTCCCCAAGAAACTGTTCAACCCATCTGGACAATAAGTAGCTGGACTCTATGCTTGGTATATGTTTGCAATGAAAGAATCTTGATTGAATTTGAACTGTAATACTGCATCAAGGTGGAGGAATCCACTGGGGGGAGGGGAGGGGGAGGGAGGGGGGGATTCCCAGAGCCTATGAAACTGTCACATAATGCAAAATAATTAACAATAAAAAAAATAGCCACCAAAATACGTAAGATTTTATGGTTCAATGATTGTCATCTACCAAATGATAAGAATGAACCATTCAGGGTTAAATAGAACACCTGCCTCCAAATATGTTACCTGACATCTCTCTGATTTTAATCACATATCAACCAGCTGACTTAAGAGATGGGAAGATGGATGATGGATAAGAAAAGACTTGAGACAATAACTTTGAATTCACTCAATCGTGTCAACAAAACATTACACATATTTTTACAGTTTAAAAAGACCCTTCCTAAACCAGTAACTTTGAAAATCACCAATTCCGCTCCTTTCAAAACCTCAAAAGACCAATTTGATCTTCACATGTGTTATGACATTAAAAACTGAAATGAAAATCAAACAAAAATAGTCCCATGTAAATTCAAGGAAAACAAAGCAATACGTATTTTATAAAGGATTATGTAAATACAGTGATTCTGAGATGTGTGTGTCTTCAATGTCTGGTTTATAGTACAGAGCAGGTCAATACTTTACAATAAAGATTCTGGGTAAATTTTCTAAATGAATCCATAAATGATAGGTATCTAACATTGAGCTGCGTTAAAGGGTAAGGCAAAGCTGAAGTGAAAGCAGCACCACTTTCATCGAGTTTCAGCTTTGGCTTTTGGGTTTTTCCTTTCTGATATCTACCTCTTCCCTCACTACCTCTGGATGCTGGAGTGTCCAGGCAGACCAGGCTCTGGATAAGATCCCAAAGATGCTCTGTCCAAATTTGTCCATAGCCTACTGCAGTGTCCCAGCCTTTACAGAAGAGATGTGTCTTTTTTTTTTTCATTCCACAATTTCTGAGTGGAATTTAGCTCCTCCTAAGTACTGAGCTTATCTATCTTGGTTTCCAAATTGAGCTAACTACAGTTTATTATATAACATATACATATACACACATCGATATGATATATGTTATCAGTATAGCAGGTATTAAATTAATACTAAGTTAATATTAAGTGAACAAATAACACTAATTCATAATTATGGGCAGATGTGATTCACTGTAGAAAGAAGTTTATTCAAACCTAAAAAAAAAATTCAAATATTAGCTCGTAGAATAAACTAATCAATCAAAACAAATGCTGCTTTAGCACTTGGTGTTCTATTCTATTCCAGACATAGATTTTACCATGTAAATCTCATTTTTGATAAGCACGTATTTACAAACCCAATACAATCAGGTATATATCTCTCCTTCCTTCTCAGAAAAGAAAACAAAAAAGCCCAGAACGGCAAAACAAGTCGGAATGTGTGGGACTGAAAGACTGACACTGACGTCAAGGAAATGGAGTTCTCTAACCTTGTGACCTCCAAAACCATGAGGGAGATTCAGAATTAGTGATTCTATTAGTGAGTCAACTTGCCTTCCTTTTACTGTCAAAGGGGATATCTCCACAATGTAAAGAAATCCAGAACACCATCAAACTTCAGAACTTTCCAGTAACTTGTATGTACATGTTAACTGAATGTGAATTAAAATATTTATATAAGAAATGAAAATATATGCCAAGTATAAACCCAACATAAGATATAAATTAACACATTACTTGATAAAATTAAAATTGTAGCTATTTTCAGTTTATAGCTGATTCCTTTTTCCCTTACCTAAGCAGTGTCCAACATAACACACCTAAACACTGAAAAGTTACTTATCCAGGTAAAGAAACTTTCATGTAATGTACCTTCAAATCTCAGTTAGAAATATCTTCTGATCTCAAAGTCTGCCACAAAAAATGAAATAGTTTCCTACTATGAAAATATTGCCACCTAACACCCACAGAGGTGAAAATAAATAAGCGTTCCATATATGTAGCATAAACGTTAGGTTTAAACACTGTACCACACTGAAATTGTATCTTCAAACAACTTGGACATTTTACATAATTCTACAGATGCAGATCAAAGTTATCAAAATTATTGTGGGCAATAATTTTTTTTATCTAGATGTGATTTTTAAAATGTTTTTTACAGCTTGGCACAGTCAACTTGGTCTGCAATTAACCTAGAACTTGCTCAGTTCACTTATCAACATAAAACATCCAGAGAGAGTTTGTTGATCAGAGAGTCTCTGGGCTGTATTAACTCACTCTCTCTTTACACACACATTTGGACAAGATTTTATAAAGTTAAATTTTTAGGTATTGCACTTCTCTTCAAATTTCTGAAGGTTAAGACTCAGAGAAAGCCTTATGTTCTAAACATTGGAATAGTCTACTAGATTTGAACTCCCACTGCATATATTTATCAGCATAAACAAACCATGTATCCTGTAAATCCTGTCAACCTGCATGGCAATGTGTACTTTGCAATATTAACATAAAAAGTAATCATTTCTTGGATAAAAAATTTACAAACCTGAACTGTAGGATCCTGAACATGAATAAATATTGTAATACTTAGTTTCTTCTCACTAGGCATTGTTCTTTCATTATTAGACCTCCCTTGCATTATTAATCGTTTTTGTATTTTCATCCAGCTGTTCTGAACCCATTCCCTTCTTCTGACATGCTGGATGGTGTGACTAAAGACATTTCTTCTTGCTTTATTTATATATTTCATTTTACATAAGACATTTTAATCTTGAAAGGTGGTAAGCGAAACATGTTACTTCTAGAAAAAATAAGAAATCTCATATTGATCAATACACCATTTGTTTTTTGCAGTCTTGATGTTGCATCAGATTCATTTTGCATGTAAGTTCCAGGCCAGGGTGTTCTGGAAGCACCAAAAATTCTAGTACTCTTGGACATCTTACAGAGAAGCCAAAAGTGGCAGTCTTTACATGATCTTTTCTCCCAAAGTTAGAAACCCTAGTGCTTTCTTGATATCACCCCTACTTCTGCTTGTTTATCTTTTCACTTATTCATTCTATCAACAACCGTTTTTGAAGAGACTTTTATATGCCAACTACAGTGCTAAACAGATGAGAAATAGCAGGTTGACTCTTGAAATTGGATAAAAGAGATAACAGTTCCGTGTAGAGAAAGCCAACTGTTTCAATGTTATTGCAGAGTTGTTAAGGGCAATTAAGTGATGTTACAGGGACTCTCAGTGGATGTCTAACTCACTGCTGTGAGAGGCAGGAGTGAACTCCCTGAAGAAGTGGAACTTAAAAGGAGAGCTGGGGCAGAAGCAAGAGCAAATCAAGCAATCACATATTCTCCTTCACATTCCACCATCTTTTTTTAAGCAGGGTTATTTTGCTACTGACTTAAACAACTCTTTACATAATGATATGCCATATTCCTGGGTGATTCACATGTACCTGAAAAAGGCAATGCCAACGTTCAAACTTCTATTTCACCATGGCCTCAACACCTGCAATGGTAGCCTACTTTCTTCATCAAAACAGATGGACAAACTCCCTGGCTTCAGCCAAAATGCATTTTTTTATGTGCATATTAGATACTTAAGTACTAATGCTTTTTTCCCCTATACTTAATCTTCATTCTATAATAAAAATTAGCTTTCTTGGTTTTGGATTTTTAGTACTTTCAATTTTATTTCTCCACCTCTAAAATCCTTTTAATTTTTCATCAGTTTTAAAAATCTGACTCAGGCCTGGCGGCGTGGCCTAGCGGCTAAAGTCCTTGCCTTGAACACCCCGGGAACCCCTATGGGCGCCGGTTCTAATCCTGGCAGCTCCAATTCCCATCCAGGTCCCTGCTTGTGGTCTGGGAAAGTAGTCGAGGACAGCCCAATGCCTTGGGATCCTGCACCCATGTGGGAGACCTGGAAGAGTTTCCTGGATCCTGGCTTCGGATTGGCACAGCACCAGCCGTTGCGATCACTTGGGGAGTTAATCATAGGATGCAAGGTCTTTCTCTCTGTCATTCCTCCTTCTGGATATATCTGACTTTGTAATAAAAATAAATAAATCCTTAAAAAAATATCTGACCCTGCATACTCTTCAGGACAAGAATTAAACACTGAGCTACACATTGATGATTTCCAAATAGGCATTTAGCTGAGATTTAGCCATTAAATAGCCGACCTACATGTATATAACACATTTTACTACATCACCTAAATATTTTTCACCTGAACCACTGGTGTCACAACAAGAACTGGTAGATCTAAGCTCATGAACTTCCGGTCTTCCCAATCGGGCAAAATTTGTTTTATAGATAGACTTACACACTAGACTTGAACATTGCTACTGACCTTGCGTCTTAATTTAGAGAACCATATTAAAACCCTGATTTTTTTCCTTTTCTTTCACCTTACATACAGAATTAATCATTAAGCTCCCTTAGCACCAGCCTATGTCACACATTACACAAACTTTCCCTCTTCAGCTTCCCCATGTTGGGTAGTTACCACTTGTTGTCAGTAATACATCACTCCATCTGTGATAAACTGACTCTCCTTCCTCTCTATTCTATACCTTTATTGTAAGATATTTATAGTTCCCATATCAAATTCACCCTTGGTGAAATGGCTACTTTACTACATGTAGTGAAACTGTCTATGACTATATGATTTTTAAATGTGGAATAATTAATTAAAATGTAACTAATTTGAGACAAAATATTCTTATTGAAATCCAGGTGTACTTCTTCTAAAATAAGATTTATCATAAAAGTTTTGAATAAGCATCGCACAGGCACACAAAAGAAAAGTGTGTAGGGGATGAGTATGATGACACAGTGGAAAAACACTGGTCCGGATGCCCACATCACATTCAGAGAACCGGGCTTGCAACTCTGGTCTATCTCCTAATTGCAGTTTTTGCTCAAGAAAACCCTGGGAGGCAGCAGATGGCTTCTCAAGCCTGTAGGAAAATATAGTCGAGTTTCTAAATCCTAACTTCACTTTGCTTAGTGCCAGACATTATAGGCATCAGAGTCAACAATTGGATGAACAAGAAGATGAGACATTCTCTGCCTCTGGCTCTCTGTATGTGTGTGTCTTTCTCAAATAAATAAGTAAACACAGCCCAGTAACATAGCTTAGCAGGCTACAGTCCTTGCCTTGCACGTGCCAGGATGTCATATGGGCACCAGTTCTAATTCTGGCCGTCCAGTTCTAATTCTGGCCATCCTGGTTCCCATCCAACTCCCTGCTTGCAGCCTGGGAAGGCACTTTGAGGACGGCCCAAAGCCTTGGAACCCTGCATCTGCGTGAGAGACTCGGACAACGCTCCGGGCTCCTGGCTTCAGATAGGCACAGCTCTGGTCATTGTGGACACTTGGAGAGTGAATCAATGAACAGAAGATCTTTGTCTCTCCTCTTCCTTGCATATCTGACTTTCCAATAAAAAAGAACATAAATATTTAAAAAATAAGTAAATAATAACATAAATAGAAAAAAATTTAGAAAAAAAACCCTCATTTTGAGTGAGGCAGAATTCTTGAAACTGCGCTCAGAAATAGATTCACACAAGGCATTCCTGAAAAGGCAACTGTCTGGAGTGGACAGACAGCACAGTATTCACAACACTTGTTTGACTACTTGCATGCCGTCATGTAATACCTAGTTCACGCCCTGGCTGTCGAGCTTCTGATCCAGAATTCTCCTCACACACACCTAAGGAGGCAGTAGATGCAGGAAGATCAGGGAGCCAGTGGAAGTCAGGTCTGATTTCACAGCTTCTATCTCTAGCCTGGCTTCCAAAACTGTGAGAAAATGAGTTCTTGCTGTTCTAGTTCCCCAACTCTGTGATTTTTGTTGTATCAGCCTGAGCAGACTGATACACATGGGCTTTTACCTATAGCAGACTATGGTGGGCCATAAAAACATTGTTAAACACAGGCCAATCTCTTATTTTCTGAACTGAATAATTCGAAAGGCAATGTCTTACAGGAGCTACGATCCACTAGCTCTACAACACAGAAAAGAAAATAGCCATTGGGAATACCAAAGATGAGTAACTGACACCAGCAAGTGGGAAAGAAGAGGAGGAGCAGAGCCAGAGATGAACAACATTCTGTTGGAAATTCTAGACCCAGACATGCAGAAGCCAGAGGCACCTGCTGGAATTCTTTGTTGTGGGAGTAAATCCTTTACACTTTTCTAGTCTGTCCTCCCTTTCCTTGTGTTAATTGCCACTTCTTTAAGCATAATCAGTCTTTCTTACTCTGTGTAATGATTCTGTTTCAGCCAGGTCTCCCTTACGTTCTCTCAGTAAGAACAAGACAGAGAGGAGATAATGAGCTCACAAGAGCAGAGCAGTAGGCAGCTATGTGGGAAGGATGGGGTGAGGGACTTCTCAACACATTTTTTACACGATGTTTGGAGCTGTCAAAGCAAGTTAAGACATGGGTGAAAGAATAAAGCAGCAAAGACTCCACGAAAATCAGACATTGCCTCTGCAAAACTATTTTTGATAGTTCTCCAAATCTGTATCCAAATTATTTATTTAAATTACTTTAAGCCTACTTCTTTTGGCATGGTTATTAAAGAAAGCTGCTGTGTCAGCACTTTTAATACTGATAATAACCCTCCTTCCCATGTAGCATTCAATCTTTGTTAAGGGTACTAAATAATTGCTTCATTTGCATATTTGTACCATGTTCCCCTCATTATGGATATTCAATGTTTCCTTATTAATAGCATCAGTATCAAAAAGGAGGGAAAGAATTACTGACATAAAAATGACAAAATAAATTGACAAAGACCTGTAACACCTTTCTTTTAGTTCCTAAGCCAAAGTGTACATTTTGAGTCAATCAACACAGTTTTTAGACCTCTCAAAAGAGAAAGAACTAAAACAGTCACAAACTACTACTACCAGTCAGCACTTTGAAAGTACTTATTATATGTACCTCACAATTTTAAAAGCTTTAAATGCTTCAAGATACTTAGAACTACCCTAGGAATTAGGTGGTAATTTTTTTATTATTAAAGAAATTGAGGCACAGAATGTCCAAGATCTCACAAAAGACCACAAAGGTGTAACTGGGATTTGATTTCTAGCAGCATGAAAATAAATATTTTTAACCACTGCACAGTGTAGCCTGGGAAGTTAATCCGTGGCATTCACTTTAATTTACAGCTGAGGAAATGAAGAACTGGTGAGAATAAATGACTAATAAAGGTCATATGTCAGGGTAATGATTGAACCATGACCAAAATGCCAATCTCCTAATTTTCAATTCTGAACTCTTACTTCTGTGTCTATAACAGTTTCCTGAGCCAAACATACTGAAGAACATATGCTTTCATATTCATTAACGAACCTATGCTTTCTTAAAGGAGATTCATGATGTTCAGTGCTTCCTAAACAATATCTTACATAATTCTCTTCTTTTCCTTCTGAGGCTGCATGTTACAGAGACTCTTCCTAGAGATTTAGAGAATAGAAACAAAACCAGTGACTGTTTTGTACCTCACAAACACTGCTCCCTACATGTCAAGTGACTTGCCTGATACGGGGATATAGCCAGGCCTACAAGGAACAAATCTTTATCCCTAGAGTGTTCTCCAGTTTGCTTATGTCCTGGGTAATGAATGTGTTTTACTTCATGATGATAAGCTCTAGCTCCTGCAGAGTACTAACAACAAAATATTCATAGGCCATAAGAACTAACTCAGATCTCAGAGTGATTTGATGAGGTTATTGGTCATGTGACTAGGTTTCAGCTTACTCTAAATATCCATGACATTACATGTCCCTTCCACATCTGAAAGTCAGCCCAGCCACTACTATCATTATGTAATGGATTCATGAACAAAGCGCTCATCACTGCAAGAATGGAGGTCATCCATGGAGCCTGCACCATGAAGTCCCACTCATTCATTTCAATCCAGTTAGAGCCACTGAATAATGCATGCCACCACCTATGTAAGTTCAATATGGCATCATTTATTGTAGGTTTACATAGGTATGTTTCCAGGTTGTCTGTAGTGGATTTATTACATCAAGGTAGGAATAACACTTCATTTCTACTGGAGTGGGCATCACCTGATCAAAACCTAACTTGATTGTAACGCATGCCTTAAAATACAAACATGCTTTTACTGGGATGCTTATTTTCATATTTCACATAACATCACTTGTAACCAGGAAATGAATTTCACAGCAAATAAAGTTCAAACATTCATGGAATTGACTATAATCACTATTATGGAATTCACTATGCTGAAGCAGCCATCTTGATCAAAGGATAGGATGGGATTTCAAAGTGCTATGTATGCCTAAGTCTCTGGCATTACAGAACCGGAGCAAAGTTCTTGAGCATGCAGTATGTATGCAAAACCAACATGTGGTATGCAACATTTATGCTTGAATAAGCACAACTGACATATACAAGAACCAATTGGTAGAAGAAAAGAGTGGGTCTTCTCAATAGTGGCCTTAAGGAATCAAATAGCAAGATTTTTTTCTTTCCATCTTCACAGCATTAGATTTTGTTCCTAAAAAGGTCTGCTTCTGGTTTTTTTTAAGATTTATTTTTATTGGAAACTGAGATATACAGATAAGAGGAGAGAAAGAGAGGAAGATCTTCCGTCGATTGCTTCACTCAACAAGTGGCTACAACGGTCAGAACTGAGCCAATCTCAAGCCAGGAGACAGGAGCCTCTTCTGAATCTCCCACACGGGTGCAGGGACACAATGTTTGGGGCCATCCTCAACTGCTTTCTCAGGCCACAAGCAGGAACTGGATGGGAAGTGGGGCTACCTGGATTAGAAGTGGTGCCCATATGGGTTCCTGGCACGTGCAAGGCAAGGATTTTAGCTGCTAGGCTACAGCACCAGACCCCAAAAGACAGAATTCTGCCAGTGAAAACAAAAATCACTCCTTTGAAATGGAATACTAAGCTACCCCTCCATAGTTGTGGACTTCTCATGTCTGTGGATTAATGGGCAAAGAAGATTGTTATCGTACTGGATGAAATGACTGATGTTGACTTTCTTTTTTTTTTTTTTTAAGGTTTATTAAGGAGTCTTTATTAACCAAGATTAGTGATAACAGGGCCCACTAGAAATAGAAAATCAAAAATCCATACAATCAAAAATCCAGTCAATCAAAACCACAGGAGGAACAAATGGTCATTACCCTGAAGTCCGTCTGTTAAACTGAAAGACTGATGTTGACTTTCAAAGCAAATTTGGGTGGTGACTTGCAATATGGGTAACAGGAACAAGTCTATATAACAAAGGATCCCATAGAGTAGTTAATCAAACTGCTTGCATAAAATACTTCTGTAAATTGATAATTCTCTAAATATAAACAAATTTTGCTTGACATAAATACACTGTTCTACCTTGTTGACAGCTCTGTTAGAAAAGATCTTGGAAAATCTCTGATGTGGTCTACTGATTTGAAGAGCTTGATTAAAATTGCCAGTGATCCAAATTAAGCCAGTTTAGGCAAAACATCTAGACACATAAAAATGTAAATACATGTCTAATGATACTGTCACTATTTTAATAGCACATATTTTTATAATAATGTGTTTCCTGGGACCAATACATTTACAGGAAATAAATGTTATTATTAGGTCCATGTTACAGAATGAGGAAACTGAGGCTTAGGATTATAACCTTTCTTTCAAAATTACACAACAGCAAATGACAGGACACACCAATTTATAGCCTACTCATTTGAGTTAAAAATGGCATATTATTATTTTATTAAATTAATTAACTTTTTGGAGAGAATAAAACACAACATTGCGCACAGCCTCAAGTTTTGAGGTCTATATTATGTGGGCTTGGCAACTTTTAGTTGTTATGTTGTTCTGATTATCATCATTAATATATTCTTCTGACAGCACTTGGCATGACTGTCCCATAATTAGCTGCATGGGTCTTGTCATGCCTACCCAGTAATACTCTAAAACCAGCATACCAGAGGATGGTGAATGTGAGGCAGACCAGTTATTTACAATTAGACTGGTTGGTCTTATATACTTTCCAATTGTATGTTTCTCATAAAATTACGTTTTATAAGCTTTGCTTCCCTCTCCTGTGATATGGACATAAACATAACCATTATCTTTATGCTATACTGAGTTTTATTTTAACAGCAAAGGGTAGTATGTCCCAAGGGTGGTCTATTCTTTGAGTAGCACAGGTCTAGTGTAGTTACAGTTTAGAGGTAACATTCATAAAGATTGATTATAAATAAATAGTAACAGAAAGAAGATAGTCTTCAAGCTTTTGGGATTAAGCAGTGGGGCAAACCACATTTCTGTAAACTGACCTAAAGATTAGAAAAACACCATCTCTAGGCATTGATGATAGTGAGAGTACAAAGACGACTCAAACACAAACTTTCTTACTTGTCTTGTCCTGGAGTGTAAATTTCACATCTCTACTTAAGCTTTTATCAGTATTTCTCTAAGTATAACAGAATGGGGAATTTTGAGATGACCATATTAATACGTGCTTAAATATTTACAAAAGAATGATTTTTATTAGATATTTATAATAAATCTCTTTTAAAATGTAAATGGAAACGCACCTGTAACAATCCAGTTCTATTTCCTTGTTATAAGTGGTATCCTTATTTTCACTTACTGTACAAGTTCTCAGTTTCAAAAGAATGAAGCTTTGATAATTCTTCATGTAAAATTATGATTCAGCTTTAAAGTCTTATTTTTTTAAAACATTTATTTGTTTAGTTAGAAGATATAGTGACAGGGTGACCATTATATCACAGCAGATTGAGTTACCACCTATGTTGCTGGTCCCCCACAGGAATGTTGGTTAGAGTCCTAGCTGCTATGCTTCCCATCCTGCTCCCTACTAATGAGCCCAAAAATACAGATGATCTAAATACATGGATATCTGCATCCACACAGGAGAATGGGATGCAGTTTCTGGCTTCTGGCTTTGGCTTGGTGCAGCCACAATCATTGCAGTAACTTGGGAATGAAACAATAGCTGAAAGATATCTATTTCTGCCCCTCTCTCTGTAACTCTACCTTTCAAATGAAAAATAAATAAATAAATAAATAAATAAATAAACAAACAAACAAACCATGTTTAAAAGAAAAAAAACAATAAAAGGGAGAACTCCCAAAATGGCCACAAGGGTCAGGGCTGAGTCAGTCTACACCCAGAATCCAGTGAAACTGTACTGGATTCCAAAGGACTAAAGCTGTCTTCTGATTACTTCCTACTTGAATTATCAGGTAATTGGATGAAAAGCAGAACAGCTGAAATTCAAAATGGTTTTCAAGTATGGAATACTAATTTGCAAACAATGGTTTAACACAGTACTGGTCCTCACAATCTTTGCTTTGACTTATCTTCAGCTTCCTGTTAACATGCTGCCCAAAAACCTAAGCTATAATAACATTTTCTCTCTTCTGAATAGTCCTCTGTTCCCCTCTCATGCTGCAACACATGCTAGAAACCCTAAAATGTCCAAGTACTTGAGTCATTCTCATGTTTATAAGTAAAATGATTCTTTGTAGCCTCAGAAAACATATCCAAGATTCTTCATGCATTTCAGAAATATAGTTCTTTGATGAGAGTGTAAGTATCTTGATGCCAGACTAGGATGATTAAGTTTATACACATGATTTCCAGACAGAACTACTCAAAATGCATATGTGGACATGAGGAAGCTGATTGACACCTGATAGATTTAGATTTTTACACATTCAAGCACTGATGCTGACATGCACATAGCATGAAACAGCTTGTAATCATCAGGATGATGTTATTAACACTATTGCCAGTTGCTAAGTGGAACACTGAAGCAAGGTTTCTTGTGCCGTTTTCTTTAGGGTGATGGGAACATTTGGAGTTTGTCAATCAGCCTGAAGAAATTTGTCATGGAGCATAACCCTTGCTGGGTCGTTCAGGTATAGGTTAAAAAGAGAAATGACTTCAATGTTGGTGAGAAGAATGTACACTTGGCAGCACTTGCATTGAACTCAATGTACTGAAAGTGAAGGCTGCAAAAAGTAGCCAGGAGCCCAAGTTTCCAGGGACCTCCTTCCTCCTCTTGCTCCTTGTTCTTGACCTAACATTCATTGTTAGAGGTGAAGTGGGAATTTGTATCGTTGGCACCTTCAAAGTTGGACTGAAAGCCCCACATACAGTCAGGCTGTCAATTAGTGTTAATTTACAGCACTTTGAGGAAATGTTTCACAGCCTTTTGGAAGAAGAAATTAAAAAAGAAGAAAGTACGGTGAATATGGAGATTAAATGATGTTACTAACTTGTGGGCAAACTGGAAGAATCAGGCCAGCATACCAGTGTGTCTCAGACTTCATTAGGTGTTACAGTCAAAGGGCTTCTTAGAGCAAAAATTACTTAAGCTTACCTCAGAGTTTTTAATTCACCTGGCCATTCATATATCTATCAGATTTCCAGGTAAGGCTGAATAACACCGATCTGTGGACCAAATTACTTAAGCTTACCTCAGAGTTTTTAATTCACCCGGCCATTCATATATCTATCAGATTTCCAGGTAAGGCTGAATAACACCGATCTGTGGACCAAAGTCTGGGAATCACTGCTGAGAAGTTGAGATTTAAGATGGATGTGCTTTACCTGAGAATGCACTTGAACTTCAAAAACAAGCAAGCATGCAGACAACTATTAAAAGTGTTGTTGAATCCAATATATGCAAGGTGCTTTATGGAAACTGAATGTCTATTGCAAAACTAGCTTTTCAGTATCCACATACACCCTACAAGAAAATGAAGAGGAGTAAGATGATAGGCATGCCTGACATTAAAGAAAAGCTTGTTCGTGTCTAATGCAATGGAGAATTTGTTTAAGAACAATTCACATGCATGGTAGTCTGACCCTTCATGACTTGGAGTTCATGAGGTGCTTAGCTGTTGGCTGAATACGTGCAAATAAAGTACAGTAGGTGATAACAGAGGCAGGTGCCATGTAAAATAGTGACATAACTTCCACCATCCTCAGAAATAAAGGACAAACTGGTCTAACCTTGCTAAAAGTCCTTTTCAGTTCTTTATGCATTCATTTTTTCCACTTGAAGCAGCTAACTCAGTTCTTGTTGAGTTACGAGTTATTAGGATACATAACCTGAACTTAAAATATGGCATGTTGAAAAAATTCAAAGAAGGGACACGTATTTTTTTTTTTTTAACCACAAAGTTCTCAGCTGAGGCATTTAGGGCCCTGTGAGTACATGTGGCAATGTGTGAAGACAGTTTGAGCATCACACTAGGGAGAGATACTGGCATCTAGTGGTAGACACCAGAGATGCTGTCAAATATCCTGTTACACTCCGGCCAACCCCCTTCTACAAAGAATTGTCAGGATCAAGGTGCAAATAGTGACAAGGAAGAGAAATCATGATATGAAGCAAGAAAATGAACTGAGCAGTGAAAATCTGACTTGTCTCAGATGTATAAGAAACATAACTAGACTAAACTACAGGAACAGAAAAATCCTACCAGAAAAATGCTCACACAGTACTCCAACTGCGGGGTTACTGACTAGGCATCTCGTAGCAGGACACATGACATGATGCTCTAAAATGAAACACACATCTGTCACTAAGCATATTTTCTCAATTTAGTTTCACAAACTAACTTTAGGGGCTAGTATTGTGGCAAAGTTGGTTAAGTTATAACTTCATAAAGTAAGCATCCCTTATCAGAATATGAGTTTGAGTCCCAGGTAAGCTACTTCTGATCAGTTTCCTACTCGTATGTCCAATAACGTAGAAGAAGACGGCCCAAATTCTTGTTTCCCAAACACCCACATGGGAGACCAGGACAAATTACTAGCTCATGGCTTCAAGCCTGGGCAAATCCTGTCCACTGCATCCATTTGGGGAATGAGTCAGAACACCAAAGGTTTCTGTCTCTCCATCTTTCCCTCGCTCTCCGCCTCTGCCTTGTGAGTTAGTAAATAAGTAATAATAATAATAATAATAAATAAATAAATAAACATTCTAAATTTAATTTTAATACATACTGATGGCTATCAAATAAAATATTTCAATTGTTTATTACTTTCTATTTGTGGTGATGCTGTTATGAAGATAGCTCTGTCAACATTAACAGTCCAAAACCTACAAAACCAAGCTTTCCAAATTTTATTCAAGCAGCTCAAATTTATTTGTCTTTTGTAATAAAGTTGGCACATTAAAAATTATAAACACAAATTGCTCAAATGAGAGCATTCTGAATAGACTTCTTCACTGTTTTTTTTTTCCTTTGCATACTTCAGGGATAGTGATTCCTTTTATCAGTGAAAATAAAAGGGAATCAATATTTATGTCATCCAAGAAATCTGACTAATGCTAGGAATTACTGAATAGGCAATTACATTTCAAATGCAAAATTTAACAAAATAGTGGTATCATGCAGAAAGCAAATGAAGTAGCATTACACTAAAACCAAGTGCATTTATAAGAGGCCACTGATTTGAAGCTTTTGCACAACCCATTTTAAAAATCTGCTTTCAGTAATCATAAATTCAAATGTAATTACAGAAATAATGAAAAAATAAAAAAATAAAAAAATTATTTTTATTGAGAAGTCAAATATTCAGGGAGGAGGAGAGACAAAGAGGAAGATCTTCCATCCGATAATTCACTCCTTAAGTGGCTACAACAGCCGGAGCTGAGCTGGTCCAAAGCCAGGAGCCTGCAGCCTCTTGCAAGTCTCCTGTGTGGGTGCAGGACCCCAAGGCTTTGGGCCGTCCTCGACTGCTTTCCCAGGCCACAAGCAGGGAGCTGGATGGGAAGTGGGGCCGCCAGGATTAAAACTGGCACTCATATGGGATCTGGGCTCATTCAAGAAGAGGACTTTAGCCACTAGGCTACTGCGCAGGATCCAGAAATAAAAAAATCTTAAATCTATCATCTTTCAACACAATATTCTTTGGTAGTTTATAACTATATACAGTGTAGCAGCTTTATTTATTTTAGCTCTTTCAGGAAACAAGGGTGAAATATATGTTCATTAGGAATTATGTCAAGGTCATTAAATCATTAGAAATAGTTTTTTAAATCAAATCCCATATGCTTTGTCCTTATTTTAAATTGTAATATATATGTATTAACATAAACCATCTCCCTTCCCATTGTGGACCTAGAAAAATTATGATTCAATAAAGGTATTTTTATTTAAACTTAGTTGGTAATTATCATATTCAAATTAACATGACGCATTACCCTTAACATTTGGCACAGAGACTAGAATGCGCAAGGGACACACTCTGCTGAGTCACATCCTTCTGTGTATGACTCATTAACATATCAATTTATACATGTATTCCTACCACTGTATGGCCCTTGGGCTTGAATATATTTGTTCCTTCCCAGCTTAACCAAGTGTTTAATCCACAATGTCCTGTTCATAGTGTCAAAAGATAGTGAGTCTGACAATAGTGCTTAGGAAGGTCATAAGGCAGAGATGACCTTGTCATTGAACCTATGGCAGTTTTGTAGAAACAGCGAGACCAAATGTACCAACAGCAATGTGTGCTCCCTGTTTCTTCCCAAAGTTGATATGGTTTCTCAACCCTGAAACTCCATATTCATAGGCTAAAATACACCACTTCTCTTTGTAAGTAAATTTACTTTGGCTATTTTGTAACAATAACAATAATGGAATTAATACAGCATGTAAATCAATAGGTGGTTTCCAGAAAATCACACCATTTTTTATGAGCCAGAGGAAAACATATAATAAATGATACTTAAATTATGTAAGCCATTCTAACAATATCTTCAATGATCTGTTTCTTTTGTGGCAGGAGCATGCCTGGGTACACACATTACCAGATCCCTGGTTTGCCCATAATTTTCCCTGTTTTACCTTGAATTTTATATCCCCCAGGAAACTCCTCAGTTCTGGTCAATTTGGGACAGCTGGTTACTCCACAAGATATTTGATTCTTGCATTGTTGTTTATCCATGGGTTTCCATTTCACACAGTACCATGATTTTCTCAAGAACAAAGGGCAGGAATTTTAGAGCCAAACTAAACTTGGCATAACATTCTGAACTCTCCTATTTAGGCTCTATGAATTTAGGACATTAAATCTTATAAACCTTACACCTAGCATATAAGAAGAGATTATACAGCTCATCTTTCAGGGTGGTGGTATATATTGTTACATCTGTGAATTAACCTACCTAGTTAAGATCAAATATATTAGCAACTTCAAACATGATAGTATTAAAATATCAAAATAGTAGAGAATCCTTCATCTATCTTATTAGGCAAAATGATACGAAATACTGAACACGTCAAGGTTTTAGAAAAGAGAAACTTACATGAGAAATTATGTAGCTTTTCACTCTATCTAGTTATAATATCACAGGTTTTATAATTCAGTGAGCAGAAAAGTTAAGAAGAAAAACATGTGTATATTGGTTTACAAACCAAAAATCAATTTAAAATATGTTAATCCAAATAATCCTGAAATGAAGTTCTCTAATATCTTTGCACACAATTCTTAAACTTTTCATTCTGAATATCCTGAAGGCATTACAGTGGACTCAGAGTCATAGCCTTTGAGCTTGCAGTCTCACATTATTGATTCTGTTCAACATCCTCTGTATTTATTTATGTTTTACCTTGCTTCCAAACCTTCAATTTTGTGTAAGAAAATTGTCACAACTGTGCTTTTATATTCTACCCAAGTCCACATTTCACTGATTCTAGATTTACTATCTACCTAAATCTCCTAACCTTTCTCCTATCACACATCTAAGCCACCATGATATCACAGAGAAACACAGAGGCATAGCAAATGGCAGGGAAGACAGTGGAACAGTTGAACATTCATTACAATGTCAGATGAGTTCTTTGTCATCGAGGGAGACAGGAGAGACTGGCATTAAAATACAGTTCATTAAAAGTGAATTTTAGAAAAAAAAAGTGAATTTTAGCCAAGCCATTTACAGTGCCAAAACATTTGGAGAATATTTTCATTTATACCACAGTGTCATTGAAAGTATTTGAATTCCTAACTAAACACAAGGGGATTGACAAATAATTGTCTTCTTGCATTATGTACTTAAGTGACATATCTATTTTTCAAAAATGTACCATATTTCAGATTAAGTACACCCACACCCCAACACACCCCCCCTCCCAGATCTATCACCCAAAACTAAAGAGAAAGAAGCAGCAGTGTATGAGCAAATGATACAAATGTACAAGCACCTCCAATGCAAGTGATGGCCACACCATAAGAGTTCCTTTTCAGGCAAAATTAATAGATTACAGGAGCCACAATGAGCAATATTTACATTTTTCTCTCCAACACACGATTTGTCCTGTTGATTCACATGAAAATATATAATAAGCTTGGTCTTCAGATTTCTATTCTTCTTAATAGAATTTTCTATTTAAGAGGCAAGTCCTTCACAAACCATATGAATTGAATAGTCAGCTTGAGGGAGTATGCGAGTTAGTGGTGTGCTACATGCCAGTTTAAAAAGAAAAATGACACAGGGTCAAAGTGCAATAGCCAAAGGCTAGTTCACAGTTTACATCCAGTGGTTTTTTTTTTTTTTTTTTTTCTTTTTTAATTTTTACTTTTTGGGCCCGGCATTGTGACCTAGCAGCTAAAGACCTCTCCGTGAACACGCCCAGATCCCATATGAGTACCGGTTCTATTCTCAGCAGCCCTGCTTCCCATCCAGCTCCCTGCTTGTGGCCTGGGAAAGCAGTCGAGGACGGCCCAAAGCCTTGGGACTCTGCACCCTTGTGTGAAACCTGGAAGAAGCTCCTGGCTTCTTGCTTCTGATTGGCTCAGCTCCAGCTACTGCAGTAGCTTAGGGGAGTGAATCATCGGACAGAAGATCTTCTCTGTCTCTCCTGCTGTCTGTATATCTGAATTTTCAATAAAAATAAATAAATTCTTAATTTTTTTAAACTTTTCATGATATAGTTCCAAAGCACACAATCCATCCCACAATTCTCTTAATATTTTCTCAATATTATTAAAATGACAGAATACCTCATCAATAATCACAAGTCCAACACTCTGCTATTTAAGTGATACATGATAGAATGTCCAGCATCCTATTTTCAAGGTATGTTGAATAGTTTCATTGGGAGTCCTCTTTTATTTGGGAGTAGAAATGTTAACTGCATTTTATCTTCCTTTCCAAGTATGCTAGTTTGCATCATACATTCATCTAGATGAATATATGCATATACATGTTTACCTATATATTTGTTTATCTTGTATTTTACAAGAAAGTCACCTTTTATCAGAACCAACATATGATATTTGTCTTTTTGGGATTGAGCATATTGTCCTTATTTCACTGAGCATAAAGTCCTCTAGCCGGGACCATTTTGTTGCAAATGGTAGAATTACATTCTTTTTGATGGCTGATTAGTATTCCATGGAGTTGATGTACCAACTTTCAACAGATATCTGGGTTGTCCACATGTCTGCTCTTGGAGATTGTGCTGCTGTAAATATAGATCACTTTTTCATATGCAGATATCACTTATTTTGATATATTCCCAGGAGTGGGATAGCTGGTTCATTTGGTAGATCCATTTTCAGTCATCTTAGCACTCTTCATACTGATTTCCATAGTGCCTGCACTAGCCTATATACTCCCACCATCAATGGGTTAGGATACCTTTCTCCCCACATTTGCGTAGCACATGCAGTGTCTTTTGACTAAAAATATTAAACTACTATTTTCTCCTAATATTACATTTTTCCCCAAGAAAAAAAGATGGAACAAAACACTACTATATCTTCCCAAGAGATCTATTATTTTATTTTAAATTTTAAAATGGTAAATACTTTTTCTGGTCTGTCAAGCTAAAGTAATCCTTTTTTCTACTTTCTGTTATTGTATTACTCGATCTTTACTAATATCGATTTGACTTGGATTAAAGCAAAAATTGCCTTGAAAATTCTCTGAACTTGTTAAATATTTCTAAATTGCAGAGATTCCGCATATGACTTTAGCGTATTTCTTAAATGTGAACCTCCATGAGATCAGATATTCATCATAACATATATGTGAGACAACTGCAAAATATTCTTAGAGAATAGAACGGGAAGATAAAATGCAAACTTAATGGAGGATCCACCAAGGTTAAGACACTTTTATAACTGATGGTACCAGTTCTTGGGTCCATCCTTGATGAAGTAGGAGTTCTGGAATTAGTCATGCCAATACAGTCTTTTTATATTATTAACAGAAGCTCTGACTGAACATTAGACTAAGTCTCTCAGAATGAGCTCCTAACAAACCGATGTTGTCATTCTTTGGCCCTGTAGAAGGTACTTGAACCAAAGCTCTTCACTGGCCTGGCTCTCCTTTGAGTGGACAACTCCCACCTGTTGTTAGCCTTCACTTTGATTGTACTTTGTCTTCAGGACTGTACTGGTAAATCTGTGTTTCACCTTCTGTTGAAATCTTCAAACAAATTCTGAAGGATCTGAATCTCACTTCTTTGTACCAAGAGCTCTGCTCTTTTCTGCAGTTGGTCTGGAAACAGCTAGCAATTTGGGCTTACACCAAGCAGAAAATTTGTTCCAGTACAATTTTTAGTTAAAATTACATGAGCTGGGCCCAGTGGCGTGGCCTAGCCGCTAAAGTCCTTGCCTTGAACACCCCAGGATCCCATATGGGCACCGGGTTCTAGTCCCGGCAGCTGCACTTCCCATCCAGCTCCCTGCTTGTGGCCTGGGAAAGCAGTCGAGGACAGCCCAATGCCTTGGGATCCTGCACCCATGTGGGAGACCTGGAAGAGTTTCCTGGATCCTGATTTCGGATTGGCGCACCACCAGCCCATTGTGGTCACTTGGGGAGTGAATTATCGGACGGAAGATCTCCCTCTCTGTCTCTTCTCCTCTCTGTATATCTGACTTTGTAATAAAATAAATAAATCTTAAAAAAATTGCATGAGCTGAATAAATTATGAGGTCAGCTGTTCAGCATTGTTTTCTGTTTTTTGTTTTTTTTAACTTTCAGTTTCCTTCAAATAAGGCTTGGAGATTCATCTAGTGCAGGATCCTTACAGAGAGATTTAGTGCAGGAACTTTATATCTGCTAGAAATTCTTTCTTCAAAGATTTTAAAAAGGATTTTCATGCATTTGAGGCAGAGAGAGGGTTGGGCAGAGAGAGCAGGGATCACCTATCTGCTGGCTCACTCTACAAATGACTACAGCTGTGGAGGCTGAGCGAGGTAGCAGGCATGGGACTAAATATCCAGCTGGATCTCCTTCATATGTGGGCTACCATCTACTGCTTTCCTAGGTATTTCAGTAGACAGCTGGAGTTCTTGCAGAGTAGCAGGAATGGCAACCAGCACTCTCATGAGGTATCATAGCTTTGTATCCAGTATTCAAACCAGCACGCCAAAGAGCCATTCCTTGGTGTCACTGTTTAATGTTCAACACGTGCCTGCTTTAACATTTGCTGCAGCATCCTCGTGTCTTCTTTACAATTATAGTTTCAAAATGTCCAAGGGCGAAGACTATTCTAATTTCTTATTGCCAGTATGGTAGCCTAGGGTCAGCTGGCTCCAAACGACGAGGGAAATAGAGTAAGGTTTAGTAAATCACATGGCACTTACTTAAACTTTTACTTTAATGGATCATCGTGTTTTTCAGTAAATACATCTACAGTTTCCTGTCATCACTGCATAAAATGTTGGTGTATGTTATTCAAACGCAGCTAATTCAGTTCTCACTCAGATAAATTAGAATCTTTAACAAACAAAGTCTTTCTTTTTCAATTTCCATAATTAACACTTATTTGACAGTTGTGCATACCAGGCTCTGCCAGATACATTCTGAAAGGTAACTCTGTTTTGTACTTTGCAAGGGTTATTTTCCTTTGTCCACACTCCCAGACTTTTCTTGGAAGCTGTCAGCTTAGTGGTATAGGTTGAATTTTGACCTTCAAAGATTTACTCTGAGGTCCTAACCCCTGATCCATACTAATGTTTTCTTAGTTGAGGCTAGAATCTTTACAATTAACCAAATCAAGACAAGATTATTAGAGTGAACCCTAGTCCAGTACGGTCAATGCCCTTTCAAGAAGAGGAGAGAAAATATAAACAAACCATATTGGGGCAACACCATGGCAAAGGTACAAATACAACTCAAGAATGACTAGCAACATCAGAAATGAAGAGAAGGGTATAGGGCGGATTTCACCTTAGAATTTTAGAGCAAGCACGTATAGATTGTAATCTATATTTGCATAGGAAATGTATTCCTGCTGAAATGTGAGGAATAAATTTCTTTTAATTTTAACCTATCCCATTTATAGTTCTTCATAAGATTAGCCATAGAAAGCTAATATAGTCAGCCATTCCAAGTCCTTAAAAAAAGACTGTAATAAAACTAAAGAATGTGCTATTCATTGTCAATGAAACCACATCATTTGTAGATGCTCTCTAGAACCATATATACATGAAATTAGGCCTTTACTCCAGCAGAATCACAGTATTTGCATTTTTTGTTTTGGTCATCCAGTGATCTAAAATATAGCATGTGATCCAGATCTGTCCAGTCAGAGGAGAATCTGAAATGAGGCTCTCAAAATGGGTTTTTCTTCTTAGTAAAGACACTAGGACATGGGCTGAAGCATGTTTTACCTCATCCACTTACTGCACAATACAACTTATCTTGTGAACTTTGGCAGTTGTTTAGTGACAAGATATAATGATGTTGGACACTCAGGTATGACGTGCTAGCTCTGGAGTCGACAGACACTGGATTTATTATATGAGATGAATTCATTCCTTAACATTAGCAATTTCCAACAGGAATTTTCAGTAAAAAAAATCTTTATTGTACAGTACCACTATTTGTGAAGCCTCCAAAGAATTTATTCCAGAAGACAGTGAGTCAACAAGAGTGTCATTAATGATCAGATATTTGAATGCAATATCGAATTAGTGGAAAATATATTTTTATTTGTCTGGCAGAAACTACTAGATGTCAGGTTTTGAACATGAAAACTTATTAACCAAAATTTCAAACTATTCTCCAGACATAAGATTTTTACATGAGGAAATCCCAAAAATCTCTCTAAATTTGATTGCTTTAGTCCTGTTGTAATATTTTAAAGTCCTTCATAATAGATTTCAGATACTGTTAGTATCTATTTGGAGGAAAACAAAAAGGTTGGAAAACTATGCCTAAGAAGTAATAAATGTGAGAAAGCAAATGAAAAGTCCTAAGATAATGCAGATTTAAGATAAATGCAAAGTTATTTTCATTCGTGAAATCTGGATTTGGGGGCCTGAATCAAAGCAGAACTGCTGAGTGAAGCTTTTACTACAAAAGGGAAGTCTCTTGTATGAGTGCAAAGACGAAGAAATTGGTTAGGATAAATATTAGAAGATGACCTTGAGATTTAGAGACATTTGATCTTACAGGTAAAGAATCCAAGTGCAGACCAAGAGCATAATTAGTATGCTATCTTTCTCGTATTTCTGTCCTTAAAATTTCCAGGAAGCTGAAGCACAACAGTCACGTTCACAGCAGGGAAAAACGAAATACAAATACATCCATACTCACTAACAAGAAAAGCCACCCCGTTCCCCCCAGTAGACTTTTCCCTGAGCTTCATTAACCTTAAATGGGTCACGGGGACAGTGTCAGAGAAAGAAATGAAGTTCTCGTAGTCGAGTTACATCCATCATAACCCACTGTCAACTCCAATCAAAACCACCGAGTCCTAAGCAACATACAAGGAGCAAATCATACCTGAGCGGGCAAACAGTAATGTGTGCTGTGGTAACGAGACAGATAGAGCTCTCTAAATACTCTCTTACCTCTAATCTTGGCGAATATAAACTTCCTTTGGCATAATTTCACATATAATTAGTAAAATGTAACATTATTACATAACCTAGGTCAGTTCACATAGTATAAACAGCTCTTGGTAAGCAAATTTCAGTGCCCAGGTTATTATTCATTTGCATGTTGGTATTAGAAAGGTATTTTTAATTCAAAATATGAAGAGTAGAAATTCTAGTAAAATAACTAGAATTTACTAAATGTTCAGCCTGATATTTTGGACAATAGCCATAGAGATCTTTAGGGAATTACATATCATTATTTACTTAATATGATTTCACATTGCGCATTCATTATGAGTAGATGTATGGTTTTATGTTATTACAGTGTATTTGTGGTATCACAGATTCTGAGTTATCTCTTGCATTCATATTTTATTTTTATCACAAGAAATTCCTCATGCAGTCCTATTACCATCGGAATACTTCCTAGGGAGAAAATGTATTTAAGCCATTATGCTAAATGTATGGTAACTACCATATCTGACATTATCTTACATTTTGTTTTGTTGTATGATTTTTCTTATCTAGTAGGAAAACAAAGAAAGAATGATGGCCTCTTTCCATAATGTTTACTTTAAATTCTATATAGTGCAGAGTATTTACTTCTCTCGACTGTGTGTTGTTCCTCTTATTTTCAAACATGGTAAATATTTGCACTCACAGCTGCCTGAAGCTTCCATGCACTCAACAGTGAATAGATAAAAGAATGAAATGATAGAGGAAGAACAAAATTTACCATCAACTTCCATACAAACGTAATGCATGGAAGAGATGTTGATTTGTATTTCTATTATGTGAAACTGGGACTTCATTTCTGGCTTTTCACACTTGTAAGGAAATCCTGTTTATCAAGACAGTCATGAGGTTTATCGCACAGCTGTGTGGCCTTGAAACCACATGAAGTCCAGCTGTGATTTCTAAGATGAACAAACTTTTCTGGAAACTATTTCGTATTCCTATGATTAGATTTAACTTAATTTTTTTAAATACTAAAGATAATGACTCATTCTTTTTTTGTAATCATCTTTCAGAGTCAAAATAGATTTCTTAAAGAAAATTATATGGGCAAAAGCCTAGTGAATAAATCCTTTTCATGCATCCCCGGATTCGTATTTCAGCTGCTCCACTTCCCATCCAGTTCCCTGTTTGTGACCTTGAAAAGCAGTGGGGAACTGCCCAAAGCCTTGGAACATTGTGCCTGTGTGGGAGACCTGGAAGAAGCTCCTGGCTTCAAACTGGCTAGCTTTGGCTGTTGAGGATACTTGGAGAGTGAACCAGTGAATGGAGGATCTTCCTTTCTATGTTTCCTTCTCTCCATATATTTGCCTTTCCAAAAAAATAAAATAAAATAAATCTAAAAAACGGCATAGACTAAAAATGCCAGGCGTAATGATCAGTTATAATTCACATTGAGAAAGTCTCTTTAATCATGACTGTGAGTTTAGACATGCTGATATATACCATATCCTTTCATCAGTGTAAGTGATTGGGAGTTAGTGTTACATTGCATGTCAACACATCCCTTTTATGTTAGATAGAGGGCTGCAGTTTGATCTTGAATTAGGACGTATAATCTGATACCAAAAAAAATTCATTGTTTTAGGAATATTACAAGGACCAACAGAAGATAAAAGTATATTTACGGTCAACTTATCAAATGATACATAAGAGAAATACCCAAAAGTCAGTCCAAAATCATTTGCTGATTCTGTTTACTGACAAAGGTCAGGGCAGGAAAAAACAGGGATATAGGAATGCAAACGTAAGAACAACCTGATGAGAGGACAAATCAGAGGAAGATCTCCATGAAGCAATGAAGTTAAACTCTTCCAAGTTAAAGGAAAAACTGTGTTAAGAGAAAGCTCTCCCATCCAAACAAAATGCTTGGAGATGAAGAGGTGGTGAGGGTCTAGAAATAAGTCTTTCCATAATTAAATATTTTACAAGGAGCTTTTCACTGAATTAGGTTTAAAGAATTGACATTGGCAGAATATTAAATATCAAAACTCACCACACAGTTTTGATCAAATTTTTCTTTTTACAAGTGTAAGAAGTATTTCTTAATAGTAATATTCATGACTTCAATTCAGTCAGAATCAACAAATGACTTTAAATTAAATGAGAAAGCATGAGTTCAAAGTGGTTGGAAGGAAAGGGCACTAGGACTTCAACAGTTGGGCAACTACTACAAAGAACAGAATAAAGTGGGGACTAAACCAAATGCTTATAAATACTGCCAGGTTAAAAAACTGTTTGGAATATATAGTTAGGTGTTGATGTGATGATGCACATTTAACAGGAAGGACATATTATACTGTAAAATGTGAAAACAGAAATCTGTCTAGCTTTGCTTGCCACTGAATTTTGCACTATGCCCAATGTAAGATGCTAGAATACCAAAAACAAAATTAAAAACACAATATCTACTTTTTAAAGTGTATCAAGAATTTTCTACAGTATAAACATGTTATTGTAATTACCTATAATTTCTACTTGATGGATGAATACGCCTTTATTTTAAAAGAAAAAGTGAAATTAGTCTATTTTTATCTGAAACTATTTGCTATGTCATACATCTCAAGATATCCTGTGACCCTATCTTGATATTTGGCTAATAAACCTCATGGGCCAAAAGAACTATTGCGACCTCTTCAAAAACAACTTCTTATGCTTACCTGTTCCAGTCGTTAAACATTCAACCCATCATCTGTGTCATTCTGCCTAGGTGTACCTAGTCCATGCAAGATAACTTGATTTCTCTCATCCTCTGCTTTTATGTATATATATTACTGTGGCAAGAGCATGTGAAATGGTTACAAGCTTTCCGCTACAACTGAGTGCAGATAAACACAAGGACAAAAGATAAAAACAGAAGCTCTTTGTATGAATTCTTTTGGAGTGGAGATGAAATAAGTTTAATCAGTGCCAGCTAAATGATTAGAAGTTTGTTCAGCAAGCTTTACACAGTGTACACTTACAATGAGTCATCATGATACATCCACTATCACGTATAACTATTATGTACAATAAAATACAGTCCATACTCTGTATTTTTATATTTAAATTGAAATAAAGCATGAATTTATGGGGAAAATCATTTTAAAAGTCATTGTTTTCTTTTTGTTTTTTAACCAAGAATCTGCAACACTGGCCTGAAAAATTACATGTAGAAATGCTAGATGCTATCTCCAATAAGAAAAACATAAAAAAGATCCCTAGGACATACTCCAAAGGTAACATTACATAAAAGAAGACAATGTGGATGTTCTATACAGTAACGGACAGAGTACACAATTCACTGTCAACCTAAAAACAGAACCACAGGTGAATAAAACATGAAACATGATAATTCACTGTAGATTGGAGGACCTAATCTGTGCTACTGAGCAGAAAAACCAGTTCTAGGGCAGTGCCAACCCATGAAAATGAAAGTTAATCTTACAAATTAAAATATTCCACATAGAGGTCCAAACTACTCTCTCCTAGAGCACCATCTTTTCCCCCTTGTTTATTTTATTTTCATCATAGTTTGTATCACCATGGAAAATAATGCCAACTGCTTATTTCTTGTTCATGACTTGCCTTCTACACCCAACCAGAATGTGAGTTTTATGAAACTCGTCTGGCTCATTTTGATAATGAACATATACTCATGACACTAATAGGGGTGATATGTATATAACCGCCCATTTAGACAGCTGTATTTGACCATCTAACAGATTATGTGAAAGATACAGATGGATGAATGAGAAATAAGGGGAACCCCAGATCAAGGCAGTTATGACTTCCTGAGGTCAGGGTTATTGCTGACATCTTGAAAACGCTGGGGAGCACATTGGTCAGACTGTGAGAGAAGAGAGCAGAATGACTGTACTTGGAGAGGTAACAGACACCTGGAGGAGAAAGCGGACACAGTAAAGCAACTACAGCCTGGGGAGACATAATGATGAAAAAGAAAGTTCTTCAGGAGGATGGCCAGGGAAACAGAGGAAACAGATTTTTTTATTTACTTAGAAGTAAATCTTCACCTTTGATACTCTCTGGATTTAATCTTTAATTTCTGAGTTTTAAGGAAAAGTGACCAAATCTGCATCTCCTGAACTGTGTCTGAGCTATGTTCCCATTGCGTGGTAATTACAGTACATCTGTATAAAGCTGAGCATTTCTTGGCATGTAGTCTAGAAAATGTCAGTGCCTTATATCTCATGGGAAATGTTGTAAACATTTTAATTAGATACCATTCTGCTGTTGTCTCTTATTTTTTGGAGAAAAATAGATGCGGTTACATCTTACCTTCTGAATGATAAAGACAAAACACAGGAAGTACAGCGCCCTCCAAATGAACTCACTACATTGAGTGTGTGTATATTTGTGCATTGGTGAACACATTATGCATATGTGAATACACACACACATCCCCCCATACATGTAGGCTAGTAAATCTGATGTGATAAGGAACTGAAAGAGGGCCAGGACTTGCAAATAATTAGATGCAAAACCCAGGAAATATTTAAGGTCTTATTTTTTAAAAATGCTTTCTGCTGAATTATTTCTTAAAATATTTATTTATTTACTTCAAAGTCAGAGTAACAGAAACAGATTGGGAGAAGGAGAGGAGGAGGATGAAAGAAGGTGAAGGAGGGAGGAAGACAGAGAGAGAAAAAGACTTTGAAACTGACTGACTCACTCACCAAAGGATTGCAGCCATGCTGGGCCAGGCTAAAGGAATTAGGAGCTTGAGCTTCCTCTAGGTCTTTAACATGGGTGGAAATGACCCAAGCACTTGAGTAATCATCATTTGTTTTCCCAGGCTCATTAGCAGGGAGACAGGTCATAAGTAGAACAGCCAGGAAACAAATTGGCATCTCTATGGGATGTTAGGTTTGCAGGTAGCTGCTTAACTTGCTATGCCAAACTGATGGTCCTGAGCTTTAACGTCTCATTTTATAATAATAAAGAGATTCAGAAAGCAATAAGAGCTTTTCATTAAGTGAGGTTTCTGAACAGGTTAGTCATCAGAGAACAGGAAGCCAAACAGTAGATGTGGAATTACCCACAATCAAAATATCAAACACAGACATAAAAACATCAAAGAGATACAGGTTGAGAAAGAGCACCATGAGCTATTAAAGGCTCTAAACCTTGTTTTCCAGATTGAAGAGCTCAGGCATTGATAGATACAATGCAATGCACCACACTGTGATTGAAAAAGTACAAAGAAACCCATAACATCTTACTTATGTAACAAAAATCTAACGAATTTAAGCATTTTGCACTTGTTATTGAATGACTTCCAAACAACTCACACAGATTCCTAAAAACCGAAGAAGAAATAGGATGATTTTCACAGACACTAACATGGTTTTATTGAGTTACCTTGAACACTTGTGAAAAATATATTTGACTGGTTTCTGTATATACTTAGGGAGAGATTTACAGTATATTAGTTTTGTTTTTCATTTTTTAAAAAAAAAAATCTATCCTATACTCAAAATAGTTCTTTACAAGTAGGAGCTGTGATAATGGAATAAAGTATATCCAACTGCCAATTCTGACATATTACTTGAATGTCTAACAGGTGTGTGCATCCTTAAGAAAAATAATCATCTATATTTAGCTCTATGCTTTGCTTTTTACCGAATCAGTAAATGTCATTTTAATACATCCAAATGTTCAAGCCAAAAAATATCATTATCTCTTTCCTTCCTTCGTTCCCTATATGTAATCCATTAGCAATTTTTTGGATCCAATCTCTAAAATGTTATTCTCAATCTTACTGATATTGATTAAATCAACAAATTCACAGAATCCTTTTTCTTTGCATGAGTAGAAGTGATTTGTAGGTAACAGAGGTCTGCATTGTTGCACAGCAAGCAAAGCTGCTGCCTATGACACTGGCTTCCATATAGGTGCCAGGTTGCTTCCTGGCTGCTCCATTTCCAAGTCAGCTCCTTTCTCATGCTCTGGAAAAATTAACAAAGGGTGGTACAAGTGCGTACGTCACTGCTGCACACATGAGAGAGCTAGAAGAAACTCTTGGCTTTTGACATCAGATTGGCGAGCCCTGACCTTAGTGTCCATTTAAGGAGTGAATCACCACATGGAAAATCTCTCTCTCTATATATATATAATTCTGATTTTCAAATACATAAATACATCTTTTCAAAAATATTTCATCTATAGCAATGAGTAGTGTCCTTTGGGCATTTCTAATATTTATTTGACTGAAATACAACTTTCCATTTTTAATAATCTGGCCTATAATCTTCAACTACATATACCCCTCCTTATTGATTACAATCAACTCTTCCTGGGTAACCTTTTTAAACTTTGTTTTTCAAACATGTTAAAAGAATGAGATTTCAGCATAAAACTCTATTCCATAGACTATTTGCAAGAGTTTTAGAGTGCAAATAGATAAAGGACCCTGAAAAAAATGGTAGCAAGCAAACTGGGCAAATCTGGAGTTGAAAGTACCACTATACTGTTGATCAAGTTATCATTTTCTTCTCCAGTATTGACTGGCTTAAACTCAAAGACAGCAAAAAAAATTGCCTACTGAATAAAATCAAAAAGAGCTCCAGATGTTCCACAAGATAGAAAAGGAGATTCCCAAATGAAAGAGCAAATCAGAAAAAATCATGAAGCCTTTTCTTCTTTCTCTTCTCCATTATCTCATATATATGCTGGCACCCAAACATTTCTGCATCTGAGACAGGAATTGGGGTGGTTCAGTGCGTCTAGAATTCTAAGACATGTATTATTTCTTCTTCAATGTAGGAGCTAAGAACATGAAAATACAATGGAGATTCTTTGAGTAATATTTCTGACTAGTCACTTACTAATTGATGCTAAATATAGACTCGGTGGTGACAACTGTTAGGAAGCACAGGTAAGCAAAAATGTAGAAAGCCTAAGCAAAGCTTTGCTCTCCAAAGTGTCAGGGAAGCAGGGGAGATGGAAGAACTCAAGTGTGTGTGTGTGTGGGGGGGCAACCTCGTGACCATGTGAACAGACTCCTAGGCTAGCCTCTGAGACTAGAGATTGTGAGACTGACCATAAACAGGACACTGATATTTGAAAATACAGCTACAATTCAGGTCACTGTCTAAGCCTAGAACATCTTCAAGAAAATACAAGCACAGACAGGAACCAGGCTGTGGACAACTTCTCAGACATTTTTATTCACACTGGAAAAAAATCTGAACAAGGGCCTGGTGCAGTGGCCAAGTGGCTAAAGTCCTCGCCTTGAACATGCCAGGATCCTATATGGGCGCCAGTTCTAATTCTGGCAGCTCCACTTCCCATCCAGCTCCCTGTTTGTAGCCTGGGAAAGCAGTTGAGCATGGCTCAAAGTCTTGGCATCCTGCACCCATGTGGGAGAACTGGAAGAAGTTCCTGGCTCCCGGCTTCAGTCAGCATAGCACCGGCCATTGCAGTCACTTGGACAGTGAGTCATCAGAAGGAAGACCTTCCTCTCTCTCTCTCTCCCTCTCTCTCTCTCCCAATTTCTCTCTGTATATCTTTTAGATAAAAATAAAATAAATCTTTAAAAAAAATCTGAAGAAAAGAGATGAAAAATCAAAGTTTGTTCCACAAACCTAAATAGACTGAATGTCTAGTAAAAAATAAAATCAGCCTTTTAAAGACTTAGATAGGAGCGAGATTTTCATAATACAACACTTAAACTGCCAAGAATATAACTCAAAATTACTTGACATATGAGAAAACAGTGATATTAGCTTAAGTCTTAAGTAAAATGACATTTGGAAAATTCACTCCTGAGCTTAAAATAACAACAACAAATCCTAAATACTGACAGAAAATCTTTACAATTGGCAAATACCACCTTGAATATTGTTTGTAAGCATCTATTATGAGAAATCATAGCAGTCAAGTAGAACTGAAAAATTTTACAAACTGTTATGCACAATTCTTTATTCAGCATTCTATATGCAATGAACGTATTCTCCAGAACTAAATGTCAAATAAAGATACTCTTAGGTAAGACTAAATTAAGACAATTTCCCACATATAAGAAAACTGTACCACCAGAAACAAAGAGTAAGAAATAGGAAACATCCTATCACATAGTAGACTAGTCAGCTATTCAGTTCTTTAACATATTCCTGATAAATAAAAGCAAAAATCAAAACATATTCTAATGCTTTGTTACATGTGTGTACCTGTACTATATGAGAATGCCAACATGAAAAGGAGAACAGGAACAGCTATGCTGGTAGCTTTTGTCCTCACTGTTCAAAGAATTAAAATTATAAGTAAAAGGTATAACAAGAATCTGCATATCTCATTAAGCCTAAAAAAATCGTTAAAATACTATAAAGATATTAACTTTTTACAAATCAGTAAAAAATGATGTTGGTGGTCACTAATCCAAAGAAACAAGAAAGACTTTTTAACCCATCAGAAGTTTATAAAGCATCAATATCAGAGTACAGTGCAATAAAACATGGGTAACATTAAGTATAAATGACTTAAATGAATCCATTAAGACACTATTCCAAAATCCAAGTACAACCATACATTAGCCATAATTAAAGTAATGGATGACACAAATAGAGGAAAAGAAGAATTTCAGAGCAAGGGTGATTATCAGGGATAGAAATTAATCCTCTATAATAATCAAATGGTCAATTCTCCAAGTTAGCATAATAATCCTAAGTGTTTCTGCACCTAAAAACAGAGCTTCCAAGCACATCAGGCAAAAAGTGACAAAACCAAAAGTCAGGCAACTCTGACACAACTCTGTTGTGACCTCTATGTTATTACTTTGATTTACAACTAGAAAAAAAAAGTCTGACAAGTACTTAGACATACCAGGGCACCTCAAAAAGTTTACAAAAAATGAAAATGAAATCTAAATTTATCTTACAGTAAAAACTACTTTTAAACATGTAAGTAGAAGAGATGAATACCATCATGATTTGAGTGTATACAATAGCTATTTATAGAACACCTCACCACAGAGTAAATTTTCTTTCCAAGCATCCATAAAACATTCATGGAGATAGATAATACCAACTGTAATTCAACACATTCAATCACTGAAAAAGAAGTACCTTCTTTAACAGACTGAAATTAGACTTTTCAAGTCCATTCTCATTTTAAGATATCTAAATTGACTTGTTTACCATGAATTCTGGTGATCAGATAACTGACTTTTTCTCATTCCGAAATATCAGCTCAGATGTCATCTCTGAAAAGAACTCTCTATAACTACACTACTGAGTCCAGACTGTCATATCCTTAGACTTATTTTCCCCAAAGCACTTTTCATGAACTGTAATTAACCAGCCTGTTTATCTATGTGTCTTACTTATTTGCTGTTGCTGGTTCACGTTTTCTTTCAAACCCATGATGTGTTATCTAGGGCGGGGGTGGGAGGAACTGCCTAACTCAGGGGCTCAGCTCAACGAATATTGGCTAGAAAACTCTAGATGCTTGAAAGATGGTATTAAGTAAATAAAAGATGGATTAATTCAAACATGACTTGTGTCTTAGTGATAATTTTACTGTTCATGATGTGAATACTAAATATGCTAAAGAAAGTGTAGTACTTCTAAGAGTAAAATAATTGTTACTATTTAATAGTATTGGTATTAGTTAAATTCAATAGAAGTAGAATTTTTCTTAAATTCTGGGCTTTTTCTCATAAATCATGCTTTAATGTGTAAATGTACTGCACATATTTGCTCCTAGCCAAATAAGAATCACACAATGCTCCTTCCAGTGGCTGCTGCATCATGCCAGAAGACACTGCACTTGGGAGATGTAAACAAAATCATTAAATGTGACTTTCTCTACTACTTGAAGCTACATAGATTATACAACTTAGACGCCTTTAGTAATTACGTACCAGCAGTGATTGTGTTAAGGATCTCATAAGTATGGCTTTATTATTATCAGGATGATAATAACAAGTCCTATTGAAGAAACACATCTTATAATATTTTTTCCATCTAAGGAATGCACGTATGAATGCTCTACAATTTCAAAGAATGACTTTAGATTGTGAATACTGAGAAAATTTACATTACAACAGTCAAACACAGCAAAAGAGCATGTAGTCAAAAAACTATTTTGCTTTTGCAATTCGATTTTGAATTTGTAGCAGGGCTTGAATTTCCTAAAACCCATACCTAAATAACCCGAACTGCTTGGCTAATGTAAACCTAATTGCATCCACATTAGCCTCTTTTCAAAAACCTGCATTCAAGGAATATTTTAAGAGAACACCCTCATTGAATAGAATGGTGGTCAATTTTATAGTTTCATTTCAGAATTTTATTTTTAATATTTTATATAGCACATTTTAAAATCAAATTTACATTTATATAACTATCCCTAAGGCACAGCCTACTACATGTGAAGTCTTCATTACTATTTTAAAGTGATACTGAATGGACTTAACAATAACAAAATCAAAAAACTACAAAGGGTTACTGAGTGTTGAAGGATCATAGGTGAATTTCATTTACTCTTTTTTTTTTTTTAGATTTATTCATTTTTATTACAAAGTCAGATACACAGAGAGGAGGAGAGACAGAGAGGAAGATCTTCTATCCGATTATTCATTCCCCAAGTGAGCCACAACGGCCGGTGCTGTGCCAATCCGAAGCCAGGAACCAGGAACCTCCTCCGGGTCTCCCACACGGGTGCAGGGTCCCAAAGCTTTGGGCTGTCCTCGACTGCTTTCCCAGGCCACAAGCAGGGAGCTGGATGGGAAGTAGAGCTGCCGGGACTAGAACCCGGTGCCCATATGGGATCCTGGGGCGTTCAGGGCGAGGACTTTAGCTGCTAGGCTGCGCCGCCGGGCCCTACTCTTGTACTTTTAATATTTGAGTTATTAATATGTTCTTAATAAATGTAATTTAAAAGATACCAAACCCTTCATTGTTTTTTAAAAAGTCTCCAATAAATTATCTTATAATAATAAAGGCTTTACTTTACAAATCCACAGCGATTATCATACTGTTTGGGGAAAGGTAAAGAATTTCCTCTAATATTTAAAAGCAGGCAAGGATATCAGCTCTCACCACTCTACTGAGTACAACATTGGAATGTTCAGGCAAATCAATCAGACGAGAGACAGAAATCAAAGGCATAAGAAAGGAAAGGAGATCAAATTATCCCTGCGTGCAGATGACATGATTCTGCACACAAAGAAACATGGATACTACACTAAGAAATAAAGTCACCGAATATAAAGCAAGCACCTCAAAATTAGTAACATTTTTACTAATCAATAATAAACTGATTATTGAACCAAGGATTTGAAAACATAATGAAAAGTATAAAACACTAATGAAACACACTGGAAAAATACATGAAAAAAAAAAGAAAGCTCTCCCATGTTTATGGATTGGAACATGTAACACTGCATGGTATATAAAGGAATTTGCACATTCAAAACCATACTCATCCAAAGTTCATTCTTGGGCCTAGCGCCGTAGTCTAGCAGCTGAAGTCCTCACCTTGCACATGACAGGATCCCATGTGGGCACCAGTTCCAATCCCAGCAGCCCCGCTTCCCATCCAGTTCCCTGCTTGTAACCTGGGAAAGCAGTCAAGTACAGCTCAAACCATTGGGACCCTGCACCCATGTGGGAGACCTGGAAGAGGTTCCTGGTTCCTGGCTTCAGATTGGTGATGCTCCAACCGTTGCGGCCACTTGGGGAATCAAAAGAAAGAATATCTTCCTTTCTGTCTCTCCTCCTCGCTGTATTTCTCACTTTCCAATGAAATTATAAATCTTTTTAAAATAAATTCATTCTTCATGTAACTAGAAAAACAATCATAAACTTCATATGTGACCAAAATGTCCTCTGTAAGTCAAAACAAGCTTGAACAAATAGAACAAAGCCAGGGTATCAAATTCCAGATATTAAGACATACTACACAAATATTACAACCCAAACAGCATGATGGTGACACAAAAACGTGATCATTGGAAACAGAAACCAAAATTGACTCCACTTACACACCTACAGCAAACTAACCTACCAAAGTACTAGAAGCATTCTAGAGTAAATATATTGTAATTATGCTATAAAATCTACATCTCCACATACTGAAGCAAAAGCTTCATCTTCACCTCTTTATAAAATCAAACTCAAAATAGGTCAAAGGTTTTATTATAATAACTAAAACAAGAACTACTAAGAGAAAAAAATGGAAGAAACATTTTAAGACATTGCCATGACCAATGAACTTTTTGGAAAACAATCCAAAGAGCCAGGTAATGAAAGTAAAACTGGACACATGAGGTTATTAAAAACTAAGCTCCTGTACAGAAAATGGGACAACTATCAAACTGAAGAGACAATGGAAATGTTATATCACAACAGCAACTGGTTATGTGGATTATTTTCTATTTATAGAATCGAATGTTGTGCTACTCTTTGAGAACAAGATACAATCATTTTTATTAATCTGTATTATCAAATATTTTTAAAAAGCAACAACCTCAGGAGAATGTATAGGGCATTATGTTTCATAAGGTGAGAGTGAAGACAAGCAGGAGAATTTGCAGAAATAAAATAAGCCTATTTCTGTGAATATATTATCTCAGCCAATAGACATTGGCATTGGTAACTGTGACTGCCACCAGGGAAGGCAACAAAGGACTTATAAAGATGGTAGACAATGAATTTCGTATTTAAATACATACATCTTCTTTCTTTGGGTTTGTTTATTATTGACTTAATATCACTCATCTCACTTTCCTTTTTGGTGGGGATATTACTAAGGAGAACAGATACAAGATGCCAGATTTCTCAGCTAAGCCAGAAAGTTAAAATCACCAGTACTTCTGATGTAATTGTTCATAAAAATTTCAACTACAAATAGTCAGGATATCTAGTTAGAGCCTTTAGAGCTGACATAATATTTAGTGTAAATTTACACACAGATATAATTTAATATACAATACCATATACCTTTTTTTTTTCATTTTTTTTCAAGCCAACAAAGTTTAAAAAAAAAACTGTCTTTCTGCTGATTCTGAGTTGAAGACCCTTGTGCTGGAGAAATGAGAGAAAATATTATGGAGAACATAGAGCATACTATGAACTTGAAATCTGGGTTATTCCTAGAAAGAAGAACACCACCTCAATAAGGTTTAGATTGGACTTAGGCATTTCGAAACATTCAGCTAGAGGAAACAAAATCAGAGTAAGACAGGAGAAAAAAGGATGCAAGAGAGTTACATGAAGCTAACTACAAGCAATGAAAGGCCTTCATGGTATCTATTAGAATCGTTCATGTAGGCACCTGTGAAATATTCTGTGGAATATTTACAATTATACATGATAGCTGATGAATTTCCACCCCAACACAGCATCATTCTACGTTCAACTAGTTCCCGGCCCTTCCAATCGAAACAGATTTTGTAAGACACTACAGAGAGCAGCACTGCTGATCACATACATTCTCACTGGTATTTCTTTTCAGATTAGATAAACTAACTCTGTCCTTCACATTGGCTACATCTTTCAGCACACAGTAAAACCAAAGATGATGGAAGGACACTACACTTCTTCTTAAGGCTGCAAGTTCACACCAAGTGTTTGACATGCTGCATCACTGGGTATTTTCACTGAATATTAATATTTTTCCTTTAGGAAGATTTTAAAAGTCAGCCAAGTTCAAGCCTGTGGATGGATGTTAAAAGTAAAAATTTTTTCTTGTATCCTTAGGTACATGCATGAAACATTTTCAATTCATGTATTCAAAAGGCTTCTGAAATCTGCCTGTGGCTATGCCCTAAAACACCCAGACAAATTTTTAGGCTAAAAATTCCATGAATGTGTTTACTGTAATTCCACTCCGCCGGCAAGAAGTGATATTTAAATCAAGCCACTGTATAACTAACTTATGACCCCCATAATAAATTCACTGTCAGGAAAAGTCAAATTATTTAACTTTATTACATATTCCAGAGAGAAGGTGTTCTCCCAAACGCTCAAAGAAGCACTCAAAAAATTATCGTCACATTTCGTTTTTCAAAAATATTCAAATGTGTGACACTTGGAAGCAAAATGGTTATCATGTGGAACACTAAAGCAGAATGACAAGCTTTTGAAGACACGCTTGCTGTATTAGTCTGGAATGGACTCATTTTATGAAAAGAAATGGCCTCGAAGGCCAAAGCAGTTTTTGTGGGCCTTGATGTGAGCAGGGTCCAAGGTGAACAGACAGACACCTGAAGGACACTCTGAAAGTGTACAAAGATGTTATCAAATATAATGCCACTGCTCAAACAGGCTTGGCTGCAGACTATGTAGTACCATATAATACTTGTTGATGGTAGAGAAAAAGGAAGAAAGCAAAAAGACCGACAGGAAGGAGAGAACGGAAGGAAAGAGGGAAGGATGGATGGTTGGATGAATGGAAGGAATGAAGGAGGGAAGGAGGGAAAGGAAGAAAGAAAGCAAAGCAAAACAAGAAGACCAGAAAAGTGAGTATGTGATTTAGCAGCTATGAAAATGACATCATGCCCAAACACAGCACCTGGATCTGACTCACACCTCTGCTTTCCGTCTCCACATTTCTACAGATACCACACTTGGAAGACAGCAGGACTGGTGCTTTTCTCACCAGTCACAGGGGAAGTTGGATCACATTTCCAGCTATGCCTTTGGCCTTGGCCTAAGCATGATTGTTGCACAGCTCTGAAAAGTAAACCATTGGGTGGGAATTCTCTCTCTCATTTACTTCTCCAGCTAAATAAATAATTTAAAACAAAAGACAGTTCTGGAATTATGCTGGTTCATATACATTCACAGAGATTCTTGCCTGAACACTCATTAAGTATTAGAATAATAAACTGTGGTGGGTAGCATATTTTCAAAGGAGAATAAAGTCTACCTTCAAGTGACTGAGAAGATCTAGGAGTCAGGTCAAAGATGTAATTCTCTGTTCTAACAAGCATCAGAATTGATGCAAAGCCCCATGTACCTTCCCCTTCACCAAAATGCTTGTTAAGCTTTCTGCTCTTCTGAAAAAACTAGGATAGTACTTGACAATTTTGTAACTTCCATGGCTGCAACATGCCTATCATTAAAAAAAAAAAATACCTTATTATGTCATCAAGTTCTATGATTATTTCAAACTTTTTTGTTTGTTTTTTATTTTTTAAATTTATTTATTAATTACATTGTATTATGTGACACAGTTTTATAGATACTGGGATTCTCCCCTCCCCTCTCCAAATCCTCCCCCCATGGTGGATTCCTCCACCTTGTTGCATAACCACAGTTGAAGCTCAGTTGAGATTCCTTCACTGCAAGCATATGCCAAGCATAGAGTCCAGCATCTTCTTGTCCAACTAAGTTCAACAGCTTCTTAGGGAGACCCTCTCTGGTCTGAAGGTAGAGCCAGCATAGTATCATCCCGATTTTACTCTCTTTATGTATGCCATTAAAAAATATTCTCTAAGTACAAGGTTCACTCTAAGTATCAGGAAAAATTTACCATCACATGTGCTCCTGCACACACACAACACATCTCACACGCCTAGCACAGTGAGCCTAATTCATTAAAAACTCAAATAATAGAAATTTTAGTATTTGTGTGGTATTCCTTTGGTCATGTTAATTTCCTTAATTATCTTAAGATGAATCTGACAAGAGATGGGTCATTTTTCACAAAAGTACTTTTACCACAAAAGTCCTGATTTGGTTGATTCTATTCATTCAAATGTGATCCAGGAGTTCACATTTGAAAGTGCCAACAAGTGTATGTCATAGTAGGTAAGGACATATAGCATCCTCATGGTCAATGCCACATTTATCACAAGGACCACTTTCATAAACAGGTTCCACAGACACCCTCCTGACACCAATGGTGAAGTTTCATAAAATATTTATTCCTTTTGTTCCATTTATATAATACTTCAGGTATACATGTGTACTAACTGAAACAACAACAAAACAAGGTTTCTACATTTAATAACTTCCTGGGCAATGCAATTTAGAATGGGCGAGCATGAAAATGAATACCACTAGATGTCAGTATTAACAGACCATTTTCTTGGATACAGATTTATTTTCTTTCATTTCTAGATTCTCTGGACTGTTTGGGCGAATTTTTTTTTTTTTTTAGCAATATTGATTCCTCCTAATCGCCTGTTTGTTTAGTCAAAGGCTGCTAACTGCTAAATTTACATCCTTTCTTCTGTCCCTTTGCAAATATGCAAAACAGGATCCCTGAAATAATAATAATAATCCCAACACAAGGATTTTAAAATTGTCACCATTTTATTAATTAGGTGATGGTATCATCCCGAGTCTCTCAGTTTATTATTTCTTAAGAAAGATCTTGCAGTGAGTTTGTGTCTCATTAGAGAACTGGAGGCCCTGCCAGATTAATGCACATATGCTACAACATTAATTAGACAGTCAGATTTTTCACGGGATAGATAATTTGCTTCTGACAATAGAGACAGCAATTAATTGAGTCTCTTTTATAAAGCATCCAGGGGCTTAAGTTGAGGAAAAAGCTCACTCTGACGCATTCAAGTTAAATGCAGAAAGGACAGAAGAGTTACAGAATTAGGATGCTAGACTCTAAAGGTTTTCACTTATTTCTTTCCTACCCAATCTTACATCTACACCAGAAAATATTTCTATGAAAATCCTGAGCTGTGATGTTTAAAAGCATGCCATTTGTGGTTTACTGGATGGTTTGGCAACTATACTACAATTATACATTTTTAACATTTGTTTTTAGAACTGCTTATGGGCAAGAAAGAGAGACTGACGCTACCCAGCAGATTCTATACTCTTTGTGATGTGTATCTGTTCGTGTTTCAATTATGTCACCCTAAACCATTTTACACAAACCAAGGCTTTTTTGAAATAGTAGAATATTAGTAATCAGCAGCTGAAATGTCCTTAATAATAGACTGATGGAATTAGAATAACAGGAGACTGAGTCGTCAAACTGCCTTGTTAGCTGACATTTGAAGATTCACATTTTAAAAAATGACATTTAGCAGACGAGATGATGATGCAAATGAAATCTATATTTAGGGAGGGGTGAAAAACAGCATCTAATTTGCAGTGATTATGTATTCTGTTCTACCTGGGGAAATTCTGCTTCAATTTGTCTTGTGCTTTTACAAATATGTCCTTTCTTTCCTTCTCTCCTGGTCTTACTTCCTCTTGTATATTGAGAAACCAAGGGAAAGAACGATTGAGGCCACTCTAGTGACTTATCCACTGTAAGTCACCAGAGAGCCCACCTTAAACATAGGGCTTAGTCAATGCCTCAAACACTTCCAGCCTAAACTCCAAGCAACTAACCCCAACCTAGAACTACCCAAATAAACTATTCAAGACACAGAAGAGGGAGGAATGAGAGCACATTGTTATTTTAAGCCACCAAATTTTGGTGAGGTTTGTATGTAACAAGATAACTAGTATAGTATAGTAAGCATAGTAAGTATAATAAGAAAAATTCTAACAATTTCCATCATCAGACAACTTGAAAGAAGGACTTTGATCTTCTGCCTTGAGTATGTAGCACATTTTTCCTCAGTTTTCAAGTGAAATTTAGTTTTTACTAAATGGGAGCTTTGAATTTTACTTTATCTACTGTCATTTTCCAAAGGTGTTTTTTTTGTGCTGTTATTTCAAGTTTTTATTTGTATTTCAGAATATTATTAAACATACTTGAGGCTAATGTGATGCCACACTTACACAAACCTTAAAAAATAAACTCTAGACAAGTTGGATGAGTGTGAACTGGAAGGGCAAAGAGCAAAACAGCCAAACTGTACTTGATGATGTGCAGTAACACAGTGACCATCAGATGCTTGTTTGAACTCAGTTGTTAAACTGAGATTCCCAAACCAGAGTGTTTTCAAATCACCTAAGATTGTAGTGACATGCACATTCAAGTATTAGACTAAAATTCTGCATCTGTAACAAACTTCCCGTTAAAGCCAAAGAAGCATGCAGATTCTAAGTTGTTTCCATTTTCCTTTATCACCATTCTCTATCATTTCTGTTATTTGTCTCCACTGACATGACTCAGAGACTGAACTGATATTTACATACACCCCAGGAAAAGACCACTGAGCAGAGAAACATTTTCTGATACAGCAGTGGCTTCCTCTCTGCCCAACTCCCTTTCTCTTTTGCAGGGCCTGTGCTATCTCCCTGTGCCTGTAAGGGTCACTCTGAGTTAATCTTATCACAATAAAATCACCTAAAAATTTTGAACCTGAGCCAGAGAGGAACAGTTCTGTACTGATTTTCAAGGAGGCCTGGCTATGCCACTGTGAACAATCTCTGACAAATACTGTGTTGTAGCACTGGGTTTTATGCATTTGAGTGTCTCTATTCACAAGTTCTCTATTGTCTATCAATTGTTTCCATTCTCTCCTTCCCTTTCACCATTGTATACATCAACCAATCATCACATTCCTGCAAACACCCAGCAGATCCAACTCTGTTCTTACTGATGTCCGGTCTGCATATTTCACTTGTTAATTATCCTAAAATACACATAAGGGTGTGTTTATGGTTTTCTGAACCCTGAAGAATCACACTATATATTCTTATTTCTTCTTGTCTTTCCTTTCTTTAGTTTCAATTACTCAACCCTTAGTAACTGAGGTATCTCTCCAAACAAAGGGTCTTTGGCAGGTGGTTTTCACTACCCATAATCTCTCTTTTATCTTCACCTAATTCAATCGTTTTTTTTCTTCTCTTTTAATTCAAAGTTTACTCTCCTTAAGGAAGCACTTCCTATAATCTCACATCACCTCACCCTTCTTTCTAAAGATGGTCCAACTATAGTTTTGTATTTGTGATAGCAATTATTTTTTTACCAGTATGGTGGGGCATCCAGAGATTGATTACATTCCTTTTATATGTGCCAGTCTCCCCAGCAGTTGGCATGTGACTGGAGCAAAATCCAATGATTCATCCCAGTCAATTGAAAGCTCCAACATACCATCAGCAAAAATTTACATCATTATGGAATTAATTGACATAGTAATGAGTAACCAATATGTTAAAAGTAAATGCGGGAACCCAAGTACCTATGTAACTGTGTCACATAATACAATGTAATTAATGAAGTAAAAATAATAAATAATTAAAAGAAAAAAAAATCCAATGATTCAGCCTATGCTTGTTGTACAAATGAATGCATTCGAGGCCATTCATACCATTGTGCCACTGATACCACATTTGCTTTAACCTGATCAATCCTTCTGGATTTGTCTGACTTGACCCATTAGTTATCTTATTCCCATTTTATTATAAGGTGTATCAGATATTAACAGCTACCTTGGAATGTTATTTGAGGGAATTCTTTGTCTCTGTTATTTAAAAATCTTTCAGTGACTGGCACAGTCTTTGAGAAATAACACCTTCATCTAGTCACACTTACTGGATTCAGGTCTTAAGCTTTCTCAAAATGTACTCTGAATTTTTCTCCTATAATTCCCTTAGTAACTCGGGTTACAACCCTACTAATAAGAATCTGCTGATGCCTGTGTTCCCAGCACTACCAATAACCATACCAATTTCAACATTGCTGGGGACTTACATTCAGTGCTTTCAAAATGGAAAACACAGAAAGGAGATTGCTATCTTCAGGCTAGCAGATTATTATTTTTCCTTTGGGAGGAAATGAATGGACAATAAACCAACACTATGGTGGGGTCCTGGAAAGAAACAAATGTCAAAAGGCCTAAGTTCTCTACACAGCATAATGATGCCCTGTTTCTTTCCTCATTTTTGAGCTGGAGACTATCAACAATTGGTCAACAGGATGCTGCTAGCCTAGGGCTTTTCTCTCCCTGGGTCTCTCCTACTAAGAAAAGCCAGCAAAAATTCCTGATCAAGCTTTTATAGCTCATATAAATTTCACCTCAAGCAATGAAGTGGAGCCTGCATTTACCAGCTCAATATAGGTGGAGCTGAAGATGAGGTGAGGATTTTTTTTTTCCAGCTAGCACTTCTTCCAAGTTAACACTCCAACACAGGACTGGATCTGGCCTTCACAAACTCTATGCACCTGGCTGTACATTTCATTCTAATTTTGCACATTTCAGATCTGCAATCTACCTGACAACATGGTAGGCACCATATATTTAAGATCAGTACTTGGGGCTAAAAAAGCAATCACATTTAAAGTCAGTCAAATTGTGAAAAGACTACTGTGTGAAGAAGCTGAGGTGATATTGTCCTAATGCCTGCCCTCCCCAAATCCCTATTTTGAGTCAGAATTATTTGCTTCATTGGTATCAAGTTTTGAAGATCAAATTTTCAAAACAGAAAAGACACATAAATTATCAGTAGCATACAATGATAAATGTAAATGTATCAAAACTAGCAGTTTCCAACAGTACACTACAAAGAAACTTAGCCATACCATAAATCATAAAACGCTAAACACCAAATGCGGCATGTAAAGAACTGCAGCCTAAGATATTATAAAAAGTATTCCTTCATGTTATACTGAACGCAGCGCCTTAGACCACTCAGCCATGTGATGATGTAATCATAACAATGTAAGATTCACAATGAACTCAAGCAGGCTCTCTTTTTAAACTAACTCCCCATTACTAAACCACAAACAGAGATTCCAAGTGGCTCTGCAAAGAGAAATGCCTTGTGTTAACTGGAATAAAATGATGAAATAAATGTATCATAAAAATAATGAAAAAGTAATCACAGTAATATAAATTAGAAGAATAATATCAACCTTGCTACAGACAACCCAGGCACAGGGTAGCAGTTCAAGTTCTAGTTTCATTCTTAAGCAGTAGATGCTCCCACTTGTGACTGTTAAGGCTGGTAAAGAAAAGCAATTGAGTAATTTCATAACGTTATAAATTATTACTGATATTATGTCAGGGCTTTTAATTGATCAGGATGATATTCTGCCGGCTCTACCTTCAGACCAGAGATGGTCTCCCCAAGAAACTGTTGAACTTTTCTGGACAATAAGATGCTGGACTTTATGCTTGGTAAATGCTTGCCATGAAAGAATCTCAACTGAATTTGAACTGTGGTAATGCAACAAGGTGGAGGAATCCACCATGGGGGGGAGGGTTGGAGGAAGGGTGGGGGGAATCCCAGTACCTATAAAACTGTGTCACATAATGCAATGTAATCAATTAAAAACAAAAGAAAAGCAAATGAGAAACAGTGAGAAAAATTCAATGAAGGAGATCAATGTAAAACGTAACAGAAAAAAAAGCTGAAAATTAAGTAGGAAGCAAAAGTTACAACTTTCTTGAGTGTTTGGTCATATGTTACCTAGAGATGGTTTTTAATTGAATAAAATGGGTAATGATGAGATGGGGTTGTCTTTTAAGTTGGGATCTGAGGTGGTCTTCAACAACAGAAATGCACACAGACCTAAACATGAATACAATGATGGGGAAGAGAGGCTTCTTTTTTCACTTTGACTCTTGATGTGGAAAAGACACGAGGGTCTCCCTTAAAAACCCGTATTAATCACTTATTTAAAAGGTTTTTGGTCCTAATTTTTCTACCTCCATTTTCTGCAAGTTGATAGCTTTTCCTTATACCTAGTAGCAACAAATGCAAATGTTTAGAGATGGACCATCAACAACCAAATGATGTAATTGACATAGTGTGCCTCAACAAATTTAAGGGCATATTGTGCACTGACAGATTAATGAGGTAGATATGAGAGCAGATTGGTCTCATCAAAGGTCTTAAAAGACAGAAAATTGTTTAGTTAGAACTGCAAAGTGCTTTATTAAAACTCCTGATCAAATGAAAGAGAAAACCAGGCTGGCAGTGGGCAGCCAACAACCCATACCGTACACACTGCTGTACAGCAGCCAGGATGCCCGCTGTAGTTTCTACATCCCATAGCAAAGGGTTTTAGGGACAGCTCCGCTAAGACACAGCTTTCTATTAATGCATGCCCTAGGAAGCAACAGCTAATGACTCTATTTATTGGGACCAAACCTTCAGTGTTGGGAAACTTTTATGGAGTTCCCAACTCATCAATTTGCCTACCCCAGCCCTGACTTTTGTGGGTATCATGGAATGGATAAGCAGGCAGAAGTTATCTTCCTGTCTCTTCCCTTTACTGTTTGTCACAATCCCTTAAATAACTCTTAACACATAAATAAATAAATAAATAAATAAATAAATAAATAAATAAATACAGATCGCTCTTACACATAAAAATGTTTGAACATCTGTACAGACACAAATGCATAAGTCAAAATGCACATTGTTCCTTTAATTATTTAACCTAAGAATCAGATAAACAGCTAAAGGTAATCTTCATCTAATTTCTTATCTTTACTCCACCCCACTCATAATCACACAGGACAGCATGCTTATTACTTATATTGCCAGCTTTAGCTGATAAGGGACCTACAGAAAAACCGAATTTTTTTAACATAATGTTATCCTGTATTACTGGTTACGTACTTAGTTTTTTTCTTTCCTTTAAAAACAAAACAAAACAAAACAACAAAACAAAACAAAAAGCCCTCAATCAGTATTTTTGGCCTTTTATGTGAAACATTTTTATTTACGCAGTGGACAGAGATAAAGAAGGTGTGCTTATCAAATTTTCAGGTGACCTCAGACTGGAAGGGTAAGTTAATGTGACAGCTGACAGAATCAAGATTCTGAAAAGACTCAACAAGCAAGAAGGGCAGTGAATAACCAACAGCAAAAAAATCTATAGAATAAAACTTACTGAACTTGGTGGATATTAGGATAGTCCAAACTGGCTTATAACTCTAACAAGGCATATGTTAACAGTTGAGGCGCAAAACAATTTTAGGAGGGGTGTGCAGAGAAATATCCAACACCTTAGTGAGGAGTAACTAATTTTTGTGTCCTACCTAGTAAGGTATATGTGAGTCCAAGCTGACCACTTTCTGTCTGTTTCTAAGCTTTCCTTGTTGTTCTCTGTCTATCTAATCTAATTTTTTTTGGGGGGGGGTACTCTGGAGTGACTGTGATGGTCATTGCAAGAGAGGGTGGGGATTCAAAGTTGGAACTAATTAAGGACCAGAGAAAGCTCCCCTCCTGAGTCCCAAAGAAGTTTATTATTATTCTGTTTCTGAGGTCCGCTCAGGGATCCCGGCTATTGTTCTCATGACATTAGATCCTGTGAGGAAGGATCTGGGCATCTTCCATCCAATGTGGGAGATCTGAAAAGATCTCCTTGGCAGTTGGGATATAGTCCTTGGTGCTCATACTGATATTCCCTGGTGAGGATATGGGAGTCTGCAGGGTTTGGATACAAGCCTCCTCCTGTCCACCTGTTCCACTCTGGGGTCTCCCCCTGCTCTGTGCATATGACCTCCTGTTAACATTGCTTCAACAGTATAAACTGCTAAATACAAAAATGAAAATAGACATGAGACAGCTGAATAGTACCCTACAGCCACCTTAAGGTATATAGCAGCTGGTTGTATATAAACTAAAATTGAAATGTCAATGAAGTAGTCACAGGATGTGGTTAAGAACTTGCATTTTCTAAAATATTGGTCACTCAATACCATGTCAATTAACTCCATAATGTTGTAAATTGTTGTTGATGTTGTGTTGTGGCTTTTCATTGGAAGGGATGATATTCTGCCAGCTCTGCTTTCAGACCAGAAATGGTCTCCCCAAGAAACTGTTGAATTTATCTGGACAATAAGATGCTGGACTCTATGCATGATACATGCTTGCAAGGAAAGAATCGTGACTGGATTTGAACTGTAATACTGCAACAAGGTGGAGGAATCCACTATGGGAGAAAGGTATGGGGAGGGGCTGGGGGAATTGCAGAGCCTATAAAACTATGTCATAAAATGAAATCAAATTTTACAAAAGGAAATAAATTTAAATCATATGCTTCTATTAAATAAGAATAAGTGCATATCACAGGACAGTAGTCTAAGCCTAAAGGCAGTTTACCATCTTAGATTGGATTATTTTATTTGATTAAGTTCAACAGTTCCACAGATTTTAGTGATTATTTAAATTTCCTGGTCTATACGTTACTGGAAGATGGCATGCAGAAGTGTGGTTTGAATGCTTGTACTCCAGAATTTTCATTTACTTGTTTTCTTCTCTTATCACCCAAATTTATCTCTTCACCTATTTGAGAGCCACAGACACAGTGACAGCCACACAGACAGTCAGAGAGATCTTCCATCCACTAATCCATTCATCAAATGCCAAGGCTGGGCAGAATGTGGGAACTGAGAACTCAGTCCATGTTTCCCACATGAAAGGCAGGGACAAACATCCATGAGCTATCACGTGCTAACTTCCAAGGTCATCGCTATCAGGAAGCAGGATTTTGGAGGACAGCCAAGACCCAAAATCAGGCACTCAAATTATGGGAATCAGTTATCCCATTTCTTAACTGCTAAGCAAACTGCTGTTAGCATTTTGACAACTGTTTCTTAAAAATCACTTGCGTTCTTAGTCCAGTACTGTGAGTCATATGGTTTAGATTGACGCCACCTTCAATTCCCAGTTCACGTCAATCCTCATGTCCCATTATCTCAAAAAATTCAGCCACAGACAATTTTCTAAAATAGGCTGATGTGACATGACATGCCTACATGTTGAAGTTGTGCAGGACAGAAAACTTTGCATTTTCTCTCTTATAACTTACTGTCAGAAAAAGGAGATTGTTTCTTTCTTCATGGCATATATGATGTCAAAATATGAAACCTAGATGCTGCCATATGATAGAAAACTGCACAGGCAATGCTGCTGGCATACAGAGCTGCTGGAGAAGACAAAGACAATGCTAGGACCGGTATCTTCATGGGTGATTTCTGTATTATGTTTAAGGGAGAATAACATCATGAATTTAAATCCCCTTTAGAATACCTCTGAGATGAATCTGTGCCCAACTTGTCTTATTACACTAGCCTTACCTTGCTACAAAATCTGACAGATGATAGAGAAACTAATCAACAGATCAATGTTCCTCATGAATATCGATGCTCATTTTTCTATAGAATTTTAGTGACTAATAATAGAATACAAATAATTACTACATGGAGTTCACCCTACATATTCAAAAATAACATAATTCATCATATTTAAAAACTTTGAATTTGTATCTACACAATTGAAAATGATTGGATATCAAATGATACTATATTTTATGCTTCAAAGCAAGTAAAACTGCTTATTATTATCTCACAGGAATAACATAGGAAAAATAAACCTTCTAAATGATGTCAGCTATAAATGTGCATCATTCTGAAGGGTCTGTGGGATTCATGTATGACTTTCACCAATTTTCCAAACAAATCTACATTGTTTTTCAAATACCTAGTCGTTTCTGACTTATGTACATGTGAATAAACAAATATAATTCCTCCCAAATTTGTTCCTAAGCCAGAAACTACAATCATCTGTCTACACATGCCAGAGTGAAGTTGCTTAATCAACCTAGATATTTCTCTTTATCTTCCAGTCAAAAAGAAAAATCATAGTTTATACTTAAGTGTCATTCGCCAGTCTCAGAAAATTTATATTTAAAAAGAAAATTTAAAACTACTGATGACAATTTTAACAATAATATCTGCAAAATTCATACTATATTTTCTTTCAACACAGAATTAACTGTATTTATTCCAGTAATGTTTTACGTTGTTTATTCCACTAAGTCTTCAAAATATAGTGTGTCTTCCAACTTAAAACATATCCTCCATTTGTCACAATTCAAATATTCAAGGGCTCCACAGGACTGAATTCTTTGCCTACTGGGAGCATAATTCTCTAAACACTGCTGATTTGCTATTAAAATGCTGTTTTGTTTTTTTTTTTTTTGGCTGTCTTAGAAATTATGCCTTATACCAATCTTCTAAAATTATGAGGCCATTTTTGGTCTATATTTTGTTTTTCCTTTAGGATGAAGAGATTGCTTTAGAAATATATTTTAAAATTTATCTATACCTTAATATTAGGCAAAATTCTTTAAGCATATCTGGCCAAGTATTTTACTTTTAGAGAAAGGCTAGGGAATAATCAGAGCTAATCTAACAGGATAACCACTTATACATTCTGCCTATCAATACCATGTTGATAAGCATATACTCCTGCCACATTCTCTTTATTTTTCAAGGAAAGTGAAAAATTTGAAATCTTATGTAAAACTACCAGATTTATAAACATTAACTTTTGTTGTAAACAACACCTCCACTACACATAACAGTGACTGTCTATTTGTCACTTGCCTGACATTGAGGTCATGGTTTTTTGAATAATGTAGGAAGGCATTTCAAATACAAAGCAGGTAACACAGAGAAATGCCAAAGTATGCCTATATTTATACCTTAAGTTTGTGAATGCTCTCAAAATAAATCCTCCTTCCCTGTGTGGGAATAACTTAAAATTCTTAAAACTGCAAAAGAAATTCCTAAATATACCTTCTTGCACTTTAAATCGCAAGAAAAGTCCTTTTTTATTGTAGGCCACATTCTGCCATATAAATTGGTACTCCTTTTAATTACACATTTCAAAGTCTAACAGAATTCACAGCATTTTAAAATTTCCTTTTCAGGCTAAGTTTTCTTTTTGTCTGTTCTAAAAAGTAGAACTAGCGTGAATATGTCTAGTACATTGGATGTGTAACCAACTTGGAGTCTATCATTTACTGACCCAGTCTAGACACACAGTCCTTCGTGAATATGTATCAGGCAATAAGCAATATATGTGAGCAGGGCAAAGGTGAGATTATGTTTTTGACACCACTATCATTCCTCCTCATCTCTGGGGAAAGCAAGAGTTAAGCCAGCATATAGTTGAATAAAAATCCACAGCGTTCACTCCAGAGAGTTTTGCCTACCGCAGTATAAAATATTTCCTTACTATACTTTATTGCTCCTTATTTTTCTTAAAATCTACGTATAACATTTCAAATTATATTTTCCTGTAGTCATTAATAACAGGGCAGCATGCAGCTCAAAAATGAGCACACAGGCGATATTGATGCCTCTTAGTGTCAACCTGGCTTATTCTGGTCAGAAACCTGGATTTTAATGGAAAATGTTAATGTTTTAATATTCTGTTAGAGTTATCTCTGATTAGATTACGATCCAATTGTATTTTATAATTTCCTTGCATGAACAAGAGATAAGAGTTCATCCTCCCATCTCCTCCCCAGAATAAGTGAATCAAGAAAAATGTAAATTAGGATCGGTTCTGATACCAATAAAAACAGCAATAATGAAATAAACAATAATCCAAAAACCTAGCAAACAATGTGCAGCATGTTTAAGCCATGTTTTGCCCATATAATAACAAATGGGATGAGAGGGAGTGATGCCTGAGAGCAGTATCTTTGAACCAAACAGTCACGTTCAAAATAGTTCCATCTATCTTGCAGCTCTGCCATAATTAGCCTGCAATTTTTCCTTCCTGTCTAATAGAGTATGCTTCTCTGATAGGCTTTATTTCTTCAGTAAGAAGAAAGGAGAGTAGTGAATGTATGCTACAGTATTTGTTACACATAAAGAAAACAATAGCAAGCTCTTCCAGGACAACATGCCTTCCTCAACAATTTTCTCCTTTTAACCTTTGTTCTGTTAACCAAATTCCATGGACCTCAGGCAGCAAAGAAGTATAGAAACAGAAAAGCAAAAGAGTTTGAGAAAACTTGTTCAGTGAACGAAATTTTCATATGATCCTCAACTTAACTTTGCAAATTTGTTGCAAAGCTATTAGCACTGTTCCGTAGCTTCAGATCAAGACTACATCATGTTGCACTACATGCTTCTGTGTGGCATAATGACATTTCAGTACACAATGGTGAACATATTTTTAACTGGAACCATAAGAGCATATTGCCTACTGACATTGAAACCATCTTACTTCATACACATACAGTTTAGAAAATGTGTGTAGAGAAATCATTTGTTCTCACATTTTTAAAAAACATATCATCGTGATTAAACATGACTGTTTTTAATTATATATTAGGTCCTGTGATTCCTGCTCAACTTGACATTCAATTTGCATAAAACCAAGGTATGTGACTGTTAATTCTATGTGTCAACTCAGCTAGGTTACTGTACCAATTAGTAATCACTTCTTTAGTTGATGCAAAGGTGCTTATTGACTCAAAACTTCACCATCTTTCTTGCTTGTGTATAACACCTGCAATCTGCCCTGTAAACGCTAGACTACCCAGGCCCCTTACAATCACATGAACCAATCTCTTAAACAAACGTGGCTAAAAGATCTTTCTCTTTTAACAAGAAGTATAGTGACAGGGCATATTAGCCTAGAGCAAAAATTCAGCATTATTCTCTAGAAAGCAAGCTCAAAAATGCATACATAGAGATTTCATCATTTCTGTTTCTCTGGAGAGCCCTTACTGACAAAAAATATAGATTCAGTCACATGAAATAATTCAATCTCCTCAATATGGAATATGAAAATTTGTCAAGTGACAAATAACTTTGACCTAGGCAAATAATTTTATTTTGCAATGACTCAACAATTTGCATCTGCATTTGTACTGCAGAAGACACACAATACTTAAGAAACTGTTACTTCTAAGACTTTGATAAAAGAAACTCTCAAATACAATTCTCAGAAGCAAATGCATTTACATAATTTTAGATATTAAATTAGCTATTATACTTAATGGAATTAGGTGGCACATAGTACATGCTATTTAAAAGTTCTTCATCTTCTCATTATTATTACAATTATCTTCATAGTCACTGGAAATCACGAAGCATATTGACACTGAGATGATTAAAAGGGGACACCTTTATTCCTGCAAAGCATGGCATATGTTCTAAGGCAATAAACCGTCAACTCCACTAACGGAACTAATAGGCTAAGTTTCCCATGTTGCCTGAAATACATCCCCCAGAAAATTAAATTTTCTCAATAGCAAACTTAATTTTATCTCAAGTAACTTGAAAATCTTAATTAGTGACACAAAAGCCACATTAAAATTAGTTTGATCGGAAATAAATACACCATTATACCAGAACAAACTAATTGAAATGCTACTCTAGTTGATATTCTATGTGCAACATTTTGATAAAAAATAAGATAGGAACAGGCACTTTTAAAAGTAAGGAATCAACATCAATCACATAAACTAAATTGATCAACTTTAATCAATCACAACCAGAAATCTTACACAATCTACTGGTGACCTCAGTGACTTTGTTTAATCATGCACACCAATATCAGTGCAATGCCTGATTTTCCAATTAAAACAAATTTGCAATTAGATCTAATTAACGTGTTCAATTAAATAGGTTGAATGCAGCCATATTCAATAAATTTAAGCCCCCCACTCTTCTCTTGATGAAAAAAGGTTCTCTAAAATTGTTTGGATACATAATCCTTTTGGTATCAGAGCTCAACAAAAGAAGTAAGAAAAGGTCAACAGTCTGGCTCAGAAATAACATAAGCCAGATTTGGTTGAGAAGAACAAGCATTCCGAATTTCTCAATTAGCTCTCAGATCATCACATAATCTCCTTATGATAGCCCCATTAACATTTGCCAACAAAAGTCTTACTTACTTAAAGGAATATTTGCCCTTTTTACAAAAGAGGTGATACCCTTTCTTGGAGACATGTAATTTGTATGTGAAAGAAATAGTTTGTTGGGAATCTGAACTGGCAGACTCTTTCTTTGGTTTTTGGTGAAAGTAAAATGCACGGAATATCTTTTCCAAAGCCTCCTGAAGGAAGACATAAATGTGTGTGTATAAACACACACATATGCATATATATATGTATATAATATTGGTTTTTATATATTTGATTTATAGAATTCTGGATTTAGAACTGCCTCTGTAAGATTACTATCACCAGAATGTTTTACCTTTGATTAATATATTGGAATGAGTATCATTAAGTCCCTTTAGAGAACCCACTACTCAATGGAAACTGCTGGCCTCTAAGAAATGCACCCAGGCAGAACTCAATTTTCAGAGGCCTCTGGGGACCACAGAAGAGCAACACAGAATTACCTTTCTTTTCCAAAACAAATGTAAGTCCAGCGTTAGAAAAAACAAAACAAAACAAAACACCTCGGTCTTTAGAGTCAGAGTCTTCTAAATGTGCATTTTCCTTTTAAAGTTCAAAAAAATATCTGTTCCCTCCAACTTAATAAAAAGGAAGCAATAAGTGAACAGTTTTTTATAAGTTGTTTTATTTTATTCAGAAAACTAATTTAAATGTTTAATTTACTTTAGAGGAAAGAGAGAGATAATTGCAATTGCTGTGACTAGGCTCAGGTCAAAGCTGGAAAGCAGGAATGTCTGAAGATGATTCCAGTTCTACAGTGGGGTGTCAGGAACCTAATTACTTGAGCCACCACCACAGTCATCTGGCACAGACAACAATAGGAAGGTAGAGTCAGAAGACAGACCTGTGCAGCAAACTCATGCATGACTCATTGTGGGAACACCTGTCTTAACCACCAGAACAAATGCCCATTACCTGGAACACAGTTCTTTAAATTAAGAAATGTTAATGAAAGACAGAGACAGAGGGCTGCCATTCACTGGCTTATGCTTCAAAAAGCTCACATCACCTGGCTGAACCCAGCTGAAGAGTTGGGTGTCCAGGTCTCCCACCAGGTGGGCAGAGATGGTAGAACTTAAGTCATCATCTGCTATAGACCATCTGCACATTACCAACAGATAGGAGAGAGAAGCAGAGTCAGGATCAAATCCAAACATTTCTAACATGAGCTGTGCACTTCCTAACTGCTGGCTCAGTCACATATGCAAGCTAGTTGTTTAAACACAAAGTTGATAATGTTTTCTTATTGCTTTTTCATCATCTTTACTTGCCTTAGAACTACATAGTATTTATAAACTTATTTGTAAATTACCATGCACAAAACAAATTCAATAACTTGATTTCAGTCAAGCAGTGTACACTGTAAAAAGGTTTACTTTCAAAATAATATATACTGCTTCAGGTTAGGTTGGGCAGAGAAAGAAGCTGGCCCGAGGAAGAGTTAGAGAGAGGCCACGAAGGATCATTCCTGGCCTTACCTACTCGAGGTTGTCTGGAGTTGGCTATGCTCTGCAGGAACCACCCTCAGATATTGTCTTAGCCTACCACAATGAGTACCCTGTCCTATGCTCCAGGCCACTCCTGATGTGTGCCTTCTTCCATCCACTGTGTCTAAGATGTATAAAATCCCATTTCTTTATACACTGAGCAGCCATTTGCCTCACACAGTCACCCAGTCAAGTGGAAGTAGTTCCAGGCAGTCTACCCCCAGAAAGCAGTCCATCAGACTCCCTCCCCCAGACTAATATAATCCTTTGCCTGAACTAAAAGCCTCTGTTTCTGTTTCTCTCACTCTCAAGTGTCTCTGAACCTAGCATTTTATACTATATCACTTAATTCATCCCATCCTATATACATAGACAAGTACTGAGCAGAGCAAATCTTTATTTTTGAAAGATTAGAACTTTCATCCAGTCCAAAAAATCATACTTAGAACTACACAGTTCTAAGTTTCCCATGCTCTGTACATACACTACACATTTCCTAGAGATTTGTTTTCAGTCAAAAGCAGCTACACGTATTGTAATTAACACCTCAAGACAGATATCCTAGTCATTTTCAACACGAATTCTTTTTGAGAAAAGAGATGTACTTGCTTGGCTTTTGAGGTACCAAGATGAAGATGAAAATACTACATATAAAATGTAAAACAATCAATCATACTCTACTTCATCATTTCAGTCTAAAATCACTGCGTTGTAAGGAAACAGCTAGCTTATGTAAATAGGCTTCTATATTCCAAGAAACCAAACACACGTGGACATTTTGAGATGTGAAATTCAAAATCTGCTCAAAATTTAACAGCTTTCCTTTCTCTAAAAGACAATATGTTCATCTTCTCCATGGGTAACGGTATGGTCTCCTAAACTACAAGATAAACTCCACCTTCATGGCTTCCTATTTGTACAGAATTCCTTAAGTGATTTTTACAGATTTTTTTTTTGCCATAAATTCTATGATCTCTAGGAGAGCACTGAACTAAGGGTTTATTTTTTCAATGTTTAATTGCTTTATTTTTTATTGGAAAGTCACATATACTGAGAGGAGGAGGAGAGACAGAGAGGAAAATCTTTCATCTGCTGATTTACTCCCCAAGCTGCCTCAATGGGAAAGCCGAGCTGACCCAAAGCCAGGAGCCAGGAGTTTTTTTGGGTCTCCCAAGCGGGTACAGGATCCCAAGGCTTTGGGCTATCCCTGGCCACAAGCAGGGAGCTAGATAGGAAGTGCGGTTGCCAGGACACGAACCAGTGCCCTTATGGGATCCTGGAAACATGTGCAAGACAAGGACTTTAGCCACCAGGCTATCGCACCAGGGTCTATTTTTTCAATGTTGTATGATTCATTTGAAGACCTTGGAGAGGTGCCCACCAGCACCATGTAGATGTTGAGTAAGAGATATTATCTTCTGCCTTCATCTCCACTTTCTTCCCATGTTTCTCTTTATAATTTCTATTTTAGTTAAGTTCGCAGAAAAATCTGAAGAAAATCAGTCTCACATAACCACTACCAACACAGTGTCCCCTGGTATCAACACTCCATTCCAAAGCAGTGCATTTGTGATACCTGATGAATCTCCACTGATGTGATAATCACCCAAAGTCTGTTTACATAGGAGTTTTACAAATGTGTAATGAAAGATTCCATCATTGCAGTATTTTGAGGATTATTTTACTGTCTTGAAGATTTTGTGCTCCACCTGTTCATCTCTGTCTCTCCTGGGAACACTGGAAAACACAGCATCTCCACAGTTTTGGCTAGTTCTTATTACTGTCTAGGTTTCCTTGCCCATGATTCAATGTATCTCCTGGATTTAAGTTCCCAATCAAATCTAATCTCCATTTTTGGGTGACTCCCATCTATGTGTCTGGTTACAACTCTAGGAGGACATAATTTTTTCCCCTGGCCTGTTGATAGACCATCAGATGAATAGCTTCAGTCTCATTATCTGGACACCTAAGAATGCCAATCCAGTCATGGGCAAATTTATAAACATAATGACTGATTTCAGAGCATATGTTAGAAAACAGGACAATGAATGTGAAGGGAACCTCAAATCACAGCTAATTATCCACAGGTTTAAGGAAAAATAAAACAAAGACAAATGAAAATGTAATTTTGGGGAAACTTTCAAGCAAGCCAATGTGTTCACAATCCCTTAATCTATATTATTTTTTAACATATTCTCATACATGAACTTTTCCCAGTTTGGGAATAGTAAACTTTTGAAAGATTTTTTTTTTCTTTTTATTTTGAATAGTTTGGAGAAAGCAACTTTCATCATTTCTTCTAGCTACAAAATTCTTCAGAATTCTAATTACATAGTGTTGACAGTCTTTCTGTCCAACTGTGGATCTGATGATGAATCCCTAACATCTTGACTTTATTGTAATTGTCAAATTAAACGCTTTCATTGACCACATTTGCCCACTAATAATACCACCTCCCATCTTCCTCTCTGTTAAAGTGTGTACATGCCCAGGACACAGCCTACCATTTTATCTCACTGTCAAAAGTGATTTGTGTGGGAAAGAGCATGTTACACATTATGAACCAATGAGACACATACTCTAGATATTTGTAAAATTGTTAGGAATAAAAGAAAAAAGTTTATTTGCTACTGATTTCAGAGGTCTAAATCTACAGATCACCACAGGAAGAAGAGTTTAATAAGGATCCTTGGCAAACAAGATCCAAAGTAGCAAGGTACCAAGGAAGGCACAGCTACAGCCAAGAGAAAAAGCCAGGATGTCCTAGCGCTTCCTAGCTATGGTAAATGATTCCTTCTCTGTGTTAAGCAATTACACTTCGGTGTTACTTTAATGTCTAGAAGGAAATGACCTAAGTGTGCCTTATAACAGATGTTACAATTTATTACTAAATTCCTACTAGAGAATTTTTAACTAAAATTCAGGTATACTATGCTGAAATAATCATACAGAGAAAAACATTTCAAGTGGCTTAGAAATGGAATAATCTGCACAGTCTTTGTACTATTATCATTTAAAGGAAATAATTGATACATGAAATTCTCAAGGTCACAGCAAACATATCATAATCACAAAAAATTCTCAATGATTCTTATGTTAATGCTATATTAATAAGAGAACATATTCCATAGATCTTGTTGATATAATTCTAAGAATATAATAAGAACAAAAGAAAATGAAAAATATTTAAACATTTTCCACAATGCTATTTTTGGCCATAATCTTTATCTTTAAAAAATGTATTCATCATTTCAAAGCCAAATTTACACACATAGGGGAAGAAATAGAGACAAAGAGAGATCTTTCATCTGCCGGATAATTCCCCAGATGGTTACAATGGCTGGAGCTGGACTAGAGGAATCGAAGAGCCAGGTGTTTCACCTGGCTAGCAGGGGCGTAAGCACATAAGACATCTGTTGCTTTCTCCAGGCCATTAGCAGAGAGTCGGACCAGTAATGGAGCAGCTGCTGCAGGAACTAGTGCCCATTTGGAATGTTAACCTTGCAAATGGCAGATATACATGCTATGCTACAATGGCAGCCCTGACCATAATCTTATGAAATTCTGAGGCTGTGTTGTTGTATTATAAGCCAAAGCAAATAAGGAAATCACACTGAAATTTTTGTTATCATTGACAACTAAATTTCTTAGATAGCTATAAAATAGTGGAAGTTAACCAAACTTGTTACAGGCCCAATTTAATTAGAAATGCAAGGATGAGTATTTGGATCTCATCTTTAAGAAGTACTAACAAGCACAATGGTATATGACATATTTTATGAAAAACCCATTGGTCTGTCCACTGTAGAGGCTTAGAACCAGTGTTAAATCCTGTGGCAAAAAGCACCCCCAAAATTATACTATAAAGTGCTATTTCCAGATAAAAATAATCAATCCTCTTCAGTGGAAACTGTTTCCATGCCCAGGGCTACAGAGGCATGCTCTAAGGAACTGGGAGTATGCCAGTACACACACACACACATACGAGCCATATAAAAAAGTCTTTCATTTGCCAAAGTAGAGCACCAAGAAGGACATAAAATTCACTGGACTAAATCACAGCAAGGATTTGTACTTAGTGCTTCTGAGCTCATGTAGAAATTAAAACCCTGTTTAATTTTTATGTTATGATACAGTCCTGTAGGCTCTGGGATTTCCCTAATTCTGTCCCAAAGTTCTGTCCCCCAACTGGTTTCCCCATATTATCATAATAACAGCATAGTGCTTCATAAGCAATCATACTTATAACATGGTGTTAGTTGAGTGTCTCCTGAAATTGTGGACACAGACAATGGCAGAGAATCCAGCATCCTATTTTCAAGCATCCTATTGTATCATAAGCAACCTACTGTAGCATATAAATTTAAAAATAAAATTTTGTAGTAAAAGATGTATAAATTTAAAAATAAAAAGTAAGGGAAAATAAGAAATTTAAACACCCAAATCATAAGTAAATTAGAAGTGCCTAGTGGGGAATTTGCTCATTTAGAGGCATGGTGTCAAAAGGTGGTTCTCCACAGACCAGGAGTTTCCTCCGGGACAATGTCCCATCTGCAAGGGGGATCACTGGAAAACGGGCTGCCCCCAGCTCCGGAGAGAGCAGGGGTCTGCTGACCAGGACCCTCAGTGACAGGTCCCAGGGACTCCTATCTAGGCTCCCACCACCTGGGTTCGTACTGAGGAGCTTCGGGTCTCCCTGATGGTGAGCTCTCAAAAGGTCAATTTCTTACTGGACACAGGAGCTTGATTTTCTGTCTTGCCTTTCTCTCCTTCTCTCCCGGGCCGAGATCCATTTAAAGTGATTGAGACATCTCTGGCCATGGGCTTGTACTTGTGGATATCTCCACTTCCACCACTCTTTACTTGTTATTCCTCTGACACCCGCCCCTTTATTAGTGATGAAATATATATTGATGAAGGTCCTTGTAGGCTTAGTCTTGGCTCCTGATGTGCAAGGCTATTTTCCCTCCTGGGGTAGATATTGACTCTATGGTCTAAGGTCAGCACCCCCTGTCAACAAGAATCTGCAGAACCAACCTGGGAAGCACTGGAGGATTTAAAGCTGCTTTTCAAAAAGGCACCTAACAGATAAGTGCTTTCCATGTGCTCCCCACATCTTGTCACCGGTACCATCACTGCAGCTAGCAGGATGGGCCCTACCTAAGAACATTATCTTGCAGGCTTATAGAATCAGGCCATTGCTGAACAGGCTTGTCAACTTGGTTACTAGACAAAAGCTTAGGTCTAACACTACAGCCGGCCTGCCTGCTTTGAGCTTTTGGATGGCGAGAATTAGCCTGTGGGCCCTCTTTGCATCTGTATTGGCTCCTGCTCCATGTGGAGCACTCAACTGGCTTCTCAATTGTCTTATGGTCTTATGTTTGTTCTCCCGTTAGGAGTCTTCAGACTCCAAGTGGCCTTGAAACATGCAAACTTGGATGACAACCAGACCAACTTCTGCCATGGCAACTTGGATGACCTGGACCATCTCTCTGGATCCCACACCTCTAGGGGCCCCTTACCCAAACATCATCCCAGTTCAGCAGGAAGCAGCCAGAAGACATCGTGGCCCCTTACCCCTACAGAAGTAGGATGTGGGATTTCAAGAGGGGGGTCTGAGCCCATCCAGGCCTGCTGAGCTCTTGGCCACACCTTCAGGTGGGCGGCACCAGCATTGCCCACTCATTTTATAATTAATTAAGAGACCACCAATGGGGAACATCTTACCTGTAGGTTCCCCGCCCAACAAGCAGGGGTCAGGGAAGGCATAAAAATCCCAAGACCCTTCCTCAAACCTTTGGTGTCTCTCTCTCCCTCCCCTTTCAAGAGGCACCCCACCTCCCGGCTCTTCGGAGGTGCTTTCCCCTTCCTCTCGCTTCCCTGCTCACCTGGTCCCTTCGCAAATAAACTTTTCTGTCTGCAACAAAAGAAAAAAAAAAAAAGGTGGTTCTCCAGAGAGAGCTGGTTACAAAAGCGTGTGACAGTTCCAGCCCTTGTAACAACTGCCTGATGCTGTGTGATCTTTCCTCTGTCCACATTTCTTCAGATGCCACACCAATGGGCCTTGCTGGGTCTGGACTAGAACCTTAAACACAGTAATATAAGCAAATTTTTCCTCCACTGTCATATTAAAAAAACTACCTGATAAAGTTGGAAAATGCTAAGAACGAACCAATTATTTTCAAAATGAGCACATACAGTGGAAGGTTGAAATAAGTATGCTGCCTTTTATATGCAAATTGTAAGGATGGAAGAATTATAAATACAGAAATTTCTTTTATAGAAGAATCAGCTCAAAGGATTAAATATAGAATGCAATCACTTTGAAAGAATCAGATATAGATTGTGAATGACAACAAGTATCACAGAAAACCGAATGCTACTCTGATGCTGGTACAAGAACACAGCATTACCTGCATAGAGACACTGTATAAATTGAGCCTGACACTGTCAAATCTTCCAGATTGGCATTTTATATTTTCTCTTGGGATAAAAGTAGTTTAATCCATCATAATTTAAATAGTCATACATATCTAATAGATACTCACATGTATATGATAGTTATATATTAGTTTAATCAAACTGAGTATGGGACGGAAAAACAGGATAGAGCAGCATATAAAGTTATCAGAGAAAATGAAATCAACAACATGAAAATCATGGGAATCTCTTCAGGTGTAGAGGGAAAAATCTATAATCACGGAATACAAGGAATATATAAGTTGAGCAAAATATCTGGACTGGTTATAGACGTCCAGCACATAAAATAACATTTAGAGAAAATTTGCAAACTTGAACAAATAAATATTTATTAATATTCAGAATAATCTCTTGAGTAAAATGAACAGTATGATTATTTTCATAATTATCATAATTATTTTAATAGTATTAATACTTTAGGAAAACATTTATTTAAACATAAAACCATGTGTTCTCTGGCATTTACATTGATATGAGGGGGAAAAAAGAGAAAGTGGAAATAGTTGAAAACCAATTGGTAGGATTTATACGTGACGGCTGAAAAGAGAGGACCTGCACTCGACACTCCCATCGAAAAGAATCAAGCAACACAGAAAGGACCACATTTCCAGGAAAGAGACTGAGAGAAAACTTCTGTTAAAGACATGACAGGAACATAAAATATAACAGAGGCAAAAGTCACGATTTACAAAGAGCTTCAGAAACTCAATGACAGCAAATCAAACAACCCTGTGAAGAAATGGGCAAAGGAAATAAACAGACTTTTTTTTTCAAAAGAATAAATTCAAATAGCTAACAGATGCATTAAAAAATGCTCAGGCTCCCTAGCTATTGGGTAAATACAAGTGGAGACCACATAGATGTTACACCTAACTCCAAGGAGATTAGCCTACATACAGAATTCTACCAACACACCTGCTGGCATGGAAATGGTGAGAAAGGTACCTCCCTTCACTGTTGGTAGCAGTGAAAGCTAGTACAATCACTATGGAAGTCTGTATGGAGAGTGTTATAAGAACTGAAAATGGACCTGCCGCATGGCCCAGTTATCCCACTTTTGGGAATATATACAAAGGAAAAGAGATCTGCATATGATAAATAGCTCTGTAATCCCATATTTACAGCAGCACAATCTACAACAGCAAAGACATGGAACCAACACAAATGCCCATCAGAAGAGGAGCAGAGAAACATCTAACACATGGAATACTACTCAGCCATTAAAAAGAATAAAATTCTAACATTTGTAATGAAATGGCTCCAACCGGAGACCATTATGCTCAGTGAAATAAGTCAATTTCAAAAGCACAGATATCATATGTTGTGCCTGATATAAGGCAACACATGATCAGTAACTCTACTGTTTTGCTACATCTCAAGGCAGTTGATATTTTTGTTTTATTTCATTTCTTCAAATTTTTCTAATTAATTTCCTCACTGACTCATAGGTCATAGAGTAAAATCATTTGCTTCAAGGTTTTTGATTTTCTTATTCATTTCTTCAGTGACACATTATTCACTCAGTAGCATGTTAATTAACTTCATGTCATAAAATTTCCACTTTCCTCTCTGTTACTGGTTTTGTTGTGTGGCTTATCATTTAAGGTGATATACAATAACTTTGGAGTAGAGATTCTCATATCCACATGTGAAGATGCAATGCAGTATGCATCTCTACTGCTAACTCAAAGATGGACTCCCAGTGAAACTGTTGAATTTATCTTGACGAAAGGATGCTGAACTCTCTGTCATTGTCTATACCTGCAATGTCAGGATACACTTAAATAGTAGAATGATGGATTTATGACTGTTTGTGAATGACTATACTCTTGTAATAACATAGGGAAAAAACAGAAAGAGAGACTCTGAAAGCCACTGTTGAGGACATGAAGCTCATCAGTTCTTATCTCCACGGATTATAACAGTCCCTGATTGCTGTAAATTCAGTCTAAAAAGCTGAATGAGGTTTGAGTACTCTCTTGGCCCCCAAACAAACAAACAAACAACTTACAATGTGTCTCTGTGCTCCACATACTGCTATCTACCATTTTGTCCTAGGAGCAGAAAGAAGCTCCACTGCTACTGGAAGGCACCAGAGAGACGTTTCAACAAGCACAACAGGCTCGTCTGCATTCAGAAAACCTAAGATTGCTGGGCAAAGTAGAAACTGTGCTTGATCAATGTGCCCTCTCTAGGGAGGTTTCCCTTTATTCCTTTAGAACTGACAACAGCCTCAGACCCAGCATACTGGTACTCTACTTATGAAGGCTGAATAAGGACCACACTATGTGCTGAATCCCTGGGACTGGGATGGCAGTCTTGGTTAGCACAAAAGATACCTTTGCTTCCCGTTAGGGTCTGCAGAAGGCCTCCTCTGTGTACTTCTGTTTCAAGCCTGCACTGGCCAATGGGACCTGGAGGAGATCTGGGCTGTGATTCTGAGAGCTTTATTCTACAATGTCACTCAAATTCACCATGATGGAACTAGGTAAGGGCTTCATTGCCTCCACAGCACTACGTACGTACCAAAATAACAAACCAAGACACCAAAAAAATAAAAAGGCTAAGGGAAAATCCTGCAGAAGGAAGCTGTATAACATGATATGATTTACAGACTTGGAAGAAATTCTGTAAATACTGGATGTTTACTGAAAAATCATTACATCAATATTTAACACTTAATATTTGCACAGCACTGTTTCACACACCAATTTTTAAAAATTCCATTTTAAATGCCTTTAAAATCTTATGATGCCATGGGTATGTGGCCTTTTTAACCCAAATAGTATCCAGTGAATCCAAGACATAGGAGTGGCAATATTTCTATCTTCTAAAAGTTAAAAATTTGGAATATATCCACCCTTATGGAAAAAGGCAACATTTTTGATACCATTACTCTAATATTTCTCGTATCCTCATTTGTCAACAGGAAATATTTGTAAGGCAGCATCTAATTCCAGACTTTATTGTAACTTGAAGTTCTTTTAATAAATGATTTTTCCACTCCTTCGTTGCTTGCTAGCAATTGAAAAAGCAATTGATTCACTTTCAGAAACTTCACAATTTATAAATGGCCTAGTATCATTGTGAGTGATGTTCTTCCAGTTCTGCAGAAATTATAAATTTACTCAAAAAGAAAGTGTTGGTGTCACCACAGTCACAGCCATGTATCATCTTACCATCACTTCCAGCTTTCAAACGCTATTTCCTGACAGCATTCCAACAGCCAAAGAGCAAGCCCACTGAAACTTATTCACAAATTGGCAAGAAAAATGTTGACAGAAGTTATGATTAATTGAGACAATCACTTCCAATATTTGTGATTTCCCTATGAAAGGCTTTCCTTGTTGCTTAAGAGTGCTAGGAACTTTTCTCATTAAAAAAATGTGATCTCTGTTGGGATGCTTGCTTTTCATTTTGATAAACTCTGAAGAGAGAAAACTAAATCCGCAGGAACAGAGTGAACTTGGTGATCCTGTACTTATTCTTACAGTAGGCTAATGACAGAGACTTGTAGACCAAGGGATACAGCAAGAGGAACTGGAAAATGAGTACAAAGAGCAGGGTGTCAGAGGTAAGCAACTTGATGAGGGGCTGTAAAGGATGATTTTAAGAAGAATATATGGGGGCCCAGCACAATAGCGTAGCGTTACAGTCCTCGCCTTGAAAGCACTGGGATCCCATATGGGTGTCGGTTCTAATTCTGGAAGCCCTGCTTCCCATCCAGCTCCCTGCCTGTGGCCTGGGAATGCAGTCAAGGACAGTTCAAATCCTTAGGACCCTGCAACCATGTGGGAGACCCAGAAAATCTCCTGACTCCTGGCTTTGGATTGGCTCAGCTCCAGCCATTGCAGCTGCTTGGGGAGTGAACTATTGAACGTAAGATCTTTCTCTCTATATATCTGCCTTTCCAGTAAAAAATGAATAATCTTAAAAAGAGGAAGAAGAAGAAGAAGAAGTAGTGGAAGAAGAAGAATATACTTGGAACACTGATTAATGTTGCACCTAAAAGGATCAGAGATATCAGGGCCAAGATGTATGATATCTCTACCCACACCTCCACATAAAACATTTGGGAAATAGAGTTAGGCAGCTTAATGAGATGCTTGTGACAAATCTGTCATAATTGAGAAAGGAAATGTGCAGATAAAATAATGAAAGCACAAGTACTGGTAAAGAGTTTATCATAAACTGTGAAGAAATTAGCAAGTGCCTGAAACATATAATTTAAATGGAACTAGATACGATATATTACATTAAGAAAAAAGTATAGTGGATTTGGAAGCAAGTCTGTTTAGCAATGGCAAAGTCACTTTGCCTACAGTGGCAAAGATACAAATACAAATGTTTCTGAGATGCAGATGTTAGCTGAAGATCAGCATGCTACTGCAAATTGTAGTGAGAATTTTAAGGTATTTTGAGGTACACTGGTGGCCTTAGCATATTCCCTGTATTAAAGTCACATTTACCTTAGAGAAAAATAAACTCCTAATGTCTCAGAAACAAGATGACTTGGTTGTGTCAGTGTCTCCTTTGTGTTTATGCCCCTGTTAGAACACTTCTCACTACCACAGTGAAAAATTTCACTTCCCTAATAACGTAACCGATTATTCCTAGGATTTTCCAGAGATATGTTTCCATGTGACTCATAAATCAGGGGCGTGGTTAGCCTCACTAAGCTATGTGTGCTCTGGAGATCATTTATTGGTAGATAATGCTTCCCATGTCATTCAGGGTAAGTCACTTCCAGATCACCTGCCACCACTCCTCACTGATTGTGAACAACAACCACGTCAGAACTAGTGAATTCCTGTGCTTCTAAACCAGCCAGACCAGAGTGCAGGACGACTCTTCACATCTATGTTACACATTCTCATGTGGGTTATCAAAGTAATCTTCTTTGAACCAGCTCAAAATAACTTAAAAAACTGCTTTTTTTTCAATATTTAGTTTATACTTTTCCCAATGTATAAGATGAAATTCACTTAGGCAGAGCAGGTAAGGATATAAAAATATTCCTTTCCTATTTCCCAACCAATATCAGTCTTCCTTACATAACAGCAAATAGAAACTTGAGTTCATGCGATTGGAAGGGAGCCTTAGATGGTGGCGCTAGTTTGAGAGGGAAAGCAGCAGCATCTCATTCAAAACGCTAAACACAGAATATCTAGACCGCATGTTTCTCAGAATTAAAAGTGTTTCTGACTTTGGAAAAAAATAACCAATAACTGGTGTTTAACATAGTGTCCAACTATTCATGAAAAAAAAATTAACTTGATCCGTAACCTTCTAGTAGGTCAGTTCAATTTAGGCTTAGCACTAAATGATTTAAGAACTTTTGATACTTAGGGTTTGGGGATTTTGAAAAGCGTATCAGAGTCAGCATCTGTGTCATTGTGTGGCAGCCTGCTAATGAACCCAATAACTCTAGCAATCATAGCTTTTCACTGTGAGAAATTTGTCTTTGCTAAGTGTGATAGAAAAGGAAGTTCAGTTAAATGCTCTAAGCTTTTTCTTTCATTATAGGCTGTTTTAGAGGGCAATCATATCTCACACTGAGATTTTTTTTCTTATTTCCTAAAGTGAAAATATCAAATTTTTCCCGCAATCCTTCCTTAAGCCCTGCTTGATTGTGCATTTATACTAAATTAATTTTGTTCTCATGTTGACAAAGTAACACCTACCTTGAAAATTTCATTTGAATCACCTCACATAAATTTTACATTTGTGTGTAAGGACTAAATGGCATATTATATCTATGCAACACACAACAGAGATGTAATCTATCTTAGAAGGATTATTAAAAATGGTCCAGAGCCCACTGTTTAAAAAGAATATAAACAAAAAGTGGAATGAAAAGCGTAAGTTCTTACAGAGAAGACTGAACTCTACTTGCCTTCGCTGGTGCCTGACTTGCTTTGTGCTAGTTCAATCTAAACATCACATTTTTTTTGTGAATATGCATCATATTCATTTTGGATTATTTAATTTAACTTCCTTTCCAGATGAATTAGTTTTATTAAACACTTTCCATGGATGGGCAAACAAAGTTTATGCAGGCTATAAATATCTATGATTAGTTTTGTATAGTATATTTGCAATCTAAGGTAGCAATTATGTGCAATATTTTCTCCTAAGCTTGATAAAACATTCAAGAACACAAAAGAAAAAAATGGAAAATATAAAATATAATTTATTCAAGCCCCATGGGTGTATGACATTTGAAAACCTTATACTTTTTTGAATTTCTGGTCAACAGAACATGCACACACCGAATTGAAGACCTGAACTAAAATAATTGAATCTACACACTGTAAAAATGAGTACAATGTGAAATTTCTATTACCTTTAACAGCATTTTTTGACTCCTGTTATTTCTAGTGTGAAACAGCACTTATACTCAAGCCATGTTCTAAAGCTAACATGTAGCAATTATTCGACAATATCTAATACCATGCTCAAGAAAACATTTTAATGTGTCTGCATTTCTATGAGTTTACCTAATTTCTAGCTTTAGTTTTCAGATCAGTATTAAGAAATTTATTGGCCATATTAAAGTATATCCTAAATGTGGTGCATTCCTTACCTACACATTATAAGTAAATAAATACGAAACTTACCTCACTTTCTAAACTCTAAATTTAACAAATGAAATAAACAAAACATACACCGATAAAATGATGCAGTATTAGCAGAAGCTATAATGACCTATCTAAAATATCACATAGTTCCATTAATAGTGAAAAGTGTGTATCATGAGTTAGAAATGGAAATTACTTTGGGAATATGCACAATATGAACAGACTCTTGAAAGAGAAAGCAGGTTAAGTGATGGAAAAGAAGAAAGAAAAAAAATAGTGAAAATAAGCTTAGTGAAATAAATCAGTCTAAAAAAGATCAACATCTACTTTTCTCTGACACGTATAAATTAATTTAGTATATAAACAAGTACATCATGAAATAGACATTCGTGATATGATCACATTTAGCCCTTGTTTATACTCCTAAAAACTATGTTCTTCCTATACTCCACTAGTTTAATATTATAGTTAGTGGTAAATTAAGCCTATGATTATGGAGTGGATTAAAATGATGTCTCTGCAAAAAAAAAAAAAACACAGAAAAATAAAGGCTATATAAGTAGTGAAAACTTGTCTTCAGACATATACACCGTTACTAATTTCTCTGAAGGTACATCTTGGATTGATAGGTATGATTTTATACACTATAATGACCAACAAAAGGTGAGGAGAATGACAGCTAATAGGTCACTGCATTTGGCAGTAAGGAGGCCTTGAGTAACTTTAAACAAAACAATAATAATAGTAATAGCAATAGCAATAGCAATAGTAATAGTTACAGTAATAGTCATAGTAACAGTAATAGTAATAGCAATAGTAATAGCAATAGTAACAGCAATAGTAACAGCAATAGTAATAGTAGTGAAGTTCTGTGGAGGTCAATTAGTACAATTACAATGGAAGCAGGAACAGTGAATACTGATTAGTTCATCCATAGATAGAAGAAAAAGTAAGCTCACTGGATGAAAAAGGATATTGCTATTACTTGTGACCCACTCATTCACTAGCCGGTTTATTTGTTAGACATTCCAAAGTATACTATTCTTTCAATCCTAAAATTTTACACATTTTGCCTTCTACCTCCGCAAATATCATATACCATCCAGTTTTATTTTTCTCTATCAAAGTCAAGTTATAGTCTTTTACCCCATACAAATTAGTTGATTTAGTTTAGTCATAGCTCAGCATTTCATTCTAATCTGTGTATTCTGATATTTTTTGGTTCTGCTCCCATCACATGTATGCATACTTTTGTCACTTACATCACTAATAAGTTAGCATGCATATGTTTTCTTTACAGTATACTAGTACCTACTACATTGTTGTGATACAATCAATAATGAGTACAACATCTATATTTACCTTTATGTGGTTATTTTATGCTTTAACACCTGTGCAATGAAAGTGGTAGTATAATATGTTATCTCCCTTGAAACATTTAAAAATGGAAATTCTGGGGAATACAAATAATTGTGGTCGAGTAGATAAAGCTTATCACTGGTCATGCCAGCATCATATCTGGATGCTGGTTAATTTGCTGGCTGCTCCATTTCTGATCCAGCTTTTGGCTCTTGACCTTGGAAAAGCAACACAAGATGGCCCCAATGATTGGGCCACTGTACCTACATGGTGACCTGGAGCCTAGCCCAGCCTAAGCCACTGGAACTATATGAAAAACCTCTCCCACTTTCTCTGTGTAATTAATTTTAAACAAATATTTAAAATGGATTTCCTTTGGTTCCCATGTACAAGTTTCTTTGTTACATTTATCATTCACTTTGGTACGCAATTAGTTTTAATTTTCAGTACTATTAACTAAGACTGCCTATAGAATCCCTGTTTGAGAAAAGTTTTACTTCTTTTCACTTTATATTCCTTGCCTGTGCACACAATGACCATTATATATTTAAAACATGAGTCGACATTATTCAACTAATAAAGAAGTTTGAAAAATAGAATCTCTAATTTCACCAAACCACTAGAAAAATAGGAGCAGATGAAGTTGAAGTTTAACCCCCAAAGGGCCTCAAATCCTCCATTCTTGAGCACTGAGGACATGCTTTATCTATCGAAAGTGAAATGTGGCTGCCGACAGCAAGTTTCACATTTGCTAGGGTGGATAGAGGGACAGCTTGAGCTTGGAATTCCAGATTTTAAAACTCTTCACCACACAACATACAAAACCCCTCACGGAATTCATTGCTACAAACATCAATAAAGGAAAGCTCAAAAATATTATGGTAAAAATCTCGACACTGAATATTTCCTTCATTCCCATAGAAAAGGGAAATATGTCAGTTGTGTAGCCACATTAATTCACATCTGCTAAAAGCAAAGTAAATAATGAAATAGAAAAGATCTTATTGAGAATGTACACCAACTTATCCCCAATGTCCTGAGGTTAATTATATAATTGCACCTTATAACTTGGCATGCTGTTATAGACATCCTTCTCTAGACAATGTAGCTGATTTCTGAAGATATACAAAGATGTTTCTGTGACGGAGAAAATATACTAGATTATTATTATTTTTAAATTTAACTGAGTGGTACAGAGAGCTAAAGCAAGCAAGTGAGATGCTATCCACTGGTTCATTACCGAGATACTTATAATGGCTATCATAATGGATGGCAGAGCAAGGAACTGTGCACTGAACCAAGGTCACCTACATGGGTGTATGAACAGGAGACTGAAGTCAGGAGCCACCTCAGGCAACTGAACACACAAGTCCTGATATGGGCCAGACGTATCTTAACTAGCAACTTAGTCAATAGCCTAAATGCCGGCTTTGATTTACTAGCTTTTAATTGAATTTTCAGCATTCACAGTGAAGTAACTATGCTAAATAATATTGCACAACCAACTGGTATTTTGGTTAGCAACAGATCTTTAAAACATTAAATAGAAAAAAAAAACAGTGCAGCTGTCATCAACTGCCTAATTTATCATTTTAGAAGCTCACTACATTATCTTTTTCAGAGATTATTATATGTTCTTACCCAGTACTCCAGTACTTCTACAATACAGAAATATAAGGAGAAATTCTGTGCTCTTTTAGAAAATAATCACAAATTAGGATTCCATCTTTGGTCCAATGAAACTGCTGGACATGTGTAGACAACGGGATGCTGGACTGTTTGACATTGCCTGTACCAACAGTATCGGGGTACACTTAAATAAGAGACTGACAGAATTATGATTCCATATGAAGGACTACACTATTGTAACAAAATGGGAAAAATCTGACGGGGAGTGGGAGTTTGGTGGGGAATCCCAGCCTACACAAAATTGTACCACACAATTCAAAATCCAAAATAAAAATGTATTTAAAAAAGAAAAAATAATCACAAATTTAAAAAATATTCTAGTTCATATTACTTTATTTCAATCATCCTTATGGCTGGAAGGATACACGGTTTAAAGTACAAATATGCTGTGTTAAAACTAGAGCTGATTTATCTCAGCCTTTCTCATTCCATGCCCTGGCAAAACATATTATACTGTGCATATGAATTTTCTTTCTGTGCTAACAGTCTATCATGTGAATTTGAAAGCAATTGTTAACTTGTAACTTAAAATATTATCAACTGTGCTTTTTGTCTGTTTCTTTGTAGGAAAACTACTGTTTTCATTATTCAGAAGAAATTATTATTACCTCAACTTTTAAGTTTGTTATATAGGATTCAGTGACATTTCTTCACCTTGTATCACGTTTCTTCTTATCTCCTTTGATAGTTATGGTTCTTACTGTTGTTATTTTGACTATGCAACAAATGAAGCAAGTTCTTTTCAGGGATTTCACTGTGCCAGTCACTGTGATTAAAGCAGACATTTATCTATTATTGCTGTATTTTTACATATTCTTCTATTTCACAAATACATACTGAGCTCCTACTATGCTCCGAACACAAAACTAATTATTTGTATTGAAGATTTGTATGGCACAGTAAAGCAAAGAGTCTCAAAACCAAAGGATAATGTACTGTACTGGGTAATGGCAGGATCTATGAAGTGTAAGAAACCAAATGAGGAGAGAATATGGAGGGTTTCTGCTAGAATGGGATGGTCCAAGAAAACCTTTGTAAGAGAACCATATAAACAGAGGATTGACTGAAACAAGGGCACATATTGGATGAATACTTGGAAAGAAAAGACTTTGAATACTGACAGAGGTACATGTAAATTATGGGAGATGCCCGTAGACATTTGCTAGAGTAACATAATCCAAATTACATTGCAAAAAAAAAAAAAAAAGGTACTGAAAAGCACAGTTTCTAAGCCAGACTGTGCTAGTTCAGGCAGCGTGACTGCACCTGCAGTCATGGTATACTGTCTTAGCCCTCTGGGCTTCTGTTTTCCAATTTACAATGATTCCTACTTCATGGACAGGGCTTGTGGTGGCAATGGCACCAACACCTGTGTTCGCAGTTGTTAGACTTCTGATCTGGGGGAGAGAAATGCTCTACACTCACCTTAAATGCCTTCCATCAAATGATGAATAAATTGAGAATGATTAAATTAAGTGAACTTGAGAAAGCCTATTACTAATGTAAATCATTATAAAAGTTCAGTAGGCAAAGAATTAAAAAAAGAGAGTGAATATAATGTAGTATCTTTGAATAGCCTGCTAGTAGACAATTAAATTGCTAAAACTGAGTATCATTAATTATTGCACATTTCATTTGGTATATAATTATTCATTGTGGCCTTGCTAGCTTTCCTAAGCCTAAAAGCAGAAGTGACCCTTTTATTCTGATCGTACTTATTTCTCTGAGTGTCTAAAATCGTCCTCATTTATCTTCATTCACCTTGCACCTAGTGCATAAGGAAGGGACTACTTCTTTGTTTAAGAGTAGAGATCCAAATGAAAACATTCATTCCTCTACAAGACAAGGAATATTTACTTCCCTGGACATAATAAATGTACTAACTTATTACACTTACAATACCCCAGAGACAACTACTTTTCTGGATAGGAAATTTTGAGAAATAGTGAAGATGCTCATACAAAATAATGATTCTAAAAAGCACCAATCCTCTAATTAAAATGTGCCTAAAAACCAAGAAAAAAAATTCTTAAAGCTATTATCCAATAATTATTGCCTGGCTACTGACCAAACACACTATTATACATGCTGATTGTAGAATCTGTTTTAGTTATAAAGAATTTTCATGGTCAATATCTTTTCAGATTATAATTATAATGTGTAATTTATCGAGTTGGTACTACATGCCAAGTGCCTTACAAAAATTGTCTCCTTAATTCTCAGTGAACCTGAGGTAAAGTCATTTATATCTTTATTTACTGATCAGGAATTTAGATATAGTATTGCCAAGTAACTTCTCCAAGCTTTCACAGATAAAGACTTAAAAATCTCATTCACAGACTTTTTATCTTACATGTGATACTGTATGGCAGCTGGTAAACAACCTTACTATAAATTGAGGTAATATTATTCAATATTATTACTCATTGAAAAAAAATTAAACACCCCAAATGATAGGTAATTTGCTCAAAATGGGTTACTGGATCAGAAAGACTACAAGGTAGGAATTCAGTTTCAGGGATGGCGTGGAGGTTCCACAGGGTAATTCTCCACCTGCCTGTGTTGGCATCCCATATGGGCACTGATTTGTGTTCTGGGTTCTCAATTTCCGATACATGCTCCTGCTTATGGCCTGGGGGAACAGCAGAGGCTGGTCCTGGCAGAGCAGGTCCTGGCATCCGGTCATCTCTGCTTTGGTCATTGGAAGATTTCTTTCTCTCTCTCTTATCTCTCAATCTGTATTTCAAATAAAAGTAAACAAACTTTCAAGAAGAGTAATGATGGTCACACACTTGTATGGTCTTCAAGTACTCCTCTTTTCCACACAATCACAGGAGAAGAGCAGAGTCCTAAATGTATACTTGACTTAAAAAGTATACTTGACTTAACATATACTCCATTAAAATTTCTAGCAATATAAAGATGGACTCATTTTCTACCTGTGGCTGAACTAAATTTGTTTTCAGCTAAATTTCTTGTCTGAAATCCTCATGTTTCTTATTCATTTCTATCCTTAAACGATATGGAAGTCATATGACACAAAATAAATTATAATCATATTATCTATTTTGACATATTTGAGGAAAACAAATATTTAACCATTAGATAATATGAACCAGTTTCTCATGGCACTAAATATAAGAATGCATATTGTTACCTTTTTTTACTATTAAAGTTTCATAGTAGAGCTAGACAAAAATCAGAGCTCTCAAAGGCCAAAAATAACAACACATTTCTATCAGATTAACAGAAATCAGAACAACAGTGTGTTAAAAAAAGTAATCAGAATAAAATTATGTAAAACAAAAGTAGATGGTTTCCCTGACGACTCAATTAGCATAACTATCTCAATTTGCAACACACTGTCCTTTCCTCCTTATCAAACTTTGTGAATGATTGCACACATTTTTTATCCTGGTGACTAAAGGAAGAAATAGCAAACAGATCAACCCACTTTACTATGGTGACCCTAGGGAATAACAACAAGTTCTGCTTCCGCCCAATCACTGAATTTTAAATTATTCTTAGTAACTTAAGTAACCCAAAGGTACAACTTCTTGGAGTTTTTCTATGGCCATACAAAGCCTTGATTTTGCTTTGTATTATTTGCATAGTTACAGAGCAGTAAGAAAGCAAATTAAAATCCAGGTCTTACATGTACACTTAAAACTTTAATTCTTGCAGTGCAAAACCTTCATGTGTACTTAAAATCACAGAATGTATTTCACAACACTGACATAAAGAAAAGGAAGCCTACCGAAAATGTTGAGTCAAATCTAGATTACTTTGCCTTTCTTGCTGTGCTTACTCACCTCAAAACCTAAGATTTTCTTCTTAAGTTAAAAAAATAAGTGGTAAGTACCTTTGAAGACACTGACAAGTATGTGTGTTACCAGACACTGACAAGTATGTGTGTTACCAGGCACTGAAGTTCAGTCTTACAGACGATCATTGTTTCACAATAATCTACAACTGCTTTAGAATGGGGAACGGCCGAGCAACAGGTCTCTGCCCCATGGTTTTATCCTTTACCTAAAGGAATTTAACATCCCTTTAGACAAAAAGGAAAGTAAAAAGTTAAAATGAAAATAATAAGAATGAATTGCATAAAATAATGTCAATGAGTTGCACAAAAACTGATGACTACTGCCCAAGAGAATCAAGCACACTAGATTTTTTAAGAGTTCCCCAATATTTGGTTTCTATTGCATTAATATGGTTGGGGACAGTTACATGAAGAAAGAAGATGAATCCATTTCAAAGGTAAGGGAAACCGGAGAATATTTAAAACGGTTCATTGAGGGAGAGCTTATTTACTCTAATAGTTGACATGACAATGTCCAACATAGTCTCCTTGGATTTGACTTCCTGTTCTGGTTCCCCATTGTAATCTCTGCTAACCCACTCTTTTGGGTGGCAACAGAAATAACTCAGCTACCGTGTGGCTGCCACCCAGGTGGGTGATACCACTATGTTTCTACCTAGTTCCTAGATTTAGTTCCTAGTTCCTAGTTCCTGGACTCTAGTCTAGGCCTTGCTATCATGAACAAATGAGACAGAGAAATCTCTATGTCCTTACATTTCACCTACCTTCTTTGACATTCATCGAAAAAAGGAATTAAAATACAATCTTGCACAAAAATGTGATATGGGTGCTTCATAATACACACCCTCACAGATATCTGAAGACCTTCTAAATAGTGTAGCAGCTGGACATTCTAGCCTGATGGAAAACTATGAGTAAAAGTGCAACAGTAGGCAAGTACAAGTAAAAACAATTGTGACCAACATCAGCTCTCAAAAGGAAGAAGCAGAAACAAGATAAGCAGGAGATTGGATAAGGTTATGAACAACTTTCATGATCAAATCATGACTATAGATAAATACAAGAATTTATTGACTGATACACTGAAAAGTTAATTTGGACCTGTTCATCTGGCAATACTGTACAAGATGAAGTGAAAAGGGGGGATGATAAAGTCACAGAAAACAATCAACAAGCAAACACAGCATGCCATGTTAGGATATGGATTTGACAATGGGAAGTGAAAGGTGGTCTAAGAAAAGAGTCAATAAAACATATTAACTTATAGGATAACATGATGCAGGGTAATGAGGTATTCCTGGTAATCCTAACAACTTACCTAGAAACACAGGGATAATTTTAGAGACTGTCATTTTAAGGTGACAACAGACCATGGAATTAGAAACATATAGCTGTTCTATAATAGAACATGAAGTACAGATCTGAGAAGAAACCTCATGGGGAAAACCGCAAAGATTATTGAAGGGTCTTCCAAAGCAGAGGCCGTGAAAAAAAAATGCTCCAGAGATTTTTTTTCTCTTGATTCAGAGACAGAGAGTCATTTCTATACGGCAAATTCTTGTCTACATTCTTGCTTATAAATCTTTAACTTGCCCCCAAAAATCTCGTTTACAAATGTTATTTCACCATGCTTTTCTCTGAAAATTGCGAGCACAGCATGCCCCCCAGCAGGATCTATTTACTTCTTAATGAACTGTCATTATGGATGGTCTTAACACTACTTAGTTGTAAGTTTACCAAAGGAGTGCTTCTACAGTCCACCCTTCCTCTAAGGATGTCCCTAAGCCATGGAATCACCTCATCCAGGAAGGTGAGTCTCACAAGCTGTGTTGTATCAACAATGGACTGATAGACACCGGTAGTCAAGAGTCAAACCCTTTTCTCCTGGGCCAATTCCTCAGGTCAGTTACTGCTCCAGCACACTGAGCTATGAACCAAGTCAAGGAGATTCTTTTTCTGAGAGCAAGTCCTTCCAGGATTCTCAATTCCTTAACCTTCACATATCCTCCTTACTTTTTTTTCCTCACACAGCTGAACCTGAGCACTGTTTCAGTTCGTTAACTTCCGGTTTTCCATCTAGAAAAGTTGACTTGAAACAGTTCCTCCTATGTCCTGCAATTCTTATTTGATATCACACACAATAAAATTTAAGATACGCAGTCAGAACAAATACTTTCTAAATTAATTAAGAGATACTGAGTATAGTAAAAGACTAGAGACTGCTATTGTAGAACATCATGAGATACGTTCATCTCTGGGCATGTATTTCCTATTTCAATAACTGTTAATTCTGGTAGAATAAGATCGCATAAGCATGTGGAATTGTTGTGCATTTACTCAGTTGGTAAATAATCTGAAATATTTATAAGCAGGTATACATCCTATGTTTAAGACAGCTTTGCTTGATATTTACCATATTTTGTAGTCTGTACAGCAAGTAGAAATTCTGCAAATCAACTTTAGCACTTTCTGCTCCCTCTTATGGACTTCATTAAATGCTGATAAATATTCCAAATTGCAGCATCTTATGGTTCCCCTGACATTTCTGTTGCAGTCACCTGATCACTCAATAATGCTGAGATTTTGATTATTTGCTGAGACACTGCATTTTAAACCTAAAGTACACGATATGATGAGACATAAAAACATTCTATGCTTTGATTAAAGATCGTGATTTTAATATTTGATTTTTTTTGGGAAAAAGATACCTTAAAGTTTTGTCACCACTCTGAGTGGGGAGTTCAACTCTTTTCCAGTACAATCTCTGTCTCTCTTATCTCATTCTATACCTGTATCCCAATACTCTTTATTCACTATCATGGGAAATTCCATAACTATTAAAGTTACATCTAGAGCACTTATTTTTTTTTTTTTAATTTTTTTTTATAATCCATTTTATTGTATTGTTGTTGACAATCTTTACATAGTTAACTATAGTTGAAGGAAAATCAAGAAAGAGAAGAAAAAAAAAAAAAAAGGTTCAGGGGGATAGGGAGGTGGGCAATGCTATTATGTCCATATTGTTTCCATCATGTGTCTGAGGTAAAAGGGGATATTGAGGGAGAAGCCCCACCCGGTTTCCCGCCCACCCCAAGTCCCGGATGTGGGGCATGCTCTGAGATATGTGCTCAAGTGGAGTTAATAGTTCTCCAGTTATGAGTCACTGCCAGTTTCGCTCGATGAGGTGGTCCACTGATTGATATGGTCCATCATGAAGTCTCCATTTGTCCCATATTTCGCTGCCAACATGTAGCTGAGATGAATGATTGTCCTATTCTGTCTTCTGTCTTTTCTTGGTTAGAATTCTGAGTCCAGCAGTTCAAGTGGGGAGATCTCCAAAGATACTTTGAGGTATTCCCAGACCAGATTCTTGTATGTTCTAGCAAGCACAGGGCCCGGCACAGTCCATCACCCTGATCAGCTGGTGGTTGCAATTGCTGTGTTGGTTCTGTTTTCAGTCCCGAGTTGCACTGGAACCAATGGGTGTTGCAGTCCAGTCTGGTTCGGCCCTTACATCATCCAGTGGGAGCTGCAGCCTAGTCGGGGCGACCCACAATAACCCCCACCAAGCCTGCCCCCTACCCTGGTTTGCCAATTTGTGTAGCAGAAGACCAGTCTGTCCCCCATCCCATTTGGCTCTGGTACTTGTCAATGGGTATTAAAGCTTAGTTCTATCTAATCGACTCAACCATCCAGCCCTCACAGATGTTGTTGAGTGCCTCTGTCTAGCCATCCCAGCCCCCGTCCTAGTTTTCATGCCCTCCCACGGGAATAGTGACCCAAGAAGGGGGAACCCACTTTTTCCCTCCCAGGTCTCTCTGTCCCGGTTTATGCACTCTTTAGGTGGTCCTGTGATTTGACTCGACAGAATTAGTCCCCAGTGCCAGCTTCTGCCAGCTGATGCTGCGGCCCTGATCTAGTCCACATGCAGCGCATTAGAGATTGGTCTCAGATAGTTTTAGATTATGGTTCATTTTTTTGAAGATCTATTTTTATTGGAAAGGCGGATTTACAGAGAAAAGGAGAAACAGAGAGGAAGATCTTCCATCCGATGGTTCACTTCTCAAGTGGCCACAACGGCTGGAGCTGAACCAATCCAAAGCCAGGAGCCAGGAGCCAGGAGCCAGGAGCCAGGAGCTCTTCTGGGTTTCCCACGTGGTTGCAGGGTCTGAAGGATTTGAACTGTTCTTGACTGCATTCCCAGGCCACAGGCAGGGAGCTGGATGGGAAGCAGGGCCGCCGGGATTAGAACCGGAGCCCATATGGAATCCCTGCGTGTGTAAGGCAAGGACTTTAACCACTATGCTATCGTGCTGGGCCCTCATTTTGTTTTCTTATTGGACTTTCCACACGACTAATGCCAGCCCTACACTTTTCTTGTCACATACTATAGATACTCATTTTGAACAGCCAAGATATACCTTCATTTAGGGTATTTTTTAGGTTATATTTTGAACACTTAAGAAGTCCTTCTCAATCAAAATGTTTTAACACACAACATCATCAGTTTTCAACTGTGTAAGTATTTCAATAAAGTTGAAATGGGTGCATCAGAAAAGACTGAAAGTCATAATGTGGTGCTTTTATCTTCTTTAGCACTATCCAGAACACAAACTGTCCAAAAACAGAACACTTGAAACAAAATAGTATCTGTTGCAAATATGAGCTATCTTATGAAACTAACATTTGACAAATACAACATATTATCATATACTACAGAACTTAAGAAATGGATTTCATGATGGGTTCAACAGTTACTTTTGGTGGAAAAAACAAAATACTTCAAATAAAGTGTTAAATTCTATTTTCATAAACATGCAATAGTTTGCACAACATGGCTTCTTTTGATATCATTCCTGCTCTCACTGTTTGGAGTAATATGACATTTCATTTCAAATCTGCTACGATCTTAAATAGTAGGTAAGTCTAAATTAATTGAATTAATTTAGGTATATTATGCAGGTATGTATGTTGAAATGCAATAAATTTATAAGGTATTTCTTGTCTTTGTACACAACAAAACAGATATCACAGAAATAAACAAAGGCCAATCACAATTTTTACCTTAACAGAAGTGGAATACTTGGAACCCAATACTTCATCTGTCTCACCAGTGAGCTGTAACTTAAGCTTTTATCCTGGCACATTGGCTCTACTCTTCGTATCTTTTTCCCATTACTAAAAATTTTGCTAAGTGGTTGTACTGCACTACATAATCTGTTCCAATAATGGCATCTTATTGAGTCATCCCACAATGAGAATTTCATTATACATATCAAATTTCTACTCATACAATCTTCTAGCTTGTTTCATCATCAATGTTGTCAGCTTTAGAGGCCACTTATTTAATCTGTGGGCCCATAAATTGAAATACAATAGTATGAAGAGGTACCAACAAGGTATACATTCCAGTGAACGGATTATTTTAAAAAAAAGACTGTGGATTGTGGATTCTCTACTACTTAAGATATTTGCAAAACTATATTTCCAATTATAGTGATCTAAACTTAGTAATTTACAGAAGGAACACATTTGAGATTGAAAGGAAGCAGTGTGACTTACCACCTATTACTATGCAATGTATATTATCACAGTAACCTACTTATAATACAAATGCTTACAAACACTAAAATTTGCCATACAGTGCATTTTTAGAAACAAATGACAGTATAGTACTGGTAAATTCTTTCTAAAATGCCTTTCTTATATATCAGTTAAGTGCACAACTTGATACCCAATTGGACATTCATAAAAGTAATATTCATAAACTTTATATTTTAAAAACATATTTATAAATATTATCATATTTACCTGCTGTTCTTTACAAAAAATAAAACTCTAGAACACAGATTTACTTCAATGCTATCTTAAATCCCATATTTAAGTTTTGTCCACTTATTAATAAGTTATCGTAAGATTTAACTGTATTTTATAGGTATCCCTTATATATAGGATGATGCACTCTAACTTGAAGACACTATCATTTCAACTGACTATAATTAAGAAATATTAGTTTCACTAGTTACTTAATACTCCTTCAAGTTACTTTTCTAGAAAGTCTCTTACATGCAGTGTGCATTCGTAGAATGGACACAACACTGGAGAGATGGAAACCTATGGTCTTAACCCTTGGAGTGCTTGCATTTTTGGTTTTACAATTGTCAGTGGTATTTACCATTACCAATACAGAAGTTTCTGTGGGTAGAAAAACATGAGAAAATCCCAGAGCTCAAATACCAAATTGTGATTTACATACAAAGTAAAACTAAACTTAGCAAACCAAAACTGGCTTTAGGCTTTTCTACTTTTTGCCACTGTTTAGAGAATCACAAAATTATCATAACCTGACACTCATTATTATGCAATGACTTCTTCTGTTAGCTTCTACTCCCTCTATTTATTATTTTTTTACTCATAACTTTTAAAGTAACTCAAGGCTACCAGAGAAATGTATGGAAAATATAGTAAAATACAACAGAGCAAAAAAAAAAAAAATCACTCCATTCACAGAACCAAGAAAAACAATCATTAACATTTTGTTACATAGGCAGCTACCTTGTCTCTAATCCACATTAAAAGTTATATTTGATTAAAATGCCAAAATAGTGTCATATATTTTAGAATAAAACATGCTTCCCAGCACTTCCTTGTTTAGATACATTTTTCAATGTCATTATTCAATTCCATTTTACACATGCTCTATCATTTTGCAATCCAATTCCTAAATGTTTGTGTTTACTTTGTATACAAGTATTTCCACAAATCTTTTAGTATGCCTGATTATTTCTAATGAATGAATGCCTAAAGGTAAACTACTGGAAAAAAAGAGATTGAACTTGTTTTTACTGGTTTATTAACCATTCATGCTTTATTTTGCTATAAATGATTCCATAAATTGTAAGTATGCGGGGGCAAGACATTCCATTTAATTAAAAATTAAAAAGTTTAGACTATGAAAAACATGTTATATAAGTAAAATTCATATGTCAGTCATAGTTTATCATTTTGGTTTTTTCTTAGAAAACATAAAAGACAGATAAGTTTATGTGTATTCCTCTATTTTTGCATTGGGGTTTGTATTAGTTTTCAGATATATATCCAGTTTTAACAGCACTTTGGAGTTAAATTTGCATATAATATGTGAGATAATGAATTGGGTAATGTTTTTTCTTCCTTTATTTCTTCCTTTGTAGTTCCTCAATATGGAGGTCAAGTCATTTCAGAATCATGTGTTGAACAGATCCTCAATTCCCCTTTGATTATGTTGGTAAATCTGTTGATATTCAACTGACCATTCACATATGTATTTACTTTAAGCATTCCACTCCATTGAAAACATTCATTTGTCTACCTTTATGCTAACACCATACTATCTTGATTAGTGAAGATCAATAATAAAACTTAAAATGAGAATTTGTTTTCCATAATCATCTTTTTCCAGAATTCTCTTGGGCCTTTTGTTAAGAATCAGAATGTCCAATTCTCCACAAAACAAAAATTAGTAAACTTTGGGTAGAAATAGATCCATAGATGATTTTGGAAAGAAATATAAGCTTAGCAATACTGAACTTTTTAATCCATTATTATAGGGTGTTGGTTGTTATAACCAATTTTTGTAAAATTTTTAGTGACTCTTCAGATCCCAGTGAACTATTTTTACATATTTTTTGAAATTATCGCTATTCTACACATTTAATTTGGATGACAATTCATATTTTCAGCTTTCATTTTTTTAGCAGTGTAGAGAAATTATAGTATGTTATTCTCATGCTTTTCAATTTCACTTCACTAGTGGTGGTAATTTTTTTGTTATATTCTTTAGCAATGATATGCTAAGGCGATCAAGTTACCTTCAATAAAAGCAAGTTTCGTCTTCCTTTCTATTCTGAGTGTGTTTTTATTTACCTGTATTGTCTGGTTTCAAAGGATAGAACACACATAACAATGCTGAACAAAAGGGTTGTGAGCAGTTATCTTTGCTTCACTACTGATTTTAGAAGGAAAATACTAGGTTTCCAATTGTTAATGTTGATTATAGCTGTTGGTTTCTCACACATGCTATTTTCTCTAGGTTGGAAAATCATCCCTCTTTTTTTGTCTGTTCACCAGGGATAAATATCAGTTCTTTAAGATAATAACAAATACAGAACATTTTCAGATGGCTCCTCTGCATCTATTCAACTGATTATATTGATTTTTTCTCATTTATTCATAATTAATTGATTTTCCTATATTAACCCAAGTTTTCATTGATATTTTATTATATATGACTATGTTATGCGGTCCTTTGTATTTTCTGTTGGAATTTCGCATAACCTATTGTTACTCATTTTTGTCTTTTTCTGGGTTGGGTATCAGGGTAACCGATACCGACTTGGGGAGATACACTCTATTTTACAATTTTTAGAAAGTCTTAGTATAGAATATTATTATTTTTCTTTAAATGTTTGAGAGAATTCACCAATGAGACCACCGGGGCCTCTATGGCTTTTAGTTGCTTTATTTTGTTGTTTATTTATTGCTTTTCTGATCATGATTTTTAGAGGAGTACAGGATATGTTTCTTTTCCTGAAACTAATCTGATAACCTGCTTTGTTTTAAAGATTTATTGCAATTGTTTAAAAGGCAGAGTGACACAGAATGAAAGGCCAAGGCAGAGACAGGGATGTTTAATAGGATAGCTTTCTCCCCAGGTTGAGCCTAGCCAGCCAAAGGCAGGAGTCGGGAGCTTCTGCTTTAGGCACATGGCTTGAGGGGGCCAAGGACATAGGTCATTTTCCACTGCTTTCTCAGGTGCACTAACTGGGAGCAGAATCTAAGGCAAAGCAGCCAGAACTTAAACCAGCAAATATATGGGGATACCAGCATTTGAGACAGCAGCTCAATCTGTCAGACCACAACACTGACTCCAGTAGCCTATAATTTTTCAGATATTGATCTTTCATGTACTGTTTATTCAACATTATTAGTCAAAAATATTTGGCATCTATAGCACTGTATTACTTTTATTAATTTTTCATATTAAAATTATTTGGCTAGAATTGTTTTCAGCTTTCTTAATTTGCTTATTCTCCCTTTGGTTTTGTTATTTGACCCTGGGACAGGAAAGAAAATTCACATGACACACACTATATTCTTAAGTAAGAGTGTTTCAAATATACATTTTAACAAATCTAAGATAACACTGTTGTGTTTATTTGTATCCTGGCTACTTTTTTTTTTCATCCATGTCACAAATTCTGAAAGCTTCTTCATTACTATAGCTCATACTTTCCATTTACAGCATAGGACATGTTTCCCTAGTGTGACCAATTTTTATTGGTAGCATTCATGCTGGCACACTTGAAGCCTCAGGTGCATAAGCCATTTTTGCTTTACACAAATACAGAATGAGGGACTTGCTCTTGTGCCCGACCCTACCACTAATGGTCAAATTGTTTAAGCTTGTATGCCACATAAAAGACAATTTCCATATTTTGTCAGCTTTCTTGTAACAACCACGGTCCCAGTTTGCTGATGTTTTCTCTGCTAAGTAGCTTTTAAGTTGAGTGACTGATTCTGCATCTTTCAGCTTCAATTCAGGTTCACCCAGGTAGGTTAGAACTGCCTTCAAAGATCTACGTTGTATGTTGTCATTTCTTGCCCTCATGCTTTTGAGACTGCATATTTCTACATCAAATTCAATATACTCTACAGGAATCTATGATTCCGCTCAACCTGTTACAACATACAGGTTGTATATATGTGTGTGTGTGTATGTATATATATATGTATGTATATATACATATATGTGTGTGTATATATATATATGTACATTCGCCCTGGAATACTAATACGTAATGGTTAAATAAGACAAATAATTATCAACTATAAACACCTGGTTTCTGATAACTATGAATTCTAGCTGTAGGTAGCTCAATGAGGAAAAGTTAAGCAAATGAAAAACCAGAACCTCTAAAAACGGTGATTCTCACACATGGGTTATAAAAACTACTTTTTCAAAATATAAAATCTACTCAGCACTGATGGTACAGATAAAAATACTTTCTTAACACTATTATTTTGAGAACTTAAAAAAAATGAGATCATTTTATCTTAATTTTGTGTGGGAGGACTGTTTCTGACAAGCTTAATTTTTTTGCTCCAGGTAACTCACCTCTTAACTTGTCAAGTCTCTGATTTGAGACACTGTACTAAACAAAGAGTCACAGTGAAAGACTCATACAAGTGGAAAAGTTTAAAGCAAGGCAAGATAGGGCTCTCATTAAAGAAAAGAAAAAATAATTCTACAACCTCTAATAATTTTCCCTCTTTCATGAAAATAATTTACAAATGCATTTTTTTAACTTTGTCACATCTTTGTTACAACTCTGAGTAAGATCTGAATAGGAATCAATCTTTTTTTCAGTTCTATGTCAATTGTTGAATCCTGATTTTGACAGATTTAAATATTTTTCTACTTCACAGTAATATATACATAGTAATAAGGATCCATTATTTCAACACAATTGGATCAACATGTTGAAAATAGCATCCAATAATGGAACAGAGAACTTGAGACTTACAAAGCTATCAAGACAAGTTTCATTCACTTGGCTGAAGGTCAGGTATTCTGGCTTTGTGAGGACACATACATTTCCTAAATCCCCTTGGGGACATGCATCGGTATTTTCACTGAACTACTGTACAGTCTGACTATGACCTAACTGGTGCTAGTCTGTTCCACACTATGAAGTCTGACAGCTATTACCTAGGGAGAAACATAGTACCTTACTGTTTGTGAGAAAACGGAAATGGTTTCCTAGCAGTTGTCCCAGCATGGCTTGTAAAATAGCCATTATGGAAGTATAATTAGTAACTGGTAAATAATATTTGTCACTACAAGATCATTAAATCATTATCTACCTGTTTAACACTCTAGATTCACTGCTTGACCAACATTTTTTTGCTTCACTGTCTTTCGGTATTATTACCTTTTAACAAACCACTCCATAATTTTCTCTCCTCCTTATTCTACAACATAATTATTGTTACTTGATGACATGTGCACTTACTGTAAATGTTTAAAGCAGTGATTTTAAAATTCCAAGCTTAGGAACTCATTTACATGTCAGTATACAACAGAATCTATGCTTGTATATTTTGCTATGTTTACTTATTTTCTTATTTGTAAATGCATATCTGTAAGACCTGCTATGGATCAGACCAAGACAAGATGAAATGCTAGCTGATCGGTTAGTGCATCGAAGATTCTGCTACAATGAGAAGCTAATGTGAGGGTAATGCTAATATTGATCATCTTTCAACTCTTCCTGAATATTATATTCCTATTTATATCTAATAAATCTATGACATTTATTAATAAAATTAATTAGGTTTTGTGGAGTTTAAACAAGAAGCAAACTTTAATACATTATCCTCTGAAAATAAATTGTTCTTATCCTTGTTATTCACACAATCAAGCCTTTCTATTTATCAAAATAAAGAATTGTGACTCAACGAAGATACACCCACTTCAAAAAGTCTAGAAAGGACAATTTGAAAGATAAAAATGATCTGAGCAATGCCTATAAAAGTAAGTATTGTTTGACCAGCCTTTCACAAATTTGTTTCTTTCTCAGACTCCAATGACTCAGAAAATGCCATTTGCCCAATTGTGAATGGTATTTTAAGTTTCAGAAATTCAAACGGATGTCTGAAATAACAGAACCTATTCCATACCTCCTTCTCCTCTTACAAAAAAAAAAAAAAGAAGAAAGAAAGAATAAGAAATGTCTGATTCCTCAAAAATCACTTTCTTGCTGGGGTCTTGTCTGGTATGTCAAGCTTTTGCCGGAAGCCAGTTTTTATTGCCAGGTTATAAACCTCTAAAATAGTAGCTCTATTATGAAAACACTGATACAACCTCAGCCATAGTGATGTGAATGGCACAAGTATAACACTCTGAACACAGCATCAGCCATTAGCTCAAATAGCTTGATTTTGCCCCATTGTTGTTCATTGTCCCCTATACATTTTGCTATAATGCCTGTGGTGCCTTTCAATGCTGCTTAACTATAGGCTGTCCTCCAGGAAATGTCAGGCACAGCCACCTCTGGTGACATGCAGACATGTGCTAGTTAGCACTGGTTTGTTACTGAGATTTTAACTTGACATACTTACATTTTTTTTTCTCCTACAAAGAGTACACTGTTATCGAAAGAACATACACCCCTAAGCTATGTGGTAATGTGAAGCCTCCTACCTCATTATAAGCATATTGTTTTTAGGTAGTTTAGTAATGAGGAAGATGTCTGAGTTGACCTGCTGTTTATGGAACAGAGGATTAAAAAAAAAAGAGCAGATAGAAAAGAGCTTATTCCTCCCATTTTTTTTCCTCGCCCAGCTTCCTCTTTAAATTTTGATTGGAGCCAATACTTTACAGGAATGAGTTGTGCTATCACACAGTTTTATGTAAAGATGTGATAGATTATAGTCTAATCAGGCTGAATTATAAGAGCTCAAGCTGCTGTTGAACTATGCATGTGGGCAGAAGCATCAAAGTACCCAAGATGACAACTGCTTAAAACTCTGACTCCCAGAATCTCTCAACAGGTGAGAAAATCTCAGAAACATCCTGGGGCTATGTAAGAAAAGACATTCACCTAATCTCTGGCTTATAGCACTAGAACTAAATAAATACAGGTACCACATATAAACAGACCCAATTTTTCTTTTCTCATTAAATGGAAAAAACTTTTGGTGGGGAATTCTTGTAGAAGTTCCCCACACATGAACATCTGATCAAAGCAGGCAATGCACTCTACATTTTTACATTTATTAACTCAATTCCTATTAGATGGTGTGACTAACTGTGAAGACTGGTGGATCCTAACAGGATTCATAACTTTTTACATGTGCCTAATAATTTCAAAAATATGCACAATGCGTTGAAATAACATCCAAATCAATGTGTGAGCCATAGTCTGCAGTAATAATAGCCATTCTTTTGGTGGATTTCCATGGCTTTTATTTGGCCAATATGAAATAAGATCTTGGCAATTTTGGTTCATTTGCTTAGTTTCTGAATGTTCAAAGACATGAAGTCAGGCCACAACAAAGAAAATATTACCACTTTTCTTCTACATCTACAAAATAGTTTATCAAAGGCTTTAAATAGGACAAGTATCTAATTGTAATTTAAATTAGAAAAAATGAGATAAATCTTTCTCCAATCTCAAGAAATCTCAAGAAATCAGGATAACAATGCATGAATATTCTGAAATTTCAATACATATATATTCACTTATGGGTGGGCCATGTATAGGAGTAATGATGTGACAGTCAACAAATGCAGAAAGTACATTCAATTTTTAAAGATACCTTAAAAATGACCACATATTTGGCAGCACAAACAATCCCCATTTGTTATCGAATAGTGTCTCTATGTCATTGATCTAGCTCTAAGGATTTACACATAGTTGTGCTACATTCCTTAGGCTCCAGGAAACTACTTCACCTGCTGATTTCAGTGTTGACACAATCTTATTTTTTCAATCTTTTCACAGCAGTATTCCATTCAATGGTGCTATTGAAGTCCTTGCTTTTTGCTGATCCTCAGCTAAGGACCTTTTCTAGCTTCTTTTGCATTCCTTAGCTCATGGAATTCTTTTTTTTAAAAAAAAATCTGTTATACTTTTATTTTGAATTTTTGAATTTTGTGGTAAAATTTCGGATAGACTTGGCTTCTCCCGCAAACTCCCACCCCCTAACAGATTTTCCCCACGTTGCTACAATAGTATAGTCCTTCATAAGGAGTCATAATTCCATCAGTTTCTTATTTAATTCCAGCATCCCACTGTCTATAGATTTTCAACAGCTGAATTGGGAATCCTTCTTTTGTTTGGAAGTAGGGATACATGTTGTACAGTACCCCCACATCTGGATATGGTAGTCTCCAGTACTCCATCACTATATATTTACATAAATGAGAAGCCATGAAATAAGGTCAACAACTGGTATGAATTAGAACATAGCCACCACCACAACAAACTACAGCACCATGAAAAAAAGTACCACTGAGTAATCAGCACATGGGAGACGAGAAGGAAATACAAATGTCTCTTGGGAAAAATGATGCCATCATGTAATCAGCTCATGGTATTCTTTATTCACCCCAAAACCACCTGGAAACAAGCAGAGTGCTCCCTAGACCACATTTCTCACGCTTCTTCCACATGAGTACACCTTGACAAACTGATAAAATATTTCTTGTCAAGGTGTACAGCATTGCTTCCATTTACAGAGTCCCCTTTTCCATGACAGGCAACATGCAGAGGTATAACATGCTGCTTCACTGATAGTAGGGAGGCAAATCATACAAAACGCAGTGATGGGTTCTTATCCTTGAGTTACTGCCACTTCTACATAATACTGTCAATGAATTACCTCAGCAAAAAGAATTACAAAATTTAATTAAAATTGGGTTTTTCTGAATGAGTTTTCAAACGTTTTACTTCATCAAGATTATACTATTTTGAGGTTGTCTGATCCAACACAGTCATTTCCATTCATCTCTTCTGTTTCTCCCTACAATGGTAAGCACGACCTCTACAATCAAACAGTCACGCATTTTCATGATCTCTGAATAACAAAATTCTAAATGTGAGCCAAATAGATTACAGTATCATTGTGAAAAACAACTGTTTCCTTTTTAAAGCTTTGTAGGAAAAATCAGGATAAAACAATTTCCTGCCATCTACAACTGCCAAAAATCACTCCTCACACTATAGCAGAATATTATACTTAAAATAACTATTCATTTTATAAAACTAGATTACAAAACTTCAAGTCAGTATAAAAATCTCTTCATTAGTCAATGTCTGTCTCTACTTCCTTGGTGATATAATATCTGTGTTAGAGTTCTCTAGGAAGCAATGAAAATCTCAGCAAGTTTGTTGAGCAACTCTTAGCAATGACTTGACTTACACAGGAAGAAAAAAAACAATCTTTCATTACATAAATGAATGACTTACATTAAGTAGAAGGAATGGCTTTAACTTGTAGGATGAGGTCATGTTTATTTATTTATTCATTTTTGCTCTTCAAGAGATACAGGAAATATTATAAAAATGAATGTTGGAAATACATGCAGTATGAAACCTGTAAGAATATATTTCCTATGAATTTAGAATTATGTACGTCTGAGACCTTCCTCAACTGCTTGAGAAAATCCATTAATGGGTCCATGTTTTTCCCCCAAATTTAAGAAAACTATTCATGCAAATCAACATTTTTTTGTGGTTGAAAACTGTTTCCAATTTTAAATATTTTACTTCAACTGAATAAGCATCAAGAAATATTTCTTGATACGGTGAAAAGCCAACTTGACAAAGTTTTATTATTTGAATGGGATTCAGAATAATCAATACTGAAAACAGTTTACTTTTTCATAGGGGCTCTTTAAAGATCATGGCAGATACTGCCAAACAGGAACATTTTCAGGATGGTTCATAAAAGTGGATTAAAACACTGCATTTGAAGATCTCATTTAAAATTGAGATATTGTAATCTAATATGGTCTTACTTTCAAAAGCTACATTTTAAACCTGAGCATATTTTAACCATAATCAAAGGCTGATATATGCTCCACTTGTCACACAAGTTTTATATAAAATAGTCTTGGTAACAGAGGGCAACTACTTGGTGTAAGGTGATGTCAACATGCTTTTTATCAAGTATGAAAACCTTACCTTGATCTTTATACAATTATTTTTATGAAATGAGGAATTAATTATTTCCAAAAGAGTCATGCAATGATGGGGGCACAGTGTTAGTTTAAGGTTAAAAACTCATGACACCGTGAATGAAATGCCTATTTTCTAGTATTCATTTGCATGTTTAAAAGAAAATTTGTGCTCATCTGAGTTTGGGGGTAAGTGATCATCTATTCATAGTAGCCATTTAATCCCTGCTTTTAACTTTCTAGTGCATTCAAGTATTTTTCAAGCTAAAAAAACAAATCTATAAAATCATGTCATTTATGTGTTAGAAATAATCACTACAAAGATAAGTCAGCCCAGTTTTTCCCCCACAGCATAGTCTTTCTAAAATCCTAAAATTCAATTTGATTCCTTCTATCTCTCATCAATGATGTAAAAGTAAGATTCTGGCATTTTGAATAATTGTAATGTTCAGAAAGTTTTATTTTTATGATGCATCAATAGGTATCTTTTTGATATTTCTCTGTTTTAATATTAAAGCTACATAAGCCATGTATAAAATGCCTTTTTCTTAACAATAGCCTTTAAATATTTTAAGATTCGTCAGTCTCTGAAAGTTATCTTTTTCCCTATTTAGGTATCTTAATCACTTTAATCCGTTTTTGAAGATTTTTCTCATCTTCCTTGCTGTGGGAGAGACTAAGACAAAGCAGTTAAGATCTCAATCTTCAGAGTTACTTAACATGGGCTTTGAGGTACTTTTTTGCTTCCTGAATATGTCTGGACCAAACTGGCATTTTATCCCTCTGAGTTTTTATTTCTTCCGGCACTTCTATGATTTTAAACAATGAAGTCAAACTTGTGAGCCTTTGCTCTTTTCCATGCTATCTGCTCAATCTTTAAAGCGATAAATACCATTTCATAGTTCTCCAGTCTTCATCTCCACAGAAATAATGCAGTTGCTGTGAAGGATTATCAACTATCATTAGCATAAAACCCTAATAAACAATTTCTGGAACACAGAAACCACTTCCAAAATGTTAGCTCTGCTGGCTTCCCTTTATAACCCTGAATATCACAGCAACGCAACGAACAAGTGAGGTAAGACAAGCAGCCAAGTGCTGGCCATGAATGTGGAAGCTGGATGGACAGAGTACGGGAGCTGCATGATTCGTGCTGCTGGATTCCTACTGTTTCCAACGAGCTTTAGAGAGCTACAGAGGCCACACGCCCAATGTTTGCTCCCCAGGAAGGAACTCACTACAACATTTACCATAGAAAGAACCACAGAAGCTAGATACAGAAGAGAGAAACAAAACAAAACACTTATCTGACACTTGTTCAGTCTCCGTTTTCATGGCCTTCCATTTCTAAGTTTTTCTTAAAGCTTTTAGTGACTTAACAGGAAGCCAGATCTCAGTGGTGATTTCTTAACTGAATACAGAAATGAAATCTCAACACTAGTTAGAACCAATTAAGAGAATGAGAAAATCCAAATAAAAATCAATAACACATCAAAAAACTAAGGACGTTTGTGTAATTGACAGAATGCATGGTAGGTTTCATGTTGTGCAATGACATCGTAAAGTATATTGGTATGCATATGTTGTGGAATGGTTCAGGCTAGCTTTTGAATAACTGTCATTTTTTTTCGGGTAACAATATATGCCTTCTATCATACTGATAGAATTACAATTACTTTGTTATTGTTACTTTTATTAAATCAGTTTACATATCACAACTTTTCATTGTTGAATTTTTTGGACACATACAAGCAAACCAATACTGTTTTCAGTACCGTTGTAATGTTGTTTCCATGTCATCCCATCCCTCACCCAAACTCATTATCTTAGTAATGCAAATCATCCAAAGGCTGTCTCAGATTCACTTTACCAAAATGAATAGCAGTTTACAGTCTCTTCCCTTTAATCCACATGGACTGTTCACTCCACTTCAGTTTGCTCTTCTATGTAGATTCTGTGAATTATGAAATTATGCTTTCAAAAATTTATACACACCTATATCAGTCCGTTCACAAGCGTCAGTTGCTATCAGATCTTCCCCACAAAATATGTAACACATTTCCTCACAGAATGGTTTTATGATTAGTAGTCTGAATTAGAGATAAAGAGCTACTGGAGTTTCCAGCCAAGAGTCCTGTACTACTCTGTCTTCTTCCCAGACCTGCTTTTCCTTTCATAGTTACCGGCAGCTCTGGCAGTTCTATAGACTTTCAGAATCAACCAATTGCAATTCTTTAGAATGTGAACCACCTGTGATTTTATTTTCAGTTAGCCATGTGGAAAACATCCAAAAGGTTGTGAAGCAACTTTACCAATGCACTTTATTTAAACAAAATTACTAAAATATCAATATGTTAGCATATTAACATGTACAAGTAAATTCTATGCTATACCAATTTGTCTTTGTGGAGATCCTACCTTTAAATTGGTATACTCAAGTCTCTAATTTTTTTTTTAACATAAGCATTTTCTTCCTAATTATCTATGTTAGCTAAGGGCTAAGCCTATGATATTCTCTATGTGTTCGCTTATTTACTTATTCTTTATTCACATCGTGCTTCAAATTCAGTGCTTAATCTATCAAATGAGCAATATAGCATGCTGAACTTTTACAGTGTTCCTTGCTAATGCCCAAGTCTTTTTGTTATATTTTCACTCTCTTTAAAATGCCTTCAGATGGATTTCCCAAGATTTTAATAATAGTGGAGACCTTTCACTGTAACAGAAATAACAGACATAGGGGTCTAAGGCTGAGTTCCACCTGTGATAATGGATGTGGTTTCAGGTTGTAACTTATTCTTATCATGTGAATCTTAACCTGTACAATGAAGACAAGTACTCAGATTCCCTGTCATAGAAAACTCCTGTGAACAAGTTATACGGATGTATGTCAAGACATTTTCCATACTACAAAACACAAAAATAATGCAAAGAACATGTAATTTTGACATACCATTTTGCTTTCAATATACTACCTGATTTTTGGTCTTTCACTGAAGCGGAAAATTGTATAAGTAGTTCAAAATGGCTTTTAAAATTTCCTCATTGCTCCCATTTATAACATTGAGCCCAGTAACTTATAAAATCACTTGAAATTAATTTTTAAGGTATTTAATTTGCTTTTCTACATAAAGCTTTATTTTTCTGTACCTTACACATTGATAGAAATTTCTGAGCTCATTTAATATATTCATAGTGTTACCAAATATTTTAACAATAAGGAGAAAGAAGTAAGGAAGAATCTTTAAAAAGAAAAATCACAATAATTGGATTTAATACAACTAGAGGGATAAGCTTTGTTAAGGCTTATACTTAGCGCAAACCAATCTCGTGTGAGTTCTGAATTCATTTCAGTATTTTGATAAATTGACACAGCTTTGAGACAAAAAAATTTTTGACCAAAAAAAGTCAAATAAAAATAAGATGATAGTTTTTAAAGGTTGAGTCGCTTCTTTACATCTTTGTTAAAAGCACAGTAAAGGTAACATAAATTTTATCTGAGTCCTAAAATATTTTCATGTTTATAAGGGTATTTATGATTATTTCTGTATATAATATTATATAGAGCCATTTGGTACACACAAAATATGAATTAAAATAATTCACACACACATATATGTGTATATATATGCATATATATATGTAAATACATTAATGACTGTCCTTTGGAACATCACACCTGCTCAATTAAGAAAGGCAACAGTGAAAGAGACTCAGAACAATCCATTTCACCAGATTCAAGCAACATATGGGCCACTTCATAAAACCATTAGTTTTTACTCCAGTATAATTATGGGTCTTCCATGTAAGAACGGTCTGACGACTGAGTTAAATTTCTCACCATGAGCCTTTTTGTATATTCCATCTGATCCTCAACTTACAAGTACTATTAAACATTCAATCTTCATTTACTGAATTTCAGGTCTTAAGTCAATTTTCATGAGAAAGACAATTCACAAGGTATCGTCAAGCATCGCTATCTCCATAACATTGCATTGTTGCTGTCAACAGTCCTTCAGGTTGAAGTGTCAGCTCTGTTTAGGATCACTTCAAATTCAGGGCTGTCCAATGTCTGCTTACAAGTCAAACTGTTTTCCCCTACCTAATTTATTTAGAAACCTTGTTTCAATAATCATTTCAATCTTTGCATGATAATCTCTTGATGCAAATTGGCCAAAACCTGTATTTCTTTTGGTTTTCCTGCATAGCAACAGAAGCAAATCATAACATTAAAACTATTAACATTGTCATGATTTCAGTGAATTAAAAACCTACAGAAAAATTGGAACTCACGTCTTTAAATTTTTTTTTTAATGATAAGACAATATGGCACTTCAACCTATGGTATTCGGGTCCTAAAGCCAAGCCAGCAGTCAATAAATATCATGAACTACAAGCAACCTGAATTTGATTACTCAGTGGTTATGGAGTTGAGACGCAAAGCCTCCAAAAAGAATCCTAAGCTTGTGACATTTACAAAGCTGTTTCTAAAGACAAAACAGGTATGAAAGGTCATGACAGACTAAGGCTTTGGGGGACAGGAGGGGAAGCTACTCATCCCCAGGAAGCTTAAAGGATTCAAAGTTGGAGAGGACAAAGTTTGTAAATTTTCTGTACACAAGAGGCATTGTCTGTTATGCACACATCTGCCAGAATTACAGGCCTGAAAAGAAAATGAACATGAATTTTTTTATCATTCACACTCATTTTATAGGTTCTATTATGCTCATGTAGCTCACAAATTTCATGCAGAAAGCTCATGTGTGTGAGAGAGAAAGGGAGTGGGCAAGATGCAGTGGTAGTGAAAGAAAGAGGAGGAGGAAGGGACAGAAATGGAACAGAGGGAGGAGGGAGAGAGAGTGCAAAGACCACTGTGTCTGTATCTAAATGTTAGGATACTAGCTGCGTTGTATATTATAATCTGAACATTCAATCTGATAACTTCAAATGGCTATTGTTAGTTTAGCTTCGTTTAGTTTAGCTCAGTTCAGTGTAGCTTCGTTTTTGCTGACAACTGTTCACCAGTTTCTCCCAGTAATTACTGATTTTCCTTCAGGAAATCAAGTAATTTAAGGAAGCTGTCTGAGATTAAGATCACTGATCTAGATCAACCAAGCTGCATAGATGAGATCAGTTTCACTTCTGGACTTTTCATATCTGTGTGATTTTAAAATATCCCACTGCATACTTCATACACTATTTGTGTCGTGTTTCTGCCAGCTTACTAAATCAGATAAATCATAATTGATCTCACGGCAGGAGCTAAATTTAGTTTACAAAAGAATTTAAACTTCTCACTTTTTGTCATTACAATAACATCTGAATATATGCCATATTCTAAAATGCTAACTTCTTGAAATCAAAGATAGAATCTGAAAAAATACCAATTTTTACATTACAGAGTCTTCACACCAATAATCACACACTTCTAATTAATTTATCAAGCAAAGAGTAACTATCAGAACATTAATTAATTGGCATTTCCTTTTTATTTGAGTATTATCAAGTTTGAACATTCATTTTAAATAAAGCCACCTGCATCCATAGCAGTAATTAGGGACAGCCATAAAATTATGTTTCATTTCCTTTCTAATTGCTCCTTCTAAAATTTCCCCATGACTATATTTATATCTATATTATGCACATAAGAGTACATATGTAAATACAGATAGGAGGCTATAGGATCATATAACCTAAAAATACACAGGTCTTTGCAATATAAAGCAGATTTATCTTTTGCCTAACTTCTTTGAAAAAAAGTAGGTATGTAACTTTTTTCAAAAAAGTATGCATTACTAACTAGCAAAAAAATCACGTAACTACCCTTGCAAACACCACAGTTTTCTATCACAAAAATGAGAATGCAATACATCCCTGTACTTTCTCTCTGAATTCTGAACGCCAAGCTCTGTGACACAGGAATATAAATTAATCCGTCTTCCCAAATTGGCCACTTGAATGAATTCCTCAGGTGAAAGTTAAAAACAAAAATTTGTGAAGTTTAAAAATACCTCTACTGTTAATATTAGTACTTGGATACTCTTTCCTTAAAAGTTGCACATTTTATTTTAAAGTGACAATAAATTCAATGTAAAAGCAACAGTATTTCAGGAAAAATTAATATTTTGTCAAATGAATCAGAAAACTATTATAAGAAAAGAGAGTTGGAAATTATGTTTAAAGAAGAGTTATAGTCTAAATAAGAAAAGTTTACTTTACCATTGGTGCATATGCAAAACCTGTAGTAAAGATGATTAAAAAGGAGAAAAAGGAAACAGTATTTGCATTCACTCTGGTAATAGAATATGAAATTAAAGCATGAAGGGATTAATGTTTGAAGGCTTGACTTGCAGTGATAAAGCGGAGGTATTAGAACAGACAACGTAACGGTTACAGGATAGACAAGCAAAGAAAAAGTAGTAAATGCCTTAAAGATGAGCAAGTCAACCTAGAATGGAATTACAAAATGATTAATCAATACAAATGAGAAAGTGTACAAGGAAAGAGAGTTGGTGAGGCTTCTTATAGGACTCAACACTACGGCCGCTTAAAGATAATGAAAGGAGCTGGGCAAAGCCAAAGAAATGCTTTCATCCCATTGCAAAGTCATTTGTGAACAGTTTAAATTACCCTAATCACCTCCCCTCCAGCCGTCAGTAGGCTCTGACTCTAGTTATTTAAAAAAAGGAGTTTGGGGAAATGAGTTCTGTGAATCTAAGCTGCAAAATAATTATACACACACCGTTTTAGCATTTTAACAATGCAATCCCAAACATTTGTTCTCATTAGAATGCAAATCGACTCATTTAATAATCCCACAAGAGAATTCCACCACACTCAGCTTAAAAAGCGCAATGGTATTCAAAATATTATTAATAAATGCCAAGTATGGAAAAGCCAGCTTGCTTTGCCAACAGCTCAGGCTAGATAAAATGAATATACTTACATTTCCAACCTTTTTTCTAATTGACCAAATTTACTTTAATTGAAATTTAATAATTGAACTGGTCTGGGACAGATTTTTAAGAGAGAAAAAAAAAAATTCAAGGTGATAATCCCCTGCTGTCTGGCACATAAACTTTTACACTTATCACAGAGACATAACTTGTCATGCAAACCAAAGACATCCATTTACCCTGAGTAGTGTCTAATTTCATTACAGTAAACTGTTGCTAATTGTCTTAACTCACTGTAGACAGAAGATACTTTAGGATTTAGTTTGTCCTAAGTTGAGAATTGGAACAAATCAACAGAAGTCTGGAATGTGAGCTTTCTTTGACAAGATTTTTTTAAGTAGAGAATTATTTTCAGAACATACCATTTTTACTCTAACAGACATAGTGATTTTTACATAGCTACTAGTGAAAACTCTGATTTATATTTAATCTTCAAAGACTCATGAAACAATTCTTAAAAGAAGATTACTTTATAAAATGGTGTGGTACAGTTATTTTTTTTTTTACAAATGGTATTGATATAACAATGCAAAATTCAACCAATGACTCAATTTTTTTTCATTTAGTTATCATTTTTTATTTTAAAATAAGATAGTATTATTTTATTTTAAAGGTCTATTTTTTTTTGAAAGACAGATATACAGAGAGGAGGAGAGACAGAGAGGAAGATGTTCCATTTGATGATTCACTCCCCAAGAGGCCTCACCGGCTGGAGCTGTGCCAATCCAAAGCAGTGGCCAAGAACTTCCTCTGGGTGTTCCTTGCAGGTGCAGGGTCCCAAGGATTTGGGCCATCCTTGACTGTTTTCCCAGGCCAAAAGCAGGGAGATAGATGGGAAGCTAGGCTGCTGGATTTAGAACTGGCACCCATATGGGATTCAAGCGTGTTCAAGGCAAGGACATTAACTGTTAGTCTATCACACCGGGCCCCTTATTTTATTTTAATTATTACCTCCACCTCCCTCAAATTCTCTTGCCCCTCACTCACTCACTTGGTACTTTAATTATTGGATTACCTGCTTTTATCTGAGATCCATATTTTTATATAAATTGAAAGAACTACCACTATAGCTCACCACTATTTTCAAAAAATTATACATGCACGAAGAAATTCATAATTTATGCACAAAAAATGTGAGTAAAATTGTTGTCATCTTCATCACAGAAGGAGATATTTTTACGGACCCTAACCTGAAATAGAAGAGCAGATTTTTCTGGCATAAACACATATCCTTTAATAATATCTGCCATGCATGTTCTTTCTGTTGGAACAGAGATAGGAGGGTAGCAGGGATTACTTTATTGAGCCATCAGATTCAGAAAGAAAACACATACCCACACACACAAGGGAATTTAAGTTTGTGGACATTGATTAAAAGGGTAATTTTATTTCAATCAGTGCAAAAAACTGAAATCTTTGCAGTTTTTTTTAATAATTTATAGTTTCCATAATTTTTTAAGATTCATCATGATTCAGCTGCAAACAATTAGCCTAGCTCCAATGAATTTTGTTAATAAATATACATTCACACTTTATCATATATACTCAAAATATGGAGCCAGTAGTATTTAGGTGGTTTATATTCTATCAGTAGTTATCAACACGAAAAATTTATAAAATTATCAGAAAGAGAACTCAAGAGGAGAGTGATGGACACAAATTTGTTTTTCCATGTTCATATGTCCTGTCCAAATTCCTAAGGTGACTGAATTTGGCGCTATATCCTTTAGACGGTAATTCAGGAAAAGTGTCATCAAAAAGGCAAAACTCTAATCCAATGTTACTATCATTTCTTAGAAAACAGAGAGAAAAGCTAAAATCACTTTCTTCATTTACTCAACAGGCTAATCTCCACCTTAAAGCATCCCATATGGCCCTGGTTCATGCCCCAGTTGATTCTCCTCCTATATGGTTCCCTGCTTGTGGCCTGGCAAAGCAGTGCAGGATGGCTGAAAGCCTTGGAACCCTGCACCCACATGGGAGACCTGGAAGAAGCTTCTGTCTCCTGGGTTTTTGTTGGCTCAACTCTGGCCATTGTAGCCATTTGGGGAGTGAAGGGAAGCTCTTTCTCTCTATTTCTGCTTCTTTCTATAAATCTGCCTTTCTAATAAAAACAAGTAAATATTATAAAAGAAGGAAAGTAGGAGGGAAGGAAGGAAGCAAGGAAAGAAGGGAGAAAAAAAGGAAGAAGAAAGAAAAGCATTCTCTTCAACCAATGCTGTAGAAAAATAAATGGATTTATGTAGGTAAAAGTACAAAATAAAACCCCTACTTTATACCCTAAACATAAATCACTCACAATGGAACTTAGAGCTGAAAATCAACTAGAAGAAACACTTGCAAGACATTGGCATAGAAATCTGAAAATACAAATTATTCAATGTATCATATAACCCAGCCATCCCACTCTTGAAAATTAACCAAAAGGAAATGAAAACTGAAAATTACTGGGGGTAAGTGACCCCAAACGAAGAAATGGGCACCAAACACAATCAGTAAAATTTAACTGCAGACCTGTGGGTTACACAGGTTAGAAACCTGCCCTAAAGAGAAGAATCTGCTAACCAGAAGTACAATGACCACGAGCAAAAGAACAAATCTAGGCACCATGAATATTACTGAAGACTACCCTGCAAGGGAACAAAAGGCTTTGCCAACCTCAGATTTAGATTAGGAATAGATCAAGAAAATGGGGGATAAAAAATTTACAAAACATGTTATAAAGCTTCTTATCTGCAATGAGAACTACATGCAGTAGACTAAATCAAACAATGAACAACCCATTGATAAATGACAGGACCAAATTACGCATATTAACCCTGAATGTAAACGGATTAAACTCATCAATCAAATGTCACAGATTGGTGGACTGATCAAAAAACAAAATCTATCTGTTGCCTACAGGAGACACATCTCACCAACAAAGAGTGAAAGAAACTATATCTCGTGGAATTGGATGTTTTTGTATTTATTTTCATTTCTTCAAAACAGTTTTTTTCTCATATTAAATTCTTCACTGACTCAGAGGTCATACAGTGACATCATCTGCTTCAGTAAGGTTTTGATTTTTGTTTTCATTTCTTCAGTGACACATTAATCATTCAGTTGCATGCTATTTAACTTCATGGTGCTGTAAAATTATATTTTTCTTCCTGTTGTTGATTTCGTATTGTGGCTTTTCATTTAAGGGGATGTACAGTAACTGTGTAATGGAGACTATCACGTCCAGATCTGAGGATATAATGCAGTATGCATCTTTACTTCCAGATCAATGATGGACTCCGAATGAAACTGTTAAATACGTCTTGACAACAGGATGCTGGATTCTGCCATTGTCCATGGCCACAATTTGTCAGAATACACTTAAACAGCAGGATAATGGGTTTATGACTATTTATAAAGAATCATACTGTTTTAATATTATACAGAAAATCAGTGGGGGTTGAGGATTTGGGGAGGTGGGAAGGGCCTATGGAACTGTATCATAAAATAAATTAAAAATAAAGAAAAACCCAGCATATGAAAGAGTCATTTGTAACTTTCATGTTAATGGCAGCTTGGTTCAGAAGAACTAAGATATAGAATCAACCCAGATGCATATTATCTGATGCCTAGTGAAACAAAATTTTGGTCACATACATATTTGCTAGAATATTGCTTAGCAAAAAAAAAAAAAAAAAAAGAATGGATCTTTGGACCCAGCAGAGCGGCCTAGTGGCTAAAGTCTTTGCCTTGAATGCGCCAGGATTCCATATGGTGCCAGTTCTAATCCCGCCAGCCCCACTTCCCATCCAGCTCCCTGCTTGTGGCCTGGAAAAGCAGTTGAGGACAGCTCATAATCTTGCTACCCTGCACCAGCTTGGGAGACCTGGAAGAGGCTCAAGGCTGCTGGCATCAGTTTGGTGCAGCTCCAGCCATTGCAGTCACTTGGAGAGTGAATCACTGGATGGAAGATCTTCCTCTCTGTCTCTCCTCCTCTCTGTATATCTGATTTCCCAACTAAAATAAAATAAATCTTTAAAAACATGGATATTTCTCAATGACATGGATGTAACTGGAGACCATAATTATTAGGGAAATGAGACAGTCCAACACACAAAAAAAACCATTTTGTTTTCCTGATCTATGCTGATTAATACAGAGCACAGCAAAAATGTAATGATTATAGGTGAAACTGACAGCTTGAGATTTCATTATTATGTATCACCCTTGTCCATACTGTTGAGGAACAACTGTTTTTTATGCTTCCTAGTTTGTGAATTCTTTATTTACTAAAGTGTTACTCTTCTGAGTATAAAGTAAACTGAAATTGTGTCAGTGCAATGGAGGAAGGAGGCAGGTTGTGCATGAGGCAGGACAGGAGGAGCGGGTGAGGAGTTTCATTATGTTCTTCATACTGAATATATGAAATACATGGGACTTGTTCTCTTTATATATAAACAAACAATTTAAAAAGAAAAGCCACTGAGGCAGAAAGCACTGATGAAACGCTACGAAGCCACAGTAAAACCAGACTATTTTCAAGACGAAAGAGAAAACTTGGGGGGAAAAAAACAAACAATCCTGTCCTCCCCCTCCAAATTTTATAAGCAATTTAACCTTGAACTTTCAGACGCTCTCAGTAGTTTTAAGATCACATGGTCTGTGGCACTGTTTGGCCGTCCTTCTGACTGCTTGAGGTACCCAGATATTACTACATTTATCAGTATTCCTTGCACAACTTTCATGGCTTTCTTAAACTATGCACATACCTGAGCAAAAGAATAGGTATTTTCAGAGAGAAAAATGAAGAAACAACCTTTTATTAAATATGAGAATACTAAGAATGCTTTTATAATGAGAAATATGAGAAGGCAGGCACGGGCAATTGAGATTTGCAGTAGAAGGGAGAGAGTATATATGTTTCTGCTTGGGATAATGACTAAAATATTTCCCAAGGCAGATGATTTCTAGCAGGTTAAAGCTGATTTGCAAATTTTATTTTAAGCAGTAGATAGGAATGGTGAACTAAAACTAATCATAACTAAGAGCACTCTATGAGTAAAACAAGAAAAGAGAACGTATCGTTTCAGCTGAAGATTACTGTAATGTAATTGATAACAAGTCCAAAAGAACATTCTCCTTACTCAGAAACAGAAATTACATGGTTTCACGGGAACTTGGAATTCTCAGCCACCACCCTCTTTGGCAAGTGTGGAAAATCATGAGTATTTTTCTGCTAATACCAATTCAGTCAGTAGAGCAACTCAGAACACCCCAGATTCTTTTCTCCAAAGGAACTAAGATGAAAGCAAAGGGAAATACCCAACCCACCGTGTTATCCAGGTTGTTAGCAAATATGAGTGTGGAAGCAGAACCAGCCATAAATATAACAGATGGACAGGCATTGATTTGTTCAGAGGAGTGTAGTTTTTCAAAAATAACATTGCTTCTTGAAGGATTTCTGTGTTACAGGCATTACTAAAACACCTGTGATGTACACACGGAGAAAAAGAATTTATGACAACTTTCAGGAGGGAAAATAATTCCTAGATGGGGACTTGGCAAAAGCCTGGCATGACTGATGGTCACAGAAAAGAAAGCAGGCAAACAGCCCACTGTGAGCTTGTTTTTATCTGTGATTTCACAAGATGACACTCTAGGTTGTAAGAAATGAAAATAGTTATTGGTAATTGCGGGAATACCCTGAATTTAAGTGTTACATACAAGCTGATAGGAACAATAGGTTGGCTTTCAAAAAACTAACCACATGCAGTACCTACTTGAAGTATTCTAAAACCCAAATCCAACAAAGTTTTGAGAACTAACACCTATTACCAAGAAATATGATGGAAGGGGAAAGTAGTAAATAACACAAGGAACCAAGGAAACACTGTTTTCTCTGAAGAACTGGTCAATGACACTATACCAATACTTATAAGGAAATATTCTTATTTCATAGATAAATATACTGGATATATTAGATTATATGTCATGATGTCTGAAATTTATTTTGAAACATGTCTGTGAAACTGAGAGACATGAAGTTACTTAATTATTTAGAATGTAAATGCTGAATATATAAGAATTTATCTTTTTAAATACTTATTTTAAAAAGTGCCAATCCATGGTGATAGAAGCATATATAACGAAGCTCCTCAAGTTCTGACTGGATTATCTGAGTGTTGGCCACAGTAAGTCAGACATTATTTGACCTGCCAGCATTCCCTAGGAGTGTTGGGTCCTAGTCCTGGCTCTAATTCCAGATTGCTGCTAAAACACTCCGTGGGAGTCAGCAGCCCCAGTCACATGGGAGCCTTGTGCTGGAACTCAAAACTGCTAGTTCTAGGCTGATCCAGTTCCAGGTGCTACAGGCATTTGGGGAGTGAACTGGCATACAGGAGCTCTCTCCTCCTCTTCCTGTTACTTCTCTTTTCTTCCTTTCCCAATCCTAATCTGTGTCTGAAGGTGTGTTTGTGTGTACGTGTGTCTGCCTGCTTGCCTTTAAAACAAATATATAAGAGAGAAAAAAAAAATGACCTGGAAAGAAAAGGGCAGTAGTCACAGAGGAAAACCTGGATGTGTCAGAGTTTGTTTCTAGGGGGCAATAATTTATCACCACCAGATTTTGAATATTTTTGGTCCTAATAAGTGTCCATGCTTAGTTGACCACAGGAAAGACACCAAAATAATGGACCACAGCCCCCTTCTAGAAGATCTCACTTGATTTACTCAGGGTCTTTTGAAAAGACTCGAATGTGTTGCCAATATTAAAACAAACAAACAACAAAAACAAAATGAAAGAAAGAAAAGAAAAATTTCACATAAACTGACTGGAGAATCAGAATGATAATGCTTTGTTTTCTCATGTGGTCATTCAGGGGGACTGAGGAGTGAGCATGGCACGCACCATCCAGTCACAGAATCACTTTAGTGGTAACCATTATCATTCAGGCCATTAGGAAGGCCTGTTGGCATTTAAGTTCACCACTCCTAGCATGCTGCAATGAAAACTATTTGTGCAAGACCTTTCACAACCCGCAGAATAAAACAACTTCCTAAGCTTCTTCATTTGATGTCTTCCAATACTCAACTGAACCAAGTTCCATTTTTCAGATTCTGTGCTTACTAACAAATATAAGAACTGCCACAGAAGATTGTCACCATAAAATGAACAATCAGTTTCTGGATAGATTTGATTTTTTTTAAACTAAACACCAAGGAATCTGAAACAATCCTGTGATTTTGTTTTAATTCAAAACTTAAAGCCTGCATCATATTTGCTGAACTATATTTATGTATATGTTATTAATATATTCTTTATAATTTATCCATAATACATATAAAACATATTTTATATATACATATATTTAACAAAATACACAGATGTGAATCACAGAGTTTGAATAGCATTGGGAAGTAATGCACCCTGGTAGTGTATGCCATAAGGATAAAAACACGCATCACCCCAGTTATCTTGTGCTTTTGTAATCAATATCTGTGACAGTAAAAAAAAATTTTTTTTCCTGGGCCTAGAATGGTAGCCTAATCGCTAAGGTCTTTGCCTTGCAGTGCCAGAATCTCATATAGGCGCTGGTTCGTATCCCAATTGCTCTGCTTCCAATCCAGCTCCCTGCTTGTAGCCTGGAAAGCACTAGAGGATAGCCCAAGGCCTTGGGACTCTGCACCCACAGGAGAAACCTGGAAGAAGTTTCTAGTCCTGGCTTTGGATTGGCTCAGTTCCAGTCACTATGACCACCAGGGGAGTCAACCAGTGGATGGAAGATTTTTCACTCTGTATCTCCTTCTCTCTGTATATCTTCATTTCTAATAACAATAAATGAATCTTAAAAAAGAAAATACTTTTCTAATTATAATTAACAAAGATGTTAATCTTTCTACTATTAAATCTTACAAAATGTGATCATATTTTTTGGAATTTGTTTCTTATATACAGTATAATAAATCATGATCAACCCACGTTGCTGTAATTTATTGCTGAGTACTATCTACTGTATGAATATTATATTGCACTTTTCTAATCCATCCTATTCTTGGCAGTCATTTGCTTTACTAGAGTTTTGCAATATTACAAGCAAGTCTGCATTGACTGAACAATATATAAGAATTGTTGACAATTCTATTTAGTTTGGCTAACTGTGTATAAGCAAAAACTCTTGGGTCACATAGAGAGATGGTTACATAAGAAACCCAAAAGCTGTGTTCTAAACCATTTTTTCCCTTACTACACATAATAGTACAAGAGCTGCAGCAGTTTCACATGTAGAGTTCTATTTGACATTATCAGTCATTGTAAATGGATCTACTCTACTGCTTATATATAGTGGTGCTTTCTTGTATTTTATATTCGTATGTTACTGTAAGAAGGGTTGTATTGAACTGTATCCTATATGCAGTTCCTCTTGCTTGAAAATTAACTTGAGGGGCCCGGTGGTGTGGCCTAGTAGCTAAAGTCCTTGCCTTGAATGCGCCAGGATCCCATATGGTGCCAGTTCTAATCCCGGCAGCCCCACTTCCCATCCAGCTCCCTGCTTGTGGCCTGGCAAAGCAGTTGAGGACAGCTCATAATCTTGCTACCCTGCACCAGCTTGGGAGACCTGGAAGAGGCTCAGTTTGGTGCAGCTCTAGCCATTGCAGTCACTTGGAGAGTGAATCACTAGATGGAAGATCTTCCTCTCTGTCTCTCCTCCTCTCTGTATATCTGATTTCCCAACTAAAATAAAATAAATCTTTAAAAAAAAAGAAAGTTTACTTGAAATTTTTTTCCAACTGTATTGGCTTTCCATTATTCAGTTATGAACATCATTATTTAATATGGGCACAATATTTACTTAAAATGAACACAACATTTTGCCATATGTTATCAACATTTTTAGCAGCTTAGTTTATCTTTCCACTATCTTATTGATGTTTTTATGAAAAAATATCAAAATATTGAAAAAATAATATTTAAATTATTTTAGCCGTTAAAATTTTTGCGTTTCATGAAAAAACTTTGGTCAAATCCAAGGCTGGTGGCTTCCTGTATTTTCTTCCAGAAACATTTATGTTTACATATAAAACAAATTGATTAATTCTTGTTTATGAAAGGAATTAGTACTTAAATTACTTCTTTTCACTTATTGACACAACAACCTTTTTCCTACTAAATGTATGCTTTTTCTTAGTTCAAATACATTGATCATTAAATTTAACCTTGGTTTTTGGAATTTGTACTCTGTTTCATTGCAGGAGCAAGAGAGAAACCACTTTTTCTCTATAGGGGTTCTGCACTCAACCAATTCTAGCATATAGTCAGTGAGAGAGAGAGAAGACAGAAATCAAAGGAAACACAGACAAGTCACAACATGGCAGAAAGACCTATACTGGCTATACTGGTGAGCATCAAGAGAATGATGTGGCCACTGTGTAAATGGATTGTACTGAACCATGTCCTGGAAAGGACAGCTTAAAATCACAGGCCTGTATCTCCAGCAGAGGATTCTGGCAGTTTCAGATTTTCTCATGGTTCCTTAAGAGCAGCTTGGAAGCAGCAACAAAAATGCTGTGGCTACCTCTCAGGAACAGAGGACTGCAGTACTCCCACTGTGGGTTTACCATCAGATGGAGATGTACATAGTACAAGCAAACAGAATGGACAGATCATGGTCACCAATAACCCAGAGCTTCTGGCCTGCAGTTGCCATAGCAATAGGAAATACTCCTAGATCTGAGACTCAAACTGGATTGACAAGGAAAGAGAAGGCTTCCATGATAGCTGAATTCACTAAAGAGGATATGAATCCCCTTTGAAATGATTTGAATCTTGCAATAGAGATTAAGAAACAGAAAAACTAAGGGATTTTATTTTTCTCTTAATCAAATTTCTAATTTGAGAAATCCCTATTGACTATAACTCAAACTTAATTGCTCAGCCTAACAAGGTTCATACAAAAACTGGCAAAACAACATATAGGTATTATATTCTTGTCATTTTGCAGAAGAGGACAGCATGTTAGTGCTTCTATGTGTATATCATATCAGACAATGCACATAAAAAGGCTCTGCCTGTCAAAAAACCAATCCTTATTCTTGTCACCAGCATATACCTCACAGAGTCGTATACCTCACAGAGTCAGCATATACCTCACAGACTGATGGATAGTCCTCTTTTCTTTGATGTCCCTTAGAAGCAACTCTGATTGGTGCGTCAATCTTATGGATAGCTCACTCTTCACAATATTTACACCGTTGAAGATTTCTCTTGGTTTAGACTATTACAAACTTCAACCTCATGTGAATTTGGATGACTTCACTTGTTGAAAGGCATTTATACTTCAGAAAGTTCGAATGGAAAATATTAACTTTTATATTCTTGTACTGACTGTTCTTCTCTGTTCTAGTGTATTAAGAGTACAATTCAAGTGTGTGTCCAAATTTGGATGTTTCAATTTTAAGTGAACATTCTGGTTTTCCTACTAGTTCAGGCCTACTTCAAAAAGCTTATGGAGATTAAATTGAAAGATATTTATTTTAACAGGAAAAATCATAATCCATGCATATTTAACTAACTAGCATTTTCCATGAAATTTAAATTTTTCATTTATCATAATTCTTACATGTAAGCAGTTGGCTCTTGTAATCCTATTACTCTATCTTGCCCAAATATACACTAAGAATTGTCTCTGTTCTACTTTCAAATATAGAGCAGAAATCCATTGTGACAAAAACAATTACATCAAGTTAGGGAGCTTCTGCACAGCAAATAGGCAACTGAAAGCATGTGAGAAAAATACCTGCAAAATATACATTTAATATATGATTAATATCCACAATACATAAGACATTCAAGAATCTCAGAAACAACAAAACAATCCATTTAAGAAATGGGCTAAGAAAAGAAGAAGGTATGTTTCAAAGCATGAGATACAAATGGCCAACAGAGTCATAAACAGATATTCGGGACAACCAATCTTTAGCAAAATGCAGATCAAAACAGCCATGAAGTTTACCCCATACATATATGTTATTTAATTTTTAAAGCATCTATCTATCTATCTATCTATCTATCTATCTATCTATCTACCTACCTATCTATGATACAGGAAAAAAATACCCAAATACACTGTGGGAAAGGTGGGAACATAAACTAGTACAATAAATATGGCAGATAGCAAAGCCATTTTATACAGAAATCTAAAAATGGAATTACTACATGACCCATCCAATACGACTTCTGGTAATTTACCCAAAACAAATGAAATTAACTTATGAAAGACTCATCTGTAATCCCCTGACTACAGCTTATCCTCATGTGTATCATCTTATGAATGAATGAAGAGATACTGGCAAGTACACACAACATAATACTTAACAGCCATAAAAAAGAATGAAATCCTGTTTACTAAAGCAACAGAGATGCTATTACAGATTGTTGTCCTTAGTGAAATAAGCCAGTTCTAGGAAGACAAACACTCTGTGTTGCTTGATTTATGAAAGTGCAAAAATGATAATATATCAGAAAAATTGACATTGGGGGATTTTTATAATTAGTTATAATCCTTGCCTATATTCTTGAAGAGCAGTACTCCCTACTACTTGTTGAATTCTTTAATAGAAAGTTAAGCTAGATATTATAAAGTAAATTTAAATTATGCTATGATTAAAATTAGAAGAAAAATGAGAAAAGGAGTGAGAGGGTAGGAGAAAAAAGAGTGGTAGAGTGTGATATACCATAAGATTCTTAAAACCATACATGAAATGTATTCTTACCTAAGTGCTGTAAAAATTCAAAATGAATGAAAACCTCAACAAAAATATGAACAATTTGGCTAAGAAATAGGCATAGGAAAATAATGGACATTTCTTAAGAGATGAAAATGGCTAGCAAACATGTAAAAATGCTCAACAGCAATAAGTATCTAGGAATTGCCCATTAAAACCATGATGAGATATCATTTCACTCCAGTAAGAACGCCTATCACCCCCAAAAAGCAAAATCATTAAGCATTAATGAGGATGTTTCAGATACTGCCAGCCAGAATAAAAAACTTAATATAGCCAACATAAGGGAGCATCTGAAAACTGCTCAATAAACAATAGATTCTGTAATGCAGAAGGCTGTTTCTAGGTATATACCGGGGAAAAAATTAGGTCAGCATCATAGAGATGTCTGTATTTATTTTGCAGTACTATTCAGAATAGCCAAGATATGGAATCAGCTTCAATGTTCAATAACAAAACCTTAAAAGACAAAGACAAGAGCTACTGCTTTTCTGTTTATAATTCTCATGTGAATCCATTTTCTTTCTTTCTTCTACAAGGCACTGAGATCCTCTTGTTAAGGTCAATGACAAACTAAATCTCCATGTTCTAATGAACAATCACTTCTTTTCTCTTTTTCTTCTCTCTTCAAATACTTCCCTTCCTAGCTTCCCAACTGGCTCACAAGCACTTCTTTCTCATCCTTTGTGATTTGGTTTCTCCACTAAAATTATAAATATGAAATTATTCATATGAAAGAAGCATGATCCACAGAAAGCCACAGTGATTCGGTAAATAAAAATGTAAATAAAATTATGTTGGTAAATAAAATTTTGAGCTACACAATCGAGGTAAAACTTCAGAGAGGTCAACTCTAACAGCATCACACAATTTTCCACAATTTAGCAATTTTATAATCTGCTGTAAGTACCAGCTACTTTATGTCTTCTCCCTTTCTCCTCTTTTTGCCTCAGGTAATAAAAATAATGATCTGTTAAAATTATATCTATATTTTCCATTCAATCATTAGAATTTTCTCCTTAAACACAATGTTTATAAAAGATAACACAAAAAAACCCAAAGTACTACTGTTTCATATCTTGAAAAGAATGTATAGTATAAGCAAGAATATTAACATCCACCAATAGAAACATTATACATGAGCAGACATACACAAGCACTGCTAAGGCAAGTATATTTATGACAAGAAAACATGTTACATTTGTTGAATATATGTGTAATCTATAGCACAGTATATGATTATGGAACACAATTATTGTGCAGATGTAAACTATTAAAATATGTTCCAGTCAAATCATTTTGGTGTATACTGTTTGTTCATGCTATGTATGAGATCATCACAATGTATTTGCATGTTACAGACCCTTAGAACAAGCACAAATAACAAACCAGGTCCATTCATTGCAAGACACTCTGCCAAATCTATTTAGAAATGGTGCTTTGTCTTTCTATCCCTCTATACTTGAAGTTATCGTATTGATATACCTTGAAATGTTATTTTATTATTTACTATTGTAGAAAGTGTCAGTATTCTGCATCTATCTACATAAGTAAAGGCATTGACATTATTTATATCACTCAAATGTCACTTTTTATTACTATTCCTGTTATTACCATTATTATGATTGTCATGACACAGAATAACTTTTAAACTGAAGAACGAAGGAACATGCAAAAACTAATTTCTCCTAACATCTGTTTTACACCCACATGACAGTATTTAAGCAAAAACCTTAATGAGAAAAGCTCAGAAAAAAATAATTTTTTTCATAAAAGCATTACAGGTGATTCTGATCCTCACATACCTATGCTTCTAATAGTTTCATCTCTTCCCTTCAATAATTGATCTACATAATTGCTAGAAAATGTTTTCACTTCACTTGTAAAAATAACACACTCACCTGACAGAAAAATCATAAAGCTTGCAATTATCCAAAAGCTTGAAATGTTTAAAAAAGTGCACATGCATTTCCACTTTTGGAAATAAGCACATAAAAAATATTACAAGTGAATTTGAAAAATTTCTGTTTTTCCTAAACCCGAAGTATCTTTCCAGTGTTATTTACCCCATTTTTATAAATAACAGGGGACATTGAGAAATACACACATAAAAGTAACTAAAGATATTTCAATGTAAAAATTTAAGATTCATGTATCATTATTCATAGCATCCATTCATTTTTTCAAACTCCATATATTCATAGATGTCAACATATTTTTGCACCAAGTCAATTTCTCTTTTAGTTGTATTTTCCAGGAACTCTCTGAAGTTTTCTAGAATAAACATTTATTTCCAATATATCATCTGTGCCCTAACAAGAGAGTACATCAAATATTTTACTTCTAGGTAAAAATCTCTGCTTAAAGCATTTCAATATTACTGCCTTCAAAATTATCATTCCAACTTCCTATAGAAAATATTTAGACTTGGGTCCTTTCACCTTAGTTTTGTGCCTTAACAACTATCATGTGACTGTCTCCAAAAGAAAAACATCAACAATCATTTAAATTACACAATTTTGTTTACATTCACTAAGCCCATATCACAATTCAAATGAGTTATTAGAAAATACTGGAATAGCGTGAAGTTTATCAATGAGATGTTTGTTTTCACATTATAAGATGATAAATCTCAAAGTAACTAGATCTCATATTTTTCATTGCTGATTTTGACAGTTTTGATTGTATTGACTCAGAATACTTCAAAATATTCAGTTTAAGGTTTTAGTTGGCTTATGCTACAAACACATACACATTTTATTGGCTTACATGGCTTCAGTAGTTGGCTTTTATTACATAACGTACGTATATGTTTCATTGGCTTACATGGTTGCCAGTAGCAGTGTCACTTTAATTTGTGATGGATTTGTCCATTTCAACTGATTTAATTTAACTGAAATCTAAATTGGTCAGGTATTTCACATCTTGGCACTTACAAAATCCATATACACCAAGTTTGTTAAAGCTCAGATACAAGCAGATCATAAGCTTCAATTTTTGACTCACATATTCATTAAGGCTAGTGTCCTTTGATTAGCATTTGTCAGGCAGGCAGAAAAACAGAAGACAATTTACGTATGTTAGGAGCAGAATGGAAGAAATTTGTTTCTCACTAATCTCTTATTTCCATGGAAACTCAGTAATACCACATCTGTCTAGAGGACATACATCCAAGTGATTTCATCACTTTCCTTCCTTCAAAAAGAGAATCATCTTTTTCTCATATGTAAATCTCATTTCCGTTGGATATATTTCCAGGAGTGGGACAGCTGGATCATACAGTAAATCAATTTTTAATTGTCTTAGCTCTCTCCATAGTGGTTTCCATAGTTGCTGCACTGGTTTGCAATCCCACCAACAGTAGAATATGGTACTTTAGCCCCCCACATTCATGTCAGCAGATGGTGTTGGTAGATTTCTGAATGTAGACCTTTCTCACTGAAGTTATTTAGAACCTCAGTGTGATTTTCATTTGAATTTTCCTAATAGCTAGAGAGCCTGAGCATGGTTTCATATGTCTATTAGCCATTTGAACTTGTTCTTCTGAAAACTGCCTTCTCATTTCCTTCACCCATTTCTTCAGAGGCTTGTTTGTGTAAGGTGCATTTGTATAAGAATGATATCCAATTACCAGCATTTGTTGAAGAGACCAAAGTTCGTTGCTGGATTATGTTAGTTCTACTGGTCAAATATTAGTTGGCTGTACATGCGTGGGATCACTACCAGGTACTGTATTCTGTTCCACTGATCTCGGTTTCTGTTCCAGCACCAGAATGTTTCGATTGCCACTGACTTGTAGTATGTCATAAGGCCTGAAATTGTGACTTGTCCAGCTTTATTTTTATTCTTCATGACAGCTTTGGCCCATTGATTTATAAAACAATTGCTCACAAGTAATTATCTCTGTTAGTATACCACACACTTAAGATTACTGATTAAAAATATTTTAACACAGTAAAAGCTTTTCAAGTCATTTGAAAATACACACGTACCATGCAAGCATAAATTTTCCTTCTAGATAGGAATATAAAGTTTCCTTCTGAAGCAAGGGTATCTTAATTTGAGAACCAATATTTTAAAATTGCTACTTAAAAAGATAATTCTATAAAGCAAACTGAGCTTTAAGGAAATCCAAGACAGTTTTGTTTCTATTTCCACTGAGTATTTCTCTTTCCAGAGAGGAGAGTCACAGCCACTGGAAGATGTGCTGAGGAGATCTGCATGCCGTCAGTATCACGCATCTCCAAAGCCTGCGGTCTGCTTGGGGCCGAGGTGAATTATGTGGTTTGTGGGGGCTCAGATAGAGGTCACTGCTTGGAAAGCAATGCTGACCCTCTTGCAGTTTATTTTGTGTATATGTGGAAGTAGCAGCCTCAGGATCCCTGTAGTGAGGCAAACCTTATCCTCTGTTTGAAGCTGGATTTGCCTTGAGTTTCCATGATGAGATCTTATAAACAGAATTTTCTTCTTGGCAGAAATAAATATGGAGGATTTATCTTGTGACTCTTCTCTACGGACTTCAAAATCTGTCTATTAATATGTCAATTTACAATCGGGGTACAAGGTAGATACACTCACTTCTGAAAGACGCAAACTGGGACACAAATCCACTAATGTTCATGTCATAAAGCCATCAACAACAGATGGTAATCCTTAACAATCCACAACTCCCACGAATGAATAAGTACTTGCACTTTAGCATCTGAACAACAAGTAAGAAATTATTTTAATGATGACATGAATATCATAACAATGAATTAGGACCAACGAAACTCTGATGGATCATCTTTTTAGAACATAATTATGTGCCAACTTTATTGTTGACAGGCAGTGAGAGAGAATAATCCAGGTAACAGTTTAATGTCCTTGCCAATTTCAAAATATTCAGCATAGCAAAGAACTAGCCAAGTAGCAAATATCCATGGGAAGCTTACAGCCTTGAAGATGAACATATACCACAGAGCTGGAGGCTTTCCTGTCACTGCAAAGCATGTTTCACAACAGAATTTTCCAGGTTTCAAAGCTAGCAATTCATGAAGGTAGAGGAAAATGCCAAAACACACAAAAACAGGAGGTACGTAGCGAAAATATCTGAAACATTTAGAGAAATTTATTTATTCATAATTCAAGATGTTTCAGAAACATCATTCTCTGGCCTCTTGAGGGAGCAGGTAAAGTAGTTGTTTCACTCCACTTTAAATGGGGATACTGCATCAATAATTTTTCACTCTCTTCAGAATCACCATTTTTCTCATTTGTTATATGTGAGTAGTTGGTAATAATTGGAAAATACATTTGGCTTCATCATAGGCTAAGGTAATCAAAAACACTAAAACTTACTGGCAAACAGGTTTTGGCCCAACGTTTATGATTTCAAATATTCTTTGTTTTGTTGATTAGACTCTTTCTCCAGGATTTTTATGGCATAAAATTATGGAAGCAATAAACTAATTATTAATTGAGCAAGCATTAATACAGATAGCTTTTTTAATTTTAAATTTTATTTTTTTTAATAATCTTACTTAGTTGATTAGGGTACAAAGAGTCAAGGGCTATAGGAAAGTGGGTAATACCATTGTTTCCACACTGATACCATCCTTCTTTTCCCTGTATCTGGGGTCAGGGGAAGAACAAAGGGAAAAGCCCGACCCAGCCTCCCACCCATCCCACGTCCCCGATGTAAGGCACGCTCCAAGTGTCCTGCTCAAGCAGTTTTGATAGTTCAACAGTTCTGAATTGCTGCCAATCTCACTGTTCCAATCATGATGAAATTTATTCAGAATCTACTTGCTGACATAGTCTCTTCATAGCTGAGGTTCTGAGATCAGCAGTTCAGTTGGAGGTTTGAAAGTTGGAGTAAAATGACAAATATTTAAATATCAATACATCTTAGAGTTTTAACCATGTGAAAGAAATGAACAATCTTATGTGGGGCCATCATTATAGCTCAGTTGGTTAAAAATCTGCTTGCAAAGCTGGAATTCCATGTGAGTACTTTCTGTTCTACTAATGATCCGAATCTGTATTAGTGAGTGTGGGACAAGAAGGGAAGGTGGCTCACATACTTGGACCTTTGTCATCCATGTGGGAGAACTGGATGGAGATCCAGGTTCCTGCCTTCAGCCTGGCCCAGCACTGGCCATCATAGTGATTTATGGAATGAATCAATGGACTAAAGATGTTTCTCTCTGGGACTTTCATTCTTTCTATTACTTTGCTTTCCAAATGAATAAGCAAAATTTTTTGTAATGATTTATCTTATTTTTTATGGGAAAGACAGATTTACAGAGAAAGGAGAAATAGAGAAAAGATCTGTCTGCTGGTTCACTCCCCAAGTGGCTGCAACAGCCAGAGCTGAGCCAATCCAAAGCCAGGTGCTAGGAGCTTTCTTTGGGCCTCCCATGCTTTGGATCATGCTCTACTGCTTTTCCAGGCCTCAGGCAGGGAGAGGGATGGGAAGATTGCTTTGTACTTTGTGACGGGTTTCAGAAAAACAAGTTCAGACAGAAACATTTTAACATCCAATATGGACCACCTTTGGAGTAGGAGTATGCTTGTTTTCATGCCATGAGTGTAAACAGGTAACACTAATAAATCCACTAATTCCTGAAAATGAAAAACACATCCTACCTTAAAGAAGAGCTATGTCTAAAGATTTAGGGTTAAGATAACAGGATAGAAATTTAACAGGTAATAATGCAAAAAGAAAAATTTTAACACCTACACTTCCTCAAGTAAGAGAAAATCCCAAAATCCCGAGTAAGAGAAAATCCTAAATCATTTTTCATGGTTGAAAAGACCCTAGGGATTTTCAAAGTATCTGTTCTATGTATCTCCTTTGATTGTTACTGGTGGAAAATTGAAACACTTCCGCTTTTAGTTGCTTTAATCTATGTCTCTAACATCAACAAAGGCCTTACATTTCACATTCATCAAGTGAATGAAATGTGGGAGCCATTATCCAAGCTTCCAGGTGAATGGGATTAATAAAATACACCTTGTGTGACCCTACAGTCATTAGAGCTAAAAATGAAGTTGCACTGGAGATAACAAGCACATATTAAGTGAATTCAGTCTCATGGGAAACTGAAGTTTCCATTCAGGAATTTAATCCTCAAGACTGATACATCCTGGCACAAATGCACACCTGTAACTAGAAAGTTGAAGCCATGGGGGGAAGGTGAAATCACAGATGATCAATGTTAAATCAGAAAACACACTTCCTAATCTCTTACAGAATGCTGTTTCTGGCTTTCAGAAAACAAATGACAATGTGAAAATGCACTGCCATCTTTCTGACTGTGATTACATCGCATTCATAGCAAAGTCCGAAACTAACTTCTGTACCAGCACTCACTCAGTCCTCATCTGTGAAATGGGTTGAGGGTTCAGTCTCATGTAATTTTTACAAACATCACACAAATTTTATATAACCATTCCAAAGTGCTCATTAATATTTCCTGAAGTTATCAAACAATGATTTGTGGTCTTTGAGCTTTGTGTTTGTGGCAGATCATTTCTGCTAAAAATTATTACTGTGAAAAATAATTGCACAGGTCAAACATCTGATTGGGGGTTGCACATGATGTGTTTCTAGCGATTTTTATATTTTGTATTTAACAACACAAACTACTTCTTGGTTGTTGGTTTTTTAAGTCTTGAATAAAGGTAAAACTTGACTATCCTTATTGGACTTTTCAAGAGAATCAATAGCAAACATTGCGTTCTTTTTGTCCCTGTTTCTTCAAAAGATGAGAGTCATATTCTAGGTTTGAGGGCCTTTAAAATGTGTAGTTTTGCAAGTGTTTTAGTCATTCATTTAAAAAATAGTGATGGACAAAATAAAGGAAGAGGGGAAACATTTGCAGCTATCAATAACTGAACTCTAGAACACAGATGCTTAACTGTAGTAAATACAGGTCTTATTTCTTTGTAAAAAAATGATTTTGCCATTATTACATGCTTTTGAGGTAGCATTTGAGGTAACATACAACAGTTTGTTATCTCTTAAAAGTTGTTGACAAAGACATCCAGAGGATAGCATAAATATATATGTTATTAATTATATCTGAACTGAAATCATTTTTATTTAATATCATGTTATAAAAATGCTACTCCTTGTCATACACTGAATACTGTCTGCTTTGTAGAAAGTCATTTTCCACAGTTTGTTAAAGTATACTACATTTTCACTTAGGTTACAACCTTGAACTTAACCTTTAGAAAATAAACAAAATGGATAACCAATAGTATCAGTGAGAAGATTAAAACAAACTCTCCATGGAATTTCGCACAGAATATTACATGACAATTCAAATTCATGCTATTGATTGTTATAAGAATAAGAAATGGTGCAGACAATTCATCTCAGGACAAAGATTTAACAAAAACAGGTAACTTAATTATACTTGAATATTCCCTATGGATATCTCAGAAGATGTGCTGCAGTCTAGTTCCTATTGACAGGTGGTGGTGCAAATTAAATATGATATTATGCATTCAAATTGCATTTCAACGACTCATCATCCATAGTGTGACATTAGAATTAGCCCTGATGATGATAGTCTAAAGATCATAACGAGAAGAGGTGCCCTTTTCCATTCACATTGTGGTTTCACTTTCGGGGAGGGTGAAAGTTGGAACCAGCATTCATAATTCTGTTATAATCTTTGCTGCCTGAAAAATTCATTTAATGAATCAACTATCCTGAATATTAATACTGTGCTGACTATCCTCTGAATTAATGACAGACACCAGCTCTGCATTAAAAACCCTTTCAATTCTACCAGCTATCAGTTTTAACTGTGTCTATAAACACTGGGATCTTACTGCACTGTCAACTACCTCTTTCAAAAGTAAGTAAGTAAATAAACAAAAAAATAAGCAAGCATGAATGAAACACTAAAACAAAACAGTGAGCACAATGGCTAGAGGGAGGAGGGGAAATGCTATGTTTCTCACAATGTTCATGAGTAACTTCCATTCCATGGGCCAGAGTTTTCTATTGGAGATGAGCTACAGAAATATGATGTAGCATTCCATAAAGGTATCCATATTTGGGGCCATACAAATACGCAGACTTCCTTTGTACCTGCCATGAACCATTGTTTCCACAGTCCTTATTATCTGTCAGAATGGGTAGTGTGGATCACCTTCAATACAAAAAGCAGAGGGGCAGGGAAAATGTACTTGCTTAAGATGTGCAAACTAGGTCCTATGAGTTCAGAATTTCTCGGGATTAATTCCTAAGAACTCCTATCATTCAATGTCACTTGCAGGTGCTTCTGATTTACTAGGATGTATCGGAATCTGAAGAACAAATATGCAGAAACAACACCTGAAAGGCAGACACTGTTGTAAGAAATCCCAAAGCCTAGATTCTAGGCAAGGTGTCGTGTGTGATGAAAAAGTTATTTTGTTTACAAAATTAGGAAATTATCTTGTCTATGAAAGACTACTCTACAGTGATAAAACACAGCCTTTTCATGACAATGCCTAACCAAACATTTCTGGTTAGCCACTAACAACCAAAACTGATTTATTTAAAGTTATTAGTAATTAACAGAGATGAAATGGAACAAATATAGTTGACCCTTTAACACTAGTTTTGTGAACACAGATACAGCACCTGAAAGAAACTTCAATAAAAAAAAGGTTCATTTTCTTTAGTTTCTAGACAAAACTTAAACCATAAGAAAGAGTGTTTGTAAGAGAATCTGGTAAAATGCCTATCTCAAAATAGTTTCTTTTTTTTTTTTTAAAATGATGAGATGTAATTATTCATGACATTTGGGATTATTGAACACAAACAGAAGAAAGAGAATGAAATGTTAAGCCGTCCCAGGGATATAAAAGGATATCTCTATTATAATAACTCATTTAATTAACGTATTCTCAATGCCATCTGGTCAGATTATCTTAAAAGTTAACAAAAAAAGATTAATCTGACACTTAGCGAACAATAAATCCAAATGCTGAATTACTGATTTTATGTAAGCATGACAAATAGAAAAATTTCAAAAGCAAAAGGAAGAACAAGAATGAATCTCCTCAACCAACACAAGATCATATTGGGATGAAAACGGGGGACATCTTTTTATGTTCTAAATCATACTTTTATACAATTTAACACCACTGCAGTTAGAAATATTATTAAAAAGTAAGATATGCAATTCAGATTCTTTACAGACAAACCATGACTAGGATCAAATAAATAGTCATTGTTTCAATCCAGAATGACTGCTTTCTAGCTGTGAGAACTTTTCTAGATTAAACCATTCCTCTGGGCTTCAGTATCTCCATTGGAAAAGTACGATTACTCACATGAAGCATTTAGAAGAACGAGAGCTGCCTGCATGTATCTATAACCTGCATACAGATATATAAACATACAGAGGATATTACATGTAATTCCTTCTAACTGTTTTAACTCTGTGGCATGGTGTACAAATAACCCAGATTCACAATCAGAATCCATGTTAAGGTTCTGGTTGTGGGATATATGACAAATCACATAACTTTTCTAAAATATGGCTTTTATTTCCTTTTTTGATTAGAGGATGGTGAATATTATTTATTTTTAAAGTCTGCATTTGGACATAGTTAAGCAACAAATTATCTGGAGTTCTGAGGCATCAATCCCACTTGAAACAGACTCACACTCTTTTACTATTCTGACACACTAGAACTCAAGACTTATTTGAGGATACTAAAGCACCACAATGAACAACTTCAATTACTCAGATTTGCAATCTTGTAAATACTGCCATTTAAAACCAATGTTGGTAAATTCCAGAAAACATTACTGAATATAGGATTAATTAAAAAACATTTTTGTTGAAAGGTAAGTCACAATATAGACTTCATCAACACAGAAAATACAATAAGGATATCAAAGTATTTGCACAATTTAGTTGTTAACTAAAGAAAAGGTGTTAAGATAGGAATTCATCCATCACACAACCTTGTAATCAGTCATTCAGTATGATATAAATTTTAGACAAACAATTCATTAATTTGAAAAGCAACTAAAGCAAAGCTGAAATATTCTTTAATTCTTTTACTGAAAGTTATCATTTTAAATGCTTCAATATCACTTTGGCACACTGATAAGATCAGATATACGTTCCCAGAGTCACATACATTTTTTTTTCATATTCACTATCCCCCAGGCTTTAGATAACATACAAATGCATGTATCAATTTGCACAGAAAGAGTGAATCTAAGTTATTTTTGCTGTTTATTGAAATGTTAGATTAACTTTGTTTATCAACCCATATATTAAAACGTAATCATTCTATTGTGAGGAGCCTAAAGCTAATGTTAATTACAGTTTGAAACTTCGATTATTAATGCATCTTTACCAACTGAAGTGTGAAATAAGCAAGAGTTGTTGGAATGCACCAATTAAATTAGCCTCTGAGACAAGAATTCCTAAGCAGGCGTTTGTTCATTTGAACAAATGCTATGTGATTTCACACACTAAGCTACAACTGCCATTAGTCTCAACGAGGGGAAATGATTATTCAGCATAATGAAGAAATAAATGACATATGCAGTAAATACATCAGATGTGATAACCATCCTACATCTTTACTTTGATATTTCATGTAATTCACAGGGAAGAATCTGCAGTCTGATTTCATAGAAGGATAGACACGTTTAAAAATTTCATTTTACAAACAGAAAAAAAGTTTATTTTGCTCACATAGTGTTTTAAAATTATGTGCTCTTCAGGCAGTTATTGCTTAATGTCCTATTTTAAAATCACAAAATGGAAATGAGCTGACCCTGTCTATCGAGTGCCCTCTATAATCCTTACGTACAGCCTTGCCTTTTGTTGGGTGGTTGCTTCTGCTTCCGTCTATATGTTGCTTACTTCCAATATAAATTGCTCAGCCCTATTCTACTGACAGGTGGAATATATGCAGTGGGGAGACAACAATCTAGACTGCACCTCATCTTAGTCAAATGGTCATCATCTGGAAATCAAAAAGCAAAACATGCTGGAGAACATCTAGTGGAAAATGTACCCTGATCCACCATTGCAAGGAATGTAAACTAGTAACCATTATTGAGTGCTTTAGGGAGATTACTCAGAGATCTGAAAATAGAGTCACTGTATGACTCAGTCATCCCACTCATCGGTACCCACCCAAAAGAAACAAAACTTACATACAAAAAGGTCACTTGCATACCTATGTTTATTGCTGTTCAATTCACAACCTCTAGATATGGAATCAACCCAGATGTCCACTAACAGATGACTGGATAAAGAAATTATGGGATGCTTGTCACCCTTAAAAAACAAATGAAATCTTGATCTTTGCTTTTTACAACAAAATACATGTAACTAAAACCTATTATGCCTAGTGAAATAAGACAGCTGAAGAAAAAACAAATAGGATATTTTCCCCCTTATCTGCAGTAATTGAACAAAAATTTTAATCTATGAGACGGTGTATACTCTTGAGGAACTGTTTTTTTTTCCCTACTTGCTATTGGTGAAGCAAACGAAGCGTGCCACAGTAAAGTAATAATAATAATAACAATAATAATAATAATAATAATAATAATAAAGGAAGAAGGTGAGTGGGAAGCGGGCAAGAGGGAGAGTCAGGTGGGAAACAACATTATGTTTGTTTCGTGAGACACATGACAGGTGTTAACCTCACATGAATAAATAATGCAAACTATAAAAAAAGAAAAAAAACCCAATCTTTAAGTATTTTGTTACTCTTATGTAATAATATAGTTAAATAACTTTGATAAGGTATGTTTTAAAAAGAGCCATACACATACTTGTAGTTTGGCCACTGTTCAAGGCACCTGCTTCGCATATGCGAGTACATGGTTTGAGTCTTGGCTACTCCTGATTTAGATCCCGTTTCCTTGGCTGTTGGTTCACTGTTTTGTCAATGCTCAACCTTGGCTATTGTAGAAATTTGTGGAGTGAGACAGCAGATGAAAAATCCGGTCTCCTTGCCTTCTCTTCAATTCTCTTTCCTCTCTGCATCTCCACCCCTTGCCTGTCTTTCTGTTCCCTCCATCTACACACATACACACACACACACATACACATGCACACGCAGTGTCTTTTCTCTCTCTCTCTTGACTTTTTTGTCTCCTGCAATTGAAATAAATTGATTCATATTATAAAAAGTTATGCTACATCTATACAACATTATCTTCAATTAAAAATAATAAATATTCCATCATGAAATAATGTTGGAAGCATTAAGCCAAGTGGAAGCTTGACGCAAAAAAACTACACATTTTATCATTCCAAGAATTTCAGTCTACTGGACACACAAGTCTATAGAGACAGACTAGAGCTTAGTGGCTGCTAGAATTCCTTATGCTAGGGAATAACTGAAATGACTACTACTGTGTACTATTTAGTTTGGGAGGAGGATATGAGAAGTATTCTAAAAACTAATAATGATTAAGGTTTTATAGCTCTGAGAATATACAGAAAGAACTGTACTTGTGCACTGTAAATGGTTAGTTACATGTCAATTGTACCTTAGAAGAGATGTCACCAAAAGTCTGATTTTTGCATTTTAATATTAACACAAAGAGCAAAATGGCATAGAATTAAATGGTGGCATTACATGAAAATATGGTATATCCCATTTAGCGCATGGAGAGCCATTTTAGAAATGTCACCAAAAAGAATTGTCAATGTATCCTTGTTCTTTGTGCTTTAAGGAGAATGACTTTGGAAAGTAAAGCAGTCTCTACTGGTTTCAGTACTGCATATTTTAAGATTTGAGACTAGCTGCTATGGATGCTAATGACACCTGTTACTGGTTTGGGAACAGGGAAAAAAAGTATTAATTTAGAATAGCGACCAAGGAATGGTTTTAGGTTCTGCAAAACAAAAACTGTGGAATTCAGTCTAAATCCCTAAGGTTACCTAGACAACACATTCATCTCCTGGGAACAGAGAGTGCCTCATGACACCTAACACATGGAGTTCTTGCTGATCAGGTGATAGCTGGCTCTTAGAGCAACACAAAGTCACAGAAGTTTTACAGCCTCTGTAGTTTATTTATTAAAGATTATCCATAAAGTTTACTTATTTGACAGTTATGCCATAGAAACTTTTCCTTCTGTGTCAACAAAATATATGAACTATGAAGATCAGATGAACACTAAAATGACTTTCTCATTAATGGGACGTTTTTCCACAAAACTAATCACATTATCTTTATCCTCCAAAACCACAGTAACAACAGTGATTGAGTATCTTCTTTTCTTAGGTAGCAAGAAATTATTTACTTATATGTATTTGAAAGAAGGGTAAAAGTGAGAGGGGGAGAGAGAGAGAGACATCTCATCTTCTCATTCATTCCCCACATGCTGAAACAGCTGGGGTTGGGGTTGGGACAGGAAAATGCTGTGAGTTGACAATCTAACACAGGTCTCCCAACATGCGTGGCAGCGACTCAGCTGCTCCAGCCATCATCTGCATCCGCTCCAAGCCCACATTAGCAAGAATCTAGAACCAGAAGTGGAGACTGACCTGGAAACCATGCATTCTGATATAGAATATGAGCATCCTACTCAGAGGCCACACTAAACACCCACTCCTCACCTCATCTCTTTACGAGGGGATCGTTTGCACAAGCTGTTACAATCAAGTTGTCACAACAGATAGAATCAACATCTATGTCCTGCTCCATCTAAGCCACTCTAAATCCATTCTTTCTAAATGTTTAATCTAAACAAAGACAATGAACCTACAACAGGAAAATGCTACCTGCCCTGGAACACTTTTGAGAAATAGATTCCTATTTTCAAATGAAAAGAAATCATACATTGTAGTTGTTGGAATTATTAAGAGAATAGAGTTCAAGTGTTCCAACAACAGATAAATATGTGAGGCATATGTACATTTAACAGCATGATGTATCTATTCAAAATAGATTGTATGTGTGCATGCAATTTCATGCTGTATATAATGATTTCTATGTCAAGTGAAAAATAAAAGAAGGTTATTAAAATAGCTGACTTTTCGTTGGATAATATTATAACTGTGTGATATCTAAACCAGAAATAGCTACCTGACAACCAAGGTGATCTGACAACTGGAAAGTCTTACTTTTGGGATATAGGACAGCAAAATGAAAATAATACTACTGTAAATGAATTAAATCAATCCTTAATTCTTTACACGAATTTTCCAACTGTTTTAGATCATTGAATCCAATTTTTCTTTTACTCAGCCAGGATTCTATTACCATTCTACCTCAATATATTTATAGGCATAATAATTAGTTTGTAATCATCTGATTGTGTGTTCTGCTAAAATTAACAAGTCCTTATCACTTATTATTATAACTTATCTTTGGATTTCCAGGTGTTCTACCCTGGTAAGTTTCCACTGATGATAGCTTATTTCCATTAAAGGAGAGAAATAGGACTGTCAATTTGAGTAGGGACAGTTGAAAAGTAGTAGCCACAGGCAATCTAGTGGGAAATATCTTAATGTCATGATATAGGAAACAGGATGGTAACTGATCATGGATAACTTCTATAGTTATCAAGAGCAGAATATGGCTATCTATTTATCTAGCTTGAGTCTTCTTTTGAAAGCTGGTTTATCTGTCCAATGCAGATAAAAATGCTGGCAGTGCAAGCAATGACTTTTCAAGAACTTCAGCGGAGAAGTTTGACAGCAACAAATTAAAAAGAAAACAGACTAAGCCATATCTTCCTTAATCTTCTTCCATGTTCACTGCAACATTATTCATAATAACCAACATGGAAACAAGCTAAAAGTACTGTGTGTAGGTAAATGGATAAAGCAAATGGCTCACCCATATGCACTTAACACATTCCTGCCCTAAATATAGAGCAGACTGTGATAAATGCGTAACACCTATGGATTTAGAGGGGAATATACTCTACGTAATTACTACTAATAAAAAGACACATACCACGTGATTCCTCTTATATGCAGTATTTCAAATAGTTAAATTATAGAGACACAGTAGAGTGGTACTGAACATGCTGGGAGAAAGGAAAATAAGGAGTTGCTATATTACAGGCACAATGTTTTCAGTTATGCTGCATGAGAAAGTTTTACAGATCTGTTATACAGCACAAAGCTTACAGGAATACAAACCTAAACTTTTAAAAAATAGACTCTCTTATGTGGTCTTATCACATTATAAACTGCAGAAATTACAGGAAATTTTACAATTATACTTGAAAATGTCAAAGAATTTTAAGAGAGAACTACTGACAATAAAGAATGAGATGTCTTTTTATTTTGGCAGACAATGAGAATTTTTAATCCCAAATACAAAGATAAAATACAAAATGTAATCTATGAGGATATAAGAAAATGTTTCATTCAGGAAGAGGGGGGAAGAGGTAATGTACATAAACAGCAGTGAGGAAGGATTAGAAAAGATGGAGAAGCTTCATGATATTGATATTAGAGTAAAAATATCATCTATCATAGTTAAGTAACACAATTCTAGGAGCGTAATCTAAAGCAGTGCATGTTTAAAGTCAGACTGAGTATATTAACAATAATGATACATCTTAGAAAGGCAAATGTGCAATGTTATTAAGTTGTACTGCCTGAATTAACATTCGAGATACAATTAAATCGCAAGTTAAAATGTATAATGGCTTGTGGAATTTGAATTTTGCATAAAGAGACAATATTCTCATAGCACAACGGTGTCCAAAATATTGCATACGACATACTTAAATTAAAATGTTCTATCATTTATCTGAAATTCAATTTTAATTAAAACTTGGTGTTACAGCTAGCATATCAGAATATACAGCTTTAATTTCTACTAGGAGTATCAGGTTTCAGGAAAAAGTTGACCATCTGTGTTCAAGGGTTAGTGTAAATTTGAACCTGAAGTCTCTGGAGTTAGAAAGGACAAAATGGAAAAAAGTTATCGGCAACATCTAAACTCTTTAAGAGTTATCACATATTGACTCCTCATTTCCCTTTGTAGTTGCAGCTATATTTGCAGCTTTGATGTAAAAGCTGTAAAACACCAGGTCCTGGCCTCCCTGGAACCCCTAGACCACTTTCCATAGCTTCATATTCCCTGGCCCTACTTTGACTTACTGAACTGTGAAGCTAGCACAGATAATCCTGCAGTATCTTTGATGACAAAATTTATGAGGTTTTTTTTTTTTGGTTATTGTTGTAGTTGTTGTTGGTGGTGGTGGTTTGTTTGGGTTTTGTTTGCTTTCAATTTCCCCCTACAGAAAGCATCTTCATGTCTGGCCTTGTCCTGAGAATTTTTTTCAAGAGAACCATGCATGGCATATAAGAGACAGTCTGCCATCTAACTGATGACAGTTCACTGGGCTGATACTATCATGGTGCCAAAGGACAAAAACAAGAGATTAATCCAAGAGGAAACATGATTATTATGAACCATTCACGGGCCAGTTTAAGAGTTAATCACGCATCTCTCACCCTCAGGTTCAATCTGTGCTATCCCTAATCCTTCTGAGAGTCTGGACATTACAGTTTAACTGTCCACTCCTTGCTGTGTTCATTACAAAGCGAGCTCCGACTCAGCTCCCAGCACCTTGCTGTCATTAGTTGACTTGCTACGCCTCAAGCAAATAGACTTGGGTTTGGGGTATTCTCCAACATCAAGATAAGGTGAAACAAAATAAACCTCTGTGTGTGTGCATGTGTGTGTGTGTGTGTGTTCTCTCCACATGATATCACACAAATTGCAAAAGCCAACAGATACTTCACCTAAAATCTTTTTTTTTTTTTTTTTAAGATTTATTTTATTTTTATTACAAAGTCAGATATACTGAGAGGAGGAGAGATAGAGAGGAAGTGGAGCTGCCGGGATCAGAACCAGCGGCCATATGGGATCAAGGCGAGGACCTCAGCCACTAGGCCACGCTGCCAAGCCCACTTCACCTAAAATCTTAAATCTGAGAGAGTACAAAGAAAATGAGGGACAAAGAGGGAGAGTGAGGATAAAAGAGGAGAGACAGAGTTTGCTAAGCAGCAGAAATTAGGTAACCTCTTTGTACCTGCAAAATGAGACATGAGTAATATCATTCTTACAGGCTGTTATGAGATTAAGTAGCTATTAAAATGTATTTAAAATAATGATTGGCACATTAAAAAAAAGCTTAAAGTTATGGGTACTTAGATGGATTTTCTTTTTGTAGTTTCAACTGTTGTCATTAGTAGTATTATTCCGTTGCACTTGTATATTTTTATGGAGATTCAATACGACAGGGGTGTTAAGATTTTTTCTAATGAATGTGCTCAATTTATTAAGAATTTGAAAAATCAATTATGTAAAATAGTTTACTGAATCAACTCCTTAAACTGTCTCTCTTTTTTTTTTAAAGATTTTATTTTTATTACAAAGTCAGATATACAGAGAGGAGGAGAGACAGAGAGGAAGATCTTCTGTCCGATGATTCATTCCCCAAGTGAGCTGCACCGGGCTGGTGCGTGCCAATCCGAAGCCGGGAACCAGGAACCTCTTCCAGGTCTCCCATGCGGGTGCAGGGTCCCAATGCATAGGACCGTCCTCGACTGCCTTCCCAGGCCACAAGCAGGGAGCTGGATGGGAAGTGGAGCTGCCGGGATAAGAACCGGCACCCATATGGGATCCCAGGGCTTTCAAGGCGAGGACCTTAGCCGCTAGGCCACGCCGCCGGGCCCTAAACTGTTTCTTAAAGATAGCAAAAATAGGAACCACCCGAAAAGTGCATAAATCGGGATGGTGAGTGACCCAGGAGGGAAACAATGGGTTCCCCCCTCCTGGGTCACTGCTCCCGCGGGAGGACATGACAACTTGGAGGGGGGCTGGGGAGGCTAGACAGAGAGGAACACAGCAACATCGGTAGGGGCAGGATGGCTGAGCTGGTTAATTAGAACTAAGCTTTAAAACCCAGGGACAAATACAAGAGCTAGATGGCATGGGGGACAGACTGGACTAGTCTTCTATACACACAGGCAAACCAGGATAGTGGGCAGGCCTAGTGGGGGTTATTGTGGGTCACCCCGACTAGGCTGCAGCCCCCACTGGTTGATGCAAGTGTTGAGTACGTGCTAGGCAGATCCAACCTAGTCTGCAACACCCTTTGATTCCAGAGCAACTCCAGTCCGAAAACAAAACCAGCCCAAGAATTGCACCTACAAACTGATTGTGGCGATGACCAGCTGGACTCAGAACCCTAGCCAAGAAAAGACAGAGGATGGAACGGGTCAATCAACCATCTCGGATATATGTTGGCAGCAAAAACTGGGCAAATGAAGACTCTATGATGGGCAGTGTCAACCAGTGAACTCTGCAATGACCTCATCGAGCTGGGAAAGGCGAGACTGGCAGTGATTCATAACTAGAGAAATATTACAACCACTAGGGGTTGATCACAGTTAAATAGCCTCCCCAAGAAGCTGGTCAATCCATCTGGACAATGAGCAGCTGGACTATATGCTTGGCATCTGTTTGCAGGGGAAGAATCTTGATTCATTTTGAACTGTAATTCTGCAAAGGGGTGGGGGGTCCACCGTGGGGGAGGGGCATGGGGAGGGGTGGGGGGAATCCCAGAGCCTATGAAACTGTCACATAATGCAAATAAAAAAAAATAAAGATAGCAAAAATAGAATTTTTTTCTCTTTTCTACAAGTTTACTGCTAATTCTATGTTTCTGTTAGACATGATCCTTATGAATCAGTAACATCATAATTTTAAAAATAAGTTGAAAACTAGAATTGTTTCTCTACAGAGAAAATGTTTTCTTAAACAGGTCAATACATCACTTACTAAGTCATAGTTCGATTTAGCTAACACTTTTTCTTCTATATTAAAAATTCAATACTTATAAAAATTTATATTCTATGACATAGGTTTTATATAAATACTGAATTTCAAAATTTGATGTTTAGTAGATACCAAGTTATCCTGCTTTACTGCCATGCCTAACCCAAATTCTATAGCATATTTGCTAATGGCAGGCTTTTTATTTGTTTTTATGGTTTTTTTTGGAAGAAAACCAAATTCATGAAAAGAATATTTTAGAGTATCCTACATGTCTGAAGTCTCAAATTTTGTGCAAATTATATTCCTTAAATAATTTTTAGAGTCAGACTGATTTCTTTTTTTAGATTTCTTCACCAGTGTTAGCAGCAATAGAGTAAAAAATGAAAACAGGTTAGTTGACATCAAAGGAAAAGCTTACAGTTACTGGTAAGCCTAAAAAAAACATGGGGCATATTTTACAAAATGTTTGATAGAAATCACTGAATGTTTGCATAAGTATTTATCTTCCCCTTTCCGTGAATCACAGACACACATATAATTTGCATCCTTTTCTACAGCCTTCGATAACAGATAATAAGTGTTAAGTGGGACCTGAGCATATATTAGGCATTGGAATCCTGCTCAGCTTCGTTTTTTTCTAAGCATCTCCTTATACTAGGGAAGCAAGATTCTCTGCAGATCAATTCAATCAATCAACTTTAATCATAACAGAAAAATTAAGCTGCTTTTCAAGCATGATGCAATAGAGAAAATTGCTTTAACAATTTTTTAAGGCACCAAACATCCTAAAAGGGCTGTCATTTTGCTTTACATCTGCTACGTATTCTAGAAGTCTGCATTTTCTTAAGGAATATGTAAGTAAGGCTCCAGCAGTTGGAATCCAGGGGCATAATGAATGCAGTTTATATTGCTGAAAACTCATTCAGGATCACTGACAAGACATAAAAACAGAAAGCCAAAATCTTTGAGAAAGGACAGAACATTCCCACAAGAATGACCCTTCTGATGATTTGTTGCTTTGGGTTATGTGAGTTTTATTTTATAGCAGTAGTCATTTTAAATGCATGATCCTCTCTGAGATGTACTCTTTCAACTTTCCTGGAGGGAGCTGGAAGGTCTGAGTGATGGTCAAATGTGAACAGACACATATGTGTGCTCAAAACTGACCATAAAACACATGGTAATGTACCATTTATTTCTGGAAAACTGTGTTCGTTCTGCTTTTGTTTCACAATATTTACATTTTAAACTTTTTCTATTGCATATAGCAGCCTACTTAGTTCCCTGAGAAACACATACAAAAGAAATGGTGAAAACAATCATCAATATTATTAATTTCATTTTTATCCTTAAATAAATTTCATTTTTCCTTAAAAACACTTGAAATAATTATTACAAGATCTGGAGAAGGAGAAAAAAACAATTTTTGCATTATGTGAATGGAAATATTTCACAGCAAAGTACAGTAATTGAAAAGTAAAATAAGATTGCTTAAATAAATAAATTATGAAATTTTCCTATTATTTATTAATTCCAGCAGCTGATTCTAGGAACAATCTTATGTTCAATGTAATACATATGAGAAGGACTTTGCAATCCTCAAGTTACAGAAAGGACAAAAATTGATGACTTAAATTTTCAACATGAAAAAAATTTTAATCTATTAACTACAAAATCATTTACTGCAAAACATATTTGCCCTTACTCTACTAGGTGTAAATGAGATAATTCAGAAAACCCTATTGTGCTTTCCTCAAAATATAGAAACCAGGATGCCAGCAAAATCATTAACTATGCAATATTTCTCACTTAGGTCAATGTAACAAAACGTAAATTATCATCTAATATTATATTTAGAAAAATCAACCATTCAAATTTCACATTTAGTAATAATTCATTGTCAGAAATTTTTACTCTTAGTTTTCACAGTTTCCTATAATACTTGGGGGGAAAAATGCACACCTCTAGGGATCTTTGCTTTGTGTTCTAACAGTACTGTCCTCGTTTTGATTATATAAACAGGTTTTCCTGACATATACCTTTTGTTTCGATTTTAAAGATTTGTTTATCTTCATTGGAAAGGAAGATTTATAGAGAGAAGGAGTTACAGCGAGAAACATATTTCTGATGACCCTTACAGACATGAGTAGTTAATCCCAAATCAGTACTATCTTGGATGCTTTCAAATAAATCAAGAAGAATTTCCCCCTAACATCTCGTTTGGCATGGTTTCTGTCACTTCTAGCTAAATAAAATCTGATTAATTGAATTGATGTGAAGATAAATAATTTCTAGGCAGAATACTTTCAAAACCACCAACAATGAATGCAACAATTTATGCTCTGAATGCTTTCAGACATATGACAAAAGTAAACATTATTTTGATATTTAACAAACGAATGAAGTCAAATAATAAACAGTTTTTAAATCCTCCCTTGATAGTCATTACAATGTATGCTTACTTTTTTTCCCTTTTGCACTCTTATTTATGTAAGATAAATTCATGTCAGATGAGTGAATTTTACCCCTTTTTGCAATACAGGCCTAGAAAATGAATGCTTACTTCTAATACATGTAAAATACAGATATCCTAGTTACCCAAATTGGGAGAGGATGCAGAGCTGAAACTCTCACGGGCACTAGAAGGGAAAGTTTTTCCATAATCTGGTCAGCAACAACTCAGAACCTCAAAATATTTGAAAAATATGAAGATAAGATACAAGCTACACAGACAGAATACTCTGCGCAACTGCTGAATGAAGATCACAGTTAACTAATATCGTATCTTGTTATGACATAGGTTTACACATGTAAAACAAAAATCAGGGAGGAAGCCTGGAAGAGTATTCACTGGAGATTCCTGGACGTCTTCCTTCCCCATGAATAATTAAATTTAACAGCACAAATCCTGCTGAAATCTCATGAGCCACAAGGAAAACAAAAATTATTTCAGAAAATTTTCTCAATTTTGTATTTTTCTGCTTAAGAAGATAAATTGGCAAGAGATGTAAATTCTACAAAATTCAAGATGCACAGATACACCAAACCAGAATTTTTTCTTTCCTGTAGGTCTTTTCCTCCAGAGTCGAAACAAACAACAAAAAAAGTCTAGCAATGAAAAATGAGAACTAGTACTTAATGTCTGTCTAACTCTACCATCATTCATCAGTACTAATGCTGTGAAAGAAACAGGAATTATGAAGAAAGGGAATGGAGGAAAACCTGTGTCTGGTACCTACTGGAGTATGGCCAGAGGCACTTAGCATTTCAGATTGCTTCAATCAAGTTAACAATAAATGACTGTGGCATAGTTGATCCTCACCTTCTTAAACTGTTTAAGTTGCATGAAGTTACGTAGAAAAAAGACATTTTTTCTAACCAAGGTGGCTTCTATAATAATCTGTGTGGTAGTTAGTTCAAAGATTGGCATAAAATGTGGTCGTCTTTTTTGTTCGGGAATTTTTTTATGCTAAAACTCCAGACCATCTCTTCTTAAAAAAATGAATTAGAAGAAAATGTCCATGAATGATTTTGCCTGTTACCATGCTTTACCTTACATATCTTATATAATGTAGCCATCAATTCCAAAATGAAAAGCACAGTCATGTGGTTGTTTCCCTACAGGCTCTAGGAGCATGATTGCTTTTAAAGTAAAATGCTTTCTATTAAGGATGAAGGCTGTTTTAATCATTGGATCCTTTATGTATTTTACAAATATTCAAGACCTTTTCACTTTTTCTATTACATACTGCTAAAAAAAAAGACTTCAAGGGAATGTTACACTTACAATTTCATGAGGGAGAGAATACCATGAGTTTTCTAAGCTCATTTGAAGTCTGAGAAGGCTATTGTACCCACTTTTAAAGCCTGATCAAAATTCAGTCTGCTGTTTGTTACTAAATTACGTATCTCTGAAGCATAAATGTGTTGGCTTTAGAAAGTTAGAAATTAGTGTATTTCCACATAACTTAGGAAAATGTAATTTTAACCAATTTTGTTTGGGGTAAAAAAATATGGTTTGCACTATTTTTAACACAAGGGAGCTGTCAGTCCACATGGTCATCCAATTTCTGTGGCAGAGAGGGCTTTTTTGCATTTGAAATGGTTAGCAATAAAGCTTATATTTTCACATTAATGCCACCAATAACCTATAAAAAGGCTGGCTTTATGCACCTTATTCTGCAAAAAAAAAATGTAGCAAGCATAACAAAAGAATTTGATACCTCCTTGAGCAGATATTTCATTTCTCACTCCATTATCTTTAATTCCAAAGTGTGAAACAGTATTTGAGATTGTCCAGAAACTTATTACTTTTAATCCTTTGCAGATATGCTGATTTTAGTGTATTCCTGGGGGTTTAGTTTGTGCCAGTTTTTCCTCCTGCTACCTCCAGTGTTTCTGGGTTACCACTCTTTCCTCCGTTATTCAGTGGAAACAAATGTTCCATCTTGCAAAAATGCCAATAGAAAGATTAAAATAGAACAGCTAACATAGTATTGGTAAAAGTGTGTGATGTGAAATAAGGCTATACCGGAGAAGACAGGTGGATATGCAATAAGAACACAGAGAATAGGAAATAAAATGAATAAGTAAATTGAAAAGTTCAGCTGGAGAGTCCATTGTAAAGGAAGTAGGAAGCAGATAATGAACGAACAAAGAATGAGAACATTTTTGACGCACCAGAAATACCATAGAATCAATTCAAGAGCGAAATGTGAATGTCCCTGTTTCTAACACCATGCTTTTTGATGTGTCCTTCATGTTTATCTCTAAAGCAAGGCATTCATTGGTAAGGCACACATGGAAAGCTTGGTGACACTCACATGACATCCAAAGAAGAAGCCTTATTTACTCTTGGCTATTGCTTTCAAGTGAGGGTGTTGGACATCACTGTTTACAACACTGAAGACCACTACCAACAGCAGAGGCCACTGGCATCTGGTCAACTAAAGTAAGTGTGCTTCTGAATACTGAAATAGAAATAGTTGACCCAAAATGTCAACAGTGCCAATGTGTAGACACTGTGATCTATGCCATTACTGATTTTTTTTTTAAAAAGAATGACAAAGTACACTAGTTTCTGGATTGATATTTGACACAAAAGTCTTTTAGCTTGCCCAAATGAAGCTTCAAACTTCAAACCTGACAAAAAAAAAAAAAAACAATAACAACAAATAGCCCGTGTATAATCTTGCCCTAACACTAAGACTGTTTCGCATGGTTTGCACTTCTGATAGTAGTCTAAAGAACATATTTTTCATTGATTCTTGGTTGATAGAGATATACTGAGAATTCTCTAACCACGAAAATAATCAAGTCTTAGGTGCAGAAGTTTCTATTCCTTAAGTGAGTAGGCTACAACAGAACGAACAAGTGGAGTTCCAGGTAACCATAATATTAATAAATCAAGAATATCAATAAAATATCCAAGTTTACTTTTAGGACTAAATAAAATAATGGGAAACAGAGAAGAATTGCTTAAATGGATTGTGTACACAGTGGATCTTGTGACACAGAGTTCCCTAAAATGGTGTTCCTTAAACTACATATGCCTACAAATGCTGGGATTTCAAATAGACATGTAGATTCGATGATAGTCTAGATACTTCTGATTATATAGGTTCACATACTGAATGGCAAGGCACTTTGATGATTACATTGCAATAAAATAAAATAAATGTAACTATGTCATGCTAAATTATGTGTGTGTAAATACGGAGTACATCCATACAGATATGCACCTACACATACCTGTAGATATACAGGATAGCTCAAAAATGTCAGGGAAATTTTAATTTAAAAATGAACTTATTTTGGTGCAGAAAAAATTTAAAATTTTTACACAGTTGTTTTATGACATGCATTTGCATGAACATACTGACCTACTCACTAAGAAAATTTTTAATGATCTGAAGAATTTTATGCCAAGGATTAAAAACAGTTCCTTCAAACATTTCTTGTAAATTCATTTTAATTTTAAAAAGAATTCCTTATCTAATACTTCAGTAATTTCTAAGTCTTAAGAAGTATAAACATTGCCGCAGAGCCTAGTCTTTTATTGTCCAGTACCCCACACTCTCTTCTATTTGCGCAACCTAGTAACAAATACCATTTTGGTCTATATTCTTCAATACCTTTTTCTAAGCATCCACACATAAACATAAGTATCTATATATTGTTTTGTTGTTCAAACATTTTAGTGAAATGCCTTAAATATGCCTTTATAATTCTACAATGTACTTGCTTTCACTCAAGATTAAAATTTACAATATAATTTCACAGGATTACATATATTTGCATCTATTATGCTTCAGCAAATAATGATACATACTGAACATACTGTTACTAATATTTTTTAGATATCTTCATGTTAATAATAAAACAAAAATGAGATAGATTTAAGATTTAAAAACTGTATCTATGTTCCATAGAATATGTAATCTTCAAGTTTTCACATCAAAATATTGCATGATTATTAAATGTTTTATAAAAAAACAACCAAAAACTTATGCAACTTTTTCAAATAGAAAAAAGGACAGATTGAAAAATAAAGAAGAAAAATGTATGTGTAAGTACTTCACAGAAAAAAAGATGTCATTTTTTGCTTTTGAAATCTTTCAAAGTGACACCTAAGTTATTAAAATCTGCATTTGTTCCTGACTGAGTTTGGCCTTTCCTTATAAATGCAGCCTTCCTGAAAGTGAAGGATGGGGATTACAGTACAGATGAACAGAGCTTACTTCACTTTGGTTTCTCCAAAAGCACAACTTCAAATGTCTTATTTATCTTTGTTTTCCTAAAAAGGTTTTACACCACCACCTTCATTAATTGCTACCAAAATCATGACATTGAAACGTGTGTTTCTATGTATGACCTTCTGATGTGTTTTCTTTTAAAAACATCTACAACATTTTTGGTAAGTTCTAATCTTTCCTGTGGCATTATCGAAAGCGCTTCATGTGGCACAGGAGATGTGCAGGTTTTGTCAAAGGTAGCATCCATGCCACATTATATTGTGCTGTCAGTCCACACACAGCGGCTCACTTGGGTATCATCTCCATGGTAACTTGTTTACAAGGGCTGAAATACAGGCTGAAAATTCAAGGTTAGCTTTTCTTTTGTTGCTGTTTTGATGTTTTTGGCAATCAGAATAGTGTGGGTATAAGACTTGATTTAAACAGCTTCATGGCAGGCTGAGTCAAAATAAAAAACACAAAACAGGTTTTCTGCATATCCATTAAATTGGAGAATTCAAAATGGTCTTTAATCAGTACTATCAGTTATATTCCCCTTTCATATTCCAAAGCAACATTCTTTCGCTGCACTTGGAATCACATCTTGGGAAATGGGTTTAAGGCTTTCCATCTTTTGAAGCCATAATTTATTTGTGCATATGTTCTGCTTCAGCTGAAAAATGCAGTTTATTTTAGACTATCTTTGTCTCGTGAGAGGAATGAATAGTTTTAATACCTATGTTAAAGTACTTCATTCTCCAAGTAGATGAATTTTTCTATTCTAAAAAAATGCATTTCCAATATTATGAGCAATTACTATTCACATTTACTGTGTCTCAGAAATAATTATAAAGTGACTCTGATTGTAACATTAGATTAGTAGAATGTTTGATGTGATAGTGGAAATTTTAAACACATTTGAAAAAATACTGCAATTTTTAAGGTTAAAATTTTCTCATGTAGGAGACAACTCATAGGCCAAAATTAAGTCTCTGTTAGCATAGAGTGAAGATTAAAGCAAAATTAAAGATAAATTTTAACACAGGACATTGAACTTAGAATTGACCTTGCTCAAATAAGATAAATCAAATGATGATGCTTACATCATTTTGATTTTTAAAGTTAATCTATATTATTTATATAAAAGAGAGAAGAGAGAAAGGGAGAGAGGGAGAGAGAGAGATCAGAGATCATTCATCTAATGGTTCACTCCTCACTGCCTTCTGGAAGCCCCAAATACAATTCAGATTTTCCATGTAAGTGAAAAAGATTCTGCTACTTGAACCATCATGTACTATCTTTAAGGATACACAGTAGCAAGAAGATGTAATGGGGAACAGAGTGAGTACTTTCTGAAACCAGTTACTCCTACAAGCTATGTACATCCCAAGCAATATCTTAGTCACCAAGTACCTAGCTTTATTTTGTCGAAATTGGCTCATACATGTATCTATTCCATTTGGACTCTTCCTTAACCAAATGTGTTCTGCTCCTCTTGCACACACGTTAACACTGCCAGCAACTCACTGTGATGGACAGTTCACTTGCTGGTCTCACCAACAGATGAGTGCCATCACAAATTCCAACATACCAGACAGATAACCACCTTGCTTGAATAAGTAAGTGATACTGAAGTAATGGGTACTCTATCTAGGGCACTCTTATGACACTGGATCACCTAGAGTGATCTCTCTCAGGTGTTGTTCTTGCTTCCTCAACATAAATCTGGCGAATAGTTTGCTTTCTGATCATTGTCTTCTCAGAGACAAAAGATGAGTAGGTTCCTGACTGACATGGTGGATAGCATGTGTTTTTCAGCCCTTTCAATTCCCCACGCAAGCTTTTCCCTTAATGATACTATTTATACAACATTCAAACTGCATCCAAAATGCACCACGATCATCTTTCCCCCCAGGAAATATTGAAAGAACAGGTTTCACTCTGTCAGTCATTCCCAAGCATGTCATTCGTATGTACCATTATTCATTAAAACCAGTGGGAGGATGGGATTTGGGGAGGGTAACAGGGGAAATCCCATAGCCTATGGAACCGTATCATAGAATAAATAAATAACTTAAAAAGTCAAAGGCAGGAAAACAGAAACACAGAGGACACTGACAGCAGAGTACTTTGGAGGTGGAGGCATGCATTATTTGTTCTATTTATCTCAATTCTACCCTGGTTCTGAGCTTTCTGCTATTTTCAATTCTGTTCTCAACTACACTGAACAGTTTATTTTTCTACTGCATTGTGGGTTTTTTTTTAATATCTTCTCAAGCTCATGCCACAGTCTTTCACATGCTAGTCATTCCTTTGACTATGCTGCAACATTTTAAACACTAAACATATGAAACTTACTATTGAGAAATTCGTAAGTGACTTATTATGAAAAAAACTTATCAGCCTAAAATTACTTAAGAAGAACTTCAACTTAAATGGAATAGTTTGGTTTTACTCATTTAATTCTCACATGACTTCACCTAGAGGCAAAATCTGGAAGAGTGGCACACAGGTATTTTTCCACTATCAGACTATGGGTTTAATTTTTAAAAAAATTGTGAAAGATGTATTATTTTTCTGCAGTGAACTTATATTAAAATAAATGTAACCACTGCTGATGGTGCTTGTTTGGACAAAGCTACAAAAACCATTATGTGTTAAGTCAACAATACATGCCTCTCATATTTGAAACTCTTGATTTTCTTAAAGTTCATACTGAAATCTTCTTAAGATACAGTAAAAAAAGGTGAATTAAGAATTAGAATTTAATTTCACTTTTTTTTTATTTAGATATTGGGACCATTAAGCCACTCTACTAGGAAATAAGTGGTTTAAAATTTACATTTAGCACGGCCCCAAGTTTACTACTGATATTTGTATAAAACTGTACAGAATATAAATAAGAGATTTGAACAAGGAAATGCAAAGTTGATAGAAAGATCAGATCTTTAACTTGATTCCCCAGCTGCAGTGTCTAGCCACTAATCCTGCCTTTCACCATGAACAAGTCACACTTCACTGGAAAAGAGCAGATGTCAGTCAAGCATGTGCCTATGCGATAGAAATCCTGACAACATTAAACATTTGCACTGTAGGATCCTGCCCTCAAGCACCGACTATTTCTCCTTGGACTCCTCCTTTGTGATGCTTGTATGTCAATGGGAGCACGGCTGTTTCTTAATTCTTCATCCAGTCTTACATGAAGATCTATGAAAGTTTTTTGTGCTAACCAACAGAATGAGGGAAACCATCCTTTATGAAAACCAACAACTAAATGTGTTACTTACAAAGTTAATGAAAATTCAAATACAATTTCCCACCCTTAAAACATATGAAGTTAGATCTATTAAGACTTGGAAATAATTCTATGAACTTTTACAAATTCAATCTCTGAATAAAATCAATCACTATTCAAGTAATAAAATTGGCATCATAATCTTTAGGGCAAATAAATAACGACTGATAAATAATTATTCTATTTAGCTATTCATGCAAACTGGATGCCAAGACTATAAGAAAACATACTTACAGTGAAGTAATATAACATAGTACATATATAAAGACTAGATTGTATATATGAAATATGTACCAAAATAAATCACCCTATCAAGGTAGAAGGCAGTTACTGAAAGGGCACCAATACATTTTTCAAGGAAGATATAATATCTTATATTTTAGCTGGAATATGTTAGTTTTAAATTAGTAAAAAAAAAAAGCATACCCATCAAACAAAAATTAACATAAAGTTCCCAGAAGAAGAAGTGTGTTTCTGTGGAAGACAAAGAATAGTTTGATGCAGGAACAAATATCTGACAGGAATAAGAAGCCAATGGATAAACAAAACTCCCAGGATTATACAATTGTTACAACTGAAATGATAGAATATAGAGAGGATAGTAGGCTTATGTTAGCAAATATGACTTTCCAAACATTAATCATGAATTCTTCTGAAACAGAGGGGCATTTAAGGACTATTTACAAAGCTAGGTCCTTGCCATGCATTGGGAATCCTCAAGTGAATTCATAGTCCTCTTTAGACACTCAGATCTACTCTAGGTATTACAGCTAATTGGGACACAAACCAGCAGAAGGAAGGTTTTGGAATCTGTCTCTGCCTTGTCTCTTTCATGGACTTAAAATATTTCATGGACTTAAAAGGGAAAACAAAAAGAAAAAAAAATTACCATCTTACAAACGCCCACCAGATCCTAGGACACAGTAAGTCTGTAGATGATTTGATATACAACATTAACATTTCTGGGGACATGTGAAAACAGATCACACAAACAATGAAAATATTTTCTGGAGACTAGTGAATGGGAGCAGCCACATTCAAAGCTCTCATACAAGGAGTATACTTAAGGGCCAGTGTCATGAGGTAGCAGGTAAAGCTACTGCTTGCAATGTTAACATTCCATATGGGTGCAAGTTTTTGTCTCATTGCTACACTTTTGATTCAATGCCATGCTAATGGTCTGGAAAAGATAGCAGAGGATGGCTCAAATGCTTGGTCCCTACCAACCACATGGAAACAGGCTTTGGCTTACCCCATCCATGGATGTTGCAGCAATTTGGGAGAGAATCAGCAGATGAAAGATCTTTAGTTCTCTGACTTTCCATCCCTAAAGATTGTATTTAAAAGTTTATACTTGAGGGGCCCGGCGCCGTGGCCTAGTGGCTAAATTCCTTGCCTTGAAAACGCCCCAGGATCCCATATGGGCGCCGGTTCTAATCCCAGCAGCTCTACTTCCCATCCAGCTCCCTGCTTGTGGCCTGGGAAAGCAGTCGAGGATGGCCCAAAGCCTTGAGACTCTGCACCCATATGGGAGACCTGGAAGAAGTTCCTGGATCCTGGCTTCAGACTGGCATAGCACCGGCCGTTGCGGTCACTTGGGGAGTGAATCATCGGATGGAAGATCTTTCTGTCTCTCCTCCTCTCTGTATATCTGACTTTCCAATTTAAAAAAGTTTATACTTGAGACACTGAAGTAGCCAAGCATTTGAACTGTCATCAGTCAGCGACATGGTATTATTATAAACAAATACTGATTTTGACACTAGCTACGGTGGAGTAATGCTTACCGGAACAAGAATCCTGGCACTGAAAAGGAAACATTGATTCAATTTTCAAAGAATCTTATTCTTTCAGCCACAGGCAACTTTTTAGTTTTTTGTGGTCCTAAACTATCAGGCATTCTTATGAACCCCAATTAATCTCATTTTAAAGTAACTATATATTGGGTTTAAATTACCTATAATGTTACTGAGATACAGTTCTTATGTAGCATAAATTTGAGCATCTCTTTTATTCCATGTTGAAAGAAAATATCATAGACACTATTGAAGAGCCCATCTTAGGAAATACTTAAAATTTTGATGATCAGGTAGCAAGCCATACAATTATTGTTTGGAGTGTTTTCTACTGTTAGCAAAAAAGTTTTTTATTATTATTATCTTAACACAGTGCTCTCAAGGAGTATTTGGTGAGATCAGCCATATGTGGTTCTCCCATGAAATTAATTAATAATAGTTATGAAAAAATGGGTTCATGCCCTGAGTTAAAAGAAACAACTAATTAATTTATGGTAATTAATTCCTGTCTTGCATACTTTGCAGGGACTTCTTATATATGCCAATGGTTCTTCAGCTGTTTGCCAAATTATAAACTGCCTTTTTTTTAAGGTTAACCAGAGTATTCCTCAGCATCCTCCATACACTAGCTTCAATATTGACTGCATATGTTTTGTTAATTACAATACATTAAAACATTTTAGCTTTATCTGCTTGTATATTGGATTTCAGAAATCATTTAATTTTTTAGCTGAAAAACTGTTTCAGGTTGTTTGTTAAAACTCTTTACTCCTCAGCATTTCAGGCACTTTAATTTTGTAGAAGTGTTATTCAATGCCATCGTAAAATTCTAAAGCATTGTGTTATTCCTGCAAATATTTAAAGTTCTGATGCAAGGAAACTCTAGGAGAGATACATGCGACAATCAACATGGAGAAAAAAGAGTTCTGAGATTAAAGAATGAGTTCAGGGGTGTGAAAAGAGGGTAGAAATCTAAAAAAATATGTACCATATAAAAGGGAACCTTAAAAACCCTCTTCTGAAGGACTGATGCTGTGAGGACTTCAGGTTAAAGCTCTACTTTTGATGTCAGCGTCTCAGACGGAAGCACCAAATTCTGCCCCTGCTGCTCTTCAGATGACCTTCCTGTGGATGCGCCACGAAGGCCGTAGAAGATGACTCAAGTCCATGTGCCCATGCCACCAGTGAAGAAACCCAGGTGGTATTTCTGACCCTTGACTTCAGTCTGGTGGAAACCTGGTTATTGTAACTAATTTGGAAGTGAAACTAAAGATGGAAAATTGTTTGTCCCTGTCACATCGTCATGCAAAAAAACAAACATGAGAACATTTAAGCCTCTCTTCTTGATGCTCTCCATATATATTTCAATGGTGCATTTTTTTGAGATGCAGCATTTTGGTGCTTCTTATTAATCATTTAAATTTCATTATTTAAATAACTGACACTGGTTTTCTGGGAAGCATGGAAGGAAACAACACAATTTATGATCAGTTCACAAACGAATGTTTTGTTAAAGAGATGGATATTTTAACATAAGTACATTTATTTACATTTAAAACTAAACATTTTATCAGCTTAAGAAAATCATTAAGCTTACAGTAACTTCATAGATTAGGTGGTTGCTTTCATTAATGAGAGAGATACTAAATTTAGCAAAAAATATTTTTTTAAAAATGCTACAATCCATGGAAGTAAGGAGTGAAGATGTTTCTACCATAAACGTTATATTTTACAGAACTAAAACCCCCAAGGAAACTTAATAGACATTACATGCAACTAAATCCATGGCCATTTTGGTGTTATGCATTTTAAATTTATCTGCATTACAACTAGACAAAGTATGTTTCAGAGTCTTTGCACTGTTCTATGATGCATTTGGCAAGTTTTTCCTTCAGAGAATCAGAGACCAAATCAGATAAAATGAAAGAAAAACTCAGCCACTTACATTCTTGGGAATTGAACAATAGGCCTATTAATATGGGATAATATTCTTAACCAGGATAATATTCTTAACCTCAGTAAAACAGTGAGATCATTTGACATTTTCATGTAAACTAACACCTTCCTCCACAAGGTACACAAGTTCTACACAGCACGGCTGAATCTCCAAGAACCTGCAGCTCCCATCACTCCAAGCTCCAAGATGCAGAGGTATGCTGGTGCACACCGTGAAAGGCAGCCAACTAAATGTACAGTTAAAGAGTTGCTTTTATTTGCAGCAAATATAAAACATTCTTCCAGGAGTATTACCGAAAACAGTAAATCACAGAACCCATCAACCAGTGGAGACTAACTCACACACTGGAGGAGTAATATATAACAAAACAGTAGACCAGACAGAAATGAAAGGAGACATAGTCCTAAGTACTCTGTTAAGATTCCAATCATCCCTGGTTAAGTACACATAAAAGACTGTGTATCCCCACAGAACTATGTCCAGAAACGAGCGACAGAAAAGGGAATTTATGAATCATTGCACAAGGAACACTTTCAAAAAAATTTGTAGACGCTCAACATCTAAATTCAAACTAAAGGCACATGGAGATCTACTGGGAGAGTATGGAAAGTTTATCCAAAGCATAACTTCTGACCTACCACTGGCTGATCACTAACCTTTGATGGCTTGAAAACACAGGCATACATGTGTTTGTACAAATGTACATGTGTATGCACGTTTCAAATTCTGTACACTATGTAGACAAAACAAATGCACAAAAGTTATAATGAACAATTAATATATAACATACAAATATAAAATATAAATGAACCACAACAAGTTCTTGAGAGTGGGATCACATTTGAGATTTGTAACACACATAATTTAGTGTCTCTGTAATTATTAAACGGTAGCGGGTTATGTGGTATTATGAATTAAGTCACTGCTTACAATGCCCTCTTTCCATGTCAGAGTTCCTGTTTGGGTCCTGGCACTGTGCCTCTAATCCGACATCCTGTTCACGCACCTGCAAAGCCTGCTGACAAACACCCAGACACCTGAGTACCTGAGAGTCACATGGGAGACACGGATAAAGTTCCCAGGTCTTGACTTCTTCTTGCCCACCCTTAGTGTTGGAAGCATTACAAATCAAACAAGCCAGCTCTTTGTATGCACTTTCCTTTCACATAGTCTTTTCAAAGTTAGGGAATATCATGTTAAAGTATGTATTATTCAGACAGTGAGTAAATGTGTAAGCAACAGAAATATCCTTTTGAAGGAAGGTATTCAGCCAATGGATTTATCCAAACACTTTAAATCAGGTTTTGTCAATATGTTTAAAGTACCAAAAGAATTATTAAATAAGAAAAATGGTATTATCATGAACTATTAATAAAGGGACAGGAATTATTACTTCAGCAAATATGTGCTCTTCAACTGAAAATAACAGAAACCAAAACCTTATGCAGAACACAATAGTTTATATGATCAAAATTTGTAAAAATATAGAGAAACCATGACATTTATCTGAGATGTAAAAAAATAAAATAAAATGAATGTCTCAACAATTTAGGGAAAGTAATCGGGCAAAACGACATAGGTATCATTGCAATTGCAACATGAGAGACATGATAGAATGAGGCAGAATAAAAAAAAGAATAAAGGGCAAAATCATTTTGAGTTATGTGAAGAATTTCACACATTGCAAGAAATCCAACGAACTGCAACAGGATAAAAACAAAGATACGTATCCTAGTTGAAGATTTGAAATCAAAGACAAGGAGACAATACTGAAAGTATCAAGAGAAAAAAATGACTCCTCAACACAAGTCAGATTAACACCTGACTTCTCATGAGTAATGGAGGACACAATACAGGGTGTCCTATCAAAAACACTGAAAGAAAACAACAAAAATTGTCCACCAACAATACAGAAACTCATCTTTCAAAAGTAACCTCAAAATAAACACACAGACAGATGAAGACTGAACATTTATGACTTGAAGACCTACTTTATAAAAAACACCAGAGGAATTAACTCTGTCAGAGTTAAGTGCGTACGACACCAATGAGTGAAACTCAATCCTGCACACCAAAAATTTTAAATATATCTAATTATAAATGATTCATTTAAAAACTCATTAACAGCAAAGACACAGAAAACACCGAAATAACAGATAATCAGATTTTTTCATATTACACAAAAACATACATTTCTTTGCAAAAGACAAAAAAGGTCCAACATTATAGGCGACATTAACATCCTTTGTGCTATAGAACTCTAAACCTTGTTATTTGTCTCTGATCTTGTTGAGGTAGACACGATCCATCACCCATTCAGCACCAACATAAATTTAAAATTTAATGCTAATTATAATGCCTTTTTTCTGATTTTTTGTGCTCTACTTCTCATTCACCTCTCAGTTTATGGTCTGGGAAAGAAGAAGAGAAATGTCCAATTGTTTGGGCCCCTGCACCCACGTGGGAGCCCCAGAAGAAGCTCCTGGCTCCCAGCTTTGGATCAGCTCAGCTGTGGCTGTTTTGGCCATTTGTGTGGTAAGTTGACAGATAAAACATCTCTTTGCATCTTTTCTCTCTGTAAAAATCTCCCTTTGAAAGACAAGTAAATAGATTTATTTTTCTTTTAAGGATGTACTACCTATTAGAGCATTGATTAAAATGCTGGCTGCATGATAGTTGAAGCACACGAAATGTAACAGTACTTAATTAATAATTAATATAATTCCCTTTACTTATTCGGCAGGCATGTTCATGTCATTTGCCATCTCCACCACAAACCTGGCTCATTTGTGTTTCAGGGTTTTGGCATTACCTCTTTGAGAAGTGGAAAGATCTTTATCCTCACCAATTTCTCTTCAATGGCTTACTCCCCTCATTCAGAATTTTCTCAGAAGTTAAATGCTAGTTCTTTCTATATTCTACTCAAAATATCATCCCTTTTCTTTTTTCTATCATTTTATACCTCACCGAATACACGTATATGAAATACTTACAATCCAGAAATACATCATTTCTACCATTTAGAAAAGATATGAATATTGGTATAGAACTTATCTCACTAGTAGAAACTATCTGATTTTTTTAGTCAATATAAATATTTATTTCCTTCAATATTTAAGTGAAAACATGTTTAATCATTAAGAATAATTTTATTTTCTGTCATTAGTCTATTACTTTTTAATGGGTACATTGTCAAATTTTGCATAGAGCAAGCATCTGAAACAGTAACAACTCACTGTTTGAAAAGTACCAGCTAGAGCACCTGATTTTCTTGGCAATTTCTGAGCTTCATCATTCAGAAAGCTTTAAATTTTTACTCTATCACTTAAGTCCTGAGAACCACACAGAGGTAGGCAACTTAGTTTTGTGCCATCAGCAGCAATTCTTCTTTATAATCTTTTTTTTTTTTTCTGGGTGGGGATGTGTGTTACTCTTTAATTTACACTATTTCCATGATATGGATTTTCTAACACAAATTACCCACCTCCACCTCCAATTCCTTCCTCCCCATTTTCCCCTCACACTCTATTTCCCTCCATGTTACTGCCATTTTCTAAGTCATGGACCCAGCATTTCCTACACAGTAACTAATGTTTGAAGACGACAACACAGAAACCTATGGATTCAATAATTTGATTTAATACAATATTAAAACTAATATATACATATATATAAATTTGTATTTTGCTGCACAAATGGATTTTAAAATGGGGAAATTTTGCCTCTCCATGGACATTTGTACGTTTTGGACACACTTCCATTGTCACCAACTCAAGATTATTAGAAACAGGATTTTTTTTTTTTTGAGACAGCTTCTTACAGCAAAGAATTTTGTGGTGCCAAGTGTCACTAAAGACAAGACTAGGTATCCCAAAAATTTAAGAATAAACTAGTGCATTATAAAATAATTGTAATTTAAAGTACAATAAATTTTTAATTATGACTATACACATATGCCTACAGTGCAACACTTTAAAACATGTAAACTAGAAAATGCACTATTTTACAGTTTACCTGTCTCAAATTGTTTGTAATAAAAAAAGCAATTATGGCAAAAGTGGAAAGTTCTGAATCTTTGTGCAAAGATTCCAAACAGGACTAAAAGATATTTAAAACCTAAATTCAGCTAAAAACAACCTGAAGTTTAAATTTGTCTTCACTACATTGAAATCAAGAAGGGATTTGTGTCTTGAGAGATTACAGATTCTGGTCACATTCTGACAAGTTTCCCTATCTGTTAGAGGATACATAACAAACACTGGTCAGGAATGCATCTCTCTGTCAATTTTCCCTCTTCTCCTTCAGCTCATTTCCCCCAGCGTGATAGGAAAAAAGTAGACACAGACAGGTTCTGTATGCAGAAGGGGAGGAGAGTGAAAAAGAGAAAAGCTAATCCACGGTGATGCTAGTCTATACCCAAGATAGTGTGCCAGAATTCTAAGGACCTGACCATTACAATACTGACGGAGCTGGATCCTGTGACACGCTGTGATACAGCGAGTGCTGACAGCTACACTTTCAGATTTTGAAGGAAATTGTGAACTTTTCTTATAAGCTTTTAATCTCCCAGTTAAATCATCATTTTTTATGTCTAACCCAATGTTCCCCTAAAGGTTGCAAAACTCCATCATCTATCTTTCTTTATTTTTACGGTCCTCTTTTTTGATGCCTTGTAGGAATTATTCATACATTTCAATTAAAAAAGTATTTATTCCTGGGGATTGAACTGAAATTGAATAGGTGAGACACTTCTGCAACTGCAGGTTTGCCTTAAAAATGTGCTTTCCGTACAATGAGCAGTGAATAAACCCATTTAAATGTCTATTTTACTAACTCCATCACCTATTAAAATATTTGCTCATAGTAGACTATTCTTCATGAGATCTACACTGTTTTCATTCAGTTCCTGTTATGCTGATTCTTGTGCAACTAGTTTCAACCTGCACAAAGTTCTCTTTATACTATTCTGCAAAACCCCTTCTAACTTCCAATATAATTAACTTATACCTTCTGTTTGTTGTTTGTATACCATGCATGAGTTGTCAAAAGAAAGTCATAGCCTACTACATTCTGATATGTGTCTAAAATAGTTCAAAAAAATGGATAATTCACAGTGAAAACAAAACATTTTCCCTTAGAAGACTACGTTTTTTTTTTTTCAAATGAAGTGCATGATTACTTTAACTAGTTCTAAATTCTTTCGACAGTGGTTGAAAGTCCTTACTGGAAGTGTTTTTTTTTTTTTTTTTTTTCTATTCGCCTATCTCTATGAAGTTAAGAACTCTATACATTCAACAGCAAATTTACAACTTCGTGCTATTTTAAAGCAAGGATTGATTTTCTATTTGCACTGCTTCCACTTTTAGAACAAAAATATTGATCAGCATAAAAGCAATTCCTACCTTCCTTTGAGGTAGATACATTTTACATCATTTTCTCGCATAATTTTTTGAAATTCATTTTTTCACAGACTCACATAAATTCACACTCACATTTGCCTACTAACTTTACCTACATGCTTAAGACTTCTGCGTACAGCACCTGTGCTGGATTAAGTAAGATTAATCAAAGAAGGAGTATGAAATACAATGTGCAAGAAGTAGGTATAACTGCAAATAAGTAGATAGATATCCCACATAATTTAAAGCTTTTTTAAAATTTTGACATGATATTTCTAACTTTTGACAAGATATCTCAAACTTATTTCAATTAAAAATTTTAGCAACAAATTTTCACAAAAATTTGTAGGTGATTAGGTTTTTGGGGGGAAATCCCAAAATTAAAGGTAAGCTGATGGTACTTAGGATATATGAGAATTTTTTAGAAAAATCATGGAAAATCCCTAGTAAGGAGAAATTATAGTTTCAAAAACTTTTACAACAAAATGTATCTGTTTTTATATTATTTGTCCAGGAACCTTTTGAGGTATCACAGTAGGGCTAGGAAGCCCCAGTTTTAATTGAATACTACCTTTCTTTAAAAATTTGATTCTGCCACACACTTTATTGCCTCCCCACAATAAAGATAACAAGTTCTTGAGATTTTGTCTCTGTCTTCGTGAAATGAGGAAAACTGCATATAGGCCAACCCTATTTATCTTTTTTTAAAAAAGATTTTTATTGGAAAGGCAGATGTACAGAGAGAAGGAGATACAGAAAGATCCATCTGCTGGTTCACTCCCCAAGTGGCTACAATGGCTGGAGCTATACCGATCTGAAGACAGTATCCTGGAGCCTCTTCCAGGTATCCCACATGGGTGCAGGGTCCCAAGACTTTGGGCCATCCTCTACTGCTTCCCCAGGCCACAATCAGGGAGCAGAACATAGAGTGGGACTGCTGGGATATGAACCAGCATGCATATGCGATCCTGGTACATGCAAGGTGAAGACTTTAGCCACTAGGTTAACACACCAGACCTGTAACCCTATTTATCTTAACACTTAAGTCTTACTGAAGTTTTCTCAAATGATTTGTCTCAGTTGTGATAATGTGATTATTTCTGTGTGCTCATGCATATGTCTTCACCCATTTGTCAGCTATTTCTGGAGAGGGAAAAAACCTAGACATGTACATGAAAAGAACACCTAAGTTTGTAAACAATTCCATAAATACATTGTTTTGAGTGTGGACACAAAAACCCTGCTTAACTTTGGAGCCATTACTTGTAAATGGAATGGACTTTACAGAAAGGAGCCAGATAAAAAGTGTGATATGAAGCGTGTGCAATTATTGATATTGATGTCATAAGAGCTTCTCTAGATAATTTGAAGACCTAAAATTGCTATAAATCTGCTTTGAACCTCCAGCAGACCCCTGCTGAGTTTGTGTGAGCAGTATTTCAGGTTTTACAAACCTCTTCCACATATTTTCCAAGTACAGAGTACTTCCCCCTCCTCACAGTTTACAGAAGTTTCCAAGCACTTCAACCCAATTGATATTATTAAACCAAGTACAAATTAGGAAAAATTAACTTCATTTTCTTTATTGCCAATGATAAGAAATCTAGAATTAGCATCTTTTCATTCCATGATGTGTATGATGAGACAGTTGAAAATTTCTGAAAGTGTACAATGACATTTCTACCTGTATATGTGATATCTTTGATATCATATGAATTATGTATTTTTTAAATTAAAGTTTTCTTCCTTATGATATCTAGTTTATTTGTTTTCATTCCCTGGAAATAAGCTATTTGTCACTGAAAAAGTCACTTACATTTCAATATGTGTTTGTAAAAATGCAGATACATACACATAGTCAGACTTTACATGCTGTTTGTTTCACTAAGTAAACATGTATCTTAGATAAAATGATTTTTCCTAATTTTGCCAAAAACAGGACTCATCACAACATGCTAAATAGAGTGCAAACTTGGTGAGCAATACACAGCATTGAACAACGACAAAGTATTGAAACTGCTTCTATATAATTAAACTAAAACTGAAACTGTGTTCAGTGCTAGGTTTAATGCATCAACCTCATTGTGTATCTGCAGTTAAAATACACCCTTCGTTATAATAATGTATATCAAATATGGCCATTATCCCCACTAATAGATACTCCATGGACATTAACAGCAACAAAATGCAAACAGTAATTTCAAATTACTAACTGTTTTGAAGGAATTCTGACTAAATGAATTTCAACAAAATTCCCTTCTTCCATTCTTTAATTCATTCAATTCTTATTCCCCACTATCAGCGACTTTTTTTTGTAGCAGGAACTCAGTAATAAACACATAAACAACATTTCTGCCCTTGTAGAGACCAAAGTTTCTGAGGGATTCAGGTAGGTGGCAAATATGTAAGAGGTGATAAAGCAGAGGTTTGAGAGAAAGAGGCAGACAGGACAAGAAGAGGAGCCAGAAGATGAGAAGCAGACAGACAGAAAGGGTGAGAGCCAGAGGGGTAGAAAACACACCAAATACAGTGTTGGAACAACTTCTACCAAACTAAATGTTTACAGTATGTCTTTATTATAGTAACAAATGAGCTAAACCAGGGATAATGAGAAAGAAACACTAACACTGAAACAGAGGAAAAGCACTTCGCATGGGAGTACAGGGATCCAGACGGGGGACATCTTGGATTTAATGAGCATCTGGGGGAAAAACATCACTGTAATGAGGCATAATATGAAATGGAGATGACTGAGGAGGTGTCTATCCTTAGGACAGTTTGCACAGGACCATCCAGTTCTTTTGACTTTGCCACAAACAACTTCTCTTGTTGCTCCTTGATATAAACTTTCTCACTTTTCATTCACATAATGTGTACAGATGAAAGATGGGAACACAGAGAGCACTGGTTCCTACTGAGAAAAGCCCATCACTCTGGTATACATGAAAATGTTCTTCAACTGGATTTCAATATATAGATACATATTTTATTAGAAAGGCATATCTGAGAGTGAAGGAGAAACAGAGAGAAAAATCTTCCATCTGCTGGTTCACTGCCCAAGTGGTCACCACAGCTGCAGCTGAGCCACTCTGAGCTCAGGTACCAGGAGCCTCTTCCAGGTCTCCCACACAAATACAGAGTCCCATGACTTTGGGCTGTCCTCTGCTGCATTTCTAGGCCATAAGCAGGGAGCTGGATGGGAAATGGAGCAGCCCAGACACAAATCAATCTCCATTCCACAAATGATATGGAATGCTGACACTTGCAGGCAGAGGAATAGCTAACCAAGTTATCATGCTAACCCCTTCACCTGGGATTTTGAAAATAAAGATTTTTCCATGGAAAAATAATAATGATGTTCAGTTGTATTCATATTAACGTGTTTAATACACAGACCATGCATTATGTTAGACAATGACCCCCCAAAGACCATGTCCACTATGACACCCAAATATAATCTTACTTGGCAACACGATTTCCAAGATATAGGCCAGGTTAAGACAGAGTTATGCTAGATTAGGGTGAACCTCAAATCCACCAGTTTTTACCCACCTGGGACAACAAAGGTACACACAAGAAGATAACTGGAAAAAGATGGCAAAAGAAACCAGCTGCTACTAAAAGCAAGGGAATGTCATGAGTGCTCGGCAGCTGCCGGAAGCTAAAAGGATGCAAGGAAAAATTATCCCTGATGCCACATACTCAGAAAGAAGACAAGCCTCTTGACAATCTGACTTCAGAAATAGAATACTTTGAAACGTATGTTTTAAAACACCTGACCTATGGTAATTTTTAAAGTAATCCTAATAAATAAACCCATATCATATGGTAAAGTTTCTGCAAAAATGTAACCCACTGAAATCTAAGGAATATACATCTGATGTAAGTATGATTACTCTACAAATCTGAGTATTAACCGGAACACAAACGCAAAAGCCTGTACACAGTTACATGTTGAATTGTTACTGGTTTGCTAAGTTGCGTAGGCTTTCTACTCTCCACCTGTTACTTCCATGTTATCCTTAATTCTGAGCAAAAGTGGATAGAATCACATTCTTAGTGTTTTCTTTCCTCTGGTATACTTATTTCAGTTTTCAACACTCAACCTGGTTAAGTGGATGCAGAATCCAATGTCTCTCCAACTAGTTGCAAGCCTTTCAGAATTTGATTGGTTATTTCAGCACGCTATCTTTTTGGTTTGTATACTTAACTTTCATTTCCTCTAAGTGGCTTCTTAGAATCAGATGCACCAACACAGCTCAGAATGTGTATTCTCAATCTCATGAAGTTCATACTCTGTCACTGAGTATGAGCAGGAAAGTCACAAATAATATACACCCAACAGAATATGCTTAATAAATCATAGAGTATCATGAAACAGAGCTACACGGTCAGCACCATACTATCAACATATTCCTACTCTATTCAGATTTCAGGGCAGCATGGCACTTAGCTTCTACCACCAGGATTCTGTCAGCTTACTGGAGTCATCAGCAAGGGAGCACAGAAGCAGCAATAGGTTTTAGTTCCTCTCTGTCTCTATATCTGGAAAACGCCTCATCTGGGTACAAACACAAACCATATCTAATGTCTATCTCTATGTCCAACTCACCCCAAGCTCCAGTAATACTATACTGCACCCACTAAAACTTGCTTTTTCTGGCCTGAGGTGGCAAGAGCTATCATTTGGTTTTTGATGATGAATACTCCCCAATATATATTTACTTCTCAGCTTTGTTACATTTTCCATTACTTGAAATTCCATTCATCCTTTTCACATAATGATTTATTATCTATTTTGTCTAATGGAAATCTATTTCCATTAGAATTTAGATCTTAGATATTTATTGTTATGTTGCCACCAGTAATACCCAGCAAATGGTAGTGGTTGAAAATTACAGTATTTTTGTGGCAAAAAATGTCACAACTTATTTTGAAAAGTGTACTGATCAAAAAGTGTCCCTAACATATAGGAGATAATGCACTTAGAGATCATCATCCTAAGGATTATAGATGTATGACTTATTGTGTTGTCTTGGTAAAATGACTCAAATTAGTTTAGGACGCTTGTTTACTTTTCACACAGAGAACTGTTACATAAAATCCAGGCTACAAGATAAAATCCAGTGCTGTGGGGCCCAGCATAATGGTTCAATTGGCTAATATTCCCTTTGCACGTGCAAGGGACCCATACGGGCACAAGGTCTTGTCGTGGCTGCACCACTTCCCATCCAGTTCCCTGCTTGTGGCCTGGAAAAAGAGCAGAGGATGGTCCAAAGCCTTGAGAATCTGCACCTGTGTGCAAGACACAGAAGCAAGATCATCTCCCGCTTGCAAACTCCAGCATCCCATATGGGCACCGGTTTGTCTCCTGGCTGCTCCACTGCTGATCCAGCTCTCTACCTATGTGCTGGGAAAGCAACCAAATGTGAGATCCAGAAGATCCTGGCTCCTGGCTTCGGATCAGCTTGGTTACAGTCGTTGCGGTCACTTGGGGAGTGGACCGCTAGATGAAAGATCTTTCTCTCTGTATCTCCTTCTCTGTGTAAATCTTATTTTTCAATAAAATTTTTAAAAAGTGCTATTTTGGTGGCAGTGACATGTCTAAGCTGGATGGGTCACTTATGAATGTTCTCAAATAACTACACTTGGTAAATATCTCCATTTAGATTCAAATCTACATAACATTGAATACATTAGATTATAATAGATTTCTTATTGACTGAAGCCTGATTACACATGTCCATATAATAAATGCCTCTGCATAGTTTATTGCAGTATTGCTAATAAAATCACTCAATTAGAGAACGGTGAATGCTGAAGTTTCAACAATGTTATGCTTTTCAATAGCAACAAGACAAAAATACTCTGATAATGTAATGGAATTTATGTGAAGTAATGCATGAATCATTTGGCTATTTTTTACTCCTTAATTTATTTAAAAGGCATCTACTGTCTCAGGGAGAAAAGATATTACTATAGAGCAAAAGTGATACTTTAGAGAAAAGCTAAATAGGGAAATTCCATTGTTGGCTGAAGATAATGTTCAGATGATACTAACACCCCAATCATGTAAGGCAGAGGTGATTTACAGCAAGAAAAGGAGCACAAATGTTTGAGAGTAGATAATAGCACACATCCAACAACATGTGCATGTTTGAGAATAAATACTTAATGTTTAAATACTGGGTACAAAGAAGTCTTAATAGTAAAGACACTGCAACATGAAGAAAACCAAGACATACAGCACATATTTTAGCATTATCACAGACATAATTCATATTTTAATGCTTTTAATGAAAAAGAAGAGTTTAATGTATAAAAGCTCCCTTGTAAAATGTGATACATGTGTAATGAGACATGTATATTTTAAAAGGGAAATTTAATAGACCTCTCAGATTTCTATCTTTAAAGGGTATGCAAACAATGACCCATGAAGACAATAAAGGCAATGAATGCATGTGACGACTCTACAACATCATAGAGTGGAGGCTTACTTAGGTTCTTGAATTTAACTAATGTAATGACATGGATAAAAGGAAGGGTATAATAAAATCCAAAAACGAAATGGCATAATGAGATGCATAATTGGACAAATGTAACGATATGCAAAGGAGAAAGATGTAATATGATACATATTTTTGAGGAGTGTAATGAGATGCATAAATAGAAAGGTGTAATGAGATGTGCATGTTTAAGTAATGTAATGAGAAATATAGGTTATAATAACATACGTGAAAGTAATTTAGTAATGAGATATAGAAGGGAAAGGCTTTAATGAAATCCACAAATGGAGAATATGTAAAGATACTTAAAGGAGATGTAATGAGATGCACATATTTGAAAGTTAAAATGAGATGCTTTAATGGAAGCGTGTAATGAAATGTATATGTTTGAAAGCTGTAATGAGACACATTAAAAGGGAAGAGTGTAAAGCAATTCTCTCTTCCCATGGAGACTAATGCTTCCTGAAATTCTGAAAGAGTGATCCTCCTAAAGAATCCTGATATTTCCAAAGAAGGATAAATTAAGAGGCCACTGGTATTAACAACCATTATAACATCAAAGGCATCTTTCTTAGGTCGAACTCTATTTTTGGTCACATGATTTAAAACACATCCTGATGCTTAGGGCTATATTCTAGTACATTAGAAATATATTAGAAATGGTGCAAAGCCTTAAGCTATTTAAATGAAACTAGGAAGAGACAAAACAGGAAAAAAAAAAAAAGAAAAAGTAGGAGATACCAAGGTTTCATTAACCATTGGAGCTACATCAGAAAATTCTTAGATAACTGAGTATCTCAATAACTTCACCAGGCCAGACTGCTCATAGACTTTGGATAAGTTACAAAAGTAAGCTCAAGATCATATGACTGCTAAGTGTTGGAACGGTTGTGAAAACAGCTCTTCCTTGCTTAAATGCCTACTTTCCCTCCATCTCCGTTTGCATGTTTAGAAGATTTATTTATTTTATTTGAAAGGCAGATACACAAAAGGACAGAAAGAGAGAAAGATCTTCCTCCCACTGGCCCACTCCCCAGGTGGCTGCAATGACTGGAACTGAGCCAATCTGAAGCCAGGAGCTTCTTCCAGGTCTCCTACACCGGTGCAGTGACCCCAGGACCTGGACCTTCCTGCAATATTTTACAGATCATAAGCAGGGAGCTGTAAGAGAAGTGGAGCAGCTGGGAAAAGAACTGGTGTTCATACAGGATGTTGGCTCTTGCATATTGAAGGTGAGCCTGTGGAGTCATGGCACCTGCCTCTGCAATTGTACTAATTCTCTCACTTCTGCTCTCCCTCCCCCACATACACCCACTTTCTTTCTGCATCACCTTCATTTAGCTACTTCTTGATTATTTATTCCTAATCATGATTAAAATCTCCAAAGAGGCTGATTAACAGTCAGTCATGAATTTCAGACAACCACAAAGCTGATAGCTTTGCCAGGGAAAAGTAAAGGCTAACAGGATAATCATTAAGTCACTTAACACATTAGAAACATTGGTAGTCCAACTCTTTTCTAAAAAAAATTGGGTCATATTGTGCTTTATATAATAATTGCCTTGATTGCATATACATTAGGAAACTGTGTCAGGGGCTGGTGTAATGACAGAGCTGGTCATCTGTCTACCTGTGACTCTGACATCCTTTATTGCAGAGTGAGCCAGTTTGGGTTCTGGCAGTTTGACCTGTAATCTAGTTGCCTGCTAATGTACCTGGCTGTGCAGTGGAAGATGGCCTAAGTACTTGAACATTCACTATTCATATGGGAGTCTATGATGGAGTTCTTGGCTTCTGGCTTTGGCCCAAATGTTATCATTTGGCAAATGACCCAGCAGACAGAAACTTTCTGTGTCTCTGTCTTCACCTTTCTGTCTTGCTTCTTTATGTATCTTTCCATTGCTGGGTGAGGTTGGTCACATTTTATAGCTGATTATCAGATTTAGCTTCCTAACACAGAGAAAGAGATAATGCTATTTGTTGTACTAATTTTTTACAATGAAATAACATAACACAGTAGATGTAAAACATCTAAAAAGCTCCATATTGCATAATGTGAAATGGATAAGTATATATTCTTTCTCTGCATTATGCAAATTTAGAAAAGTAAATTCATAAAAAGAATCCTATGCCTTAAATTTTTTGCATTTTCTTGGCAGTTAGTTTATTCCCATGCACTTATTTCCTAAGGCAAAGAAATAACTAGAAAATATTATAATATGGTGCTTTTTATGATGATTATGGGCAATAATTTATTTTTGGGTTAATAGCTTGCAGAATGATAAAGGCATTAATTGGACTATAGAATGATTTTTATGAAACATGAGCACCACAATTATTTCCCTTTTATTGACAGATTCAAATTAATCCAAGGACAATGTAAATTTGGGACCTTCACCCTCCCATTAATAACTTTTCACAACCTTAATCAATCAGTGTAATATAGCAATTATCATCTCAATCATATCCCCATTGGAGTACATGATTATTTTAGGATAACTACTTATTGTTCAATTAAGACTCTGTGAAAAGAGGTCAAACACTGGTCACTTCCACTCATTAAAATTTTGAAGTTGTATGCTGAATACTTTTCCACACAATTGAGGATCTCATTATTGATTAATTGTGAAAAAAATCATTCACCATAGAATAAAAAACTGACGAGTTAGCTTAGATGTAAAACTTCCATCTGTTTAGAATGTATTTCAGGGGTCTGGGACAGTTGCCTAGCAGTTAAAAGTCCTTGTATTACATGTGTCGGGATCCCATATGGGCGCCGGTTTCAATCCCGGTGGCCCCACTTCCCATCCAGCTTCCTGCTTGTGCCCTGGGAAAGCAGTCAAGCATGGCCCAAGGCCTTGGGACTCTGCACCCATGTGGGAGACCTGGAGGAAGAGGCTCCTGGCTTTCACCAGGTTAGGAGTCCATTTCTCCATGTCTAAATTCTTAAATGTTTATGCATCTGCCAACTCAAGAAGGCACCTTATGTCAACACTGAAAAAAAATTCAAGTACCCCTGTCGCATTCCTCAATGAGAGCCATCTTCTCAGCTGTGAGAGAAACTCAATTTGTTGGATTAATAAAAAATGATTTACTTAACAAGAGTAAAAGTCCAGATAATAGTGTTATCTTAAACTCTGCTGACATTAGACCTCAAATTATCATTAGGCTGCTATGATACATGTATACATACGTATAGAGTAAATTTTGCTTGAAACTTCTCAGACTCCTAGGCAGTTCTGCCCGACTGCACACCAGTCCAATCTGGAAAGGAGTTGGGATGATATAACTAGCAAGCTCTTAATGATGTGACTTCTGAATTAGACTCACGCTCCGATGTATGCAAACCACAGGTAGAGATAAAATCTTTGAGGAAATAAATATCACTGGCATATTCAAGGAATAAAACTGAATGACACCAAATATATTAATTACAAGTATTGACATTAGTTTGATGATAATGATGATGATGATTGTGATTATCATCAAGTTTATTTCCTCTAGGAATTCATTCCCTCAAGCACCGGTTGGTTTAATGATTCCTATATTCAAAAACACTTATTATACTGAATTCTCTTAGTTTGTTCTTTCTAAATACTAACATAATGAGAGGCAAATGTAGGTAAAACAGAAATGGATAAAACATATAGATTAAGACCTGGCACAGTGTCCTAGTGACTAAAAACCTCTCCCTGCATGTGCTAGCATCCCATGTGGATGCTGATTCTAATACTGGTGGCCCGCTTCCCATCCAGCTCCCTGCTTGAGGCCTGGAAAAGCAGTCGAGGGCAGCCCAAAGCCTTGGGACGTGGAAGAATCTCCTGGATCCTGGCTTTGGATTGGCGCAGCTCCGGCCTTGCGGCCGTTTGGGAAATAAATCAGCAGATGAAAGAATCTTCCTCTCTGTTCTCCTCTCTGTATACCTGAATTTCCAGTGAAAATAAAATAAATCTTTAAAAAACTATGTAGGATAATTTAAACATATAAAATACCACATTTTTCAAACATTCCAAGTATCTAGTTATACAACAAAGAATGAAACTAACATGCAATATGAGATCTCAAGGATCTTACGTTCATACCTTAAGAAAATGATGTGTAAATGCCTTTTTTTGCACTATTAGAGCAGAAATATGTGCATTGTTTTTTCAAATTTCATTTTCCATGTGAGTGGTTTTTCTTTTCTGAGCATGATAATTAGTTGAATATATTTCTTCATAGAATACAAAATATGCAACAAGTGAACACACCCACATCTTTTGTTTCATTTTAAAGAATATGCTGCTAAAGATGAGTTGGAGTTCAGATAAATATTACTAAGGTGTACTCAGTATAATCTGTCTATTTTTAATATATATATATTTTTAAAGATTTATTATTATTGGAAAGCCGGATATACAGAGAGGAGGAGAGACAGAGAGGAAGATCTTCCATCCGATGTTTCACTCCCCAAGTGAGCCGCAACGGGCCGGTGCGTGCCAATCCGAAGCCGGGAACCAGGAACCTCTTCCAGGTCTCCCACGCGGGTGCAGGGTCCCAATGCATTGGGCCTTCCTCAACTGCTTTCGCAGGCCACAAGCAGGCAGCTGGATGGGAAGTGGAGCTGCTGGGATTAGAACTGGCGCTCATATGGTATCCCAGCGCGTTCAAGGCGAGGACTTTTAGCGGCTAGGCCATGCCGCCAGGCCCTAATCTGCCTATTTTTACAAAATCACTGACTATTCTCATTTTCTCTGTATAAAATCATGTTGCTGTATATTTAAATGTAGTTAACTTTGTGCAATTACTTCTGCAAATTAACACTATGGATTTTCATTACCTGGAAAGAAAGGACAGAAAATGAAATTTGGTATCTGTGCAGGGCCATATCGGTAATTTTTATTGATGCCCCACTTTATTAGAAGGAAGATGTAAATTACAACAGTGAACTGCAACTAAATTATGTCAAGCTGATCTTTATCAGAAAAAAGGTTAGAAAGTACAAAAAGGGTAACTCAATTTTAGAATTCAGAACTGTTAAATAATATTAAAAAAAAGCAAGCTGCACATTAAAATGGAAAAGTTTAATGTTTCTGCTTGGAATGCTATTTTCATTTTAAACAAAAATAAACTGTTTTCATAGTTTCAAAATTATAGTATACCTGACAATATTTTCTCATTCTTCTCATTCTTTCTGCTGATTATCCACACTAACAATTTCAAAGACCAGACATTGCTTTGCAGGTGTGCAAGAAATACTAGATTCATGGCTAGTTCTGGCCCAAAAAAAAGCTAATATTTATTGACCTTTCCATAATCTTCAGTTGTCCCTCAGATGTTGTGTAGTTGAAATCGTTGTTAGGTGTTAACAATCTGACTCTCTTCATTTGAGGCATTAACACTATAAGTACCTTGTACTTTCCAGCAGCTTCTATCTGGTCCAGCTCTGGCCATTTCAACCATTTGAGGCGTGAACCAGGAATTGGATGACATCTCTGTATCTCTCCTTCATTATATGTAACTATACCTATCAAACACAGGTGTTTAGAAAGAGCCTATATCCGTGAAACTGTTGTGTAAGTTCCAGCTACTACTGGTTGATTAGATCGAAAACAAGTAGGCTGAGGGAGACACCAAAATTAGTTAACAAGGATTAAGTTGTTGATTTCATGATTTTCCACGGAATCCTGAAATAGCTGAGAAAGTAAGAGTATGTGTGTGTGTGTGAGAGAGAGAGAGAGAGACGATTTTATAATATATATACTCATATGCATATATTTACTCATATATGCACTTACATTTTATAAATATATATTAATATACATACTCTTACATATATTCTTAAATTTTCTCTTATATATGTATACCTAATATATATACTATATATTATATATAGTGTAATATATAGTATATATGATGTATGATATACAACATATGATATATAATACATGATATATAGTATATATAAATAAACTATATCTAAATAAACTATATATATATATATATTTCATGTATCTGCCCCATAGATCATCTGAGTGAGTCCTATTTAGTATTCCTGTTTAACAGAAAAGGGGCCAAAGAAACCCAAACCATCTGACTGAGTTTACAAATGAGTGTGTGTGTGCATGACAAACTCCAGAGTGAGCTCCTGGGATGTTCTTCATCTCTGAATTCTGCAGTCACAGCCCATCTAAACATTTGTCTCCTAAGACTGAGAGATCTGTACAAATACAAATACCCTTTTTGCAAAGCTGCTTGCTCTCTCTTAACCTTGACCTATCAGCTCTTCGTTTCACTCTCACCCATCTTTGTATTCTTGACTCTAAACTCCAAACTATCCTTCCAACATCCCATTTCCTCTAAAAACATATGTTGAAGGATTGTGAGCAGGTTCTTCATCTGCAAGTCTCCAGCAGATTAATTACAATTTAATTAAAAAACAGATATCTAAATCAATAGTGACAACACAACTAGATTAAACAGATCCTAAACAGGCTCCTATCACCAAAGCACTGTGTGAAAGCTTGGTAAAGGGGACACACATAATGGGTTAAAAGCACAGCACGACTCAATAAGGAGGAAAGTTTGTGGACTGTGTTGATATCATTGAAACTGAATCTGAGTGTTCTGTTCATACATAAATAATGCAACATGCAGGGCTCCAGAATTGCTTTTTCCATTAAAACACAATTCTTTAGGTTTCCTGACTGTTGTTTTACATGTGATATCAGTAAAGATTACCATTAAAGGGATATTCATTTATAGAATTATGTAAATATTAATTTTTAAATCATACTTTTAATCCATTAATGTTTCATAGAGCATGTTCTTCAACCAAAACACACAGTCACAGTTCATACTTTTGCAGGATAATAGGACTGAGCACAATGTTCAGTGGATACTGCTCTGGGGTGCAGGGGACACAAAAGACACTGTTTGTTGTTGTCCCTTACCTTCTTTGACATGTTCACCCTCCACTTACCAAACAAACTCTCACAGGATAGACAAGGAGTGCAGTGGGTCACAGTATTAATGTCAAACAATGGTCAGAGCCTGCATTCACTGGGCATCTTAGGCTAGCTGATCAGGGAGAGCTGCAGTAGGTATAAGATCCCCAGATAGTAGAGAATCTTTGGTTAGAAGTAAAATGCACCTCTTCTATAAAAGCAAATAAATAAACTAGTTTTAAATGCATAGAGTGAGTAAGGAGTGAGTGAGAGAGACAGAAGGAGAGAAAACAGGAAAAGAGAGAGAGAGAGACTGAGAGGAAAGATCTCCCATCTGCTGGTTCAGTCCATCAGCAGGGCCTGAGGCAGGATGAAGAACTCAATCAAGGTCAACTGAGCAAGCGCTGTTAACTCCCAGGGTGCACATCAGCAGGGCAATGGAATTCCAAGAAGAGTCTGGGCTCCAATCTACGCACTTGGGTAGAGAATATGTCTCAAGCAGCATCTTAATCAAAATGACCACCCCTGCCTTTACTTTTACCTGGATCCTGACTCCCAGAGTGTTTGTTTCCATTTAAGGTATGTAACAAAAGAATAAAATTTTCATTAAAAAAAAATAAGAGAGTATTCAAGAACCTGCATGTAAACTTAAAATGTTGCAGGGCCTGCAACAGATTTTTCTAAGCGTCAGAGAGCAATAGACAAGTCTGCAAAACCCAGAGTGGAGATAAGGGGATTCAGCTTCCAGAGTCAATGCGGACAAGACTGGACAATCTGACAAGTGACCAAGAGGGAAGACAGGTGCCTTAGCAAGAAATACCAACCTTTTATAAACAGACAGAACGAAGGCTCCCAAAGCAAATGACGCTAAACTGGTTAGAAAAGTAAAAATGGGACATTCTTTAAGTGACAGCATTTGGGAAGTCACAGCAACCACCAGATGCTGCCCTTTTGGGACCTTAGATGAAACTACAAAGAAGAGAATAGGCTGTGGTGAAGTCTCAACCTAAAACATGAGAGAAAAAAATCAGAAATTGGACTACATTTTTTTTGCTATCACACAAAATTATTAATTTAAGTTACAGTAAAAACAGAATGTTTTTCCATTTCTGCATATGTTCCCCGAAAATATACTTGCCAAAGGAGTTTATCAACTTCCATGTAACTGATCTATGGCTCGTGTTAATCTTTTTCAGCAAATTACTGAATAGTCATGTACTTACAACCAACCACTCCTATGGAAATAGTAGCTATATGACCATTTGGTAACATTAGCTGATCTTCACCTAAGAAATGTTTCTTTAACACAGACGGGAAAGCCACTGGCATTTTTTGATCTCAAATACCATGTTAACGAATCTCTCCCTAGAAGTTAAAAGACCAACTGCAATTTCCCAATAATCATCTACTTTTCCAGCCTAAAGATTTTTTGTTCTTTTGAATTGTGGAGTACTATTTAATGAATCAGAAACATAAACCACAGAATAAAATATAGAGTGTTCTAATGGAAACATAACTTTATAGGTAAACAAGGTTCTAAAGGGACCAAACCTACAAGGGATCTTTCTGCCTTTGTGTTCTGTACCCTCAGCGTGAGGCTATATTTTTCTGCACATCAACTTACGGCATTCTAAAATGTCATTGTATAATCTAATTTTGTGCGATAGTCACTTTTTAAAAAATAGGATTTGGCAAAATTCATTTACTTACAAGTCACTGTTATTTAGTTAATACGGTTGTGAGGTTTGCAGAAGAAGAGATTTATACAAGTAATTTGTTGTATATTAAAAGTTGTGGTAAGAATTTTGAGAATGTAGTCATAGGACAAATAAAACAGAACTTTTATTAAAATCTGATTCTACGTGATTCCTCCATCAAATGCCTGCCTTTACGAGTAGGCATTTTGGTAATTCACGTAAAATCTCTTATTCTGCAAATTCTTCTCCAATTAGAATAATTAGGTACTACCAACATTACCTGATGAACCCAAAGTTAACAGACAAGTTACCACAATATAATAATTCACAACACCATTTTTAAGCTTGAGACATTTGCTACATTTGTAATGATTTTTGTCTAGTTTTGAACTTGCATGTGTACAGGTAGTTATTCATCTGTACTGCTGTATTAGTTATATGACAAAATATCAGTAAGATGGAGGTAAGGAACTGCTAATTGATTAAAAATATTAGTTATGAGTGGGTGATTGCAGAGGATGTTGAAGCTTGGTTCTACTAAAAGATTCAGTACCAAATTATACACTGTATTAACCAACATAAGTAGCATTAAAAATTAACAGCAACCCAGCATTAAGTCCTGATTATACTGTCAATGAAGAGGATAATTGGGAGGGTTTAAAATAAAATCTGCAATAAAGAAAACAATTTCATTACCTCAAGTAGTGCTTATGATTGCTTTTTTGTTTAAACTTTTATTTAATATTACTTTATGTTAATCACAATTAACCAAAGAAATATGGCTCAGGAATAAAATGAATCTAGAAGATAGTTACATGTGAACCCAAAGTCAGTAAGATGTAAGTTGTGTGACTGTTTTGTTTTTCTGCAGTGCTAAAGATGCCAGCCTACTTACAACTTATGAAGGCGGGGCTATCAGCGGATGTTCAGATAACCATAGTAGAAATGTAAAGACTGCTTATGGTCCAGATGTTTTGGCACCGGTGGTTAAGCTGCAGCCTTAAAGAATACCATTGTAAGTGGGCAACATTAGGTGTTCTGGCAACTCCTCCTCTGATCTAGCTCTCTGTTCATGGCCTGGGAAAAACAGTGAATATTGCCCTAGAATTTTGGGCTCCTGCCATCCCCATGGGAAACCTAGATGAAGCTCCTTGTCCTGTCTTCAACCTGGCTGAGCTCTGGCAGCTGAGATCTCTCTCTCTCTCCCTTTTCTTCTCCTTCTCTGTCTGTCTCTGTATCTCTTCCTCTCTCTGTAAAAACTTTGACTTTCAAATAAATGTATGAATCTTAAAAAAACAGAATGCTCAGAAAAAAACTTCAAAAATAATGCTGACACATAAGATCATGAGGCATTAACCAAACAAGATACATCTAGAAGTAAAGAATGTAAAGAAGAGGATACAGTCACTGGCAGTAATTCGACTGAAACATTTTATTACATTTTAACTTACTAACTTGCTTGGAAAACTCAGACACAGTTAATGCTAATCAATTCAAGCCATCTTATTTCCTTAAAAAAAAAAACAACTTCTTTTTATTGCAAAGTCTGATATACAGAGACAGAGAGGAAGATCTTCCATCCTATGAGTTAACCCCAAATGGCCACAATGATCAGAGCTGTGCCAATCTGAAGCCAGGAGCTTCTTCTGGGCCTCCCATGCAGGTGCAGGGTACCAAGGCTTTGGGCTGTCCTTAACTGCTTTCCCAGGCCACAAGCAGGGAGCCAGATGGAAAGTGGGGCCAGTGGGATAAGAACCAGTGCCCATATGGGATCCTGGTGCATGCAAGGTGAGTACTTTAGCTGCTAGGCTATTGCACTGGGTCCCATCTTATTTCTTTATATAGTCAGCCATCAGTATGCCTGGACTCCAAAACCAACAATGTAAATATCTGTTCAAAAAATATTTGGGAAAAAGTCTCTATTCAATACACAGACAGGTTTTTATATTTTTAAAAGTAAGCTTCCTGTATAGTTATAGCAATTATTTATGAAACATTAATACAGTACTGGTTTTACTCCAGTTAGAATGGCTAACGTCTGGAAAGAAAAAAAAAAGTTGGTGAGGAAAAAAAGATATCCTATCTTCTGCTGATAGTGATGTAAGCTAGTACAGCTATTACAGAGGACATTACGACAAATCTGCAAAGATCTGAAAACAGATGTTCCATATGACTCAGCATTCCCCTTCCTGAGATTTACCCAAATAAAATGAAATCAGCCTATGGGTAAGCTATTTGTATATACATGGTAGTTCATTATTTTTCTTTTGCAACTCAATTTATAACAGGTAAGATATTCAATCAACCAAATGAAATGCTACTGGTCATCAACAGAATGAAAATCCATACTTGATAATAAAATGGATGCAACTTGAGACCACTGTACCTAGTAAAGTAACTCATTACCCCAAAACACATAGATCTCATGTTTTCCTGATTTATAGTAACTAATAAAAAGTATAAAATGTGTAATGTATGTGAACAAGAGTTATATTTTGATATTTGATTACTGTTATAGTTTTTCTATACTCCTGAGGAAGAATTTTGTTTTTCTACTTGCTATTTGTTTAATTCTTGACCTATGTGAAGCCTGTGATTTCAAAGTAAACTCAAAGTATGCCACTGTGAAATTTAAAAACAAACAAACAAAACAACAACAGGTAAAAAGTGGGTGGGTGAGAAAAGTGGATGTTAGGGAGGCTAGTGTGGGAAGCATCACCATGCTCTTATACCTGTGTTGTGAAATGCATAAAATTTGTTCACTTTATATAGCTAAAATGATTTAAAATGTGAAAAGAATTTATGATAACATATAGAAAAATTGACAGCAGAAGAAAACATTTCCCTAAAGTGTAGACATTCCCCAAAGTGTAGACATTCACACAAATGACTTAGCGTACAGCATTGAGCAAGCGTGGAAAGCAGCTGTGAGACATTCACATGAACAGATGAGGTTAAAAACTATGAAACTATGCATTATCTGCATTCCCAGTCAAGACAGCAGGGCAGACCACAGAGTTTTCTCATACACATATGTGCTTTTATTTCTGGAAGCTCCCTTTAGAATGATGCACTACTAGTATTTAAATTCTTCACTGTTTATTATGTAGCATGTTATTCTGCCAATTGCAAACAGGAAAAATATACTCTATTGAATAAGGAGACAAGATATAGCTTCAGAACTAAAGACATGCATCTTCGTAAGATCTCTGATATGTGACTCAGAGTTCCAAGCCTTGCTGAGCTTTTAATTAACTCAACTCCAGATAACTGAACCAGAACATATTAGCTTCATGTCTTATTTATAACATGTTAACATATTAACATAATTATAACTTATAACTATAAATAAACAAATCTTTTCTTAACACAAGAAAACCTCCTGCCACATTACTAGCAGATGACAGACAAACCCAGGAGCCAGAGAGGCTCATTCCCCTCCATGGTTGTTGTCCCAGTAAGGAAATATTTCTGACAGCTTGAGTGATCTCTATAGAACAGGATGATACCAGCACAGGCTATAGCTTTCTGTCAAGACCTCTTCCCAAAATGGGCAACACCCTCTGGCACAAACAAAAAACAAAGTTTCACACAGGCAGGTATTTTCTCTTACAGCATACTGGCCACAGTACCCATATACCATCTACGCTTAGTCTAAACACAGGAGTAAAGCAGCTACACAGCACAGATGGGATCTACTATTTCTCTTGTAGTTTTTGTTCTTCCTAATAAAACTTACACTATATTTATGGCAAGGAATGTGTCACTCCCTTGTATGACACTATGAGCATCCTTGAGATCAGGACATGACCTGCATTGGTGTCTGTACTATTCTCAAAATAATACTGAGTTTAAATTGGGTTACCACCTAAAATTCATAAAAGAAATGCTTCCTACTGACTTCTAACACGCATCACATATTTGTACAATATTTACACTACAAATGATACAAACAGCTACAGATATTAAATGGATAAAACTCACTATATATGCTAAACACAATGTGCAACAGAAGATAGCTAAACTAAGTAACTTACAAATTCATGATGCATAATTTGAAAACTGAAAGAATAAAATATACATTTTAACTGCAGTATTAAAATATTATCACCTAAGTTTTTAAATCTTGATAATTAAACATACTTCAATATATTTCATATTGAAGAATATGTAGCTCCAAAAATTGATCATAAAAAATATGAGAAGGAAATGCTTCCCAAATATATTAACTTACATAGAAGGATATATTTCTTTTTAAAAATTAATTGTATCAAACAAGCGATTTAGACCTTTCCCTCATATTCATATCTTATACCCTAATCATTGACATTCTTTTCAGGATGTGTTTCTAAGGCAAAATAAAATCAATTATAGAGAAAACACTTTTAAAAAGTCATTATATTTTCTTAAGACTAATTCGTCTATTTGAAAGTAAATGATACACAGTGAGATGAGAAGCAAAGGAAGAGGGACAGAGAAATTGAGAGTGCATGAGAGAGAGGCAGGGAGGGGGGAGGGGGGGAGAGGGAGAGGGAAAGAGAAGGAAGGAGGAGGGAGAGAAGAGGGAGGGAGGGAGGGGGAGGGAGGGGGAGGGACGAAGGATGGGAGAGAGAGTGAGAAAGAGAGAGAGAGAATTTTCCACCCATTAGTTCACTTCCCAAATGGCCCCAATAGCCAGGATTTGGCTAAGGTGAAGTCAGCCTAGAGCTTCACCCACATCTCCAAGATGGGCACAGGGCGCAAGTAGTTGGGGGCCTCCTCCACTGTATGAAAAGGATTACAGGGAGCCAGACCAGAAGCTCTACTGCAGTTGGGACTTTAACCAGCATCCATATGCATGTTGGCACAATAGAAGATGGGTTATTTTGCTTAGCCACAGTGCCAGTTTCAAAAAGAAATCCTGATAAGCAGTACTCATTAACATTTCATTAAAAAGCTTCCCTCTTCAACCAAATACAACCTCTCCAAAACAAATACAACTAAGAGCACCAGCGTTGAACAAATACTATCATCACAGTCCCTGGACTATTCCTTTGAAGACCAAACTGTGGATTTCTTTCACTTGTTTTTGAAAGTTGTGCTTGTTACTGCTTTAAAAAAATTCAAAGTTAATGAAAACTAACTAAGCTCTTTGGAAAACGTGTTAAGTATGAACTGTTAGGAATAAAAGTGCTGTTATTAAATGTGTGTTCTTAAACAATTGGAAGAATGGTGCACTCAGACAGAGACATCTTCAAGTTACATGCACACAAAGATGAAAATACACGAAGGTTTTTATTAGAGTATCAATGATAAGGTTGGCTATTCCTTTTTAATTGACCTTTTTTCAAGAATGTTTTAAAATCATATGTATTACTTTTTTCAGAAAAGAAATACATTTGTAAAAATTTTATAAGCTAGTTTGAGATTTTTGAAAATTTAGTTTATACTCACTGTTTACATATTTTGATGGAAAGGTAGTCCATGCCATAATAGAACTACAAAATTATATAAGCTAAGAAAGATTCTTAGGAATATGTCAAACATGGTAATTGCAGATATTAACATCATTTATATATTTACATAAAATATTTACACAGTCACTTTTAGCTTAAATACAATTACAAATATAGTAAATATTTGCATCAGGTTAAACATAGAAATTATGTTCAGTAAATCCAAGAGGTAAGTAGAGACACACATGCTACCTGACACCTTCCAGGCACCAGAAGGGGCATGCAACTCTGATTCTCTTCTAGGCAGATTGACCTACTTCAGGTTGTTTTCTAGTATTAGAGAAAAAGCAATATCAATGACAGTTACCACAGGCCCTCAAGGTTTCAGCCATGGAGAGTAACTAGGGTCAGCAAATATTCAGGGATTTCTATCAACTGCATTTTAAAATACCACTGATGTTATTAAAATCATTGCTAGATTAACTGATTTCACTTTCTTTGATAAAAGAATATCTTAGCTTCAGACCCAATTTTTTGAAATAAAAATCTTATGTCAAAACTTTCTCAGAGAGCTAATTCCGGAAAATGCAATGATTTGAGTGACTATCAAACAGAAACCTAAACATGCAAAGTACACCAACAGCAAGGACTTAAACATTATACTTACTGTGTATGTGAACATTAAAGCATTTCAGCAACCTTATATTTTAAGTACACAGAGAAATTAAATTTGGAGCAATAATTCATGCCTTGCTCATTTTTTAAATAGAGAGAACAATGGGAGATAACACACACAATGTAGACTATACTGATCTCAAAACTAACACTTTCTCAAAACAGTGCATAATATAACAACTGTGGCATGAAAGACATCCACGGAAAATTTTGAATAGAACATATCTACTGTCTCCTCTTCATGTGGACACCTCTACTAAAAACATAGGTCAATTAATTTTTCTGTTAGTTTTCACTTTGAGTGATCACTTAGAATCCCATGTTGTGTTCACAGAATTCATGAACAAAAATCAGGGAAGCCAATTTTTAAATAATTCCCCGTTCAAAGTACAGACAAAAAGGAGCTTGATTATGCTAAATTCAGCTCATCCTTCCATCCGGCATTTGCTATACACGTAGCTACTTCTATTAATGTTGTAGTTATCACTGTGTTTTCTAACTACTCCATGTCACCTGTGTTAGCCAATAATATTATCTGTGGGAGGGGAGCAAGAGCACAAGTGTGTTTCTCATGGCCTAGGGAGAGTCAGTAGAGAATCTCTCACAGGGGCCTCTTAACATTGCTTTTCAAAATACCAATCCAGACTTCCCCAGCCCCAGTCTCCCATCAGGAAGTAGGAACTATCAAGGTTGACTGCCAGTAAAAACTAGTCCTGGTCCCCACCCATTCCTTCACTTTCCTGGCATCCCATCACCCTTAGGGACACTCCCCAAGACTCCAAACTATAAAAAGTCAAGCCTGCTGGAACACTGGGTCTCTGTACTGTGTTCACTGCATCCAGAGAAGCAGGCAATCACCCCCTGTAGATTTATTTTTCTCTTTGATAATAAATCTGATTTGCGTGTGAATTCCTACCCACTTTCTCTGTTGTGTATTTGTTTTCCAGCGCTATATTTGCTGCTTCCTTTTCTTTTGTAATTTCACCATGAGAACATACCTTTTAGTATTTTTAACAATATATGAATGGATTACATTACTCAATACTTCAAAGGTGCAATTCTAAAGCACAAGTTTGATCATATTTCTCTACTTCCTGAAAAACGTAGAGGCTCTATATTCCTTTATTAGGATATTTTCACAAGAAAGGTCATTTACAATATAATTTCATTCTTTATTTCATGTTTACTTTTGTTCATTTACCATTTATTCTAATAGTTTAAAATATTTACCTCTCTTAATATATACCACAGCTCATGTATGAGTTCTATTTAGACAATAAAAACATTATTCAAGTTTCAATACACATATTAACATGCTTCTGATTTTTCAAAGATCTCAAATATCATCTCAATGAGCACCTTCTATGTACATTAATTTCAACATGTGTTTAAAGTCATATTTGTATCACAATCTTATCAAAGAAGGTGATTCAAAGAGACCAGGGATTCACACAGAGCATAACTTCCCCCAACACTTTAGGATGATACAGGTGATAGTTAAAATGCATTCGGACCTTTTCTTTGTCTTTGATTGAACTGAGTCAAGATACAGGTTCAAGATCAACACCATAAATTTCAGTCAGTTACTTAAATGATGTACTTTCAAAATATTGGTATTCAGTGAAGATTAAAGTTTTTCCAGATAAAACTGAATGATGTTTTCATGACTGAACTTTTAAAATATGTTTACTTTTTGCTTAACTTTAAGCTCATTCCTCCCCTCCGGTATTTCTTTAGCTTTTGGTAGCACAGTTCCTACATTCACAAAAATAAGCATATTTTACCTTGAGGCTCTCAATGATTCAGTGTTGCATTTAACTGTATTGTGTTATCTTATTCAAAGTGCACTCGGTGTTCTACATGTGAATAAACATGTGACATTAATGCTTAACAGTAAGCCAATGTTTTAAGTTTCAACTATTCCTAAGGTTTCTGTTTTAACTGGTGGTCTCAAATGTGGTAAGTCATATATAAATAAAACTAACCATATTACTACACATTTTTGTTATCAGGAAAATATCAATGGGTTCCTTCCTCAGCTTAATATAGAAATAAATAGCTGGGAATCAGTTGCAGACAAAAAAGTTTTATTTGGTGAAGGTGGAAAGAAGATGGGAGGAGAAAGCACCTCACAAGAGAGAACCAGAAGTTGGGGTGCCTCCTAAGAGGAGAGAGAGTGAGAGCGAGAGCGAGAGCGAGAGAGAGAGAGAGAGAGAGAGACACCAAAGTTTTGAGGAAGGGTCTTGGGATTTTAAGTGTTCCCTTGTTGGGCAGGGACCTACAGTTAAAAGTTTCCTATTGATGGTCTTGTAACCAGTCAGAAAATGGCTGGGCAATTATTATGCTACCCACTTGAAGGTGTCGTTAAATTTCAACGGGCTTACATGGTCTCATTTTTTATTTACAGACACCTAAATTTTAACCTAATGCACTTTACACACATCAAGAAATATTTTTATTTTTTTCTCTAATTTTTAAAAACATTTAGACTATCCTTAGCTCAAAGAATGCACTCTTACAGGGGACTGAAACATAGCCCATGGTTTACCAAATCTTGCCTCAAATAATAAATTTTCAAAACATGTTCTTATGGCCTCAGTAGTCACTTGTGGATAAAAATCAGAATTCCCCATAAGACTTAATATTATTGGAGGGAATTTGACATGAGAGACAACAGCAACCTTGTTTCTTGTCTCACATGAAAGAAGAATTTTCATGTGGACAACTTCAATGTACAAAGAAAGATTTATTAGGAGAACGAAATAGAGGTCTCCTGCCATAGTGACAGGAGGGGGGCTCCATGAGAGGAAAAAACCCCTTAAGCTTAGAAGTCCCCCTTCACTGGCCCTCACTGACCAGCTGTCCCATTCCATCACACATGGAAGAGGGAAGCAGCCTGGATCAGATGTGTTCAGGGGTTCCTAAGCAATGATCATCCAACCAAGAGAGAACTGGCACATGATGTGAATCATTTAACCAACCAAGCTCACATCATGTACCACACAGATGATCCAGTCAACTATGGTGGCATGGAACAGAGATACGCAGTTTCAACATTATGTGCTTTAAACTATCCAATCAGAAAGTGCTGAATCCAGCTTAGTAGCAGCAGAACAGAATCAGGCAAACAGGTCAACCCAAACCCACTTACAGGGAAAAATTTGGGACAATCAGCTTACTGCCTGAGCTGTAAAAGAAAAGCAAGGGCTCACCCTGGAATGAAATACCATCTTGCACTCCCATTCCTCTTTCCAGACATTCCAAGAACCCAAATTTATGCAAATGTCAGGTTATGGACATATCCCAGAACTGTTTCAAAAGACTTTCCCTTGCTGTGGCCATTTTCTATCATCTGTGCTGTTTAACTACTCCAAGTGATGGGTATTTCCATTCTGATTTCGTCCCTTTGTTCTACCTCAAGGGGACTGAGGGACAAAGCAAGAGAGAACATTCCTCGGAAGGGTAAAAAATGGGGAGAAGCATAATTCTACACTTTAAAAGGTAACTTCACCAGTAACTACAGACACTAACTGCCTCTTAGCATATCTGACTCCTAACAACACTCCACTGAAACAATCCAACCTAGGAATGAGAAAGCAGTCCTTAGCCTATACAGGTAGTTGAAAATTCAAAGGTCAAGAAACCAGGTCTACTGTCAAGACATTCATCCTACTATTAGGGTACCAAAGACAATATGAGACCTACGTTTGGAGAGACAAGATATGGAGATCACAATAAATAGCTGTCCTGAGAATAATAACAGCTAAACTCTCCATGAAAAGTAGCTGGCTTTGCAGAAGGCATGATTGTGCATCTGTCGGCAGAGGTGCATGCTTTGGCAGGAAAACTGAGTCATTCCTACTGGCCACTCAGAGGGAACGGAATGCCAGAATAGCTCGGACAGATTAAGTGGTAAGAAGCACTGAGTCCAAACACAGAATTTAAGGAGTCCGCTGAAGCAGCTGAGGCAGTATCTGGAACAATTAAAGCAAATGCCTGAGACTAATTTTGTAAAAATGGCAACTTTTGTATTAAAAATTTAAAGCAGCCTTTTTTTTTCTTTGAAACATGAGGATCTAAAACATTCTTTATTTGGTTTTACATGGACACAATTCTGGCATGTGAAAAAAAATCTCTGCATGTGGGCACAAGCACCCTGTGCACTGATGCTCATTAATATTGTCATGTAGTAATATCGGTAAATGTGATGAATTGCAAGGTGAACAAACTGCGCAAAAAATTTAAAAGTCACATCCTAAGCGAATAATATGGTAAAGAACAAAATGAAACTGCTAAGAAAGTCTTTAATTTGGTTATCAAACTGCAAACTTAAAATACTGGTTTTTCCATTTTTGTTCATACATACCAATGTTTGAAATTTTAAATTTCAAAAGCTGCCTTAATTCCAACACATCACACGTAATATTCTCAATACTAATATATAGAGGGATGTTTAGTATAATCTCTGGCAGAATTTTAATATCCTTTCTATTTTCCAAATACTAACTGTGTTATGCTATTAAAGTGCTAAAACCTGGGAAATTACTCTGTCCATTGTAATATGGTTGAAGATATCTTCGCTGAAAAATTATTAAGTGACATTGAATCTTTTCTATTTGTGATGCAAGCCAAGAGAAAACAAGAAACAATGTGGCAGATTAAAGAGAGGAAACAAAAACTATCTGTGAATAAGAAGGTGGGAGAAGCTCAGAATTGTCTTGAAAATACAAGGTACCTTTCACTAGTCAATAAGCTTATATGACTGACAGCTTTGGAGAGTATTTACATGCTGCTCCTCCCAATGGACTCTATTCTGTCTCCCTGATGGAGGTTAAAACGCCAAGTAATAGATTGTTGTCATTTTCAACTTCAAGTCTTTAACCTGAAGGTTAGATAAAGACATAAAAGCAATCCATTGAATTTGAAACACGATTTCACCTTTGAGGTCACTATTGCAATTAGCACCTCTATTATTAAGTTAAAAATTGCCTAACTGGGATTGCACTAAAAATACAATCCTTTTAAATGAAAGGATTCTCATATCTTTTTTATTGGAATGTCATATGATGAATGTGAAAGTAATACGGCAATACCATAAAGTCTAATTTGCAATTTAACAGGTGTTATGAAAAACAATGACCCTTTGTAGGGTGGAGAGGGGGGAACAGGGATGATTCATTCCTATGCACTATCAAATAGCAAAATGTACTAAAACTTGGGGGAGACATTTAAATTTTAAATGGTACGGACATATTTTCGATGATGACCAAACTATTCAAACTGGATAGATGCCAACAGATAATGCTTAGTAGTATATTAGCCCCCATCTTCCTTCCTTTAGGCAAAAATTTCTCTATTCTAAATATCTATCACCTGTATTATAGTTATCTTGAATGAAACAGAAATGTAAGAAGAAAATATCTTACACATTCGTGGGGCAAATGTGTTCACAAATGGAAGGAAGAAGTGAAACACAATTGGCAACTTACAGATCAAGTATGTCAAGACTCCGCCCACAAAAACTAATCATGACTGAGGCAGTTCCCTCTTTAGTTGTTCATACTGCCATAAGTTCTACCCATTAGATACGAAAATAACACAGTCCCCACTATGAAGTCAAAGAAAAATGCTGTGAATATCACTAACATAAATGCATAGGTTATTTCCTAAGATGCCCACGGTTTGTTGAGTTTGCATGTGCAAAAATGGCTTAAAGTAGATGTGTTTTCCGAGTTAGACTATTATCTGATCTCAGTTAAATGATTGTTTGCCCCAAGGATTTAAGAATTCAGATGGAATACCAGCACAGTTTTCAGGAAGCAGTTCTTGGACTGCACATCCACTGGGACCTTGTTAAAATGCAAATTGTCAGGCCCTGTACAGATTAATGAATCAAAAATTCTCTTGTGGTAGAAAAGCGATCTGAATCATCTTCCATATGATTTTGATATAGGCTTAATTTTTCCAAAGCATTGATTTAGTACAAGGTAGAGCTGGTAAGGAAACTCCTGTGCGGAGGATAAGATACTTAGAAAAGAGAGGCCCTGTGGTTGAGGGCCAGTTCTTAGTGTCTCAACAATATGCTAAGGATTGGGAAGAATACTGGCACATTTCATCACAGCACACAATGTTCTTATTGAAGACACATAGAAAGAATGTGGATTAACTGACACACAGGGTGCTCTGATCTCTGATCTCTGGTGGCTTTGTTTCTAAAGAAGATGGTGCATTTTCACCTTACCTTGATCTCTGTAAGAAGGATCACCCAAAGCTACAACAGCGTCATCAGGGAGCATTGCTATGATCATTAAAGCTACAACAGCGTCTCTGCATACAGGAACATGTCCCCCCATGTTTCTCCTTGAGCTTCTCTGTTTCTAGCCCTTGCTTTTTGCCACAGTTAATATTCACAATTACCTCACCTCAAGCCTATGATACTTCTGGCCTTAAAGAGTATCTGTCTTTGGATTCTGGGACCAAGTCTCTCCTGGTTTGAATCTTAAGTCTTTATTTCTCTCACTTCCTCACTTCTCTCGGTAGTGGGTAATTGAGACTCACTCTGTCTGCCTCCATGTGCCTGGCACACTACAGTAATATCCATTATTTAACTATAACAACTACTTTGATTCCACTGCAACTGGCCTGACAAAACCCAGGTACCATTTTTTTCCTGTACTTTGTTTTAACCTCCAGCATCCCCAGTCTTGCCATTCGAACTTACCACCCATTATTCTACTTTTCTTTTTCATTTGTTTATTAACCAAAAGCTGCTTACTTCCACAGCAACTGATTGACCCCTTCTCCACCTAGCACTCTGTTCTCCAAGGATCAATATGACTATCAAAGAATACTTCAGCCCAAACCATTGACACTCTATTTGGACACTAATGATTCCAAACTTTAAATGCAAATTCTTCCCTAACATGATAGAAAAAAAAAAAAGAACATCTTCACACCTAATTCTATTTATAGAACAGCATGTATGTGGCTGATACAGGAAATGCAACCCCCACTGTTTTGCATACAAAGGAATAGGCAAGACATTAGAGAAATGAAACCATCCACAAACAATGCTTTTCTCTGCAGGGCTCTCTTTCTCTATGATATGATATATATATATTTTTTTCTCACACACACACACACACACACGCGCACATATGAACTATGAAGGCAAAATGTAGGGCACTTAATAACAGCTAAAGCAACCAGGAAAACTTTCTTCTGGAAGTTGGACTTGCATTGAGACATCTAAAATATGAATAGGAGCTGCTTGAGTAAGGATGAATTTTGGGTAACAGATGTGGTATTTGACATAAACGGAAGAGCTGGTACAGACACATTGAGGCAGAAATTGGTCTCATGCCCCCAAGGACATGGAAGAAGGCTAGGATGCATACAGTAGAAAAGTAAATAGCAGGAGATGATGTGCAAGTTTAAATAATTCTAGAAAGAGCGATGCTTGATATCACTGAATACTGAGCGGTCTTAATTGATACCCCAGGTTATTTAGGAACCATCTACTCCTTGCTACTTAATGCTCCATCCTGGAAGCAACAGCATTGGCATCATCTAGTGTTCTGATAGAAAAGGACTTTCAGATTTCAAACCAGAGGAACTAAATGAAAAGCATTTTACTTATTATCCAAAATTGGATAAGCACTAAAATCAGAGTAACATAAAATAAATAAGCATGGACACATCACTTAATTTAGATATCAAGATAGTAGCTCCATGGTCCAAATTTGGCAGGGGTGAGAAAAATGTATATCCAGCAAAGTGAATCATGATTACAATGTATCAGTTCCTTGAGAGATAATGTTATTACAGACTTCAGAGGCATCAATAGAATTGATGGATTATCATATTAAGGAAGTTAATTTTAGTAACTAGAGAAAAGGAAGGATGAATAAAGATAATGCCAAGACTTCTCTCCAAACAACTAGATGGACAATGTTTTGAACCTAATTATGTACAAGTACAGAAAGCGATTTGGGTAATAATAGCATGTGTTTACTTACAGTCCACTCCAGGTATGTACTAAATAGCCTGCTAGGAAACACAGAATTTTACATTTGGAGAACATTTTACTATTTAAAATGTAGCATCACACATACTGGCTTAGCTGTTCTTAGTGCGATGACAATGAATTGTTGTAAACGACAAGTTTTATGAACCCTATTAAATGCCAAAAGGAGCTATACAGTAATTGCTTCAGTTCTACAGTAGTTATAAAGTTCTAACAGAACTTTAAATCATGCTCAAATCTTCTAGCTCTAAATTTTCATTATGTGATCCTATTAGTAGTAGGGAAATCTATTCATAATAATGTGGCAGCTACATGATTTTCAGTGGCTGCTGAGAAATCTGATGGCTTCACCAGTATTCTGCAGGGAATATGGGGTTTACATGAATGCACTGTTAGGTCCCCAACTTGCTTTAACAAGAAAACTGGCATTTAACTGTTTTTAGGTTTGGGATTTTCTTTGGAAGGAATAATTTATCATATTTATAAATATCACAACTTGAAGAATGTCATTTAATAACAAATATATAAAATTCATAATAAATTATATGTATAATAGTGTAATATAAAACATTTAGAAATATATAAAAATCACATAAATATATAAATAACAAATGTATTAACTTGAAGAAACCATTTATTATATTAACAAATGTTTCAAAACTACTACAATGACTATCTGCAAAAGAATCATTTTGAAAAGTTTAGTATCGGGACTGGCTTCTTAGTGTAAGCTGAGCCTCTGCCTGAGTGCCAGCATCACTTATGCAAGCTGCTTTATTCCTCCATTTGCTCCATTTGTGATGCAGCTCCCTAATAATGCACCATGGAAAGCAGCAGAGGATGACTCAAATCCTTGGGCTCCTGCCACCTACATGGAAGACCCAGAAGAAACTCCTGGCTTTGGATATAACCAGGTAAGGCACTACGTGAGGTGACCCAGTGGACAGAAGAACTCCCTGTCTCTTCTCTTCTCTCTCTCTCTATAAATCTGCCTTTCAAACAATACATTAATAAATCTTCTTAAACAGTGAAGTGGTATTAATATACCATATATCTTGTTAGCAGCTTGAAATATAGTAATCACATGGTAGACAAGGATTTGTATACTTCAAGCTTTAAAACAATGACTTTGTTTATAAGAAAGAGACTGAATGAGCCAGCATACACTGGTTGGATCACTCCCCTGGTGCTGGTATGATCAGGACTGGGTGGTACCAATGCTGTGAATCAAGAACTCAAACATCTCACAAGTAGTTGACTGGGATCTCTATCAATTTAAACAACACATGCTGTCTCTAAGCAGTCCTCCTGAATTAGTAGCAAGCTGGAATCAAAGACCAAGTGATTGTTTGAAGCCACAACTCCAACAGGGAACACACGCATTTTCACAGTATCTTTTCATTAAAAAAAAAGCCTGGAAAAAACTAGTGGTAACTAACACAAAAAGCAAAATAAGAATGGAAGACACTTTTATAATACTTAAATAGGCTGAAAGAACAGAAATAATTTTAAAAAACACTAATTTTTTCCCATTGAGAAGACACAATTGTTCAATGGCATGCAAAATATAACAGAAAAATGCATTAGAAGAAAATAAAGTTGCACCAAGTGTACAGTGAAACTTTTACTTTATTAGACAACTGCTAAGGTACCTGAAAAAATTCCTTTGGGGACTCAGCACTGTAGCATGGTTAAGTTAAGCCTCCACTTAGGGTGCTTGCATTCCATATGAGCACAATTTCTTACCCTGGCTGCTCCACTTTCATTCCAGATCCCTACTGAGACATCTGAGAAAGCAGCAGAAGATGGCTTAAGTCCTCGAGCCAACTAGCCACATGGGGAGATCTGGAATAAGTTCCAGACTATAGCATTCCAATATGAGTAGGCCATTGTGGTCATTTAGGGAGAGGGTCAGTGGATACACGACTTCTCTCTGCAAGTCTTTCTTAAAAAAAAAAAAAAAACAAGATCTGGTGCAATGGCCTAGTGTCTAAATCCTTGCCTTGCATGCACCAGGATCCTACTGGGGTACTGGTTCATGTCTCAGCTGCTCTCACTTCCATCCACCTCACTGCACGTGGCCTAGAAAAGCAGCAGAGGATGAGTCAAGGCCTTGGGACCCTGCACTCACGTGGGAGACCTACAGGAAGCTCTTGGCTCCTGGCTCCTCACTTTTGATAGGCTCGAGTGTGGCTGATTGCTGCATCAAGTTTGTCAAAACAAGCATTTAGACCTATGGTTCATACAGCAAAAATTTTGTGAAAAGTACGTTTGAATAAAAAGCCACAATTAAGTATCTTTTATTCTAGACATGATGTTTAATATATGCTTAATTACCAAAACTATGCCTTTGTCATGTAGAAAAAGAAAAAAAATCCTAGTAAATTTATACTTTTCTAAATACCTTAACTTTGGAAAATACAATCTTCAGTCCTTTCATCTAACTGTAACTGCTAAAAAGATGATAACAGCAAATTTCTCTATCAGAGAAACCAGAAAGATAAGCAATACTCACATAAGCATGTGTTTTAATTTATAAAGTTCGTCCACACAATTTTCAACTTATTAGTCAATAATTATTCTCAAAAGTTTTCTTCTTTTATCATTTTTCAGTAGGAACACAGAAATACATTTTAAATAAGCATTTAAAAATAGATCAGAATGCCACAATAGAAGTTATTTTGAGACTTACTTTTGACAATATAATATGTACTCATCTTTTTCTTGTTCCAAAAATGAAGAACATGATAAAACAAAGCACTTACGAAAGTAAATAATAACTTAGAACAAAGACAAGTCCAATAGTGGAATGAGATGTATTTGGAAGCTTTTGTCTTTTGAAGAAAACAAAGTAGAGTATAATCCATGGATCAAAATGAGAATTAGCTACAATCTACTGTCAGCTAATGAACTGCTGAAAATAGTTCAATTTACTTATTTTACCTAAAGAAGACCTTTCTCTCTTCCAACCTAACCATATCTACAATACTGAAAAAAGTTCAAGAACTACAGTTGAAACACATGATACAGTAGAATCTGACTATAATCAGAATTGGTAAAATAAATGATCTCTATTTTTAGCAAAATAAGTTATCTAAAGGTAAATTCTGCACATTTAATACATTCAGTTTTTATTACCCTTTAATTAAGAATATCACATGAATAAGGAAATATTTCCATATAACCTTTAGTAGATGTTTTTGTTTATAATGAGACTAAAGCACGAAATTAAATAATAGGAATATGCAGAAATAATTTTATAATATCTATAGGCAATTTGAAAAGAATTATAGATGCATACTCCTTAAAATTCTGCTTTCTAGCAATTAACCTTAGATTTCAAAAGCTAATACTAAACTTTAATGGAAGAGTTTACCTGGAGATGTATCTTGTCAATTTGTACATTTACAAACTCTGACTGAAATATCTCATTTAAGCACACATTGCAAAGAGTGGAACATGTGGCTGAAAATAATTTAACAGCAATACTCTCTAGTCAGCAGCAGAATTTATTTCATGACAACAATCCAGACGGGGTGATTCCAACACTGTGTGGAAAACAGTCACACAAAGCAAATCACCAACCACAGCTACTAACTCACCTCCTGAGAATGATCTGGCAAAAGCCTCAGCCTACCTGCCCATCAGGTGTACCACAAAAGGATAAGAAACACTATGTGTTTTATGCAGTGTGAAACTAACAGGTTCAACACCCAAAAGAGGAATTAATAAAAACAGAGTGTTTGCCTTCATAAACAGCTCTCAGTAAAGCCACCCTTTTAATATGACTAGGTCTTTGCTTTACATTCAAAATTTTAAGTGTAAAGGTATGACTTTGTGTATAGTAGACAACACGGGAGAGATTCCCATGCAATCAAGCATCCATGGAGAAATTTACAGAACTTTCTTTAGTCGATTGCAATTCAGATGCTCCACATGGTTGCAACATTTTTATTTCATTAACACCTAATTTACAAGCACAAGCCATTCTAAGTGTATCAGAGCAGATGTGGGAAATAATTATAATTTAGATTGAAATCTTCATCTCCAAGCCACATATTTTAACCCATCTATTTTAAGCAAAACAATATTTAGTACATTGTTGCAAAGGATTATAAAGAGATAAAAAAGTTTTTTTATTTAAATAAAGAGGTGCCAAAATATACATTATTCTTTTCTATCAAGTCACTATTATGCACAGATGTGCAAGCTTGTTTGGAACTGCATGGTTTATAACACAATACAGCTAGCATTCAAGATGATCTGCACCTATTTAAATCTGCTTTTTCAGGGAGCCCCTCATTGTTAACTCTTGGTTATACCTATTTTAATGCTTAAAGCTTTTTTAATCTTTGTTATTTATTTTCCAGAGGGAGATCATCTTAATTTGGTGATATAACATTAATTTTCTTTTAAAAGGCAAATGCAAAAAGGAAATATTTTTGGCATTACACAAATACTAAAACAAATGTATACTTTGTATCATCTATCAAATTCCATCTATACAATAACCACCTTACTCACAAGCAACTAGATTTCTTGACTGAACTGAGTAAATAATTGTTCTAAACAGAAGCACCACATAGGATTTCAATATGCTTAACTGAGGCTCATTGAATGCCCACTTTCAGTTCCACAAGAACTCACCGTTTGGTCCCACCTGTCTTCACCATCCAATGCCAAAAAATGAGTATGTGGTCTTGCATAAGATGAACAGTCCTGCCTGAAATATTATCACTTTATTTCCTATATGTTTTTTTAATTTTTTTTAACTTATCTTTTTTTTAAGATTTATTCATTTTTATAGGAAAGGAGGATATACAGAGAGGAGAGATAGAGAGGAAGATCTTCCGTCCGATGATTCACACTCCCCAAGTGAGCTGATCCAAAGCCGGGAACCACACGGGTGCAGGGTCCCAAAGCTTTGGGCCGTCCTCGACTGCTTTCCCAGGCCACAAGCAGGGAGCTGGATGGGAAGTGGAGCTGCCAGGACTAGAACCGGCGCCCATATGGGATCCCGGGGCTTTCAAGGTGAGGACTTTAGCCGCTAGGCCACCCTGCCGGGCCCCCTATATGTTTTAATTTACATTTGTGTAGTTTCACTTCCTGCTTACATGTACTTCAACATGGTTGAAGCTGTTCAACTCTTCTTTGCAGAGTTTTCTACCTCGGTTTTGATAGACATATACTATTTAAATACTTGGTATTAAACGTTCACATTTTATGCTGTTCATTTTTTTAGCTTAATGTCATTTCTGTACTAATATATAGTCAATAAAAAGACTGAAGATAGATCAGAGGAGGGAAAAGCATGCACACACATACACTCACACACACATATACACACACACACATACACTTAGTCAGAATCATAGTATGTCATATTTTAGGGAAATGCCAAAAGATTTGAAGGAAATATGTAGTCATCCTTAAAAAGCCTGTCTAGAGGTCAGTAGTGATATTTTGCGTAATTTATGTCTTTAACTGATCATTTTCTTAGAAGCAGTATTTTACTGTGCTTCATATAGGCAGTTATGAGCAAATGCAAACAGACAAAGCAGCTACGCTTACCTTACATGAAATGATCACAGGTCCTACCACAAGACGTTAAATACCTGCAACACAAAAGGAAAGACATTCAAATATTGTCAAAAGTGTTATCCTAGTACGAGAAATCTAAGCCATGGTACTATTCATCAACAGGCTCAGACCAATTCTCGGCACAGAAAACAGTAAGAGATTATCATAGTTTTTCCACTGAACAGAATAAATGAAAGAAGAGCCATTGTTACAGTACAATGAGTTAAGCAATTGCTTGTGAAATGCACATCTCAGGTTAAAGTGCAGATCTGTGTTCTGGTTGCTCCACTTTAGATGCATCTCCCTGCTAATGAACTTAGGAAAGCAACAGTGGATGAACAAAGCACTTGGGTCTACGCACACATGTAGGTTAAGATGGAGCTCCTGGCCCCTGACTCCAGCCGGATCTAGCCTTATTTGTAGCAGGCATGTGTGTGATGGATCAGAGATGGAAAGTCTTTCTTCCTCTGCCTATCCTGCTTTTTCAAATGACAAATAAATAACTTATCCTTAAAAAATACATGAAATAATAAATAAATCAGTATTTAATATTATTATGAAACCATATTCCCAAGCAATTCTCAGCCTGTAAGATGTTCCATTTATATGGTATTGCATATTTCAAAGCACAAAAAATCCTTTCTTATCATCCATGCCAAAATGACTTTCCACATAATCATAGCATATAATGGAGCTATATTGTTTATTTTTAACCATGAGGTAAGCAGTGCATGAGTCAAACAGGTACCTACAAGGAAAATTCAAAAATAATTTGGATCAAAAAAACTAGAATATAGTAAAATTTGTGGAATGCATCCAAACCAACCCTTAGACCAATATTCATAAATAAGTGCATCAGGAAATAACAAATGCTGCCAATCAATTAACATCTACCTCAAGAAATACTTGTAAATTTTTATGTGATACTAACATATGGAGAACAGATTAAACGTAGTTCATAAAAATGAGTAAAAATTATTCCTATGATTGGTGTTGTTACATAGAGTGTAAAACCCATGCCTGCAAAGCTGGCATTGCATATGACTGCTGGTTCTTGACCTGCCTGCTAAATTTCTGGTGCAGGTTTATAGTTACAGCCTGGAACAAGCAGTAGGGAAGAGAAAGTTTGTTGGCTTCTGCCACTATGTGTGAGAACAGATAAAGATCCTAGTTCCTGGCTTCAGTGCTACCCAGCTCTGTGCTGTGGTGCAGTATCTTTCTCTCTCCCACTTCCTTTCTGTAAATTTGATTTCCAAAGCTAACTAACTAGAGATACAAATCTTACAAAATCATTCGAAAGGAAGAAGGTCAAAAGAGAAAAGTGCAGAAGTCAATACAACTACCAATCATGTTCCAGGCAAATTAATGATACTAAAAGCTATTTCTTAAAAAGATAATTAAATTAGATACAAGTATCTATCCATCAAAAAAGAAAAACATCTTCTCAGAGGACAAAAAATGTTTATACTGACCTCACTTATAGTAGTACAAAAGTGGAAAAAAGCCTAATATATCAAGGTTATTCTATGAATTTCCCTGAAATAAACCCATACTTAAAAGTACTGAAACACTTCATTCTGACAACAGACAGAAATAGCACATTATAGGGAAGTTTTGAAATAATAGTACAGGAACATCAGCTATCTGAAATTAAGGGGCAACAAAACACTGTGTCAAGCAAAAATGAAATCTAGATGGATTATATACTTAAATGTGTGAAAGTCATACTTATATAAATAATCGGTAAATATATTTGTCACCCTAATAAAAGAAAATTTTGTAAACAGGATCCAAAAACTATCAATCCAAGAAAGAGTATTATACTTGACAACATTAAAATATGGACATTCCAGCCAATAAAATAGATAAGTGAATATTTAAAAAATAAATGCCACTGTGCAAGACATCTGTTAGAGCAAAATCATCACATTGAACAAAGAATGCTTTTTTTAAAGATTTATTTATTTTTATTGGAAAGTCAGAATTACACAGAGAGAAGGAGAGACAGAGGGGAAGATCTTCTGTCCAATGATTCACTCCCCAAGTGAATGCAACAGCTGGTACTGCGCCAATCCGAAGCCAGGAGCCAGGAACCTCCTCCAGGTCTCCCACACAGGTGCAGGGTCCCAAGGCTTTGGACCATCCTCTACTGCTTTCCCAGGCCACAAGCAGGGAGCTGGATGGGAAGTGGAGCTGCCGGGATTAGAACCGGCACCCATATGGGTTCCAGGCAAGTTCAGGATAAGGACTTTAGCTGCTAGGCCATGCCGCCAGGCCCCAAGAATGCTTTTTTTTTTAAGATTGATTTCTTTGACAGAGATTATACATACACATAATTTTAACACAGTGATGATTATATCTCTGAAATAGAGCACTAGATTTTATCAGCTTCTTCTCCACCATGAATTACCTCTTCATATTTCTGACAAAGACAAAATAAGCCTTGACCTCTGGGATTTCATGCAGGGTGGATAATTTCCTACAGAATACCAGGCCTCACTGAACAAATAAACCAAAATCAACCAACCAACTTGCAGGCCACCAATAAAAAATTTCACCAACTACCTTAGTTTAGATAACAAAAGAGTGGTATTCAAAAAACAAAAATAACCTCACATTACTATACTCTGGCTTCCAACTGAAACACATTATGATAATTCACAGAATTGTCTGCTTATCTTAGGACCTTCCCTTACTTCATCCAGCATAGCCTTTTTTTGTTTGTTTTGTATGATGAAACTCTAAATTCCTCACTGTCCTCCACTGTGCACCATTGCATTTTGTAACAAGTTCACAAACCTGACTTTGACTACAGATGTGCCCTTGGCTTTGGCTTGGGAACACTGGCATTATTCGTTTCTGGCCTCTTTTCTATTTTCCATCTGTCACCTTCTTCTATATGAGATCTGTTTTCCCTCATGGATAACCTATTTGGCAACATAACTGGGTTTTCTGTCCCTGCTTTTGCTAACTCCAACCCATACTAAAGACTGTTGAATATTTATTACTCCAAGAAAAATCTTTCTAAGAAATATTTGCTTATTAGACATACAATTTTAGACAATTGAGCCATCACATCAGGCCCTGAACATCTAATTTTAGATATCTATTTTAATATTTAACGAGTGTAAAACTCTAAGTAGCTGCTGTCTTAAGAGACATGATGCAGGCTAAGTTGTGGTGTATCTTAGTGCTCAGAGATAAGGTGCCAAACGCATACCTGTAAACGGAAAAGCAACCTTCCCTTATGCTTCATATCATACTGTGTCAAATTTCTCTGGTTCCTTTATTTTCTCTTAAATGAAGACAGGCTAGACTGCAAGTAAAAACTGTTTTGATACCTTGTATCTCTGGGACTAACCCCACAGGAATTAACTGAAAACAGATCTAGTCAATGCAATGTTTAGAAAATAGAAGTTTGTACCTTGTCATTATATTTCACATTTTCAACTAGACCTGCTATGAGAACACCGGCTTTGCAGCTTCCTTTTTGTTTAATTCAATAGATAATTTTCATTTGTGCTTTTTAAAGAGTATTTTTAAAATTGTATTTTACATAACATGACACATAAATTGCACAGTGTGGAAAGAATTGTCTGCCTCCCTGAATGAAACCATTTTAATCTCAAGAGTTTTATTATCTGTTAAAATCTATTTAAATATAGGCATTCAATTTTACATTACTTGACATTTATGGGGAAGTTATTTTACACAGCAGGTTTCTGAATAGATGAGATCACAACAAATATTCATGATTATATGACATGCTAGATTGAAAAATATGGGGAAAGAATGATCTAAATATTCTGGGCAGCTCACATATACAAGCATACCTAATAAAACCTTAGATCAGATGTCTGACAATGCACACATGTGATTGACAAATACAATTACAACATATATAAGAACAGCTTAACTCTCTATAGCTAACATATAGCAATATTAATTGAAGCTATTCTGAGTATCACCTGGAGTACTTCATATAAAATTGGGGAATAGAGACATTCATACACATGGAGAAATTTTCAGTTGGCATTTCAGGCTGTAATTTTTTTAAGAGAAACAAAAGCAACTTTGCTGGAGGGGCAAAAAAGACAGTAAATCCCTCTGTAATTAGGTGTCTCCCTCTACCAGTAGTCCAGAAGTTATCTCACTTGTCTATACAAAAACACAAATGCTAGAGATACTACCTGTTTTCTTTTTTTTCTGTGTTTGTTTGTTTGTTAACACTTGCTTAATGTGCCAAACTCAGTTAGGGTTAAAACGAACTGGGGCAATACTTTTCTGCAAACAGAGCTTTCTACAACTGGCCTTGCGCATCTCATATACAATTGAAACTGGGAATTTTGATGAACAAGAAAAGAAACACATCACCACAAGATTTTAAATTACACAGAAGAATCCACATGAAACTCCTATCCATCAAATGGCCACTGAAAAATGAGGTAATTACCTCAAATAATTTGCATGTTAAAATCTCATACAATATTACAAAGTAAAGTCCAGTTGTGAAAGCAATGCATAATTTCCTGATTAATGTTTCATACACAATATTCCTCCATGCTCTGTCAGAGCCCAAATAACAATATGGCCAATCAATCAAATAACCAAAAAAAAAAAATAGATAACTCAGATAAGAAATGAGTTCTCCTCTAATAAATCATGATTTGAACCCAGTGAATTTTAGTTATGACAACCAATCACAGTGCATTGTGTTTTTAAGGAACTACATTTAGATTTTAAATGATATAATTATAGATTTCAGTGATTCACGATTAGTGTGTGAAGGCAAAAAAATCAGTTTTTAGCTTGTAAAATGTCATCTATTAAGTGACTGAAGAGAACTTCATATTAAAATATCAAGCCGGTAACACACAGCTCTGCCAAAACTCACAATTTCAGTGATACTCAGGAAGAATAAGAATGTCAGTGAAGTAAAATGGCCAAATTTCTTTCAGAAAGATTATGAAATATTTCCCTTCTCAGTGCGAAGCAGAAATATTTCTTCTAGATGTAGAATTAATCTCTTCTGTCTCAGAAAGGCAGGTGTGGCAATAAACAAAAGAGGAGCAGGTGAGGCAAAGCCATATTTAATAAATACAAGGACCACGACAATTGAATTTTGAAAGGAGTCCCTTATGAACAAAATTTGAAGAGTTGTTGGCCTTTTGCCACATCGATTCTCCTGCAAGACTGGAGAATACCTTGAAAAGAATGAGACCATTTGAAATCTAATGAGAAGCAGATTTTTCTTTTATTAGTGTGAAGCCAAATGGGTAACAGAGGGACATTTTCTCAGAGCTTATTATCATCAGGAATGGGGACAAATGCTAAGATGTTCAAGAAAGTGTTTCCATGCTTGTTTTGACCTAAGTAGAATTCTGACTGATCTTTAGGCTTCTAGGCAACAGAACATTAAAATTAAATCAACCGATCATTCAATCAACCAATCATGGGAAATTTTTCAATCACATATCTCAATCACACATATTTGCTTTTGTGTTTTACTCACTGCAACATTTATGACATAAGGTAAGCTACCTTACTTCTCTCAGGACTTTATAATTTCAAACCTTAATATTAACAATAATCACATACTCCTAGACACTGGCTACTAACAAGGATCAAGCTAAATAGCCACTAAGACACCAGTCATTACAGTTCTATTTGATTCGATGACTTGTACTGGTAAGTGCCAAATAGAAAGCACAGAATATATCATAACTTGTACTAAGTTGATTGTAGCTCCTTTTTCTCAACCCGAAAGTGAAGCAAAAGGACCCACTGGCTATTGCAGTTAAACAGTCAAACTATCTATATTTCTCGTAACAGTAACTAGCCTAAGAAGTAGGAGGCTAATAAATTTCAGCCAATGCAATCATATAAACAAAACAACATTTAAAATACATGAGCCACATTGCAAGTGTTCTATTGCACCATGTTTCCAGTGCCGCTTTCACTGGACAAAAAAGATTTGTACATACACTACCATTTATTTACATCGTAGCTGTGGAGTACAGCCGAAAGGGTGGGGTGAACATACAGAGGACAACGTCTCTTATTTTATGTAACATCCTATTGTCTCAGATCATAGCATGTTTCATGCTTTCTTTCTTGAGCTTTATGTACACATATTTGAAGAAAACATATTTTTAAATTAATAGTTTAACAATTTATAAAATAACTGGCATTCTGATCTTATAATGACTAGCTGTGAAGAACAGAAGTATTATAATATCAATGTACTATGTAAAATTCAGTTGAGTTATCAACTCAACTTGAAAACATTGAATATGCCTTTGAGTTGATGCCCATGGTAACAAAATTTTTCAAGGCTTTTGTGGACTGTTGAGGTGGTGATCATTTAGATTTACCAGAATTCAAGTTACTTCAGTAATGAAGCGCCTATGCCACTGTAAACAACGGAATATCAACATACTGCTTTAATATTGATTAATACAGCATTATCTCAAGTGGCAATAACCTCTCCTTTCAAACTTTCTGTGAATATATTCTCCCCCTCTTGCCTTTTTCGTCCTATTTTTTGTCTAACATTTGATATTGATGATTTCTTCAATATTGGAACACAACAGTCCCTTGTATTGTTTTTGCAAGGGAATTTCAGATATTGTACTTCTACCATCTTTATTTCAGAATCTCAAACTGATTTGTTACATTTACATTTTTTCCATGTTATTTTAACTGCTCTTCTGAGTGTTCTATACTATTTCTATCCTTCACATGGCTCAGTGTCTGTGTATATGTAGAGAGAGAGATGGTTTCACATTCCACACTTCTAGTCAGGATTTTTTTGTAGGTTCTAGACTGAATTTTGTTTTCCCTGAGTATCTTAAAATTCAGATGTGGGCTTTTGCAAAATGAAACTGATATTTTTGGTGCTCAGTTTTTTAAAGCACATATACATGGTAAACAAATATATTTTTCCTGTTACAATTCTCATTCATCAAATCTCATTGATCATTTGGATTTATCTTTTAGTTATTCACCTAGATTTTAACCTGTTTCCTTCCAAACTAATTAGTATAAATTGAACCCTCTTCTCAGATGCCTACTTTTCTTGTTTCCATTTAATTTCCCATGCATACTCAACTAAGTTACTCCATAAGCTCATGTGTTACCCAGCCTATTACCATGCTAATTCTCAAGTCCTATTGATACATAATTTTTTCTTAAATGTACACGTCTATTGTATCACTTAAACCCATTTCATCATTCCCATGATTTTCATAGTCTTTTCAAAACTGTTTAGCTTGTGCATGTAGTCCTTCACTATGCCTTAAGGTTATCATCACAGAATAAGTTTCTCTTATTCTACCTTTACGTCCGTAACAGTGGCCATTCCAAAGTACATACTCTTCTCCAAATGCTTGCTTCCCTCTCATTCTCCCATTCCACATGCCATTTGTTCTAATTGAAGTCTTGCATATTCTTATTTTTAGGGGGAAAAACCCTGTATTCTAACTCTGCAACTACATAACTATATCTTATTTCTGCTCTATTTCTCCTCTCACTGTCTTTTACCTTGTTTCTCCACAAAGAATTCACAATTTGTCTATCCCTTAAAACCCCTTACAAAGAATAATGATAGTAAATTGTCTGTTTTGATAGACCATGACCTCTTCTCAAGATTTAATTCTTAGACCATTTATAATGAGATGATATTAAGATGTCACATATATACTAATTTATTAATTACTTGAGCCCTCAATTATACTTAGATTATTAATTAAAGTGTGATATAAAATGCTATGAATGAAAACATCTGGGCAGAAAAAAAGATACTGAAATTTAAATACTGTCGTTGGGAACAGAATTAAAATATAACCTTTATCTCTCCATGTTACATGAACTACTAGCTTCACTTAGTTTCAAGACCCTATTATGTGTTTTATTCTCATCAGTTTTTTCTCCGTCAGCTGTGTGCCTTCTTCCACATGTACTGCATCTTTTAAGAATGGATTTTATTGTTGTCCATCCTCTCTTTATTTCACACCTACAGAGGTCTTATGTGATCTCACAGTTTTCAGTACCAGCTTTGTATGAAGACTCCCGATCTGCACATCTATGTCACACATCAGATATTATTTTCAACAGGCAACTTAATCAACCCACAGTCCTTGCATCTGGATGCACATGGTTCCTCAGCCTAGCCTTCCCAAGCCCAGTCTTCCAGTGGGGTGATGTGCTGACCTGGAGCTTGGCCTGCCCACCAGGGTCCCAAACTCCTGGCTCAAGTGCTTGCCTGGGACCTCACTCTTCCATACACCCAAGATCCAGGAACATTCAAAGTTCTCAAGCCTGGTCCACCAGCACACCTCGCCAGTATGCTAACCTAGTGTTCTCCCTTCCTCTCCCCATCCCACCTGGGATCAAGCACATGTGGAAATTCTCAGGCTCACTCTACCTGTCTGGATGTGAGTCCCCAGGTCCCCGCACACCCATACCCCCACTGCCCAATCCCTGAGGCCTCTTGCAAGCCTATATCTCCAGGCCTCGATGAGCCTACCACTACTCCTCTGTAGCTCTGCTTTGAAGTAAGTATAAAACAAACATCGTTACAAGAAGAATATTCAGTGTCAGAACAGAGACTGCAATTTGGCTCATGTGATACTAAAGAGATTCCTACACAACAGATTTCATATTGCACAGTGAGGGTACAATGGGTTTTCAAGCACACGGTTGCACCAGATCTTTGATGAGAAGCTGAGAATTGCAGGGTATTAGGCAAATTTGATATTACAAATCACCACAAGCAGTTTCATATTATAGTATGTGATGCCTTCTTTTGATTAAAATGAGAAATTACTAGGTTATTTTTCTGATTTTACAGCTACAAAATTGCTGGCTGATTTCTTTTGTTTGAACACAAGCTTAACATTTTGTAATAAGTTACCACATCTTATTTAAGATAGGATGAGCAAAAGGTAGGGACATGCCAGAAATCAACTTAACTAGTGCTACTAGTGAACTATATGCAGAAGAAGGTAATATGGAAGTAATTAATTACTTAATATTTTATCAGTTGGTGACATGCATCATTTCATCTGTTGCATTACAACTTACTTAAATAGATATAATTTACTTAAAATATGAAGACATTGTAGCATAAGTACTCCACTTTTTTCTAAATATTTAAAGCAATGAACATTATTTTTAACCAAAAAATACAAGCAATAAAATTAGAGAAATAATAAATTTGTGTTCAGCATTATTTACTTTCAATTCCAATTTATGTTTAATCAATAGTGCATGTAATTTCAGAACATTTTTATGCTTTGCATATACTGAACATGTTTCTATACAATATTTCTATATGCACTGATGTGATATTTTAGCATTTTTACAAAAATGTGATCATTCTCTACATGTAATTTTAGGGGTGACCTTCATTATGTTTAACAACTCAACCATCTTCTGAACACCTCACCTTAAAAAACAAGTACAAAGATCAATGTACTTTCGCTTTGTATGGTGATAACAGTATTTCCAGAAATTTCTAGAATGGTACTGCAATTGGAAAGCTCACCATCACTCCTCGTGTCAAACAAATCAAAACAAACAAAAATTTGCTTTAAATAATAGTAAAAAGAAGTAAATTTTAAAAAATCAGTACTGAGGGGCAGGCTTTTGATTTGTACTTGGGATGCTGGCAGAGATGCCTACACTTCGCTCCACTTCTTGACACCAGCTTCCCTGTAATGCTTACCCTGAAGGCAGCAGGATCTCGCAGCTGAATTCCCACCACCCACCTCAGCAGATGCACTGAGTTTCCAGCTTTCAGTGTTGCCCTTGTCCCACATTGTCAGTGGCACACATTTGGGCAGTGAGATAATGGATGGAGATTCATATTCCATCAGACTCTCTCTCTGTTTTCTAGACTCTCTCTGCTTCCTTGCCTCTCAAATTATAAGTAAAAAAAAAAATCATAAAATTTTCTAACTCTGTAGAAGGACATCGGAATAATTCACGTTATAAATACAACAAACTGGATTTACCATCCTGTGTCTCTGTTTCTCCAGCAGCAAACTAGAAATGGCAATGCCTGAATCACAGGATGTCTGAGATGATATTATTGAAATAATCTCTTCCACTTAACAAGAGCTCAAGAAATATCATGTATCAGTTACAATTATCTTTACTTGTCTGGGATAGATGTGAAATGTACAACAACAAACTTCCCTTTTAAACAAAAATGAAAAGCAAACAATAATACAAATTGCTTCTATTAAGTTAAAGTGAAAATTTCACTATAAAATGCACATGTATATTTTATGTTTCCAAACCTTGCCTCTATGCTTTACTGTACTGTTTGTGTATACTTGTACGAGAACTGCAAGTATTAAAATTGTTCCTGCTGAAGACAGAGTATATAAATGAAGCACACCAACTCATATTTCTGGGGAGCCAATAATAACCACATATACTTTGATTTTATAGTGACTTCCTGGGTGAATAATTAGTACTAATAATTATTATTTTTTGAGTTTTTAAGTTTTTTTTTTATTTTAGTTTTGGAACAAAGATTGAATATTTAACAATGACTCATGCCAAATGTTGAGTTCTAGTGAGAAACTTTATTGAAACACCAGCTTAGTCTTTTTTTTCTTTTTTTATTTATTTATTATTTTTAATTCATTAGTTACATTGTATTATGTGACACAGTTTCATAGGTACTTGGATTCTCCCCACCCCTCCCCAAACCCTCCCACCATGGTGGATTCCTCCACCTTGTTGCATAACCACAGTTCAAGTTCAGTTGAGATTCCCCCATTGCAAGCATATACAAACATAGAGTCCAGCATCTTACTGTCCAGTCAAGTTCAGCGGCTTCTTAGGTATACCCTCTCTGGTCTGAAGACAGAGCCAGCAGAGTATCATCCCGATCAATTAAAAGCTCCAACATACCACCAGCAAAAATTTACATCATTATGGAATTAATTGACATAGTAATGAGTAACCAATATGTTAAAAGTAAATGCGAGTTCTTAACCACCTTCTGTGACCACCTCATTGACATTTCAATTTTAGTTTATACACAACATATAACATACATAACATGTTATACATAACATCATATCATCTTAAATTAAGGCAAACATGTGGTATTTAACCTGTTGGGATTGGCTCATTTCCCTATGGAGAATCAACTGTAAATTCATTTCTGTGAATGTTACATTTTCGTCCACAGGAATGATTTGAATAATTTAAAAGACAGAAAAATAAATTCAAGGCATGCAGGAACATAAATGAGAACAGTTTACTCATAAAATATTGTGACACATGTATGCATGTGTCAGCACATGTGTCTCAGGTAACTTACCCACAGCATGAGTAAGTGATGAAAAAACTTCTTTAGCCAAGCAACTATTTTTCACCCACACCTTACAAAACTCACCTTGTGCATTTAGTTTCAATGGTCAGTTACTGTTATGAGACCTAAAATGCATTCCCTAACCTGAAACTAATTATACCAAGAGAAGCATGAAAATTGGCTGAAGAAATAGACCCAAATTCACTGGATGACGTCAATTTCAACGATTCTAGATGCTCATTCCTTCTGACGCCGCAGGAAGAAGCATGATCGACAGATCTGGGTTATTGTCAAGGTTCTCCGGTTCTGAAAAGGTTCAGACAGGGATCAAAGCTGCTGATTTACATAAAAGTTCCTTGTCTTATGTTTTTAAGTTCAGGAATATGTAGGCAAAGTCCCTTTGTTCTTGGAAGTTTGTGACGGTTTATCTAATCCACCCACCTGTCTATGAATGCCGTTATGGTAAGAGAGAAAGAAAGAGGAGAAAGGGAGATGAGGGAAGAAAAGAAGACATATTTATATCGAGAGAGAGAACGAGAGAATGACCAAGAAGAGTTCCCATTCAGTGGTTCATGCCCACAGTTGAAGCTGTATGGCCACAAAGCCAGCAAGGACAAGATCAGTCAGAACATAGCCCACGGGAAGAAAAACAGACTGCTCTAAGCTGAATTCAGCTCTTTCCCAAACACTAATTTTATGCTCATTGTACATTAGAATGTAATGAAGGCAAAATCTATGTCTTTATAAAACATATACTGTGCAGTATGTGACGAAGAAACACATAATGCACAGATTAACATATTAATTAAATTTGTATATTGATAAAGGCCATAAACAAGATATGAGGTAAGGTTCCATTTATATAGGGTGACCAAAGTAGGCAGACAGATCACAGTATTAAATAACATGAGAAACCAAATAAAGCAAAATCCAGGAGAAGGCCACAGAAGGCAGAGGGCAGAATCCAGCCAAGTCTGAACGCCAAAATGACATCAGCTGGCTGGAGCAATGCAGGACTGTTGTCAACGGAGAACTAAACACCGCCAGGACTGCAACAGAAGATGGATCACGAATAGCAGATGCAGCTGGATTATAGTGCATCGAATCAAATGTGTGGTCACAGGAGAGCAAGTGTAAAACACTTACTCAAATTCTGTCCCCACTTAGCATTTAGTCATACAGTGTGAATGTTCTTCTTAACATGCTTCCATATGGTCACGCAAAGCCCAGGTGTAGCTTCCTTTCACTTAATGAATACTCAATAGCTTATTAAAGAAAAAACCACATTATTTATTTGAAACGACACAGACAAGGAAGAGATGCAAAGAAATAGAGGCCAATCTTCCATATTTGATATCTCCCTCTAAAATGGTCAAAATGACTAGCTGGGTCAGACCAAATCAGGATCCAGGAATTCCACCCAGCAGTCCTACACGTATGACAGGATCCCAAGTACTTGTACCATTAGCCACTGCTTTCCCGAGCACCGCAGTAGGAAGCCAGTTTGGAAGCAGAGCATCTAGGATTTAAGTCAGTACTCCTATCTGGAATGCTCTCATTGCTGTGGTTTTACTGTCACACAATTCTAGACCCATTTTTTTTCAAATTCTTACTAAACATAAATGTTACATAACAGTCTTTAAAAAATGTATATTCCTGGCATGCCTCTCACCTTCAGGATTAGAAACCCAAATATATAGAATACATCTATTTTAAAAAAAAAAAGAATACATCTTAATTAAAAAAAAATTACAGACAGGAGCCAGTGTTGGGTTCTAGCAGGTAAAGCTGACACTTGTAGCACTGGCAGCCCATATAGACATCCGTTAAGTTTCAGGATGCCCCACTTTGAATACAGTTCGCTGCTGATGGTCTGGGAAAGCAGCAGCAGATGGCCCAAGTGCCTGGATTTCTGCGCCCTTATGGGAGACTGAGAAAAAACTCCTGGCTCTCAGCTGCTGCCTTTGGCCTGCCCACCCTGGTGACTGTGATCACCTGGGGACTAAATCAGAGGCTGGAAGACACATCATTCTCACTGTCTATCTCTGTCTTTCCCCCTCTCTCTGTAACTCGGCATTGCACCTGCATAAAAATAAATCTTGAAAAAAAATCGCAGTCAGTGCAATGTACAAATGAGGTAAAAAAAAAAAAAAGGTAGGCACTCTAACTACTGCTTGGATAAAATAAGGATTATCAGGGGGAAATACGCTGCTATCAAGATGACTTCTTTCTCATTTTAGCTGAACTTTTATCATGACGATTACCAATTGTAATATGTGTTCATATGACTTTAAATTACTTTTGGTTTATGGGATATTACTAAAGATTTCTACATTCTCCTTTCAAATATGAATCACATTACTAATGAAAAGATTAGCCTGTGCACAATGAATACATTTTAATGGTAAAGTATCCGAAAGTTATTTTCCTAATACTACTGAGGCTACAAATTATCTAGTATAAGTTAACACATATTACATTAGGATTGAAATATCATTAAGCTTGTTTTGACCGATAATTCTGTCAGAAATAAAATAACATTTTAAAGTTTAGTAACAAACCAGCTTAATTTCTATGCTGTATGCTCTACAGTTATAAAATATTACCAGGATTAAGATGCAAGAAGACTTCCCTTAATATTGAACATGAATAAAAATATACAATAGAGGGAAAATAATACTCAGTAATCTTCCAACTGAGCCGAAGAATTCCAAAAGCAAATTGCTTTAAAGAATAAATTCTGAGAGAATGGTATTTATGCTGCTACATTATGCATATGAGTCTTGTGTGTACTGAAAGAAGCAGTGACATTAAATGTGGCGCTTTTGCACAAATGAAACAAGAGCTCTATTCCAAAAATGAGATGAATCAATCAGGATTCTTCAAAAATCAAAACAAAAGGAAATGTCCTTTCTGAAACAAATCCATGTAAATATTAAACCGTTCAGCCAATATGACTAAGTACAGACAATATGTGTCTGGATTTAGAGAAGGTATGTAAACGATACAAAGTTCTAGTTTCCTCTTCGAGCAGCTTTTCAGGCATTTCTGTTCAGATAACAATGTTTAGAACAGCAATAATTAATGTATAAATGTTTTGATTGTATCCCAATGAACTATAAGCTTCAAGATGTGATTCTCAAAGTAAAAGCAGGTTTTGAGGATAAAAGCCAGTTGAGACATACTGAAATGTGAAGCTAACTACATTGAATTTGATGTGTAAGCTATTGGTGCTATTAAAATAACTTGAAAGCTGGAGGACTACTGAATGACACACTATTTTTAGAGAGTTGAAAAGTAGACATGTGTGGAAAGCTTAATAATATGTTGCCTGTGGATCATAAATGACACACTATGTGTCAAAGTATGGTACCTGGACCAGTGCTAAAGGGAGGGCATGTGATATCTCCAGCTTCACGAAAGCCAGAAAGGGAACATTAAGCAAAAAGATTATGTAACTTTTCAAATATCAACTCTCATTAGAAATTTTACTTTGATGGCATTCAAACATATGTCATGGAATAAAATCATCCTTGCACTACAAATTTTAAAAATCACCAAATAAATCAAATGTACTTTTTCCAAGTTCCATGATGTGACTTTTAATTCAGTAGTCATTTTGGAAAGAGATAAGACCAGTTGACGATGGTAAGCTCTCTACCAATCATTTCTTGAAGGAATGAGAAAATGATTGATAAAAATTTACTTTTTTTCACACAGGGTAAAACTGACCTTATAAGTATTCAATTTATTAAAGTCTGAGAAGGTGTTCATTATTCATGGATTTAGTTCCAGGAAGTCATGATATGTAAGGCCACTCTATTCTTTAAACACATTTTTTCTGAGGGAGAGAGAAGAGAAACTTACATGGAAAGGGACAAATATCACGATGCTACTCCATGCCAGGACTCTAAGTGCAAAAATTTCCTCCATCTTCCAAAGGTATCTATTACTGTATGTTATTGTTAAGCGATTAGAGGTGAGCTGCATTGACCAACAACACATAGCTTGTTAGGAGTATTGCCAGGATAGCAGTACCTTTTAGCCTGATTTCCACACTTATGCCCTATATTCAGACACTGAGATCTCCACACTGAAACTGCAGAAGTCCAACACAATTTGAAAGCAGCTCAATCATACTAAAGTGCATGTTGAAACAAAGTCTAGGTACTGTAGTGATTTATCTAAACAAACAAAAAAAGCCAACATACATCTGGTATCACTCTTTTCAGCCACAAACTTGTGTATATACATGTCTGTTCCCTATGCTTCCATATATATGTGTATAAACATATACATATATCAATATATGTACATATTTACATCTTTATTTAGAAGTCATCGTTGAAGGAGGAAGGAAGACAGGGAAAAGAACAGGGAGGCGAAAAGTTACAGGGAGTGGGATAGAGAGGGAAGGGGCATGAAGAAGAAAGAGAAATCTTTCACACATTGGTTCACTTCTCTGATGGCCACAGTAGCTAGCTAGGCCTTAGCCAGACAGAAGGCAGGAACAGGGAGATTCTTCTAGATCTCCCATTTGAATGGCAATTTGCCAATCATCTGGGGCATCTTCTGCAGCTTTCCCAGGCCGTTAGCGGGAGCTGTATTATCCTGGCTAGCACACACAGGAGTAATGTCTGGAGTCACTTAGAGTGAGGTTTCTTTGGAAATCATCCAACTGGACCACTGAACTCAGAACTCCAACCAAAAGGAAAATCACAAGATCTATAGTCTGGAGTGTATGCATCAGAACTGGGTCTCTGGTTGTTGAAGCCGGTGGAGCAGATAGCATGCTCAGATGCACATGGGGGTTATGATAACTAGCGCACTGATGCTTGCAGAGGACATCTAGTACCAAAGTGGACAACTTTCCCAGCTTAACACTGACAACAAGTATTGGGGCCTGTGGAGACTATGTAAGCCAATGGACCTTGGAACAATTTCCTCAACCTTGAAGCAATAAAATCAATAGCATCTAAGAACTATCAAAATCACTTAAACAGTATCCTCAGAATATGCTCCACACTGAGGACCATGGATGATTTCAGGTGACACCCCCCCATTCCCAGATACTGATGTGGTTGAGATTTTGGGTTCAGTTCTCTCCCCTTCTTTCCTCACTTCTCCCAGATACAGGAAGAGAAAAGAGACTGACATTTGTCACATCGATTTTTCCCCATTCCTCAATCCTTTCCAACTTAATCAATGGTCCATATGGGCATACATCCTTTTTAACTGCATAAACAGCATTGAAAATAAAATAAATTTATTACAAAAGAAAAGAAAAAATAGGCAAAGAAGAGTTCACAAAAGAAGCAATGCACACATGGGCAATTAACATATTAAAAGATGTCCAATTTCACTAGCAATGAAAGAAAAGCAAATGAAAACAGGATATTGAGAAAAACACTGACAATATCTCCAGTGGGTTGAGACTGTGGGCAAACAAATGTCATTCACTGTGTTATGAGTGAATAATTTTTTAATTATTAGAAAACAGTGGAGCAGCTGAGGTATGAACCAGCAGCCATATGGGATGTGGACATCACAGATCACATGTGACGGCTTTACCTACTATTTCTCAACACTAGTCCTGATACATTTATACTTTCAACTTATTCTCCACCAAATGAGTACCCACCCAAAATCAATCTATTCTATCAAAGAAAAAGAATCAGCTACAAATGGCTTGTGAAAGATGAAAACATATGTGCTATGAGAAAACTACACAGGTATTTAAGAATTATTTTGTTTCACATAAGATACTTGCTTGGTTTCATTTTTCTAGAAACACCCTGAAATCACCTTGTATATAGTGAGGCACTAGTTGTCAATATCTGTGAATGTGTATGTACCTGTGTGTCTGAAAGAGACAAAGTGAGAGATAAAGCAAAATCTAGCCTGAATACCAATTCTAACTGTAAACAACTTCTTCAAAATCACCATCTGCGGGAGCACACAAGATTGAGCCACTGCCTGTGTTGCTAACTCACCATGATGGAGTGCCAGTTCGAGTCCCAATAGCACATTTCTAATATATCTCCTTGCTGATTGTGTCAGGGAAAGCAGCAGCAAAAGTTAGCCCAAGCACTTGAGTGCCTGTCACACATGAGAGAAATCCTGACAGTGTTTACTGATCCTGAACAAGTGTATAGGAAATTTGTTTTTCCCCTTCTCCCACTCAGTGTTGCATTGTCACTATTGAAGTTGTCTAGGACAAAGGACATATAGAGAATCACATGCAGGATTGACTAACCGGATGTTTGAATAAGCACTCAAGATGAGGCTAGAAATGGGTTGCAGAAAGAATATGAACCACATTTTTACAATTCTGTACTGTACTTATTTACTTGAAAACCAGAAATACAGATATAGACAGAAGAAGACAGAGATATCTACCATCCACTGGGTCACTCCAAAATGCTCACATAGCTCAAGGCATGAGCCAGGAATTCAGCATTGCCTACACAGCAAAGGACACAGCTAAGTGAGCAGTCACTACTGCCTCCAAGAAAGTACACTAACAAGAAATTGTACTAAAAGGAGTGGAGAGGACTTAAACTCAAGAGACTGTGATATGGGACCTGGGTGTCCCAAAACGTTGTCTTCGAGATGCATCAGACACGTGCCCATAAAGAAGTTTTTAAATGCGGTGAGTTGGGCCCATGTGGTGGCCTAGTGGCTAAAGTCCTCGCCTTGAAAGCGCCAGGATCCTATACGGGCGCTGGTCCTAATCCCAGCAGCCCAACTTCCCATCCAGCTCTCTGCTTGTGGCCTGGGAAGGCAGTCGAGGATGGCCCAAAACCTGGGTAACCTGCACCCCCATGGGAGACCTGGAGGAACTCCTGGCTTCGGATCAGCGCAGCTCCAGCCATTGCGGTCATTTGGGGAGTGAATCATCAGATGGAAGATCTTCCTCTCTGTCTCTCCTCTCTCTATATATCTGACTTTGCAATAAAAATAAATAAATCTTTTTAAAATGTGGCAAATGGGAAACTTCCCTAGAATCATCATATACTCCAGACAGGACATGACTAGTGATTTAACTGTATTTATAATATGTTTTATGGTAAGAACGATGATCTATAGTAGGTGTCTGATCTTTGATACAAGTCCAGACTTTTTTGAGGGACCTTCAACCTGTTCCTGAACAACATCTTAAACAATCTCATAACAGGTAAAAAGGTTCAAAGATTTGATAAATGATTTTTAAGCAGAAAATGATTTAAAAGACATAAAATTCTCTGTGGTGCCATCTGACACTATATGAATTAACAAAGGTTAAAATAATCATGCTTTTCTACAATTTAAATTAATATTAACCTGGATATTAAAAATGAATAAGCTATTCATAACCTGTGGTGTTAATAAGCATAGGGACATTTTTTTCTCTACTATGACAAAGACATTCTAAAGCCTCCCACATGATACAGCTGTGTGGGTGTACCTTTGCATACATACCGGGAAGTGATGAAAGCAGCAAAGAAAATTGAATTATCGTTTTTTTTTTTCAGACAAGGCTTTATAAAAGATGAAACAAAGTAATGCATATATGTAGTATTTTCCCCATGAATCATCTAAAGATTTTCTGCAATCTCTTCAAACACACAATGAATCCTTTCCATAGGGACGATCCCAAACATATTCATTCACCCATCATGACAGACTGCGATAATTCAACAATCTGATTTCTAACAGAAGCAGCAGGTAAAATTTACATTTAACTGTTTCTATGTCATACTGCTTTAATTTTGATGTTACTCCTTGCAATTATAACCTATGCCTTAATAATTTATTGATACAAGACTCCACTACAAATTTCAATCATAAATTCTAGCTGATATAAATAAAACATGTGATAAAGTTATTTGACATCACAGGTTAGCACTGGTAATTCAGGCTTCAGTTATTTTAACTTAGCCTGAGGAAGAAAACATTTCATGATCTTTTTTAAAACATATGAACTATATGAGGTAAATGGAGAAGTCTGTATTAGCCAATCCATTTTTCTATTATAATGACAGGGATTTCAAAGATTGATTGTGTATTCCCAAAGATGTATTCACGTTTCTGTGAAAAGACAAGTACTCCTGAAGACATTAGAATATAAATTTAGTGCCACAAAGCAGTAACTTAAAGCTTTTTCAAAATCAAATTGTAATATCAAAAAAATCAAGCATTTCAGGGTAATGTACTACTAATACTCTGTACTATTTTACTACGAATCAAACTTGAAATACAGGCTTTAAAGCTAAATATATTCTTAAAGTTTGAAGAAAAACAGCATCTGCATGGTGTCACTAAAAGACAAATAAAAATAGTTTTCAGATGTAAAATAACCCAGATTCATTAGTTCATGCATTTTATGATATATGTATGTATATATAAAGACTTACTTATTTTTATTGGTAAATCAGATTTATAGAGAGAAGGAGACACTGAAAAAATTCTCTTGCATCTACTGCTTCAGTCCCCATGCAGTCGCAGCAGCCAGAGCTGAGCTTCTCACAGGGTCCCAAGACTGGTCCATTCTCTGCTGCTTTATCAAGCTACAGGCAGAGAACTGGATGAGAAGTAGGGCAGCCAGGACAAGAGTGTCCGTATCAGATACCACTGCATGCAAGGCAAGGACTTTAGCCACTAGTCTATGGCACTGGGCCTATATTTTGTTTCTTAACCGAAGCTTATGTTATCTTATTCCAGACTGCATCAAAGCACATGTTTAGAAAGAAATAACTTCATAGCATGAAAATCAACAAAACCTGAAGTCAAGTTACTCTTTAAGCTTCCACAGAAAGTTAGACCTATAGAAAACCAACTAAAACCATAATAGTATGTGTATAAATGGGTATTAACAGAAAACAGATTTCATGTATTTAATATATAAAATTCTAAGATGACACCACACTATCCTACTCTCCTGCCTTTAATTCTCCTTCTTCCTTTCTTTATTTTTCCTTTATAATTCTGTAATTAAGCAAGCACCACTCATGCATAACTTTTGGGGGGAAAACGCATCTATAGGATTTATGAGTTCATGAATTTTGTTCTCGATAGTAATATGGTCTGGCAATAAAATATTAAGATTTATATAAACATAAACTAATGAGAGTCCATAAATTTTTATGCCATAGCATTGAAGATAAGCATGATCATGTAAGACTATTTTTCTAAATAATTCTTTAGTTACATACAACAATCAATTGAGGTTCCCATTTAAATTGTTTTTTTTTTCCAAAGTCAACAATATCTCCTCTCATGTGTAGAAAGAGAAGTTCAAACAGCGATGTTGATACAGAAAAATAAAAACCATGGTAAGGTCAACCCAAATCAAAAATAAGTCAAGAAGGTTTTTTTCTACCTTTTAAGTTATTCCTCGGTTACTCCCTGCTCCTCTCAGTTACTCTAGTTCCTCTGTGATTTGCATTTCTCTCTGTTATTTACCAACAAATATCTCTCTTACAAGAGCAAGGGATCACAACACTTCAGTATTTAAAACATGAGCATCTAGAGAATCACTCACAGACCTAGTTATACACAATTTCTTGGGCTAAATTGTAACATACCCTCATACCACAGAATCTTGTTACAATGTTAACAAAGAGTCCCAAGAGGGTTTGCTTTATTATAAGATAATTATTTTTATTTTTTATTTTCATTTTAATTGAAAACCAGAAAGAGGAAAAAGCAGACATACAAGTCTTGCAATCACAGGTTCACACTCCAAATACCAACAACCACCAGGGCTGAGCCAGCCTGTATTCAATCTGGGTCTCATATGGGTACCTGGGACTCAGCACTGAAACTGGAAGTGGAGCCAGCCCTTGAAGTAAGACATTCTCATTTATATGTTCATCCCAAATAGCATCTTAACCTCTGAAAAATACTTCCATCTTGGAATATGACAATTTGAGTTGTAATTCTCTTCCAACCAAGTAAGAGTCCTAGGTGGATTTTGAATTTCTGTCTGTAAATGCAGAAACCAGAAGAGAAATGTGACTTGAACTAGACAGGAAATTGCCCAGACAATAATTTCTGCTCTCTTTCCTACATGCGTTTACTGAGCTACAAAAGTGCAACAGCCAGAGAATATGAAACAGTTGGATCTGAGAGAAAGAACTTTATCAAAAGCATAAAATGTGCTCTCTTTATTCTGAAAAAAATAAAACTTCTAAGAATTCAATGTACGAAAATAATGTTTTTGCAAACATACCTCAAAGGAAGCAGTATGCAAAGTTGGCATGGACAATAAACTAAAAGTGTCAAAAGAAAATGATGTATGCCAGCTTCCTGCAGAACCATTTGAAGGACACTCATAGAAAATTATTATCTATCCTAAGAGGTATGCTTTCTACAACAGAAAAAAGAAAAACCTATTATGCCATTTGTCTTTATCTTCCTTAATACTGCTTTGTTGATATCAGTATGAAGGTAAGCTACAGATACCCACAGTGCCTGCATTGTGGTGTGGTGGGTAAACCTGTTGTCCATAATGTTGGCATCACATTTGGCTCTCGGATGCTCCACTTTCAGTCCTACCCCCCTGCTAATCACCTGGGCTAAGCAATGAAAGATGGTTTCAGTGCTAGGCCCTATGCCACCTATGAAGGAGACCCGAACCAAGCTCCTGGCTCCTAGCTTTAGCCTGGTGCAGCACTGGTTGAAAGACCATCTAAACAGTAAATCAGCAGGAAGAAAAGTTCTCTCTTGTGCTGTGTCTCTGTCTCTCTCTCTCTCCACTACTACCACTATTCCCCTGTGTGTGTGTGTGTGTGTGTGTGTGTGTGTGTAACTGTGACTTTCAAGTAAATAAATCTTTCCAAAAAATGTTATAGCTTCATAGCGTTAAGAACAGAACAAAAATTTTAGGGCTACTATTTTTTTTTTTAGGTATACAGAGTTCCCACCAGATTGCAGGAATTAAGCTACAGGAAACACCCATATTACATTAAAAAAAAAAAAAACTATGTAATAACTGTAATTTTCTTTTGCACAAAAATAAACTGGTCTTTTAATTTCATTTCATCCATAAATCTTTCAAAATTCTCTTGTATTTGTTGCAAAACTATGTTGACCTTTGCAAAAATAAAATCCATTACTTGACAGAGTGATTATTTGCTACTGAATGCTTTATCCAAAGAAAGATTACTGCTCCCCAGGTTCTTCCTACACATGGGTAGTTTATATCTGCTCAGGTAATGGCCACTGTGATAATCTCCTATTTTACTTAAAAGGAGAAGCATTCGGGAGCTAGTTTCAAAGAAAGTGTTAATTGTATAATTTTCAAATGACAACAATATTTTTCAGAACTGAGAAGATGCATTAATATAATAAAACTTTCCATGGCTGAAGAAATTTGAGTGCACAAATTCAAAGGATATTCAACAGTTGTACTAGACATCATTGTTTAACTTTCCCTTAGATCATATCTTAATTCCTAGAACAAGGAAAAACTGCCCATAATCAACCAAAAATACACCGAAGTGATCTTGTCTCATACTTTTCCTCTGTTATATTAGAAGGGAGACTTTATGTGTTTATAAAGCAGGCAATAAAATACTCCAGATTTTAAGGAAAAATCCAAAGTTTACTGGAAAGTATGGCTTTATTTAGATGGAACATCAATGGAAAGAAACATATCATAAAAATGCATCCCAAAACAGAGAACTGCACTGAATCAAGTTGAGTGGGCACATGGTTTAATGACTGACAGCAAATTGTCATTTAGTATGTGTTGTACCGTAGCGATATAAAAACCATTCCTAACCTTCCCCTTCTCAAAGCTATGTAATGATTCCCAAAACAATAAAATACTGAAACAAAATAGCTGAAAAAATTCTAATGATAATTCATTATCCCACTATTTCATTTATCAATTTTAAAAGAAAAATGATTTGTACTCTATATAAAAAAAAACCCTTTAACTTAAAAAGCTAGCATGAAGTGGGCTTCCTTCCTGTTTAAAGACATTTTTAGAGCTACTAAATTCATGAACTTACAAAATACTTGCACAAGAATACACAAGAAGGTAGACAGGGATCCCTGACAAGTCATGATCTAGGATACCAATCACATTTGGCTTCTTCTCTGCTTCTTTAGAATCTGTGCTCTGTTTCTCTGCTTCCTGCAGGTGGACCTTTAGTCTGTTGTTTAAATACTTCAGTCTACTTTCTCTTGGCTCATCTTTCCACCCCCTCTTTTTTTTTTTTTTTTTTTTGTACTTTTTCATCCAGTGACTTATTCTTTCTGACTGCTGAATTTCTGCAGGGTACACTCAGTTGAAAACTTGCAGATCTCCTTTTGGCCTCTTCCTTTACCTCCCCTTTGGCTTAGCTGACCTTCCACTTGGGAATTTTGGACAGAAATGCTACTGCTAAACGTAATGCTCCAAGCCTTCATGTAGTTCAACAAACTGAAATTGCATTTTCCACAAACTTTCTGAAGCACCTCCCTCTTCACATTACTCTGTGGTCATGGTTGGAGCTGATAATCTGTTCATTAATGTTTAGTAATTCTCTGTTCATATATCAAAAATCTGTCTTATGCATTTGTGCTGCTTAACTGGACATTATACAAAACTCACAACTAAGGCTGTTAACACTGAGGTATAATTAGTTTCAGAGAATGTAGGATGATAAAGGGTGCATATGTACACATTCAACCCTTTTCAGATAGGGTAGGAGAGAATTCCATAAATGGGATAAATAAATAAGTCCAAGTCACAACAGCCTCTTGGAGATGTGGCCAGCATATTGTTATTTAAAACTTGAGGACCTGGTGCCTTAGCCTAGCAGCTAAATCCTCATCTTACAGGTGTCAGGATCCCATATGGGTGCTGATTTGTGTCCTGGCTGCTACACTTCCGTTCCAGCTTCCTGCTTGTCGCCTGGGAAAGCAGTAGAGTACTACACAAAGTTTTGGAACTCCACACCTGTGTGGGAGACCCATAGGAAGCCCCTGGTTCTTGGCTTCTGCTCTGGCTATTGTGGCCACTTGGGGAGAAAACCAGCAGACAGAAGATCTTCTCATCTCTCCTTCTCTCTGTAAAATCTGCCTTTACAATAAACATTAATAGACTTCTTAAAAAAATGGAAATGATAGAAAAATGAGAGAAAATCAACTGACTTCTTATTGTTTACATGTGTTCCAGAGGTGGTAGGACCAGGTCCACAGCACAGTGCACATACACTGAGGTTCATACAGAAATGCCATATGATTGTCTTACCATTCAAATGATGCATATTAGTTCAAGCTTGGGAAATTTTCAATACATTTACTCAGAATCAAAGACAACCTCAGCTGCAAGCTCATATGCTAATGGCAATGACATTCAACAGCATAAACAAAACAGATTGGCAACTGCCATTCAAACTGCAGAAAGCACAGTATGATATTATGCTAAGCAGCTATGAAAAATCGGTGCTCTTGAAGCATTGTTAAATGGGGTATGCCTGTAACTATACCATGTGGTACACTAATACAATGCATGCAAAAGGTTGGGGTATAATGGAAAAACTGAGAGACCATAGACATCTAGTGGAGCACGGAAGACATAAAGAGGGATCCGAGCAAACTGGCTTAGTCTGATGAACAACATAAAAAAAACACGTAGAATATTCATTATTCAGGATAACATTTTTTTTTTTGGTAAGGCTAAATTAAACTTGCAAGGAGATAAACATTTATGACAATTAGGACTACAGCCTGAAGCATTTTGGCTCACAAACTAAGTGTCTTGGTTAATGAGCAAAGATTTCCGTTCCTTTGCATGCATAAATACTAAGTGCAGAATTTATCATTCAGTAAATCACATCCCCTTGTTTCCTGCATTTCACCAGTGGTTTCACCAACTGTCATTTAACTGCTCTAAATAATGTGTTTGCTTCTCTATCATATAAAGCCATTTCTACCAAGGTTAATAATTTTCTGATTTCCACATGCCAGTGATTTCTGGCAGTAACAAATGATGCTTCTCCTTTACATGTTGCTAGTAGCTTAAATTATATTTCACATACCCATTTAAAGGATCATTAGTTAAGTTAATATTCTTGTTATCCAGGAGTATCAAGGATTTTGTGAAGTATAGGCTAATGAAACACTGCAATATTCTACAGTATTTCAACAGTTAACAATTAAACTCCACCAGTTTATGCACTGTGACCCAAATACATCATCATCTTTTCTGATTTGTTGATAATCTATACTTCATGCTATGCAGCTATTTACACACTTCATTTTTGTGATTTTGATTATATTTACTTTCCACGGACAACTGTCTAAATAAATTTGAAAATCATTATGGCCCAGAGTGAAAGGAAATTAGAAGATATGAAAATTGCCTTGTGTTTTTTTTAAATCTTTACATGCAGTTCTGTTTTCATTAGATTTCAGAAATTCTACCATATATTTCTTTCATTTAAAATGAAAGATTTCTTTTTTATATCCTGTGACCATTGGTGGGAAAGTGGGAAGTAGTTGTATTCTGAGAAGGAATAATGGGCAATTAAATTTCTTGGCTGAGACAAGCTTAATATATATATATATACATATATATACACATATATATATATGTATATATATATACACATCTTATTTTGCTTCCAGTCACAGAACAAACAATGAAAAAAACTACAGACAGTATCTGACTGCACTCTGTGTTTGGGAGTACAATATGAATCATATGGTGTTGGAAAAAAGGAGGTAGGTTGGGATTTTAACACTGAGGAGTGGCTAGCATCTCCTGACTTCTCAGCAGTTTTTCCTCCACGTAACATACACTTTGCTACAGAAATGACATAGCTCAATGGGTCCTGAAAATACAGGTTGCCACCAAGACAACTTAGAGTCAATATGACACTCCAATCACCCAAGTTGTTAAAAAACAAACAGGTGAAATGTTATTATGTTGTCAATTATACTTCACAACAAGTATTAGCTACATTAATTGGTGAAGATGTGTGGTTCTGATTCAATACAATGCATGATGCATAAACAGAAGGAGTAATGAACACACAGTACAATGACATTAGGCATATTTAACAGAACCATAAAACGCTCTACCTTTTTTGAACTGAACAGATTTGTGACCTTTAAAAATGAAGATCACCAAGATATTTAATAAAATTAATCAACTTGTAAGATCCACACAGAATTATTTAACATGCAGTTCATTAAGCTCAAAATAATTTGCATAGCATTCTGGTACATTTTAAAATAATACTATTGGGCCCGGCATGATAGCCTAGCAGCTAAAGTCCAGGATCCTATATGTGTGCTGATTCTAATCTCTGCAGTCCCACTTCCCTTCCAGCTCCCAGCTTCTGGCCTGGGAAAGCAGGCGAGGACTGCTGAAAACCTTGAGTTTCTATACCCACGTGGGAGACCTGGATGAAGCTCCAGGCTCCTGGCTCCAGATCGGCGCAGTTTCGGCTGTCGAGGCTACTTGGGGAGTGATTCTGTAGACAGAAGATCTTCCTCTCTGTCCCTCCTCTTGTTTGTATATTTGCCTTTCCAATAAAAAATTAAAAACAATAAAAACTAATACTATCTATAAGCCAATCAATATATCTACCTGTCTAGTATATACATACTATGCAAAAACGCACACAATTCCAGGGGTTCAAACAAAATAATAGACAGAAATAATTAAATTGAACTGAAATTCAACATAAAGCTCATTTCAAGTACAAAAAAGTCTTTCCTGAGCTTTAGAGCGTATGTTTATTCACTTACTTATCCATGTATTTATTCATTTCTCTCAAAGTTTTTATTTTGCAAGTTTTACTATGCCAAAACAGGATACTTGTAAGTGGACATGCAGAAAGGATTACAATTTAGCTACACAAATGCATATAAATGCATACAAAATTCTTTGAAAATAGAATCTTTTATGGAGTACAAATGCCACAAAATTATTTATTAGCATATTACTTCTGTTTGTATCCATAATGCCATTTTGAAATTTAATCTTTTTCTCATCAACACAAAAGAGCTTCTAATATTGTGACACAGAAAAAATTATAATTGCTTAATTATTTGTGCAATATGGCAAATAGACATTTTGCACATTTCAACAGAGATGTTATCTGGAATAAAAACATTTTCATTATGTATTTTGGTTTTGAATAAATGTGCTTACATCTAGAATGAAAATACTCAGTGGAGAGAGCTAGGATTCTGTGAGTCTATATTAAAATATCTGCAAATGTTTCTCTATACAGCCAACTGTGTCTATCTGAAGATCAGCCACATTGATATCTGTAACTCTAATCCTCTACCAGATACAATTTCCATGCATCTCTTTCCTTTATTTGTAAACTGTTCCTCCAATAAAGGCAACCAGGACCCTACAATCTGTCATTTATTTATGTAACTATGAAGTTCCAGTGTCAACATACAGCAGAATCAGAGGGGTGACCTCATGCCTCAGCCAGAAACCATCAACAAGAGTATGGGATTCATACCCAGTTGCTTTTGCCTTCAGTCATGCTCTGAGCAATTCCTTCTGTGTTTCCTTGTTTTTTTTCTTTAAAGATTTATTTTATTTTTATTGCAAAGGCATATATACAGAGAGGAGGGGAGACAGAGAGAAAGATCTGTGTAATGATTCACTCCCTAAGTGACCTCAAAGGCCAGTACTGCGCTGATCAGAAGCCAGGAGCCAGAAACTTCCTCCAGGTCTCCCATGCGGGTACAGGGTCCCAAGGCTTTGGGCTGTCCTCGACTGCTTTCTCAGGCCACAAGCAGGGAGCTGGATGGGAATTGGAGCTACTGGGATTAGAACTGACGCCCATACAGGATCCCGGCATATTCAAGGCAAATACTTTAGCCACTAGGCTGCCGGGTCCCTGTATTTCCTTGTTTAAAAAAAAAAATTTTACTTCATCTGTGAAGGATGATTTCATGACAGAATTTTACATAGTTGTTTTTTTTTCACTTATATCCCTTTAAATATTTCATTGCATCCTCTTCTAACTCGTATCATATTTAAAAGCCAGACTAAATTATTACCCTGCATTTACATATAAGCAAAAATTCTCTCCAGTTCCTTCTAAGAGTTTCTGTTTTGTTTTTGATCATCTGTATTTTGAATATGAAAACCTGTAAGTTGGGCTCGGCAGCATGGCCTAGTGGCTGAGGTCCTCGCCTTGATCCCATGTGGCCGCTGGTTCTAGTCCCGGCAGCTCCACTTCCTCTCTGTCTCTCCTCCTCTCAGTATATCTGACTTTGTAATGAAAATAAAATAAATCTTTAAAAACAAAACAAAACAAAAAGAAAACCTGTAAGTTGGTCTTGAGTATTTTTTTAGCTGGTTTTCTCTAGGTTCTGAGGTCTACGATTCAGTGTCTGTTAGTAATTTGGAAAATGTTGTTACAATTACTTCATGTATTCCATAGGTGCTGTTAATTTCCTCCACTGCAGCTATACCTTTCTGTAATTATCACAATTGTTATTTCATAATGCAGCTCATAGGCTCTTGGATTTCCCCTCCCACTCCCAACCCCCCAATTTCCTCCATATTATTACAGTAGTACAGTCCTTCATAAACAGTCACATATCCATCATCTGCTATGTAAGTATATCCTAACAATGTAGGTATGAACAATGGCAGAGAGTCTAGCAGCATATTGTCAAGACATATAGAACAGTTTCTTCAGGAGCTCATCTTTGAGGTGGAAGCAGAGATGCATACTTACATTGTCTCTTCACAACTGGTTATGTTACACTTTTGAAAATTCTCACAATCCTATGGTTTTGCCGTGTGTGTGTGTGTGTTTGTATGCATGCCTATGTTTCGCATTCCCGTTTGAAAGGTCTTGCAGAGTATCTCTAAATTTCACCATTTTTTCCAAAGGCTGACTTACTGATTAATTAAAAGCTTAGTTTTAGTTTTAATTCACTTTACTGTACTTTTATTTCTATCACATCCTTTCATTCTGAGTTTTTATTTTTCTACTGACATTAACAACATACACACCATTTTTATATTAGAATTCTTACGGTCCAATATAATTATTTTAAATTCTGTGTCTTAGGATTCCAAAAATCTGTTTTACTTGAATTCGTTTATCCGTCATCTTAGATTCTATCTGTCTTGTAATTTTAACTTTTTGGCATGTTTTGTGACTGTCCAAGTAATAAGACAGGGGTAAATAAACCATCTGTATGTTTTGTTATTTTGTTTTTATGTTGTTAATCTGGCTAGCAGTTGGGCTGTGCTTGGTATGCCATAGATTTGTTTGTCCCAGACGTTTCAAATTTTTTCAGTGCTTTTATGCTATCTTCTCTCTTGTCTCTTAGAGTACTAGGAACTATTTCATAGTTGAAAATATCTTTTATAGGAATTAGACATATTAAGCCATTTAAATCCCATAACTCCCTGTGAGGTACACAATGTTATTACCACTGTTTCATACAACAGAAAATCAAGACATCAATTATCAATTTGGTTACCACAGTAAAAAAAGATCTGAACACAAATACCTTGTCACCAAAGCTTATGTTGCCAAATGCTAAGATCAATATCATGTGAACATTCTTAGAATTGATCTGCTTCCTGCATGACTGTTAGCATTGTCCCTTCTTTCAGTTCAAAACCCCTTAACCAAAGGTTTTTATGATCGTGACTACACACAAAAAAAATAGTTAAAAAACACAACATTGGTGTGCCTTTCTTCTTGAGAAAAATAAAAAAGATAATTTATAAAACAGCAAGCACTACTGAAGGGGTTGACAATGAGCAGAATGGCAGTAACACAGATTATATTCAAGTGTTTTAATTTTAAAAGTTACTTACTATTTGAAAGCAGAGAAAGGGAGAGGAGAGAAATAGGGAGGGATAAAAAGAGAGGGAGAGGGAAGATGAGTGTGCTGCTTCCCAAAGGCCCTAAGAACAGGGCTGGTCTGGTCTGAGGCTGTGAGTCAGAAACTCAATCCCCCTTCCTACCTTGGTGGCAGGCACCCAAGAACCTGAACAAACACCTGCTTTCTGCTGCACATTGACAAGAAAATAGCGTCAGGTGCTACAGCCACAAATAAGCCCAGTCTAAGAATGTGTGAGACAAACAATCCAAAGCATCACTTTCTTCAGGGAAAAAAAAAAAATCATTCCCTCCCTTATTTAGACATTTTAGAAAAAAAAATGAGTAATCACGAACACAATAAAGAAAAATTTTCCCCAAATCATCTGTAAGAGTCAATAATTCATGGTGGGTTTTGGTACAGGGGATAAGATCCCACTGAGGACACATGCATGTCCTCTCTGGTGGCTGAGCTCACGTTTCGCTCCACTTCTGCCTCCAGCTTCCAACTGACCCACACTGTGTTAGGTGGCAGGTGATAGCTCAAGTGCTTAGCTTCCTGACACTCACAAGGGAGACTCAAACTTAGTTCTGAGCTCCTGGCTTCAGCCTAACCCAGTCCTGGGTGTTACAACTATTCAGTCAATGAAATAGCAGATGAAAAGCATGTCTGATTTATCCTTCTCCCTCTGACTTTTAAATGCACAAAATTCTTTATAAGAATCTGAAAAAGGGGCAAACAATTTCTATGCCTTTGTTAAGTGATCTAAAATCACTCATTTCTTTGACATGTATAATAAATTGAGTATATTAGATTTTTGTTTTTAGTTTCTTCTATACAAACTTCAGCATGATATTTCTATGGAAAAACTGTCAAGTACAATTTAGACAGGACTTTATCCATGAAGGAATGGATACATTCCATAAAGTGCTCAGAAAACAAATTGTATTTTTGAACAAAAAATTTATATATGTATATATGTGTATATTTGCATGTATATACATATATGAATTATTTACATATATAAAGCCCTTTTTTTTTTACGTATTTGACATGACTCCAAAAGAAGTTATCAGATTATTTGGAAAATTAAAACTCAAGTAAAAATTACTAGATTAAATCATAATACACACACAGAAGCATTTGATGTAAAATTAGTAATTCAAGAAGGTTCAGTCCTGATAAAAATGTTACTTTTAAATATATCAAATTTCATGGTTTTCTTTTTACTGATCTATAAAATATGTTATGTGTATTAAATGTAAAATATCAGTTTAAGCCTATATATTTTTCAATGACTAACCCAGAATCAAAATAAAAATCTAGAGTAGATTCTATGGCCTCTGCTGTAGAGGAAGAATATCTGTAGCATTTCTTTTCTGCTTAGAGTTCTTGCAGGAAAAGAAGGCCAAGCACTGAACAAACAATACATTACGTTTCTGAATTGTTCTTAATGCTTTACGCTTCTCAGTAGGGCCCAGATATATGGCTTTTTCCTTCATGTAATACATCTACAGTAATTCTCTCATCATAGACATATATAAATATGGCAATATTTATGTATACATACATGATATATGTACAACAGATTTCAATTTTTTCAGGAATATATACCTTTTTAAATTCAAATATTCACGGAGCTTTCCAAGTACCCTTTTGCCTTTCTCTATGAGTATATGTGTACTTCTTCTGCATATACAACTAATCTCAGATATTTATCTGGGGGAAAAGTGTTACCCATAAGGGCATAGACAGTGGAAAAAAGCCTTGTGTTTCATATTGGCATATAGAAATTCACTTTTTTAATGACACATACTGTAGTCTTCTTTCATGCATATGAAAATGATCCAGTAGAGCAGAGACAGTTAATGATGGAGGAGAGAGGCAGGCAATCAGATCATGCCCTTGCGTAGTCCAGAGGAGATGGGATTCAGTCCATAAGGGAAGGGTTTATCTTAGCTAGGAGCAAAGACAGCTCATCCATAATAACAGAAGTGATGGCAGAGGTTACCGGCACAGCTGTTACTATGCAAGTCCATGTGGCTGTGGAAATCTCTGGAAGGTCTATTCTGATTGCTTTGTTGCTAAATGAAATAAACAGCAGGCTAGTTACACAAAGAAGGCGGCAGGGAACGTACACTTTGGTTTACAAAGTTAAAAAATGCTTGAAGTAATACATTAGTGGAGTAACAATTGTGAATTACAAATCTAATCCATCTAAAACTTCATCAATTTCTTTTTTTTTTTTTTTGCATTAGTATTTTGTCTTACATTTTCTTTTTCATTCTAGTCATTGTCAATGCCTGAATGAAGAAGCAGACAAGACGGTTAATTCTGTCAGGGAAAGCAACCTTCTTTCCTTTCCCTGCCCTCTCCTCACCACCAAAAAATGGCAAAAAAAAAAAAAAAATGGGAGTAAGAAGGGTGTAAACATCAACACAAATTTGATGGAGGACATGAAGGAGTTGTTCAGACAGGCCATCTGCCACAGCCTTGACCATCCCTGCATGTTCTTGGTGAATCTGCCAACAAAGCAAGGCCCGGGCTTTTTTTTTGTACATACGCTATCTTTCAACCTTGCATTTGCAGTAACTTTGGAGGATGAGATGATGTCTCTCTCCAAAACAGGTGTGAGCCTGCTTTTAGAACTCCTTGTTGCTTGGCTGCAATGCAAACCTAGAGAATAGGCCACATCCACTCAGGCCACTGTGGCTTACTCTCATGAACTTGAAATGTTTGCTGTTTTATGAAAATAAAATCCTTTGTTCCTGATGCTAGAGTTTTCTTTGTACTGCCACAATCGATGAAATCATGTAGGTTAAACTATGATCTTGCAAGAAAGGCAAAAACTGAACCTCTGACCCAAGTGTGAAAATTTGGAATATCAGCCACTGCAATTTCTTATTAGCTTGTGATACAGGCTGTGCCACATTTTTGATAATGAGGTTAAGATAACTTGAAAAGTAGCAAATGGATTGAATCTGCTCCACTTTTCTTTCAGAATCACGTATGGCATAAACGTGCAGCACAGAATTAGAAATCAGCAACTTCCGGGATGAATCTCAGTACCACAGGTCTCTAACTGCTTAATGTCAGAAAAGTGATTTCATGTCATTGACCCCCCCAGCTTCTCTGCCTATAGCATGTAGAAGATTTTCAGGAAAACTTCACATTTTTAATAACTTTTTCCATGAGTTTTATGAAATTTTCTTTTATGTGCCTGCTCCTTGGCAGGTAACGAATATATATTTTACTGTGCAAAATACATCTTCTTCAAGATCACATGAGTATTAACTGGAAACACACCTAAGACACATGGAATGCAGGAGTGGTATTGTGAGTCTTGCTCAGCCACTGGTCCTTCCCATAGGCACTCTCACTCCGTATGAATCAATCACATCAAATACTATGCATGTGCATTTCTACAGCTTGAAGAAAAGTTGAATAAGACCATGTGAATTTTTGTATTACTTAGATTTGGGGGTATGAATTTACAAAGCATCTCTTTGAAAAGTTTATTTTAGAGACAGCAGCTTAAATTATTGCATTTTACAGAAAGCAAACGTAAGTAGCTTTAGTTTAACCAAATAATATACTCACAGCCTATTAGCTTTGATTTTGAACTCTCACTCTGACAGTTTTAGAGAAAGCATTAGCATGAGTATGAATGAAAAAACAAGTGAGACTTGCCTGGATAGTTTCCCAAGGGATCCTAAGTTCTGAATTAACCAGGAAACTCTTTTTTTAAAAAATTAATTCTGCCTGAAATGCATTCAGCATTAAATAAAATAGTAAAATACCGTTAATAGAATGCCTTGTGAAATAATTAATATTGTACTCTGTGTGTCTGTATTTTTACATATGTATAAATATATAGGGTAATGAAACAAATTTTAAGAAACACAAGCATTCAGAGTTTAAAATTTAACTCAACTATTTGTGTAAAAATGATTCATCCTTTAAAATGTTCATAGTCTTTTATCATTCTAGAAATATATTAAGTCTGACTTAACAGCACTGTCTCCATATTACTGCAGACTAAATTCAATATGATTTCAAATTCACTTTGTTGTTTAAATATTGTAATTCAAAGCAAATCTCTGGAACTGAAATCCATGAGGGAGAAGCTTGGATTTCTTGTGGTGTAAATATGCAGTATTTTACATATAAATTTTAAATCATAATGAAGACTGCAACTTTGATGATTTTTCATGAATCACATTTAAGCAATTTTCAGTCTAACATCAATAAAACCAATTTTTATATCCCAGAGGTCAAAACAGAGTCTACATAATCCATTAGAATCTAAAAAAAATATGGATTCAGGACAAGCATTGTCTTTATCAAAGGCATATTTCACTTTATTCTTCCCCGTCTCCATACATCCTCAAATAATCTCAAAATTTAACTTTAGGAAATATGCATTTGGGGAGCATAAGTAATAAATGATATCAAAATAAACCATGTAGGCAAGCCCTTATTAAATATATATGAGTCAACTAGAAAGGTTTTATCAAATTTAATAACTTTCATATTTGTAGAGTTAGTCAGACAGTTGTGTTATAAACTGCACAAATAAAGGCAATTTGGGCACTGGTTTAGTTACATGCAGACTAAAGATGTCCATGGTTGACAATAACATTCTTAAAATAATTTTTAAAAATTCCTTATATAATTCATGGTGGTATAGTTCATATTTATTAGAACATGAATAAGCATGCATGTTACATGACACAAAACTGCAGACTTTTTTTCCAAAAGTTTGACAGCTACTTGTGTAAACACCCTAAGTGGTATGTATTCTACGGATAAAGGTAGAAAAACAATACTCTATCTTTATTTGAAATGGATTAACAGAGTTTCTGCATCTTCATCCTCAAGTGGATTTCTGAAATTGCAGATAGCATCAAACTCTTCACATACATAAATGTGATAAAATTTAAACTACAAATTTCACAGAGCAAGAGATTCAGAACTCTAAAGGAACAATTCTAATGGCATATTACAATGAAAGTTACATGAGTGTAATCTGTTTTACTTTCACTAAATTTTCCATTTTACTATAATCACTCTACTTGTGAAGATGATGTGATGTAATACAATTTTATATGTTAGGCTTGAGTGATAAATGATACAACTACTGTGTAATAGATTTGGGTGGGATATACCTGCATTGTGGCATAGCCAGTAAATTCATTGTCTGAGATAGTGGTAACCCTTATGGGTGCCAGTCCAAGACTCAGTTGGTCCACTTCCAATCCAGCTCCATGCTAGGATGCCTTGGGAAAACCAGAAGAAGATGGTCCAAGGCTTGGTCACCTGCACCCATATGGGAGACCCAAAAGAAGCTCTGGGTTCCCGGCTTCAGTCTGGCACAGTTCTGGCCTGCGTTGCCATTTTAATTGCAAACCAGCATATGGAAGATCCCTCTTTCTCTTGCTTTCTGTGTCTTCCTCTCTGGGTTTAGCTTTGCCATTCAAATGAATAAATAAATCTTGAATAAAGGAGAGAGAAATTGCTTTAGGTTGAAACGTAAACACGACTTAAACACTGCTACTGGGATACAGCAATAGTAGATACTCAAAAGTAGCTAGTAATTCCTCATGGATATGAAAGACAGAGATGATTCACATCAAGAGCAGAATAGTGTGAAATAGAATCTTACAATTCAGACTAGCATGTGAAAGAAACCATGACTTTGTACTGGAAATGGCACAGCAGTTAAGATACTAACTAGGGTGTGTCCAATCCATGTTGATCCCTTCATATGAGTTTTAATTCTAGTCCTGCTGAAGTATAATTTTGGAAACTATTGATTCTGGCCTAAGTATCAAATTTCCTGTTATCCAGATGGGGTGTCCCAGATCCTAACTCCTCTGCATGCAAGCAGGGAAACCAACCAGCGAGTGGGATATTTCTGACTGCCGATTTCCATGTCTCTAATCTTCAAATAAATAATAAGTAAAAATAAATGGTACATGTTGAATTGCTTTTTCTGGAATTTTTTTTGCAAAATATTTGAATATGGTTGACCATGGCAACTCCAACTATGGAAAGGAAAATGACAGGTAACAGGAGATTACTGTATAATTATCACTATTATACATTCAAGAGTTATAACATGTTTAATAAGTAATTAAAAGTTAATATTTTACTTCCTTGCTTCCTAAATGAAAAGCAATTTTCTAGTAATAGTAATATTGAGCACAAGCAGCTTTTAAAATTTTAGAAAACTAGTGAATATAAAATTGAATGTAGTGAAGACAAAGAACTTTTCATAAAATAAATTAGCCATATGCAGTTGTCACATACCGCGAAATAACTTCAAAGGTAAAATTCCCTGACCTAATTGTTTCTAGTATTTATGCTATATACTTGGATAAAAGTAAGCACAATGAAGTTAGAAAGCTTAGCTCCATATGCAAAGAAATAGGAACACAGCACTTCAGTAACCTTCCCATTATTGCAATCAAACCGGCCACATTAGAAATGGAGAATGCAAAAATTTCCCTGAGTCTTATTTTCTCTATCTGATTTCTTTCCATTTTTTGACTAACCATATTCTTTTAACAAACACATCCAACATGTATCACCTGAACACACATGCACATATGCAAATCATGATGGTAAATAAGAAAGATATGCGTGCATCCATTCAGATATCACAGTATGATTGTTGAAACGAATCTTGGTATCTCAAAAAAATTATCTGTTGAATGTCATAATTTAAAGTTATCAAAATGAAGAGAGCAGGGGTTGGAATGATTACAAAAATAATCTTCTGCTTCAGAAAGAATAACAGGTTGACATTTTAAAACTCATTTTGAGCGAAAAAAGGACAGATTGAGGAAATCTCCACATAATCTCTGAAATGATGTAGTTTTCACTGAGCATGAATTACATTTCATTTTATGAACTTTTGTTTTTTTTACTACTGTGGTATTTTCTGATACACTGAGTTAAAATCCCCTTCCCATAGAGGCAGCTTTTATTTGATTCTCATTGCCTTGGGCAAGCGTGATTGAGGACCCATAAGACCCTAGAAGATGTTGATTGATTCTTTTGATCTTAGGAGATAACAGTAAGTGTTTAAATTGGTTGTGTTAAAGAAAAACCTGAGGATGAATTGAGACTTTAGGCAAATTGTACAGAAGATTTTTAATCTTCAATTTCTTCAAATTTGTAGCACAGGAAACAGAAAAGATTTTTATCTTGCTGAACTCTTCTCTGCTTCACATCAATCACTTTTCTCTCCAATTTTTCAGAACCTAAGTAACTGCTTTATTAGAGGCATTTGGGTCCTTTAAATTTTTTCTAAAAATCTACAAAAGCCATACATAAATACAAACTTTAACCAGAGATTTAAGGTCAGGATACAAAAAAAAAAAAAAAATGAGGGGAAAATAGTGGCAAAATGAAAAGTGAGTCTTTTTGTTTATCTTTAGGAGTCAAAGAAGCTAACCACTACACAGTGCCTTGGGCATGATATGTAACTGTCTGTAACCATGCTCCTGAGGAAAAATGTCTTATTCTTATGCAGAAATGGAAAACCTACTCATGTTGGTTTAGGATGGGTTCAACACTCTTGTTTTCACAACACTTTCCTGGAGAGCGAAGAAGAAACCACTGATTGGATTAGAGATCAGGAGACAACGGGGGGACTTGGCTTAGAAAAGGACAGAGCCATCAATTCTGCAGGGAAAACCGCCAGGGAACCTCACAACCGGACAGGAAAGTCTTGCTTTAATCTTCCTTATTCCATATGCTGACAACAACGTGAAAACAATTAGAGAGAAATGAGCACATTTTAGACATGCACTAACAGTTTAGATTTGCTAACTGCATGAACCTCAGAAAACTATAAGACTTCTGGGGCTCATGTTAAATTTACAAAATAAAGTAAAAATTGTTCAACATGCATTTTTATTTTTGTAAAGTTAGTATTTTTAGATCTCTAAGAGGAATCACTCCTATGCATTCCCAACACATTAGAACATACTACATAGACGATGGTAGATATTTGATTTTACATGTCTCTATAACCTAACACTGTTCGTAATTTTACATGTCTCTATAACCTAACACTGTTCGTAATTTTACATGTCTCTATAACCTAACACTGTTCGTAATTTTACATGTCTCTATAACCTAACACTGTTCGTAATTTTACATGTCTCTATAACCTAACACTGTTCGTAATTTTACATGTCTCTATAACCTAACACTGTTCGTAATTTTACATGTCTCTATAACCTAACACTGTTAGTCACTTTTTAACGATGTTCACAAAAAATAATTTTTTAGAATCTCTCAATCATTTCATCATGCAGACAGTACTATTTTTTAATTTTATGATGAAAATGAATACGAAAATTAAAGTTACAGAAAAACAAAAGGCCAAAATCAGACAAATGTTCTCCTATGAGCATCTATTTGTACTACCACAGTATATACAAATAAATAGCTCCCAAAATCAAGTAGTTGGAACATTATGCTCAAAGAAAAATTGCTTTCAATATGCATCTTTGAGCGCTTAAATTAGTGCAGATAATTTTGAAATTCCTGCCTTTATTCAGGGTTTACTGATCTTATGACATTTTTAAGGAGGTATGCTTAAAGGAAAATTTTACTTTGTAATTAAAAATAAGATAATTAGAAGTCAGATCAACAACCCTGTTTTACTGAAATTACAGGTATAAGGATATGAATCACAATTTTTCTCATCAACATCAATTCTGTTTCTCATCACAACCTTTATGCTTTTGGCACCTAGCATCATAATTCAAAGAAAGTCTTATTTTGGAGTTTAGAAAATAAAATATAAAGTTATATCTCACATAAAAAGCAGTTTTTCACTCTGTGCATTGACTTTTCCACACACAAAAAGAATCAACACAAGACTTTTTAAATAAAACGCTTTATCTCTCTGCCTTTCAAATTTGACATTTTATGCTATTATATATTTCTTTAATTGATATTCATTACCCCTTAAAAATACAGGTATCTAATATGTCTGAACAAAATGAAGAGATACCAAAAGTATTCCTTTTTCTTGATTGCTACAAAAACATAATGGAGACATTTTGTATGAAATGAAGAAACTGTGGTACATCTTCTCCATGGAATACTACTCAGCCATTAAAAAGAATTATATCCTACCACTTGAAAAAAAAAAATAGTACCAGCTAGAGACCTTTATACTCAGTGAAATAAGCTAATCTCAAAAGGACAAATATTATATGTCCTCCCAACCTTCATGCAAAAACACAAAACAGATATATAGGTAAACATATATTACATATATTCTTGTAGATGAACTGTTTAATGGAGACTAGCATACTGAGAAGTGAAGATGTACTGCAGTATAGATCTCTACTCCAAAATAAAAGGACTCCCAATGAAAGTACTAAACTCATTCTAACAATAGAATGCTAGACTATCCACCATTGTCTATACCTAAAACACCATGAAAGACAAACAGCAGAATGTTGCACTTGTGACTATTTTATGGTAATAATATGGGGGGAAAGAGTGAGGGGGACTTGAAGGGGGAATCTCTGTGCCTATGGAACCATACCATGAAAAAATGCATACCATGAATGTATGTTTTTACAATTTATACAATATATATAATATTGTAGAATGGAAAATTTTAAGTTGACTTTCACCTCACTGTAGCTCCCATTTCTCAGAAACAGGATGTGCTGAAGCCTCCCTATAGCCAGAGACAAAGATCTAAAACCCAGTGTTACAAAGTTAGCTAATCTTGGCATAACTTCAAGTCTAACGAAGGAACAAAATTTGTCTAACACTCCTCATTGGTTTCTGTAACCATGCTTGCTTGTTCTGGCTAACTGCCAAGCAGAATGTGGTTTTCCACTTTAAATTGAGCTGTGGGACTAACCTAGGTGTGGCAATTCCTTCCTCGGGTCATCAAGTGAGCTATGGCCCACTTGCAAATGTTAACAACTTAAGTAAAATTACGACATTTTCAACAACCTCAGGTGTGTGATCTCTCATCTGACATGTAACAATACTAAATATTATCATGTTAAATTAACACTCTTTCATACCCTGACTGGCAGTTATAAACTGTTATTTTTGTGTATGAAAGAATCTTATAAACTTTCCTCTTGACTATTTCTAGTCACAAACATAACTATAGTATCTGAACAATTTTCCCTTTGACAATGACTTGATCAATCCACTACATCTATTTGCCCAGGCTATGAGATTCTGTGATCCTGCGCTAAACATCTTTCTAGACATATCTGTGAGGGTGCTCCTGGGTAAGATTAACATCAAATCAGTAAACTGAATAAAGAGTTTTGCAATCATCAAAGTTGTATGTCTCAAAGTCTTCAAACTGAAAAGCAATGGCCTAAAAGCCAATAGATAGATCGATGTGACAGACAGCTCCGACATTAATTCACATACATCCACCCAAGTGATTATGACAAAAGTGCTTAGACTATGCTGGAATAAGGATAAACTTCAAAAAGGAAAAAAAAATTGTTGACAAAGCTGGATGCATATATGTAGAATAATTACAGATACGTACCTCTCAATATATACAAAAGCCAACTCAGATTAATCAAATGCATAAAGTTAAGACCTGAGACTATGAAGTTGCTGGAATAAAATGTAAGGAGAACACTCCAAGACATTCGGTATAGAGGAAAACTTATCGCACAAGACTACGCAAGTACAAGCAACAGAAGCAAAGAGAAACAAATGGGACTCTACCAAACTCAAACATCTGCAGAGCAAAGGAAATGATCAAAGGATAAAACCGATATCTAATAGAGAGGGAAAAATCATGCAAACCACTTATCTGACAAATGGTTAATATTCCAAATACATGAGCAACTCAAAAACCTCAACAACAAAAACACTCCAGTTGAGAAAAACTGGCCAAGTTACTTCTTTTTTTTTTTTTTGTTAAAGATTTTATTATTATTGGAAAGCCAGATATACAGAGAGGAGGAGAGACAGAGAGGAAGTTCTTCCATCCGATGTTTCACTCCCCAAGTGAGCCGCAACGGGCCAGTACGTGCCAATCCGATGCAGGGAACCAGGAACCTTTTCCAGGTCTCCCACGCGGGTGCAGGGTCCCAAAGCTTTGGGCCGCCCTCGACTGCTTCCCCAGGCCACAAGCAGGGAGCTGGATGGGAAATGGAGCTGCCAGGATTAGAATCGGCGCCCATATGGGATTCCGGGGCATTCAAGGCGAGGACTTTAGCCGTTAGGCCACGCCGCCGGGCCCGCCAAGTTACTTCTATACACAGTTTTCAAAGGAAGAAATGCAAATGGCCAACAAATACATTTTAAAAAAGCTCACCATAATTGGTCATCCAAGAAATGCAAATCAAAACCACAATGAGACATCACCTTACTTTTGTTAGAATGGCTAAAATCTAAACCATACAGAGTAATAAATCCTGGCAAAGATGTGAGTAACAAATCCTGTGAAGATGAGAAGGGGAAACACTTATTTGTAGGAATATCAGTGGAGCCACTGTGGAAAACAGTGTGAAAATTTTTAAATTAGTAATGAATTTGCCATTTGATTCAGAAATCCCACTACTGGCTATATATCTGAAAGCCTATTACACAAAGAATCAAATATCTTTAATAACATGTTTATACAAGCACTGTTTCCAATTACCAAAATCTTGGGTCAAAAAGTATCAATTATCAGATAAACACATAAAGAAAATATAAAACATGTACAAAATGATATGTTATTCAGCTTTAAAATAGAATGAAATTCTCCCATGTACAGCAAAACAGACTTAACAGGAGCACATCATACTGAAAGAAATTATCGCGTGTTCTCTCTCAAATTGGTAGTTAAAATTAAACTACAGAATGTCTCTTCATATTGGTATTGATAATACTATTTTGTAAAACTTGGCTTTTAGCAAGCCAATGATTAAGAATGCTGTATTACTATAGTTTTAATTATCAGTGATCACAATTTACTGCATATCTGTAAAGTGGTCAAATTTTTTGATTGAATTTTTGTTTATTGTTATTATCTTTATTTCATACACACTAAGGTCTTTTTGCTTGTTGAAGTTATTATTTACTGAAGAGCTAGGCCTTTTGGTGTACTGTACATAAAATATGCTATCTTAAAGTATAATAAAAAAAGAGAAAGGAAGAAGTGGAAAATGAAGGGAGGAAAACAGGAAGGTGAGGATTATCATTGTGGTCTTAGGATTGTATAAATAATTATACTAATTCTGTTAAATACTAACTAAAATTCAAAAACACACACTAAACAAAACCCAGGGCCCTGGTATTCTACAATGCCTTCTGACTTAAATTCAAAGCAACACCACAATTTTCTTAGTTCAAAGGCCTTTATACAATGTATCTTGTCATTTTGCCTCAATATTCCCACATGGCAGTGGCTTGCAATAAATCTTTTGGCTTCACTTCTCAAAAAAAGCCCAACTTATGCATTTAGTAAGTGGATTTAACACTGTAATTTTTTTGAAATGTTTATATTAAGCTATCATATGGGACTTTAATTTCCTATCATCTCCTAGTACATGAATGCAGTTTTCCTGAACCCCAAATTCTCTATTTGGATTTAAGTTTAATTATTCAGACCATATGAGAGTTAGCTAGAGCTGAACTTTGTGTTGTGAATCAAAAAAAAAAAATGCAGGCAAACCAAGTAAGGAATATTAAAACTTTGCCCTTTTCAGATTTATTTGAAAGGCTGAGTTATAGACAGAGAAACACACACACACAGTGAGAGATGGAAACACAGAGAGAGATTTCTTGAGATTTTTCATCTGCTGGTTCACTCTTTTAATAGTCATAATGGCCAGGGTTGGGGAAGGCCTAAACCAGCAGCTAGGTGTTTCATCTCCAACATGGGTGCAGAGGCAAAGCACTTTGGCTATACTCTGCTGCTTTCCTAGACTTACTATTACAGAGTTGGAATGTCATGGAGCATCCAGGACTTTGACTTAGTGTCCATGTGGAATGCCAGAGTTGCAGCTAGCAGCTTTACCAGCTATACCATCACGCGGGCTACAGTTTTTTCCTTGATTCTATCACTTGGCAAAACTACAAAGTCTAAATTAAAGGCATGAATGATTAACTAGGGAAGACTTCACTTTAGATCTACACTCTCTTATCCACTTTCAAATGGGACACTGCAAACTCTCCCATGTATAGTATTATATTTTTCTGTCTATGTGCAGTAACAGTTTCTTCGTCGTATCTCTTTCCATACTGAGCTATATGAACATGACAGTAAGCACACACTTTCAGATAGGCCTGAGGCTTCTACACTACTCTCTACAACTTTGGGTAAGATGTGTAACCTCTGTGCAATCTGTCTAAATGAAAACTTCAAGTTGCACCTCACCAGGCACTTGAGAAATTAGATAATCTGAGAAATTATTTAAAACTGTTAAGAGTATTATATCCACTTTGAATTCAAATCCCTGCTTATGTTTGTGCGCAACAAAAAATTTTGAAAATAGAAAGAGTATTATCTTGAGTTCATTATAGGAAAGACTACAAAGAAGGGTCATTTTAAGTGGATCATTAACACTTCCTTCCATGTGGTTCTGTCCCATGAAGAAATGACAAGTAGCAGCAGCATTGGGTTTAGCTGCACACCTGAGTACAAGCAGTAAGAACGACTGCCTACAGGGAAGTGAAAAGAGTAATAATGCCAAGGAAAAAGATTGTCTCTCTACTATCACCGTGCTGCTGCAATGTTTAATTGACATAAGAGCAGTACTTCTTGATGGAATTCAGTGCAATACCGCATCATTTCTATGCACCACATAATGAAGCAGTTGAGACATTTAGATGAGCAACTTTCTTGTTGAGACAGATGGAGTCCATTTTCCTCCTTACACATACCCCTGACCGTGGCATGTCACTATTAGCATATTGTTGGTACATTTTGTAATTTTTTATGTATCTTCATGCTTCAAATATATTTACATCCAGCTACTGATGACGATAGAATATGATTCTTAGAATACCCAGAGTATAAATTATTTTCTTCTATCATCAAAATTAAATCTTTTAAAAATTATTTCCATTATAGATTTTGGATTTCTTCATTTTCAGTGAAAAAAATCATTGCACAGCTGAATTTTAATTTAAAAAAATCTTTTTCCAAAAGAAAGTATTGCATGATTTTGAAAAACTTGGTGATTTTTCTTCCAAAATGGAACTATTTCAAGCACTGGAAATTCCATTCAGCTCACTCTCAGTAACAAAAAAATTCGAACGTTTGATTTGTCAGGTCTTTTGTAATCTTCTAAGCTGAGGCTTTAGCATAAGAAAATATCAGACTTATGATATCTCATCTTTCAAAGCGTATTTGCTAAGAAACAAACAGAAAATGAAACTTAACAGAATATACACAAAACAACTGTATTCTATCATACATAGGTATATTTTGGAGGATGGACAAGTAATATTCAAACATACATTGAATATACACACTTATTTTATTACTATAAATAAAATAAATGTTGAGAAAAGTCTGTTACCGCTTCTAAAGGCTTTGACTAAACCTCATCAGTCGAGTTTTTGTAGAGCAAGAACTGGGCAAAAGTTACGAGGCAGCAGTTCTGTTGTGGACAGTGTTCTGCTTTTTAACACTAGACTTCTTTAGCTGTTTCAGAAATTCTCAGATCGCCAGTGTACATGGTAAAGGAAACTCAATAGTAAGCTATGAACATGGCTACATCAACTCTGTGGGAAAAAGGTACACATCCCAGTTCCAAATCAGTCTCCCTTCTCAACAGCACACTGGCATCTGTCCCGTTTGCTTACACCTCTCACTAGACCTGCACTGTAGAATTGCCCAGAGGCTGCCAGCGTCATGGCAGCCTGTAGTAATACTGCTGAGACTCATAGCAACTGTGGCATCCGCCACTGGCACTAACCCCATTCATTGCCCAGCCTGTGTCTGAGGACGGTCAGCTCTTTCCTGTGTACAGTAAGGTGGCAGCATGCTGGAATGCTTTTGTTCAGTTCTGTATATTTGAAAGCAGCAGTGTGTTCTCTGATGGTTACCTGCAGCAGTACCCCATATGAAAAAATAAAGACTTAACTGCCAAAAAAAAAAATTAAAATTAAATTAAATTAAATTAAATTAAAATTCACTGACATTTTAAAAATATATCTATCGAAATTAGTTTATCAACTGCAGGATGTGCTACGTAGCCCTCAAATACACATATGCAGCATAACATAAAGTCATTGAGCAATTAAAGAAATATCATGCCATGTAGTGTAGCATTTTGATGACAATCAGACAAGAATTTGGGATTTAAATATTGGAAAATACACTATAGCTAACAGAAAAGTAACCTAGTTGAATTTTCATGTCACTAGATGTCTAAAAAATGAAATATTACAGCAGTTCAAATTTAAATATCACCATGATATGATCTGCAAATCCCCATAGATTTCAACTCATTTTCCTGTCTGAACTGTAGAGTACATTTCCAGTGTAAGAGAATGAAAAAGGCAAAAGCAAGTATCATCACCGTCTGCAATAACTATATCACACATTTATTTTACGCTGCCCTTGCACAAGTAAGCCTCCAATAAATTTTCCCAGATAAAAGTTTTTCCTGCTCTTACAATGCATGCTGATCTAATTGGTTCCCCTTGATTATGCTTTATGTGAATGTTGTCCTCATTTTATGAAATCACATCAGCAGCAGAACAGAAGAACATAATTGTAACACATAGAACTTAACTTTCTACTGAAAATTGTATCTACATTTCTTACTTTTGACTATTTTGGAACTTACAACATCACTACCTAGAACTCCTTAGTAAGGAAAGATTATTCATGCATAAACAGAATTTTTTCAGGTGAGATAGTTACATTTACAATGTATTTCTACAGACCTAACAATATTATAACATGCCTCAATCCTATTCTGGTTGAATCTGTACAATCACCTATTTATTAGGAAATAGGCCCAGTTCATTTAAAAAAATTATCTTTAGAAATTGAAAGTTTTTTGTTTTTAACAACTGCCAAGTGAGTAATCATCATGATTATAGCAATTATGCATTAACAGAGACCCTAATATTAACCTTCAAATAAAAATAAATGGATGTGACCTTTTAGAAAGTGGAGTGTAAGAATCCAGTGAGTCGTCCTCATCCTAAGATTGAATATGAACTGTTTGTTCTTTGACATGCAAGAAAGAGCAATGATATTTAAGGATTTTGAACACGTCCATTGCTCAGCTTTGTTTTCTGTATTTTGGGAAAATACGCTGGTATCATAGTTTTGCAGAAAACTCCTACAAATTTGTGCATGATGATGAGACAGATCTTGAAACATGTTTAAACACAGAACAAAAAGTCCAAAAGAAAGTTCAAAGAAAGCACAAGCATTGAGAAGATGCATTTTTTAAAACAGACCTTCAAGCAGAGAAGCTTTTGCTACATATAGGAAAGGGTGAAGAAATGGCCAGCAGTAACTGCCCTGGGGAGAAATGGAACTGACTGCAGGCCAAGCGGAGCTAGACCAGAGCAACAAGATCTAACGGGGGTCTGGGGAACAGGGCTAGCAGAAGCATTCGCCAGCACGTAAGCGTTGGTCGGGGTTTGCAGAAGTCCCGCCGATTTAGGTAGCAGTGCCAACTGGCTGGTGGGCGAGACTGACTGAGGTAGGCCACCACACCCGCTCCTTCGCACAAGAACCAGTAAACTTGGAGGAGGCTGGCTTAGGCTAGACCACAGAAACCTCTAGCTTGACATGCTTCAAAACTGCGGCTAGGGGCAGGACAAGGAGGGTTCTTTTGGGTCGCCCCCAGCCAGGCCACTGTACCCACCTTCGCTTGAGCGCAAACCAGGCTTGTGGATGCGGTGGGGTAGGAGGAGCTGCGGCTCCCGTAAGTTCTGTCAGAAAATAAGTCCGAGGACCTCTGTGGTGAGGTTTCTGAGGGGGCTCCCCAACTAATCTGCTGTGCCCAATCCCCACCTCAGACAGAATCACATAGACACACATACACACAGTGTCCGTGTGGCAAGACCAGGCCACCTCAGCGGCCGCCCTCACGCAACACAGAACACACCCGATAGCACACGGACGCCCAGCCAGCCAGCCTGTCCAGCCCAACAGAAGGCTCGAGTACCTCACGAAAAGATGGAAAGAAGGGCAGGGCGAACCACACTCCAGAGAGGTCTCACAGCAAGCGCACACAGGCCCGTGAGCACACACTGAATTACACAAGGACAGCCAGCTGCTTTCAGAAAGAATTTCTCACCTCTGGTATCACGTAATGTAAGCCAGTAACTTCTCAGGACATCCAAGTCCACTCCAGGAACACCCTGGTAACATTCTCTGCCACAAGGGGGCCTTAAACGCGGATGTGTCTGTCCAGGGCGCTGAGGCGGCCCGCGAGCCGGTGCACTCACTTCCGCCTCCGCCCCCCACTTAACTCTTCAGACCCGGCCGGGGGAGGGGGGATTGGAACAATTCTCTCACCTCCTCCTTCTTCCCCACACCCCCCCCACCATCTTCATCAGAGGATCACATGGGTCTGCACCCCTGTCACTTTCGTAAATATATTAAAATAACATTTAAAAATCAAATGGCAAAATACGAGAAGGTTCAGAAAAAGCCGAACTTTACTAAAAAATATATAATTTGTTTAAAAGGGTGGATTTACTGAGGTAAGGTGAAACAGAGAGTGAGGGAGGGAGGGAGGTATGTTCCGTCTCCTAAATGGCCTCAATAGCCAGAACTGAGCTGAGCTGAAACCACGAACCATGAACCTCCAGTGGGTCTCTCAAATGGGTGCGGGTCCCAAGCTTTTAAGCCATCTTTTACTGCTTTCCCAGTCCATAAACGGGGCTGGATGAGAAGTGCGACAGCCAGGACAAGAACCTGGAGGCTTAGCCAACTGGGTCATGCCATCCCCAAGAAGTATTTTTAAAACATATATGACTTACTAAAGTTAGTGACAGACGCCAACCCGCTTCATCAGGCTATATTTGTATTTAAATATGGATATCTGTATTCCTCAACTCAAAGTTTGTGTTCGAGCAGACAAGATGTAAAATTGTTGTGTACAGAATAAACTTTATGTGATTTGATTTTCAGAACTCAGCCAAAATAAAACAGCAAGCCGGGAAAGACAGAAGCATTCTGCTATAGATTATAATAACTCCCAAACATTGTGACCATTCATGATAACTCAAATATATTTGGCACTTGGAGTTGTGCAGTAGATACTAAAACCTTTGAGTCATGTGCTCATTTTAAATTTTACCACTTTTCTTCTTTCTTTCCTTCTACTCAAGGAAATTATTTTGGAAAGCAAGGGATTAAGTCTCATATGACATGCCTGAGTCCAGACTTAATTAATTTTTGAAAAAGCAAATCATTCACATTCTTTAGGCTCCAATGATGACTGCTAACTAATTATAAAGAACCTATTTTAGAACTACCTATACCATGGCAGAATATTCCTGTCTCAGCGCGATTCCAGAGACAATGGTGTGCAACTGGAGATTGCACTGACCACTTAGCCAGTCTGCTTTTCCTTTTCCATATACAAATACAAAGCTCTTCTCTGCTACTTCACTCACTCAAATGTGTGCAATAATCAAGTTTGGGCTGGGTCTGGAGTCACAAGGTGTGGTCTCACCTAGGTGGGAGGAGTACAGTTACTTGAAGCACTGTACAGTCTAAGGTACTGTCATATACAACACAGGTGTCCTTACTGCTAAGTTCTGCTCCCTACCACAATTTATCAGATGATATTTACAGCGATGGCAATAATAAAATTCCTACTTCTCGGGAGATATTCAGCAAATTTAATTTAGTTCCTGGCTAAACGTTTCTTATGTTATCCTTTTGTTTTCAATAACTTAAATATCAATAAATGTGTTTCCTTATGGGTATTATTTCTAACATTTAAATTTCTGACCTCCAAAACAGCAGGAATTGATTAACATTTAACAACATGGAAATGTGAAGAAACGAGAAAATTAATTATTGCACCTCATAACTCAGAGCTTATGGTGTGGTTTTAAGGCAGCAAGTAAAAGCTTTAGATTTCAGGTAATCTATTTTAAATTTGTGTTCTTTCACTTAGAGGATAGCAAATGAGAAGAAAGGGTACAGAAAACTCAACCCAATCCCATTCAAACATTGAGTGACCTTTGAAGCTGCAGGCAAACAACCACAAGAAATACAGTCTAAGCGTTCATCAGCCTCAACAATGACAACAGCACCGACAGAAGTCCAGTAAACTCCACTGAAATGGCACTTCTGCCTGCTTGTCTATCATCTTCTCTGCGATCTGACATGAAAGAAAGAACATGGCTTTCTAAAAAATGAAAACCAACATGAAATTTGAGATACCTACCTTGAGGAGTAAGAGACTAGACTACCAGAGCGATTATTAGAGAAATACGACCTGACTGTGGCATTAACTCTGTAAAAAAAAATGTTCAAGGGATCACCACTGCATTGCTGATCAAAACCAAACACATCACAATGCTCCTTGGTCCCACACATTCAGACCCTCGTTATCTCTGACCTAATTTTGAGGACTTTCCATTTCTTCGCTCTTACTATCATTCTGATACCCTTCGAGTTCCTCCAACATCCCAGACACTGGGGCTTTATGGAGTTAATTAATTTTGCATTATCTTTCTCGTCAAAATCTGAAAGGTAACTGCACTCTGTTTCCATAGATTCAATACCATTCCTGACCTTGAACTTCTTAATGAATTCAGGAATATAAAATAAAATGCTAGAAGTAGTCCCAGTCAATAAAACAAATAATATTTATCATGGCAACTGTTGTTAGAAACTTTTGTGTATCAGCCACCTACACCATGTGCACAGGCACAAACTAGCACATAGTTATACAAATGTTTCTGTATTTAAGCTCTTTCTACTTGAAGATACTATTTAAAAATCTAACACCTCAATTCAAAAAATCTTTACAAGATGCCCTTGTAAAATTAAGTCAGTATACACTGTAGGTTGTCTGAATTTATGCTAATTCTGTGTAATACAACAGAATGACCCTAATATACATTCAAAATTGGGACAATTTGTATATGGAAAAGGAAAATTCTCCATTGAAGAAAATGAGTTAATTAAAATATTATTAAATAAAAACCAGAATCAAATCAGATCAATTGCATAAATCAATGTCACACAAATGTCATGACTTGGTCAAAAATTTTATCTCACAATAATCTCACACTTAATAGAAAAAGATCAACATAAAAGAATTCCAAGCCCATTCCAAAGAAAAGGCCTGATTATGTATTTCTTTACGAAATACAAAGATGGTAAACCCAAGTGATGTTATTCTTAAGTAAATTGGACAACTCAAGCTACCTAATTGAATTCTTTATTTTGTATATTTATCAGGTATTTTAGCTAATTAAGCAAAATCTTATTAAAAAGTATGTAATCATGTGTCAGCAATAGTTTATACAGTTTCTATCTAATTTTTATAGTTTATACAGCCAAACTCACAAGTTCATATATTTCAAATTGTTTGCTAACAATGTACAAAATGAAAACCTTTACCTTGTTGCTAACTTTTGAAGATAACATGATCATTAATTATTAGGACAGACAGTTTATATTGAAAACACTCATTCATTCAGTGAATCAACAAAAAATTTTGTAAGTTTTTATTTGTAGCAAGAACATACTATGAATTCTATTGAACACACTGTCAAGAATACACAGGCCAAAAACAAGCAAAGAAAAAACAAAACAACACACGTGTGACATTTTCTCTTGCCTCATTAGCATGGTTCTTTCATTACTACCCAACACTTGCATGCTTATAAAGAACCACATATGAATATTGTACTTCTCTGTCACTTAAGTTTCACTGCTCATTTTCTAGTGGGTTGTATAAAATGAGCCTTGGAATTGAAATTTGTCTGTAACTTTTCCCATATGCTTTATTTCTCTTGAATTTGATGCCAATTATCTATTTACTTATTTACTTCATTAATGATGTTTGGTAGAATTTTTTTTAACATGGAGCTTCAAATTTAAATGTTGCATTAAATTAGCATTCAAATCACCAGAGGTTCACAAACATTTAGTGACCATGAACAATTGTTGAGTGTTGTACTGTATTTTTTTTTTCAGTATGATAAATGTTTTCAAATTTTTTTGCACTCCTAGGAAAATTTTCCAGATTTAGTATCTTCTTCCTTTATTAACATGCCTTCCAAATAATGTCTAATAATTTTATAAGAGATTACTTCCAAGTTAATCATGTGCTTGCATTGTCTATTTTTATTATGCTAATGATTTCTTAAAAGAATTAGTTAATTCTACTACCTTTCTCTGATTTAATAATTTTCCTTTATACTGATCAATTTCTATCACTAAGTTATTCAGACTGTATACAAATTGTGATTACATTAAGCACTTGAAAATTCCCTAAAATGGACAGCTCTCACTTGTAAAATGTAATTTTCAAATTGGAAGAAACCTAAACCTTACATCATTTGCAGAGATTTCAGATCCAGAATTCAGACAGCATAGCACTTGGTAAAATTTTATTACCAAATATGATGATGATGATGATGATGATGATGGTGATGGGCCATCATCACTAAAAGGCGAGAAAGTTTTAAAACAAGGAATGTCTATCTTTGACACAGAATGACCTTACTAGATGCTAACTGTTCAGCTCCCTGATTCGGAGCGTGTGCTTAGAAGATTAAGGAAAGTGCCCGACCAGGCAGCTGGTGACCTTGTAGGTGCCGGTGTTCCGTGTGGATGCTGGCCAGGCTTCCATGTAGACACTAGTTCGTGTCCCAGCTTCTCCACCTCTCATTCAGCTCTCTAGTGGTGGCCTGGGAAAGCAGTAGAGGATGGATCAGAGCGTTGGAACCCTGCAATAATGTGGGAGACCCAGAGGAGGTTCCTACCTAGCTCTTCACTTTGAAACGCTCCAGTTCTGGCTGTTGTGGCCATTTGGGAAGTGAATCAGTGGGGAGGATCTCTCTCTGTCTTTCCTCTCTGTTAATCTGTCTTTCAAATAAAAGTAAGTTTAAAACAAAAAGACTAAGGAAGATGCCTTGACATTGAATTCCGTTTAACATGTGGCACATTTCTTTGTTCTACTATTTAAGCTTATACTGCATATTTCAAGCATTGAATGCTTGTCTATCACGATGAAACTTTTGTAATGTTTTCTCTGTTTATTACTTGGTAGTTTTTTCAGTAATTCCTGAGTTGCCACTCATTTTTTTTTTGGAACAGAGACACCAATTATTCCGCTGAAAAATGATGACATTCTAGCATGATACATAAGGAAATATATTATGAGACAAGAAAACAGCACAGTTTCTCTAACAATATTTTACTATAAATGAAATCTCGGCCAACAAATTTGATGAATAGGATAAAATGGATAAAGATACACACTTCCAGAAATATTTCAACCAAAATACCTGCCAGATGGACATGACATGGGTCATTTCATAAATATTAAATCAACTAAGTAAATCATTAATTAACTGTATATCTATAAATCAATTAGCATAGTTCCGAAAGTTTAAAATACTTTCCTTAAATATGCACTAATGAAGTAATAGACAATGAAGAAACAATGAAAATGTATGTGGCTAATACAACCACAATAACAAAAGTTAGCAACAGCATTCAAAGATAGAAAAATTACTGGCTACATAAACTAAAGAAAATAAATGCAAACAATATCATCAAATTTAGAGTTTTATAGCTGGCAGAGAAAAGGAAACCTAATTATATTAAAATTTACACAACGTAAAATTATTATCACACGCTGATTATCAAAAGCGTAGATTCACATTCTAACTGGAATTCTTATTAAATAAATTTAAACAGATTGATGAAATTCCCACAGATTTAATTTGGTTGAATACACATAATAAGGATCACATGGTTTTCCCATATGGACACAGAAAATGAGGATACTGGGAAAGCCTGTGTACTTCATAACCAAAAAATGACTATATTAAAGTAAAAATTACTTGCAAAAAAAAGCACAGACTTAGGTTAGTACATTTAGGTAAGCACATTACAAATAAAATGCAAATTGAACAAGGTTAGGAAAGAATATTCAGATATATAAAAGTAGAGGAATATAAAAATTATAAACATTTAAGATCTCTGGGGGTAAGAAATATGATACAGCATTCATGCATGTGACAGTGGAGTATAGGTCAGAGATTATTTCTAGTGTCCACACAATGACAGAGAGCTCAAGGAATGCTTTTACAAAAACCGCTAAATACGCTCAACAAAGTATAGAAAACCACATCTCACTTTGACAGGGAAGATCGAGTTTGCAATTGAATAACATCTAAACATAAGAAAAAAGAAGTATAAATTTACCAGTGTTTGAAGACTTATTTTTGAAACAAAAATGGAAAAATAAAAATAAGTTAATTAATAAAAAATAAAACACAGTGGGTAACCCAAAAAACACAAACTCAAAGAAGCAGAACAATCAATATCTGGGACCTAAGATAAAGCTTATGAAATATGTCAGTCAGACCAAAAAAAGGAGGAGATGAGAAGGGGAAGGAAGAAGGTGAAAGGAAGAAGTCAGGTGATAGTGAATAACTGCCAGGATACACAGGGTACCACCAAATAATGAGCACTGTACATGTACATGTCTTAGGAGTTTCTGAAGAATGGAAAAATAGAATTGTGTGGAAAATATATTCAGTGAAATAATAGCAAAAAATTTCCCAAATTTGGACAAAGATAATGGCATCTTCAGCACAACATGATATATATATATATATATATATATATATATATTTTTTTTTTTTTTGAGATAGAGAGAGAGAGGAGATCAGAGAGAAATATTTTCCATCCAATGATTCACTCCCCAAGTGACCACATGGCTGGAGCTGAGCCAGTCTAAAGCCAGGAGCCGGGATCTCTTCCAGGTCTCCCACATGGGTGCAGGGTCCCAAGGTTTTGGGCCATCCTCTACTGCTTTCCCAGGCCACAAGCAGGAAGCTGGATGGGAAGCAGGGAGGCCCAGATTGGAACCGTCGCTCTTAAGGGATCCTGGAGCGTGCAAGACGAGGACTTTAGCTACTAGGCCATGCCGCCGGGCCCGATATTCCATTTTTCAAACATAATAAACAAAACATCCTGTAAAGTTCAAGCTGCCCATATGTGAGGCCAGTACTGCTGATAGTAATCTAATCTGCTATGTTGCAATTGTAGCCCAGCTAAAGTTATCTTATACAATAAAAAATAGACTGGCACAGTGCTTTAATGGGTTAATCCTCCACCTGCAAGCATTGGTATGGCATATAAGTACTGGCTTGTGTTCTGACTGCTCAACTTCCAATCCAGCTCCCTTTGCATGGCCATGCAAGGCTGTGCAAGGCCATGTAGGATGTTCCTACTCCTAGAGACCTTGCACCAATGTGGGAGGCCCAGAAGAAGCAGATAGGCTCAGCTGCTGCCACTGTGATCATTTGGGGAGTGAACCCATGGATTGAAGATCTCTCAATCTGTCTCTGTTTGCTCTCTGTAAATCTGACTTTAAAATAAAAATAAATAAATTTTTAAAATGAATAGATAAAAAGAAAGCCAGAGTCATATAAAAGAATGAAATCCTGTCTTTTGCAACAAAATGGTTTTATCTGGGAAGTATCATTCTCAAAAAGGAAAATACATTTTCTCTGATATGTGGCAGTTACATAAACAAAAACTGTGTAAGAATTAAACTGATATATGATTCAATTATTGCTTGTATTCCTTAACTATGTGTTTATAGAACATGCTCCTTCTATTTTTTACTTGTTTAAATGGTGAATGGCATACAATGTCTGTGATTATAAACTTAATTGAAAACACACTGTTGCAAAATTAAAGAAAAAAGGAAAGGGGAATGATTGAACAAGGAAGGGATGGGGACATATGATTATATTGTAAGAATTGCATTATGTAATACATGAAATCTGTTCTCTTTGTAACGGTAAAACTTAAAAAATAGAAAAAGAAAATTACATTCAAGTAAACATGCTTTTCATCTATAAATCATTATGGAATAGCAACCATATCCCTTCAAAGTATTAGAAAGTTCATACTCTTGAGTTTTTCCTGAAGAAATTTTTCAGTAAGGATCATTATGTAACTACAACTGTGCAAAGAGGCTTCAGCACAAGCTTGATCAGAAAGCATTATACAGTTAACTCTACTACCCCATGTAGACCGCAGACTCAGACACTGGAGGCCAGTGTTGTGAGGCAACTGATGAATGCTGACATTTCTAAAGCTGGCACCCTGCTTCAGAACGCAGGTTCAAGTGTCATCGACATTACTTTGGATTCCAGCCCTGACAATTTTCCTGGTAAACTGTTGGATACTCTTTAAAGTACGTGTGTTTCTAATACTTGAATAGAAATCCCAGCTGAAAGTCCTGACTCCTGCTCTGGTGACCACTATCAGTTCGAAAAGAACTATGTCTTCTTGTTTTCAGTCAAACAAGAATGAAGAATGCTGAGAGCATTTCTAACTTAAGCTAAGTTTATGCATTTCCCATGTTAACTGTCAATAATTAATACTATTTAAAGCAAGATGTTACTTACGAAAAACAAAAAAAGAGTAAAGCAGAAGTTACAAATGAACAGAATTATTCACAAGAAAAATTTGACAATGTGTCTTAAAACTAAAATTTAATGTATCACTATAATGGTAGTCATTAGCAAAAAAGTTAATTTATAAATTCCAAAATACAAAAAAGAGATCATATATAAAAGTATTATACATGTTAAAATAGCATGACAGAATTAAGATCAAATATAGAATGGTTATTCTATAGCAGGTAAGATGCCAAAGAGTGGAAGACCAATCTCTCTGTCTCTGAACTCCATCCCTGTTGCCTCCTCAATCCCTCTATATCCCTGTCTTCGAACATACATAATTATTTATTAATAAAATAGAAGTATATGATTTCCACCAATGAATTAAAAAAACTAAAATGTGTTAAAACTGCAAGCCTATATACATTTCCCTAGAACCAAAATGTATATTAAAATTCACATTTACTGCACCTCGTAAACATGTAATGTAGAAATTACTTGACAGCACCACACACTTAAAATCACCTATGCTTTTAAAGGAATATACTTTCTCAAGTAGAATTTATATGTAGGATGCAAAGGTGTTTGGACAAATATAAACAGAAAGACATGAAACACTGTTCAATAAAGAATAAAAGAAACATACATATTCATCCCAAATGATGTAAAAATTCACAAAGTTATACAATTTCTTTATAAAAATGTTGAGAAAATTAGCCAATGAATTAGGTACAGAAGAAATATATCTCAATGTAATAAAAAATATCATTCTAAACCAATGTCTTAAAAGAGTCCCCCTAAGTTTTCCTTTAGTAGTTTTACAATTTTAGGGCTTATATTCAGGACTTTATGCAGATTGTGGTAAGTTCTATGAATAATGAAAGTAGAACTCTTATTTCATTTCTATATATATAGATATATATACACACACACACATATCCAGTTTTGCCAACACCATTTATTTGAAAACTATTTTCTCTTCAGTGTATATTCAGTGTCTATTGTTTTGGGGAACAAATAATGAAAATGTGAATATGTAAAACATTATTTAAAGTGGCAACTCATACAACCAACAAAAAAAAAACAGATCCTGAAACTCAAATAGATGTAAAATACTAGTAATAATGAAATAAAAGTTAGTGAAAACATGAAAAATACTACAACATGTCATAGTATGTCTCTTTACAAAGAAAACTAAAATAAGTAAAACTATTGAACACCATTTTTAAACAAATAAATCATAGGCAACTCATTGAGAAAGGAGAATAGTTATCAAGCCATAAAGAAACTTTAGAAACAAGCCATTATGATGGGAAACTCTGCGTTTTTCAAAAACATTATGAGAAACTTAGTTTTTGAAAAATCTAAATAGATTAATTTACAGAAATGCCACTTAACTAGAATCAACTATACTTGACAGAAAATATCTAAACTATGAAATTTGCATCTAAAAATCGAGTATTTCTAGTACATGTCCAATTTAAAAATTGGACCCAGCACTTTACAGATATGTCCAAATGGCAGAAGTTCCTTTTTATTAGCTGAATAAATATGCCATACTTATCTGTTAGGTTTTATACATGCACACATGGACACACATACACACATCACCAGTTACTAGAGTAAATATTTGCTGATCATCTGACTGTAAACACGGAATTTTGAAAAGTAGCAGAAAAGTCGCCTAATCATTCAATATACTACCATGTCATGAAACATGGAAAATCAATACTGTCCAAAATTATTATAAAAAAATACAGAATAATCAGGGGACCTTATGTTTTTTCTTTAAAAAAAAAAGTATAGACTCAACAAATGGAGTGTTAGTTCCTATAAAGAACTGACTCCATGAAAATGGAAATTTTCGTTCAATTTCTAACTTGATTATGAGCTCACTAATACTCCTCCTCACCTATTTTCAGAGCATAAAATCTGTATTATAAATTTCAAATGAGAGAACACATGTTTGAATATGCTCAGGCATGTATTTAGTAAAGGAAACTCATCCTGAAATATCCACAAAGCGTCATTTAAAATAAAACACTGAGAACAACACATGGACGGACAAGAGCAGAATAGATTCAGAGACCGATCACAGTGCGTAACGATGAGTACACTAGATCCACTATGACAATGAGATTTCTGATTTGTCCCACTTAACGTCATTCTCTCTTTTTGTTTCTTGAGTATTTTTCTTGTCCTTCCCTTTTCCTTCTGCCATCTCCTGGCCACTTTACTCTCACTTTTTTTCTTCACATTTCTCATTAAGTATCTACGTAGAAAGTATTTATTTTCAAGGACTGTTTTTTCACGGCTGTTTCCATGTTCCAGTCAAGAATAAAATTTCACCGTTACCAATGAAGAATGAGAAATCTTTTCACTATTCAGGTGTCTGTTCACCACCGTGCCAGCAGATTTTCCCACAAACAGACATTCCTACTATAGTTTGCTGTTCAGATCACCACTTCGATACTTATTCCTACAACAGAAGAAGCCCGCTTGAGCTTGTGTTACCAGTGTGAGAACCAGTGGGTCACCAGTGTGAGCAGTTTTGTTGCTCTAAATGAGAAATAGCCACTTCGATATCTCAGGGCTGAATAGGAGCACTGAGGTATTGAAATTAAAATACCGGAACTGTGTTTCTGCACTTTGCTTTGGTGACCTGTATTCAACAGTATCCTCCCTTCACCAGAACAAATCAACGTTGACTATCACTCTTAAAAACACTTGTTTCGTGTTTTTCTGTTTTATGCTTTCAGGCAACTCCATTTTCTTTTCCTTTTTTTTCCCCCCAAGAATTTGACATTATGTATTCACGTTATTTTTACACAATTTCCACTAACTGGAGATGTAAAGTGAAGGCACATACTGTGTTCACTTGGCTTTTATAAAAACTGGAATTTCTAACTCAAAGACTGTTTCTTTTAAAAATATCACAGAGAAAATATCTCTGACATTAATTTGAGTCTCAAGCTAAAAAAAAATCAATTTTTTTAAAGAAGTCTGAACTTTGTAAGATGAACAAAACAGCCAATTGATTATTTTCAAATGAAGCAATGAAGTTTCCCAGAAGTACATAATGAAGATGGAGGAAAGATCCAGTGAAAACGTGGTTCCAATAACCTTAAAATGTACACCATAACACTTCAGTAGTTTCACAGGTGGAAAATGTGAAGTGTGTTTACACTACTTGCCATAAGCCAATTTTATCTGCTTCCAGCCATATGGTTTGGGAAACTGGGAGTTTCAGGAGAACTCAGTGAAATTTAACAGTACTCAGAACAGTTTAAACACCATTCTAAGACACATTAGGGACTTTGTTTTTCATTTCTCCTCCTTTTTAAAAAACAATATATACCACCATACTGATATTTTGAAACAGTATGTGCAATGTTTTTGCAAGTTGCAGAGAATTGCTATATTGCTACTCTGAAAATTTGTTTCAAGGCTGAATGTATGATTGGTAGCTTCTCTGTGTGTGCATGAAATGCAAAGCACTTAATGTAAAATATGCCTAATAATTTTAAACAGTAATTACAATTTTTGCAGTTTCAAAATTATTGCTTAATTATACCTATCAAAATAAATATCACTAAGGATCATTCAAACAAATGTCTGAGGCAGTTTGGCAAAAGAATCACATTTTATCCAATCTACTTGTTATTGGGCAATACACATTTATGATGTCTACAAAACAACATAATTTGAGACTCAGAATTTTTTTTCCTGATCCTTCACATTTACTGACCCCCCCCCACCACCCTCAAAAAACATTCTAAAACTTCAAGTTTGAGTATAATGCAATTGCTATATTTTCAAAATTCCTCCGAGGTAAACTAAATGAGATTAAGAAAAACCAATATGCTATAATAAAACATCATACATTATAAATTTATCAACTCATGCACACACACCCACAGTGCAAGAAAATAGCTTTTGCAACCTTAGAAAATATTTCTAAAATCATGGAAAAAGTGACTTGCTTACACATTCCTTCTGATAGTGTAAATAATACTGATTCCTCAGCATCTAGGGTAGAATTCCTTGAGTTAATAGAAAAAAATATGACAAAAGTCGAATTTATATGAAATTGATTAGTTTGAAAACAATAGTGCCTGTAATTAGGATAGGTCAGGAAAAGTTTCTCCATAAATTATTTATTAGGAACCACTCCATAAAAAACCCAGGGAAATGTCAAGGCAGGTGCAATCGTTTTAAACTATTCCTGTATAAATCAATTAAGGTGCTTTATTTTGACATCTAGTGTCAGTATTTACCAAACGTAGACAGACAAGTCCATCCCTGCAGCATGCATTTGCAAATAACTTTACTCATTAATGTTTAATTAAGACAGAGGAAAACTGTCCTTGATATTTTGCTGCAATTAGTGCTCTCCATACCCCACTGACTTCTCATGATGAATTACTTTTCAAATGAAAAGTGAAGTGATTAAAACTGGAGACACTTCATCTGGTATGCCTTGCCCAAACCACGATTTAAAGAGAGAATCAAATAATGCTAAGCTTAGTGAAAATGTATATAAAATCATTTACAACTGTTGAATTGTGAAGTTCCTTTTTCATTACAACGCTAAAATGATATATCAATCACAGTTTATTCCAATTAAGTCATAAACTTCCACAATACCAGAGTTTCCATGGGCTTAATATAAATCCAGCATAAGATACATCACAAACAACAAATGTTCAATTTATGTAACTTTGCCAATGGTGCTCCAACATCTCACCTATAGTTTTGATATTTTACTGTTTTAATGGATTCTATAATGCACTGTGCTCCAAATCTTCATTTACTGCAGAATAACACTGCAAATCTGAAAGATGAATTGGCTAACGTAACATTACCCATCTAACAACTGATGAAAATGAAATTTCTCATGCCTCTCAATATGCTCTCCTCTGCCCTCTTTTCAAATACTTCTTGTTTATCTCACCCTGGAGGAGCCAATGTGGTATGGGGAGCATTTATTAGCTCTTTGATATCATCTATTTTGGATGATCCTTGAAACAGCATTTTATTATTGTATGTTTTATGTTAAGTCTAATGTTAACAAACTATCCAAAGTGTCATTATGAGTTTATTTTTATACATTCCCTTTTTCATTATTCTCTTAAATCTAGAATCTCTTCTCAGATGCATGAATTTTCATGTACTAGTCTTAGAAACAGGTCTACCTACAGGGATGTAACGCTTGTTTTGAAGAGGGAATATTTACCAACAAGGAGGATACTGTGAAATGTCACAAAAAAATCCAGACTTCCAGATTCTCTGTAAATAACACTGGAACACAAAGACATTCTGATCCCTCATTATCATACGATTAGCATCTCCAGAGCTGAAATAACTGGGTCCATTGAATAGTGCCTGTATCTATCAATTTTCTACCGCCCCTACTACTCTCCTTTATTCCCCCAAATCTGAGGTTTGGCTGTGTTGTCACTGAAGTTCAGGATACCTCTGTGACTCTTCAAATACATACTTGCTTCACTCATCTGTTTTACTATTATTGACCCTAGACACTTTTTAAATGTGTAACCATGGAAACAGCTGCTGCAGCAACAAAAGTACCGAATGAGACACAATATCAATTCACACACATACTAACATGAAGATTTTCAAGTTATATATCAAGAGCTAATTTAAAATTGTGTGAAAGAATTGCAGGGTTGGAGATGAGGGTGTATTATCAAACAACAGGATCTGCTCCTTTTCATGCTTCATCCTAAACTGGAGTTACTTGGGATTCAGTCCCACCTCTGCTTCTGATTCAACTTTTTGCTAACATGTACTTTGGGAAGCGGATGAAGATGTGTTTACCTATATTCCTGTTATCCATGTGGGAGACCCTAGTGGAGATTCTGCCTTCTGGCTTCTGCCTAGTCCAGTCCAGGCAGGAGTGAACCAGCAAATGCAAGAGAGCTTCTGGACTTAAGGCTCTGTAACATTGCTGACCGATTCTATCCAAAAATGAGCCAGAAGCCGATTCTCAGAAGCTCAGGAGTCTATTCACTTACTGGTGGGCTGTCCCAAACCACCACACACGGAAGAGCAGAGCAGTTCCAACAGACAATTAGGGGCTTTTAAACTCACACTGGCATGAAAAACTATCCAGTCAACCAAGACGAAGGGAGAATTGTCAGGAACTGTTGTCTTCTCAAGGTTGAACACTCTTTCTTCCAAGGGTTGTAAAAGATCTGTGTTTTGGCCTGGGCCATCAGGGGAAACTTCACAGCTGAATGCTAATATGAGGCTATCGGGAAGATCAACCACCTGCAAACCAACTTCCAGGCACCATTAGGAGAAACAATAGCACTGTTAATTACGTTAAGCTATCCAATGGGAAAGTGTCTGCAAAGGCTAAGAGCTACATCCTGCTTGGTAGTGAAGAGCTGAAGCAAGCAAGCAAGCAAGCAGGTGCGTGGGTGGGGGCGGATTATAGAAGCCAGTTCTGCAGCTATCCAAGTTTTAAAGTAGACAGTACATGTCTTTCTAATATTCTGGTTCCATATATGTGTCCCTAATAGAACACTTACTTTTCTGCTTGCCCTGAGATGCATATAGACTTAGAAGGCCTGAAAAAAACTGCTGCCATTTTTGAATTTTTAACAGCCACATCTTTCAAATGAATATATTTCGAAAACTTAAACAATTTGGAAAAATGGTATAGACTGAACAGAATTTGACTTCTAAAACTCATGGAAACTTTAAAATCTCAAAGTCTTGTGATAATGTTTGGTATGATAAAGACATAGGTATCTAATAGTTGTACTGCTGTAACGTTTTGTTAACTATGAACATACCTTGAGATGTGAGATGACTCGCTGATACAGGCTGAATGTGCACAACAGGTCACTAGTTGCCACCAAGTCCACTCCGATTGTTCCTGTGCACCTGTTCTATATCTGCTAGTCTCAATCAGATACTAGGCTAATGGGACACACCAATCCTGAGTTGTGAACCTAAATTGTAAACCAAAACAAACCTTTTCCTCCTTATGTCCTCTCAGTACTTTAGTTGATGTAAACAAACGCAAACATAGGGGTACAAATTGAGGACAAATCCTATGACCACAAAAAAAGTATCTCAACATGCGCACTTCATTTGAATATGAACTCAGTTCTTTAGAATCATGAAATTACTCAGCCAGGACACATTATCTTAGCTGCAAGTTGCACAAAATAACTATAATCTGAGATCTTGGGAGAAGATATGAATACATAACTTGTTAGTAATAAGTTCTCAAAGGTACTGATATTATTTACATTAAAATTGTGATAAAGAATGTATCACTGATAATGGTAGTATGAGAAAAACAAAAATGGGTAGTCTGCAAAAAGCAAAGGCATTCTCTACAAGATGCAGGGAAGTTGTACTTGGTAGGCCAGACTGGGTGCAATGGACAGCAGCTTACACCTACAATCAGGAATGCAATGCAAGCCCAGGATGAGAAGCCTACCATCAGGAATTTGAACATAACTGCCAAAGGTTGAGAATGTAGGAATGCCATTAATGGCTTTTCTTCTTTGCAGAACACAGCATTTATTTGGAAAGTAGTTTCACATTACCTCTTAACATACGTCTTTTGGCTTGCTTTCATCAAGAGGAAAAGCACTTAAACCAAGAAACTGGCAACTGTTAGACTTCAACTCCAATGTAACCCAAAATGATGAAGACAGAATAAAGCAATTGAGGGTTAAGAAATTCACATTGAGGATTTATCAACAGATCTTAATACTGGCCTCACTATTAGATGCTGTTTGCGATAACAATGCAAAGACCTTGAGTGTTCCAGCAGGTTTCCTCATGGAGAATTCTTATTAGAGCCCCTGCTGGTACTTCTGACAGCTATACCACACCTGGTTGCACATGGCTACCCTTGGACCCACTCAGCTGTATAAGATGTGTCTAGCACTAAGCCACTGAGGACTCACGTCCGTAATGTTTTAATTGCAGTGATACCTCAAACCAGAGAAGTTAAGACTGACAGGAAGTTGTGTCATTACACTGCTTTTCTTCATTGCAAAGCTCCATGTATGTGAAAGTAAAAACGTCTGGTGCTCTCACTACCCAGAAAAAGGTGAGGAATGCTCTTCAAAATGTTGAGATACACTGTGGATAAGGATTTTCTTGTACATAAAGAACATCAACATATTTTCTAGTAAATATCAGACATCTAACACCTAACATAAGAAATCTTAATGTGTGTATTTAAAAAATCTGAGAAAAACAAAACCGAATTTTTATGAGAAAGAAGATCACAACTTGGAACAAAACAGTATTTCAAACTGTAATCACTAAAAACCTGGAGTGAAATTAGCTCAATTCAGGACACACCCATGATAGTCCACGATAGCTTGATTATGGGCACCTTGGCACAGTATGATTTTGTATCTCTTAGGTCCTGGATTATTCAAGTCATAGCAGGGAGAAGAAATGTCATGCTTAATAAAAACAAAACAAAACCAAAAGCAATCTTTGTAACCTCTTCTGCTTATTAAGCAGATATAGTTCTGAGCTACTGGAATTATGTCAATTATACATCATGAAGGACTCTAAAAAAGGCTCATAGACAATGAACATTATGTCGTAATTTAATGTTCTTACTAACTTCTTAAAGCCCCACTATATTTTATGAAGACTATTTAAAATTGCATTTATAAAATCTTAGCAGACTGGCTGGCATCCACGTATATATGATATTTGAGAAATTATAAATATATACACACTTGAGGACAAATAGTATGTAACAATCTGTATCATAATTAACTAAAATGGATAGCTTTATGATTCAAACATTTGTTTCAAATATGTACAAGTTTATATGTGCATGTCTTAAAATTTTTATAGTATTTCCATGAGACGAAACCAAATCAATGGATAAAACTGTTTATCCAGTAGTATTCATGTATACATACATACAAAAATATATAAAATAAATGTCTATTTTATCTAAAAAAAAGTGTGAATTACTGTACCAATGTAAGATCCGAACACTTCTCAAAATTAAATTAATATAGTAAATGATTTATATGTGAAACAGGATGAGAACAATCATTGGGAGCAGAAACATGATCTTCCATATCGTTATGGAAACCCTCTGGAAAACTGAGTATAGCTGATGCTTATACATTGGATTCTACGGAGAAAACATTCTATGGACAAAATAAGGACTCAAGTAGAGCTTTAAAATTAATACTTATTTTAAACATTTATTATTGAGGATAGTAATTACAGTAAAATTTTAAACACTAAGACTTAGAGAAATACAGATTTGCTGACTTTTAGAAGGCAAGATAAAGTTTGACCAAAACTCCAATTTAAAGAAGGTGATTCCACATTGTTTTTCTTGGGAATTTTTCCCTTTCATCATAGCCTACTGCCTTTTGGTATTCTACACTTCATTTTACTTGAGTGTGTATAACATGGTAATTTCGGCACCCCCTCCAACCAAGTTAAAAGTCAAAGTTCCCTTGAATAGATCTATCTTCCAAGCCATCCCCAACTTGGAATAAAATAATGAGGACCCCGCCTCTCATGTGTCATACTATTAAAAAAATTAAAAAGGTGCTGTTCTTAGCATTACATAAGGAATCATTAGAATACAAAAATAAAATATTTCTGCCACTATGTCCTCTGACTCAAGCTGCAGATTGTGCCCTTCTGAGCAGCAGCTCTGTGCCAAGCCAGCGCCTGCAGCAGGCAGAAACTGCATCTTTCCTTGTGATTGTTACTTCTAACCACAGGATAGAAATGTAAACTTTTCACTGAGTCAGAAGTTACAACTGCCTGCCCCCCCCCCCCAATTTAACCTGCAATGTCTGTTACTGAGGAAGATTAATTTTAGATGGGCCATTCTAAAGTGGGTTTTCCACGTTCCACCTAATCCTATTACATTGTTTCATTGCAAATTGAATATATTCCACAGCTCGAGAAAAAAAATCAAGATACAGAAAAATCAGTTATTTTTTATACATTCAGAAATGTTTGGGGGAATTTCATAGAGTTAAATGTAAGTAAATGTCTGACTATACTAGTGGAATTAGTATGATCCAACAAAGGATTTACAGTAACATTTGAAACTATATTAAGCATACTGAATAACGTTATGTTTTAAATACTAGCTTTATTCTTGGCTTCATCTTAATACTGCTATGTTCCATTCTTCCTCTTAAGATGTACTTTAAATTACTGTATCCCTCTATTTGTGAATTTTCATAATTAATAACAAAAGGACAGAATGTCAATATAAATGTTCATTGTATAATTATTACACTTTCATAATTATATTATACTTTCATAATTGGTATCTATAATCTCTTAGTAGTTTTGCTCCCCTCCATTCCTTCTTACAAGTCTTTCCAGACATACCTCAATTTTCTTTGTGTCTCCTAGCCATAGACATAGTGTTAAACCTTATATTAAAATGTATATTGTTCATCATATTCTTGTAAAGAATATACCTAAGATTCAATTCAAGTCCTTTGGTGATTCTCAGGAAAAATTAATGAAATTAGGTAGAATGGTATCTTTCACAACAAAGAATACATAGTTTGTTTGCCTTTCCTTTCTCAATGAAATCCTATAATGTAAAATTCTCAACAATTGTCCAATGAAATTTCTTTTAAAAATACTGTCATAATGAGATGACCAATTCTAAGAATTAACTCAATTTTTTAGTTGTATATTCCACACAGTATATTGCCTATTTTTTCAACTACTGTGCACTTTTCCTAAGTCTTTATTTTTAAATTGTTCCAATATCTTTAACAGACTAAACTTAAAAGCCAGTTGGGAATTTCCCGGTACTCTGGACCATTATTTTAGCATATCTAGCAGATTAACATCATATACTTAAGTTATACAATAATCAACTGTTTTGGCAGACATCTGAAGTGCGAATGGGTCCATTAAAACGACACACCAAAAATTTGAGTAATCAGTTCTAAGACAATCAAAGAGTAACCTTTTCTTGGTGACTAAAGGAAATAAAGTATAAGTATGTCTACTGAATTTCTTTAGTTCTAGCACATATAGCTGAGATACTTAAAACTTTGTGTTAAACTAAAATCAGTGTTCTTTGGCTTTGATTTGAAACAGAAGAACACTGGAACCCAAGCGCTCACTTGAGGGGAAGAGGCTTCCAAGTTGTTTATATGGTTTGCTTCCTTATTTATATATTTATGGTCAGGATCACAAGTGGAAGATATCGGCCATTTGAAGAATGAATGTGGCTGTCACCCTCCATTTCCTAGGAGATGTTACAACTGTGACAAGGAAGGGTTTATAATGGCACAGTTCGATGCCTTCATAATTTATTCCCTCTGATTTTATGCTCTTTTAGTCTCCTGCTCAATCATCCACTAACAAGCAGTGATATTAGTCAATAAATCAAAGACGTCTGCTTGTCACCACCGGATGCTTGGCTACATCGTCGCCAATTATGAGATGCACAAAAGGACAAATCCACGTAGAGAGCTCAGCAGAGGTGTTCCACAGATACTCTGATAGAAAGCCAGCAAGAGCTTAATGTAGTAACATCCGGTAACTGGTGAGGGAGGGCTTGGGGAGAGGGTTGGGGGAATCCCAGAGCCTATGAAACTGTGTCATAAAGTGAAATAATAACAAAAAAGACAAAAATAATAATATTAATGTGGAAACAATCGGCTTACCCACTTTCCTGTAGCCCTTGACCCTTTGTGCCCCAATCATCTACGTAAAGATTACCAAAATGTAAAAATTTTTAAAAAATTAAAAGAAAACAAACAAAAAAATCCAGTAACTGTTATTCCTTGTAGCAAGGAAGAACTAAGTTGAAATAAAACTGGAAAGCAAATTAGAACCCCACCTTATAGAATACTCCTCATATTATCCTAACTATCCTCCTCTATACTTAAATGAGAGGAAGAAGACATATTCTAATATTATTTATAATATGGGATCTAACAACTGGTCTTGCTATTCCCAAAGCATCAACTATGATATTCACAGCAATCTGTTAGTGCATCTATTAGTACAAATGTTAGTTTCAAAGAAATACAATAGTATTTGTATGATAATCAGTACACAAAAATAAGATCTACTAAAAACTGCTTTCAACTAATTAAACCATTCACTAAGTATTAATTTCTCTTATTTTCCTTATTCACAAACTGACTTTGATAAAGGGCATGTATCTTTTCTGTAAAAAGAACCTGAACTTACACAAGTTGACCACATATAATATTTCATGAAATGCTTTTTAAAATAAATTTTCAAAAAGAGGACAAGAAGTCCTCTCCCATACAAGCAGAGTAATAAAAGTAGAAAAAAGACAGACCAGTAGCTTTACTTTGTTAAAGAAATTTCTAGGCTCTTGTCACCTGAGAAATTAATTGTATTTGTTCACTAAATATGTAACTGGATTGATCACAGCAATTTTTGCTACACTGACAGTGACAGCAAATCCAAACAAATTCTTGTATAAATATCCTGTATTTTAAATTAATATGGCTGTTTAATTTACACAGAAATCATCTATAATGTGACATATGGAAGCCTGTTTCTTTCATGGTTTTCTCTAACTTCACAATGATCATGAAGATTCCAAAAATAGGTGAACTTTTCCACTTACTGTCAGATTTCAGGTACCAACTTTCAGAGGCTAGAAAACACATGAGCATTATATTCTGATGCTTCATTTCTATTACAGCTGCCTTTATGGAATATTTTCATTTCTTACGTAATTTATTCCTCTTCTATATAGTAGCTTTTAGCATAGTTTGGAAAACAGATATATATATACACATATATATACATGTGTACACACATACATGTATGCATGTATATATGTGTATATGTATGTATATTGTGTGATTGTATTATTTCTGTTATGTTGCTTCCTATTTGTTTTTACTTTCACCATCAACTTTACACTGACACTCCTGGGTCTTGTATGTTTCTTCATGCTAACAAAATTTCAGAAGTGCTGCCTTCTTAGAAACTCTACACAGAAAGGAGAATTCACTTGGGAGCATGTGCTTAAACTCCTCTTTAATATCTCTTAGCTACAGAATGATTAATGATTTTGAAGTATTTAAGTGCCACTTCATATTCTACAAAGTTTTCTTAACTATCCTTTTATGTTCCATATTCCTATGAAATAAAGGAGTAAATTTCCAGTTTTATTAAACACAAAAAGTCAAGAAAGGGAGAATCATACTAAAAAATATACTGAGTAACACAGGAGAACAAAACTTCATGAATAGGAAGAATTAAGTTGAAATAACACAATTTGGCTTCTTCATGACTGACCTATAGAGCAAGATGCTAGACCTGTAGAATAAGATTCTTTTAGGTGTGCTGCCCTTCACCAAAATGAGATTTAAAAAAAGACGTAAGGTGTAAAGAACTATTGAGACATGGAAATGAAAGGCTGATTAAGAATTTATGCAGCATTCACTTTTGAGGAGAGACTATTAAACTAAATCTAACCAGCAACAAGCTAAGGCAAGCAATGAGTTCAAGTGCTTTGGGTTAAATGACTCAAAACCAATAGAAACCATTAAATGTACTCTTTTTTTTCTTTTGAGGAGGAGGATGGCAGGGAGAGGGTTGGCGTTGTTCATTTTTGTAATACTGAGAGCTCGACAAGATGGAACAATTTTGAAAGAATGCAGCACTAATCTAGAATATTGGTTCCTACTATTGATCTCATCTCTCCATTATTTTACTGTTCGATTTAGTAAGATCTTTCACTGCAGGTGTTGGGAAAACAGACTGAATGAAAAGTAGTGGTCACCTGACATTTTAAATGAAAACCTGGGGTGTGAAATTTATGAAACTACCTACTTCAGTAACTCCAGATGAATAAAAGTTTTGATTTACCAAGTAGCTATTATAGAAAGCTGCATGCAAATTCTCATCAACCTCTCTTTGCTAATAATGGTTCTCTCTGAATTCCAGCAATACTCACACTCTAACAGAGCTGTCAACTAAGACACAATGATCTAGTCTAAATGCATAAAGGATCTAAATTTCTACACCAAAACCATCCAACTTTTAGAAGAAAATGTAGGAAATACTGCACAAGATATAGGCACAAGTAAAGACTTGCTAGAAAAATTATCAAAACCAAAAGCAGTCAGGACAAAAATAAACAAATAGGACTACATCAATTCAAGAACCTTCTGCATAGCAAATGAAACAATCAACAAAATTTTAAAAAAGCAAATAACAGAGGTGGGAGATAATTTTTGCACAATACAAAACAGACAGAGGGCTAATATCCAGGATATACAAAGAACTTCAGAAACACAATAACAACAAAACAAACAAACCAGTTAAGAAATGGGATTGGGGAAATGAACACTTCTCAAAAGAACAAATCCAAATGGCTAACAGACATCTGAAACAAATGTTCAAGCTCCCTAGAAGTAAACAAAATTCAAATAAAAACAACACTGAGGTTTCACTTAACTCCAGTGACAACGGCCTACATACAGAAAACTAACAATACCTGCTCCTGAGGATGTGGGGATAAAGGAACCCTATTACACTACTGATAAGATGCAGGCAGGTGCAGCCAATATAGAGGTTGGTATGGCGAATACTCAGGCAGCCAACAATTCACCTACCATATGACCCAGTGATCCCTCTCCTGGGAATATATACAAAATAACTGATACATACAACTTGCACCTCCGTATCCATTGCAGTACAATCAACAATTTCAAAAACGTGGAAAAATCTAGATGCAGACACTGTAATACACCTACTCTATGGAATACTACTCAGTTATTTCAAATAATGAAATTCTATCATTTGCAACTGAATGGACCCAACTAGAGCCAATCCCCAAAGGTTAACTAATTTAGGTCCGCTCTAATATGAGACTGAAAATACAAAACAAAAAAAATAAAGGTTAATAAACACACACATATAGCCTCACAAACAAAAGATGTAATGCAGACCAGAATACCAGGAATCGAGGAAGACCAAGAAGATGCATTTCTATTATGGAATAGAAATAAGAGTTTCAATGAAATTTCTAAATATACCTAGGTTTAACATATTAGACTGTCTGTCAATGAAGTTTTCAATTTGCATTATTTCTGTTTTAAATCCACTTATTTTTGATGCACATTTTACCTTTTCATGGCTCCTTCTCATTTTCAATAAGTCCTTGAGATGTATTAATATCATTTATATGAGACATTTTGATTGTAAGGACCTAATGTAACAAATGTTCTTTTCAATACTTTTGCGACATCTCATGAGCATTGATGTTTTCATTTTTATACTTGATCTTAGCCAAAAGGCTGAGAAGCAATGGTATTTTATTTTTTAAAAGTAACTTCTTCAAAAACGTTTTTTCCTTTTCCTTTTATTTCTTTAGTGACATCTGGGTCATACAGTAGCATTGACTGCTTTAAGAAGGCTTTTTGTATTCTTTTCATTCTTTAGCAATACATACATCATTCTGTAGCATGTTATTTAACTTGTACATTTTCTGTCTTCCATCCTATTGTTAAATTTGTTTCACAGCTTTGTATTTAAAGGGATGTACAGTAACCATGTAATAGAAACTATCATATTCACATGTGAGGATGCAGTACAGTACGCATCTTTACTTCCAAATCAAAGATGGACTCTCAATGAAATTGTTAAATATATCTTGACAATGGCCAGGATGCACTTAAATGGCAGAATGATGTACTTATGAACGTTCATGAAGGATAATGGATTATGATAATAGTGGGGAAGTTGGTGGGGACCAGGGACTGGGACTGGGGAGAGGGGAAATCCCAGAGCCTATGGAACTGTATCATAAAATAATGAACAAAAAAGAAATTCCTACTGTTTAATATAGGCCTTGATACATTTAACAAAAGCACAGACTTTGTTTTTGTTTTGGAAAGCAAGAAAAATAAATCAGTTTGAAAAAACAAAGCAAAGATCAGAACCAGATTCATATATGACATTGGAAATAATTTGTATTCAACAATTTTCATTTTATTTGAAACTCAGAGAAAGAGAGAATTTGCCAATTGGCAAATTCCTCAAATGCTTTGGATAACTTGGACTTGGCCAGGACAAAGCCTAAACTTAGAACTTTACCCAAGTGACCCAAATGGATATCAGGTACTCACACATTTGAGCCTTCAGCTAGTTTCCTAGGGCATATGCTAGCAAAAAGATGCAATTGGGAGTACATAAAATTGACCTCAGAACCAAGCACTCTGAAGCTAGATGCCTGTGTTTTAAACAGTGTCTTTATTTCTTTGTCCCGTGTTGGTCCCAGACAGGTAATTTAATATGACTATGGTTCTTAAATTAAGAAGTTTAACAGAAAAAATATTAAACCAGGTGAGTAATGCAAACAGCAAGACAGAAACTAATTAACAGGTATCGCACAACTAAAAATGGCAAAAGAAATAAAAAAGAACTGACTTTGAAGATTTATTAGTAAAACTGCCAATGACTGAGGAAGAAAATTCCAAATATGGTCACTGGAAACATTTCATTAAAAACACGAAGAGAAAATAAAAATAATTAAAATTAGATCAAATCAGAACATATCAGAGAATCACTACTTCAAAATGTTTGAGGGGCTGGCTTGATGGCCTACTCTCAAAGAGACAATACATTTTTCCTGATTTGTAGTAACTAATATAATAATGTAATATAATATAAAAATGTAATGTAGAAGAGTAAAATTGACATTTTGAAATTTTGTGATTGTTTCTAGCCACTGTCTATATGCTTGAGGAGTACAATTTTTTCTTCCTGCTGTTCATTGAATTCTTCATCCACTGGAGAGTTAAACTTGCTATTTATAAAGCAAACTAAAAATATGTCACTGTAAAAGTTGAAAAAAAAAATAAGAGAAAGGATGAGGGAGATTTGGAGGCTAAGGTAGGAAGTATTATGATGCTCTTAAAATAGTATAAATGAAATGTGTTCCCTTTAAATAAATTAATTATTTCATTGACTAAAATGCAAAATGAAATCTCTAAAAAAGAAAAGGGATAAAAACTATTTCCTTGTGGAGAAACAGGAATTACAACCACAGTGGGCTCCTGCAATCAATTATAACAACATAATACAGTGAAGGAAATTCATGAAATGTTGAAAAAGAAAACGGTCCCAAAGCTGGAATTCAACAATACTGAAACTATTCCTTATGGTTGGAAATTTTCTAGAATAAGTAAACCTAACCAATCTACTAACAAAATAACTTGCCCATAAGAAACAATAATAGATAAGCTATTAATAACAATGATACAAAGGTAAATTTACATATACTTGGAGTAGAAGAGTAACAGAAGAGGGATAACTCAAACATAAAATATTTTAATTTTTCTTAAGAGATTTTAAGAAGCTGCTTGTTGAAGATTGTCCTAGTATTGCATTCAATGGCTATAGCACAGAAACAGTGAAATAAAATAAAATGATACTTAAAGATAGAAGAAAACAAATGTATCATTCAATAAAAGAACTAAGCAGATGTAGACAGCTCAGAAGATTAAATAAATATTGTGAATACATTCAAAATACAATTGAGTAATTAAAAGTAAGTGGGTAAAAGATGAATCTGCAGAATAATTCAAAATAATTCTTACAAACACTATTTTCTCATAAGATGGTAAATAGATGCCTGTTTTTTCGGGTTCCTACTGATTTCTTACCAAAAAAAAGTGCTTATAAATAGGAAAACAATGGCCTGGTGCGGTAGCTGGATGGGTAAAGTTCTTGCCTTGCACGCACTGGGATCACATATGGGCACAGGTTCTAATCCCCAAAGTCCCTCTTCCCATCCAGCTCCCTGCTTGTGGCCTGGGAAAGCAGCTGAGGATAACCCAAAGCCTTGGGAGCCTGCACCTGCATGGGAGGCCCAGAAGAGGTTCTGGGCTCCTGGCTTCATATCGGCACAGCTCTGGCCATTGCAGCTTTAGCTGATCTAGCTTACTCAGTTACTAACATTAAATACATACAATAATAATTAAACAACCAACCCAACAATGAGCAGCTCAAGTAGGAACCATGCACTGGAACCTTTAGAAAAAGGCATTTCTTTCAGCAAAGGTTAGATCAATTGATGCGAAGTTAGGCATAAACAAGCACGGGTTACCATTTGAACATTCATGAATTCATGTATTTATTTTTTGTGCTGTGCAAATCTAAGAAAAACCTACATAGAAAGCATCAGCACAGATGGCTTTAACTGTACTTTTTATCCACCTTCTGGAAAGAAGATGAATAACCTGAAAAAGAACTATCACGTACAGTTGGATTCATGAGACTGTTAGTCGAATGGGAACCATTAAAATCACTGAAATCATTTCTCTTGGATTGCACCATCTTCCAGGGCCAATTTCTCATTGTACTCTGGATTTCCAAGTAGATTTGTTCAAAGACAGTGCACTGACAAGCAAAAGTGAAATGCACGTACCCCATCATCTTAAAAAGTCTCCTTAAAAAGTAATCACTGCAAGTTTGATTTCTATGCACCTCTTCTGACTTAGTTAACCTGCATTATCTGAGATGGATTCACTTGTGTTGTTTTAGAAATTCCCACATCATATTCAACATGTGAACATCCTTTTTTCTTTAAATCACAGCTTCATACTTTTGTTATTCAAATAAGGAATATTTCTTAATTCATTTAGACATATAATTAAGCTCCTTAGAGGCAGAAATATCAGCATTAGTATCCTTAATATCATTAACAGTATCAGCAGAATAACAGTATTAGAATTATTTCATTATTAAAATGCCAGTTTACAGGATTGGCTTCCTGGAGAATTACGCTAAGCTTTCCCCTGCAGTAGTAGCACTCCATAGGGTGCCGGTTCCTGTCCTGGCTGCTCCACCACTATCCAGCTCTTTGCTTATAGCTTAGCAAATCATGGAGAATGGCTCAAGCGCATGTACCCTTCAAACTTGCTCAGCACTCACTTTTGTGGCCATTTGGGAGTGCACCAATGGGTACAAGATCTCTGTCTTCCACACTTTTTAACTCTGTCGTTTACATTTAAAATATTTTTAGAAGATACACATTTGCTCAAGGACAGGAAGCAAAAACATGTGACTGGAAGACCAAGCCATAGAGGCATCCTGTATGCTTGGTTTCTCTCTCTGTTTTCCTTTCTCCGAGCCACGGAAGACCAGGGAGTCCACAGCACAGGTGTTTGTGAAACTGGTTGTGATACCAAGTTTACCAAGAAAGGAGTTCCCTTGGCGACAGCCATCACTAGTACCTTTCAGTAGCTAAATTGTTGTAAAATAACTAATGGGCATCCTGTCTGCCTGCATAAGTTTAAAGTTTGAATAATACAATGCACGGTTGGAAGATAAAGAAATTTCGTGCAATAAAAATAATTGGAATAAATATGGAAAAAGTCAATACATTCTGAGTATTAACTTATCTTCAATTGGTCACACTTATATGGTACTATCAAAGATGAACATACTTTTTCATTTTGAAGTGACCATAAAGCAGGAGAATACATGTTGAATAACTTTTCCCTGACAATAAGAAATGTGGGGTGCAGTGACTTTTAAAGGATGGCTAAATAGGGTTACTATAAAATAAATCAAAGGAATGAGATTATATAATGGCTTTTTAATGAGCCTAATGTTTTCTGTTTTAATGAGCCTATTACATCAATTTTAATCATTTTATGAGAATGAGAAATGATTGAGAAATGGCTTGTATTAATTCAATTTTCTGTTCTGTCTTCCCACAAGCTATTATGATGCACTAGATATTTGGAGCTGGGTAAGTAGCAACTCATAGGACAGCATAATCTCAACCAGATTTACTTAGACATGAGGTATGTAAAAATGCTGATAAACTCATATTTCCTCATTTTTGCAGAAAGCATACCAAATGATCGAAAAGTATTTAAGCATTAAAGCACAAGAAAAAAATTATTCCCATAGCATAAATGAACAATTGCTTATTCCAATTAATTCTATAAAAAAGTGTAGAAAAGCTCCTGCATTTTATTAGCGATACAGCAAGACTACAAACAGTAAGAATGCAGACATCAGAAATGAGATTTGACATAATCTGTGCTTAAGTCTTTATATTAAATTAGATAGGACACAATTTACCTAGTACCTAAAATCAATTTAAATAGGAAATTTAGTTATATATCAACTTAGACGTGCAAATTCTTGAAGGAATTAAACAATCACAAGGAAGAAGTCACAGCAAACTAAAACACTGCAAAATAAAATGGTCACTGGGTCAGTTTCTCCTTTAATCTGCTAAGGTTTGTTTCGATTTTTTAATTCTCCTCACTGTGGGCTCTCTTGCTGTATCTTGGCACAACCAATAATATGCTTCATCTTGAAATGTTCTCGTTGTAGTGTTCTTGAATTTCCACAAGTTTCCTTTGACACAAGTGTGCCTGTATCTTTTTCGTTTCTTTTTTATTATCTTCATATTGATAATTACTACCAACTTCTAAAACTTTTACTGCCAAAATTTTACACTCCTTATTTTTCTTCCAATTGACAACTTTCTTCCTGGGGCTGGTACAGTGGATTTAGTGGTAAAACAACCTTCCTTATCACTGGCAACATACATGGGCACTGATTTTAGTCCTGGATGCTTTACTTTCACTCCATCTTCCTGTTCATCATCTGAAAAAGCATTTTGAAAATATCCCAAGTCCCTGGGGCCCTCTCATTCACATGTGAGATTTAAAAGAAGCACCTGATTCCCCAATTCAGCCTTGCTCAGTCTTGTCTGTGTGAACAAGTGGATGAAAGAACTCTTTTCTCTCTCCTTTTCCTCTTTTTCTCTAACTTTTACATAAACACACAAATGAATCCTTTAAAAAGCACAACTTTGTTTGCTTCTGAATGAACCTATCTAAACATAAATATTCAAATATGTTTCATATGCTTATAATAGCTAAACTAGTTTGAATATTTTAATTCCATAGCGGAATTTGAAATTATTTTTTCCTATTATGTGTGTCTTCTTTTAATATCCAATAAGGTTCAGTTGGAATAAAATCATTTCACCTACAAATATTTAACATTTTAAAAAGTGACATCTAAGAAGTCTTTTTTTAACAAGCTCTCTTTATGACTCATGATAAATTGTGTTAAGTTCTCTACTCTCACTTTAGCGTACTGAACTAAAGCTTCAGGAAAAAAGATACAGACGCTGCAATGAAACAAATAAGATGGATTTCAGGACATGTCAGTTGTGGACTTCTGAATTCATACTTCAGCTCTCATTTCATCCTTCTTTTTATGGAAACAAAACAATAGTCTTACATGTCTAAGAATGCTGAAATGATGCAGAAATTCCTCACAAAACTGAATCTGGTTTACATGATACTCCAGCGTACATCAATGCCTACTAGATAATCTGCATCTGAAACACTCAATTGACATTTCTGGTTTTGTGTTGGTGATAGAAAGGGGTAGATGACACCTTCACATTATTTCTCTGTAGCCAGATCACTTATTTTTGATGAATGAATCTTCCTCAAAACTCACTCAAGAAAAAACGCAGAATGAGTAGTCATACGATAGTAAGAAAATCACAACATTTTGGAAAAATAATATTAAATCATTTCCCCAAACACTAGTTATTTTTTTCTTTTAAATATTCATTCATTTTTAAGGGAAAGGCAGATATACAGAGAGAAAAAGCCAGAAATAAAAATCTTTCATCCACTAGTTCAATCTCCAAATGGCTGCAACAGCTGGGGTTGAGCTGATCTGAAGCCATGAGTGAGGAGTCCCTCTAGGTCTTCCACTCAGGTGCAGGGTTCCAAAGCTTTAAGCCACCTTCCCTGCAGCCCCAGGTCACAAGTAGGGAGCTGAGTTGAAAATGAAACAACCAGGACCAGAACAGTGCCAATATGTGGGGCCAAAAGTCACAGGTGAAGTATTAGCCAGCTGAGCCAGTGTTCTTAAAACAAAACAAAACAAAACAAAACAAAACAAAACAAAACAAAACAAACAGGATGCTGGAATAATTGCTCAATTTGCTAATCCTCCACCTAAAAGTGCCAAATGCCAACATCCCATATGGATGTTAATTCATGGCCAAGTTGCTCCACTTCTAATCTAGCTGCCTGTTTGTGACTGGGAAAGCAATGGAGGAGGATGGCCCAAGACCAGGGACCCTGTGCTCATGTATGTGACCTGGAAGAAGGTCCTGGCTTCGTACAGGCTAAGCTGTTGTTGTCACAGCCATTTGGGTAAATCTGTAAATCTGTGTTTCCAGTAAAAATAAATCTTTTAAAATAAAAATTGTATTCACAATCCTTATTACATAAAACCTCACACATACAAAAATTTTTAATAAAATAAATTCAAAAAATTCACCCAAAACAATTGATTATAAACTGCATTTTACTGATATTGCTAGATCTGACTATACTGAAGCAAACCTGAGACACTTTATCATTGTAAACATTTTAGTTTTATGCTGAAAACAGAGATTTACTTGGAAGTTTAAACATAGTTCAGTCAGTTATCTTTGTGGGTTTTACTCATAGAAAATTTAATAAATGTTATATAAAATTTCCTAGAAAAAAATTACTTCTGTGAGGAACATATAAATTACTTGTCATTACTCCCTAACCAATAAAATTTTTATAATTTCAAAACATTAGCACTGTATGAAACATTGTAAGTTATTTATCTATACATGATTCAACTTACATGAGAGAATGTTTGTACTTATGTGCAAATTCTAAGCCATTAAAAAAATGAGTTGAGGATCTTCATATTTTCGTTTCTGTAACGATTCACAGAACCATACCTGACTGTGATTAACATGGGGCAATTGGAATACTGTGCCACCTTTAAACATTTTTATGAAATTATTTATAAACATACAATCTTAAGCAAGACTGAAGTGTCTCTACCAACAAGAAGGTCCCACGATGAAGGTCCCACAAGCAGTGCCTCACCCAAGTTGATTGCCAGGTGGACAAGAGTCAGAGAATAAAGACAAAACCAGTTTCCTAGAACACAGTGTGGAGCTCCTGATCAAGCTGAGGGAATTGAACAGGTACACCATGTGCCTTAGATGAATCCATATCATGGGCTACAAGAGCATACTGCAAGCCAGACCTCTAGAGAAACACAAATTCCTGATACATAGTCAGATATGCAGCTGGTAAATGAATGGAAATGTCTCCTGCTTTCCTTCTGTCACCAACACATTGGTACAAAGCAACAGTGAAGGAAAAGGGGTAGAGTGTTTCCAGAGGAAGATGTGGTTTCATCTTTCATGATCCTTTAACATTCCTGCAGTAGGCATGCTTTCAGCTTAGGTCTGCAAGTGGAGATGCTGCCAAAATAGAAAGGTGTGAAAGTTTGTAGTGATGAGGACTTTAAATAGTATAGTGATTGAGAAGTTACAGGATACGTGAGAGATGTCAATTAGAGGCTGTAACTAAAAGCAGTGATTGCAACAACACAAACTGCTTCATGTTTTCAATCCCACTGAGTTGAGACTGCTCAAAAAACCAGTTTTACGTGATCTTCGTAACACGCAGCCTCCAAAAACAAGCCCATTCCTTCTGGGGATTCACCAGGGAAAGAGCAACGTGGTGCAGCTCTGAGAGAAGAACTCCTGTGTCAGACTTATGGAAAGTCACTCTATCTGCCTCCAACCTGGAACCTTGCTAGGGGGCTTGCAGGATCAATTCTGATTCCATGAGATTTACTCCTTCATGATTTAACATGCAATCTACTTCAAAAATGCATTTTTACATGGTGCATCACAATCCCTCAAGTAATTGGTAAATTACTTCCTTGTTTAATTTGTAAAAGTACAGATTCATTCATAAAGACATGCAGTCTGATTCAGAATGACCAACTATCACCTACCCAGCATTGAAGAAATTTCAGGATGTGGGACTATCTTAACTAAAATCTAGAAATGTTAGATAAACCAACCATAACTATTCAGGCATTTAAACTCAGTAGATAACCAAAGATTTAATGTAATGTCACATATCTCCCCCTGAAACATTTGTTATCGTTAAGCATACAAAACTGTTAATAATTTAATTCTTTCTTATATTACACATATTTAATTCCTATATCTATCATAGCAAACTAAATGAAAGTGTCTTAAAACAGCACAAATTTATTTTCTCATAGCTAAAGTACAAAAGTTAGAGAAAGGTTGATTAATGGGTACAAAGTTTTAGTTATAGAGATGTAGGCTTTCTGGGGTCCTTTTGTACAGTATTATGATTCCTTAATCATAATTATTATAATTCCATAATCATTATAAGTAATTGTGTACATTTGTCTATATTTAATTTTTTAATATTTTCACCATAAGGATATTTTAAATGCTTTAAGGCATAGTTGTGCTTGTCCTGCTGAACACTGCATCTATCAAATCATGATCTGCAACATTATAAACATATACAGTTTATACTTGTCAGATTTTCTTTTACAAAATGGCCACATTATGGGAAGCACTAAATGTATCCGAAAGACCCAAAGGAAGAACGGTTTCAATAATTTTAAAAATTCCATTGATACCACATTGGCTTGCTTATGTGCATGTATCCTCACATATGTGAACACAAATTCAGAATGAAAAAAAATGAAGAACTGCAGGCACTGGACTTCTATTCAACTGCCAATTAAGACTGTTGATTATGTATCATGAAGGTGCATTTCCGTATTGTTTAGCATCTAATTGGATCACATTGCTGCCCACAGGAAATGGTGCACCCAAAGGAAGTGAAGACTCAGAGACCCTTGGCTCCAAGCTTGAAAAGTCTGAACAGTCAGCTAAGGTATCCCCTAATTCTAGCCCTATAATTCTATAAGACGCAACCAACCATGCATCCAACATATTTTTCAGTTAACTTTTTAAGTATTCTTGGTAACGTTTTATAGTGCTATATTTATTTAAGTACCAGCAACCGGGAAGGCTCTTGGTTAAACGAATAAAAGATAAAATGCTATAAAATATTTCCTCATAACCCATTTAAAGTGAAATCTGCATTCTTTAAGAGATCCAATGAAACTGAAAACCATCAAAGTAAGTTTGATAAAGAGATAAAATCATAAATGTAATAAAATGTGCACTGTTGGGTTTAACTGATGAATATTTTAACTAAAGGAACACACTGAGGTTAATTCCCAGACATAAAATTTATTAAGGCACTGTTTTACAGAAAAAAAAAATCACAGTAGCTGAAGAGGAGCAACTTGGAGAGGAAGACTGTGAGATTTTTGCTTTCATTTGGCTCTTAATGCAACTGACCTGAGTGGCTGGCTAATGGATCTACCAAAGAAATCCCATTAAAACTACAAATATTAACATTAGAAAAGTCTTATGGTAGTCAAGTTCATTAGTACCTTGTTGGATGAAATAATAAGCAGTACACAGAAACTCCAGAGATTTCTTGGTGTTCAAGGCTTCTTACTCTGCCAATTGATAACACTATGACGAGTCTCATAATTTTAGTAGTCATTAACTTCAGGGGTTGTTTTATGGAATCACAAGAAGGAATTTCATTGTGTAATGAAATTGGTAATTTTGGCAATGTGAAATTCCTACCTGACAGCCTGGCAATTATTTTGTTTATGTTTCCTGTGTTAAATTGTCATTGAGAAATGTCAAAGCCCAAAAACACAAAATAAAGGTAAATATCCAACAGATTGAAGTAATATTTTCTCTTGTGAATATGGCGATAGAGGCATTCCATTAAGTCTGTATTTTCTCAATGCTCCATTGTTGATATTTTGCTTATTCTCATACATTTTCAGTCAAGAAGATATATAGTGAAACAAGGATGTGTATCTATTTGCAATCTACTAATGTGTTTGGTAATAATTTTCAGGCAGCCTTTGTGCTACACAGCCTACAAATAAAGGCTAAAATCCAAATTTCAATATGAATAGTCATTAGCTTCTCTCTGAGAGGCTAAAAAGTAACTTTTCAGCCTTACACTTGCTCAGGTAAAGATTTTACATGAAGTGTGTAAGGGATATTTGTGGCAACAGTCAGGTATTACATTACAGTTCTTTCTTTTCATGTTGCATGCATATGGGTAAAATGACAAGTGCTCAGAGTGATTCAGTTAATGGGCCATGGCCTTAAAATTTGTGAAATATAATCACCTCATTTATCATTTGTAAAAATAAAACTTCCATCTTCTGTAACAGGAAATTAGGTGGCTAAAGGCTGAAAGTATAAATCCATCTTCAAGTAATAAGGTATTAAGCAGTACCAGCAAACAGTACGCTAGCTTCTCCTAGACGTGAGACACATAGAAACGATAAGCCACATGAAATATTCACCATCAGGACTTCTGAGGTTGGCAGAACCACAACAAGAGCACACAAGCTTTGTCAGGAGTTGTTGAGAGACTGAAAGCATACTAAAAGGATTTATGAAAGCTGTAGCGGCAACCTCAACTCCAGTTACTGTGAGTGCAGGGATTTTTATGGCCATGTGTTTAATCTTCCTGTGCTGTAACGGATGAGTTATGCTTTCAACTGATTCGTGTACAAAGAGTTTTCTCAATCTTTTTTTCAGTACTGTAGAGTTTTGAGATATTGCTTTTTTGACTTGCTAAGCGAAGCATTAACAGGACTGTCAGGAACAAGACAGAACAGACAATAAATATTAAGGTTTATTGTTATGGTGATTTATGTTACAGTGAATATTATCCTAGAATATAAGGTATGATTATCATCTTTCATAATAAGAGATGGCGGGAGATGCAGAATGTTGGCTAACTTTCTAAGGCTCTCTTATGAAGAAAATCATTGTGTGGCAATGCAATGGAGTTAGATCTTTCCAAATAGTCAAGGTGACTTCAATTTTCACTCAGCAAAATATTGCTATTCTTAGACACCTTACTGCAGAGGCTGTCAATGGTCTTTAAAGAGCTGACCATTGCATTCACTCAAATTACAGCAAAAACAATTTTTGGATTGCTAGATTAGTTAGTAGTGCAAAATGTTTGTATGACTGGGGATCAGGAGAAAAGACATCAAGTGGATAACAAGTTGACTCACAGTTTTAGCAGAGTTTGTAGCATCTCTCCCTGTTTGTGCAGATGCTATCAGACAGAGTTTACTGGCAATCCCAGTTATTATGAAACAAATTTGAATACATCAAGATTTGGAGGCTAAATGCACTGCATTCATTTTGTTATGATTTTTGTGTATCAGAAATCTAAGCCAATCTATTGTAGCACTTATTGCATGGCCATTCTTATTCCTTTATGCAGACACCTTTGAGAAATGGTGTGATACTTAAACAGAACATTCATGCTGGGTACCATGATTTTCATATTTGATCCTGCAGGTGACAACCCATAACTTCTGTAAAGTTCTATGCATCAGAGTAAAATCAAGGACAGCCCACTCTCTCAGGGAAAGAGTTGAAAAAACCCAGATTGAGAAGGCCAGAGGGTAATGATCTTCTGGGACCCAGATTCTATCATGTAGGTTACTCATTGCTCCTATGGAATAAACGCAAACTTCAGTTTAGTGAATTGAAGGTAAATATAGTTTACAGTTCCCTGAAACTGCTCTTATCCCGACATTTATTCCAAATTAATGGCATAGTATGGAAGGGTCACACATTTAAGAACAAACATTTAAGGTTGAGCCAAGAAATCTCAAATACTAAAATAATACTTGTACTAGATATGGATAAATATGGTGTTTTGCATTCTCTGGATACAGAGCTATATTCTGTGTCCTTTATTTGTAGTCATATTTACAATCATTTGATTCTATTTTTGATTTGAAAATAGATTCAGAACAGGTCATCTTTGGGACTGACATTCAAAACCTTAAATGCTTTAGAAGAGTAAAAGCATGTTAAGTATAATTTAAAGAAGAACCACCTCAAAGGCTGTGAAATACAGAGTGCAGCAAGAAGTTGTCTGTTACTTGGAATTAAGTAAGTGTGGTGACTTTTGTTTCCTGAAAAGGTTTTATGTGAGAAAAGGCAATGAATGACTTGGAGAAATAAATTACATTGTAGGAGAGTAGGTTGTCTGTCTTTCAAGTTTCGACATAAATATTTCTAAGTAAAATTTTTTGACTTAGGAGGTATGATTAAAATGAACTTATTTTCATCTTACTTTAAAGGAAGAGGAAGCTAGGAAAAGAACTTCATCTGCTAGCTCCTTCCTCAGATGACTGCAATGGACAGGGCTGATTCAAGCTGAAGCTAGGCATGAAGCATCAATTAGCATTTCCCAATCGGGCCACAGGGTTAATCAGCTGAGCCATCACCTCTGCCTTCAAGAGTGTGCCTTAGCAGGAAGGTAGCATCTAAAGCAGACGTTATTCCTTAACCCACACACTCTGACATAAGTTGCAGGAATTCCAAACATCCTAGCCACCACACTAAATGCTCACTGTAATAAGTGTTTTTGTCTGTGTACATCCATACAATCACTACACCCTTCTTTAAGATAGGCACCAGCAATTATTACTACTTGTTTAGAGTTAATTTGAGTGACTAGATGACAAGTTACACAATTTCTTGTGTTTACAGCATCAATGTAGAGCACTTTGTATATTCTAACTATATTAGGCACTTTTATGCTAAGTAGAGATGAAAAATTTTCTGTCAGAAGTGGAAAAAAACAGGCAGTAATTATACACAATCCTCTGCTTCAACTTGCTGTAAAGCTGATATAATGTGATATATATATATATATATACATATATATACACACAGAATGTAATTATTGTCTTCAAAATGGCAAAATTGCACAGAACAAATGATTGAAGTTTTATGTGTGCATTCTTTAAATAACTGAACTTTTTCATCTTGTACTTAAAGCCATATGTTGATATGTTTTACATCAAAACAGAAATTCTGTACCTAGAAGAAAAACAGCCACATAAAGGCAAGTTTCCATGCTAAATGAATAATAAATTATAGGTTATGTGTTTCTTTGATTTTAGAAGATGCATAATTTAAAATGATAAATAATTAACATATCAAAGCATTCTAATTTACTGATGCAGAACAGCTAAAACTTTAATTCTGCCTGCTGCTTTAAAACACATCTTCATAATAGAGAAGTGTAGCAGCTTTTGTTACTAACAATTATGCTTTCCAATGGGTAATTTCAGTTTATCACTTTAAAGTATTAGTAAATGTCAAAAAAAAGTTCCATTTCTTATCTGGGAAGTGTACACAGCGGTGGGAGACAGGAAAAAAAAAAGCATAATTAGCAGTGTGCTATTAAAATCCAACATTTAACTTGGCCTACTTTGCAGAAGCATGAACTCTGAGTGGCATTTTCATTTTAATTTCCACACATGTTCTTTCTCCACTGAGTCTACTCTGTAAACATGCAAAACTAGTCATTGCTTTTTAATCATCAACACACACAACACTGCTGCGGTTGTGATATAGATTGGCAACTTGTTTAATCTGGTGATTCTTTCCAGTTTCACTAAGTTACCTCTGCACTTATTTAAATGGACAGTAAGTTTACCTATCTAGAAACAGGCTCTCAGAGCTCCTACTCTGTACAAACTAACAACTGATTCACTTTGTAGTCTTGGGAAAAAAAAATCCCCACATGGTGCTGGAATACAAATTACTATTATTATCAAAATGATAATTATGTGACACTGTATTTCTCCTGATAAAATGGATGTTCCATGCACTTCAAACAAAGATGAGGTACAGTAAATGATTATTTCATAGAAGTCCTTACAGGAAACAATCACACACACCATAGCGAACAGGAAGTCAGGAGCAGAGCAAACCAGGGACCATACACTTCCACACATATTTAGATTACATTAACAAAGGAATTTGTCTCTTGATTAAACAAAGCCATTTTGCCCTGCTGTTTCTCCTAAATATTTGTCACAAAGCAAAAATCAGAAGATTGTTCAGAAATGTGTCAGGAGCTAACACTGAATCCACATATTAATTTGGGAATGAAGTCCATGTCACTATAGAAAAATATCCATAATGTAGATACTACAAGCAAGACTCAAAAAGAGGAACACTAAAGAACAAAGTATTTCACGTTAAATGGTGCGCTTAATTTTAACTCTTTCCTCCTCTCATACTTCAGTGCCCTTTTCACTTGAGAATTCTAAATGAAATTAAGAAAAAAAACTATGAAAGATGCACAGTGAGGGAACCAATTTTACAATTTCATTTTAAAAGTTATTTATTTATTTTTATTGGGAAGGCGGATGCACAGAGATAAGGAGAAACAAAGAGAAAGATCTTCCATCTGCTAGTTCACTTTCAAAGTAGCCACACCAGTTGGAGCTGAGCAGATCCAAAGTCGGGACCCAGGAGCTTCTTCCAGGAGACTATACAGGTACAGGCCTCTAAGGCTTTGGGCCATTCTCTACTGATTTCCCAAGCCATAAGCAGGGTGGATACGAAGTGTGGCAGCTGGGATACAAACCAGTGTCCATACAGGATCCTGGCATTTGCAACATGAGCATTTATCCAGTGGGCAAGAATGTTGGGGCCACAATTTCATTTTTCATTTTATAAACCAACCAGATCACTCAGAAATTAGTAATCACAGAATATACAGATTTGCTGGTCAAAAGCAGAATACAGCTAAATGTTCCTAACATAAATGTTGGTAATTTAAATTAAATCTTTCAAAAAATTTTTAACAAAAATACTTGAACTTTCAATTGCAGGAAATACTTAAAATACAAATTTGAGAATGTTAACTTGTAAAATTTTTGAAATGTGGTCAAAGCTTTAGTCAGAGGAAAATTCATGGTGTTAAATATTTTAAACGAACATTACTTAATTTTAGGAAGGAAAACCATAGACACACTAAAAACTAAGCAAAGAAGGCAGGGACAGTACTGAAAATGACTGTGGTGACCATGGGAGATGAAACAACCAATTTCTAAATCTAATCAGAAGAGTCAAAAATAAATTTTTGTTTGTTTTTTAAAGACTAAAATAACAACCACAGAAGAGGAAAAAAGTGTTACAATCAAATCAATACTAACAAATTAGAGATACTACTCAACTTTTAAAAAAACCAAAATGCAGTTCTTTGTGGCCAAATGGGCCAAACTGGAAACCATAATGCTAAGGGAAATGAAACAATCCCAAAAGGTTAGATACCACAAGTTTGCCTTAATTTAAGATGATATGATGTTAAGCATAACATGTTATGTTATGGATGTTATGTCATATGTCGTATATAAACTAAAATTGAACTGTGAATGGGGGGTCACAGAAAGTGGTTAAGAAATCGCATTTATTTTTAACATGTTGACTGCTCAATACCATGTCAATTAATTCCATAACGATGTTAATTGTTGCAGATGGTATGTTAGTGCTTTTATTTGACCAGGATGATACTCTGCTGACTCTGCCCTCAGACCAGAGAGGGGTCTACCCAATAAGTAGTTGGACTTGACTGGACTATAAGATGTTGGACTCTATGCTTGGCATATACTTGCAAAGAGGGAATTTCAACTGAACTTGAACTATGGTTATGCAACAAGGTGGAGGAACCCACCATGGGGGGAGGGTGGGGGGAGAATCCCAGATTCTATGTAATTACACAATGTAATTAATGAATAAATTTAATAAAAAATTATAATAAACATCTGTAAAATCGATTCAAAAATATTCAAATTAATATAGTAATCACTAACATTATTAGAAAATCAGCAAGAATAGTCTACACTCTAGTGCAGGTAGAAAATACCAAATTCTAAATTTCGAACTAATGTTTCAAGAGATAGTAATGTGACAGCTTCACATATTTTATTGACTTACTTTTAAATATTTATGTGTCTGCTTATTCACTTAATTGCAGAATCACTAAGAGTAGGACAGAAATTTCTTCCACCTATTGCTTCCCTCCCCAAAGGCTTAAGACAACTGAATCTGTGCCAGGCTAGAACTCCATCAGACTTCCCCAAGCCCATGGGGGCCTGGGCCCAAGCACATGGGCCATCTTCTGCTGCTTTTCCAGGTGCGTCAGGAGGAAGCAGAGCAGAGAGTACTAGCAAAGGTGTATACATGGGAAGCCAGTATCACAGACAGCCAATAAATGCATTGTGCCACAACACAGATTACAGCTTTCAAAATTTTCAAGCTAGCAATGTAATAATTTTTATTAAATTTATATACACGCAGCACAAAATTGAAAGTGAAAATTAGAGTTTGTTATCTCTCAATAATTTGGGTACAAAATGCTTAACTAATACTGTTTTAAATTAAATTGATCACTGCTGGTGCTGTGGCATAGTAAGCTAAATATGTGTCTGTGGTGCGAGCATTCCTAAAGGGCACTGGATTTTGTCTCCACTGCTTCACTTCTCACACAGTTCCCTGCAAAAGGTCATGGAAAGCATGACCTGGCCCAAGTCCTGGGTTCCTGCACTCACACGGGAGAACCAGAAAACGCTCCTAGCCCTGGCTTCAGGTTGACTCAGTTCTAGCCATCCTGGCCATTTGGGCAGGGAACTAGTAAAAAGACTTTCTTGTTCTCTGTGTCTCTCCTTCTCTCCATATATACTTATCTTTTAAATAAAAAATTAAAAATATTTACAGAAGAGGAAATACAATCAAGCAGATTCACCCTGGGAAATTGAGGCTATAGTAATAGGTAAGGCCTTTTTACAAACAAGTTATTGGGCCTGGTGCAGTGGCCTAGTGGATAAAGCCCTCACCTTGAATACGCCGGAATCCCATATGGGCACAGGTTCTAATCCCAGCAGCTGCACCTTCCATCCAGCACCCTGTTTGTGGCCTGGGAAAGCAGTAGAGGACAGCTCAAAGCCTTGGAAATCTGCTCCTGCATGTAGGAGACCTGGAGGAAGTTTCTGGCCTCCTTACTTTAGATCAGCGCAGCATCGGCCATTGCGGTCACTTGGAGAGTGAATCATCGGAAGGAAGATCTTTCTCTCTTACTCTCCTCCTCTCTGTATATCTGACTTTCCAATAAAAATAAAGAAATCTTTTAAAAATGAGTTATTAAAAAGAGTGGCACAGTGATAGTGTGGGTGAGGGGAGTGGAGAGAAAGAATAATCTTCAATTCACCAATTCATTCTCTTAGTGACTGCAACATCTGGAATCAGAACACTTTCATATCAGGAACCAGAAGGTCCATGAGGGTGGGTTTTATGAATGGCACGAGCCAGAGTACTTAGGACACTACTGCTTCCTAGACTACAAATTAGCAGGAAGTTGGATCAGAAATGCAAGTGGCACTGAATTCCAGGTGCTCCAATACAAGAAGTGGTGGTTGCAGGAGACATGTTAATGTACTGCACTATAATACCTAGCTCCTATTTAAGAATTTTTTGTGAATAAATGTTATTGTGGTTGGCATTATGGCATAGTGGGTAAAGCTACTGCCCACCACTCCAGTATTCCATATGGACACCAGCTGATGTCCAGGATGCTCTACTTTCTGTTTAGCTCCATGATAATAACTTGGGAAAAGCAAAGTGGCCCAAGAAGATGGTCCCTGAAACCCATGTGGAAGACCTAGAAGAAGATTTTGGCCCCTGGTTTTAACCTGACCCTGCCCTGGTCATTGTAGCTAACAAGGGAATGAATCAGTTGATGGAAGATCTTTGTCTTTCTTTCTTGGTATAACTCTATCAAACAAATAATCAAGTATCCTCCAGAAAAGTCTAAAAAAACAGATAATCCATATCCTAACTGTATTAGATACTTAAGTATTTGAATTACATATATATATGTGATATATAAATGGATACATGATTTTTAAAATGAAAAAAAACTGTATTTGCTTAGAAATGGGAAGATCATTTCTTTAAAATGACTGAATTACATTCATTCTTGTTATCATTCCTTATTTATCCTAAATCTCCTGTCACAAATCAGTCTCTAATATTAAAGAGTGATAAACTGCATAGCATTAATTACATTTGCCCAGAAAGAATCAGAGCCTTTTTTATTACCATGGAAAAGATTTTGCCAAGAGGGTCCAAACTGGTAAACACTGGGCTTCCTCCTAGGAGAATGAGGTGGCTAAGACGTGAATCTGTTTGTCTTGATTCTAAGAGTGTTTCAAAGGAAGTATCATTGCTCAGATCCATTTAACTTTGCAGAAAAACTGAGTATACAATACTAAGTGCATCTGTGCACACACAAACTCTTCGTCATCAAGGTACCCAACTGCAGTGGCAGCTTTTCTACGGTCTGTGTACACACCATCATAAACCATTACATCCGAAGTTCATTTTACATTGGGTCCTCTTCATGTTGTACTTTCTGAGCTTTGACAAATGTGCATCTAAGACTCATGTAATTCACTGACTCATGTAATTCACTGTGCTTCCTTCATTTCTTTTTCTCATCTGCAGCATTCTAAGGAGTCTTTTGTTCTAAAAATGTATCTTCTCTACTAGGTCACTGTTAAAAATCTTTCCACTACAGGTGGGTGAGAGAATGTTACAGGTATTAAACTTGACTAATTCATAAAACAGGCAAGCGATTCAGTGAAAGGGGCATATTTTCTCCTAAGTCCCCAAACATTAAATATACAGTTTAAGTTCTAGTGGAGTAAAACTTTATGTAAGGTGTTTCTTTGTTTTCTTGTTTTTAAATATGCAATATAATTCAGCAAGCTCACATTCTTCCACAGGATACCTCACTAGATACAGGATAAACAGTAATTTTATGGACATAAAAAAGAAAATACAATACAAATGAATGTATATTGGATACATGCGACATGGATCTGAAATATAAAACATCCAAGGCATCTTCTCAATGCACAATCCTTACCAAAGAAGATAACAGAATATCCTTCTCTGGGACATGGGAAATAGGAGCCACTTCTATCAGATCTCTGCATACCAATCTCTTTAATTTTTACTCATCCACCTATAAATCCATGTGCATTTCTGCCAGATTCTCAGCTCAGCTGCTCCTTTGATCTCCCATCTGTTCATTTCTTTCTCTCTGATTGAAGAAACAAGAATTATTTGTGGCTATGAATTCCACTGAGAAGCCACAAGACAAAAGAGTGGTGTGCATGAATAAAAAGATTTCAACCTAAACTGCTTTTTCCTCAAAATACTTGAAATCACGTTGATTTGATTTTCTGTTAAGAACAGAATGACCAGATGCCATATTTAAGAGACTGTCCATCTCATTTTGAATTATTCTGCAATGCAGTCCAAAAACTTCAAAGCATCTTGAAAAAGACAGCATGGTTTGACAGATAAAATTGATTTTTAATACTCGTCAACAGCTTTCCTTAGGCTTGGAATAAAATCTAAACTTTCAACAAGACCTAAGCATTCTGTGTGATCCTTTTTTCATTTGGATAAATTGGTTTTATGATTTTCCAAATTTCCTGATTTGTTTCCTTTTGGAAGGCATTTCAGCGTTTTCATCTCAAGACGCATCCACAGGTAATATTTGCATGAAATGTGTTTTTTTCCTGTTGTGAAAACTGAATTCTCTTCCCTAAGGTCTCAGGTTGGGTTTCGTCATCACTCTTCCTATTTTTGTTTAAAAGCTACACTGGTTATTGTCTCATAAAAGAGTGCGTATGATTATGGCCAAGGATGTGAACTGTGTATTAGAATAATTGTATTAACACCTATTCTGCCATCAGTCACTGTGATGTTATAAGCAGCAAGCCTTTCTATGCCCTATTTTCATAATCTGTAAAATGGATATAGTAGTAATACCTCATGAAGTTGTTGCACAGTTTTAGATAATAGAATAAAAGACTAAAATAGTGCCTGGAGCAAAAAGAAACATGCAGTGATGTTTATTTTTAGGATCTCAGCATCTTAATTACTCCTTCCAAATTTCAGAGCAGAATGAATTTCTTTTTCAGTGAATTTTTGTCTATCTGACATGTATTTTCAGGCTTCTGAGAATGAGAAATTGCATGAATTCTGTCTCTTCCTTGTCTTCTTAAATCCTAATGTAAGAGACTGAGTAAGATAAAGTAACTGTGAATTGAGTAAATGGATTACTGGTTTGTAAGTTAAGTCATAGGATATCTTTTCCAGAAATGATATGAATCAGAAGAAGTTTTGTCTTCTTGCCATGAGCAAACTTTGTAGACTTTAGAACTAACCACATTCTATTCAGTTCCATTTCTTCAGTATGCAACTAGCTTGTTTTACAGCATGGAGAAAACATATGCGTCTGAATCCACATACACTGAGCCTTCTATGTGCCTGTCTTACCCTCTTCAGGAAAAAGTTAAACTTAAAATCACAGGTGAAGGATTTTCACTCAAACTGGCATTTCATAGTGATATCACTAAAGAAAAGTATAGATTACCTTCACGTGATGTTATTAGTCCACAAATGATTTTAGCACATGAAATCAGCTGGACCAAAAAGCTATGTGACAAAGTTTAAGCTGCAATTTGCTGGTTTCTTTCTTGCCTCTTTTGCAAAATCCAATGAAACATAAAATATTGGAATGGTGCAAACTATTTTGAATGAGAGTAGAAATGGAAGAAAACTCCCCTTTCTGTCCTTTTTCTATAATCTGTGTTTACTCCATGTTTTACAAACAGAGACCTTTTCAAGCTGGAAAAAAAAGAAAATCAACTGCTTCTGCACTCGCTTTCCAACTGCAGCCCTTGCAGGGTACAAAGCTGGTATCTGCCCTTGTAAAAGCATAGAAATAAGCTGTTACTTTCCCATTCTTGACTTCATTTTCAGTTTCCACAGTTTAAAAGAGAAACTTCAGAGAGAAGCACTTGATTTGATAGCTACGCTCAAAAAACAGGAAAGAACTGACCATGGTAATTAAAATCAGAACTATGGGAAATAACAGTAGTTTCCAGCCTTCAAACTATGTCCAAGTGTTTCAGTTGTGGTTACTCAACCAAGCAACAAAGTAGAAGCCAAGGGCTGGAAATTTGGGGAATTTACTATAAAACAAAATAACAGAAGGAAGCAAAAACAAATACAACCCAGAAAAATGCAGAGCAGTTGAAATGAATCTTAAATAAATTATTGGAGCCCGGATATGCACTAAAAATAAAAGAAGTGAAGCCTCACCCCAGAAATAGGTGATTTTTCCAGCCTAGGCATAGCCACAAAGGAACAGACAAGAATCCTGCCAGGGACAGAGCAAGGCTACCAGACAGACAAGTCACAGAATGCCCTCCAACACGTAATTCCATTCTACTATGCTCATAAACCAGCTGCAATTTCTAAGAAACCCTAAGTGATTAGTGGTTTATATTTACAAAATAAATTTTTTTTTACGTGGTGTTTCTTCTCTACTAATACTTGGGTACTGTGCTTAACATACCAGTAGAATGTGAGGTACAATATCCAACTCTGATACAAAACATTGTGAACCACAGTCCTTTCCCAGAATTGGTGCAGTGACTAGGTAAAATATGAGGATGTTCCCTTTTGCAGAAAAACCCAAATTCACCCCGTTTCATTTCATTCTCTCTCTCCTCTCTTACAAATACATCAAAAAGATCACCAGCAGGTATAACTAGAAAGTTCTTTTTGCTGCAAAAAAATCTGAAGTCCATGCACAGATTTTCATAACATACACTTTAATGAACTTCCTGAATTACCTTCAACCATGTTTGTGTATGTAAGTAAAAATATATGTAAGCCTTTCAACAGACTTTCCAGAGAAGCTCTTAAAACAAACTGCCTTTGCAGGGAAATATAATTCTAACATTCTCTTTCACAGGCTCCAGAATATGGGTGAATGGGTTGAAAATATGCTAACCAGTTTATAATCATGAGGCAATACTGAGCACAAAAAGCAATGGAATGGCAAAAAAAGAAGTCTGTTATTCAAGGTTACCTATTTAGAGGTTTCAAATTTTGTAAAAAAAAGAATCATAAAGCGCTAAGCTTACTCAAGACACTAATATTTTTAGGTTTTTATAATAATCATAAACATTTATGCCCAATTGGATATTTCTCCTACTAGGATCCAGAGCTAGTTTGGTGGATTACTACTTTAGAGATATGAAAACTGTGCTAGTGCACAGCTTGTCCCGAGACTTGTTCAGCCTTAAGACCTGTGTCATAGCATAGCATGTAATTGAATCATCAGGAGTGCTAGCATATCATGTGGATGCTGATTCAAGTCCTGGCAGCTCTGCTTTTGACACAGCTCCCTGCTCCCTGCTCATGTGCCTAGAAAGCAATTTGTGATGTCCCAGGTGTTTGGGCCCTAGCACTGGCCCAGGAGGCCAGGAAGACGCGCTCTGCTCTTGGCTTCAGGCTTCAGCCGAGCTAGGCTCTGGTCCCTGTAGCCGTCTGGCGGACAAACCTATGAATGGAAGGCCTCTCTGTGTCTGTTTCTCCCCCGGTCTCTGACATTACCATCTAAATAAATAAAGTAAATTCCAGAGCAAAAACAAATTATTACTCTTCCAGTCTTGATGGATAAGTTGATAATTATAGTTTCATTCAAAAATTTTAAGCAGCTAGAATATTCATAACAATATTTGTTAGCTTTATAACCATCATAAAATGTTACTATACATTAAAATCTGAAGAGATATGGTATCTGATTACACATTTAGAACAAAATCTTTGTTGTGTGAATTATGCCTTAACACATGAGGTGCACTTGCACATAAATCTGTTTTGTACTCCCACACATGCTTATCCACATAGATAAATGCATACACATCTAGATATTTTTTATATTAATGTAAATTGCATAGCTTATCACAACTCCACTTGCTTTTGTAGACTTCTGTGAGCCTAAAGACTTTGAAAATTAAATAAATCTATTAATCTGTCACAGCAAGTTTGGTTTCTAATAAATGACAGGCTTGATTAGTAAGTATGCCCTTTATCAGTAAGGTTCTTATTTGTCTACTGTTTCACAGCAAGCCAATTCTGATGAATAGTGCAATTAACCTTTGCGTTATTAAAACAATTAATTGCAAAAATTAAAGACATGACAGGGACAAAATATTAATGCATAAATTATTAGGTTTAGAAATTATAATTATTAATCCATGTATAGTAATTGTAGCAAAAACAATGAACAAATTACATGCTAAAATCTGTGATTTTTTTCTGCTTTTCAATTATTTTACAGACAAAGAGGTAAATATTCTATCTTTTTCTGCTTTTAGCATGAACTCTAAAAGAAAGCTGGTGTTAAAATACAAGATACAAAATACAGAATTGAAACATACTACTAAACATAAAGATCCATATTCACTAATGGCTCTGCTTTTCAAAAACAAACATCTTTTGAGAATCCAGTATTATACTGCACTTGATTAAGCTAACCTCCTACATTGCTGGCTTGATATTTTGATGGTTCCAGTCCCAGTTGCTCAAATCCGGCTAATGTGCTTTTGGAAAGCAGTACAGAATGACCCCACTACTTGGGTGCTTACTGCCCTTGTGGGAGACTTGGATGAATCTTCATTTTCTTGCATTCAGTCTGGCCCAGAAGTATCCACTGGTGCTACCTGGGCAGATCTCTCTCTCACTCTAGCTGTCTCTCTCTCTCTCTCTCTCTCTCTCTCACTTTCTCTCCCTCTCTCTCACCCTGCCTTTCAGAAAATAAATCTTCATAAAACTCACGTGAATATATACAAGTGATGAAATGCTGATGTGTAACAAAGTATTTGTTAATCACTTAGCAGGAAGAGCCTCACACAGATGGATGGAAACAGTAGTTCAGAGATTCTCCTAAATGGATGCCGTGGGTGAATCTGGACCAGGCTGAAGTCAGAAACCTGAACACCATCTTGGTCTCCCATGTGGCAGATAGTGGTCCAACACATGAGCTAAGATTTTCCACTTTCCAGGGCATCAGAGCCATGGAACTGGAACAAACGTAGAAAAGTCAGGATTTAAAGGAGACAATGTGGAATGTTGGTACTGCAGGGAACAGCTTAGCCCACTTCACTACTCTGACTCGCTGAACTTTTTTAAAGGTACTTTTAATTGATTTTACAACCACGTCAATTTTACTCACTATATACTTTTCCCTGCTGACAGCAGAGCCAGAGGTGAGTCACTAACAACACCATAGAAGCAGCAAAGATCATGTTTCTAATCGTCCTGGGCTACCCAACAAAATTGCTGCACATTTTGCATAATTTGTGATTCTATTACACATAAAAAGAATACAAGTCAAAACCAAATTACAGCTCTTCCTAGGTAGGAAAGTCATGATAGTATTCATAGCATGAAATTTAATGAGATTTATTTTCATTTAATGAAGATTTTTCGAACCCAGAGGTAAATTCTGAAGCCTTAATGAAGATTACCAATAGCAAACTATACTCTAGCCACCTTATAACTAAACCTTAAAAAAAGAAAGTGCTATTTGTTATGATACTATCTGAACATTCTGTAAGCCTGCCTGTCAAATTTTGATGCTGCTCAAAACAATAAGGCAATTCTGCAATAATGGTTCTTGATTTGTTTTGCGAGATGAAAATGGGATGAAAGAGTGTTTTGATACATGGCTGGAAACAAAAAGCTGTAAAATAAATTACTTTTAATACACAAAGAAGTTGAAGCATTGCTGAGATCAATGGATGGAGAGAGCAACTGAAGGGCAAATGGATGAATTAAGGAATGAGAGATGGGTATCTGAAAGAACACAGAAAAATGGCCAGCCTGTTCAAACTCTGCGTGAATACAGGGAAGGAAGCTGGAAAATTTCATAATTAATAAGAGAAGGTAAAAATAGTGGTCAAAGTGATAGCATTGAAACCAGAAGATGTCACAAGTATTTCTAACAATAAAGATTCTGTAGTAAGCTGTAGCTCACTGTTGCTGAAGGCACTGAAGCTGACAGTTGGGATGGTGTTGAACCTTGTGTCAAAGAAAAAGAAAATGCTGCAAAATCAAGTGTTGTGAATAATATGGTCTGGTCAGATACCTTGGCTAATATCTTTAGTAAGAAAACTCTAAAACTAAATTCATTATTCTGGTTAAAATTAAATATGTGGAAAAGAAAAAATAGTAGTTAAAAGCAGGATTAAACATTTGAACAAGTAGGTTTAATAAATGACGTACCAATTAAGACCAGTTGTAGTTGGATACCCACAGAGAGAACACTTTGGAGAATTGTATTTAGTACTGTATTGTATTTAGTACTGTACATGAGCATCAAAACAACATTAATGAAAGCGTTAATGAAGCTGAAACTGTATGAGCAACTGTGCCAAGTTTCTATCACCTGTTCCTATGAGTGGAGTACAGCATGACCAGTTCCACCAGAAAGATCCCCAAAACTAAGCAGACTGAAGAAACAGGAAGAGGGGCTGAGGGAAGATCCTAGGGGATGATATCAGGAAAGCAGCATTTTTTAAACATGTGTTTGTGTTTATTTTTATCAGAAATGCAGATTTACAGAGAGAAGGAGAGACAGACAAGAAGATTTTCTGTCTGCTGGTTCACTCCTCAAGTTGCCACCAACAGCTGGAGTTAAGCAGATCCAAATCCACAAGCCAGGAGCCTCTTCCAGGTCTCCCACCTGGGTGCAGGATCTCAAGGCTTTGGGCCATCTCCCAGTGCTTTCCCAGGCCACAAGCAGGGAGCTGAAAGGGAAATGCAGCAGCTGGGACACGAAGCAGCACCCATATGTGATCCCTGCACGTACAAGATGGGAACTTTCATCACTAGGCTATTGCATCAGGCCAGAAAGCAACAGTTCTGAAAGACTGGGACAGGAAAGGTGGTGGGCACAGTAGCATCTGCAAGTAACTCTAATGTGTAACGCAAGAGGAAATAGTTTCCAATCAGTTTACTTTTCCTTCAAAGATATTTCCTACTGAGAGTTGGCGATAGACAGACATCATTTGTAGGAAAGTCAAATACTCTTACCAGTTTTGGTGCTGCTTAATTATATGTGAACTTTGTTAAAACCATATGTTCAACCCATTGGTATGTTTTGATCATTTTGGGCATTGTTTCTCAAAGCATTTGCAACAAGAAAGAGTTCTGCCTGACCAGCAAGATGCATATTGTGCCAGTTCTGTCACATGTTTGTACATGTGCTGTGTCGTTTTAGTGTCGAGTTTCTAGACATGTCATATCAATTCATAAGTAAACTCTTTTAAGTTATTATTTCTCTGCCTTCCATCTTGGAAAGTAAGTACCTATAGCTATGGGGAATTGCTGGTGTTTCTGTCCACTTCAGTGAGTTAAAAAAATGCAGTAGATGATATTTTTTAAAAGGTAATGTCAACTGTATGTTGTATTTTTTATTACATTTGGAATGGTCTCACCATATGGAATTATTTGATGCAAATATTCACTGATTAGACCAGTGTTTTGTGTTAGTGTATGGTATGGCATCAGCAGATGTGTTGGTTGAAAAGATTATTTGACCTTAAAAACACTTACAACTTTTCCTCCTTAATTATTTCTATTGTAGAATATCTGTAAAATATATACTGCATTCATCAAGGCGATCAAGAATGTTCAAATTATAAAAGAGAAAACTAAAAAGTCACCATGGGTTACATATGCAAATGACAATATTTTGTTTCAAATAGATATTACTAATTTACTTATGATGTCCTTTTTAGATGTGTGATCAAAAGCAGTTGTTATTCATGCCTTTAATTCAGGTGAAGTTTTGGTGAAAGGGCAAATCGGAACAGGTGGAATGTGTGATTCCTGGGGCCTTTTGTTCAATGAAGTAGCTCAAACACAGGAAAACTTTGATCTATCCGACTTGGTGAAACTCTACGATGAAGCGATATTATTTCTTTTTAAGAGGCCCAAATTAATGCTATGTGCTTAAGCAAATGCAGAGTTTAAAAATAAATGAATTGTATCGACATTTTCTAACAAAATTATTTTTAAACAAGAGGAAGTTCGCAATTCTAGTCATAATAAAATAAGAATTAACAAATACCACTATTCATCCATGTACGGAACACAATGAAACCTGTACTTTCCTGAGTCTCTCATAAGTAAGCCCTTATTTAATTATTTTTCAGAAAAGAATATCTATCGCAATAAAATTAACCTTAGCCTGCCTCTTACTATTCCTGGGGCCTTCAAAAAAATTGTAAAGCAAAGTTTGCAGACTGTATTGGTGGTTACCCCCTACCCATCCCACCCCCCACTGCATAATATTGGTTAGAGTTCCCTACAGAAACAGAATACGTAAGAACATGGGCAGAGAGAAGCAGAGAAGGACAGATACATTTATTGACAGAAAGGTGGAGTTAGGTGAGTGTAAGATGTTGCAAAGGTCGAGAGAAGCTGTGGGCTACCTGCATGTCCACCTCCAGGCAGATGGGCAGTGCCCTGTTACATCATTTGCTGAGACGACGAGGCCCCTTCACACGATGGAGGGTAATTTATTTTGCTCACAATATAAATATTAGAGTCATATTTAATGTCGAAATTCATCTCATCTAAAAATACCTACAGAGAAAATATCTATAATAAAGTCTGCTGAACTCTTTTGAGTATTAAGGTTTTGCCTGGATCATATATTTGTATTGAAGTATTTTAGAGAGCTAAAACACAGCTGATATTATTTAAAAAACTTTGTTGATCACTTTGGTATTTTAATTCAATTGATCATTTTGAAAATAATTGATCATTTTCTTAAGTGCAGAAATTATTAATCTCTCCATAATCTTTCTTTATACTCAATATGATTCCCCGTATGTTTCCCAAACAAATAGGGCCATAAGACTTATCCATTACTTTTATGATCTCTGCAACTTATTTTAACATAACTTAATCTTGGTATAAATTGCAATAATTCACTCTACCTGCTAAGTGTGTCTCTGCCCATCATATTTTGAGTTTGAGATTCCAGATGTAGATTTAAAATAAATCATTAGGCATCATGAAAAAACATGAAAAACAAAATGTTTAACCTGAAACTTAATGCAGAATTTTTCACACAATACTTGTATCATGTACATATGACTTTTATTATTTCATTTTTAGATATATGTTTGCATTTATATATAACCATATATATAGTTATTATTAGCCTCATGTGCTGATTCTAACATTTCATCATTTACTTACACAAAGAAAATGTCAATCATATATATTTATCCTTGAAATTCTAGTCTGTGGTTTCACTAATAGGAAAAAACACACCAAAGATTTCAAAGAATGTCACTCATTACAGGCAATAGTTGAGAAGTATGCCATGGTTAGCATTCTACAAATGTGTAATCTTGTTATATTGTGAAATGCTATAACACTGTGCCCTTTTCTAAAATACAGTTTACTAGAGCATGGCAGGAAGAAGGCAGGAGGCCAAAAACTGGAACAGGCAATTACATAATGTGGGTTATTTTTCTCATTTTAAAAATAAAATTTCTTTGACTTGTAATCCAATCTTGATCATAATATGTCATGCTGAACACCCCCATGGACACAAAAAATGTGATAGTCATGCCTTACTGCATCCATCTATTTAATTGTTTTTACTTGAATAGTTTTAGAAATTTAATTTATATGAATTTTTCCTAACTATTAACTGAAATGAATTGAGGTTTATTTTCTGCATTTTTCTTTTTAGCTTTTAAGCCTTTAATAAATACGATAGTTTCAGAAATGCATGCAGTTCAAATTATTCCCATGTTTATTTACTGTTTGTCTCTCCAATTTGTTTGGATTCTACAGGCAGGACTTGTAGGGATTATTCATATGATTTAATGAAAAATGTACTTTGCATTGTAAAAAGTGATTTTTTCTTCCACCTTTCAGACTCAAATGCTTGGACAGTGCAGACTTTGGAATTTAACTTGTTACTGCAACATACTCATTTGAATGCACTATTGTACTAAGTCAGTCATATCTGGATTTCAATTAAATTGAAAAGCAACTTTTATTCTAACTCTGCAGGCTTTACTAAATGTTGCAAAGCTTTTTACAAAAGTTCCAAATATAACATTTTCTTTAATTCTTTAATTGTTGAATTATATTATACCTATGTTCTCATAAATTTAGAAGAATTTTTGTCTTGTCACAGAAAATAAATCCTGCTTCATGCCCTGCAATGGTGGAGTATATTATTGGTCTCCTGGCAAATATACCATTTTTCCTAGTTAATGAAAATAGTGAAACTAATGTCAGGTTATTATTTTGTCTTAGATGCTTATCTATACTGTGAACCATTAATTGATGCAATCAACATTTATACATTAATTATAATATAGGCTTATAAGAAAACTAACACACACTGACATTTCTTAATTGAGTTGTAGTTAAGGAATATTTCTGAAAAGAAATGAAAGGAAATGCCTTAAAAACAAAAATAAAGAAGTCATAAACACAAAAAAGAAAATCATCCATTCTTAAGGACTCAGAAAGAGCACTAGTAGAAATACTACATTTTTGAAATTCTGTTTTAATTAACTTTAAATTCACCAAAAACTTGAGCTTGTAAAACAAATGACAATATACCCCTCTTCTCACTTCCCCTAGTGACATCTCATATTTGTATACTGGGCACAATTGACAAACCACACTCAACCTCCCCTAATTTTTAAATTTAGACTTCTTTAACCCTCTCATCCCTCCAAGATTTCAGTAATCAACCTTCTGGTTTTTTTTTCTTCCTCTAAAAGTCATTTGTGTTTATTGATTTTCAAGTACTACAGCACATTTCTGTCTTTAGAATAAATCCCACTGTACTATGAGCTATGTTCCCTTTGAGGCAGTGCTGTGCTCAGTTTACCAGCATTTTGTTGAGGATGTTTGCATCTCTGTTTATCAAAAACGTTAGGCTTATTGCATCTTTGTTTGGCTTCTGGATCATAGTGATGCCTACCACATGCACAGAGCTTACCGAGTTCTAGCATTTCAATTACTTTGGAATGATTTGAATAGTATTAGAAAGGTTCATTTATTTTGTTGATTCCAAAAAGACAGCTTTTGTTTTATAGATTTTCTGTCATTTATTTCGATTTTATTTATCTGTTTTGTTTCTTGTCCTCCCTCACCTACTGCTAACATGGAGCTTGTTTGTCCTGCTTTTCTAAGTCTTATTTTACTAATTTTATTTAAAATCAGCCAGAGAAAGAGGAAGAGATAGAGACAAAAGGATAATAAAGAGATAATGAGAGATTTTCCAATCCAGTCTTTAAATGGTTACAATGGCATGGACACTGTGCAGGTATCGGGGTCGGCTTGAGCCACTGTGTAGCACCTACAAGATGCGTAAGTAGGCTGCTAGAGTTAGGTACAGGCTGATACAGAAATCTAGATGTTCCAAAATTGGGTGTGAACATCTGCCTCCCTTCTACCTAATACAAAATTTACACAAAAGTGAATAAGTGATAGGAACCAGAGTTTGATCAGATCAAAAATAAGGAAAGATAAAAGTAAAGATAAAATAAATTTGTTCAGGGATACTTTAAATAAAAAGTAGCAAAATTACATTTTGCATCTTAGGTTACATTGCAAATGGAGGCTATGGTGATCAGTAGCCGTCCCAGGTCCACTATCCTCAGAACTCAGCTGTGAATTCATAGTGGTAAGTTCTTGAGAAGGCAAGTTAACATGAACCAGGAATCCAGATGTCATCTTTCATAGCAATTCTTTTCTTTGTGAACAAGCAAGATAAGATGAATGTTAAGGGTGTAAAATATAGGTGAATTCTTCTGGGCCTTACTAAAACTGGGAGGAACATTTCTTTATTATAAGCCAGAATTTTAGCATAAGTAGCTAAGAGAACGCATGAGAGAATGAGGCAGCTATTTAAATTAGAAGGTCCCCAAAGAAGAGCAAGAGCAGATATGGGTGTGCTTTGAGCAGAAACTAGGGAGTCACAGCATGATCCTAACAAGACAGGGGATACACCAAAGGATTAATCATACATATCTCAGCAAGATCAACCTATGTCTGTGCAGTGCAATGAATATCTAAGTCTGAATATAGAACAGTTATTAATTAGCAACACAAGATTTAAGAACCTAATGGCTCTGTTGTAGCTCTTGCTTAGTTACCAACTATAGTTACTAGCAGTGTAAGGCAAATACTACAAACCTGCAGGAATTGATAAAGACCAGAGGGTCAAAAGGATTTAGGAATCTTTTGATGAAATAACATTGAATTTGTTAACAACACTCCAACTGCTAGGAGTTAATTTTTTTTTTTAGAAAGAATGCTTAATAACAGTGTATTTTATGCATAGGTTTTTAAATTGCTTACAAATGCAATATATTAATGTACAACAAGTAGTAGCAAGCTGAAGGGGATATTACAGGGAGAAGAACTTGAGGTAAAGATTCTTAAACTGCGTATGTTAGCCTACTTTTCAGATGCATAATTTCCACACTTACAGAAAGAACTAAATATTCTTTACATGTTATTTGATTGTTTCATCATTTAAGCAAGTTACAAATGACATTTAGTACCTTTAAGATCAATGCTATAAAGTGTAATTTTTTCCCATAAACTGCTTCAGATTCTAAAAGTTTTGAGAAATCTAAAAAATATATATTTTTGGAAATAAAATTCTTGACTAAAATTGCTAATTATTTTAGCTGTAACTGCATCATGCAAGATGCACATTTTGATAATTTCTCACATATCATGGTTTCTAAAATGAATGTTTAAAATTGTGTTATAAAATGGCATTAGATATCAGAAGAGAAAGTGGGTATCATGCTCCCACAAGCTTTAAAATGTTGGTAACATCTCCCTGTGGGAAGTATTAGCTCTAATTCATCAGCTGCAATAATACTTAGACACTCATTCAAAAAACCCAAAACCTTTAGACACAAATAAATTTGCTGAATCAGTCAGATGTCAGCACACAACACATCAGCATTTTGAAGTGAGCATATTGAGGTAAGCATCTCTTCTTGTCCCTCTCTCATTGCTATGGGAAGATGATGGTTTAGTTATTGTATTCATCAAGGTAGGACGTGAAATCTGAGTTTAGCCTGGAACTAGAGTCATCCCTACTAGCATTGCAGGAGGCCAGCTCCAGCCAAGTTCAGAGCTCAAGAGTGGGGTGTGGAGTTGGCGAAAAGAGACACAAACACAGTCACTTGGTGCCTTCTTATAACGGCTAAAGAAGCTGTCCTTTTTAATTTACCCATCCACATCACAAGCTTCAGGACAAAATTTAATTGTTCTATTTTTCCTTCATGACTAAGGGGGCATTCACATACATTTGGTCATTATGTTTGTACTTCATGGCTAAGAAGATGCCCCTAAAGATAATTCTGCCGGGCCCGGTGGCATGGCCTAGCGGCTGAAGTCCTCACCTTGCATGCCCCGGGATCCCATGTGGGTGCCGGTTCTAATCCCGGCAGCTCCACTTCCCATCCAGCTCCCTGCTTGTGGCCTGGGAAGGAAGTCTAGGATGGCCCAATGCCTTGGGACACTGCACCCGTGTGGGAGACCCGGAAGAGATTCCAGGTTCCCAGCTTCGGATCGGCACGCATTGGCCCGTTTCGGCTCACTTGGGGAGTGAATCATCGGATGGAAGATCTTCCTCTCTGTCTCTCCTCCTCTCTGTATATCTGACTTTGTAATAAAATAAATGGATCTTTAAAAAAAAAGATAATTCTGCCAAATACTATATTCATATTCTTCAAAGCAAGACATTGTCCATTCTTCAGTGGTAGCCATGGAGCGAAAACCAGGACTCCAAGGTTAAGGTACCTGCTGTTACCTGCTAATCAGTAATACATTCCTACTACATTTCCATTTCTACAATTTACCCATCACTTAATGGGAAAAATATATATCACAATGGAAAAAACAAAAAGATCCAAAACAAAAGTTTGAAATATTAAATCCTAGTATAACTGCAGGCTCTACTACAATCCCATAAACAAATAATAATTAAAACCATATCTCTATAATATTAATAACAGCATCCTTTAATTCATCTAGCCAAAAATTAAATAAGTGGCTAGAACAGATACTTTTTTTTTTAAAGATTTATTCATTTTTATTGGAAAGCCGGATATACAGAGAGGAGGAGAGACAGAGAGAAAGATCTTCCTTCCAATGATTCACTCCCCAAGTGAGCCGCAACGGGCCGGTGCTGCACCAATCCGAAGCCGGGAACCAGGAACCTCTTCCAGGTCTCCCACGCGGGTGCACGGTCCCGATGCATTGGGCCGTCCTCAACTGCTTTCCCAGGCCACAAGCAGGGAGCTGGATAGGAAGTGGAGCTGCTGGGATTAGAACCGGTGCCCATATGGGATCCTGGGGTGTTCAAGGAGAAGACTTTAGCCGCTAGGCCACGCCGCCAGGCCCTAGAACAGATACATATTCTATGCTCCAAAGAAATTGCAAAGACAAGCTAGGCTTTTAGGTGACAGTAACTGTATTTATCACCATAGCAGTTTCAACTCATACTCCCATCACTTTCATTAATTTTTAGGATACTTTCAAGCCATTTCCCAGAAGTTATGTCACATGTCCGAGCCAGATTCTGGGGCAATTGGTAAGCACACAGTAAGATGTCCAGAAACCACTTGGGCTTAATTGTATTCCTGTCTATAAATTATTATAGGCCCACTCACCAAGACAGGATCAGCAACATTAGCTCTCAAGCCCACGTTGGTTGTAAAAACCATCTGATAAGAGCAAACAACAATGCCTCAATAGATTACAGAATTCTTAGCAAGGTAGTTGAATGTCCATAGAATAGGGGGTTAGACTACGTCAAAGTGGTTGGAGAGACATCCGCCAGGCCCTGCCATACAGCTGGAAGCTCCTCATGGCCTTGATAACTGGGGAGCTGTTCTCTTCATATCTTGTGTCATCCACACCCACTGCATGGACCCCAGCACAGAATGAACACCAGCCATTCTAAACATGTGTGAATACGTAAGTATTCTAATGGCTTTTAGGATTGTTTGTGGAGCACTAGTTGGGGGACATTATTTGCATGGACTATTAAAAATTGTCTAAAATTTCTCTACAATCACAAAGTACATACATAGCATTTGTTTGGAATAATGTACAAAGTACAAGAAAATGTGATAGGAGACTAGGATACTGAAGAAGAATGAAAAAAATTACAGACTGGAAAATAGTTAGTAAAACCTTCGCACCGAAAAGTGAGAGTGAAAATTCACAGGTTGGGTGATCTCCAGGTTAGCTGTATCTGATCAAGTGCTACAAGAGAGAGATCAATATAGGAGTCAGCTGATGGATAACACATCCAAGTTGTACATTAGCATACTCAGAGTTTCATGTTAAGAGTATATCAATGATAACAATTTCAAGTTTTTGTAGCAATCACGTGTGTGAAGCCACACGTGTGATTTTTTTGTACATGAAACATGTGAGATATGATTCAAAACCTCTGTTTTGCCACATGCTGCCCAATTCATCAGCAGCAAGTTATCTTTAGCTATACCTCAACTACACACCATTGACTTTGGGATATTATAGAATTAGTTTGAGCATACAAAACAAAGTCAGTTCTGAATAATCCTGGAAACATAAGCATGGGATGCACGATTGTACAGTAACTATCTTTAGCAAACAGAATTTCAAACAGTTGACTACTGAGAGATAAAGAACATTTATTCAAAAAAGTTTACTCAGAGTGCAGACTATCACACCTGGAATCTGGTAATCCCTAAAAGTAATATACTCAGATATGGAATAAAATGCTAGAAAATATACAAAGTCCCATTTTGTTCAATATTGCATCATTCAGGTTATGAAGTCAGAATACTAAACATTTAACAAACCCCTACCACATTGTTTCACAATGCATATTTCAAAAAATGCAGATGACATTGTTTTATTCTCACAAATATAAATGAAAATAACTAAATAGTACCAAAATACTCACACTGTTAGAAAAATATTTTGTGTAAGCCACTGATTCTATTCCTGTTTTTCTCTTCCAGTTTTATAAACACAAGTGTTACTTTTTATTTTAACGTAGCAGCATTTCTTATTTTTATGGATTAACTCCAAATGCATAATGTCAAACATTAGTTATATTTTATTTTGAATGACTATTCCAGAGATAGGAATAATTTTCAACTTTGTAAATTACACCCAGTTTCTTGTCAAATACTGTCAACACTTTTCTACTAAATCTACTGTCTTTCATTGATTTAAAACCTGTTTTCAGTTACTTTCAGTGTTGTAGAGCATCACTTCATTTTCTTTTTTGTGTTTATTGTTAGTATTTCCATAATATGGTTCCACAGGATACGAATACCCTCCTCCATCTCCTCTGTTAGCTCTCCATTCACCTCATCCCACTTCCCCCACCCCATTTTGTTACAATAGTATAGTGCATCAGCAACGGTCATAAGTCCAGCATTCTGCCAGTTAAGTGAATCATGATAGTGTAGAAACGCGCAATGGGAAAAAATCTAGTATGCTACTGTCAAGGTATGTTAACACTTTCATTGAGAGTCCTCCTTTTATTTAGGAGAAGAGATGCACACAGAAATATATTCTTACTTCCAAGCATGCTAGTCCCCATTACACAGGTCAGCTATGAGTACACATGGAATGCATGTTCACCTATTTGTCTATGTTTTGTGTTTTTGCACAAATGTTTTATATCAAAGAGAGCATATTACATGTGTCCTTTGCGACTGGTTTAATTCACTGAGCATAATGGTTTTCAATTGGGACCATTTGATGTTTACTTTATTTGAAAAGCAAACAAAGAGAAAAGGACAGGAAGACAGAATATCTGACCACTGGTTCACTTCCTAAACTCTGGCAAAAGCCAGAGTTGGCCCAGGTACAAGTCAGGAGCGTGGAACCCTAGTGAGGCTCCTGAAAGACAGCAGGGATACAAGTCATTGATCCACTGCCTGAACTCTGTCTTTCAGAGTGAGCATTAGCAGGAAGCTTGATTATAAGAAGAGCCATAACTTGAACCAGGCAAGCTGATACAGTGGTGTGGGTATCCCAAGCTGCATACATAATGCCTGTCCCTCACTTATTGACACACTCTTTTCCCACTATCCTTTGTAGTTACACGTGTGCTTAATCTTGTGTCTAGTATTTCTATTTGTATGTATAAATGACTCCCCTATTTTTCCCTCCCTTCTTCCAAGTTATACCCATTATGTGCTTTCTGAAAAGTGCGTCTTTGACTCTCAACTCCCACGCTTTACAATGTATGCATGCCTTTAATATTCCTCTACTGCCAAAGACTCTGAATCTGCACCACCTCACCAGACCATTCTTTAACGCTCTAAGACTGCCTTCAAGGCTCAAATCATCCATAATTCTAAAATTTGCTTCCCTGGAAACATATTTATCTTCTTGTATACAGTACCAGTGCTGATACCACTATCATTTGATATCACTAGAAGTAAAGGTGCTCTCTTTTTTCTGCCATCTCTATCTAGCCTAGAGTATGACCTCACCAATCACATACACTCTGAGCAGAGATGTGAGTGATTAAGGGAGTAAGCTACATTGATGGCTGGAGGAATGGCATTTGACCTACAAAAGAGGAAAGAAAGCACAAGGGACATGAGACACTAACTCAAGTGGAATATGCAGGCATGTTAAAGTCAACATAACAGAAAAGATTCAGCACAGGGCACTGGGAAAGGGAAAAGAAGCCCAATGTACCTTTCCTATCTCTGTTTTTCTCTGAGCTCTGACAGGCAGAGCTACTGATAGACTATGTTTGCATAATCACTATTCTCTGAATTTCCTCTAATCTGGTGCATTAGAGTCCTTTGTCAAAAATAAATAAATAAGTAAGTAAGTAAGTAAACAAAAGCAAACAACAAAATGAAAACTAAACCTCCAGTTACAGCAATCCTATAAATAGTCCAGCTTGTGTTAGAAACAGTGAAGGTAGATTGTTTTTCCAATCTGAAATAAAAACCAAGTGTACTAGTTAGGAATTTTTAATCATGTGTGCTTGTTCCAAAGTGTGGGGCACCATCTGTGCAGATCAACCATAAAAGTGGTCAGATTATGTGCAATTCTTTCCACCTTCTTTTACTCACTAAATCCAAAGGATGGGAGGGACAACCTGTTGTACATAAAAGGTAATAGGAAAGAGGAAGACATGAATTCATTGCTGTGACAAAACAATTATCTGAAGATGCTTTTAAACACTGCCTCTGAATTGCCTGTGTTCATCAAGATCAGAATTTTCTTCATCTCCACATGATCTACAACCTTCTTTCTCACCAATAAAAACCCCCACAAACCTTCTACAATTGCTCCTACAAGCTTCTTGACACTAAAAATAATAAGTGCCTGGGCATGTCTCATGCTCACCCTGATAGAAAGGAAAACATGAGTGCATGCTGCTTCCCCTGGAACTCTTCCCCTGACTTGCTCAAGAGTATCACTCTCTTGCCATGGCTGTGTACCACAGCAACATTCCTGATGATTCCTGTTTTATTCCAAATCCATTGTAACACCTGCTCTTTGATGGATCCTGAATAACATCTCCAACTGTTTGTTCAACCGCATGACAAGCCAAGAAGAAAGCAAGTGGCTGTAAAAATACTACATTTCACCTGAATCACACAAAGCACTGTGAAGACTTCCTTCTGCTGAGTCAGTGGCTGTCATGGATGGTAACTTGATCCTCCTGGGATGGAGAAACCACGGGAGGAAAATTACACTTTGGAGCTTTCTACAGCTAATTGATCTTTACTTCCAGTTTTCATTTAAATTCTACCTGAACCCCAGGGACTGTGACTGCAGAAGGATGGGGTTTGAGAAGGAACATTTCTAATGAAACAGAACCAACTCTAATAGAAGCTTCCTAATTATAATATGCAAAGCTCAGATTGTCCAACTCCCAATTCCATTCCAAAACACAGCAGCAACCGGCAATTCCTGTTGCAAGAGATTCAATGTCAATGTCAGTCAAAGATGGGCCTGAGGCAAAGGACAAATTCTTTGATCATTATGGGGCCACCCATTCCTGGGTTGTGTTTCTAGGACATGCCAATTTCACATCACTTTCTTCAGGTGATGGTAAAATAAAAACCCCACAAAGTCTCAACAGGCAGCCCCCATAATATTCCTTTTTCAGATTATTTAGTTACCTTCTACATTTTTATAAAGTATTTTAACAGAAAATATCCCTGGCTACAACAGGCCACAATAGTCTTAGATTAGTTATATATATATTGAACTTAGTCTTTCTGCTCTGCTTCCATATGCTGAATCATTTCATCTCAAAACTTTGTTTATTATGGAAGCAGTGACAAATTTCACTTCAGTATTTTACAACAAGGAGTATAGTTTCTGCTGTACTTAAATGTGCAGTAAAGGCTGTTTAGCTTCAAACAACAGAAGACTTATAAACTATATATAAACAATGGTGTGACATTCAACATACAATTAGTGAGCCTCAGGAGAGTATATATTGCAATAAATACATCCCTGTATCCATGCAGATTTCCAGATGTCAACCTTTTCCTAAGAATTTCTTAAGGTAGCAATAAAGACTATCTAAAATTTCCAAGTTTTAGATGACACAGAAGTTCATCTGGAATCACAAAAGACCACGAATAGCTAAAGTTGTCTTGAAAAATAGAAATCAAACCGGAGGAATCACAATTCCAGACCTCAAGACATACTATAGAGCAGTGGTTATCAAAACAGTCTGGTACTGGTACAGAAACAGAGAAGAAGATCAGTGGAACAGAATAGAAACACCAGAAGGGAATTCACACATGTATAGTCAACTAATCTTTGACAAGAAAACAGAAAACAATCCAGGTAAAAAACCTGGTCTATTCAATAAAAGCTGTTGGGACAACTGGTGAGCAGCTTGCAGAATAAAGAAGCAGGACCCGCACCTGTCGCACTATACAAAAATCAGCTCTAATTGGCTCAAGGACCTAAACCTACACCCAGAAACCATTAAACTACTAAAGGAAAACATAGGAAGCACACTCCAAGATATAGGAACAGGGAAAGACTTTTTAGAAAAGACGCCTAAAGCAAAGGCAATCAAATCCAAAATGAATAAATGGGACTATATCAAACTAAAAAGTTTCTGTACAGCAAAGGGAATAATTAAAAAAGTGAAGAAGCAACCAACAGAATGGGAGAAAATTTTTGCATTCTACACAAATGACAGGGGACTAATATCTAGGATCTACAAAGAGCTTCAGAAACCCAGGGATAGTGAAAAAACAAACCCTGTAGCAAAATGGGCAAAGGAAATGAACAGACATTTCTCAAAAGAACAGATTCAAATGACTAACAAACATATGAAAAGATGCTCAGGCTCTCTAGCCATCAGAGAGATACAAATGAAAACCACCTTGAGGTACCACCTAACTCCTGTGAGACTGGCCTACATTCAGAATTCAAAAAACAATACATGCTGGCGTGGATGTGGGGAGAAAGGTACCCTCCTTCACTGCTGGTGGGAGTGTAGGCTAGTACAACCATTGTGGAAATCCATTTGGAGAGTGCTTGGAAAATTGCAAATAAACCTGCCATATGACCCAGCAATCCCGCTCTTAGGAATATACCCAACAGAAGTAAAATCTGCATATGAGAAGGGAATCTGTAATCCTATATTTACAGCAGCACAATCTACAATAGCAAAGACATGGAAACAAACCAGATGTGTGTCTAAGGAAGAATGGTTAAAAAAACTGTGGTACATCTACTCAATGGAATATTATTCAGCTGTCAAGAAGAACGATATTATTCTATTTAAAACCAGGTGGTCCCAACTAGAAACCATTATGCTCAGCGAAATGAGTCAATCACAAAAGAATAAATACCATATATTCTCTCTCATATAAGGAAGCCAACATGGAAAGGGTAACTCCAATAGTCCATTGAGCGTCTGTTGGCTGTTTTGGCTGTGTCTCAGATGTTTTGATGTTTTTATGTCAGTTTATTTGCTTCCAAATAATTTCTTTTCTCTAGTGGAGTTCATCAAGTGCCCATGGAGTATGCAATGGCAACATAGTTCCTAAGAGACTTCTGTGTTTCCTTTTAGTTAAGCATGTGCTGCCTACTCAGTGGCACATTACTTAATCAAGGTGCTACAATTTGTTGTTGATGTTGTTGCTGTTGTTATTCATGCTGTGATTGATGTGGCTGTTATGAAATGATGTCAATCCGAAAAATAGTTAAAAAAATGTTCTAGATATGAGGAAAAAAATGTCTTTGGTATTTTGAGATTGCAATAAGCTTGTAAATTGCTTTAAGTACGATGGGTATTTTGATGATATTAATACTTTCAATATATAGGAATTTGATTTTAACAGATAATTTTGTACTATGAATGTTTACTGTTAGTACCAGGTGTGAAATATGGCTTTTTGTTACTGTTATACTTCTGTTTTCAAAAGATTAATTTTTCTGGCCAAAAGTCTTAATTATTTTAGAGGTAATCTGTGACTACTTTGCCATGTGCGTGTTTTTCCTTTCTTCCTGCGTGTTCCATGAGGAAGATATTCTGACTTTGTAGATGAAACATGCTTATGCTTTATTGTACAAGAAGTCTTATGTTTTTAAAGCAAATAAAGGTGTTTTAAAAAAAATTTCCAAGTTTCACATGTGCATAATGCAATAAAATTATTTCAAAATCACTAACATCCTGTCTAGGTATGATGCATCACTTCTAACCCACCTGCAATTTAGTAAATCATGAATCTCATGAGATTATGACTGCCATCTTCCTCTCTTGCAGCGACAAAAGATTCATATTTCAAATCCAAGCTATCTTTGCGTATGATTTGGTGTTACAGTGTTGTCTCGTCACCTACTAATCATGGTTTGGAAAGACGATGAGTCTTACAAGGGCAAACATCAATTTTCCTCCTATTGTAGCAGCCCAGTACACTTCAGCAGAGCTGAGGTGGATTCAGTTGTTTTTTTCCTACTTTTGATTCCCAGGGGTTATGCACACAGTGAAAATTCACATCAAAAAGATATTTGTCATGTGCTGTATGTTCTGGAATACTTAACAAAAGAAATTCTCTGAAATTCGTAAGTTTGAAGTTGTAGTTTTTAAATATATTGTTTTGACTAAAAAAAATCTGTGTATTTTATTTCCTTCTTTCAAACGGTTTTGCTTCCCTCACAAGAAAATAATGACATATTGAATGGACTGAGATTTTGGGGTAAACTGAGCCACCGAAGCACAACACTCCAATTTTTCCATGTCGTGTCAGCAGATACATATGTAAACAAACCAAAATTTCTATCCGGATCAGAAAGGTCTCTCTGGGGTGGGTCTGTGGTGGGTGCAGGCCAGCTGGAGCTAAACTCAGGACAGTCAGATCGAGTCTGGCAGATAAATCGATACTTGAGCTCTCACAGATGTCTTCACATTCTGTGAGGCTACTCTGGAAGTAAAACAGGTAACGATTTGGTACCGTAAAGTTGGGCCAGCAGTAGGTGAGACATGAAGTAGAGGAAACTGCCTGATGATAGCACTTTACTCTCAAATACTACTCCTTTCTCAATTTAGCTCTCTATGACTATTTTACCTCTGTGTTTGATAGAAAAGTTCAAGTTTCCATTTTTGCCATGCTCCCTTCCCATTACCAAACAGCAGCTTTGCTAGTCACATAACACTCCATGTCTCTTAATTGATATACCTTCCAGATCCATCTCCTCTAACGAGGTTCTGGGATCTTCAATCAAGTTAGTATTTTCTTATCAGACAAACTTTGGAGAAGCATGCTTTACATGTCATTCGGTTTAAAAACAGGTGGCAAAATGACCACACTAAACAATGCCATCTGCACCCTAAATCCTGGCTCTTTGCTTTATCTCACTGTCGTCCTTCTCCACCTGTTACAAGCATTTAGGGTGTGAACTAGAGAGTAGGAAATTCTGTTTGTGTCTCTTTGTGTCACTCAGAAACCCACGTGGACTTTTTCTTCTTCTAACTTATTTCTCGGAATGCAGTGTGTATGTGTGTGAGTGTGTGTGTGTGAGAGAGAGAGAGAGAGAGAGAGAGAGAGAGAGGAAGAGAAGAGAGGAGAGGAGAGAAGAGGAGAGGAGAGGAGAGGAGAGGAGGAGGGGAGGGGAGGGGAGGGGAGGGGAAGAGAGAGAAATGACAGGCAGATTTTCTATGTGTTGATTAACTCTCTACATGTTGCAACATCCAGGAATGGGCAAAGCCAAAAGTAAGGACCCTGAACTCCACCTGGATCTCCAACATGGCTACAAAAACAAGTATTTCAGATGTTTTCTGCAATTTGCAGAGTACTCATTAGCAGTAAACTGAATCAGAAAATGAGGCAGGGCTGGATTCCACACTCTTTCATATAGAAAAAAAAAGTGTCTCAAGCAGCAAGTGTACCAGTTATGTCACAATACACATATTCCTTTCTTTTTCATCATTAAGATTTATTCGGTTATTTGAAAGTTGAAGTTATAGGGACAGGGAGAGACAGAGAGATTTCCCAAGTAAAGGTTCACTCCCCAGATGGCTTCAAGATCAAATTTTGATAAGGTTCAAGCATGAAATTCATGAGTCTCCCACACTGCTGGCAGCAGCCAAACACTTAGATCACCTTCTTCTGCTTTTCCAGGACATTAGCAGTGCAGGACATTATGCCACAATGTGAGACGCGTCCTCCTCTTTTAATCCCTTTTGTTTCCTTGTTTTTTGATCTAGTATTCTGTTTTCTTTTGTCTCCATCTCCTTTCTTCCCCTGATGTCATTAATATGTGCTCCTCGTTTTTGTTTCTCCTCTTTTTTTTTGTAAAATTTATTTTTTATTTGAAAGGCAGAGTTACAGAAAGAGAGAAGAGAGAGAGAGATACTCCGTGCACTGATTCACTTCCCAAACAGCCACCATGGCTGGGGCTGGGCCAGTCTGAAACCAGGAGCTACATCAAGATCTCCCATGTGGGTACAGAGGCCCAGGAACTTGAGCCATCCTTTGCTGTTTCCCAGGCCATAAGCAGGGAACCAGGTCAGAAGTGGAACAGCCAGGACATGAATTGATGCCCATATGAGAAACCAGCAGCAAAAGTCAAGGCTTAGCCAGTTATTCCACATTGCAGTCCCACACCAACTATCCCATTTAATGTCCTTTTTTTCACTCTGATCCATTACAAATGATGAATCATTATTTAAGAAATAGCAAAGTGGACATTCCTACACTCATCTATCACTAATTTCATAAACAACTAAAGCAGCATTTCAAACATGTTGTTACATGGAAAGCACTCACCAATAGTATAGAGAATGTTATTATTACATAAAGTATTAGAGTTACAATGATAGAGTGTAGTAAACTATAGAAAAAAAAAGAATGACAAATTGAATTCAAAAGACAATTAAAAACCAATACTAAGTGAGAAACACTAAATTGGAGTACTAAAAGCTTACCCAGAGAGTTTCCAAATATATTGTAGCACATTTCTATATCACATACAAATGAAGTGAAATTACTAACAACATAATTTGAATTTAAATAAAACCAAACTGCAATGTATTAATTTGGGGGAATTCACCTAAGAGGAGTATTTAAAGGGAAACTGATAACACTCACTTACTTGAGAGTGCGCTTAAAATTGCAGTAAGTTAAAGGCAGAAGCTAGAGCTGAGAACTAAATCTTGATCCTCCAACATGGGACACAGATAACTTAAGTGTTAATTGGAATGCCATCTTGGTCAAATGCATTTTGGAATCAACACTGACAAACTATGCATGGTATTTGTTTCACACCTTTTTTTCATCTATGTTTCAGCTCTCAAAAAACAACAAAACACATACACATTCTTATCTGTAAAGTCATACAGTATATTTGGCCTTGGGGTCTAAGTTCCCAAAAATCCTCCCATGTAGCCACTCCAGAAATCAAACAAAATAAACAAAAACAGTTTACATTCCCATATGTTACAAACTGACCCTCTTACGTGGGTCAAAGCCAAACAGGGCATCACACAACACACACCACTGATGCAGGAATTTCTGTTAGTTGTATGAATTTATTAGGGACAGAGTATGGATATCCACTGAGGGAAAGTTTTAAAATCAGGAGTAAGTAGAACTGTACTCAAATATCTTTTGGCCTCAACAACATGGGTTGCTGCACAGCTACATGAGAAGTAGCTCAGGCCTAGGAGTGACTTCGGCTTGCCTGCAGTACTCGGTGCAATTGGCAATGTCAGTCCCAACTTGTACTTGTGAACTGGAACCAGATAGGAGACACCCCTCAGGAGTTAGGTGTAAGAGAAATTAGTTTTCTCACGAAAAAAGAAGGTGCTGTTACATAAGATCTGGGCATTAGAGTAATATATACACAATAAAAATCTGTAATCATCAATTTGTTGTATTATTCTCAAAGTTCCAAACCTTGGGGAATTGTGATCTGATCACATACCCAAAGCAATTGATAAAAACGCATAGACAGACTGGAATTTTCCAAAGTTGTTAAGATTTGGCAACAGAAACCAATCACAGTGCTTTTCTTTAAGTTTCTTCCATGAAAACACTAAGCAAATGCATTTTTGTTAAGTTACAAATGTTTGCTGCATAGCATTTATAAGGAAGAGAAGTATACTGGAGGACAAAACATACCAGAATTAATTTGTAGAAACCATATTATGGTCCAAGTAAAAGCGGTACCAACAGTAACAGGAGAAGCTTGTAAAACTCCCAACATGCTTCCACTTCAGCACCTTCCGTTTGAGGGTGATTTCATTCATCAGCAGATATTTAGTTGCTATTTGACAATGTCAAAGGGTGTTTGTGTCTAATAATTGGAGGATTTATTGGCACCAAGGGAGGCTATCGCCCATACGGCAATGCACAAGGCATCTTCCCTCCCTGGAGGACTGTGCAGCTCCAGATGCAATACTGCCAAGACTGAGATACCTTATTTTTGTTCAGTGGGTTTTTGCTAGTTTTCCATGAAAGGTATAGAATTCTAAGAGAACTGTAGTCAAGTTAAGCATATGATTTTAGTCTATCTTAACATACAGTTGAAAAACACCAAGAATGCATAATTGAATGACTCAAAAACAAAAATACAGCAGCAATTTCTTTATGACAAAGAATGATTTGTTCAAACATGAAAAATTCACAAGGGCTTTCAATTAATGCATATATACGCTACTGTCACCTATACACTTTAGAATAACATGTGAACTTGAATTTGCATGCATGTATTTTAATTTCACTGTGTGCATATTAAAAAGAAGGACCTACATATACATGGAGAAACTGTTAATACTTAAGAAAACAAAATTTCATTATTATCTCCAGCCTCCTATTACATCTAAAATAGCTTAAGTGTTTCTTGAAGAGCAACCAACTGAGGAATAGAATGTCCTGGAACCATCATACCCACTTGTTTCACTTTTTCAATTATTTATACACCCAGAGAGAATGATATGTTAGGTATATTTCACATATAATTGTGCTAGAGTTTATGATTATCACTGAATTACATAATTAAAGAAGTTTAGAAACAGAAATGGCATTGCTGATTACACAGCCTAGCACTTTTCAAAAAGTGCATCTTAATTTTCCTTTTTAGCCTAGTACAATGGCTCAAAAGCTAGATCCTCACATTAGAAGAGCTGGGATCCCATACAAGCATCAGTTTATGTCTCAGCTACTCCACTTCCTGTCCAGCTCCCTGCTTACAGCCTGGGAAAGCAGTACAGGATGGGCAAAGTGTTGGGACCCTGCACCTGTTTGGGAGACCCAGAAGTTCCTGGTTCCCATCTTAGGATCAGCTCAGCTCTAAACCTGGAGGCATTTGGGGAGTGAACCAGCAGATGGAGGGTTTTTCTGTCTCTCCTTCCCTCTGTAAATACGATCTGCCTTTCCAATAAACATAGGTATTTTAATTTTCCTTTTGTCAATTGAGCCTTCTGTTCAAATGTAGACTCATAATAATTTTACAGCTACATATAGGTATATGCATGTGATTTGTATTTATATACACAAATATGTATATGATATACATATTAAATGCATAGGTACACAACAGGTATATGCCATACATATGTATACACATATATGTGTGTGTATGATATACATGACTACATATATATCCCTTTTTTATATACATACAGAGATAGTGAGAAAACAGAAAAAGCTGCTGCAAACAGATGTTTGGGAATTTCCTGCCCCTCTACTCTTTAACTTCTGAGACTGAACTGCAATTCTGCTGGCCCAGAATGAGCTTTTGCACTTCTGTAGCTCAGAAAAGGCTGCCCTTCCTCAGCCTACTTAAACTATCAGGCAAATGGATGCTTCTTCACTATGCTGATTTTGTTATTAAATCACTTGTGATGTGTCACAATTTTTTGACTGTCTAAACCAAAACATAGAATTTAAACAGTACACCACTCACCCTGTCAGCCTTACTGTGGACTCCAAATAGTGAGATTTTTTAAGATTTATTTATTTTATTGGAAAATAAGATATATAGTGAGGAGGTGAGACAGAAAGGAATATCTTCATTCCAATGCTTCACTGCCCAAATGACCGCTACGGCCAGAGCTGAACCAATCTGAAGGCAGGAGCCAGGAGCTTCTGCAGGTCTCCCACATGGGTGCAGGATCCCAAGGCTCTGTGCCGTCCTTGACTGCTTTCCCAGGCCACAGGCAGGGAGCTGGATGGGAAGCATGGCTGTCAGGATTAGAACCAGTGCCCATATGGGATCCTGGGACAAGCAAGGAAAGGATTTAATCACTAAGCCACTGCGCCAGGCCCAATAGTGAGATTTTTTGACAGCATAACACAAAACGACAAATTGAGCAAACTCACTCATTATTTCCTGATACATTTCAGTTTCATTGAACCATGCCACCAAATGCAGCTCCCCTCAGAAGATACATTCTCACCATTCATTTAACAACTATGGCTAATATCTCTGCAGATTTACATGAAATACAATTCCTGCAGTCATTTTTCCCAAAAGAAATTTCCAGAAACTTTCAGTGGGAAAAATTCTAATGAGAAACAATTCATTATTAAGCAATAAATCAAAAGAGGATTAAACAGGTGGGAAAACACACAACAGACAATGGACGTGCAGTACTGGGAGAAATGGTGGGAGGGGAAAGCAGGTTTCTACACCATAACACTGTCATGTACAATGAGAAAATATACATTTTCAGAAAAGAGCAAGACAAGGAAGAAGCTTTAGAAGTGGTTGAGGGAGGGAGGAAGTAGAGGGAAGAATAAACTTCCAAGACAAGGTGGAATCACAATCACCTAGAACAAAGGACCACCAGATTCCATCCCTCTGTAAAGGAGGGCTGGTGGCCAAAGCCAATTCTACAATGTCATAGCATGTTGGTAATTAGCTGAAAGATTTAATTTAATGGTTTAGTAAATTCAGCTAATAGTTTATCTCAAGTGTGCAGTTAAGTGATTCTAGAGAAAATTCTTTCTTGTTCCAAATCTCAATTAAGATTTTTAACTTGGGTGATTTTAAAAATGTTCTAATTGAAAAGAAGAAATAATATGGATCAATATCTTAATCCTTGCTCATAAATGCACTGCATGTGGCTTCATGATTTGTATGGAAAAGGTAAAATCAGACAAATAAACATGAATCAAAATTATTATAGCTTTCATTTTTCTGAGTATGAGTCAAGTTTATATCACATAAATCCAGGGAAATATAAAGAGAATAAGAATAAATCTATATGCATAAAATTAAAGAGAAACTTCACTAGTAAGAATGCTACATAAAAGGAGAAGATATTTGAAAATGAGAAACCGTAAAAACATGGAAACATAATAAAACAGAGAAGGAAAGTTGAAAGTCTACCTTTTTAAACTTAGGGAGTTCTAAGAAATTTATAAGAGAAGCTAACAGAAAAGCAAAGGAATTAAAATCAATTCTAGGGCCAGTATTTTGGCCCAATATGTCAGTGTGGCTTCTAACTTTGGCATCCCATATTAAAAAGGTGGCATGCAGTCTGGTGTGGTAGCCTAGAGGCTAAAGTCCTCGCCTTGGATGCAGTGAAATTCCCATATGGCTACCAGTTTGTGTCCTGGCTGCTCTAGTTTCCTTCCAGCTCCCTGCTTGTGACCTGGGAAAGCAGTGGAGGATGCCCCAAAGCCTTGGGACCCTACACCTGCATGGGAGACCCAGCAGAAGCTCCTGGTTCCTTGCCTGGGATAGGCTCAGCTATAGCGATTGTAGCCACTTGGGGAGTGAACAAGCAGATGGACGATCCTTCTCTCTGTAATTCTGACTTCCTGATAAAAGTAAATAAATCTAAAACAAAACAAAACAAAAACCAGAAATAGTGCCTGGTGCGATAGCGTAGTGGTTAAAGTCCTCGCCTTGCACACCCGGGATCCCATATGGACGCAGGTTCTAAACCCCGCATCCCCGCTTCCCATCCAGCTCCCTGCCTGTGGCCTAGGAAAGCAGCCAAGGATGGCCCAAAGCCTTGGGACACTGCACTTGTGTGGGAGACCTGGAAGAGCTCCTGGCTGCTGGCTCCTGGCTTTAGATTGTCTCAGCTCTGGGTATTGCAGCCACTTGGGGAGTGAACCATTGGACGGAAGATCTTCCTCTCTGTCTCACCTCCTCTCTTTATATCTGGCTTTCCAATAAAAAATAAATACATCTTAAAAAAAGAGAAAGAAACAAAGGTGGCATGAACCCTGGCTACTCTGTCCTCTACAGTCAGCTTCTTCCTCCAGGCTAATGCACTATATAAAATAGTGGATGACTGTACGAGTTTCTGGGCCCCTACCAGCAATGCGAGAGAATGAGCTGGCAGCTCCTGGACTTTGTCTTCAACCTGCCAGAATCTGGCTACTGCAGCCATTTAGGGAGTGCACCTGCAGATGGAAGGTCTCTCTCTATTTTTTTTTTTTTATCTTTCTGTCTCTCCAACATTTTTTGTCACTCTACTTTCGAACAGATAAATAGGTAAACATTTTAAAACAGAAAATTACAGAGAAAATATTGGTATAAACAGCTCAAAACTATCAGAATCACCAGGATTCAGTCCTAGAGAAATGTACACTAAAATTACAATCAGATATCATTTTCATTTGTCAAGCCAGCCAATATCAAAACCAGGTTATGCATCTTGGAAAATGGAAAACATCTGAAATAAGCAGAGACTATGAAAGTTTTGAGATTTTTTAGTCACTTTTGAGGTAATAATTAGCCTGTCACTTTTTTTTTTGGTGGTGGGGTGCTCAAAAACAATTTAGGGATTCATGGACCAGAAATAAAGAACACTTGTATGACTCATGCAACAATATGCTGTATTACTCAAATGATGACAATTACTTTCTTTAATTCACTAGGGTCCGCACAGCTCACAGCTGAAGAATAAACTTAGGAGCTCTGTTCCATTGAGTAGTTAATATTCTTGCTTTCTTTCTACAGGGAAATGCTACCTCTAATTCCCTAGGCTGTGTGCTTTGTAATATTCTATGTAAGACAGTTGATCCAAAAGACATTCACATCCAGCTCCTCTGTTTAAAAAAAGACACGCACACGGACAAAACAGAAAATTTACAAAGGACTCCCTCAATACAGATATCATAAGCAAAATTATGAATATTTATGCTGTAGCACTATATCACAGCAAACAACCAGAAATATAAAGCACCTCTCATTAAATCTCAAAATATAGTAACAGCCTGGTATACACTGATATGTGAATACATAATAAAGGCAGTGAATCAACACATCTTTTTAAGTCCCTAAATACATATGTGTAGATATTTAAATATACCAGCATGCATGGCTTCATCTATATGACATGAATAAACAAAAGAGGTAATAACACATTTTCTAGGTGAAGAAACTGAATAGCTGATGATCTATTTAAACAAAAATTTATTTTTACTCTTTTTTGTCATGAATTTTGTGAAATGTACTTATTTTGGAAAATAGATATTTAAAAAAAATATTTGACCTTAATTAGTTTTTCCTCTGGGGCACACATTTTCATTATGGATTCTTCCTACTTAGGATATGGAAGGGAAATACAAAGGATATTTGACAAGTAACCAAATCCAGTTAAATAAGTTAATTTAATTGTCTGTTTATGACACTGAAACTATATTCAGGTAGGGCCTCACATTGTCTTTGTATCTGAATAAAAAAAAATTTAAGAGGTACCCAAACCATTTCAGAGAAGTATAGTCTGCGTCCAGATCATTTTAAGTTCCCCCACCTTAGTTTTATCCGTATAAAGTGCTTGACACACATTGTTAAAAGCTTCTAGGCAGAGAACGTGGAGTCTTACCAGTCTAAATACCTTCCCCTGTACTTTTCAACCCATGTAAATTACAACATCAGGTGCTCATTACCAGCTATTTCATATTCTACAACAGCCCAGATGTCCATTCCAGTCTGCCAGCCATTGCTACAAATAAAGTTTTACCAAAAACAATCTCGGCCTTTCATTTACAGACTGATGAAGACTTCCTACATTACCATAATGTAGCTGGAAGCAGCACAAGGACTATCAAGATGGACCTTGCTAGCTAGAGTCTGGCTCCTTAAAAACTTGCTGACTCCAATTCCAGAGTTTTCTAAGAAGGTCCTAATAATTGAAAAGCAAGATGCAGCTACAAGTCCCATGTCTGTAAAGCAAAGAAACAGAACTCTTATATGAAAATTCCCTGAAAGAGTTACATGCAATCGATAATGACTTCAGGTTAAGATGAAGAAAGAATGAATGATAAGAAATTACTGTGCCATGTCAGACTGGATCTCCTGAGGAAATCCTACATGGACTAAGTATTCAAGTGGTGATTTCATGCTTGGATGAAATTCAGATTCTAAAAAAGTGAAGGTGGTTGTCTTTCCCATGGTATTGATGAGTTCTTAGTGGTAGCAATCATTACTACTTAGCAATTCCCCTATTAAAGCACTGACAATTCACATGTACATTCACAAGCCATTTCATGACTGGCATGCATCTGGGGAGATGAGACAGAAAAAGTTCTCCTTTTGCAAATATAATGGCAAGCACTTACACACACTACGGCAACTATGGCCTTACTAGCTGATTTAATCTTAGAGACCGCCATTCTTAGATATCCGTTTGTGAGATGTAATTGCAGCTTCAACCATTAGGACAGGATCTAGCTCCAAAGGAATGTCTCTTACTCATACTCTCCAAAGACTCCATATGCTTTAGCTGAACTCTGCTCACTATTAGCAGAGATACAATGTTGATCATGTGTTATGGTATGTAGGTATCTCCCCACATTAGAGCTCAGATTTTCAGCTCATGTATATGGATCAGTTTAGAAGAGCTCTGGAAAAACACCTTTAAGCAATTACAAAATGGATATATATTAAACTGAAGACTTCAATGTAAAAATATCATTTTAAATTCTATTTTTTTTTTGGAAAGGCAGGCATACATAGAGGAGAGACAGAGAGGAAGATCCTCTGTCCAATGATTTATCCCTCAAGTGGCCGCAGAGCCCAGAACTTCTTCCGGGTCTCCCACACAGGTGCGGGGTCCCAAGGCTTTGGGCCACCCTTGACTGCCCTCCCAGGCCACAAGCAGGATGAAAATAAGGGCTACTGGGACATGAACCAGCCCCCACAAGGGATCTCAGCATGTGTAATGTAAGGACCCCAGCCACTAGGCTACCATACTGGGCCTTCATTTTAAAGTCTATATCATTTACACCCTATAGCTCCTCAGTAAGACTGAAACCAACACACTATGTCTTATGGAATAATAGACTTTAGGCATCGGCTAAGAAATGCTTAAGAACTGCACAACAGATAAGAGACTAATATCCAGGAGTCCCAAAGAGCTTCAGAAACGCAGCAACAAGAAAACAAACAATCAGTCCCTACACGGTGGCCTAGTAACTAAGTCCTTACCTTGCATGCCCCAGGATCCCATATGGGAACCAGTTCTAATCCCGGCAGCCCTGCTTCTCATTCAGCTCCCTGCTTGTGGCCTGGGAAAGCAGTCGAGGACGGCCCAAAGCCTTGGGACCCTGCACCCACGTGGGAGACCTGGAAGAAGTTCTTAGCTCCTGGCTTCAGACTGCTCAGCTCTGGCTATTGCAGTCACTTGGGGAGTGAATCATTGGATGGAAGATCTTCTTCTCTGTCTCACCTCCTCTCTGTATGTCTGACTTTGCAATAAAATAATCTTTAAAAAAAAAAAAAGAAAACAACCTTACTAATAAATGAGTTGGGGGCCCAGTGCGATAGCCTAACTGCTAAGTCTTTGCATTGCATCTACCAGGTTCCCATATGGGTGCTGGTTCATATCCTGGCTGCTCTAGTTCCCTTCCAGCTCCCTGCTTGTGGCCTGGAAAAGCAGTGGAGGATGACCCAAAGCCTTTGGGACCTTCACCCATGTGGGAGACCCAGAAGAAGCTCCTGCCTCCTGGCTTCAAACTGGCTCAGCTCCGATCATTGTGGCTACCTGGGGAGTGAAACAGCAGATGGAAGATCTTACTCTGTGTCTCTCCTTCTCTCTGTGTATCTGCCTTTCCAATAAAATAAATCTTTAAAAAGTGAGTAAAATAAATATGCAGGCATTAAAAACAACAACAAATTCAAATGATTAGTAGACATTTGAAAAAATATTCAGATACCCTAGTTATTAGGGAAATGCAGATAAAATCTTCACTGAGGTTCCGCATGACTCCAGTGAGATTGGTTTACATTTAGAAATCTGCTAACAATATCTGCTGGTATTGCTATGGGAAAAAAGGTACCCTACTCCACTGCTTGTGGAAGTGAGGTTAGTGCAGCCACTATCAAAGTCAGTATGCAGAATGCTATGACAACATATAACAGATCCAGCTCATGACCTAGCTACCCCACTCTTGATAATCCAAAGTTAGTGAAATCTCCATTTAAGGATGTGACCTTCAACCTTCTATTTATAACAGCACAGTTTACAATTGTGCAGACATGCAGACTCAGATGCCCTTTAAAAGAGGAATGGATAAATAAATGGTGGTACGTCTACTCCACTGGATACTATCCATTCATGAAAAAGAATGAACTCTACCATTTGCAACAAAATGGTCCCAACTGAAGATCATTAACTCAGTGAAATAAGCCAATCCCCAAAGGAAAAAGTATTATACATTCTCTCTGATATAAAGCAACTTCCATGCAAAAACGTAAGATAAACAGATACAGGTAAACATGCATATACATATATCCTGCTGGATGAACTATACAATGGAGACTCCCATACTAGAAAGTGAAAATGTTACATATGCATCTCTGCTCCTAAATAGGAGGAACCTAGTGAAACTGTTAAATACACCTTGATGATAGGAATGTAGACTACAGGCCATTGCCTAGATCTTCAATGCCATGATTCACTCAATAACTGATTTTTGGACTTGGGACTGTTGCTGAAGGACTATATTGCTATAATAATATGGGGAAAATTTGTGCTGGGGGCGAGTAATGGGGAAGAAGATGGGAAGGTAGAGGGGGGAATTCCTAAACCTCCCAAACCATATCATGAAAAAAATAAAGATGAAATTTGAAAAGAAGAATTTCTTATTGACTGACCTCTGGGTCACACATCAGGTGTTATACACACAGAGAGAGAATAAGAGGTGGAGCTTCAATTTGCATTAAAAGAATGATGTAAAAAGAGACAAAGCAAGGGAAATGACATTCTCAGTCTATTGGGATGATCACATAAGATTCCTAATCGGTGGAGGAAATCTAACAGACACTGCTTTAAGTTTTCAAAGGATTAGTACTGGAATACCTTGTTCCCTAAACTCCCTTTTATTATGCTTCAATTATTTATCTTTTCTTTGATCCGAAGCCAATCACTCCCAGGTGTCTTTTGTTATGATGTTGAAGCATCCCCCCAAAACCTTGGATTACTTTATTTCCTAAGGCTTATTTATAGTTTTAAGGGGAAACAAACTTTTCAGATATGGAATTTTACACTTGGAAATGCTTTTAAGGACAGCATGCTGTAAGTGTTTCAAATGAATTCTTTCTGTTTCATATGCAGCTCAACCTGGTGGAAGTTTTTCTAAGGTAACAGCAGAGCTTTCTGTCAGAATAACCCTTTCAGAGGGTGACCCAGAGCGATCCTCTTTTCAAAGTAAAGGAAGAAAGTTAAAAGGACAATGAACTGGCACTGTGTTTCAGAATTATCACTAAAAAAAAAAAAAAGAAAGAAAAAAAACCCACAGGGACATTTCTGAGGTGATCCATGTTAAATCGATTCTTTAATCAAATTAATTTGATTTCTCATGTTACATTCTCATTTTTCTTTTCGGCAGCTTTGATATTGTCTTTCTGGCTCAGGGTCCTGTGGCTAATGCAAGGCAAAAATACTGTAAAACATACAGTAAGAGCCTATGTCTGAACGTTTCTATTTAAAAATGACTAAATTCTAGGTAAATATTTGCACAAAAATGCAAGCTAATCAGGCATGTTTATCAAGGAATAAAACTGCACTGTAAGTTTAACATGGAATGGTTAAAAGCAAGGACAACTTTCAGGTGCCCTTATCAACATATTAGCCCCAATTGCATTTTCCAAATATGTTATCAAAATGGTAATTCTATGCTTTCCTTTCTGTATCTAGACTAGGTTTCATAAAGGTGGAATTATTACTATAAATATATTGGGGGGGAAACTATTTCAATTACTGGGAGAATATGTAACTCCAAGTCTATTTATTTCAATTTATTCAACTGTCTTGATATATTCGTGCACAGAACTTTATAAAGAATGAATAAATTCACCTTGAAATTGTACCGATTGACTTTGGCTGAGCTAGACTGTGAGAGGAATCCCAGTCCCTTTTTGAAATAAGCCTTGACAATGCTGATCAAAACAGAGAGGCTATTCATTTATTAAACTGACAGCCCAACCCAGGCTTCAAGCTTATGGGATGATGGGGCCTGGGGTGTGCGTCATGGCCTGGAGTGCTGGCCTCTACCAGATACATTTTTGCTCTGCACACACTCGGAGACTGTATCTGATGGTGTGACATTTCCTAGGGCATTGGCAGCTGTTCAGATGTCAAGCAGCTGGTATGAGAACTGTCATCCACTCCAGGTGATTATTCAGTGAGTGACATGCTAGCCCAGAGAATTTTTTCATGAAACCACCTTGGTTTCCCTTTAGTTACAAACAATCTATCAGAAATGATAGAAAAGAGTTGTGTCATGGATAACACCTCTATTAAAGCAAAACTGGGCATGCAACAGTCATACAAGATAATTAGTTGTTATTACAGGATTGTGAAATCTGCACTATGAATTTCACTAATAAAGCAATGTATGCACCAAATTTAAGAAACATTTCACTCTTTGTAAATGATTCTACTTTCTTTTCAACATGTTAAGGAAGGACAGCAGTGCCATGTTAGATTCTATGAGAATACTTTATACTACAGGAATAATTTTGGAAATAGCAATGACTGGGTATTAGACACAAGAAATCGACATCATTTTTTTGTGGCTACCCAAAAGCTATATAGCTACTATTCCATTGAAGACAGCTCAAATCTTAACAAAAACACAGCTAACATTACCATGTTACAGAACAGTTTCATTATGTACCATTTTATATTGAATTCTTAAAGAGTTTATCAAGATTTTAGTGGGTATAGTCTTTTGGGACACTGATTGCTATTTTTAAAACAAAGTTCCTCTTGTAACAGCACAATATGCTGGGAAATCAATACTATTGCAGTAGACAAGCCTAAGAAATATCAGAATCAAATCACTGTGTGGTTAAAAAGGAGACCTTTCTAGAAAAATAAAACTAGGCTGTAATTCCTGCTGCAGGGTAGGAGTAAATTTGTATGAACCTTTCAACACAGAGAGTGAAACAACACTACTATTTACATCTAAGGACAAGAAATAATGTTCACACAATATTGCAAATAAGAATGCGTGCCTTTAAGAATCATTTTAGTAAAATAAGCACATTTTGGCCTCATAAATATTATCCCATTCACAAAAGAATATCACAGAAAGATGTAGTGTGTTTTTATTTGGCATGGTTTGCAATTTCAATAACCTACTGTGGGTTTTAGAACCTCTCCTTAAAAGGTAATGGGAAATTACTGTACTCTTACTACTCCAGTTTAAATTGGTGAGAAAATGTTTTAGTTAATTACCATATTAGCATGCTTCCTTCAAACATACAAACAACAACAACAACAACAAACCAGTAAGGGCATGACCAGAACTAAGAAAGAACCCTAGTGACATACATTAACATCCTGAATTGACACAAGCACAGCTCACGAAACTTCTAGTCACGCAAGTAAATAAACCCCCTCATTCAAAAAATGAATGTTTTTATTCTTTGCATGCTAAATAATGTTAATTTACTTATCTATTTCTAAACAAAATTTTTAAATTGTTACCCTTATGTCAGAAAACAAATCACTATGGATAGCTAGGAAACTGAATAAATATCCCCAGACTTACTGACTGTGCTGCTATGCCCCTCACGTCATGATTGTTTTCCATGATACAGTTTTGTAGGCATAAGGATCCTCTCTCCCCCTCCTCTTCATCCTTCCCCATAGTCCCCCAAATATTATCATGGTAGCATAGTCCTTTTTTAACAGTTACAGGTTTGACATTTTGCTATTTTAGTTTGTCATGAAATTTTAGGTATACTCAAAGGGAGAGAACCTATTATCCTATTGTCAAGGTATATTTAATTGACCCATTGAGAGTTCTCCTTTTATTCGGGAGTAGACATGCATAGTGCAATGTATCTTCCCTTCTCAGTGTGCTAGTCTCCAATACATAATTCATTTTTATGGACTTGTTTACCTGCACATTTATATTTTGGCTGTGCCTTAAGAGAATAAAGGAAAAATAGATGCACACAAACGATTTCACCCTATTATGCACTGTACTGGTAGCACAGAATCGGGACCATTGAAAATTTATGATCCTAATAGTCTCTTTTTAAATATTATTTCATACATTTACTTTGTACATATGAACTGATTTTTATTTACTGAAAATTTTCATGCATGCTTCTTAAGGGGTAACATACATGAAAATTCACAACATTTTTTGCTACTATCATTAAACTGTTTCCATTCAGGTTATTGGGAATCCTGAGTTTCTTACTTAGCACTTTACCACATTTGTCCATGTCCCTTCTGTGAGGTGTTTTTATGTTGTTCATTTACTTTCACTTTTTCAGGGAGTAGAAATTTAGTTAAATGGCTTTTTCAGTATCAATCTTGATCCAATTTTCATCTCCTACTAAAGAAAGAACAAAACCTTCATAACATTTGGGCAAACAGCTTTTCCTATCAGTTTGGTGATTTTTATTCTCCCCTCCTCAGCAAAATTGCTGATCAATTATCAGATTCCCATTATGTGGTTTCACAGCACATCATGTCAGTTGTTACAGTTCTGGAAAACATCCCCAATTTACTTTAATTGTCTTCTCTCAAGTGGTAACATTCAAATGACACTGATATTGAAAGTGTTTCCTGTTTGAGCCATGAGTTTAGATTCTCCAGCGCCCTCTGCAACATCTCACGCTACTGATCAACAACAACTTGAGGATTAAACTGACGTGTTTGTATGTTGCTACATAAATGATAGTCTTTACATTGTTAAACAGAATACAAAGTGAGAAAAACGAGAAGCCAGCATTTTCTTCCAATATGTGAAGTTCAGCAGCATCTCTTTGGGATTGATTTCTTTTTCTACTTACTAAGATTAAAACCTATCACGGTGTAATGAAGAAGCACACTTCATATACTTAACCTGCCAACACATTTCCTCTCCCCTTTCTAACACTACAGGCATTTGCTAATTCTCAATTTCTTTACTTGTAACACATGATAGCAGGGTGGGGGGAAGAAGTCACTGTTGCTATTCTTTTTTTTTTTAAAGGTATATTAACCACTAGGCTGAATATTCCATCCCAGCCTTGGGTTTTTTTTTTTTTAAGATTTTATTATTATTGGAAAGCTGGATATACAGAGAGGAGGAGAGACAGAAAGGAAGATCTTCCATCCGATGTTTCACTCCCCAAGTGAGCCGCAACGGGCCGGTGCTGCACCAATCCGATGCTGGGAACCAGGAACCTCTTCCGGGTCTCCCACGCGGGTGCAGGGTCCCAAATCTTTGGGCCGTCCTCGACTGCTTTCCCAGGCCACAAGCAGGGAGCTGGATGGGAAGTGGAGCTGCCGGGATTAGAACCGGCGCCCATATGGGATCCTGGGGCTTTCAAGGCGAGGACTTAAGCCACTAGGCCACGCCGCCGGGCCCACACTGTTGCTATTCTTAAAGAAAAAAAGAATAAAGTACATTCTTGATTTGCAAACTCTACTCACTTATACTAAATGAATTGTTCACTGCAGTCAATGTAACCAACCATTACTATATTGTCAGTGAGAGAATTTTTACACAAAGCATTCCAAAGAGGAAGCTACTTTATGTCCAAATTAACTTTATAAAGAAATATTACTCTTGTTCAAACTGCTCTTGTCTGAGACGTCTGAACCATGCAGAACTAATAAACACCATGAATTCTGATATGTACTATCTCAGTCTAATTTCTTCAGATCCGGCATTTAACTTTACTGTTCATTAAAACTTGAAGCCACAGAAGTTCAATTAGCAAGACGGCTGGATTTTATACTTTAAAGCAACATGTCACATAATGAATTGAAAAGGAAGAAGAATAAGTTCTCTATTACTGTATTTTGACCTTAGGATAACTAATTTACTTGGGAAAAAATGGTTGAATTTCATTCTTTTTTTCTACCTTCTAAATTTGTCTTTCTCCTCACTTAAACAAGTAAACAAAACATGGTTTTAAGTTCTACTGTTCATTTTTTTGTTTTGTTTTGATTACTGCTTTGTATTCTTTTATGAAAAGTGTATAGGTCAAATGAAAGAAAGTTGGGTTGATAGTACATATGCAGCACTAGAGATCTGAAAAAATACTACATGTAAACACTGCCTAGAAATGACTGAAAATCTAACAAACTCAGCCAACTGATTAGACATAGTGATATAATCAAGTAGGCCGGTTATGATAGATGTCCCAAGATTTATACTATGTTCATTTTTCAATGCAAGGTGGATCTGCTACCATATGAGTACTTAAAGCTGTATACTAGATGATAAGTTCTATTTTCCCAGTGTCAATTAAATTTGGTGAAAAGGTTATCCCTCTTAGAGGGAGTTCAACAACAATTTCTGTAAGGCGACAAAATGTAATTCTTCTTACTTTCAGAAAGTTTATTTTCTTCAAAACCACACATTGGAATTAATTCATCTTCCCAGTAAAGAGAGATGCGTTAGGTATCTCAAAATTTCTCTGGCTCTTAAAGTGAGTCTTTGATTGTCTTCCGTAGGATACAACATGTATTGCCCTTTAAGTTAAAATACAGGTACTTTCACTCTGAACTTTTTATAAAAGAAAGATTTCTTTATTTTTATTAGAAATTTTATGTTTTTTATACAAAAAGTAGAGGAGACAAGGACCTTCCACCCTCTGGTTCACTCCCCAAGTGGCCACAACATCCAAAGTTGAGCTGATTCAGAGCTAGGAACCAGGAGCTTGTTCCAGGTCTCCCATGTGGATTCAGGGTATGAATGCCTTGGGCCGCTCTCAACTGCTTTCCCAGGCCACAAGCAGGGAACTGGATGGGAAATGGAGCACCCAGGTCAAGAGCCAGTGCCCGGATGGGATCTCTGGTGTGTGCGAGGCAAGGGTTTAGCCATTAAGCTCAGTTGTGACCTTTTAAGTTATTAAAATTCTTTCACTTGTATAGCCCAACAGAAAATGCAATGCAATCTTATGATCTGTCACATAGAATAAAATTTTCCTCAATTTAGGAATTTATCATATGTTTAGCCTGGAACATAATTTTCAATAGTTGTAATCACCTAATATGAAATTCAGTAGTTAGCAAAGGTCTTAGTGTTTAAAATAATATTCAATTCAGTTTTAGTAGTTCTAATAAGCACTCATGATTAAAAAGATAACAGTGACTCCAAGTTGAAATGTAATTCTTACTTTCCCTTCATCAGTTAGAAAACTTCAATGTGGATAAAAAACATTTTCAATCCAGGCCTTTGTAGTTAAGAATTAATTTTTTAATCTAAAGCAAAGAAATTTCCAAAAGCAAATTCTATGTACATGGAAATTGACAGCAATATGGTTTATTTACTATTAGAACCCTCTGAACAAATGCAGCCAGATTTCAACTCTCGAGTAAGCCCACTGATATACTCAGCCTACAAATGGTTTTTTCCTGTCTTCAAATATGAACAAAATTTCATAATAGTTGACACAAGCTAATTTTATCTTATTAATTATTTTTCTCTAGAAACATACAGAAATATATTTAGACTATTGTATTAACAGTATTTTTCATTTTTGTAGTAAAGTTCTTATCACATTAAATTGAGATTGGTTTTGGAAAGCTTATGCTGCTTAATATAAGAGACCAAGTTATCAATAAATAATTTGAAAGGTGAATCACCTGCACGATAAATACACGTTACAATATATCAAAGCTACACTGATTCTTTCACTGAACTGAATAGCTGTTTTCAGGGAAAGAAATGACACAGATACAGACTGTATTCCTCAGAATAAGATTACGCAATAAAATGCTGGTGGCCAAAAAAAAAAAATTGACTTTCATTTCTAGAGGTTGAAGGGTTCAGTAACAAGGTACAACCAGATTTGATTCTTGGTAAGCATCTCTTACTTCCATACAATCACCTTCTTTCTATATACTCAAACTACAGGAAAAAGAATATTTAGTGTATCTTCTGCTCTGTATGAATGTGCTACTTCATCCATGGTGGCTAACTCTCATGACCATCTAAACTGAAGAAACCTCTAAAGGGACAGCCCTAAATTTCATCAGATTGTGGGTGAGGACAGCAACACACGTGCTTTTGAAAAGATGCAAACATAAGTCTATAATTCAGTTTCAGTAAATAAACAGTTTCAAAGATAACTATGTTCATTTGAAGAATGGAAACATATTTATTTCACATCCCTCATATTCCTTATTGCGGTTATTGAGGTTTGTCTACAAAGTTTATTTTTCATACTCATCAAAACTTCACATAACTTTTCTTCAGAAATCTTCCTCAGAAAATATGCATTTTGTAAATTAATTTGTGGCATTGGGTAGATATAATTCTACAGGATAATTTGTTTAAATTTTAAAAGCTGAGCTCTACTGCTTAAAGTCCATTTCATGTTAAAAATTTGGTTTCTTTGAAGTTCAGAGAAATAGTAATTTGTACAAGATGAATGAGTGTGTTTTGTACAGGTATGTATGCATATGATTTTCAAACATACATTCACATACACACACCCTTATACTTGATACATAAAATAATAGTTTTTACCATTTCTTATATGTAAGTAAAATCTTTAAAATGCTGATCATAGTTCTTTTTCCTAGAGCGTATTTCTCTTTAAAAGCAGTTGAAAATGATGAGAACATCAATGAAATACCTGTGATTTTAAGTTCTAATAAACAGGTTGCAATGCTTAGATTAGTATTATTTTCTGAGAAAAGGGTGCATAACATATCTTTTAAAACACGCCAAATGTTAAAAAAAAGCATGAAACAAAGTGTGCAATGAAGGAAAGTGTTTATCAAATGGCATAATTATTTACTAATTATTCACTTTATGTTTTCAAAATATGGCGCAGTGTTTGTGTTTGTAATAGCTCTTTCATTTTTCATCCGAAAGCATACCCATAAATATTTGTCTAAGTGAAGACCTGCTCTGTGTACAAATGATTGTTGAAACTAAGTGCTTGGAAAGAAGATCTTAAATGTTTTCACTGAGAAATAATGAAAACATATTTGATAAATTATTCATTTACACCTGCTGTGCATAATAATCACTCATGATGTTGGAGTTCTCTCTGAAATACTTCTTCAAGTAAGTTGTCCTTTGCACAGTTGTTGTTTCCAGTGAGGAGACCAACAAATCTGTGATATTTCAGCAAGCATGTTGCTCTATAAATTAATGCAAAACATCAGCACCCAAAGTTTCATGTAAATGATTCATCTTAAATGTGCAAATAGCCTGGTCAAGTGTTAAATAAAAAGTTGGTAAAAGAGTCAGCATTGTATAAATCCTAAATCAAGTTCCATTTAATAATTTCTTCAAATATCTACAAATGGTAGCATTAATATCGTTCACTCATGTTTCCCAGTGTGCTGTCTTCTGAGCAGCATCAGTCAGGAACTTGCTAGCCACACAAACTCTAGCACGGCCTAGAACAATTAACAAAATGCTGGGACCTAACTGACTGTTGTAACAAACAGTCCAGCAAAATTGGACACTTAAGTTTGAGAACTTCTAGTTTTGTGCAAAAGTGTATGCTATTTAGAGGAAACAGTTAAGAAATATATTATATATATTATATACATTATATATATCATATTACATATTACAGTTAAGAAATATATTAGACATTGCTGGTATACTGAAGATTAAAACAATTTGTAAAACTAGGACAAATGTTTGGTGGAGAAGTTAAGCAATGTTTGAAATGCTTGCATCCCATCCCATATCCAACTCCATGTCATCAGTTCTAAACTAGACTTGTGAGTCAAGCGTCCTATTAATATGTGCCCTGGGAGGCAGCAGGTAATGATTCAAGCTCTTAGGTCTTTTGATTCACACATGCTAGAAATGAGTTGAGTTCTATGTTCCTGGCTTCTGCCTGGTACAGCTCTGTGTGCTGTGGGTATCCGAGGAGTTGGTTAGCAGGTACAAGATATATGTCCATCTACATATTCATTTTTTTGTTCTCTTCCTTTAAAATAAATAAATAAAAACAGTATGAATGAAACTTAAGTGGGGTTTTTTTGTGAGTTTTTATTTTCTCACTTTCCTTTTTATCTGACAGAGAGAGGAATAGAAGGAGAAGGAAACAATCTTTAATCCCATCGTTTACTCCCCCAAATGTCTGCAATAGCCAGGGCTAGGTGAGGCCAAAACTAGGGGTACAGAACCCAGTATGGATGTCATACTTGGCAGGAGCGATATAGTGTATGGAGCCGCTACTGGTGCCTTCCAGGTTATGTAATCATAGCAACCTGGATCCGAAACAGTAGTAAGGACTTAATCTATGCATCTGATAGCGGATGCAGTGAGCCCAAGCAGTGCCTTAATAACTGGATGAAATAAGTACTGTTTAACTTGTAGTCTATGTTTAAATAATTTCTGGAGAAGTGTAGTCTGCTTTAAAATACGATTTTCAGTTTTTTAAATTTAATATTTATTGTTTGGTAACATTTAAAATTTAGTACTTAATTATCCATAGCTTAAAATAAACTTATATTGAGAAAGCTTTTACCAAGTAAAAACACAGACCCTTTTCACAGCAGAAATGATCACCTTTTTCTTTCCATTTTTACATTCAAGTCATTGAATGTGTAATTCTTTCATGATAGTCATAAAATTACATTTGGTAAAAGGATATCAGCCTGCAAGATTCATTGTACCAGTGGTTTTTAATAAATCAAGTAATCACCCATACTTTTGGATGAATGAGTTTTCCAGGCGAGTCAAAGTCAGAAAAAAATGTAATAAAATGTCAATTAATTCATGCAAACTTGGCTTTAGAAAAAATCTCCTTGAGGGCCATCACTGTAGCATAGAGAGTAAGCTTCTACCCGTGATGTTAATATCCCATATTGGGGCCAGTTTGCATTCCAGCTGTTCGATTTCCAATCAAGCTCCCTGCTAATAGTCTAGAAAAAGCAAGGGGAAGATGTCCAATATGTTTGGGCTTCTGCCCCCACGTGAGAGACCAAGACCAATCTCATGCCTGCCGGTTTCAGCATTTCCCAGCCCTGACCATGGCAGACGTCTGGGGATTGAACCAGTGGATGAAACATCTCTCTCTAACTCTCTCCCCTTATCTATATTTCTGACCATCAAACAAACAAAACTGTTTTGGAAAAATCATCACTTTTTCCCCCCCTGATTTTTCAGATTATCAAATAGGCTAAGTGACAAACTACTTCAATGCTCAAAACAGAAGGGTCAAGACCAACCAGAAACAAAGAGCCTAAATCTCAAACCAGGTCTCTCAACAGGGTATCATGCATCCAGGTACGTGAGTCATTTCTATGCCTTCCAGAGTTTACATTATCAGGTAGGTGGAGACAGAACCCTGAGATACACAGAGAATTCAGACACTCTGATGTGGGCATTCATGGCTTAACCCATGTTTTAACTGCCAGGTGGAAACCTCACCCTTTTTGTACTGCTTTCCAATGTTGGACAATTACTAATAAATTTGGAATCTTTGACTTTCTCAGGTTGTTTACTTGAAGTAATTTCCCAAATGAAAATCTTTCCATGATGTAACTTCACTGCTAGAATCACTTTGCAAGTGTCTTCAAACAATAGACAGTGCTGAAGAAACACTAAAATGAGTGAAGGAAAAAGTCTGCCCTACCATCTCCAAGTTGTGGGATAGCACCATAGACAGTGTTAAAATGGGTCAAATATTTATGATATCTGACTTGAACGTAAATATTAACTTGATAGAAATTAACAATAATAATTAATTAAAATCACAGAATACTTGACCCTCAAAGACAGTGCAGACAGTAATTCAGAAAACCTAAGAAAGAAATTATTTTTCCAAAAATCAGCAAAGCAAAAAATGCTTTGGTACCAGAAAGAAAACAATAGAGTGTAACACACATTTTTAAGCATTATTGAGTTATTGCACACCCTGTGTCTTCTTACCATAAAAAGAGTATTACACTAAAAAGTGAATTTGAGAAAAGGGAAAGTGAAATATTGAGTAGAAGCAAATTACTAATTGTCAAAATAAGCTGCTTGTATGTAAGATATTGTTTAAGAATTATAAAGCATAAAAGATTTAAAAAGGAAGAAATGTAGTAACCCAGTCACAGGACAATCTCCAAGGTAGAAAAATCAAATCCTGAGTTAGGGAGACATAATTCTCTTAATCACGATACTGAAACAGTCGGCTTCACTGGCTACATTCTACCATTAAGTGTAACACACATTCTACCATAAGTATTGAATTTAATGGAAAATATTTCAAATATACTCATTTTTAAAATTTATACCAAAGCATCCTTAACAACTGAGATCTGAGATAGATACTTTCTAAAAAGACAAATTTTTATACCGTTTTAACCAACAGTAAGAAATGGATTATTGTATCTGACCTTAAATGAATTGTATGTATCTTTTGCTAATAGTGCTTTCATTGTAAATATGGCTAATAATTATAGTTTCAAACTTCCCAAGATAATTTAAAAAGAAATTTAATCATCACTGCCCTGCCCTGGACACAGAGTTCTGATCAAATAGCACTGTCCCCAAAGGTCAATTAATTCTGGTTTTGAAAACTATTTCCTGCCACACATGATGCATCAGAGCCATTTGGAGGGGATCAAGCAGGAACCAGGGGCATGCAATTGTGTAAGGTGTTTACTGATACAATGTGTGCCTCCAACCTGCCTTCACTCACTCCGTTCCTTGTTCTCTTTGTATCTGTTTCAAAACTTCATTCTGCCAAAGCAGCAGGGCCGAGAGAGCTGCTGCTGGGAATGTTTGTTTCTGCACAAGTGCACACCTGATTGACATATTCTCATTGTGGCAATGTGCCTCTGTGCACTGCTTTACCACTCTTGGGGCAAAGTTCCACTCGAGGTCTGGTATCTTAGTAAGTATCACATTCCTTGCTCCTTCCCACTCCAGTCATCTATCAGACATTTTTAAACAGAAGATACTGAAACCCCAGTTTTCTTTACTCTCCCCTTTTATGATGCACTGTCTTATATGTAATCATAATCATGCATCATTATATATCATGAATAACATAGATTAGAACATACTGGATTGTTAGCAATGTACAACTGTATTCCTGATTCTTCCCCAAAACTATATAGTATCAATTTCTAACAGTCATGAATTTCGTGGTGATCATCATGAGTTTGCTGTATGTTGATTAGCAATTGAGCATAATCCTTAACAATGTTCCTTTAAAAATGTAGCTATAAATGTTATAATACAGCATATAATCTTTTATATCTGCCATCACTCACTCAGTACTGTATTTGTAAGACTGATTAATATCTGCATTATAGCTATCGTTATGTAATTTTCACTGTGCATATTTCACTATTTGCATATGTGACAAATTAATCTATTGAATTATATAATATTTGAATATTTCTTTTGCTACATACTTAGTGATATAGCTGCAATGGACTGGGCTGAGCTGATCTGTAGCCAGGAGCTTCCTCCAGGTCTTCCACAAAGGTACAGGATTTCAAGGACTTGGGCCATCTTCTGTAGCTTTTCTATACCATAAGCAGGATTGTAAGTGAAGCACCTGGCACAAGATCTGGGGACCATATGTGATTCTGGCACTCACAGGTAAAGGATTAGCCTATTGAGCCACTGCACTGGTCCAACCAGCTGTCTCTTCTCTCTGATTATTACATCTGCTATACAAAAGATTGTTGCCTCTGCTTTCAGGATTTTAAACAAGAAGTCATGGTTTACACCTGGTATCCATTTTTCTTCCAATAACTTCCTAGTCTCCGGTCCATAATGAATTGAATTTTATATGAGATGAGAGGTAGGGATCTAAATCCTAATATTGAATTTATGACTAAAATTTTTAATTTCCAGGAAGTTAACACAATATTGTAAGGGTTGTAATTAAGTCACATTACTGTCAGTGAGGGTAATTAATTATCCCAATCTCCCTTGAAAAAATAGTAACGTTTTCTACACTCAGCATTGTCACTAAAGTGTAAGTGTGTGTGTGTGTATATATATATATATATATATATATACATATATATATATATATATCTACTAATGTTTATGCCACATTTGCTATTTATCAATGCATGGAGAAATAACAGCATTTTTTACTGTAATATGACATTGTCTCGATATCTGATGTATTAAGTTCTTTCCATTTGCTCCTGTTTAAGGCAGAATATAGCAGCTATTATTAGTACCTTACTTCCTTATATCAATGTCAGTATGATTCCATCATGCTTCACCAAAACTCCTATTGGGTTTATGAAGAGAATTGCAGTGAATATAAATATAAATTTATACAGTTAAATCTTTACAGTGGTCAGTCTTTTACACTACACACTTAACATAAAGATGAACAATGCTAAACTGTCTTTAATTCTATCCAATGAAAAAATTGTTTGCTTTCTAGAGAGGAAATAATGCACTCTGTGCTTGATTTATTCTTTTATAATTTTGATGGTATTTTATGTGGCATTGTTTAAAAATATAATTTTCTGTAGTTTATATTGAAAAGGAAACATATTTCATTTTTCTGCTTGCACTTGAATCTAGAAAAACAGCACCAAAGTATTGTATGGGAAGTTTTTTTTTTTCCCAACTATGTATTACCTTATGTGAATAATAAAGATCCTATTTCTTCCTTTTTGGTCTACACTCCTGCTATTCCCTTTTCTGAGTTTACTGTACTGTTTGGGCTTCTAATAAAAGATTGCAGAATGGTGACAGTAGCTACCTCAGTCTGCACTTTGCCCGGCAAGCTTTGAAAGTAACTAGACTGAGCACTTGTCACTATGGGACTCTATTTGTGATACATATGTTTGCTGGATGAAGGCTATTGCTTCCATCTCCTTATTTTTTAATATTTTTACTATCTTATGTAAATAATCAATGCTATCAAACATTCTTTTACAACATTGAGATTTTCTTGTTAATGTTATATTGCACTAAGTAATTTTGCAATGTGAAGCTAATCAGATATTTTCCGACAAAACTAACATTGCTGATTATATTACTCTGATGTATATTTTGCTGAATTGAGCTTGCCAATAATTATGTTAAAATTCTATGCTCACTATTTAAGAAAAGCACACTGATGCAATGTCTTCTTTGAAGTATCCTGTGGCATAGCAATTTGGTTTAGAGTCAGTATTTTACAGAAGCATTTGTTGATGGCATAAACATATGGAAATATTCACCAGTTACAGCATGTATGCCTACATTTTTATTTCTGCATTTCTTTGTGATATTTTATTTTGTATTTTTTTTAAGATTTATTTTATTTTTATTACAAAGTCAGATATACTGAGAGGAGGAGAGATAGAGAGGAAGTGGAGCTGCCGGGATTAGAACCAGCGGCCATATGGGATCAATGCGAGGACCTTAGCCACTAGGCCATGCTGCCAAGCCCTTATTTTGTATTTTAAAATTTTGTTTGTTGAGAGACTTTCAAGTAGGGATTGAAATCAATTATTACAACAGTATTAAGACTTCTGTTAAGACTATTCCTTCCAAGTGATTGATTAATTTTAAAGAATATTCAATAGCTCCCTTATCTTATTAATATCTGAATTTTTTAGAGTTATGATCTTCTTGTCTTCTTAGGCATTTATTTTATTTTTGCTGAAAGGCAGAGATACAGAAAAGAAGAGGCAGAGAAAAAAAGAGCTGTGATGGTCCAGGCTGGGTAAGGACGAACCCAGAACTGCGGCAATGTGATAAGCATGCTTTTCAAACATTTCATATCTTCACTTAATTTTTTACCTGCATTTTCTATCACTTGGAAAGCAGGAGGTTTTAATAAATTTTCCGTTACATTTCTCAACTTGTTTTTCCTCTTTATAATCCTGTTGAGTGTTTAGTTTGTAGTTTGACAATGTATTAACTACTTACCCAATCTTAAAAAATACTGCTTTGGGACCCTGCACCCGCTTGGGAGACCCGGAGGAGGTTCCTGGTTCCTGGCTTCGGATCGGCGCGCACCAGCCCGTTGCAGCTCACTTGGGGAGTGAATCATCGGACGGAAGATCTTCCTCTCTGTCTCTCCTCCTCTCTGTATATCTGACTTTGTAATAAAAATCAATCTTTAAAAAAAAAATACTGCATTTTCCTGTAAGCGCAACTTTTCATGGAGTAACTTCTTCATGTTCACCACTGGTTTCTCAAATTTCTACAATTAATTAGCGTTAAGAAGGCTTCATAAAATCAGCATCTGTTTGAACTCAATGGTCTTTCATTGTTAGGATAGGTTTTAATTTTTGAACAAGTAATTCCATATTTGAGAATTCTACCCTCATGACACAGTAATTTCACAAGTACCTCATCACCTAATACTATCATATATTCATTACCATTTCAACATATCCATTTTGGTAGCAAATAAACATTCAAATGCATGCACATAATATTAAACTCACAGATTATATTTTTTTCTACTTATGACATGTTACTGCAGACTAAACTTGTTACTTTATCTGAGGCAGAATCTTTGCATTTGACTTTGAAACATTCAGTAAGCTTATATTTAATGTAAATATCGGTATAGCTAGCTTTAAATATTCCATGGTATTCAGTTCTCTAACTATAGATCTGTTTCTATTTTCTTAGTTCTTCAAGTTTATTTCAATGTTTTTAATTTAATTATTCTCTACTTTATTTTTAAGATAATGCACTATTTCTCTCTTCTTTTTTTTTGGCTTTTTAAAATATTTTTTATAATGATTACAGGGGTGACCAGGGTGGGATGGGTCGAGGTGTAGGGAAAACTGGGTGACTTCATTGCTTCCAAATTTGCTATTTCTTCTTATTGTTTCTAGGGGAAAGGAGAGAGACAAAGGGGGAAACCACTCATGATTTCCCAAACATCTCGCTGCCCAGAGATGAGGAACTACCACCTCATATCAACCCAGAGTCTCAATGAGTACATACTTTGAGGGTTCTGTTCAAGTGGTTTGGATAGTTCTGAAATTCTGCTGATCTCACTGATCCAAGGATGATGTCACCCTCCCAGTGTCCACTGATTTCATTCACTGAGATTTTTTGCTGTCATGGTTTGTTTGGGATAGTACTCCAGTTTGTTCTCTTCTCCTTCTAATGCTACTTGGGCAGCAAATGAACTTCCATATTCTCTTTTTACAACTGGGTTGTAAACTTCTCCTCCTTTTTCATTAAGACAAGTTCTTGTAGGGGAGCACAAGGACCTAAGCCAGGCGACCTAAACCCCACTTGGTCCCCCACTCCTGGGGCTCTTGAATCCGACACCCACCTAGTAGGCTGGCCCCAGGATCCAGGCCAGAAGACCCAAGCCCTGCTGAATCACTTATCCCTGGGGCTCATAAACCAAGCACCCACCTCCAGGCAGGCCCCAGCACCCGGGCAGGCTAACTCCTGTCCCACCAGATCTTTCACCCCCGGGGTTCACAAACCCGACATTCACTTGGCTCTGGCTGGCATGACTAACCTCACCTCAGCATCTGCAATCTTACTGTGCAGCCTGTCCTAGTCTAATCTTCCCCCTGTTCCAGCTCCTGCTGGTGGGTCCTGCAGTCTATCCCAGCCCAGCCTGATTGCTGTCCTAGTCCTAATGTGAACCGGCTGGTGCTGTGGCCTGATCTGGCTCCTTCTGCCCCCTACCCTGATTCTCAGATTTGCCAGTGTGTGATTTGTGCTGGCTCAAGTTGGTCTGCCCTCAGACCTGATCCACATGTATGTTAGTGGGTACTGCAACCTGGCATGGTCTGGGTTGCTTCTTTCCTTGCTTCCTGCACTTACCTGCAGGGACTACATCCCAATGAAGGAGCTTCTCAAGTTCCTCCATCGAGTCTCCTCCCAGTGGCAGTTCTCACATACACAATGGGTCATTGGCCCAGGCCGACTTTGTCCACCTCCTGTCCTAGTAAGATCAGCGGCCGTTCTTGTTGTTGGTTATTACAACCCAGCAATAACTGATCCTTGTCCAGACACAGCTTTCACGTGGTTCAACAAGAGTCAAGACTTAGCCTGGCCTGTTCTACACCCAAGCTGGCTCTCACAAGTACCAGTGGGGCCTGGAGTCTAGCCCAACCTGTCACTCCATAGTCTCACTGCTCACTTGCACCATAGCAGGCTGCAGCCATGTCCAGCCAAGCCTGCTGCCCCTGCTCCTACTCTTGTACTCACCAGTGGGAATCTCAGTTCAGTTCGGGAACCCCCTTAGCTCCCTAGCCTGATATGATCCTATTTGTCTATTTCTGTATCTATTGACTATATTTCTGGGATCTTTTTCAAGAAGTCTTTGCCTGTTCCAATATCTTGCAGAGTCTCCAATGCCTTCCTGGAGTCATTTGATATGATTAGGTCACAGACTTAGATCCTGACCAAGAAAATTATTGAAATGGTTTGATTGTGACTTATCTCCTTGATATGGTATTAATACAGTGAAAACTTAATCCAATCATGATTTTCAGAGGTAAAATCTCTAGAAATTCTCTTTTTAGGCTAAAGCTCCCATGATGAAAGTTTGATTGCTTTACAAAGTAAGAGACTAGTTACACACAGAGAGATACAGGCACACACATAATGGTGGTCCCTTGTCATGCGTCTACGTGAACTACCTTGAGATCAAGAACTGGTTGGTACCAGCACCATGTCATCCAGTCTCCAAAACTATGACTTAAATATAGTTTTCCCTTACAAAGTTGACTTCCTTCAGAAAATCTATTATTAAAAAAAAAAAAAAGCTGACTGAGCCCAGAAAATTACCTTCAGAATGCCAGTATTCAACATATTATTATTGTATAAAAATTTAATAATAATCAGCATGTATGACACTTCGCATTTAGTATTAGTAAAACTTAAAATAGAGAGAGGCCTGTATTGTGGACTACTGGGTAAAGCCATAATCAATGATAGTTGCAACCCACATGGGTGACAGATTGTATTCCAGTTACTGCACTCCCAATCTGGCTCCCTACTAATGCACTTAGGAAAGCAACAAAGTATCATGCAAGTGTTTGAGCTCCATATCCCACGCGGGAGACCAGTATGAAATATGTGGCTCCAGGCTTGGGCCTGGCCCAAGAGAGAGAGAATTAAAAAACATGACAGTCACCATTACAAGTATTACATTGTGCATTTCAATACATTTATAAGCCTATGTTATCCATTTCATAAATTCATCATAGTGTTTATTTTTGTTGACATTTCAAAGTGTTTCAAATAGCTAACCTACTAACAGAATGTAGGTATATGTATTTAGTCTGATACAGAAAAATTAAAAGAAAAAGACTTTTTTAAATCGACTGTCTAGTGGAAATTGTGATTTATTGTTCAAGAACTCAATGTAATATAATTTTGGAAAATTTGTTAAAGCACAGGATGCTTCTTGGATACAGAGAAAAGATACACTTGCTATCCCTGATGATGCTTCAGGAATAAATAGAAAAATGAATCAGATTGGTGCTTAATTTTCACACATATCCTTTTATTGTCCCAGTTATATAACAGAATGAGTGGATATTTTCGAAATTGAAAAATGGCAAGAATACTATCAAGTCAAAATGGCCTTGAAAATTATTTTATAAAAATCACTGGATAGCACAAATGCTTTCAGATCTCTGTATATTCTCTGTGTCTGATATTTCAATATATCTGTGAGATTTATTTACTAGCATCCATGGTACAAAAAGATTTATGTAAAAAACTAAAGAAAATACATTCTTATTCTCCATGTATGAAACTTAATACGCTAGAGAATCAACAGGCCAAAGTATATACATAAAAAGCAGTTATTAGAGACTAGCGTGTGTTCCTCACAGTTGTTACTGTGTCATTAGGTGATTTCATCAGCACCATCACATAGAGTTACATGAACCAACATGGTGTAAGTTACACAGTCAAGAAATGTAGCAAGTGTGAGATACTTGAGGCTACATTCAAGGGGATCTGATCAGAAGTGTATCAGCCGCAAATCAAAATATTGCTGCAATATTGGATTCCAGAGTCAAGGATGGCAGCTTAACACATGGAATTACAATGCTACTCTATGGGTTAAATTTTAAGCAACCAGAAACACCACAGATTTCTTCAAATGAGCATTATTACAAACATGTGAATGAAGTCTTGTGCATAACACTGTGATGGCTAAAGCAGCATCATTAAGTGACATGTTCAGTTTGTTAAAATCTTATGACACCATTACCTATTTACAATTTGCAATTGTCAGAAGTGACGTTACGTAGCCATTCACCATACACTGAACATAGATAGAGAGATAATCATTCGATAGAATATGCTGTCAGATTTTACACAATTAAAACTCTTGGATCCTAATGTTTTCATCTACTAAGTGGTTATACAAATGAATTTACAAAATTAAAACAATGAAGTCAGTCACTAAATGTAATTCTAAACTCAAGCTAAAGTTCTGAAACCAGTTCTTTATTTATCAAGTCAAGGCTAATAAAACCTAAACACATAGAGTTATAACATAAAATTTGAAGGTAATGGAAAGATAACCACAAAATGTAGTCATCTCATACTATTTTTCTTTATAGGACATACCTGTATTTTCCAATAAAACATGAACACAACAATGTGACTCAGAATGTCTAACAAGCCTTTTACCTTTCTGATACTGCTTATCTTATCACAACAAGATAAATTGAGTTTTCACAAAGACATTTAAGAATACAAGATTAATTAAATATTTTAGGAGTTATTCGGCTCATTTTTTTTGCAATCACCTTTGATTACATAGAATTAAATATACTAAGACTTTAAGATAGAGATAAGCTAGTTCAATTTATGGGCTATTTTACTTTCACTTTGAAATTCCACTTTAAAATCCATTCATATATTCAACTTATTTCTTTTAAAAATATTCAAGCCATTTTTAATTAAACTGTACTGCTTTTCACATGACAGGTCAATTCTCTTTGTTCCTATGTGAATGGTCAGCTGTCTGTTTAATAACTGCATTAGAAAGCAGACAGAACAGCATTATTTCTTGGTCTGTAATCATTATTAAGGCATTTACTACTAAGTATAAAGATTAGATTTCTCATAACATCAGTCCCCAGTCTAAACTACACAATGCTCTGCAATTTGTCATTATTACCCACTTAAAGAGCTCACATTTCTGTATAATTTAACATTTACCCAAGGCTAAAATTGAAATATTTATCATAGATCTTATCATAGAGAACTTTCTATCTAGTTTTACTTTCTACATTTTTAGTAATCCTGACAAGATAAATAAAATATATTTTGATTTTTGGTAGAGTAGCCTGAGCAGGAAAGAATGGGAAAGCATATTGTGACCTTGTAAAGAAATAACTTATCCACAAGGAACTGACTTGATTAAGTGGGCCAAATTTCATTCAAATTGTGCTTCCTTCTCCAACTGTCTTGCCAATAACTTTGTTATAAGTTAACATCCCTGCTGTGATTGTATGGGAACATAGACCTCATTCTACATCTCCATCCAGCAGTTACTTTCATACTATATATTTACTTCCAAGGCACCACACACACACACACAGATACATTTTATATATGTGCATATTCATGCATGTGTTTATTTGTATACACATATATGTGTATGTTTACACATATGTTTCATGTATATGTAGATATTTTATATATGTACATATATAAACACACATAATTTATGATATTAAAATAAGTTAGAAAGAGGTATGTTATTGCTTTTGGTTAATTTATCTGTCATTGCTCTTTATATAACTCCCTTATGATAATACTCATGATTATTTAATAATGACTAGAATGTACTACATATTTAGACCACCATAGTGTAAGCACGGTATATGATAAAATGCTCAAGCTTTGGTAGAACGACACACATCAATTCCAAGTCCTGCTACTTTTAACCTGTTTCAACCCAGGCATTTCACTCGTCATTTTTCTCTACTGTACATTATAAGACATAAAAGTTAAGTGTTAACATTGCAATAAATACAAAAACAAAAACAGTGTCATGCATATTTATGAGTATAAAAATCTTCATGAAAAATGCAACTAAAATATGTTTATTTTAGGAAGAGACATTTATCACACACAGTTATGATACCTACTTCCAAATTAGAGTTCCAGTTCCTGACTGCAGCTTCTGAATACTGCAGACTCTGGCAGGTACCAGAGCTGAATTTTGCTTCTTTATGTATGACCAGTTTCCAACTTTGAACCCAGACCATCTCTAACCATTTCAAGCCTTTAAAGTGTGAACTAATGTATACTGGCAGTCATTCTCTCTCTCTCTCCCTGCCTCTCAAATAAAAACAGTAAAATATCCTGCTAAAACACAAGCTTATTCTGGTGCTGAGATAAAGAGAGATAATGATGCAGAGACACATACAGTAAATTAGCCTATTTATTCTTAAATGTCTGCTTGGGCAGGCCAAAGCCTGAAGACAGAAGCCGGGAGCTATAGTGAGGGTGCTACATGGGTGACAGAGTTTCAAATGCTTATGCTGGGGCTGAGTTTTCCAAAGTGCACCCAAGCAGGAAACTGAAATTGGAAGCCAATTCAGACTCAAACAGAGGCACTGTAATCTGGCATGCTCCCTCCCCTCTTTCAACCATTTTTATATTTCCACCCCTAATTTGGGGGAATTATCTTGATGCAGACTTGGTGAAAGATTAATCACCTATTGACAGTAAGAACACTTACCAAATACCGTTATTTTTCTTCCTAGTTTACCGAGACATCTGTCTCACATTCATTCCAACACTCTTTTTACATGAGAAACAATGAGAGTGTGACATTACCTCCAGTTGAGTGCATGGCATAAGGTTAAAAAGTCAAGTCCTCATATCCGTGGTGCAGCAGATCAGCTTCTAGATTAGACCATTTGGTGTGAGCTAGAGTGTGATTTATTATAGCCTAACAGTCCCTCTGCAAGATTTCAGTTATGTCTCAATGAAATCCAGTTAGATCCATTAAAGAACAAAATTTTACTAGAAAGGGGGAACACAACTAGCTGATAATACTGGGGAGTGGCAGTTAGCACTACACACCATAAATTGCTACCATGGGATAAGATCACTTTGAGCCAAAGGCAACTGACAAATAACAAGAGTAAGAATACCATTATTCTTGTTGCTTTTCCAAAAAGGAATCAAAGCTCCAACAGGGAAGATGTTTCCCCAGTACCATAAGGAAATGGACACTATCAGAGAAAAGGACGAACTCAGAATGATCAGCACAAAGAACTCTCATAACAAAGTCAGTTCTCAGTGATTCACTAACCCAGCCCATGCCTCCCTGTCTTTGTGGCTTTTCAGTTTTTGTTTTGGTCCAATGTAACGTTCAAGTGGTCCACATTCATCAATTCTTTGGGCCTTCAATTCCTTCTGAGAACTGCTGTGTCACATTAAACTGGTATGAAATGAGTATGTATGCTTTGGTCTTGACAGTTTGTTATATGTTGATTTAATAGTCAATGCTAGGTTAAAAAAAAAATCATGACCAGACCAGAAGAAAAAACATGCCAAACCATCACATTTTCATGCTTCCAATGGTTAGACTATCAGCTTCCCATTTATATTTAGAAATGTGAAGTCTTTATTACCAAGGAAAATTTTTCTAAGATTATTTAGACTATTATTAATATGTTTATCACCAGGAACTGTTGGTGGCAAGGCTTTAATGTCTCATTTATTTTGGCATATGGAACAACTGTGTATCAGGAAAAAGTATTCTTTAAAACGTAAACTACAGGAAGGTAGCCAATAGGTGCAGTGGGTTAAACTACTGCTATAGATACCTTCAACTCATGTATTAGTGAATGATTGGGGTACCTACTATTCTCCGTCTGATACAGCTTTCCCCTAATGTGTACCCTGACAGCCAGGAAGTCATGGTTTGAGCACTTGTGTCACTGTCACCATGTGGGAAACCCAGATGGAGTTCCACACTTCTTGCCTTCCCCTGGACCAGTCCTGGCTACTGAAGGCATCTAGCCAGTGAACAAGGGACAGATGGTGGATCTCTTCCTTTCTAATAAAATTAAAACTGAAAGTCAAACATAGCCTATTTACATGTTGGGCATCAATATTTAATTTATGTCTGCATTCCTAAGGTCATCAGTTTTGGGGGCCTATTCAGCTTAAAAGTATCAGAATAATAATCTAAAACAGTGATGATCATTGATCTTACAGAATTCTCTATTAGCATATACTTAAGTGGATATATTGTATTGCTTTCTAGTATTTTTCTGTTACTATTCTGTAACACTTCTACAGCATTCACTTTACTAATTTATAGTTGGGTTATGCCTTAATATATTTTACACATGCTGTTTCAGATATTTTATGTTGCATTCAGATTAGACAAGTCACATGAGAATCCGTAACACATTACTGACTGTGGTCCGTAGCATTTTTATCTTGAATTAAAACAACTCCAAATAGACACAGTACCACTTTAAATCAAGTGTAACCATAAACTACACGGAATTGAAATTGAAATGAATAGAAGACATTTCACACTCCAAGCAGTCAGATGATAACAAGTTTCTACCTGTTACCATATTAATAACAGTGTTAAAGAGCACAATGTGCCGGAGGTAGTACACGTCTCTACAATTTTACATGTGTCAAGAAATAGTTTGCTTATTAGCAACTGGTTAGAGTAAGCAGAGTGAGTTCCAAGGGGAAGATGGGTTGTGTAATATACGCAGGGGAAGTGTTCATCTCTGGAGTTATTTAAAACAACCCGTGACAAGCACTGGATAACACAGCAAGAAAGATTGGCCTCTGGAAGGTATTAGATGATGTACAGTGTTACATCAATTTCATACCTAATGTATGTGATTCATAAGTCAAAATTCTGAAAGAGGCATACAGGGAAAAAAATCACTGACAACTAATACAAATAGACAATGCATGGCCTGCACAAACTATCATGCATCAGTGACAGAGTTACTGAAGTAGAGCTCAGGACAAGATTAGGCAATGTTCCGATAAAAGACGTCATAAAAGGATGTTTTTAATGTATTGCTTTTCTCTTGTAAGTGATTTCCTATGCTGGATACATGTGAAAAATATTTTAATTATAAATTGTGAATCTCAATGTGAAAAAAAAAAGAAAGAAGACCTGATTTAGACATTTTAAAAAGGTTATCAGGAGCCAGTGTGGTAGAGCTACCTGCTGGACCAGCATCCCCTAGAGGCACTGGTTTGAACCCCAGCAGCTCTGCCACTGCTTCTACTCCTTGCTAGAGTCCTAAACAGGGCAACAGCAGATGATCAAGCGCTTGAGACTCGCATAAGAATTTCATAAGAAGTTCCTGAATCCTAGCTCTGGGTTGGCCTAGTGCTGGCTGTTGTGGCCATTCGGGGACTGAACCAGTGGATGGAAGATCTCTATCTCTCCTGCTCTCTGTAACTTTGATTTTCAATAATAATAATAACAACAACAACAACAACAAAGTGGGGGTTGTTTTTTTTTAAGGATACAAAAGCCTAAATAAAGCATGAAGTGGAAAATACAGTCTAATTACATTCGTATGAAACTATTCTATCATTGGAAAATTGAAAACAAAAGAAAAAAAAAGTAGGTTAATGGATTGTAAATTAAGTCTTAACTGGATACCCAGAACAAGCTTTCCTGTTTATCTGTTCCAGATATGATTCAGAAATCATTCCTCACAGCCAGTATCTGGTTGGAAATGAATTTCAAAAGCACTTAATACAAGTTGAGCAGTAAATTTCAGGGGAAATTTTCTGAGACCCAGTGGAGAACAGAGCACACATGCACAAAGAATCTTCAAATGCCAGTTGCTTCCAAAGGCAGAAAAACTTCATCAGGGAAGGTTCAAAAGTATTATTCAAAACTCATGACAACTAGTTTCAGTATACTGTCATCCATTTTCATTTCACATGTACACTCAACACATTTCAACAAATTGAAAGAACAATTCAAATTGACTACTCATTTGGACTAAAATTTACTGTTGATTAATATAAACGGCTGCATTTCTTGATGATTCAGAAGTAGAAGCAGTTATACAATACAGCTGCATAGTTGTTATCATGTTATCTTTCAGTATAATGCTAACACTGTATAAAATCAGGCTGTGAAAAAAAAAGATAGGAAGTTAAATGAACACACGTAAACAGTTACAAAATTGTTATTAAAGGTGTCCCTAAAAACAAAAAAGGTGCCGTTAACCAACCTCCTGTTGTGAAGCAAGACTGAATCTGGACTCTTCTGAACCAGGGTTAGTCAATCCCAGCAGCCCACGGGGAAAAAACTTCACAGCAACCAGACAATCAAGGAAGCTCCAGAGCAGTCATTATGCGAACCACATGCAGTGAAGATCTGTATAGCAGCATTTTGATTATTTATTTAGCATACCCAGCTACACATTTTAGATGGAGAAGAACTAATAGAAGCCTGCTGGCTGCATGCCAGCTACAGAATAGTGAAAATTTGAAGTTTGTGCTTCCTACAGAGCAAAAACAGAAAGCATGGTCCTCAGGCAACTACAAATAGTTCCCAGACAGCCAAGTGCAGGAAATGGACAGTAATGTTTACCTTTGCCTAGCTTAGAAGGACTACACAACATCTGTGCAATCCTGAGAATAATAAAGCCTAATATGTTTCCCAGAAAGCCTGTATCTGACTTGCTTATTTGAATCATATGGCTTCTCAAATGGTGATCTGCTAGATTTGCTAGGTCACAAAATGTGGGAAAACAAAGCTGTCGCACATGCAAATAATGTGAAGTTCCACTTGATTTGAAAAGACAATGATGTAGGTAACTTCACTTAAACGCCAAAAAAACTAAACATAACTAGACAGAGCACTGTCTATTAACCCTTTTTGAACATCTCTGGGGCTGTTCAATTTACACTGAGTTGAAGACACACCAACTAAGAGTAAGAAAACTTAGCATTTTTGTTTCTCAAAGAGCATCATCAAATGGTTTTTAACAAAACTGATTTTTTCTAATGATTCTTTCTTGTGATTTTCTAACGCCAGTAAAATGCAAAAACGTTTACCTTAAAATCCATTTGCTTTCATGAGTTACTATCTCTCTTGAGATGCTTCATGAAATACATAACAATGGCAATGCTTTACTTTTTGTTTTATTCTATCAAGCTGAAAAACTATTGCCAAAATAATGTTACCCAACACAGATTAAAGGCATCATTCAAAAAAAACTTAAACAAACAAAAAGAAATGAATTTCTTTCCTGAAGGTTCTCACTTTACTTCCCCGAGACTTTTTCTTGAAAAATAATTTCAGACAACTGTGGTATGTGTTTTTAATGAAGATATATTTTAAAGTGATAATAACCTGTTAATGGTGACGGCTGCTCCTCAGCATACAAAACATTAGCACATGTGAAACGGCCCTTGGATCATATGGTTACCTTTCCAGAAACAGAAAACAATTCAATCTCCTTGCTATGTCACAAAAAGACTTCTACAAACTGGTCCTCATCCACTTTGTAGAGCTTGGGTCCAATCATTCATTCTTTCTGCTGTTCATTCAGATTCAACAAAACTAGTTTGATAATTGTACTGTCCACTGCGCTGTGCTTAACCCTTTCAGCTTTGCATGTATTGGTTCATGTGCCAGAAAAGACTCCTACCTACATTTCCACAGTGCTTGCTTCTTCTAATGCAGATTCCAGATTCCATGCTTATGATATCTCAAAGAGGACATTATTAATGTTGACATCTTAAGAAACATCTACAGGCACTATGACGGCATGTGATTTTTTCTAAAAAAGTGATACATAGAGAGAGATAGAGATCTTCCTTCTGCTGATTTACTTCCCAAATGTCCGCAATGACTAAGGTGGAGTCAGGCCAAAGTCAGGAGTTTCTTTCATGTATGCCACATCAGTGATAGGGGCCCAGGAAATCGGGCCATTTTCTGCTACCTTCTCATGTACATCCATAGGAGGCTGGATCAGAACTAGAACAGCCAGGATACAAACTGGTGGCTTAGCTTACTGCATCACAAGAATGGTTCAAATGCACATGAATTTTATGATAGAGGTTATTATTATCTAAGGTAATCCCACTGCGGTGGGCACTTGGTGTGGTATTCAGCATGCTGCTTGTGTTGGACATATTCTATAAAATGGTAGGTCAAGTAATATGTCTCACATATACATCGTAGACCCAACATGATTTCTGCCCAGTAAGGGAGTGACCTTCCTGTCTTTCAAGTAAACAAAACACAAACATGAAGCAAAAGGGTTCCTAAAGCTTTGTTCTTTAAAAACAAGTCATTTTATTTCTTCTATCTCTATCAGATTATAAACACCATGAGAAAAGGTAATTTGTCTATTTTTTACTCCACCTCTAATACATAGAAAAACATTTGAGCCCATACACCATACTCACCAAATATTTGGAATAAATTAAAAATTAGCATAGCATTAAAAATATATTTCAAAATGTCTAAATGATACAATTACATATCAACCTAGAGTAAATGCATTTGTGCTATCAGTATATCCCTAAATAAAAGTTTTTACTCTTCATTTTAATTATGCAAAATTTTCCATGTAGAAGTTCATGTAGTGCGATGGCCATAATGAATGAACTTTCAAATTTTTCTTATTCTTATTTTTCTTATTCAGTTTCACTTACAAGTGTTTTTGTTGATGAAATGTGATATAATTAAAGTACTACATAACCAAAGATTAAAAAGCATGATTTAGAAATCAAATTTTGTGTTTTAGTAATATATCAGGACTATCTAATGGGTATTATTAATTACAATTGCATAAAATAGGACACTCATTTGACACCTAGGAAAAAAATTAATCCATACTGTTATGGGACACTTTCAATGCACATCATTCCAACGATACATTTTATAATGTTTTTCTTCTAATTTCAAAATTGTTTCCATATGTTAAATTATAATTGTATAAAAGCCATCTTGTTTCTGAACTTGTTTTATGCCACTGTAAGCCTCTAGAACATCATATGCAGTGTGCAAGCCTGATTTTCAGAAAAAACATTGCAGAGAGCAGTGGAAATTAGAAAATGTATTCATCTGATTGTGAAGCATTCTTTACGGTTACATGTCTTGAATAAAATTTAGCTTTTATTTTCAGAACCATATAGACAATCTTATATAGATTCTTATTATCTTCTTATGGTAGCTAATATGTATTATTTAAAATAATTACTCTTCTGTAACTTCAAAAGCAAGGGGATAATAGTTGGCACAGTTCCTTATATTTTAGATCACTCCCTACATTGCTTTCTGGATGACTGCATTGTCATGAATTCCAATAGATTTATTCACTGTTTCTCAAATAACTAGACTTCACTGCACCATAAATAATCCTTTTAATGAAACTTTAGCCACCTGTTAGTGGTAATCACAAGAACGGTTTGAAGTTGCCATCCATTATATTTTTGATAAGCTTATAATAAATCAAGTTAACTAGACTTGACATTCTCTACCACATCTCCAGAAAAAGATTCTTTCATCTAGGAATTGGCTATCGATCCTTCTTTAAATACAGACTATTGGCTCCTGTGTAGCTACTGTATAGTCACAGTGTATACATCTCTCAAATTCAGAAAAGAACACTGTGATGTTCTCAACAAAAGTGTAATTTTAAAAATACCCAATCAGTGCATTTTAATCATGTGTGAGTTTAAAATGCAATTTGCAACTGGCCCTCTCCATAAATAGTATTTTCTCAATTCATTAAAAATCTCATCTACTGGGCCAATGCAGTAGATTAGGTTGGGTTTCAACCAGTGGTGCTGGGCTCTGGTTTGACTCCTGAATGCTCCACTTCAGATCCAGTTCCTGGCTTGTGGCTTGAGAAGGCGGAAGGAGATGGCTCAAGTTTTTGGGCCCCTGAACCCACACAGGAGACCACAAAGTGGCTCCTGGCTTCCGACCAGGCTCAGCTCTGGTCACTAGGCTATGTGGGGAGTGAACTATCAGATGAAAAGCTCTCTCTCTGTATAATCTCTGTGCAACTCTGCTTTTCAAATAAAAATAAAATGCATCTATAACAAAAGCCCAAGTATTCTTGCATATTAATAAGGGAACCTATATATTTTGAATTCCTCCATTATTAAAACAGATACAGTTTCTTTAAAATATAATGCATGACCATTCTAACCTGAGGTTGGTGAAGCTGTCCTGTGGGTTTCTGACACAAGGTTTGAATTTTTTCCCTGCCAGAAGGCAGCCCCATGCAGTTCTAAGGTAGTGACCATGCCAAAAAACAAAACAAAGCAAAATAAAATCAAACAAAAAAACATGAATTACACCGTAAACACTATGGGTATCATTTGCATTACCATGAGAGAAAGAGGAAATGTTGGGAAGCTCATGAACGTTCAAAGAAGGGGGAAAAAAATCAAAAAGATTGGTCTGAAGGCTAAGCTATATCACACGCAGTGCCAAGATGAGGAAATACAGATGAAAAAGACTATCAAGATACATGAAAAGAGAAACATCAAACAAAAAGAGCAATGAAAAGATTCTCTAGGGAGTAATACCAGCCTATTTGCCTGACAGAGAGGGACAGTTCTGAGCTAAAGTCCTTTCTATCATGATTAAACAAAAGGAAAGAGCAACGGGAGAATGGGAAGTCCCTCTGACTAAAGTTCGTGCCAGGGTAAAACAGAAGTATTAAAAGTTATTCAAACAGGAAAAAGAAAAAAGAAGAAGACATGGAAGAGAATGGTTACTTAGATCTGCTTTGTTGGAGATCATTTTACAGAAAAACCACCCAAGTATGAAAGATTAATGAGACCAATGGGCTTATATTTCAAGATAGCCCATGTAATACATTGAGAAATGAAAGCCACCTTCTGTCTGCCAATATGTGTATAAAACAAATCCACTATCCCATTCTACTAAAACTGGGTGTAACGGTCAAAGGCACTGTCACTGAGGTGAATGTGTGTGAGCTGGGCCTTGTGACACATGGTTGTATGGGGGAGATATGCCCAAGCTACCAACAATCCTGAAAATGATGGATTTATTAATGCAGTCTTACTCATTTGACAGCAGTTTCATATAAGTGACTTCTAGAATCATTACAGAAGAATACAGATTAAATGGGAAAACTGTCATTAATGCGACATTTCAGGAAACTACCCAACAGCCTTACTCCATAGTCAACAAGAGAGCTATTAACTAAGCTGTAAAAAAAAAAAAAATCCACTTCTAAAAAAAAGCAAACTATATAATGCAAGTGCTTTAAAACAAAAATATTGAAAATAGAGGTAAGTAAATCTAAATCGGGGCTGAGTTTCTTTCTTTCTAAAACTCTGTGTCCAAATATTCAGAGGTGTTTCTTCAAAGCCTATTTACACTACGAATCATAAATTTCAATACAAAGTAAACAAAGCTTTGAGCATTTCTTACTCTTTTCTAGTTGGAATAAAAAAAGAATAATTCATTTCTAAAGAATAAGAAAAGGCAACTTTTGATATAGCACCTCGTACAGCTAACCTGTCAAGCCTTTTAAATTATATAGTGGGATTGCCTTTGCTGACTGGCATACTTGTGGGACAACTGTACTAGTATCCATCCAAATATTCCGGAGTTTAAGGAATTTTCTGAACTTCATAAAATGACAGAACTAAGACAAAGCTTATAAAGTTGATATGATTAGATTGGCATATTATTATAGGTATGTTTCCCACAGGACAATTTTTATCTCCTTGCTTTTGTCAGCTAACAGGACTCAAAATCCAGAACTCATTTCATCCTTGTTGTGATTTTTTTTTTTTTTTTTTTTTTTTTTTTTTTTAGTTTTTGCCCTCTAACTACCAAAATGTACATGAAGCTTAAACTTAGTTCTTCAGCAATCAGACAAGCTTGAGCATCTCATTACTTTCAGGGCACACTGCTTTGAAGCTCCAGGTAAACTGATACTGATTTCTTACTTTAATGTTTCTAGTAAGCATTGATGATTCCCAGAAGTACTGCTCCTTTCCAATCACTTCATACAGATTGGGAAATGTTTCTATGAAAAGTCTGGAGTAGCATGCATGGATTTCCAAATAGGTTCATCTTTTAAATCCACATCACATTCAGTTTGAGTGTGTGTGTGTGTGTGTGTGTGTGTGTGTGTGTGTGTGTTCGTGCGAGTGTATGCATATCCATGGATCTGGCATTCTTAACACTTTTTTTGGTATTTCCACTGTGTCTTCAATGTAGGAGCGAACAGGCTACCTGACCTTTGATAAACAACAAGGTTAAGTCCAGTACTGCTGTGTAGGGATAAAGCTTGTGCCTGCAATGTTTGGTTTTAAATGCCAGCTGCTATACCTCTAAACTCAGCTCCTGTTAATGGCCTGAGAGAAGCAACAGCAGATGGCCCAGGTACTGAGGCTCCTGCACCCACACTGCAGACCAGCTCAAACTCCTAGGGTTATCCCTGATTCACCTCTGGCTGCCGTTGCTATGCAGAGGCAGAACCAGAGTACCACAGATCTTTCTCTGCCTCTCCTCTTTCTCACTCTGATTTTCAAATAAATAAATGTACCTTGAAAATAAATTAACGAAAAACTCCTAGAATCTCAACTATTCTTAAAAATATAGAATTTTCATATAAGTAAGGGGTAAGTATTTTTTTTTTTGCTCTTTTGTTCCAAATAATGTTTCCTGCCCAACTTAGTGTTAGCTGGCATTACTGACAACTTAGAATTATTTTTACGAGCTCAATGTCAAACACCATGATGTTTCTTAACGTAATTCAACATTGTTAATGAATGTAATAATTATACTTTTGGCCATATTTCTTCTTTTATGCTAATAATTTCGGGTAGATTCATCAGACAAGTGGAGCTGAGGCACTGTTTTCTGAACTGAGCAATAGCTCTTTGACAAATGCATCTATACGTTCTTAGAAATTTTATTTTAGCTATTCAAGGAATTAATAATTACTCTCCCAAACTTATGCAAAATCATATGATTTAAGTGCAACAAACAGCAATTTTTGTTTTAGTGCCAGAATACTGAAAAATAAGCTGTAAACTATTCTTTCTTAACAAAATGTGATTCAAAAGGAAATTAAATGTAGCACAGTTTTCCAAGAAATTCCTTAAGAATCATTACTTATTGGGCCCGGCAGCGTGGCCTAGAGGCTAAAGTCCTCGCCTTGAAAGCCCCGGGATCCCATATGGGCGCCGGTTCTAATCCCGGCAGCTCCACTTCCCATCCAACTCCCTGCTTGTGGCCTGGGAAAGCAGTCGAGGACGGCCCAATGCATTGGGACACTGCACCCGCGTGGGAGACCCGGAAGAGGTTCCTGGTTCCCAGCTTCGGATCAGCGCGTACCGGCCCGTTGTGGCTCACTTGGGGAGTGAAACATCGGACGGATGATCTTCCTCTCTGTCTCTCCTCCTCTGTGTATATCCGGCTTTCCAATAATAATAATAAAATATTTAAAAAAAATAATAATAAAAAAAAAGAATCATTACTTATTAACAAAGTAGATCACATACAATGATAACTTCATTTTTGCAATATGCATGTGTTAAACTCAAAGCATTTTCAACTAATAATAAGATTACAGTTTAGATAGTAATAATTTCTTCAAGACAGAAGGCAAATATTTAACATGGACTTCAATTTTTATTTTGCAAAAAAACTGAAAACTTAAAGCAATACAGACAAAATTATTCATGTTCCCACAAGCCCGTGTTAATAAATACATTTAGCTCATATATATATGTATATGAATAAAAGTATATATATGTATATATTTGTATACTTTAAAAAGCAATATAATTTTTAGGAGAGTTAATTGCAGTTCTATTTCACTCTGATTTACATTTTCATCACAAGTAATCATTTTAGCTAATCCCAAATCATGATTTTGATACATATACTAGGTAATGTAGCCTTCCCCCCACCTTTCTTTCTCTTCCTTGAAAACATGACTCATTTTTCAGCCCATCTTTTTTGACACTCCACACACACTTGGCCTGTTCTCCTTCCCAGCTCTGCCTCCATTCCTGACTCCTGTGTAGCACGTAAGACAAAGTTTAGAACTCCAGAACGGATGCCTGCAACATAGGAGGTGGCTTCTTTCAATGAGCCCTGCATGCATTCCTACAGTTCATTCTTTTTAAATTAAATGTTACTAGAAAAATTCCTAAGAATCAGAGTCACCACCTCAAAAGTGATTTTAATATTCCTGATAAACTGAAAAAGAGAAAACTTTGTTTCAGCAGTTGCTTAATAATCACGGCAACTAGTAACATTCACTTTAAGATGCTAATACACTCTGTTGTGCTAAACTGAAGAGGGATGGGCAAGTAAGAAACTTTCACAGCTTTCTTCAATAACCCCTATGAGAGTAGAAAAAACTCCAAATGGATGCTTTTTCCTTAATCTGGAAAACACATTAAAGAACTACAAAAGTCCAAGACACGTTTACTCAAGAAAAGTAGCTGACTCTTGGGAAAACAACTGAACCTTAGGACACTTTTAAATTTATTATTTCCTTATTTCCCCTCCTGATTCCTCTGTGAAGTTTGAATACCAATACTGAAGAGCCACTGGAGAGCACAGAAGAGGGTTGCTGTTCCTCCCAAGCCATATTCCCAATTAATTGTTATGATTTAACCTGTCAGACAGCTCTCTGAAGCTTTACCTGCCTCCCTCACCAGCCACCAGCCAGCCACCAGCCACTAGCCACCTGCATTGTTTAACACTCTTGTGTTTGCTCACTTCTTTGTGTGACTGGTTGGTTGGTTGCTTTTTATTTGGTGAGGTAGGGTGTACCAGGTTAGTCTGAGTTTAAATAAGCAGCATCTTTTTGGTGTGAATACAGCACCAGGTGAATCATTACATACACACAAACACACACACACACACACCGTTCTACATCTTGAACTTCCACTTGGTCCAGCCTTGTCCGTACAGTCACTTCCAAAAAGTCCCAGCGGATACAGCAGGATCCTCTGTCGTCTTTTTCACTGACAGTGAAACTGCAGTTTTGAGGCTGTAGGCCTGAGCAGAGTCCTTTCTTGCCTATGGGAGCAAATACGCTACCACAACTGCTGTCTCCCAAAGCATAGGTTTTAGTCTAACTAAGCAGCCCTGTGACTTTGAGGCCCTTGACTGATTCTGGCACTTGGAAATAGGAAATATGTTTCTGTGACTTATTGAGTGTCAGACTGGATGTGTGTGTGTGTGTGTGTGTGTGTGTGTGTATGTATGTGTGTGGGTTTGCTTTTAGCAAATATTTGACCTCAGAAATTGAGTATCTTGAAGTGCAGCGGCCAACAGTCTGATTACACAGGGTTTGCACGAAACCTCTCTTCTTAGTGCACTCCTGGGCACAGGCTGTCCCAAGCCTGCCATCACTCTCCCAGCCCATGCCTATCTTTATCTCTCTGGCTTGTTAAAAATATAACTTTAAAACACTACAAGTTTTTTTAAAAAAGAGAAGAGATAATTTTATTCCATGAAGAGGGCTTTTCAAATTAAGTTAGAAAAGTAGATATATATCATACATTTATTCATATTTCAACAGTTACCAAGTAGATATACAAAAACTGATTGTTTGTAAAAAATTAATAAGTGTTTAAAATTATTTTTACTTCTGTAAGAGATCACAAGATAAAGTATTTTATTGATAAACTGGCCTCACTGAAGTAAGATATGTATCTGCAGACTCAACAAGTTAAGAGAAGGTATGTGTATTCAACACACTACCTTTAGTTTTCTAATAAACTGATACACATTAAATAAAGTCATTTAAAAGGAAAAATGAATTAAACATATCCAGTTTCTGTTTAAATATGGTCATAAATGATTTTACACAAATACACATACATATCTACAAGTATGGAATTAGGCTAAGTGACGGCAATGAAGAAGAATTTTCACCCTCTTCCTAATATATTTTCTACTTTTTTCCCATTTTACAACTAGCATATTAACTGATTGGTTTGACACTGTAAGTTCAAAGAGTATGTCTTTTTATTTTCTATAATTATGATTCCTTCAGAGGTGGCTGAAATAACTATTTTCCTAGGAAGCTGAGTAGAATAGACACTGACAGGAAGGAGAAAGCACATCAAATAGTCCAGGTAAATTTTCTTGATCCAAGGGATAATAATGAGACTGCAACCCAGTGGATGCATATTTGCTTTTGTTCAGTGAGCATGGGTTCAGTGCTGTAACAAAATGGGTACGGAAGAGTGAACAGAAAATGAATTATAGCCATGGTTTTAAGCTTGAATGACAGGAAGGTCATGATAGCTTTAATGAAGAGAAAAACAGGCAAGTTCAAGTCATCAGAACACTTGTTTACAAAACTATATAAGTGTGATGAGCAAAAGGGAAGACAGATTAGAAACTTTGAAATTTTTTTTGACCAACTTTAAAAATTTCAATAGCAAGTGGAAAAAGAGAAGAGCACGCCTTTGGGATGAAGTGTGCCTATGCATCATTTGTTAACCTAAGTGCTTCATAGTAAATTTAGGAGTTGGAGTATAATAAATTTACATGTAAATAGGTTTGTAGTCTCCTGATTTTATGGTATATTTGCATTTATATATTTTTACAGTACGCATTGTAAAGTAATGCAGTACACACTAATACACACACACATATTCACATGCTCAGATAGTTGAGGATAGAAGGAGTAGTTTGTAATAAAATTGACATCTCCAAAGTTATGAGTCATTTGCTCCTTCCAACTGAATTTATATGCATAGAGTTGATATTTCAGATGTTATTTTTTCTGGTGAGACAGTCTTTTGGGACTTCAACTACTGGGGATAAAAGGAGTAGGATGTTGATAGAATTCAAAATGCTGTTTGAAGAGGCAAGCAAAAGTGGATCTCACTTATTACTTTCAAAAAAATTGTGGAAAATAGCAATCTCATGTCAATTATATTAAATGCACTTATTTTTATATTTTCAGCAGAGGGCTTTGAAATTTTAACAAGATTGATATGTAAATCATAAGTTATTATGATATGATTTTAATAACACCAACACATCAGAAAAAAGATAATTACCATCTTACACTTTCAGTCATCCTTGGAAAATTTAAAATGTGCAGTTGGGCTTAGGCATTTGGTAGTTGTCTAATATAGAACATATTTAAATATAAATGCTTTCTAAATACAAATCATTGACATTTATATATGTTGTAACTCACAAGTAAATATTCTGCCCTCTAAAACTCTGCTATGTGTGTGTATATCAACATGTATCTTCAGTTACAGAAACCTAGCAATTGATTTAAATGTATTTACCAGATGACAACTATGAATTAAGTTCAAGTTAAAAATAACTGTGTAGCTTACCAAATACTCTAGAGTTAAAAAGTGTGCATATATCAAATTTTATGTTCTGTGCAATGGCTTAAGTAAATAATCATCAGCCTATAAGAGCCAGGATCCCATATGGGCACTGGTTTGAATCCTGGCTGTTTCACTTCCCATTCAGCTCCCTGCCTGTGACCTGGGAAAGCAGTCGAGGATGGCCCAGAGCCTTGGGTCTCTGCTCCCACATGGGAGATCCAGAGAAAGTTCCTGGCTCCTGGCTTCTGATCAGCTCTGCTCTAGCCATTGTGGACACTTGGGGAGTGAACCAGCAGATGGAAAATCTTTCTCTCTGTCTCTTCTTCTCTCTATGAATCTACCTTTTCAATAAAAGTAAATAATTTTTTAAATGCACTTCTACCAAATTTTGACCCAAAGTTGTTTCCCTTTGAGCAAAGTATCTAGAAGACGCTTTGCCACAGTTTAGAATCTATACTAATGATCTATGCCTGCTGAAGTAGTATTTATTGTAAACTAGCTAATTAAAACATCAGCAATATTCTGCAGACAAACTAAATAGTCTATTCTGGAAACAGTAAGACATAAATATTAAATATTTCTTACAGATTTTTATATATCTTGCTGTGCTCCTTGCCCAGGTTAATGGTTAAATAATTCAACATCCACTCACTCAGTCACTACTCCAAGTAGACAATCATCTTACATGTATAGTCAAGCACAGCTAATGGAACAAGTCTGCACAAATTGGTTTGAATAAACAGAGTTGTGCACACTATTTTCACATGAAGAAAAATATTGTAGATGTATATTTTTCTGTGTCCACACTCAATTTGCTTTTTCTTAAGATTTATTTATTTTTATTGGAAAGTCAGATAGATATACAGAGAGGAGGAGAGACAGAGAGGAAGATCCTCTGTCTGCTGATTCAGTTCCCAATTCAAACGGCAATAGCTGAGCCAATCCAAAGCCACGAGCCAGAAGCTTCTTGTGAATCTCCCACATGGGTGCAGGGTCCCAAGGCTTTTGGTCATTCTGGACTGCTTTCCCAGATCACAAGCAGGGAGCTGAACGGGAAGCAGGGCAACCGGGATATAAACCAGTGCCCATATGGGATCCTAGCACATGCAAGGTGAGGACTTTAGCCACTAGGCTATGACAATGGGTCCCACACTCAATTTGTAAATCAGGAATGAAGAGTGGAGCTTTCATCCAATGACAAAAAGTAGTCAGCCATGTAAAGTTGTGGTTTGGGGACAAATATTTCAGTAGAGAATAGCATGATTTGGCATTGCTGAACAAAAATGGAAGAGTTGGGGAGTGAATCATCGGATGGAAGATCTTCCTCTCTGTCTCTCCTCCTCTCTGTATATCTGACTTTGTAATAAAAATAAATCTTTAAAAAAAAAACAAAAATGGAAGAGTTAGGTAACCTATCCCTTCTTTACACTTTCAAACTACTTTTCTTGTTGAAAATTAAAGTTTCAACACGTGGAGCCACGATCATCACAGGAGTATACAGTTAATAATTTCAGGAATATGAAAGTTTGTGAATGCCACAGAGCATATTCCAAATCTTCTCACAGCCAGACAACCTTTGAACCTCAAATGTAACTTGATGAAAATGAGGTAATACACTCACCGGAAAAGTACACAAAGACATGACGAATGGTAGTTATTCAATTTTGGCAGAATCCTTCTCCTAAATCATTGCCTTGATTCAGGGTAGTGAATTAAGTCTGCCAAAAATTGATTCTAAGAACTTGCTCACATGCTATCTCTACTGTACATTTCCTTTATTATTATTCTTATGTACAACTTTGGACAGCGTTTCTTATTCTAGACTTTCTACTAGGTATGTATCAATATTAAAAAGTAGAGATGATTTGCTTTCTCTTTTGCCAGCTCACATTTTCATCTCCCAGCAGATGACGGACATATCCCAGTCATGTATTTAGCTTTCAAAAAAAGCAAAAAGGAGCCATGGAGTTCACCAACAAAGTACACAGCTGACCTGAGAGTGGTCTGTTTAACTGCCTGGGCTAGGACTTACCCCGGTTATGTGAGATACTATCTAAACCAATCAATGAAGCAAAGAGAAACCTCAACGGTTCAAGCATTCTGAAAAAGCTTCAAAGAAAATCAATCTTCCTTTTTTCACGCACATTCTCCCCTTTCTCACTGCACACACTTCCCAAACTACTTGCAAGATTATATTTAGGTCAATGTAACACTTGAAAAATCACTAGAGACTATTCTTTTTGCACATGTGAAAGTTAGCTCAGTACAAACAAGAACTGTTTAAATGCGTCCAATCAGTTTTCTCCTCTGACATTTTCACGTTGAATGTATCAGAAATGCAGAGAAATTTCCACTATGTAGAAGTGAGCTCATACAACTTTTGAAAAAAATAACACTATAAACAGATTTTATTTTGTTGAAAATATGTCAACAATCACTCTTTTATAAGTAAGTTTTTCATGAGCTTTTTATAGACCTCTTATTAGAATTGTCTCAAAATAAAAATTAATTTCAGTTTTCCTGAACCTTTTCAAGAATCCATGGGCAGAAATTTAATAAAACATCACAATTGGCAATACTGTTCTTAAAGTATTTCATCTTGATTAATAAGAAATTGGGTTCCAAAAGAAAGAAACCAACTCAACATAAACTGTTTTATAAACAGCCTAATGTACATTCCAAGCTGACACCTTCCAACTAACCTATCTTAATTCCTTAATGGAAGAGTTTCTTAAAAGCTATGTAATAATTTGCATAAGCTTTTGGCGACAGAATGAACCACTAATAACATCTTCTCATGATTTTGGGGGTGGAGAGGGAGGAGCTTTACATGCCAGAAACACCACCTGAAGAAAAATGAATTCAATTCATATAAAAGAAAGGATAAATGAACAATGATTTTAAGAACCAGTAACTTATAAAAATGTACTGAATGATGTTAAGAATTGGAAAAAAAGAGTTTGGGGTTAAGTTTGAACTTGCTCTATCATTCTCATCACTCGAAATTTCAGTTTTTCCAGAAATTTACGATGAATGCTGGTTCTCAAACCTACTTGAAGAATCAATGATTTCTGATAAATGGCCTTAGGGAAAGGAGACAAAATGTTCTCATAGAACAAGAAACCCTTTGAAATGATTTTCATATATATTGACTAGTGACATCAAAATAGCCAACTTAGCATATTATCTGACAGATATACATCCTATAACCCAAATTTAAGGAAAACTGTAACATCAGAAAAAGGTTGCTTTTAATGTCCCCAGCTCTGCTCCTACTTAAGTACCTCTTTTGTGATGGTCCTTTGTTGAATCTTGATACTCTCTCCCTATACCCGTCACTCCCAGTCCTGGCCACTGCAATCTTCATGGTTTGAATCAATATCCACAATCAAAATGTAATAAAATGAGTAGGGATAGAATAGAGTACTTCATGTCTGAGGACTATCCACATTTTTAATGACAATTAAAGCTACACTGCTATCATAAAATGTCCTGGGCTTTTTCAAGTTAAATGGGTCAAATCAAGTATTTCCAGATAGCTAAATATAAGGTCTAATAGAATACTGCACACTATGAAAAGGCAAAGAATACAATCAGAATACACTAAACCAAATAAATGAAGATAATATGTCAAATCATACTTGAATACAGGACATGAGTGTACTTTACAGCTAATGCTTCTCTCACTGGTTCTCAGTATCTTATTCCAAAGAAGAGTTGGGATATAATACAAGTCCTGCCACACTCTTAATACAGCCCATGAATAAAACAGAAACAGTAGGCACAGCAGATACTAAGATTTCAAGTTTATGAAGCACTGAAGATGTCAGATGCTTTTCTTTTTTTTAATTATTTATTATTTTTAATTCATTAGTTACATTGTATTATGTGACACAGTTTCATAGGTACTTGGATTCTCCCCACCCCTCCCCAAACCCTCCCACCATGGTGGATTCCTCCACCTTGTTGCATAACCACAGCTCAAGTTCAGTTGAGATTCCCCCATTGCAAGCATATACCAAACATAGAGTCCAGCATCTTATTGTCAAGTTCAACGGCTTCTTAGGTATAACCTCTCTGGTCTGAAGACAGAGCCAGCAGAGTACCATCCCAGTCAATTAAAAGCTCCAACATACCATCAGCAAAACTTTACATCATTATGGAATTAATTGACATAGTAATGAGTAACCCTTCATACAGTATCTTAGACATCAAAAATGGTCCACAGCACGATTTGCTTTACTTTTGTTTCCCTCCTTTTTTAAGGTTTTATTTCTTTATTGTAAAAGGCAAAGCTACAGGAATGAGCAGAGACAAAGACAGAGAGATCCTATATCTGCTTGCTCACTATCCAAACAGCCACAGTGACTAGATCTGGACCAGTCCAGAGCTAGTAGCTTTTTCCAGGTTTCTAACGCCAGTGCAAGAGCCTAAAGGCCTGAATGCTGCTCTGTTAAACTCCCGGCCTCAGCAACAGGGAGGTAGACTGAAGTGGAGCAACCAAATTTAAATCAGTGCCTACATGGGATGCTAAAGCTGAAAGTGGCAGCTTTACCCACTATGCCCCAGCACCAGCCTTGTAACTGTGCCCCCTTTTTGGAGAAGGAAATGAAGCCTACAGAAATCATGTAACAAGTCCATGACTCCAGGTTAGCATACGACAGAGAACTCACACCAAGCTCTGCTTCGCTCAGATGACTCAGAAAATGGCTTTCAAATCTCAACTGCACTGTCTGATCACAATGGATTATTCACCATGTTTGAAATCCTGCACTGTATTCTGTCTGTATCAACTAGGCACTAACAGGAACTTAAGCATCTTTCACATCTTTGTATTGCCTATTCATATAGCACTTTCCTGTTGTGTAAGAAGGATGTGCACTTATAATGAGCTAAGTAAAACATTATGGCAACTTTTTTTTAAATTATCTTCTATTGAGAATAAACTTCAGCTTTCTATTGAACAAGTTATCAGTAACTGAGCATTCATGCAATTCTAATTTGTTGATAATAATCACAGTTCAAGAATTATTTATATTTAACTCTATTAATAGATCATTTAAGTACACATCAACAGGACTTCCAAAAACAAGCTTCTCATTCTGGAATTTTTGTTTTTATTCATTGTACAGCTGTGTACCTAATGACTAAATTACAGAAAGCAACCTGAATTATACCTTCCATACTGTATTTGTTCTACTTATTACAGTCTGCTATCTACGAATATTGACAATTTCTAAGTTGGGACTTTTTTTCTTTTTTTTTTTTTTGTTTTGGAAGTTTTTCATTTTTATCAAACTCAACCTTTCCAGTTTTATCTTTTCCTCTATTTTCCATCTGAAATTCTCCAAGCTCAATCTCCATAGAGTTACTGGTCACACTTTTTAATTTTGTTGGTCTTTTTTCATTCCCCCCCCCCCCGAATAACCCCAAAGTTTAGAATATGTATGTCAATCACTTGGTAAAGTTAATTTCTAAAATATCCAACTCATAAACCATCTGACATTCTGGCCAATTCTTGTTTCTTTTAGTGATAATTGTGGTTTGAAATGCTTTGACTTACTGAATATTATTTTTTTTTCATTTTGGGATTGCCAGATATTATAGGCATAATGTCATTTTTTTCTAAAATGCTTTATAAACAACAGGCCTAGCTTCTCCACAAAATGTGAGAGGATTTGTGTGGTGGAGGGGGATTCCTCCAGGTAGGAGTTCTACTGCAGTGGTGTTTGGTGACACTCCTTTACAAGCTTAGAGACCCACAAGCCAAGAAGATTAATCCAAACACTGGCCCAACAGCATCTCCACCTTAGACAGCAATCCTGACTTACTCATTTCAGTCTTCAATTTCACTTCCAGATAAACAGTTTGTGAATATCAACTCCAGATACGTAAGTTGAGTGTGAGACACTCATTCTGTTGACATTAGTCAGTGGAACATAAGCAAACTACAATACATCAAGATGCTTCCCACCATCTCGGTTTCCAACAACTTGTAAGAATCCCTGGGACAGTCCCTTAGCACACGGATCTGAAGTGCTTTAAGCACCTTGAACAGGAGAATCACATGCATAACTGCTGGGTTTTTGTACTGTCTGTTTTGTTTTTCTGGTTCTAGCTTTTACATCAATTAGGTTGTATTTATCAGATGTGTCAAATCTGAAAATCTGTTTACCACATTCTATTTTGCCAACATTCTGTTTCATCTTCATATTAGCAAATATTTTTTTAAAAAAATTATTTTTCTTGGAAAGTCAGATTTACAGAGAAAGGGACAGAGAGGAAGATCTTCTGTCCGCTGAATCACTCTCAAAGTGGCTGCAACGGCTATAACAGAGCCTATCTGAAGCCAGGAGCTTCTTCCGGGTCTCCCTTGCGGGTGCAGCATTCCAAATCCTCAGGTCATCCTGTCCTGTGTTCCCAGGCCACTAGCAGGGAGCTGGAAGGGCAGGAGAGCAGCTAGACCATGAATTGGCACCCATTTGGGATCAGGCACATGATAGTCAAGGAGTTTAGCCACTAGGTTACTAGCCCAGGCCCGGTAAATATGTTTTACTTAGTTTATCCTATGCATTTTGGGCAGTTTCACAGTTACCTAAGACTTCTTTATTTGTATGTTGCATCTTTCAGTAAAGATTCTGCAGAGTTACAACAAATCTTCATTGTACTCAGAAATATCATGTTATGGAATTAAGAAGACAAAGTAAAAGATCTGGTAACCCAGGTAACAGTGTTGACACAAGCATCATGAAGGGAACCTGGCAAGTAGGGAACAGGATACACACACACACACACACACACACACACACTCACACAGAAGCTGTTTTGAAGAAAGCAACATTTGGAGATTCCACAGGTGTAAAGTCAACCAGCACCAGATAGGAAAACCTCAGGAATGTTCTTGAGCAGGTAATGCCAACTCATACCAAGGTAAATGCATGGGGGCAGGATTGAGTCCCAAGTAACTGTAGATGAAGAGGTCTAAAATAAAGTAGCCAGACATCATGATTCAGTTACAACTAAGTCACCAGGGACAGGAGGTCACTGCAAATTGATTTTTTTGTGAATAGAACTAAAAATCACTTATTATAGAACACTAACTCAAAGGACCTTGATTCTGAACAAGTAAGGTCACAGTGACACTGAACAGGTAGGGAAAGAGGAAACATCAGCCTGGGCAAAGACATGTTTCAAAGGTATCGGTGATATTCTGACATATTATCATGTTGGAATTGATGTTAGAATTGTGGACAACTCATAGAGGAGCAAAAGAAACTGAATTTTCTTGGTTCTCCAAATCATTTCTCTTTTTCAAATGCTACAACAATGTTCATATATGATCCACATTCTTTAAAAAGCACAGTCTTTTGTTGGCAAAACCTCTATTGCTTGGTTTTAATATCAGTATTGCCAAAGCTGAAATGATCTGTAAGTTATATTAAGAATATATGTCCTAAATAAAAGCTTCCATTAGCTATTTGTAAATGTTTCTATTTTTTAGCACTGCTCAAGAATGTTTCAAAAATGACTGCATATTCTTCATAGTCTAATCCAATTAACAAGTACTTCCTGTGTACCATGTGAATTACCAATCTGATTGAATGTAGAACAGATAGCAGAGCTAGGACCAAAACCCAGAAACACATACCAAGAAACCGAGCATCCTAGTTGGAATTCTAGCCAATATGCCAAATGCTTGCCCCAAATACTCAAAAAAATTACTGAAGTATTTTTGAATTCAGATATTTGATAATATCCTGAAAGTTATACTCCCTTTTCTTAAAGTGTAAATACACTGGTATATAAGCTTTCACAATAAGCAAGAACTTGTCTTTGGCACCAAATTAAAGCTATGAAACAGAACCATGGCATACTATTTCATGATTAATGATTTTAAAAATTGTCAGAATCTCTTTCAATTTCCAATTTCAGATATTTATCAGCTATTATATTTTAAGACATTGGATTTTCTATTTTGCTTTTATCTTGTTCTTTTTCCTTTAACCTTACAATCTAAATATTAATGAGATATTTGGGAAGCACTTCAAGAATAAGAACCCTAAGAAATTTTTTAGTCTAGTGACTTTGTGAGGGACATGAGAGCTCATAACTTGAAAATCCAGTATGATGTGAAAATCTGAGCAGCAGCACTATGGTTAAATGTATGTTTCCCTTCAAAATTTGTATTTGAGAGCCTATAGACAAATGTGATAGTGATATGAGTTAAGACATTGTCAGAGGGGCTTGGTGTGGTAGCCTAGCGCCTGGAGTCCTAGCTTTGCATGTGCCGGGATTCCATAGGGACCCCAGCTCGTGTCCCGAATGCTTCACTTCCTTTTCAGCTCCCTGTTTGTGGTGTAGGAAAGCAGTGGAGGAATCCCCAAACGATGTGACCCTCCACCTGGGTTGGAGACCCCAAAGAAGCTGCTGGCTCCAACTTGGCTCAGCTCTGACCATTGTGGCCACTGGGGGAGTTAACCAGCAGATGAAAGATCTTTCTGTCTCCTTTTCTCTGTAAATCTGACTTTACAATAAAAATTAATAAATCTTTTTAAAACTGACATTAACAGATTTTCAGTTTGATGAATAAATCAGTGCTTTCAGAAAAGAAGTGGAAAGGAGAACTCTTCTGACTTTTGATCTTCTATCTTCTACCAAAATGAGATGTGACTCTATAACACCATCCTGAGAACAAAAAGGCAGACTTCCTTGGATCTGTGGGTGTCTTGGAATTGGACTTCCCTGTTTTCAAAACTGGAGGAATTATGTTTGGTTTGCCTATACAAATTATCCAGTCTATAGTTTGTAACATCACAAGATACAGACTAAGACTTTCTCCACCATGTAAGGTAAAAGATGAAATAAATGTGAGAACCAAGAACAGCAATGAACTTACTCCTAATTTAAATCCTAAAAATATAACTAAATTAGACCAATATTGTGGTGTAAAAGACTAATCCCCTTCCTGTGAGGTTGTCATCCCACGTGGACATAACTAGTGCTGGCTTTCAACTTTCAATCCAGCTCCTTGCTAAAGGCCTGGGAAAGTAGTGGAGAGCAGTTGAAGTTCTCAGGCCACTGTACACATGTGGAAGACCCTGAAGAACCTCCTGAGTTTTGGCTTTGGATTGGGTCATTTGGACAGTAATTAGCAATTAGAAGATCTTTCTCTTTGTTTTCTACTTCTCTCTAAAATTGTCTTACAAACAAAAAATTTTTTTAAATCAACCCAAATAAAGAATCCAGAATTTTTGTAACTGTTAGCAATGGACTCTGCTAGTTACAACATTTGAGAAAATAACTGTAGAGAACTACTACTATTAAATGAGAAGGATTTATTGTCATTATTCATTTGTATTTCTTTTGTGTATCACTCATGACATTAAGAAAATATGATTTGCAGTTCCATATACCAGCAGCACAATGAAAACAAAAAGTCAAAATAATTAGTCAAAATCATTAAGGTGATAAATGATATATTAAAGAAAAAATAATTCTTGTTTCAGTGCAACATTCATGTATAGCACAATTTCATTTTTATAAACTTTGAATAAACAACTTATATCCATTCACTGTACAACTGTAATAAGAAAACCCATTTAAATTTGAAATTTCATTGAAAAAGCTCAATTGAAACTCCACTTGAATAGACTAAGAGTAATTTCCCATAATAGTGTATCTTATAAATAAATTACGTGCTATAGTAGTTAGTCATTAAAACAGATAATGATAGAAAGAAATTTTAATTAAGAGTTTACTTTGTGTAAAACCATCTGCTGTATGCGTTATTTGCATTAAGAATAATTTATTAGCAACAGTAATTATTTTATTGATATGATTTTATCATATTATATAAGATACTATCATGAAATCATTATATTTTTATAATGAACAAATCAACAGCAAGCATGCCTTTGATTGAAGATTAGGTTGATACTATTTATTTTGCAACAATTTGATAGAAACAAATGACATGTTAATTCCAAGGGATCGGTATTCTGCTTTACTTGGATTGTTTGCAGAGCATTTGTTAATAATTTTATCATTATATTCTAGACAAATCAATTGGATGTTTAGTTACAGCAGAAAATTAACTATAAACTTCTAATAAACATTAACTATATCACACAAAAATTAAAGCTAGTGATTACAGATTTTCATATTCTGCAATTTTTCAACTTGCAAATGCGTAAGTAGTTCCAGCAGACTTAGGATTCATTAGAGAAGTACTGATTCCCATTACAAATAGTAACTGATTCAAAGAACAATTATAATCAAAGAATAAAAATTTAAAATTTTATTCCTTATATTTTCTTAAATTCATGAAAACCAATTATTTTATTTAAAAAGCACAGAGACAGATTAAAACACAAAATGAAACATAAATACAATAAAGACAGAGATCTTAAATCCACTGGTTCACTCCCCAAATGCTTGTAACATCCAGACCTGGGCCAATCCAAAGCCAGAAACTGATAATCCTAGCTACCAGTGTATCACAGTGGAAGGCTTGGAATCAAAGGCTTGAGGTATCATTTATCAGATTATAGCATGTGTGTTAGAAGGGACCTGACACTGAAAGTACAGCTGGGATGTAAACCCCTACACTCTAATATATATTGTAAGTATACGCCATTGTAGAAGGATACCGTGTCCCCAGAAGGTCAGCGAGCACAGAATTACAATTGATTGGATAAATCCATCACTGCTGGCAGCTACACTCCATCAGGTCTTAACCTGTACCAAATGCCTGTCCCAATTGTACGTAACCTTCCCTATAACATGGTATTTCTGTACTAGAAGAAATTCCCACTTAAAAGAAACTTGCATCTTTCTACATTATCCTCCTTTCTTATCCACATTTCCTCTAATACATAGCCTTCATGTTAAGTTCTAGGACTTCCAACTGAACTCTCTCCTATGGTCCTTTTGTACCACTGGTAATGTAAAACAACTTCAAGCTACAATAAATACCCATACCACCTTTGTAGGTTAGAGACAACAAATCAATGCATGAAAAATAGTGATGCTTTGCTTTTGAGGGAAAAAAAAAGAGGTGGGGTGGGGAGGAACAGTAGGTGGTGTTTTCCATTACTACTAGTAAGAAAAAAAAAGAAAATTTTATTCCTCTGTAAATAGCTGTTGGTTTGTCTTCTTGGCAGAATGCAGGTTCATTTATAGAAGGATCTGAATATAGTCTTGCTAAAAAGCTTTTCGCAACAATCTACCCGAACTTTTTTGAAAATACAAATAAAAATAAGTTATATATGCATATTGTCTATCAACGTATTTAAATCTTTTCATGAGTTAATTAAATGTTTTCATTAGTCTGCCATGAATTATTTAAGTGGTGAGAGTAACTAGGACAAATGAAAATTTTGATATTACTATGTGGTACTTGCATAAGAAAGGGGAACAAATGTATGTTAATATATTCTAGTCACATATATTTGCAGTTTAGGGATAAACCTAAAAAACAGAAATGATGATTACATTCCTATTAGTAGTAGTTGGTAAGTAGATGGAAGTGAAATTTATAATGGTAGAAGAAAAAATTAGGGTAAAATGGCTTTAAAACCAGGTCTTGAAAAATGAGTAAAATTATGGTAAATCTACATGATCATAAGAGCAATCCATGTTGACTGAACATCATGGGTATGACCTATACCTCTGCAGTACATAATGATAGAATACAGACTGAAGTACAGAAGGCCAGAAATAGAAACGAAATAATCAAATACTGTGTTTAACAACAGTCAGCCTATATGGCCAGACTAGATATTCCTGAATGATTTGTTAAGTGAGACAGAGTAATATAATAATGTAAGTCTGATTAGTGTCAGCGGATTAAAAGTCTGTAAGACTTTGTAGGAATGAACTCAATAAGACTACTTTAACAGTTTAAGACAGACAAAAATGAAGCCCTGGTTACAACAGATGCCTGAAAACTATTGGTCTAATTCAACTAAGTTTTTGTAGCTACTCTTCCCCTAGATATATATTCAAAGAACAAACCCTCTAAACAAAATCATATGTTATAGGTTGGACCAGCTGAAGAAATTATGTGTGAATATGTTTGCATAATGTGTTTTTAATTTTACTTTTACTTTGCATGCTACTTTTTAAAGTATGCTAATCACTGATGTCTGAGTATCAGACAAAGCTAACAGAAAAAAGTGATTCATGCTTACCTCCAAATGGATACACCCCCAAAATGAGAATTTTCATGATATATCCCTTAGTAAAAATGCCAAGAGCGCCATCTATTCTCACAAATATTTTCCTGTCAGAATTAAGGGGGAGAAATGTTCTCATCAAGGAAGCTTTTTGTTTCTCCTACAGGAACATTAATTACGTTGTCAGCTGGAGCCAAAAGAATGAGGCAGTGAGAAGCAATCTGACTCTCATCTTGTTTAAAACTGTCAGTTGCTAAAGGAAGTCAGAAGTTAGGCAGAGAAAAAGAAGTTCTTCTTCCTCATTTAGAGATAAATGGAAGTCCAACTGCTGATCTTTTTACAAGAGGGTGATTCAACAGCAGACACTTCCCCTTTGAAAGGCATTTCTAACTCAGCTCTTCACCTGACCCCCAGGAGCTAAGAGTGTGGCTCTTTTTCATCAAGGACATCCCCAACCTCAGCACTGCAATGCATCATCTGTTTGCTCTGACCCTTTGCCTCCAAGGAAATACACATCAAAAGCACTTGGAAACTGCCAGGACAGAGACACACACTATCAAAATCCACTTTGGTTTCAACTCCACTGTTCCACCTTCAAAGCCCCACTGCTTCAGCTGATTTGCAACCCAATCCCAAAAAGAAGCCAATTTCAGCAAGCACCTAGTTTTTAGAACTCTGGGGAGTCTTCAGATGATCTTAGTTTCTTGTGTAGAACCAGAGGAAAGAGACAAAAAAGACAATAGGAGGAAATACATGAGTCAATGGAGACAAAATATGATTAAGTAGATTACCCAGTAAGGTGGGCTAGGAAGTACAAAAATGTAGATGAAATGAAAATGTTGAGAAGGTAACAGGCATGTTTTGCATCACAGATCAAAACACACTGAGAGTCCTAGGCAGTGTAGTAGCAAGCAGTTTAAAACCAGAACCAGTGCAAGCAAACCAATTTTTGTTTTGACCAAATTTCTTGGATGTGTGAATCTATGGTTTCCCCCCTTTTAAAATAGTCATTAATCAACTAAGAAATTATATGAGTAGGAGAAAAAAGAAGGCATGCTTGTCTTAGTTACCTAAGAAAAAAAATTTTATCACAACACAAGAGCACATAATCTCTTAATATTAGCTAAAACATCACTACACGTGAGTAAGTTTAAATGGTGGGGCTTTATTAATATATTTGACCAAATTTCACCAAATATCCTACATCCACACTTGCTCCCATGAATTTTCTGGAATAGGAATATTTTTAAAGTTTTTCTTACAAAAAAAACTTAGTTGATTTTCGTAACAGAAGCTTCGATACAGTTTTGAGTGTTGACTCTACAGAAATATCATTTGAGACAAGACATGTAGTTTCTTCTATTCACCCAAAGCTCTGCCTCCAGCTTTGTTTGTGACAGTTCAGTGAGACTCCAAGATGATATCACTTCCCAAATACAGGTTAGGGTACGTGGGCTGGGAGATAACTGTTTCTCCATTATCTTCTTCTTAACCCGAGTCTTAAAGGTTAGTAAATGATGACAAATAGATACGCTCAAAAAAAGCCACAAAAACAAAGCCAACAAAAAGTTTTATTGTCAATATTAAAAAAAAGGCCTGACAAATAACAAAGAATGTGATGTTTAAAAAGAAAGTGCATTTACCCATTTTTCTAATCGCTTTAAAGTTTTTCAATAGTTCTAAATTAAATCCCTTTCACCCCTATCTCTTTATCCATCAGAAAATCCGAAGGGTATTTGGATTCAGACATCCATTGAACCCAAGATCTTTCATTACACAGCACAAACAAGCACTTTTATTGAACAAGAACCCAATTACTTAACCTAGCTTCAGGTTTCATTCTACCCTGCAGCGTCCATCCTGGCAGAGGCCTACTAATCTTTTCTGATGGACGTTGCTACATATCAGTTCTGATACACAGAGATGATGCCTAACCTACTTGTAGAGAGCCCCTGATTAAATCAACTTAGATGCCCATCTCAGTTTCCTGGGACCAATGAATACCAATGAGACAAAGCATATATGGGCCCCTATTCATGCTCAGACAGGAGAAAAAGAGTATATACCTGAGAAAGTTGCCAGCATTTATAAAAGCCTGCTACTGGCATTGCCTGAAGCACTTACCTTTTGTTGCTGAACTTTCCACTGCTGGCATCCTCCTGTATTTCACTACAAGTAAGTTCCTGACAGTGCTGCTTCCATTAAAAATATTAGTAAGTACTGTTTATGATCAGAGACTTATATCACTAAGTCTTAACACTAGATTTACATTTGACTAACTTAGTATCTTCCAAAGACTGAGCCTCATCCTTTGAAACTATGATTATAATTTGTGGGGGCTGAAGCTGGTGTAGTGGCTCTGCAAGTTCATCTTCTACTTGCGAACTCTGGCAACACGAACAGGTGGAGACTCATGTTCGGCTCCTGCACTTCCCACCTAGCTGCCTGCTTAAGGCCTGGGAGACAGCAGAGAACAGCCTGAGGCCTGTGGGCCCAGGCACGCACTTCAGAGGCCAGAAAGATGCTCCAGGATCCCAGCTTCTGATCAGGTCAGCTCTGGCCACTTGGGCCATTGTGGGAATGAGCCATCAGAAGGAAGATTTCTCTTTTGCTCTAATTCTCATTCTCCTTCGCCCTGCAAATCTGCCTTTCAAAAAAAAAAATAATTTAAAAAAGTCATGATTGATGGGGTCTGGCTTCCTGTTTTCAAAAGTTCTCTAAGTGACTACAATACATAGATAGGTTTGAGAAGGAGCTCTTGTATGTTAATTCACTTACTAGAATTAGAGATCATTTGGTTTACCCTGCGTTCCAGTAAAAGTACACCCATTAAGAAACCACTGTCTTACTCAGAAGTGTCTTTAGTTTCCTTGTAATACTGCATACTTACATAGGTCTCCAAGAAACTTAGAAGTATACAAGACTGCTCATAATACTATTTATATTAACACATCAAGCTCTACAATGTAATGTCTATCATTAAGGAATTGAAGCATACATACCTATATCTATTGTAAAATATATTTATTCAGCAAGTTTTAGGCAAAGAAATGGAAGAACACTTTAACTGTAAAATGTCTAAAGATTGTATTCAATTTCCTCCACGTGTATTTTCTTAAATGCATGAGTAAAATAGCTTTCTGAAAACAATGTAAACGATGGTTTCTTGGAAACGGTGAGATTAGATTATAGTTTTAACTTATTCTTTCTTATTTTCATTTTCTCATTTTATGCAACATTTTTACATATTTTAATTGCACAGATTACTAGCACATTGGAATAACAAACCACGGATGTTTAAGTTTTTAGTATCTTTCTGATGTTAGAATATTGTCGGCTACCCACACTTTGCTTTGATCCCATACAAAATTCAGACCCAGTGTTGTACACAATGATCTTTTAGTTCTCTACAACAACACAGTTCTCTTTTCCCTTAGTGGAGCCTGCTGTAGTCCATCAAGATAACTCTTAAAATATTTACGGAAAGAAGCTGGCCTAGCGGATAAAGTCCTTGCCTTGAACACACTGGGATCCCATATGGGTGCCAGTTCTAATCCTACCAGCCCCATTTTCTCTCTCCAGCTCTCTGCTTGTGGCCTGGGAAGGCAGTTGAGGATAACCCAGAGCTTTGGGACCCTGCACCTATGTGGGAGACCTGGAAGAAGCTCCTGGCTCCTGGCTTTAGAGCTGCAGCCACTGTGGCCTCTTACAGAGTGAATTATCAGTCAGAAATCTTCCTCTCTGCTTCTTGTCCTCTCTGTATATTTGACTTTGCGATCAAAATAAATACAAATATGAAACGAGGGCACATTTTGCCAACCTTATCGTCACTGCTGATGGAAGACACACTCCTGGATTGTCTGATTATGATGCTTACACCTTTAGAAATTGGTACAGAGTAGAGACAGTGGCAAATCGTGTCACAGAAAGAGCTAGGTCATAGACAAAATAGCTAAGCCTACATCAAAGAACAAAGTATTTAAAGAGGAGGCAATGGTGAATTGAACTGAAATTCTAAAGCTAAGGAATAATGCTCCAGACTGACAAACCTTCTGGGCTTCATCTCAGGCAGCAGAAACAGCAGCACCTGATACACCGAGCCTTTGGCTGTGCTGGGTTAGTTATAAAGACAGGCACAGAAGGGCAAATGGAAGTGAAGACATAAACAAGAGAAAGATGACAAAGTATTAGTATCTTAGGAAACTAGACTGGACCCTGAAGGCCTTGCAAATAAAAAATAAATGAATATCTCATCATATGTGCTGAAAATACTGTGTATTTGCAAGAAGCTAAAAAGGACTGAAGGCACAGGTAATGAGGACTCTCAGAGCTAAAATAAAATGTCCACATAAATATTGGTAGCTTTTAAGTTGAAACAACAATTTATTACTTTTGTAATTTTTACTCCCTATTGGTAACATAGCCATACACAATTGTGAAAAATGATTGTCTTTTTCATTAAGTTATACGGACTATCAAACAGTCAACAGGTGTCTAATATGCTGCTTATGGTTAAGATCACTTTCAAATTTGTTCTGCTATAATATTTCCATCAGAACATTCTAAGTCAGTTGATAAAAAGTACGACGTACCTCCATTAAAGATCTTTTATTACAGGCTGTTTATTACCATTTCTTTGCTTCCAATTTCTTGTCAAATAAAAGGTCTTATCATAGCTTCTCCTGAACAATTTGGAGCTGTAGCTTCTCTAGTACAGATGTCTATTGCATATTTTTAAATTGGGACCCCCATTGAGAGCTACAGGAATCCCTGGTATGGAAAGAAAACATGAAGCAATATTTGAAAGTATTTTTTGGTCTTGTGGTTTTAATATTCTTTAGGACAGCATGCAGCTTTCTCTGACAAAAGAATATTCCTCAAGAGACAGTAAATTTAAGGTTTAAAACACCATCTTGAAAATACATAAACTGTTAATTTTTTTTAAAGATTTATTCATTTTATTACAAAGTCAGATATACAGAGAGAGGAGGAGAGACAGAGAGGAAGATCTTCTGTCAGATGTTTCACTCCCCAAGTGAGCCGCAACGGCCGGTACGCGCCAATCCGATGCCAGGAACCTGGAACCTCTTCCGGGTCTCCCATGTGGGTGCAGGGTCCCAAAGCTTTGGGCCGTCCTCGACTGCTTTCCCAGGCCATAAGCAGGGAGCTGGATGGGAAGTGGAGCTGCTGGGACTAGAACCGGCGCCCATATGGGCTTTCAAGGCGAGGACTTAAGCCGCTAGGCCACGCCGCCGGGCCCATAAACTGTTAATTTATTATTGAAAACCAGTAAGTAAATGGAGTTGGTAACAGGACATCACTATTTATCCTATATTTGGAATACGAAACCAAAATATTTTTGTGGGATGCAGTATTAGGGGTTATTCATGTTATTTTTAGGTGTGTACTTTATGATATCAGAGTGTAGATTAGTTATTATTGTTTCATGTTTTATTGTCAAATTTACTCAGCTAATAAAGCCACAGATAATGAAGCTAGCAGGCAAGATCATTTTCTGGAGTTTTCAAGGTCAATATGTCAATTAAGATTGCAGGCTAATTCATTAATACTGAATCAAATGAACAGGCAGAGCTGTAGGAGATTGCCAAGTCTGAGATATCAAATATTTGTACTGACTTATGACAGTATCAATTTCTCCATTATCTGAAATGATTTCACAGTGCAAATTACATTTTCACTAATTTAACCAAGATACAAGCATTCAAAAACGGCACAACAAAAGCAAAGTTCACTGATGACTGTATCTTTCAAACCAGAAACCATGGTACATATACTGGCCAAAATTCTCCAGGTCTTAAGTTTTCTGCATCACTAAAGGCAGCATATGTGAAATGCAATTAATTAATTAATTTGAATAACAGCGATTTACTAAACATGCACCCTGCATCATTTCTGTGTGAGTTTTGCAAAATAGACAGCCATGATCTCTACCCTCATTATCAGGACAAGCACTAAGCAGTTAAGCATATAATTTATTGTTAATATATGGCATACATGTCACAAAGCGTAAATCCTCCATGATGTGAAGGCTTTTAAGTTTTACCATACATTATTTTAAAACTATGCAAATAGTAGTCTAAATACATCCATAACATAATTTGTGAAGCTTAAATGCAAGTCAACATGCGTTTATTGAACTACTATAGTCCTTTCATTCTGTGACTACGAAAGGTGAAAGGAAAGAACAAAGTGTGATTGAGAATACAAACACAGGCACAGGAAAAAAAGATAAGCGAAAAAAGGAAAAGAACCATGAATGCTGTAGGAGTACAGAAAAAAAAAAAGCTATGAATCCCACATGAGTGCAGAGCCCAGAGAACTTGGCTTTCTATCCACTGCTTTCCCAGGCATGTAACAGGGAGTTGAATTGGAAATGGGACAGACAGGACTTGACCAGGTACCCAAATGGAATGTTATCATTGCAAGCTCTACCCCATATACCACAATGTCAGCCTCAATGTAACTGTTCTCCATAAATAACTCCTAGTTTAGAATAGTCATCGCAACAGGGGTAATGTTGCCTTCAAAGGGATATTTGGCAATGTCCACACACTTTTTTGGGGGGTAACAATTTATAGAGGCTAATACCTAAGGGGTAGAGGCCCAAGATACTGTTCACAGGGAATCTTCCTTCCATAAACAACTGTCTATCCCAAATATCAACAGTATCAACATTTAGATGAACCCTGGTAGAGAGCAAGATGTAACTAACAAAATAGTCAGTTACAGAGCAAAACTGAGTGTTAAAACAGGAACATGCTTGAAAAGGACTGTCAGACAGCAGAAAGTGCAGACCAGAACAGTAGGGCAGCCAGTTAGGCCATCATTTGCAATACCAATGTCCGGGGTGCTGACTTGATTTTAAGCTTCTCTACTTTCAAACCAACTTCCTGTTAATGTGCTTCACAAGGCAGCCGAAGACAACCCAACTCGTCAATCTTCTGCCAATCTTGTGGGAGACCACAATCACTTAGTCTAACACTAGTTGTGGCAGATATTTAGAGTATGAACCAGCAGTTCAAAGATCTCTGTTCCTTCATCATTCCTTCTCCTTCACTCTACCTTTCATGACAAACAAATGAATCAGTTGTAAAAAGAAGGCAGAGTGCGAATTTGTGATGTACAAAGGAGAATAGGCAGGGAGAGCATGTGCTTAGATTTCTGTATAACTATGGAGAGATGATGACAAGTTACGAATGAGCCCGCCAATGAAGATATAAGCCTAAATTAAAGCAGAAGTGAGAGAAGATTTCAAAGATAAAATAAAAATTGATTTATTGACCAACCTCTTGGTGAAAACGAGGGCGGGGGGGAGAGGGGTGAGCCAAGACAGGGAGAGAGTTAAAGCAAGTAAATCAAGTAACAACTTTCATGAGTTACTGAATTTAAGCGATAAACGTCCATTAAGAACAGTAAATGTGGACATAAGTAAGAATAACTACATTTTGAGGAAAATTAATAATTATGATAATAACAATACTTTTTTATCACTCTGTGCCACACAGGGTGTTATTCAGACAAGAAAGCAGGAGAAATCCACATCAACTTTCCATACTCTGGAGGCAAACTGCCTGTATTCCCCATAAAATGCAATCTTCTGTAGAGTTATGTATAGTACGAGTTATTAAGCTAGTACATCCCAGAGAAGCTCAAGTTCAGGAAAATTATAATAGGTTAGAAAGTAAGGTTGCGTACTTCAGCTGTAGGCAACTGTATACGTTGCATTATGCAAAATCATAATTCATTGCACTAGATTCTTCCAGAGTGTTTTTTGTTTGGTTTTCAATTGTTTTTACTTTTAAAGGTGATTGAGTAGGCAAGATGTGTGTGCGTGTTTGTGTGTACTACTCAATGTAAGCAAAATCATTCACTGAAACAATGAAACCACATTTCTAAAGAAATTCATTTAAAGAAATTTGTGGATTAAACATATGCATGTTAATTCTCACCATGTGAAGTCTGCTACTTTTGGTGAGATATTTCAGGAGTTGTTTTCCTGTTGCTATTCTAGGCTATACATGGACACGGAATAACTAATCAGAACTAGCTCTGATTTATTGAGAAGCAAGTATCTCCAAAGTAGGATAGAGTAGTAAATTCTGCATTATTTGGACAGTCTTAATGCTATACATAGATTTTTTTAAAAAAATCAGGTGCTGTGACTATACAAAGCTAAAATACAAGAAAGGTGGGTATTTTTCTTTCATTGTCTTCCAAAATCACCAGGAAATACTATAGCTGATTCATTTAACTCATGTCAATATGTTTTCTCTTCACAAAACACGCTGATCTATTTGTAAGGCAAAGTAACAGAATCAAATTAGCAAACAGTTGGATCAGAAGTGGAGCAGTTCTGACTCAAAACAGCTTTCCAACATGGGCTGTCAGTAATATACACAAGATCTTGAGCAGGACCCTCGGAGCACGCCCCACAGCAGGGACCTGGGGGTGGGTGGGAGACTGGGTGGGGCTTCTCCCCTAAAATCCCCCTTTAACTCAGATACATGAAGGAAACAATGTAGAAATGATAGTCTTACTCACTTTGCTGTAGCCCTTGAACCTTTTTACCCTAATTAGCTATGTAAAGACTGTCAATAATATTTTTAAAATGGAGAAAAAAACAATAAATATTAGAAGGATGGAAACATGACAAAACAAACAAAAAACCCAACATATCAGGAAATTTATAACGAGCAAAAGAACATAAATTGGCTAAGCGAGGATAAATAGGTAGTTATTAAGATGAATAAAGATAAAAGTATGGTAGGCAGAGAAAACCTAGAAGGAGGAACTTTTAAAACAAAATAAATAATAATAATATACACATTTCATTATTATTATTCATTTCATGACACAGTTCCATATTCCCTTATCCCCTCCCCAATTCCCTCTCCCCACCTAGTTCCTCTATATCATTACTAACAAACAGTTCTTCATCAGTTGGTACACAACCTTTTGCTTGCAGCAAAAATAATATAGTCATTGGTCAAATGCAGGAAGGGTTACTGAGCCCTTGAAATAAGACACATGTCTAATGTGATGAGCACCGCAAAGACAAAATATCGAACAGATATTTATGTCTCATGTATGGCATTAGGGACACCAAAACTCACGTCAAATACCTAATTCTTTTATTGTTTAGATGTGAAGTATTTTCCTTGCTGCTCTCCTTTTTTTCTTGTTGCAGTAGCATTTAATAATTATGTATGTGGACCACATTTGTAGTTCCACTGTATTTTTACTGGACAACAGCTACACATAAGTTTGAAATTACTAATCAGAAGCATGATACCCCACAAAAATGAAATTAGAGATGCGGAAGTTAATTGATGCTTTATAATCCTGAATTCTTACTAAAAGTGTTATGTGTTAATATCACTCTAAATTCTAGAAAAAAAAAAAAGCCCTCAAGTTTAAAATACATTTTTTTAGGCAGAGTTAGGGAGGGGGAAATAAGAAAGAGGGTGAGGGAAAGGGAGCAGGAGAGAAAGAAAGAGAGGAAAAGACAGACAGAGAAAGACAAAATCTTCCATCTGTTGGTTCCATCCTGTAAATGGCTGGAACGTCTGGGGCTGGGCTGTGCCAAAACCGGAAATCTTAAACTCCATCCATGTCTCCCATACACATGGCAGGAGACCAAACGCTGTTCTTTTTCTTTTCTTTCTTTTTTTTTTTTTAAGATTTTATTTATTTTTATTGGAAAGGCAGATTTACAGAAGAGGAGGAGAAACAGCCAGACCGAAACAGCCAGAGCTGAGGTAATCTGAAGCCAAGAGCCAAGAGCTTTCTGTGAGTCTCCCACACGGGTGAGGGATCCCAAGGTTTTGGGACATCCTGTATTTATTTCCCAGGCCTCACACAGAGAACTGGAAGGAGAGTAGAGTAGTAGGACAAGAACTGGTGCCCATATGGGATCCCGGTCATTACAAGGCACATATTTAGCCACTTAGCTACAACACAGGGTCTGCCCAAAAATTTTCCCCTGATTTCCCAGGCACATTAGCAGAGAATTGGATCAGAAGAGAATCAATTGGGACTTCAACTGGCACTTAAAGGTGACATAGGCATGAAAAGCTGTGGATTGTCTCCTATACCACCATACTAGTCCCAAATTGGTTTTGCACTTACCTTACTTCTCAAGTATCAGTTCTCTAAGGCATTATTAAAAACCAACAACAGAAGCCAGAGTAAAATCCTAGAGTTTGTCCCGTTATGTCTCTTGAGCTTGCTTATTCTTTCTCTTTACAAGTAGCCAAGATTTGAATAGCAGTTGTTCAAAATATGGGACAGTAAGTATTAAATTTTAAAAATGTTTCAAAGAGGAAATCACTGAAGAATATGATGTATCTGTTATTTCAAGATAATGTTTTATTCTGGAATAACATATTCAGTATGCCTAATAAAGTATGAAGTTGAATGGAATCCCTGTATCTAGCACTAATAGTATTCCTGACGTTAAAATGGTTAAGGCAAGGCAGAGGAAATGAAAATCCTTTACTCTTACATATTTACCTGTCTGCTCACAAATGTAGAATGATTCCTTGCGCAGCATTCTGGAAGTATCCTACTGCTGAATGCCGTCAAAGATTCAGCACCCTCTGGTTATGAATCATTCAAAAGGCAAGTGCCAGACAACGAATTTGTTGGGTTCTCTGATTCCTACAGTCTTTTAAGACTTGATGTATAGGCTTACTCCAATGGCCCTGTGTTAACTGCATTTCTGAGTAAGGACAATGACTGTGATGGGCATAAAATCTAAAACTAGTTAAATGACACTACAAAATGCTTCATAAAATTTAAGTGTAACACAGAACGATTTCTCCACTTCTCTAATTTTGAAGTTCAATCTTGGGATTCATGGGAACATCAAACCTATGCTTTAAGTAGCAATGTTTCTTAATCATGTTAATATTAATTTAGTAACCTACAAAGGCTTCTTATGATTTTATGCATTTAACTTATTGTCCCTTTTCATTTTATATGCCTCTAATTTTCTTATTTTTTATGTTCTTCTAAAATAATTAAAAACTATGTTTTATGATGAATTATACAAAGTCGGAATATATTTCACAATACTCTCATATCTATGAAATGACCTTAAAGTCTAAAATCTTTCCATTCTCTAGACTGTGACCTGTCACATAAACAATTAACACTCACCACCTCAATAGTAAGTTTCTTACTCCTAGAGCCACTAGGATCTGGAAGTCTTTTTATGCTAATGAGAAAAAAACTAATTTGCAATGTATAGCCACTGACACTAAGTTACAAGGAAACTAGGAAAAGCAAGTGTATTTCCTTTGGTGTGTCAAGTAAGCAACTTTCTCTCTTTATATTAAGCTATGTTATCTCCTGGAATCTGTGCTCACCCACATTTACTTAGGCGTAGAATACTTCTTCTCTAGGTTCCACATACTTGATATTTTTATACTCTGTATATTAACTTCTACAAGAAACCATATCATGTGATATTTGAGAGGCAACATTTAGTTGTCTTATAAATATTTCAAACTATACATATTTGAAACTACATTGATGATCTCTTTGCTCAAACGCGATGAGCAACTGAACTCAGAACGAATCATAATTGATTGTGGCTGATTCTTTACTCCCCACACGGCATCACAAAGTCCTATCAATCTTATTTCTTAAGTATTTTTTAAAAGCCACTAATTTTTCTCCAAGAACACCTCCAGCTGTCTAGTCTGGTTTCTATTCTCTCTCACCCAGATGAAGGTAATGACCTGCAAAACGGTCTCCCTGCACCCATCAGTGATACCATGTATCAAACACCTGAGATGTCTTCGTGTTTAATTAAATATGTAAATCACAACAAGCAGCTCCTTGCTCCAGCTTTGCCAACTTTTTGCCTGATATTCAGAAGCAGATCAAAAGACTTCACAATGCTCTACTTAGCATAGGATTGCCTAATTAATTGAATTTTATAGTTCAGTTATCTGGGTAAAATCTGTTGTCCAAAATAAAGTGTTCCTTCATCTCTCCAACCTTCAGACTTTAGTGCTTTTTTCTGCTAACGCCATGCATCTCACCTTCAGAGCCTTCAATGTGTTGATTTCATATTAATCTTCACAGCAGTAATGAAACAAATTTATAATTAACCCTTCAAAACTTAAATAAAATGCTTGAATTGAAATTGTAATTATAGTCTCTCTGTTACATGCTCAAATTTAACACAATTTAGGTTAGCGACATAAAATCCGAAGTTTTAATTATACCTTCAAATCTGTTAAAACAAAGGACCAATAAACTGTTGGCTCTAGGAAGCATGCAGTGTAGCGTAAAAACTATAATCCATATAATGAAGGGAATACAAATTTTCAGGACTACCATTCTCAGATTCTTGATGATTAAGGGAAAGAGTATCCTAAGAAGAGGAAGAAATATGATACATAATACAGTCTTCGCTAAGCTGGAAATTATATCAGGACACAGACTGATAATATGGATACTGTAGCTGAAGTACAGGGACTGGCTTTGGCATTTCCTGGGAGGCGTCACAATCCTCACACAAGATCATTTTCATGAAAATAGAACCTAGGCAGTCAAAATTTAAAACAGAAAGAATAAACAATTAAACACAATGAACTTTCTGGGCACTTTTTTCAAAAAAGTCACCACTAAGTCCTCCTTATAATACAAGATAATGAAAAAAACAGGAAGATCTGTTAGAATTGCTTTAGAAGATCGCAATTTTTAAAAGCAAAACTTCCAAGCTAACCCAATAATATCTGGGAATGAGAGTGACAGATGCCTCTTACAGACTACATTTCAAGCATTTTTTCGTCTGAATTTGTGGGAGTGTAAGAAATGATAAGCAGAAAAAAAACAATAAAGATAAGCTGGAATTTATTGTATTTGCTTTGATATGATGCAATAAACTCATGTCACAAAGTCTCAAAGAGATTATATACACTCTAAATTGTTAAATTAAATACACATTTACACCTAAGACTGGTTCCTTGTATCCACTGTTCTTTAGTGTCAAGCAAAGGTGTCTTAATACAATCTATATCATAAGATTGTGTTTCACTCCCACTTTTTGAGATCAATAGTAAATGGAAGAAACAAATTTCCTTCTTAAACTCTGGCATGTATCCGGATGTCAATTCCTATTTGATATTAGCTTGCAATAATTCTAGTATCTCAAAATATATTTTTGTTCCCACATACGATGGTACTTTAAAAAGTATATAGACAATTAGGAATAAAAAAAAAGCTTACTTCAGTATACAAATTTTTTAAAATCATACTCCTAGCTGACCATGAAAAAACAATGAAAAATGTGTACCATACAAAAATGTTCATGGACTTTAATGTTGTCATCACCAAAATAAACTCATTTTTAACTAAATTTTTCACTTTTTTTTCTTTTTTTGCTTCCCTAGTGTATTATAGACTCAGCAAACACTAAGTATCTGTATGGACTTAGCAGTGTCTCCTCAAGACGCATGAACTCCAGAAGACATTAAAGCTTAGTGAGTTTTAGGATGGCATCTTAAACTAATAGGCCCCTTATCTTCTAGGACATGAATAGAGACATGAATAGGTTGTGCCTGTGCATGAACAGAAAAGAGACTCTGTGAAGACAAAACCAGACAGTGGCTACTGAAACAGAAAAAAAGAGCCCTCTTCAGAAACCAACGCTACCAACAGCTTGAATTGAACATCATCACACATCACAGTCCTACGGCACCTGCTTATTCAACAGGACTTCGAAAAGACATACTCGTAAATCTAACATAGGCTATAATATTAAATGTCTTCTGTTTTACTTACATATTATCAATACTCAATTTTTCCAGAGGTATTAAAATTAAAGTCATACAAACTGAGAGTTATTATTATATCCTGCCAGGGTGCCTAAAACATAAAATAAAATTAACTGTGACAGAAGTCAAGTCGAGATTTATTTTCCCTCTGAGGGTTCTAAATAATCTTCAGTTTTTTTTTCAGTTTTTTCTCAGTGTTCAATCTCCAAGCATCTATTTCCTTTGCTTTTAATTTTAACCACAGTGTTGCCCTGTCTTCCTTTACATTTGTTGTGAAATACTCTGCCACTTTTCCTCCCCCTTTCTTGTTGAAGTTGTCAGAGCCTATATTTTACCCTCAGTATTTCACTCAGGCTTAATGAAAATTAACCTCACAGTCAAAATAAAATGAAGCTAATGGAAGAAAAGAAGCTTATAAGAAAAGTAATGCCATACCTAGGAAAATCAGTGTCAATGCTGTGATCACGTTATCACTTGATGATACAACATCATTAACCTAGCTGATGTAAAGTTATCCTGAGCCTAAGTAATTGTGTTTGAAAGAAACACAGGTGTGGAGTATATATACCACCCACTGGATTCCTGTTAGAACCTCTGAAGTTCATCAGCTGTCATCACATTTCAGGATCTGATACCAAAATAGCAGCATCTTTGATGATAAAAGGTAAGTGTGAAGCATGAATGGAAAGCAAATTGCCTTCTTTATAACGCAGAAAGCTCACTCTGCAAGGCATTTCCGTTCTAATAGGAACACACTTCACATACCCTACAGATCAAGAAATATTTGAATCTCTCATATCTAGTGTTTGAGGGATTTTTATTTTATGTTCCAGACTATTCACATGTCTGTCTTCATTCCTCTCCCTTTACTCCTCTTGCTATTTCTCTCTTCTGAGACCCCAGACCACCAGAAATACTTTTCATTTTGCTTAAATAGATGGAAAGCATATTTAGTCAATTTGATACACAATGCCAATTCTTTTTTTTTTAAGATTTATTCATTTTATTACAGCCAGATATACACAGAGGAGGAGAGACAGAGAGGAAGATCTTCCGTCCGATGATTCACTCCCCAAGTGAGCCACAACAGGCCAATGCGTGCTGATCCGAAGCCGGGAACCAGGAACCTCTTCCAGGTCTCCCACGCGGGTGCAGGGTCCCAAAGCTTTGGGCCATCCTCGACTGCTTTCCCAGGCCACAAGCAGGGAGCTGGATGGGAAGTGGAGCTGCCGGGATTAGAACCGGCGCCCATATGGGATCCCAGGGCGTTCAAGGCGAGGACTTAAGCCGCTAGGCCACGCCGCCGGGCCCCACAATGCCAATTCTTAACAGATTCTGACAAAACTAAAACTCAGAATGCATTATCTAAGGTGTACTTTATGTTTTCCAGATAGCACTTTCCTATCTATCCACTTTTGTTCTTGTCCAAGCTCAGACAACCAAAGCAAGTATACAAGAAGACTAAACGGCACAAAATGTTTAAAATATTAGTTTTCCTAACCAGTTAACAAAAGCCGGGAACCTACAGAAACACATTTCTGAAAAAACAAGAACTTTTATCCTCTTGTTTAGTTTCAGTCCAGAATAGTTTATTGCTATTTCACGTATGTACCACTTAGGGAAAGCGCCACTGGTTAGTTATAATGCATTCGAGGATCATCTCTTTAATTGAATGATGTGTTTGAGAAACACAAAGAGAAGGAGAGAGAGATCCCATTTTGCTCATTCACTCTGTAAATCCCAGCAAACCCAAGTCTGAGCAGGAGCCAAGGTTGGGAGCCAAGGACAACATCCAGCTCTCCATGTGAGTAACAGGAACCCAATGTTTCCAAGTGTTGGCACTGGCAAAAACCTGAAGTCATGAGCATACAGCTAGGAATCAGACCTAAGCAGAATGACACCAGCTATTACTATCCGTTTTTTTTTTTAATTCTCAAAAAAGTATTTATTTTCATTTTATAGGAAACACAGAGATACCCAAAAAGAGAGAAAGCGACAGAGAGAGAGAGAGAAACAGAAAGAGAGAGAGAGAAAGAATTTCCCATCTTCTAGCAGACTTTCCAAAGCTAACAACAGGCAAAGCTAAGCCAGGGTAAAGCTAAGAGCCCAGTACCCAACAGGGATGGCAAACACCCAAGGACTTGAACTATCATTTATTGCCTTCCAGGATAGAAGGCCTTGAAAAGCAGTAGCCAGGATTCAAACCATGTACTTAGATGTGCCCTGCAGGTGTTGCAGGCATCAGCTTAAGTGCTGTGTCAAATGCTACCCTGGATGTGGGATTCTTAACTTGTAGGCCAACTGTTCATTCTCCATCCTTTCCCCTCCTTAAAACAGCTGTACTGACTGTCAAGAACTCTGTTTTCTGCTATGCCAGATAAAACTCTGAATCACTTTCCAATTTTTATTTTCTACTTACAGATCATACATTACCATTTTTAAGGCCAAAGTATTCCAGGGCCCTTACTATACTTTCAAGGTTATTCTACAATTTTTATGTAATGGATAATGTATATCTTTGGCTCTCGGAAATGTTCTTCACTTATTTTTAGTTCATATGATTTCCATAAAACTGACTTCATTTACAGGTAAAGCTGGTATGTGATTCCACTATAGCCCACACCAGCTCACACTTCCCTAGTTCCAGTGACCGAGAGGGGGATGGGAGTTTGATCTCATAAGAATCCATAAGATATTTCATGACTTCTGTTGAGGCTTCTCCTATACATGCGGTCCTCCTATCCAACTGTACTTCAGTGTATGATAGTAACATTGTAAACGCAACAAGGATGTTTGAAACTGGAGAGCCTCAAAAAAGCAACTGAATTCAAGGATAATATTTGACTATGGATTATGTGGCAAAAGTAAGTGATGCGAGAAATCTCAGCTATCTGAGGTATTGATTTATTTTTTCTTTCTTGCAGTCATTTTGGGTTGAATTTTCTGTACCCTGAAACTGAAAATAGGATCAACAGACAAGAAAAGATGAACACTCTCACCCTGCAATAATACAGAAACTACAACTCCACAAACTGGTATTTAATATACAGTCTTAGAATGTTCCGTCTATTTTGAAGAGTACTTGCAATTTCTCCATGATAGGATTCAATTACATAAAGAAAAAATGCATCCTCTAATCTTTACAGCTTCAAATGTACATACTTTGTGTAGGTAAACCAACAAGCTTTATTGAAGCAAAATCCTGTTAGATACTCCTCTCATCTGCTACTCTCACTTGATTTACATCAGTAGTAGAGATACAACATATAGTATGCTTTGTCGAGTTCTCCGTTTGCTTAGCTATTGGAAGGACTACTTAGAAAGGAGCAAAAATGACTAAACTGTAAAGACAATTTATCATATTTTGAATTTAAGCTTAATTACCTATAAGACATAATAGAACATATCTGATGTGGCTTCCCAATATTCTAATAACTGGAAAGCCTTGTACAAGCCATTCTTAACAAAGAAAAAAATCATCAGAGTCAGAAAGTTCTCACTAGTATAAACTGGAAAAAGAAGCCCAAGTCCTGTTATGACCGAAATAACACAGATACCAAGGGATATTCTATCAATTACTTAAAGCATTTTTTCTGGATGAAAAGTATAAGGGTTTTAACATCAAATTTAGTAAGATCTGTTTTCAGAAGTCTGAATGATTTTATATTGAATTATGAAGAGAAAACAAAGGATTCTTCTTTCTTTCATTTAGTTCTGTATGCTGAGGCATTCATCATAAGTCCTATTACAGGGACAGGCTAAGTTTAGATTGGTTTCCGAGTCGAAGTAAGAGTTTCTAAGCTGATCATCAGTAATTCAGCAAATTACTGAATTCAATTGAATGCATGTGTCAACACCTAATTAGGAGGGTGATCAGCTCTACAAGAATTATGCTCCTTTTGCATTGTGTTATTAATAACCCCTGGAAGAGCTGCTCTTGAGTCTATGAGTTCTGCAAAGTGTGTATTCTTTGAATTCAGTACTTAATCCAAGAGTAATTTATCTAACTTTACTTTTGAATAAAACCTATTGACTTCAAACAGGTTTTAGGGGAACTACTGCAACACCAAGTCTCGGTAAAGCCAAACAGGAAAGGACTGGATTTTAGTACAAGAATTAGCACACATGAACATCATTTTATGTGTTTTTCTGGTTTAGGAAGTTCTTTAATGATTCTGTTGTTTCCTAAAAATTAATTTCCCAAAATTTTACTATATGCCAGTAACAAATAGCATGCTATGTGGTTTCATCTTTTGAGGAATGTCCAGTATTACTTGTAAATACTGAAACAATCCCAACTGTATGCAAAAGGATTTAATAACTGCATTTGGTCCAATTACTGTTTGCCACAATAGACAGAACAGAAACACTGATGAAGTTTGAAAGAATGATTCGCAATGTTTGAAAATTAGCATTGGCTAATAATATTTTTAGAAAGAATAAAATACCAGCAAATAAAAAATGATCAGAGGCACAGCATTAACACAAAAAATTCAGGAGACTAGCAATCTAAAGCACAAAATATATCCTGAACAACTTAGAAGGTGAATCATATAGGGAATTAAAACCCATTCACATACACAAAAACATGACTTTTCGGGCAATAGATTCACAAGAATGAACTAGACTGAACATTCTATATGTGGAAATTTATTTTGAAAGTCTAACAAGTAGTCTAATTTTCATGGTTTTTCTCACCAATCTTATATATCTTTGAAATAATGAAGCCTCATTAGAAGATAACACACAAGAGAAAACAAGCAATAAAACAGAATTTGAACTTTGGGTAACAAAACCAGTTGAGTAGGGGGAGAAAGCCAAGGCCAGTGAAGAAGGAGCGGGCGAGCAGCAGCAAGGTCAAGATGGAAGAACCGCACGCAAAGCAGGTGAGGCGACACATGTCTCCTGTGTTTGTAGCTTCCACGGGAAGACACACATAAACCTTCCTCAGCACATTTACTTCCCAATTCTTAATAGACAAGCTAACCTATAATTATCCAAGAATAAGTAGCAACTCTTTGGATAGCACGACACTGAATAGACATTTTCACTTGATGCAAGGTGATGAGTTTGATAAAATGTGTTAGAGAAGATGCAACTATTATATGAATCCTCTCTTTTGAGATTTCTCTTTTGCCAGTGACTGAAAAGATTACAGTCAATTCATGGTACAATCTTTCACCATTTAAAGCTGGTCCAGGGGGGACTCGCAAGATGGCCGACATAGGAGGAAGACTGTGAGAGAGCTCACAGACAGAGAGGGCTAGAACGCGACAAAAGCGTAAGTGGAGCAGCATAGAACTACAGGGAGAAGAACGTGAAGTTCCCTGGACAGTGTGGAGCCAAAAAAATCCACACAACTCGGAAGAGCAACCAGGGAAAAACAAAGCAAAGGACAGGGAAGACGACTTTCCGCTCCTGACCTGCTGAGTCACCTCTGAGTGCAGACGCTGAAAGCCGCCGAACCCACCCAAAGACCGACCTGCAGACGCTGTGGCTGTGAGGACCGGCGGTGATTGGGACCCGCTGGCATCTGCTCACCCTGGTCACCAGGACTCGCCAGGACCTGCCCCGCTGCGGACACCAGGACCCTGAATCACCGGGACCCGCCGGCATCTGCCCACCCTGGTCGCCAACCCCCGGGACCTGCACCAGCCGCAGCCTCCAGGCTCCATCACGACCCGCGGAGACCAGCAACGGACGCAGCAGTCGGGAGACGCACTGGCGGCCAGGATTCCCACCAGAGGAAGAGGCAGACTGCAAGAACCTGAGGTTTGAGTGAGTTGGGTGGGGACAGTGGTGGGTTGGAGGCTTCGGGAGTTGGCCCCCCAGGGGCACGGACAGAGCCTGAACACAATTGGTCTCCCCGCCCCTCCCCCCCCCCAGGCTCCAGCCTCTAGAGACACAGGGCGAGTGCCTTGAGACTGCCAAAACTGTGTCTGGGAGAAAGGCAAAAGGCACACTGGATACTCCCCTGTGCCTTTGCGGTGTGGCACTCAGCTGGGCGGTGCTATCCCACAGGAACCCAAGCACGCCTCTGGGCTGGGCAGTTCCCTGCTAGCGCAGGGGCGGTCGGTTCCCTGCAAGTGCTGGGGTGGGCGGACCTGCGCAGGAGGCGTTTCCAGAGAGCACCTGGAACACCCCACGTCCTATAGTCCCTTGCTCCGAGCCCTGTGATCCAGTAAACAGGGTGCGCGCACAGAGAGTGCCTTCACTCCCCCACGCCCTGTGGTAGCATACCTGTAGGGGACGAGCTGAGAGTGCGCTTTGAATCCTCTGGGCCCTGGAAGAGGCGCCCTGAGGTCCAGTGTTCTGGAGACGCACCAAAAGTGCCTTGAAAATTTCCACACCCTGCTACTCCACGCCTGCAGACTCCGATCTCTACAGGATAGTGCTTGGAGACCCCTCAGCACACTGGTGCCTAGGTCTCTCAAAAAAGAAACACTAACACAATGGGAAGAAATACCAGAAAAGGTAATGATCCAGATGAGAGTGCCAACACCCTACCAATAAAGGATCGAAAGCCAATGTCTATTTCGGAGATGCGAGATGAAGACATAGAAGATCTACCAGACAAGGAATTCAAAAAAATAATGTTAAAATATGTCAGAGACAATGAGAAGAATTGGGAGGACTTCAAGGAATTCAAGAACCACATAGCCTCAGAAATACAACAAATGAAAAGTAAAATCCTTGAGTTAGAGCACAAAATTGAGAGCCTAACCAACAGAACAAATACAGCAGAAGAGAGGATCTCTGAAACAGAAGACACACAAAACGAACACACCCAGTTCATGAAACAGCTGGAGACAAGTCTGAACAAAGCCAATAAGACCATACAAGAAATGAAAGACAACCTCAGAAAATCAAATATTAGGATTATTGGCCTTCCTGAAGGAGCGGAAAAAGAATCAGGAATGCAAATGGTGCTCGACGAAATTATACAGGAAAACTTTCAAAACACTTGGAACATGAATCCAGCTCAAATCCAGGACGGTCAGAGGACTCCCAGCAGATATGACCCAAAGCGATCTTCACCCAGACATATGGTGCTCAAGTTCCACTCCAACGAAGACAAAGAAAGAATCCTGAGACAAGTACGAAGCAGAGAAAAGATCACATACCGGGGGAAACCAATCAGGATCACGGCTGACTTTTCTGAAGAGACCTTACAAGCAAGAAGAGAATGGACAAAGATCTTCCAAATCCTGAATCAGAACAACTGTCAACCAAGACTATTGTACCCAGCAAAGATCTCATTCGTATTTGAGAACGAAATCAAATACTTCCACAGCAAAGAGAAATTAGAAGAATATGCCAGCACAAAACCAGCTCTACAAAATCTCCTTAGAAATGCACTAATTCCAGAAAAAAAGGAGGTGAATCATAAGCAAAGATGGCAAACAGGAAGGTCTCCCCACTAAAGTCCACACAAGGAAGGGCAATAACACAGATATCAACACCCACAAAAACAAGTATGGCAGGGCAAAATCACAACCTCTCAATTTTAACTCTCAACACAAATGGCCTGAACTCACCAATCAAAAGGCATAGATTAACAGAATGGATTATCAAACAGCACCCAACTATCTGTTGCCTACAAGAGACACATCTAACCAGAAGAGATTCAAAGAAGCTGAAAGTGAAAGGTTGGAAACAGATATTTCATGCCAATGGACGAGAAAAAAAGGCTGGGGTAGCTGTCTTAATTTCAGATGATGTGGACTTCAATCTGACACACATCAAAAAGGACAGGGAAGGACATTATATATTGGTGAAGGGACTGATCCATCAGGAAGTAATTACCATTGTGAACATATATGCACCAAATTCAAACGCACCTAGCTACGTGAAGCAATTACTCACGGACTTAAGGGGAGACATAGATATGCACACAATAATAGTGGGTGATCTTAACACCCCACTAACAACTATAGACAGATCAACAAAACAAAAACTCAACAAAGAAACAACAGAACTCATACAAACAATAGAACAACTGGACTTGGTTGACATTTATAGAATTTTTTACCCTAAGGCCACAGATTATACATTTTTTTCAGCAGTGCATGGCACCTTCTCCAGGATCGACCACATGATAGGACACAAAGCAAACCTAAATAACTTCAAAAAGATAGGAATCATACCATGTACCCTCTCAGACCACCACGGAATGAAGCTGGAAATCAGCAATTCAAAATGCCCCAGGAAATACAGAAACTCTTGGAGGCTGAACAATATGCTACTAAACGAACAATGGATCAGAGAAGAAATTAAAGATGAGATCAAAAAATTTATGGAAACCAATGAAAACTCTGACACAACATTCCAAAATTTGTGGGACACTGCCAAAGCAGTGCTACGGGGTAAACTCATCGCAATTGGAGCTCATGTCAAGGCCCAAGAGAGGCGCCAAATACAGGAACTAAACACACACCTCCAGGAACTGGAAAAACAACAGCAGAAGAGCCCCACACACAATAGGAAACAAGAAATCATCAAAACAAGGGAGGAAATCAACCAGATAGAAATAAAAAAAACCATACACAAAATCAATGAATCAAAAAGCTGGTTTTTTGAGAAGATAAACAAGATAGACACTCCACTGGCCCGACTGACAAAGAAAAAACAAGAGAAGGCAAGAATTAACAGCATCAAAGATGAAAAAGGCAACATAACAACAGACACCGCATCCATTAAGGCCATAATCAGAAATTACTACAAAGCACTGTACTCCAACAAATCAGAAGATCACCAAGAAATGGAAAAGTTCTTAGACTTCTACCACTTGCCAAAACTTAGCCCAGAGGCAACAAACGACCTGAACAAACCCATAACTGAAGTAGAGATTGAATCAGTGATTAAAGACCTCCCAACAAAGAAAAGCCCAGGCCCAGACGGCTTCACTCCAGAATTCTACAAAACATTTCGAACAGAGCTGACCCCAATCCTCTACAAACTCTTCAAAACAATAGAAAAAGAGGCAACCCTTCCAAACTCATTCTATGAAGCCAACATTACCTTAATCCCAAAACCAGACAGAGAACTAACAGAGAAGGAAAACTACAGACCTATCTCTTTGATGAACATTGATGCTAAGATTCTCAACAAAATCCTAGCCAACAGAATTCAAAAACACATCAGACAGATCATTCATCCAGATCAAGTAGGATTCATCCCTGGAATGCAGGGATGGTTCAACATTCGAAAATCTATAAATGTGATACACCACATCCAAAAACTGAAAAACAAGAATCACATGATAGTATCAATAGATGCAGAAAAAGCTTTCGACAAAATCCAACATCACTTCCTACTAAAAACCCTAACCAAGGTAGGCATAGATGGAAAAATCCACAACATAATTAAAGCAATATATGAAAAACCCAATGCCAGCATCATACTGAATGGAGAAAAGCTGGAACCCTTCCCACTGAGATCTGGAACAAGACAGGGATGTCCACTTTCTCCACTACTATTCAACATAGTCCTAGAGGTACTCGCTGAGGCCATAAGACAAGAAAAAGAAATCAAAGGAATCCAAATGGGAAACGAAGAAGTCAAGCTCTCACTATACGCAGATGATATGATTCTTTATGTAGAAGAGCCAAGAGACTCAATACAGAGACTGCTAGAACTTGTACGAGAGTTTGGTAGAGTGGCAGGGTACAAAATTAATGAACAAAAATCAACAGCCATAGTGTATGCGAACAGCCCCAAGATGGAAAAAGACTTAACCAGCAAGATACCATTCAAAATAACAGAGAAAAGTATGAAATATCTGGGAATAAATCTAACCAAAAATGTAGAAGACTTATTTGAAGAAAACTACAATCTGCTTAAAAAAGAAATTGAACAAGACCTCAAAAGATGGAGTAATATCCCATGCTCCTGGATAGGTAAAATCAATATCATTAAAATGTCTATACTGTCAAAAGCAATATATACATTCAACGCAATCCCAATCAAATTGCCCAAAACATTCTTCACAGATCTGGAAACAATGATCCAAAGGTTCATCTGGAAGCACAAAAAACCACGGATAGCTAGAACTATCCTGAAGAACAGGAAGTTAGCAGGGGGAATCACAGTTCCGGACCTCTGGACATACTATAGGGCAGTGGTTATCAAAACAGCATGGTACTGGCACAAAGATAGAGAGGAAGATCAATGGAGCAGAATAGAAATGCCAGAAGGAAACCCACACAGATACAGCCAAATAATCTTTGACAAAAAGACAAACGACAACCCAGGCAAATGGGAAGGTCTGTTCAATAAATGCTGCTGGGACAACTGGTTGGTAGCCTGCAGAAACAAAAAAATAGATCCACATCTCTCACCATACACTAAGATCAGATCTAAATGGATAACAGATCTAAACCTACATCCAGAAACCTTCAAACTTTTGGAAGAAAATGTTGGAAACACACTGGAACACTTAGGGGTAGGCCCTCACTTCCTAAAAAAGACTCCAGATGCAGTAGAAATCAAGACCAAAATAAACAATTGGGACCTCATCAAACTAAGAAGCTTCTGTACAGCTAGAGAAACAATCAACAAAGTAAAAAGGCAACCCACAGAATGGGAGAAGATCTTCGCACACGACATAGGTGATAGAGGGCTGATCTCCAGAATATACAAAGAGCTACAAAACAACCAAAATGTCAAAACAAACAACCCACTCAAGAAATGGGCACGGGAAATGGGCAGACACTTCACAAAGGAACAAACCCAAATGGCAAATAAACATATGAAAAAATGCTCAAGTTCCCTGGCAATAAGGGAAATCCAAATTAAAACATCAATGAGGTACCACCTAACGCCAGTAAGACTGGCCCACATGAATAAAAGCACCAACGACACTTGTTGGCGAGGTTGCGGGGAAAAGGGAACCCTACTCCACTGCTGGTGGGGCTGCAGGCTGGTACAGCCTCTATGGAAATCAGTATGGAGAATATTCAAACAACTCAAATTCAACATACCGTATGATCCAGCAATAACACTCCTAGGAATATATCCAGAACACTTGTTCTATGAGAAACCAACATGTACTCCTATGTTCATAGCAGCACAATCAGTAATTGCAAAAACATGGAAACAACCAAAATGCCCATCAAAAGAGGATTGGATAAGAAAGCTATGGTTCATCTACTCCATGGAATACTACTCAGCTATTAAAAAAAACAAAATGCAGTTCTTTGTGGCCAAATGGGCCAAACTGGAAACCATAATGCTAAGGGAAATGAGCCAATCACAAAAGGTTAAATACCACATGTTTGCCTTAATTTAAGATGATATGATGTTATGTATAACATGTTATGTTTTGAATGTTATATGTTGTGTATAAACTAAAATTGAAGTATAGGTGAGGTGGTCACAGAAGGTGGCTGGGAACCCGCATTTACTTTTAACATATTGGTTACTCATTACTATGTCAATTAATTCCATAATGATGTAAATTTTTGCTGATGGTATGTTGGAGCTTTCAATTGACTGGGATGATACTCTGCTGGCTCTGTCATCAGACCAGAGAGGGTATACCTAAGAAGCCGTTGAACTTGACGGGACAATAAGATGCTGGACTCTATGTTTGGTATACGCTTGCAATGGGGAAATCTCAACTGAACTTGAGCTGTGGTTATGCAATAAGGTGGAGGAATCCACCATGGTGGGAGGGTTTGGGGAGGGGTGGGGAGAACCCAAGTATCTATGTAACTGTGTCACATAATACAATGTAATTACTGAAGTTAAATAATAAATAATTAAAAAAAAAAAAGAAAAAAATAAATAAACAAATAAATAAATAAATAAAAAACAAAAAAAAAAAAAAAAAAATAAAGCTGGTCCAGGGGCAACAGCAAGGGAGTTTTCATCAACACTTGCCATGGGTTGATAGAGACCCAACTTAAACAAAAAAATCACATGGTCAGATTTAAAAGTGGCTAAATAGAAGACTCATGGAAAAGATTTAGTAATAAACAGTGATCTCTTAAGACCGCTCAGCCCTTGGAGTCAAAATTCTACTGAACTGTTTGTTTTCTTAGGAGTACAACACTGAAGTAGGCAAAAACACATGCACAAAAATACAGATACACCTTAGGTAAGCTCATCATTTGGTGAGAAAAAAGAAGTAAAAAATGATAAAACAAAAATGATTTAAAGCAATAAAGTGTAAAATATTGTGAGGAGTCTCTTGAAAGAAATCCTGTTCTGGAGGGTGAAAAATAACCAGGGTAATAACAGATGTTAAACAGGTTCATCTACTTTTATTTTTGTCTTAGTGAAAAGCTGAAGTCTATGACAGGCATGGGAGCAAGCTATAGCTTCATCATGTGAGAGGACCTGTCAATGTCTAAGCTGAGAGCAGAAAGCAACTTTCAGACTTTTCAATAGAACCATCATCACGCGATGTTGATCAGTCACCCTCCAACACTGAGTTTCCATTATTGTCGCTCCAATATGACTGAACAGGCAAAAATGTCTTCCTTAGGATTTGTCCAAGTTCCGAACATGCAGGAACAGACAAAATTATTGTTTTAATTCACTCAATATTGTTTTTATACAGTAATAGTAGTCATGATGCATGGATGAACAACACATGAATCTAATTCATAATGATTTCAGCATAAGCAGAGTGGAAAACAATCCTTGAAGAGTCGCTCCCATGACAGAAAGACTATTAGCGAAAAAATCTCTTATCATTTCAAAGGATACCACTTACATAGAAAACACTGTCATTTTTTCAAATTTTAAATAGTATGTACCAGACAAAATATCACATCTTCCTATCAGGCCAAGTACTTCTTAAAAATCTCAAGGCTCTAAGGGTTTCAACAACTACTAGATTTGTCTTTTCTTTTGGAACTAAATTGCTGTTGTGATCTGTTGCCTATACTACCACCCAATGTTTTATTTTCAAATATTTCTGACTTTAAAATATGCCTTCAGGGTTGGGGAAAGGTAATTTTAAAAAGCAAGAGGTAACAACAGATGCTGTATCCTTCTTATCAGAAAATGCAACCTAGAGAGTATCTTTCTGATAATGTGCATGGGTAGTTGAATTTCATATACTGAATTCTTCATGACAAAGTTTGGGGATCAGATAACAACAAAAATTCTTGTTAGTGATTTGACTTGTACAAGGTAAAATTATATCTTTGACAAAGTGGTCCCTGAAATATATAAGCTTTATGGCTTATATGCTCAACATGTTTAATAAAATTAGCTATTCTAGATCATAACCCAAGTGGCCCTATAAGCCTGAATGTATTTTCCCTAACAAAATTCAAAAATAAGTATCAGTAATAGCTTGTGTTAGCATGTCTATAGAGGCATAATGGAAGACTCCTGGTAAGAGAAACATGTAGGACCTTTGACGTTTCAGTGGAGGATTAAAAAAAGTAAAATAAATGAATAAATAAATAAATAATTTATAAAATACACTTAGTTTATCAAACACATCTAAAATGTTGTTTAAACATATTTAAACATATAATCAGTGAAAAAACAATTTCTATGTTTTTATCACGCTAAATTTTTCAAACATTCTGTTTGTTTTACAGTTAAAGAACATCTCACTGCAAGCTTGTTCCAATTCTCGGATGTCACATGTGACTATTCTAAAGCTTGCTGGACAGGGCAGCAATAGGCCACGGCCTACTGCGGAGCCAACCTCAGGTTGCAGCTGCTTTCTTCCCCACTCCCTGTAGAGCAAGGCTGTAATTTAAATACCTCAAGCACTAACTCCATAGGTTTGCTTTTTATCCTTCAATGAAACATAAAAGAAATTATTTGCTACTTGAAAAACAATGTTATGGTTTCCCACTTGCTTTAATTTCAAATGTTTGTATGCTACTTATAACCAATGTTATTATTTCATCAGAGTTTTGCAAAAGCAGAAAAAAAACTGAGGGTAATAGTTACATTATTGAATTAACTGTCATCTACTTTGAGAAAACTCTGGTAAATCACTTTCTCTATTTTAATCTCCATCTTATCAGACACTGGTGAGGTTATCCTGGTGCATTTTGAACATGGTCATTCGTCCATTTTACAATGTGTTATTTACATCTGTAAGTTCATTCTTTTGTTCTGGATCTCTGGGAGAGCATGCACCATCCTTCCCTTAAGGAACACTGTCCTTTACTGCATGAAAAAAAAATGCAGAGTGAATGGGAAGCATTCACTCGTTACATGAATACTAACACATGTCTTCATTCCATTTTATAAAAGTGCTTCTCGAGCCAAGTGCCGTGGCCTAGCAGCTAAAGTCCTCTCCTTGAATGTGCCAGCATTGCATATGGGCACCGGTTCTAATCCAGGCAGCCCCGCTTCCCATCCAGCTCCCTGCTTGAGGCCTGGGAAAACAGTGGGGAATGGCCCAAAGTCTTGGGACCCTGTACCCACATGGGAGACCCAGAAGAGCTCCTGGCTCCTGGCTATGGATCAGCACAGCACTGGCCACTGCGGTCACTTGGGGAGAGAATCATCAGACCGAAGATATTTCTCTCTGTCTCTCCTTCTCGCTATGTATATATCTGACTTTTCAATAAAAATAAATAAATCTTTTTTTAAAAGGTGCTTCTCAATAAATCTACAAGAAAATTCTTGTACTGTTTTACAGAAGCAGGTTCATTGGAACAATATTCACAGTGGTTTGTATCGTACAATGTCCATGCTTCCAGTAGCATAAGCTTCGGAGATTCAGAACTTATTTGTCCATCTTAAGATAAGAAAAAAGTTATCCCCTTCTTCCCCAAAATATCATTATCTGTATTCTGGGTAATTCAGTGCTATTAATCCAACATACAAACATGTTTCTTTGTTGTTATTGAAAAAGCCTCTCAAATTTAATTAAAGACAATAAAGAAATTAAAAGCTTAATGAGAGCAAAAATCCTCTGAGTGTGTTCATGCTGTTATGAGGCTGTGATGTTGTAAAATATAGGATTATGATTTTTATTGCCTGGACTACCCGGAAAAGAGAAAGCATGAGAGAGAGAGTTGTGAGAAACCTCCTGGTGAGAGAAATCTCAGAGTGAAACACTGTTAGATTTAATCAAGCTAATGGAGAATGTGGCTACAAATGGCAAGTCTTGGGAGCCTAGTCGCCTATTGTCTAAAGCACAGATGGAAAAACAATTTCAGAGTTAATTAAACAAGAATCCTATTTACAATAAAACTGCATGTGAAACTGAGGGATAGTATCAGCTATTCCTTTGCATATAATCCCTGAATGATGATCACAACCTAAGTTATCTATATTTGTAACTCACATTGCAAAAGGCCATTTTCTGAACTAGAAACTCAGTGCTAACTTGCATGCATTTGAATTTAGAACATGTTCTTTTCCTAGTTGCTGAAACCCTAAACATAACCTTCAGAAAGAGTAGCAAGATTCCCTTGGACACCCTCAAGTACTGCAACTTTGACCTTTTACCAGGCCACAAAGATCTCTTTCTTGGTTTAGTTCAAATCACCATGAGAAGCCACGGATTTGGTCTAGTATGTTCCACACTGGTAGCCCATAAGGCTGTACCCGTCCTGTTCAATCTGTATCTCCCAGCTCCAAACAGCTTTGAATACTTTCAATTGGGTTCAGTGTGATATTCTCAACGTCTACTCTCAAGTCACCTTCATCATTCTGCCTAAGGAAAACTTGTACCTCCTCTGCAGGCAGGGCATTTCTGACAAAGCCTACTGAAACGCGTGATGAACTCACTGTCCCTCTCTTACCTCACATCTAGTTCCAGTGTCTCCATATCTTTTCTCTCAATTCTTTGGGTACCCCAGGTTCCTTTTCACCTCAGAACAGTCCTACCTGACAATCTTTGTGGACTGTTTAACTACCATGATTTTTGCAATATCAGCTTTAGCTGAGCATCATGTCTATGCTCACAGCTACCCATTCCTGCCTCAAAAGTTTCTCAATTCACACTACCAACATATCTGCTGTCATCCTGCTGCCCAGCACTCTCCGCCACTCACCTTACTCCCTTTAATTTACAGTAAAATATTTGAAGATTTCGCATTCATTTATTGGCATGCACACTGATGACCTCCTCCCACTGAAATATGAACTTCACTGTTCACTTTGATTTTCCACCATCTGGATCAGAGATTTCAGACAGTAATCAACAAGTACTTCTACAGGTACACACAGATTGGCATTTTTGTGTGTCTCAATTCTAACAGGCAAGAAGTTACAGTACAAAGCAAACGTCATAGCTTCCTCTGAACTTTGTAACTGACTAAATATTTAAATCTTTCTTCTATATTGACATTTACACTATACTCTCTTTCCAGCTTATTTTAGCAGAATATAAATAAGGCAATCCAGTTTTAGTCTTCCAGCACTCAGAAAACATTATCTCTCTTTAGACTTCCAGTCTTCACGTTGGGTGATGTGAATTTTCCACAACAGACTACTATTTTGTGGATCACAGTAAAATATACTTGCACAGTCTCTCACGCACATACAAACACATACACCATGCTGGATCCCTTAGATTATCCATTTTCTTCCTAGTTGCTTATATGGTAGAATGTTCTTTGTTTTCTTACCGTTCCAGGTGAGATAAGTAGAAGCAAGTTAAAACGTCAACACACAAGAATGACCAGACCAAAGCAGACAAGCTGCAATCATCAGAAAACACACTATGACATTTTTCATGTACCACATTCCAGAACATTATAAAGGCATCCATTGTTATCAGGGGCAGTGCTGTCATTACAATCTTTTACTAGTAGATTTGTGACTATGAACCTTCATTGAGGTAAATACATACAAGTCCCTAATAAAGAACTGGTTAATAGTATAGTAAAAATTCAAAGAAAGAGAATGATGAGGAAACCCCACCTGTATTGTCAGAAGAACAAAATAAACCCTTAGTTTTATAGCCACAACTGTCATGTGAAGAATGAGATTAAAATATGCTTATACACATTTATTAAGTTTGTTTAATTTCCTTTAAAATTACTTAAGTCTTCATTCTTGTCATTTGGCCACACTTGCACTGTGTTATTCCCATTAAATCACAATTTAAAAATTTTTTAGTTTTCTTAGTCTTTAGACATGTAACTGCAGTTATGCCAGAAATTAAATATTCACACTAAATTCTACCACTATTATTATTAATAATAAATTATTATAATGATTGATTTCATTTCAAAAGCAGAGATACAGACAGAGGAGATCATACATGGCTTGTCCACAAGACTGGGAGTGGAACCAGTGGGATCCAAACATAGTGCCTTTATGGGATGTCAGTGCCATAGGCGGAGGGAAACTTAGCTTACTATTGCCATGGTGCTGGTCTACATTAAATTCTATACATGAATTTTCGTGTAAGTTCTAATCATAAGAAGTGCTGGTAATAAGCTGAACTTAATAAGCATGGTAGAACTGAAAAGAAGCTAAATGTTCTTTAGTGAGTAAACATACTGAATGTGCTATAATGACAAAAAGGAATATTATTCTGCAACAAAGAACGAATGACTACTGTACAAGAGAAGATGTGCTGATGCCAAGGGAGTTACGCTGGATAAAAAAAAAAGCCAATCTTAACAAGTCACAACATGGTATCATTTACATAACATTTTGAGAATACAATATTTAGGCTTTGGAAACAGAGATTAGTAGCTACTAGTACTTAGCCCTACTGATACATATGTTCTTTGTTCTAACTGTTTTAGTTTTGATAACTGGTTGCAGGAGAAACTTAGCAAACAGCATTAAGAAATTTTTTTTTTACTTTAGTTTAAAACTGAAAAGAATGCTACAACGTCATCAAAGTTAAATTTCAAAAAAAAAAAAAAGTCAGTTAAGCACTAAAAGAACAGAACACATGACCATTGATTATCAGTCACTCCTCAATTCAGTGACTCCACTGGAAACTTCAATTTATACTTTTCACTAACTTTATCACATCAAATCAGCAATTTTGACTTCATCTTGACAGCATACACATTGATGTAGAACTGCTGATAAGTACCTTAAAACTGCACCATATTTAATTCAAAAATATGGTTTTTTTTTTGTTAGGGTTGCCAAATGTAAGAATTAAGGAATCTGACCAAGCCTCATCTTTAGAGGACTCATGAACCCTGTAGATATTTCAAAGCAGAAAATTTTATTTAAATAGTTGTCATTTGCATAAGATTCATGTTCATTTTTTTACATCATGTTAACATTCTGAATTTCAGAATTCTTGCTAAAAACAATTTAAAAACTTAATGCTTTAAAGTGCTCAACGTCAGTTCCAATTCCAGTATCTTTAAACGTAAGATCCAGTTCTAGAACTTTCTTACTACTTAATATAGAACAAATAATTTTTCATCTATGACTGTTATACTGGATATAAATTATGGAGCCGATGCCTGCCTCTGCAGTGCACTGAAGGAAGAAGCCAAAATGGTACCATAGGTGCCACTGGTCAGATGGTTAGGTGACCATTTAATTGATCATGGATGCATTCATGTGAAAAGATGTCTATGGGCTAGGCACTTGTCTATGCAATTAATTTTAGGTCTATTAGAAGTTACTTTGCAATAGGCAAAGTGGGCTAAAAAGCTATAATTAGAGAGAAGTTGAATACATATTAGAAAAGTACCGAGTCATTGTCATGAGCAACAGTACGTGTACACAATGAACAATCTGCTCTCCTGGGCATATAGGCAAAATCCTAGGGTACTTTACTTCTATTCTTCCAGCTTTTTCATTTCTCTTTCATTTACACATTAAAAAGCACCATCAACGCTTCACAAAGAAAGTGTCAATCTATCAAAATTCAGTTCTCAGCAAACAAATTGTACATATTTTATGGCTTCATTTCAAGATCCGCAATTTAATACACAGCATAAACAGAATAGGTCACATATTTTCTCAGTCCCTTGTATTTCTACTTAAAAACACGAATATTTTGTAGGGGACTATTCTGATTTCTTATAATAAAATTTTATTTTTGTTAAATATCCTTACCATGAGAAGTCTTCATACAAATTCCAAAAGATGATCTTCCTGGTAGAGGAAACAATAAATCATGAAAATCAGAAGTAATAAATATAATATTACATGACTTGTAGATATCATTTTTGAAATTTAAATTCAGGGTTTTTTTTATTTGCTTTTCAAAAATCATTTAAGAATCACTGTGCTTATTTATGGTATACAATTTGGAATTCTAGTACATAGATACAATGTATATCGAACAAATAAAAACATCAGCATTTCCCTTCTGTCATTCTTTTATGGATAGAGCCTGTGGCTGTTTATCGTATTTACTCAGACAGCATACAATAGCTTCCAGTATGCTAGAATCATCTCCTGCTAGGCTGTTTGGCACTAGGAACTTTGGCCTTCTACATAACTCAGATTTGGGAGCCATCATTCAACTCCCTCCATTTCCCCCTCCCCCGTAATTTCTAACCTGTAATTTGCACAAACTTCTAACCTCCAAATGATAGAGAAAACATTATTTTACTACATCTGGTTTATGTCCTTTAACATATTCACCCTCGTTTTAATTTTTTTACTGCACATGACAAGACTTTATTGTGATTCCATACATGGCGAATACCTACAACACACTTACCTGTTGATATGCATCTTGGCCGACTTTATATTTACTCTGCTGTTGTGAGTGTTAAAATCAACAGGCAGTACAGGTAACTTTGTTAATAGTGAATATATGTTTTTTTACATATACACACCAGCAGTAATATTGCTATATCACATAGCAGTACTATTAATTTTTAAAAGGATATTCCAAATTATTTCCATGGTATCCAAATTAATTATATTTTCATCAATAGTGTATAGCAGTTCTCCTTTTCCCACATTTCTATCAGGATTGACTAATATATACATATATATATGTAGATGCATATATGTATAAATATATACACACACACTCACAGAGATTCTAATTAAGAAAAGGTGTTATTTCATTGTGGCTCCTATTTACATTGCCCTGACACTTTTTTTGATATGTTTGTTAGACATTTCAATTTTCTATTTCTGAGAATTACCTGTTCAGATTCTTGGCTCATTTAACTCAACATTTAACAGTTTAGTGCATACGTAAGGTTTCACTAGTCACTATCAGAATACCAAAGGACTTTCACATTTGTTCTAAAACTGATGAACTGTTATTAGAAAACATACCATGCAGATAGGGTGAAAATGGTCAGAATGTCTACCTTCAACTGTTACACAAATTGGCCTTTTTTTTTAACATATATTAAATCATGGAATCTGCTGAGCTTAACTATGCCCTATCCAAAATTTTAACTCTGTTTAAGGCAACTACACAGTAATTTAAACTTGTTGATTTTGCAATGTTGACACATACACAAAATATCAAGCTGCCATGCACCGTTCTCAAATTGTAGTTTTAAAATACTGAACAGTTTGTACCTACTTAAGAACCTTTTTTCTGTTATGTTATTATTTAAAACACCAGACACTGAGATGAAACAAGAGAAAGTAAACTCTGTATTATACTCTCAGTGAATTAAATGTCTTAAAACTCTTTTGCTTAGACAAAATGTATTTTTCCATCACTGCTTTTTCCATATCTATCATGTTTCAACTACATTATTCGATTTTTTTTAATTGTAATTTTAAATTATGGAGTATTATGGAACATTTTGGTATGGGTTTAAAACGAATGATATCCAGTTAGGGTAAATACATTTATCTCCTCACATATTTAGCATTTCTTTGTAGTGAAAATACAGTCTAACTTAAATTTGAACTACAAACTTAGAATTGAGCAAAAATAATAGAATCTCCAAATCAGAAAGCTGCTGTGAGTCACTTTCAATGTAAGAAGAAAAACAAATGAATTATAGACAGCATTAGGCTCTGGAATTAAAATTACAAGCACTTTGAGGAGTATTTATAGTATGTGGTCCAAAGATCCCGCTGCTCAGGTCCATTAACACTACAAGACACTGCTGAATTATGAAAATGTTTCTAAGATCTAACATTTTCACAAAAAGATGCCAAAATAAAACTACAAAACACTCCCTTGATAAATAAAAGGGTATATAAAACTGAACACTGTATTTATGTCATAGTCTTAAGGAAACTTTAGCACTTATCGTTATTTTTCTTTTGTTGGAAATTTTGGAGTGGATCTGCTATTAAAATGAATGAGCAGTGTAACAAAAAAAAAATCTCCATTAAATAGATCTGATTTTAAATTCCATCACCAATAGAAAATGACTCTGGTACTCTCAAAGTAATAACAGTTCAGAATTCTTTTGTGCAGCTCCAGAATGTAGAGCTAGGGCAGTATAAAGTTGCAGAAAGATTCATTTTATCTTTTCTTTTAAGAAAGGGGGAGGAGAATGCAACATGAGATAGAGAATTTTTAGTGACTAAAACATTCAAACAGAACTGTATCATTGCTGCTAACCCTATTACACTTGGAGAACAGGTGTCTGTATCAATGAGAGTCTCTTTCTTTGAACAACTAAGTGTCAATACCTACAAGAGAATCTGATATGCAAAAACAAGTTTGGGTGGCATACTGTGTTAAAACGTATGCACCTCGTTATAAAGTGTGTTACGTCGGTGTTAATAGATTTTGGATGTCAATTCTAGATCCTTCCATCTCTCTTGGTAATTCCAGGATGTTCAATAGATTTTAACTGATATATTACCTTCTCTGATGATTTTCCTCTTTCATTATGCCAAAGCTGTGTTAGGCCCATGTAGCTGTAGCACAAGAATTCAACTTTAGAGTCCCAGCATTCTGTCTCTTTTAGCCTTACAGTAATTGATAGCAGCTATACAAAAAATACACTTCAAAAAATTGTCCAAGTGCCAATTTTTGAATCTTAAAAGAATGCTTAAAAGATTGAGATGAACTTAGAAATGTGTGATGATGCAGAGATTAAGCACATCTCACTACCTAAGGACAAAATAGTCAAAAGGGTGCATTTTGTATTATGAATTACCATATTAACCATAGGAAAACAGGATGTGGAATGTATGATTTTATTTCAGATTTATTTTTAACATGGCAGCATCTTTTAAAACTTTCAATTTATGTTAGACAAGGTTGGACTACTCCATCCAGCAGTTTTTTTAGCTAGTTATTGGCATGCAATAAACACATATGACAGATATCTTAGTTTTCTTATTCTCACTGCAGGGTGGTTGCTAGATTTCAAGACTGTTGACAGCCTTCTTGTTAGGAGACTGGTTTATTGATTACAGAACATTTTCCCAAGATCTGCTTGAAGACAAGGTAAGACAGGACCTTAATATTTTAGAAGGATGCCATAGCATCAGCCTATCTGCTTAATCGCACTCCTGTTCCTTTCCTTGCCCAAGATGCTTTTACTTCTAACTTGCTCTCATCTAAGCATGACTTATCCTTTCAGATCAATCTCAACCCCACTGCACACCTAACAGCCTGAGCTGTCACTTCTCTTGGCCTACTCTCCAACAAGTTTGAGACTGTCAGTTATAACAATTCATCCTCCATATTGTTTGTACTACTCATTGATATTCCACAATATTGTTCTGTATTCATTAACAATCACAAAACTGATAGTCTAGAATGCTTTGTCAAAATCCCTACAAATATAAAAGGTACTGAGTCAACTGTACTGCAAAGATATTCATACATATTTTTTAATAGATTTAACTACAGCCTTTTAGAAACTCCTTGCTTCTCAATAATTAGGGGGCTCTGGTGAAAACACAGAGTGACTGTATATTGACTTATACATATTGGGAATTGGCTTGAAGTTCCAAAAAAGATAAGAGGAACATGCTAAACACCAGGAAACAATGCTTCCTGGGTATTTTTCCACCTCTTTCATAATTGATTCTAAAAGGGAGGTATCCTGGAAGGATACCCTGTGCTCAAATCTCAGAAGAGAAGGAATTCGGCACCTTGGGAAGTTTACTCTTCAGTAAGTTTGGGTCTCAGCAAGTGAAGTTGAGGCAACCCAACATCAGAAAGTTCACATCTAAGGCAGAGGTAGGGACATTTTGCTGACCCACGGTAATACTCACTCTTCCCCCTTTTCTGCATATTTATTAGTTTTGTAAGCATTTATTTACATTAATAACCAGTTTGAGAATATTCAAATAGCCACCAAACACTTGAAAAGTAAGATGCAAATGAAAACCATCATGAAATACAACTATGCATTGAACAAAGTGGTTAAAAAAAATCAAAATCCATGAGATACAGTTTCTGCTGATCTTTGTTGGTGAGATGTATCTCCTGTAGGCAACAAATAGATGGGTTTTGTTTTTTTAATCCAGTCTACTTATCTATGACATCTAATTGATGAGCTTAAGCCATTTACATTCAGGGTTAATATGAATATGTGGTAATTTCATCCTGTCATTTTAGCAATGGGTTGTTCATTGATTTAATCTTCTATTGGTAGTTTACTGGGATGTGCTTTACATTTGCCTTTGGTTTTGGTGGGTGTTATTCCTCTTTGTCAAAAGAACATCGCTATCATCTATAGGATAGGCTTGGAAGAGGCATATTCTTTAAACTTTACTGTGTAAGAATTTCCCTTTAAAAGACAAAGGTATGATATTCTGGGCCAACTTTTTTTTCTCTTTTTAAATCTGGAATATGGTCTCTTCTGGCATGTAGTTTCCTGTGAGAAGTCAGCTTTGAGTTCAATTACCATTCCTCTATAGGTCAATTGATTTTTCATAAGCACAATAAAATTCTGCAAGGCAATTATACCACATGATGACCCAACTCATCAGTTGCTCAGAATCTTTAACAGTAATACCAAAAAAGTGAGGAAAAGTATCATTTGAAGCAATCAAAAAAATAAAAGCGAATCATCTAATAAGAGTAGAATGTGCTGATCTCTTGGAAGTAGAAAGAGCCAAAGGTAGAAATGAAACAGTAGATGAAACTTTACATGTCTAAAATGGTAGCTGGCCAATTAACAAAAGTTCATAAAACTGTATAATTCACATTCTTGTAATTTTAAAATGTTTTGTTTTTAATAAAGTATATAGCTCACGTGTTTGCAGGCTTGGCAAATTTTGAAGTTTTTTTTACTGATGCTACTCATGAAAGACAATTCTTGGGCAATCAGTTATAGTTGTCTATTCCCCCTGCCCATATCTAATTACAACAGAATTCTAATAAACATACAACATTCAAAAATAGATTACTTTTTCCTTTTAGTTCTGCTTAGAAGTTCAAATTAATTCTGTATTCATGCTGACAATACTTAACTATAAAAATCCAAAAATGAAAAATCATGCTTTACTTTCATTCTTCGTATCACTTTCCAAATGTACTATATTATCAATATCTTAAATGATTATATCGTTTCAAGTACTAGTTTCTCCAGTTTGTTATCTATCTACTTCATTGTTTTCCAACCTTCTACACCATCTACACTGAAGGCCATGAATTTGTTTTGAGAGTTATCCTGAACAACGGAAGAGGTTTAGAAGCAACCCGAATCTCTATTCTTTATATGGCAGGACTTGCTGGTTCCTCAGCTTATCAAGACAACCCGAACTGTCTGCTGACACTAACGGGAGCTCAGGATGCAAAACCACCATTATTCTTTTGATAAGCCTCTTATCCATGAATTTTCCAGTAAGACTTGGTACTCATTTTTAAATTATGTATATCATTATATTATTCAATTTCAATTCAACTACAAAGAACCATTTTTCTGTAACATAACCTACCTTATGATACTTCTTTATTTTGTACATGAAGATTCCTCTACTAGATTGTCTTTTGCTCCATTTCAGGGTTGTATCTGCATATATATATATATGTATATACACACACACACATCTATATGTATATATATAAAATTTTTTAAACATTAAACTATTAAATTATATCAAAATATAAATATTTAAAAATTAAGTATGCAATGTATAGTATATATTTATATATATGACATTATACATATGAAATGTTGGAGAGAAATTGGCAGTATCCTCATATAATCTATTCAACAAGCTTTATCTTTACTATTTTTGAGCTATAGCAATATATTGAATTCTGGGGGAATACTACATAATGAACCCAATATCACTCTATCAATTGTTAACCACAAAAACAGAATCTGTTATCTGTAAAGATGGAATAATTTCCACTAACTTTATCACACTATATCTGCTCCGAGAAAATCTTGTCTGATGCCTGTCTGCCCCCTCAAAATGCCTTCAGGCATACTTTTTCAATTTGGCATTTTCCACTCCCAGAAGAGCTTAATTTCATCTGTACACTTGAAGATTTCACTGGGATCTGTCTCCTCCAACTCATTTATAAGCCCGTTAGATAGGCGCAATCCCTTGTGGACTCAGGTAAGTAAAATTCTGTAAAAACCAAAAAAGTACTTCATCTGAAAATGAAACTGAAGCCACCAACTTTTCACATTTGCATTGCATAGATACCACACACTGAGACAGCAGTGTTCCAAAGAACTTGCTATAGTCGAGAAAAAGCTCCATGTGACACTGGGCATTGTTACAGTCTCGTGAATATAGAGCAATCGAACTGATGAACTGAATTCTCAATTTGACTTCAGTTTGAAATATTCAACATTTTACTTTAATTCAGATAGTCACATTCTGCCAAAGAAAATAGATTCGAGCTGCAACCAAGAACTGTTCATTTGGATTTGAATAACAGAGCAATCTAAGGTTTTTGTCAATCCCTTAATGCTTGAATTGAACAATTCCAGATAAAAAACTGAGTTTTACATTACATTGTGTTTTCTCTTAACCTGGCATCAACTTCAGTTGAATGAATGAAGAGTAAGAAAATGAGATATTAACAGTACACATAATTCCAAAGACAGCTCATGATAAACAACTTTTGGCTATTTGGGATGAGTCAGTAAAGCAGTAAAAGAAGTTTGACACTAAGATTTATCATTGCTATACCCCACACATTTTCCCCTAACTAATAGGAAGTAGAATTACAACAATATAAAGAGTAGTATTTTAACAGTTCTTTGAAGGAGACAATTTGGTGCAAACTAAAAGGGAGATAATAATAAATAATGCAGTAAGTTCAATGAAGCAAATAGCAAACACTGGGCATTGTCCAGTCAGAAAAACACCTGTGCTTACATAAAGAAAATTCTGAAGATTCCACTGAAAAATTTTACAACTATTAAGTAGATTTTGCCAAGTTACAGGATGGAAAAACAAATACAAAAACCAGGATCATTTCTTTTTTTAATGTTTTCATCTTAATTTATTATTATTTTATGATACAGTTCCATAGGCTCTGGGATTTCCCAACTTCCTTCCTGAAGTCCCCGTGCCATGACTGATTGTCCCATATTATTACATTAGAATGGTCCTTCATAAACAGTCCTAAGTCCATCATTCTGCTGTTTAAGTCTATCTTAACATTGCAGGTATGGACAATGGCAGAGAGTCCATCATCCTACTGTCAAGATGTATTAAATGTTTCACTGGGAGTCCATCTTTGAGTTGGAAGTAGAGATGCATGCTGCATTATCTTTACACCCAGATATGAGCATCATTTCTATAAGCTTATAGCAAACTATCCCTCAAAGAAATAAAAAAATTCATTTATAATAACTACAAAGCATATAAGGGATAAATTTTATCAAGGAGATTTGAGATAGATGGCAACTATAAAATATTGATAAAATAACTAAAGAATATACAAGTAAAGGTATCTCATATTCATGGATGCAAATTGGTAACACTCTTGAAAGGCTGGTGTTACCCAAATTACTGAATACAGTTAATATTATTCATATAGAAATACCAGTGATATTTTTAACAGAATAAGAAAAAATAACCCCCAAATCATATGAAATCATATAAGAACACAAATAACCTAAACAACCTTAAACAAAAACTTCAAAACTGGAATCAATATACTACCTAGCTTCAAAACATAAAACAAAGATAGCAATAAAAAGCAGCATTATGTTAATGTAAAATTAAAGATATAGATCCATGAAATAGAAGAGATTAGAAATAAATGAAAACAAAATATTGCAAACTAATCTTACACAAATTTGCACAACATACATTATGGGAAAAAATAGTCTGTTGAATGGTCCCAGAGAGCCTGGTTAACCACATACGGAAGCAATAGAACAGTTTCTCGTCTCCCATTGTATACACAATGCATAATATATCAGCATTTAAACACAAAGTCTAAGAGTAAGAAAGTGATAGAAACACTTCATGAAATTGTGATGCTCAGGAATTTGAAGAGGGACTAAGAACCTACAGGCACAATTATCGAAAGACAAATGAGATTGAATCAAATTGCACGAAAAACATAGCAGACTAAAGGAATAACCTAGAGAATGAAAGTAAAGAATTTCTAACAATACATTTGAAAACGGGTTAATACTCAAAATAGGCAAGAAATTTAATTTATAACAGAAAAATTAAACTGACTGAAGATGGCATAGGGACCGGAAGCTAATCCTCCACTCTGTGGTGCCTGCGTACAAGAGGAATGCTGGTTCTTGTCCCAGCTGTTCCACTTCTGATGCAGTTCTCCACTTATGGCCTGAGAAAGCATTAGAGGATGGCCCAAAGCCGTGGTAGCCAGAATCCACACGGGAGATACAGAAGAAGCTCTTGGCTTCCCACTTCGTCAGCTCAGTTCTGGCCATTGCAGCCATGTGGAGGAGTGAATCAGCAAATGGAACATCTCTCTGTCTCTCCTATCGTAAAATATTTCAAATAAAAAGAAAAAAAATCTTTAAAAAATGACTAAAAACGTGAGTAAGATCTGAGTAAGACTATTTATGAAGCAAAACAAAGAAAGATCAACAAGTATTAGGAAAAAGATCCTAAAATCACAATCAAGAGAGATACAGATCAAAGCCATACTGAGGTTTGGACATGATGAAAGATGAAATGTGAGGATGTGAAGAAAAAAAGCATGTGCATGCTTGAGGGGAGGAATGTAAATCAGTACATCTTGGAAAATACTAGGAAAAGTCCCCACACCCCCAAAATTAAAGAAGAATGATCATGATCATGACGCACATACTGGTACTGGGTACATCTGTCAGCAGGCAGCTGTAGTCTGTTGATCCAGCAGTATTCACATTAGGCAAGGTATGAAATTCAGGATTTGCATTAATTGTGGAGTGGATAACAAGCTGAGCATTCATGAAAAATGAAATACCATTCAGCTACTAACATGAATGAATTAGTATTATTGGCAACAACATAAGTGAATGTGGAAACCACAATCCTTAATGAAATTAAGCACAGAAAGATGGTTACTACGGGGATTTACTCTTAATTGAAATCTAGAAAAAGAAATCTAGAAATAGGGTAGAACTGTGATTACCAGAGGCTTGACAAATAAAAAGAAGAAACGTGGGAAAATGTTACTCAAAGAATGAGTGACTCCAGTTGGTTAACAAAGAAAGTACAAGAGATTATGCAGATTTAATTAACAATGATATACTATTTGAAAAATAGAGTGGCTAGTTTTGTTTTCAGTGGAATAAACGTAACTACCTCAGCTAACTTAAATAGCTGGAACATTATGCATTATATATGTACTTCAAGGATTGTGCTATATAGAATAAAACACATTGTTTAATTTCTAACATTTTTTTAATTGGAAATAAGCAAAAAAAGCAGGGAGGAGTATAGAGTCAAAGGGTTGGTCACCAAAATGTAAGATCTAACACATAACAAGCCATCTTCTCCAGGCTACCGCAGGAAAGAAAAATCCTTAAAATGGAAGTTGAAACATTATTCTTGCAAACCTACATCATTAGACCACAGTGAAGAAGAGGATTAGAAGGGTATGTTTCAACAGCAGAATCATGAGAAAGGGTAAAAAGATGAAAGAGGAAAATCCTAGTTGAAAAATGGTAGTACTTTATAAATCAATTATTTCTCATGGTAGATTTACTAGTTTTAAGAACATATACCTGTTAACAGCACCATGATGTATTCTAATTTATCTCTGTTCTACAGCACAAACGCTCCAGCTGTAATTTAAAATCTAATTATGTTCTTAATTAGCCATTTCTGCTCAAGAAGTGATATGCCCCTGGAGTAGTAGAATACAATTATTCATTCACCAACTCTACACTAAACGTGGTCCATGTACTGCAGTCACTTCTTGGCTAGAGAAATGACTTTCTTCTGGAAGATTATAAAGACTTTGGAGTGGAGGAGGTGTGGAAATGGATTTTGGTGAATAGATGGGAAATTTTGGAAAATGACAAATGTGTGACCAATCAGTATTAATCTGCGAAATGGCCAACAGATTCGACCAAGCATTATTTATTTTAATTCGCCAGGAGAATGTAACATTATTTGATATGTTATTTGCTATTATATAAAAGTTACAAACCTGATTTATGTATAACCTTATGCATTTTAATTTTGGATTTGCTGGTTAGTTTGCACAATTTTATCCTGGTAGACCACCGCTAGTTTGGACTCTCACTTGTCCAATTTATCTCAGCATTTTTGTTACTAGTATCCCTGTATGCCTTCAATTCCTCACTCTTTGACTCAACTTTATCTCATTAAAAGTTAAGCAAATGTATGGTACTGACCATTTTATATTTATATGAGTCACACATAGCTCTATAGAGGTCATTACTTAAAAAAAAGTGTATGCAGGCCCAGCATGATGCCTTTGTGGCTCAATCTTTGCCTTGCACAAGCCAGGATCCCATATGGGTGCCAGTTCATGTCCTAACTGTTCCACTTCCATCCAGCTCCATGCTTGTGGCCTGGGTGCAGTGGAGGATGGCCCAAAGCCTTAGCACCCTGAACCCACTTGGGAGACCCAAAGTCTTCGGGCCTTGCACCTGTCTGGGAAACCCAGAAAAAGCTCCAGGCTTCTGATCAGCTCAGTTACAGCTGCAGCGGACAGATATTTCTCTTCGTCCTTCCTTCCTTTCTGCAAATCTGCCTTTGCAATAAAAAATAAAATTTAAAAATATGTATGTACATATACATGTATGTATGCATGAATGTATGTGTTCAAAAGTCAGAAAGACACACAGAGAATGAGGGGCTGAGAGTTTTATCCTTTGCTTGTTTTCTCAAATGGCCTCAAAAGGCACTTTCATCTATTGCATAAAAGCTGGGGTTCAAGCAATTGTGTGCACTCACAGGTGCCTTCTAGGGCAGCTAAACTGGAAGAACAGACAAACAATTTGAAATGGGATCTCAACATTGCAATTAGCAGTACATGAACCTGCTGGGCTATAAAAATTGGCACTGGAAAATTCTTTATTGAAAATATTTGTAGGATTGAAGAAAAAGATCAAGATAAATCAAAGCCAATGTTACTTAGTTATAAAATGCAGGACTGCGAAGTACTTGCATCGAAACGGCCATCAAGAATCTTTTATTTTGATAAACTGGAGCTAGTAATTGATTTACGGGGTTAGAAAGATACTGTGTAGGAAAGGCACTAAATTATCTGTGGTCAGATAAAGTAAGCTTTTCATAACCATATTATGAGAAAAAAATGAAATACAAACTCATTTAAATAATTTATATTTATCGATCACAAAAAGAGGCAAAATTGCATTGGTAAAGTGGTTGCAATGGAAGCCAGCAGTGGCAGTAATAAAGGGTAAAAGGTCCTAGCAATGATCTCCTCCTGCTTACATAGATGTGGACATGCCATGAGAACGCATGGCACTTGCAATAAGCATGTTTTATGAATATAAATTATACTCTAGTAAAAACACTGATATATACCCTAAATTTTAGCATTGAAAATAAATACTTTTTCCAAAAGAAACCTGAATTGGATAAATCTCTTCCTCATCTTGCTAAAGTTCATTTTTGTCACTTTATGAAAGATATCAGAATACATAAATTATTTTCCAGAAATATCATCATTAACCAACTATTGTAAATTGTCTTCCAGTAATTATGTGACCTTCTTTGCATGAACTTCAAAATATGTGATCCTAGAATTTTATTTTGGTTTCTTTTTGGGTAGTTGAAGGTTTTCAACCAGAAATACAAGAATTCTAGCTTTCTTTGCTCTTCTTCTAATATTTATAGCAATCTTTGTAGCAACTGATTTGATTCCAATATTTTTATAGACAACCATTTGTTCTTTGATATTTGTTATAATTACTTTTCATAAAAATAAAAAGTCAACCTTTTAAGTGCAACTATTGCAAAAGGTGTACTGGGGCACAATTTCACTTAGCAATCATGTTGCTCAACTGGTTGATTGATATGGGAGTAGAATTAAAACCGAGGTTAAAGCTCACCCATGAGCAATACCTGAAGAATACCAGGCACATATTTTCCAGAAGAGAATGGAGAGCATGATTGTATCTGATAAGCTGAAGTGGAGGTGGAGTAAGTGGGAGGTAGGTCAAAAAGTTGCAGCTACAGTGCATACGGTCCTTAGCACATAAAGAACAGAATAGGAAATGAGGTTCACAGAATGATCATAGAGTGTTCTAAATTACAGACTATTGAGTTTTTTGTATTACTTTATTTCATCAAGAATCCAGCAAAGCTTTTTGAACAAGTGAGTGACAGAGTAAGAATTACACCCTAATTTTTTTTTATCTGAAAGTATTTTGCAAATTACCCAGAATAAAGTTACCAGACTGTCACATGCATGCTGTAGGTCACCGTCAGAAACCAGAAAGTTGAAATGGACTTCAGTGGACGTCAGAACAAAAGTGACAAAACTTGCCCTGGAAAAACCCACATACTGTGATACATTACATAAAATCAGCAAGGGAAAATGCTGATTTTTTTATTCCTCCAAAAGTTTTTTGATGAATGAAATAATAATCAACCTCATCAATGCTACTGAATTGATGACATGTTTCTATGAATCCCAAAACAAAGAAACCAACAATAAACGATCCTTAAACATCACGGCGTCCTCTGACTTCACAAAACTAAGACACTTTGTGAAAGAACCTGTTTTTTATTCCCTGATGAATCACATCAGTTTAGTAACTAGCCTTTGTTACCAATTCACTTTATTAAAACAATTATTTCCTAACACATATTAAACCACATGGATCCTATCACTCCCATCACAAATCAAGCACAGTGGCAAGAAGTAAAAACAAAAGAACAGGAAAATAATTAAAGAATGAAATTTTAGGCAATGAAAAATTCTGGTCATCACTGCATGTCTAATAACATTACCCTAATAAGTAAGATGAACATGCAAAATCAGGATTTAAGTTTAGAAAAATTATCTTATTGGCTCACAAGAGAAGACTTTTTTTTTAATTTTATAAAGTTGTATGGGACACAAAAATAGGTAGACAGTGAGTATGTCCCAGGCAGGGTTGGGTTGATACATGAATACTGCACACATTAAATTTAAAGATATTTATATTTCATTACTCATGCCTGCCTTTTCTCTCTATTCAACTTGTCAGTTACATCTCTGCTTTACTGACTTTCTTCAGCAAATCAAATGTGACATTCCCAAAGGACTTAATGTTAGTTCGCAGCAAAATACGATGCAAAGCTGATTATAACCAGCAACGCTCTGGGGATGTAGAGGGGAGATCAGGACCAGATAGATGTATTGCTCTAAATTTTACATGGAACAGCATGTGTGAGCCTGTGAAAGTCAAAAGCAGAGAAATGTATCGTTCCTTCCATTTGTTATACCAGTAGTTGGCTGGTCTTTAACAGTGTGACTCTTATTGAGCTGCCAGGATTTCTCTGGACTCAATCACACTCCCCAAGAACCCTGTCTCACAAGCAGAAGACACTAATAAAAGTGACCTTAATGGCTGATGTGGGTGCTTTCCACAATGCACCTGGACACTCAGTGGGCCAGCCTTGAGCACCAACACAACAAAACCAACGCTGCTGAGCCATCAGGAGTCATTAATGGATCACTGAGTCAACAGATCATGACAGTGACTGTGGAAAACTCTCCATATTAGCATGCTCCCAGGAAGTAAGACAGAGACTTTAACAGCTCACAGTGTGAGTTACTGAAATGCAAGAAGAGAAAGAACATGCTACAACTGAGTAAAAATAGATGATTTGAGAGACTACATGCCCATCCTAAATCAACAGGAGCCACCTGAGCATGGTGCAATGCTTAAGAACACATTTCTGGTGTTTTTGGCATCTTACAAAACAGTATTTTTCTCTAGCACCTAAATGACTAAGTTAAGCTTTAGCAGCCATTTCATTTAACGCTTAGATTACCTAAACACATTTTCCCACCCTCATTTTGCTGTTTTAACTTTTTGTTGTTTAGTTGTTTTCTCTTTCCTTCAATACCAGAACAAAACACACAATCTTAACATGTTCTGGCCTAAAGTAATTCTGTAAACATTCTCTTAAGTTTTTGAGCACTTCAAATTTAATTCCACTGTAAGATGTGCTGTAAGCCCTCGAATGGGACCAGCATGGAGATATTAATCTATAAATCTATTACTTGTAGTCGTCTTCCTTTACCTGAATGGGAAGCTGCCACTTCTACTTCAGCGTAGTACATACAATTCCCATCATATTTAAAAATGTTGGCATAAAGAAAATAAAACTAGATACATTGATTCACACCTTAGGAAAAGTCAAGAAACAGTCTTAAGATTATGTTCACGTTTCCAACACTGAATAACAGTGTTTTAAACCAATAAGGTTTAAAAGCTAACGTCTGTAATAACCAGCTATTATATGACTCTAGCAAATCATTCGTATATATTATTTTCACTATTTTGAATTAAGAGGTTTTATTTATCAAATTAAAACACTCAATTATTGAAAGAAGTGGGGAAATCCAGAAAAAGACCTAAATTATTTCAATTTTTCCATTTTTTTTAATCACTTCATTCCCAGATACTTTCAATAACACAGAAAAGTATACCATTCAATGCACAGAATTAAAAGTTGTTTAGCCTTTTGGCATAATGATTTTACATCTAAGCAGTTCACATGCATTCGAAACTATAAAATTATTTTTGAAAGGGGGCAGTTAAGATGATATAATGTGGTATTCATGGCAAGGAATATTCAGAAAAAAACAAGAGTATGTTATCATGCAAAAGCCTACTTCAGTGAGGGCAGCACTCACAAATATTTACATGCCAAACAATACGGCCTCCACACCTGAAACAACTTCTGAAATATTTCCATGGAGTTTTCTTCACTTTTTTTTTTTTTCCTTTTAAGAAGTAAAACAACGATCTTACCTAACGTTTTGCTTCCAAGAAGCTCTTCAGGGAAGCTTCACAACAGAGAATCGGTTTTCCTGGCTGCGTTGAGCTTTCTTTCTGTTCTGTATCTTGCTCTAAAGCAACAGCTTTTTACTGGAACCTACATCAGAATCACCTGGAGGGTTCCTTTATACCACAGTACCTGGTCCACAGCCCCCAAGGGCCTTGAGTGATTTCTAAGAATTTGCCTGTTTATAGTCTGCCAAGTCAGGAGAAGATGCTTGAGGCCTTGGGTCCCTGCATACACACAGGGGATCCAGAAGAAGCTCCTGGCTCTCAATTTTGAATCATCTCAGCTCTGGCCTCGGAAATAAACCAATGGATGGAAGACGTCTTCTTCTGTCTTTCATTCTCTCTGTAAAAATCTGCCTTTTAAATACAAATAAGTAAATCCTTTTTTAAAAAAATGCCTACTTAACAATCTTCCAGGTGATTCTGTTGCTGCAGATCCACACTGTGGAAATGCATTAAAGCTACAAATGAATCTGCCAAGATTCCCATCACCTGTCTCAGTGATCGAGACAGCTCCTTTCTGGAAACAACGGATTAACGTGCTGTAAAGGTGCTCATATTACACAGGATAAAACAGCATGCATAGCCTGTGACTTTATGTTTAACAATCTGCTTTAAATTAAAAAAAAAAAAAAAACCTTTCAAATCCTTCTGATGAGCTATGTGCAAGACAGGCCACTTGAGGAAAAGAAATATGTACTTCACTTTGTTATGCCTCTTTGTTACCACTAAAGAAAATCCAGGGCCTGGCGGCGTGGCCTAGTGGCTAAAGTCCTTGCCTTGAACGTGCCGGGATCCCATATGGGTGCTGGTTCTAATCCCAGCAGCTCCATTTCCCAGCCAGCTTCCTGCTTGTGGCCTGGGAAAGCAGCCGAGGAAGGCACAAAGCCTTGGGAACCTGCACCCGTGTGGGAGACCTGGAAGAGGTTCCGGGCTCCCGGCTTCGGATTGGTGCAGCACTGGCCATTGTGGTCACTTGGGGAGTGAATCATCGGACGGAAGCTCTTCCTCTCTGTCTCTCCTCTCTGTATATCTGACTTTGTAATAAAAATAAATAAATCTTTAAAAAAAAAAAAAAGAAAATCCAATGTCATTGCAATTTAAAATATGTCAAAAATATAAACATTTTGATACAAATGTAATATACAGTTTTCTGAACTAATAATGTAGAAGATTAAAATAAGGCCATAGAGACTACCCTTAAAAACAATTAGTTATTTTTAAAATCTATATAACATTTTGACACCATGCTATGCTTCTGCATCAAAAGCATGATTAAATGGACTACCTTGGCACAGATTTTCAAATACATTTAGTATTGCAGTCATTAAGTTTAATACATTGATTAGACCTTATTAGTCTAATAGCAGATATGTAAGTGCAAAATTTTCATGTTAACAATGATCGCTTGTTTAGTTAACGACTGTTCAAGATGATAGCTGAAAACAAATCAACATACATGTTAATAACATGTAATCTATATGACTATTTAAGGATAAATGCGTTTCATACTTGATTGTCTCTTACAAGTGGTAAAAAAGTACAGCTCTAAGGCCTGGTGCTGTAGCCTAGTGGTTAAAGTCCATGCCTGGCACGCACCAGGATCCCATATGGGTGCCAATTCTATTCCTGGCTGCTCCATTTCCCATCCAGCTCCTTGCTTGTAGCATGGGAAAGCAGTTAAGGACAGACAGGGATTCCAGGATAGAGCTGGCCTCCTACAAGGATGAAGATTAGCAGGAAACTGGAATTGGGAGTGTAACAACCAGGACATGAACCCAGGCACTCGGGAAATGGAATTTGGGCATCTGAAGTGAAGTCTTAATTCCTATGACACACACCTACCCTTGTAATATTACATTCAAACAAGTATAATTTGGTTTAAAAGCATAGTAAGCACTTCTTCCTTTTATTTCTATTCATTAAAAATTCAGTGGTTTGATTTTCTATCTTCAAATGACTTTCATGAAATAAGTACTTTTATGAATCTGTAATATTATCAACCAGTGGGATAACAAATTACACTCTAACTTCTCCTTCGTTTTAAACTGATCATTTAAATTTTATGAAACCATTTGTTTTATCTCTCAAGTGCTGGCTTAAAATTAAGAGAAAATTGTTGATTTGGGGCTTTATTTTCTTGACTTTCTCATTCATCTTTCTCTACATTCTCTTTTAATTCACAGAAAAAGGACATAATGTAGAAATTAGTTACTTTCAACCTGTTTTCCTTACTTCGATTTTCTCCTATACATAATTTCTGCCTATTACATCACTTACATCAACACAATTTAAGTAAGAAGTATATTTAATAAATGATAGTCATGATATCAATGTGATCTGTGGTCATGCTGTTTTAATTTCTTAAGAATACTTAATAATGACTAGGAAAGCAGTTCAGGTCTACATGCTTAGTTTACCATATCCTATGTGTGCAGTAATATATGCAGCTTATAGTCCGAAGTCTTATAACTGTATGGACACTGTTATGATTTGGTGCCCACTGCCTGTGGCACACCATTGGAAGATGTGTTGCTCAGTTTTATTTGCTGGGCCCTTTAACAAAATTAAGAAATGTATTCCTGCTGACCCTCATAACAGTTAATGGGAAACATATCCGTGTTCTGGCCATGGCATGGCAGAATGTCCAGCAGAATATCTAACGGCCCTCCCAGCGATTAGCCATGTAACCTGAGATTTCCATTAAAATTTAGTCGTCCTCTGAGAAGACATATCCAGAAACTGGGAAGCCTCCATAGAGTTACAGTTATAGAAAACTAACTCACTGCCTTCTAATTTCTCAATTTTATACCAAGAATGTGTTAGTTTTTTTCTTTTTACAAAATATGTATTTATTTATATTGGAAAAAGGGATACACAGACAAAAGAAAACACATGGAAAAAAATTCTGTTCACTGATTCACTCCCCAAGTGGCCACATCAGCTGGAGGTGAGCTGATCTGAAACCAGGAGTCAGGAGCCTCTTCTGGGTCTCATACCTGGGTGCAGGTGCCCATCACTTTGGCACACCACGACTGCTTTCCCAGGCCACACGCAGGGGAACTGGAAGGAAAGTGGACCTTTTGGGATGCAAACCAGCACCCTCATGATATAGATCCTGGTACTTGAAAGGCAAAGACTTAGCCACCAGGCTGTTGTGCTGGGCCTGCAAGTGTTTGTTTTAAAGAAAACAGCATCAGCTAATTGTTCAGCTGTCTCAGACAGAAATGCATGTTGTTCACCACGATATCAAGTGGACTACTTTCATCTTTAGGAGGCAAAATACATGGTGACGTTAAGTGTTACAAAAAGTGTCAAGAAAGAAAATAATGTGTGGGAAACAGATAAACAAATAATCAAGCATTTATAGGCTTTCAATTATGGGAAATAGCCCTTAGTGGGTGAGAAGCCAATACACGAACTGGAAACCGCAAATGAAGTGGGACAGGATGCAAGGATCAAGTGCGCAGAAGTTCAGACAAAACAAACAAAAATTTCAGAATACTTCTCCTGGTTTATTAATTGTGAAGCATATACTTCAGAATTTGGCTTTGAAAACAGTTCCCTCAGGAGGAGCTTGGTTTTTCATAGCAGGTTGTGATAGTTTGCATACATACACTTCATTTGAGAAGTGAACAAATAGATGGTCTCTCTCTCTCTCTCTCTCTCTCTCTCTCTGTAAGTCCACCCTCTTTCAAACATATATAATTTCTTTATTTTATTTAATTCGAAGGCAGAAAGAGAGAGGGAGAGAGATTCAAATATCTGGTTCATTTCCCAAATTGCCTCACTATACAGGTTTGGACTGAGCTAAATGTAGCAGCCAGAAACTAAATCTGTCTCCCACATGGGTGGCATGACCAAATATGTGATTCGCTGAGATACTTATTAGAAAGAGGTTGGAGGGAAGAGCTGGAGTTAGGAATCAAGCCCATGTACTTAGCCTACTATGTCACACTACCCATTCCACCTTGTTATATTTCTGCTCATGCATAGACCATTTAAAGCTATTCAACAAAGTATGATTCTTTGATGTCTTTCTAAACTTAATTTCTCTTGCTGATCTATGTGGGATTATTTTTTTGCTGCAATCAAGAACACTGTTTTTTTTTTCTTCTTTAGTGCTTCATTTGTCATTAATCTTATTGAGTTTACTCATTAAGACACTGTAATTTTCATATTTATAAATCCAATTCATCTTATAGCCTCCATGCATCTTCTTAATTTTGAACAGAGAAAATGTGGTTGTAAAGGCTAGTATATAATGCAATGGGTTTAGCCTTTTTTTTTTAATTGGACTGCTGGCATACCAACTTAGCACCAATTTGAGTTCCAGACACTCCTGTTTTAACACAACTCCCTGTTCCTGTGGCCACAGATTTGAGCACAAGATGGACCAAATCTTTGAATCTCTGCACGCATGAGGGCAATCAGGATGGACTTTGTGGCTCCTGGCTTAGCTCTGGCTTAGTTCCAACTGTCTTGAACATTAGAGCATTTAGTTCTCTCCATCTTTCTCTTATTAATCTACCTTGCCAATAAGTAAATACATCTTTTTTAAAAAAAAATCTGTAATATTTTAAAACAGTAAAAGAAAATACAATTAATTATAAACACACTTGTCATTTTTTTTTGCATCCTCATAATATTTGTGTCAATTTGGGATAGGTTTTAGATCATTCATTTTTCTTTGCCATTTGTGAGCCTGGTAATCACTGACTGAATAGCAGACATTGTAAACTGGTTCTTTTTAATATATTGTTTATATTTCTATACACATTTGACTTTGAAAACAGCACTAGGATACATGTGAAGTTTCATCTTTTGGGGACTTGTTTTTACGATTTACTACAATTGTTCTTGTTCTTACCTAGGTAAGATCATTTTGAATAATCTATGTTGTCCTTTTCAAGCAGTTTTCCACTCACGGGGGACTAGGCAATATTCCCAGTATTCCACTAAATATTTGAAGGTTCTTTTGGTTCACCTCTGGAATTCTTTCTCTTCTGCCTCTTCTTCCTGAAAAGGCAGACTCTGTAAAGATCTGTTTCTCATGTCTGTGACCACTATAGCTCATTGCCTAATACCTAGTTGTCCCTTTATCTGTTAATATTTTTAGTTTCTGCTTTGTTTTTAAAGAAAGATTTATTTATTTTTAGTATAAAGTCAGACACACAGAAAAGAGGAGAGACAGGAAGATCTTCCTTCTGCTGATACACTCCCCAAGTGACCGCAATGGCTAGCCAAACTGATCTGAAGCCAGGAGCCAGGAACCTCTTCTGAGTCTCCTACACCCAAGGCTTTGGGCCATCCTGGACTGCTTTCCCAGGCCACAAGCAAGCAAGGAGCTGCATGGGAAGCAGGGATGCAGGGATTAGAACCTGTGACCATATGGGACCCCAGGAATGCAAGGTGAGAACTCTAGTCCTTAAGCTATCACACTGGGCCCTCTGCTTCTTTTGCAATGCTTTTTTTATGTTTATTTTTTTACTTACTTATGCATGGGTGCATTGGAAAGAGGTCAAGCCTTGTCCCTGTAGTCCATTGGGTAGAGTCTCCTGTAATGAGTTCTTAATATGAAATGAGAGAATGATTTATACTTAGTTCTGAGTGCGATTCACTTGTATTTCTGTTCTAACCTATACTTTGCTTGAAGCTTCATTATGAACTTTACACTTACTAAATTTACAATCACTAAAAATAGCACTGTGTAATTTGAAATATTGGCTATTTATAAGATGATGATGACAAATTCTTAAAAACTACCAACATTGTTTTCCTCTTTTATATAATATAGGTGAAGAAATCTTTAATTATGTCAATCAAGCATGTTTGCTCTAAAAGGAATGACAATCTTTTGTGTTAACAGATTAGTTTCCTGGGAAAAAAGTCCTGGACTTGAAACATTTTAAAAAATTATTTGACTTACACCCTTTCATGTATTTTAGATTTCAGCTATGGTTATTTGAGCATATCATTAAATGATAATCCGCATTTCTGAGAGATAGTAATTTAAGTGTGTCTTTTCTGGTGCAGTTCCCCCATTTATACTGATTATAATTTGTAGACGCAAATTTCACATTGAAAAATCAAGGAGACTTACATCCCATAGTTAATTGTGAAAGCTGAATTTCTAACACATTTTATTGTAACTGATTATGAAGTCTGCTCCTAAAGTTAGACATGAATTTCCAGTAGTAGAAACCAATAATAAGAAGTAAGAAATTGACCTATTGTTTCTTTCTTTCCTGTTTTACCCAAAAGAAATTAGCATTGTCATTAGGGAAAATGATTATTTAGGCTATTCATTTATTTCAGCAAAAAATTATGTATACTTAACTCTGTGATTTTCCATGTATTTTTTACTAATATAATGCTCCTGGCAAAATATTTTCTTGAAAGTCAGTATAGCGATGGATGTAAACTTAAATCTTTACTCTGGATTGAATCCTGAAGTCCTGACCTGTGGCTATTCTGTTATTTAAGTTGAATTTCTGTGGAAAAAAAAAATCTTGATTTTGATGGTCTTAGAAAATAGCAGTGATTTAACACAGCCTAAATATACTTCCTTACTTTTTTTTACAAGTGATAAATTTAACCTCCAGTTGTTGACAGGATTGCAACTTTTCTGGAAGTCTTAAGGGAAAATCTTGTGACACCCAGCTTCCTCAAATCACCTACATTTGCTAACTCATGTTCCCTTTCTCTGTCGTCAAACCACGATTCAGAACTCTGATCAACATTTTTTTGGACTTCACAAGTAAGAGCTCAAGTAATAGTTTCCTTTCTGTGCATGCTTTTTGTTTTTGTTTTTAAAGATTTTATTATTATTGGATTCCGGATATACAGAGAGGAGGAGAGACAGAGAGGAAGATCTTGCATCCGATGTTTTACTCCCCAAGTGAGCCACAACGGGCCGATGCGCGCCGATCCGATGTGGGGACCAGGAACCTCTTCCGGGTCTCCCACGTGGGTGCAGGGTCCCAAAGCTTTGGGCCGTCCTCGACTGCTTTCCCAGGCCACAAGCAGGGAGCTGGATGGGAAGTGGAGCTGCCGGGATTAGAACCGGCGTCCTGGGATCCCGGGGCTTTCAAGGCGAGGACTTTAGCTGCTAGGCCACGCCGCCGGGCCCGCATGCTTTTTTTTTTTTTAAGCATAATTTCCTTCAGGTCTCTTTGTGTAGTTGGAAGTGTTTTAGTATTTCTGTTTTTAATTCCTCTATGAGGTCTATGATATTCCATTACATGTCAAAACCACAATTCTTTTCTCTACGCCTCCACTGAGGGACACTTAGGGATTTTTTTTCTCAAGATGTATTTTATTATTGGAAAGGCAGATCTATAGAGAGAAGGAGATGTAGAGAAAAAAGATCTTCATCCACTGGTTCACTGCACAAGGGGCCACAGAGCCACAGCTGAGCTGATTCCAAGCCACGGGCCTCTTCAGGGTCTCCCACACGGGTGCAGGGTCCCAAGGCTTTGAGCCGTGTTCCTCTGCTTTCCCAGGCCACAAGCAGGGAGCTGGATGGGAAGTGGAGGATAGAAGTGGGCGCCCATATGGGATCCCAGTGAATGCTAGGTGAGGATTTAGCCACTAAGCTATCATACTTGGCCCATTTAGGGTAGTTTTATAAACCAGCTAATGTGACTACAGCCATGAACATGAAAGCCACACACCAATTTCAATTCCCTTTCGTGTGTATCTAGAAGTGGGATTGTGTGATCACTTGATAATTATGATTTTAGCTATTTATCAAACGCCCATACTATTTTTTAACATGTCATGTTAATTTGCATTTCAGATCCTCACTGAGCTGTCACTTGTCAGTTTGATAACATTCATTTTGACGTGTTACATCAATAAACTCTTACTTTGTATTACCTTGATGTATCTGTTGCCCACACTTATCTCTGATTTCCATATATGTTATATCTAACACACAGAGTGCAAAAATGTAACATACATGTGTGAAACAAACATTTTAAATTTTGATTACTGCTTTCAGCCCCTTTCTACACTCGTGAAGAAGTTGAATTTTTATTTACCTTGTATTAAATTCTCGATTTAGTGGAGCGTTAAACTTGTTCTGATGAACTAAATGGCAAGTGTGTCATCACAAAAATTAAAAGAAAAATAGGAAGGGTGAAGCAGGGTAGAAAAGAAAGGGTTGATGATACCACTCCATTGATGTTTAAAAATGTGTATATAAAATGCATGAACTTTGTTGCCCTTCAATAAATAAAGAAATAATGAAAGAAAAATATATCTCTTCAAATTATGTAAGTATTTTATTTGTTTTCTTTGAGTTGTTTCACTTTTTGTGTGTTTTGCAGATACAGTCTTGACCAGATTCAATCTATTTTTAGGTTCATTTTTATCAGAGTTTTACCATAGAGTTATAAAATGCTTACAGAAAATGCAGTAACAATGGAACAAGGATTTACATTTTTACCTAAGTGGGACCATGTCCTTTCTCTGGACCTCATTTAATTCTCATGAGCATCCTAGAAGCTGGAATACTATCATCGGCTTGTTTTTCAGGAAGAACATGTTCAGAGAAATTAAGGCACACACCCAGAGGCACAGTGCTGCCGTTAGAGTGCCACTGATGGGTAGACGCTTCTTCTGAAGTTAGCAAACTAGAAAAGATAGCTTATATCCATTTCAATACTGTATGCAGAAAACTGCATCCAGAGGACTGGCACATTCAAAATAAAAGCATGAGATGAGTGTCCCTGTAAAATTGGGTTTCTCTTATTCTTTGATACCACCTGTGACCATATCAGTGGCTGTTAATTGTTCTTTTGATAATACCCAAATTAATCCTGTTAAGAGTAACAGTGGGAAGCGTGGCCTTCTGCCCCTTACCAAGGTCCAGAAAAGAAAAGCAGCTCTTACATCCATTTAGACCTCCAAGAAACAAACTTTTTATGTATAACAAAGTGATCAATTCCCTAGAGACACTCTACGCAGCTGCCTATAAACTATTTAGTTTCCTATCAGATCTACCAGAGTGGATAAATTAATTAGAAAAGAAATTCGCTGTGCAGCATTATATACAATTTCTTGACTTCAAAACTTCATCTTGTAAGATGAGGTAGTTTTCTCTAATATGCCAGGAATGGAATTTCTGTTGGTAAAATTTAACACAAACCAATTAAGAAAACAAAAATGATTATTATTCATCCGTTGATTTGTAGGTTATTGTAGGCATTTGTAACCAATAGATAGTTAAATATTTTCCTTCATATTTTATTATAGGCAAAAAACAAAATAACAGAAGTAAAAATTTCAACAGCAAGCTTTGTAGGGTCTCTCTCTCTCTCTCTCTTTCCCACCCTTTTAAAAGGACTGGTAGGTCACGGTGCTAAAGTCCTCGCCTTGCATGCACCAGGATCCCATATCAGTGCTGGTTCTAATCCCGACAGCCACACTTTCCATCCAGCTCCCTGCTTGTGGCCTGGGAAAGCAGTTGAGGACGGCCCAAAGCCTTGGGACCCTGCACCCACATGTGAGACCCAGAAGAGGTTCCTGACTCCTGCCTGCTGATTGGTGCAACTCCAGCTGTTGCAGCCACATGGGGAGTGAAGCAGAAGCTGGAAAATCATCTTCTCTGCCTCTTCTTCTCTCTGTATATCTGCCTTTCCAATAAACTAAATAAATAAATAACACTAAAAGACCTGTACACCTAGTTCCTTGGCTTCCAGGTAGCCCTGATAGGCCTGGGGACACTGGCTTGGGGCCAGTGGAGTAGATCTGCTCTAGGAAATCCAGTGCATGTTTGGTCACAGTGGTGAGGCAGGGGTGGTGGGGTGGGGAATGTTTTAGGGCCCCTGGCTAGCATGTTGTGCTGGTGCACTGAACTTGTGGTCTCTAACATGCTTGAGTTCCCAGTGGACAGAGGGGTAGTGTTCCAGTCCGGCATGTGTGTCAGATGGCTGGCTCTGGGATCCCAGCTGGATGAGCAGAGATCCAGGCCAGCCAGAAGATCAGGTTGGGGACCCATGCACTCACAGGCACAGGGGCTGGGGATTGATCAGGGAAGGGCATAAGAAATGTGTGGGAGGGGAAGACTACTGAGGGAGTATTTGCAGGTGAATAACCTTTGGGGGACTTCTGCTGACAAGGCCACTGTACTGGCAGGTATGCGAGGGAGCTGAGGCCAAGCTGTTTGGAGGAGGGAAGTTGGAGGAACTTTCTGGATCAGACCAATGCATTCACCCATATGAGACAACTGAACTGGGATAAATTGCATCCACATCAGTGACTACGACCAAATGTTGTGCACTAAAGTTAGGAGTGGGGACCTACCGGGCAGTACTGAATCACAGTACCCACCAGTGAGTGTTGGGAATAGTAACGTTCAGCTGGGTCATGACACTAACCTACATGCAAGAGAACCAGGTCTAGGGGCAGATTCTGTGGGGCATATGTGGGTTACCCCAGTGGAACAGCAGTTTCCGCTGGTTTGTTCAAAAGCTGGGGTGAGTGATGGGCTGAGCTAGCCATAACCATTGAACTTCCTGACACTCATGAAGACTGGGATTGGGAAAAGAACAGGCTTGTCCAGCCTGAAACACCCATAGGCACACCCAGGAACTGGGTATAGGGAGGGCCGGGTAGCAACATTCACTGATGTTCACAAAGGCCGAGACAGAGAGGGCAGACTATGTTGCCTAGCATCTGCTGGCGTGTGAGAGTTCTGTGTCTGCGAGTGGGCTGGAAGGGGAAATTGTGAAACTCCTCTCGTGGGCTGTAGCTCCCACTGGTGAGCACATGAGTCAGTGCTGGGTACTGGTCAAGCAAGCAAGACTATTTCACCTGTCAGCCAGTGTGTGAGCTGGTGGTACAGGGGGAATGGAGAGAGCCAAGCCAAACCCTAGCATAGTGGCATGTGCAGAAGCCAGAATGTAGTAATGGCCATGTTGGGCTAGACTGTCACACCTACCATTTGCATGAAGCCAGGGATGGGAGCAGACTGTAGAGGGCTAGGCTGCAGCAACTGTAAGAAAGAATTGGTACTGGGGGTGGGCTGAACCTGGCCAGGCTGCAGCATCTGATGGCAAAAGCCAAGACAGGGGATGCGCTATGCCAAGCTGGGTCAGAGCAACCACTGGCATGTGCAAGATCTGTGGCTGGGAACAAGCCTGGCTGGGGAGCTGAAGGTATGCCACAGCTAAGGTGTGTCCTACTCGTGGGCACAAAAACCAGAATGAGGGCAGCGATCGGGGATAGACATGACTGCAGTGTCCCTTAGCACAGGTGTGAACTGGTTCTGAATATGCCTGACGGGGCTAGACTCCAACACCTACTGGTGCTCATGAGAGCCAGGATGGGTGTAGGATGGGCTGGTCTAGGTTTCAGCATCTACTGAACCACATGAGAGCTGGGTCTGGAGGTAGATGAGGCACGGCTGCGCTGTAGCATCCAACAGTAAGAGCCACACTGGTATGCACAAGATCTGCCACTGGGAGGAGACCAGACAGAGGAGCTTGAGGAACTCCTCTGTAAGGACCAAGTCCCTGCAGGTGAGTTCAAGAACCAAGGCTAGGTGCAGGCCAGACCAAACTAGGTTATGGCACCTGATGGCATATGTGTGAGCTGGGTCTGGGGGCAGGCCAGAGTAGATCATTTCATAACATTCACCAGAGATGTGAGAACAAGGATGGGGTGCAGGACAGTCTGGGTTGGGGCCCGACATTGGGATTGGAACTGGGGATGGCTGGGTTGAACTTGTCTGTAGCACCCACCAGCATGAGATGAAACTGGGGGCAAGTCAGGCTGGCTTAGGCTATAGTGCCCACCAGCAAATGCTGAAGTGGGGTGGCCATACCAGCCTAGGTCGCAGCATCAACCAGCACACATAAGACCTGGTGCAGGGGTGGTGGGGGTGAGAGCCGGCTCAGTAGGACTGCAGTGAATACTCCCCTGCTGAGCCAATGCTCCTACTGGCAAGCCTGGGAAATGAGAAATGAGAAATGAGCCTGGGACAGACAAGGCCAGGCAGGGCTACAATACCTGTCGGCCTTGTGAGCTGGGTTGGGAGAGAGCCAGGCTGGGCTAAATGACTGTTTCCACTGGTGTATACATGGGCCAAAGTGCAGGCTTGCTATAGCATCAGCTTGCAAGTGCTGGGAATGGAGGCAAGGTCTGTCAAGTTACACTGCAGAACCATCTGGAAAGTGCAAGATCTGCGGTGTGGGTGGGTCTAGTAGCAAACTTGGATGCTTCTGTGACTGGCTGTAACTCCTACTGGTGAGCATGAGCATCAGGGCTGGGGACAGGTCTGACTAGACAAGTGGTGGCACCCTCCAGCATAAGTGTGGACTGGGTAGGGAGGGTCAGTTGGGCTAAGCTAGGTTACCACACCCATTGGTTTATTCAAGGGCTTTATGGGATGTGGGACAGACCGGACAATTCAGCTGCACAGAATTGTTGGGCCTGGTGGGGGTTATTGGTGGTCATCCCAATGGAGCTGGTTTTGATGTACATGCTTTTTTGGGCATGCATGAGGGCCAAGTGTGTGGTGGGCAGGGTTTCACTAGCCTTCAGTATCTGTTGGTTGGTGTAACAGGTGGGGCTGGAGACAGAACTGATCCAGCAACTGCAAACATCTGTGTAGGTTGATGTGGGTGACAGATTAAGCCAGACTCCTTACTGGCTGGCATACAGTATAGTCAGGTCTGGGATTGCCAAAATGAGATTTCTTTGGGGATCACCGCAACTGGACCACTGGACTCCGAACTCCAACCACAATGAGAATCATGGGATCTATGGTCTGACCATGGAGTGCCTCCTCAGTTGCTGAAGATGGATCTTACGCCCAGATGCACATGGGACCTGCAGAGGACATCTAATACCACAGCAGAGGAGGCAGGGCAGGACAAATCGGACAACTCTCCCAAATGTTGACATCGAGTATCTGGGAAAATGGAAAATCTAGGGCAGACTACGTCAGTCAATGGATATTGGGAAGATTTCCTCATCCTTGGATCAACTAAATCAACAGCATTTCAGAACTATCGAAACCACTTGAGCAGTACTCTTGGACCCTGAGACGATATTGGGTGCCCCACCCCCAGGTACTGATGTGGTTAGGAAACTGGATGTGGCGAGTCTCAGTCTCTCCCTACCCCTTCCCCCAGATAAAGGAAGAAGAAAAAGAAAATTGGAAATAAATTATCTCATTCACTTTCTCTTACTCCACAACTCTTCCCACCCTAATGAGTGGTCCACATGGGCACGCATGCTTCTACTTAAGTAAACATCATCAAAAATAAATTTTTTAAAAAAGGAAGACTTTATTTCTTTTTTTTTTATTTCCTTGTTTTCCCTTAATTTTTTTTTGTCATAGTGACAAAAGCTTTTGGAACACAATTTTTAAAATTAAAATATGCAATTTGGTAACAAATTATTAAATGACAATGTTTGCAATTTCAATGCAATTTGATACATATTTACCTACAGCCATGGACACTATTATTTGTAAGGAATACATAATAGCAAATTACACTACATAGTGTCTACATTTACAGTTTTGTGTTTTGGTAAAATTTTGTTCCTCAAAGATGGAAACTACACTTATAACTTTGCATTTAAATGTAAATATATTCAGGACCCATATGAACTCTGGTTCTTATCTAAGTTGCTCCATTTCTCATCCAGCTCCCTGCTTGTGGCCTGGGATATCAGTGGACGATGGCTCAAGTCCTTGGGCCATCATGGGTGAAGCTCCTGGCTCCTGGCTTTAGATCACCTCAGGTCCCACTATTTTGGACATTGCAGGAATGGACCAATGGATGGAAGAGTTTTCCCTTTCCTTCTTTCTATAAATCTGTCTTTCCAATAACAATAAATCTTAATAAAGCTTAATTTAAGACAAGCATATATATATATATGTATGTATAATGTATATATTGGAAATAAATGTATTTAAATGTAAATAAATTTAACTTTTATATTTATACTTAAAATGGAAACCACATGTATAAACAGCAAATTTTTAATAAGTCACTAGCTTTAGGTGCCAGTGAATTGAACTGATCATTTCCTCTGTAGATTCATTGTTAGATATGCTAACACCTAATAAGGATTATTATTGTGTTTAACTGATAACTGAAGTCTGAAAACTCTTATCTAAATTGGTAATAGGCATCATTTGATGCCTATATTTTACAGCCAATCTTTGAGAAACTTTGCCATCTATAAAACTTTCCATGGCCACATGGAAACACCCCTCAGATCATGTCCCAATGAAATGAAAATCAAGAAAAGTAAATAATCAGTGATACATTACCAACATAGAAGGGATGCCATATATATGTAATGTAAATATGTATAATGTAATATATGTATGTACATGTATGTATAATGTAATATATGTAAAGCAAATATATATTTAATCTATATAATATGCAATGAAATATACATATATGTATTAAATAACTACACAATATATATTTAATATTATGTAAATATATACATATATGTATTAAATATATATACAAAAAATATTTTTTCCTAAAGCACCTGCAACAGAGTACATGAATTTTGGTTTTCATGAATACTTTTCAGAATACTTCTGATTCTTGTATGATAATGGACTATTATTCTAAAAAGTGGTTTCTTTCTGTGAGTTTTTAGCATAAATTATGAAAAGGTGATACAATAAGATATTACAAATCAGACACCAAAAATATGAGGCAGATATGAACATTGTGCTATATTAAATATGTTGGTTGATTTTCTGTGTCACTGAAATAAATACTGAGGTTATTTGTGTCCATCATTAATATGCCCCTACCTTACACATGACAGGATTTCAAAAGGTTAGTGGAAATGTAATTAAAAGATAAAAGTAAAACATATCTAACATATTTTTCAAAGGAAGATCCATTAAGTTCAAGACATGTTTTATTAACCAAAAATATCAGCCTTTTTTATTCTGTCCCTAAAAAAAATTAATAGTCCTGGGATTTAAACCTTGTCAATACAGTCTTCTCCACATTATTAACTTAAAAAGTCAGGTACCCTTTAAAGAATTAAGGCAAGAAAAAGTCATAAAAATGAGAAATGTAAGAAAGATATATATTCATTTTTTAGTCACAACATTGATTTATTATTTTTTTTCTTAATAAGAATTAGCAGGAAGATTGTGTGAGTTAGAACAAGCTTTCACATATCCTGAGGTGAGAGCTCCTGAATTTTCCTTCTGCTATATAATGACACAAGAATCATTTTGTATACACACACACACACACAGACACACACACACACACACACACACACACATATATGTATGTATTTTTTTTTACTACACTTCTGATCATTCATTTAAAAGAACCATCTAGGGCCCAGCACTGCAGCCTATCAGCTAACGTCCTCACTTTGCATATGCCAGGATCCCATATGGGTGCCAGTTCCAATCCTGGCAGCCCCGCTTTCCATCCAGCTCCCTGCTTGTGGCCTAGGAAAGCAATCAAAGACTGTCCAAAGCTTTGGGACCCTGCACCCACATGGGAGACACAGAAGAGACTCCTGGCTCTTGGCTTTGGATTGGCGCAGCTCTGGTTTTTATGGGCACTTGGGGAGTGAATCAATGGATGGAAGATGTTCCTCTCTGTCTCTCCTCTTCTCTGTGTATCCGACTTTCCAATAAACAAAATAAACAACTATACACAAGGGCTGCTTATACAAAGGTACACTGTTCATGCATATTTAAAATATTCATTCCTGTTTCTATTTGACAGGCAGAGAAAGCAAGAGAGATCTCCCCTTAACTGATTAACTCTCCAAAGAACTGTACCAAGCTCATACCCAGAACTCTATGTGTGCAACAGGGACCCAAGAACTTGAGCCATCTCTTGCTACACCATAGGATGCACATTATCTGGAAGACTGAATTGGGAGCAGAGTTAAGACTTGACCACATCCAAGTGCTGTCTTCATTCCTAGTAAATGTCTGACTCAGATTCATATTTTTAATTATTATTAGCGAGAACTGTAACTTTCCATTTCTGTGTGTATTCTTTCTATGTTGAGAATTTCTACGTTGAGATGTTCATAATTTTCTTTACAAATTGCCTTTAATTTTGAAGTACTGCACGACAACAGGGAACAACTGAAAGACTTCAAAACTGGGGGAGAAATACATTCTTCCAATATACTATCTGTAAGTGTGCATACACTTAAGATACTGTGTTGATTTTAGATTCTGCCAAGAGAACTCTGAAACCCCATTATCTTATGATAACTGGTAAGCCAGTAGTAGGTCCAAACCTAATGTTAGTAAAATGTTCATCACAGTGTAGCAAAACAGACATGATTTGTAAAATGGAACTGAAATTACACATTTATAAATGTCTTATAAAATGCATGTGAAAAATGAAGTTACTATTTATAAGGCAAGGATTATAAGGCAAGGATGAAAAGTCCTTATTAAAAGTGCAAATGTTTTTCATTTTAACATTTTCTTTCTTTTGTGGATGCAGGTAGCCATTTTAGCTTATTGTATTTTTACAAAGGAGCCCACCTCAAAGTAGAGAGTGAATCTATCACATTGCACATAATATGGCACTGTGTAAATAAAGGTAGTACTTTAGATCCTACTATCACTATATCTGAAGAAGTCAATGATGGTATTAGGACAGTGGCATTAGCTAATCGAATCCTACAGGATCATTCTTCAGGTACTGTTTGAAGATGAACTTGGGGTGGCATGAAGAACAATTGAAAGCTTGGGATAATGAAGAGATTACTGCTAAACATTTAGAAGGAAAAAATGAAAAGAAAAAATCCAACCATTGACAGCAAGAAGTAAGTTGCTAGTGTTGGGGAAAAGAAAGATTTTGGTGTTAGTCATACATTCTTGTTGATGGGTTAAATAAATAAGGCAAGGAACGTCTACATCATGAAAAAAATAACTTCTAAGTTTTTGGTTTAAGCACTTCCTAACACCATGAAGGCTAAAATAACAGCAATTAGGAAGGATGTAGATGTATATCAAATAGGTACAGATAACACATTTTCTCTTGAAGAAGTAAGATAGCTGTGTCAAAGACAAATTTTGTTGCTCTGATTCTTGCCTAGTTAACATGAGGTCCCAATTCCTAGAACTATAAACATTCCTTTATACAAAAATAGGTTCCTTGCAGATATGATTGAAGTAAGTTTTGCGATGAAGCAATTATTGTGGATTACTCAGCTGAATCTTAGGTATCCTTATCAGTGGAGATGAGGGCAGAGGAATTTAAGAGCGTTGGTTGCTAGGTGAGGTGAAGATGGACAGGGAAAGTTTTGAAGATGCTCACATTCAGGAGTACAGTGGTGTGACATCAAGCGTGAGCAATCATCAGAGCAGGAGAAGCAAAGAACAAACTTTTTATGCCCACAAAAAGAAGGCAGTCATGCTAACACAAAGACTTCAAAACAGCCACACTCTATTTCCAATTTCTGGGCTCCAGAACCTGGAAGAACAAAATTCTGGATTGGTCTGCAAACCACCAAGTTTGCAGTAATTTGTTGCAGCAGCTACATGGAAGTAAGATTTTGATGATGCACAGCTGTAAGAAAAGATGGACGTGTCTTTGGGATTGAGTGATAGGGAATAGCTGGAATAACTCTGAGGCAAAAGACACAGAAAAAATACTAGACTTATTTCAATAGATTGTTAAAGGAATATGTGGATGGTTTAGGAACTCTTAGTAAGTGTCAAGAAGAAAATTAAGAACACGTTGCTAAAAACTAGTAGGAAGATGATCTTTATTACATAGTGGCAAATGTAATAGACAAAACCTCTAAACAAAATTGTGTAGTTTTGCATGAGAAGAAAACTTAGCTGAGAAGAATTACAACTAAAATGTTGAAGGTATGGTCTGCTTCCTGATTACAGTATACTTGAGAGAGAAGAGAAAAACCATAGAAAGAACTATAATATACCACCTATTCATGGCAAAAATGTTGCAAATATTGCAAATTGAGATTTACCACCAGTGAGGTGAGCAAAGAGCAACGGTGCAGCTAGACAAGAACAAACTAGTCACTAAATCAAATATCAACTTCCCTAATGAGCTTCCCTAATGATTTTAAGCATGTGATTATAAATCTACTCAATTATCCCAGCAGAAGTCATGAATAATGATGATATTAATCAGAAAAGGTATATGGAGGACCATTTTTCCTAATAGCATGATTCCCTGTGACATACACAGGAGATCTACGAGGATTTGGGAACTGCTATATCAACAGAAAAGCTGCCAGCTTAGCCAGGATGAAAAAAAGTAGAAATTCACATGGACAGCCCAGGGTCCAGAAATGTAAGCAGAGCACAGGGCTACAAACCAAACCTACAGAGTGTGAGGCTGCAATAATGAATCTACAAGGAGTGTTGAACCATGAAGGTTTATTCCCATGTCCCTACATCCATTAAGGTCTGTCCAGTTAGGTTTTAAATTTGCTTAGTGCTAGTCAATATTTTTATCTTCAATTTTGCTCATTTCAGGTTGGAAATGTATATCATTGTTATCTACTTACTATCTCACCATTGTATTTTGGAAGTAGGTAACTAACATTCTAGTTTTAGGATGAACAGAAACGTTAACACAGAATGTACCATTTAAACACGGATTCACAATTGATATTATTTGGATGATGGGATTTGGTACTTTCGAGCCCAAGGTAGTTAGATAAAATTTTATACTTGAGTTATTACTCTGAGCTGAGACATTTGAGGTCTTTAGAATAAAATAAATACATATTCTGCTTCTGGGATAGGTGCTATGATAGTCTGAATAATGCCCTATCCTACAAAAGCTGTCTAGATCTTATGAGTACCTGTGAATGCTATGTTTTGTAATAAAATGATTTTTATAGATGTGATTTGATAAAGAATCATCAGACTATGCTGGCCAAGTGGAACCAAAATGTAATCACATGTGTTATTTTAATAAAGAGGCAGAGTAAAATGACACAGAAGAACATGAAGTGAGAGGCAGAAATGGAAGTATTATGACTGCAAACCATATAATACTGCAGCTATTGGAAGGATTACAAGATAGAAACAGGTTTCTTCCTCAAGTGTCTTGATTTCCCTGGTACTAATCTTGAAGCTCCCATCTCCAGGATCTTAAGAGAATGCAATTCTGTCATTTCAGCTACTATTTGTAATGCTTTTTTTTTTTTTTTTTTTGGAAATCTGTAGCAGCCAAAGAACACAGACACAGAGAAAAAGACTAAATTACATTCAACTTCAACAGTTTTCCCAACTCAAACCTTATTTGATTGCATTGTTTTGGAAACTAACTACTTCATAACTATAATTCTACAGCAGAGTTCATTGGTTGAAGATATTTAGACATTAGACTTGTGAGTTGCCCTGTGTTTTATACAGCTTAATCATGGTACATACAGATTGGCCAAAGAGGCTTCAGTTAAGTTCTAATCCTTATGAAGTCAAGAGACAATGAGTGATAGAAGAGACACTGGTTCTACTTGTAACAAAAACATAATTTAAGTCCAGACTATGATGTCACTGACAAAAGCGGTTATCTGGTAAATATTTGGAATAAAGGAAGCCATTCTAACACTTAAAATTCATACTTCACCATGATCTGTAGTAGACAAGTAACTGGTGTTTTATAAATGTTGCAATGATCTTTTATCTTTCTCTATTAACAGTATTATATGACTAGCATAATATTCTTTGGAATTTTCAATGTTTTTTGGAATCTGTTCATTGTTTTCAGAGATTGTCATCCAAGCTTATCATAACGACATTGCCTTGCGTATAATTTGATGGACCTCTTGTAACATTTTATATGATAATCTTATAAAATCAGAATTAAATACATAATTTGAACCTGATCACTTTTTCTGTGAAATATTTGTGAACTTACTGGGTACTGGGTATTGATCTAGGAACTAATTGTGAAAACATAAAATTACTTGCCCTCATCTTGTTGACATTCAAAAACTAGCAGATCTTAAGCTTCAATAGTAAATAAGTACTGGGAGATGATCATAACTAAAGTGGTATAGTAAATGTCAAGTGGAAGGAGTTATGTGAAATTTATGAAACATGTGGTTCCCATTTTAAGTAGAAGTCAGGAAATGAAGGTCTCATCGAAAAACTGATATATGAAGAGAAATAATTTATATCTTCATTGCCCTTTATACATCATAATTCCAATAAATGTTCCTGTGGAGGATATTTGAATGTTTGAAAAGCTGATAATTTAAGGTCTTAATACCTCTTGCCTCACTGAATTAATGGCAAAATTTAAAAAGAAACACATTCTTAAAAATCATTTTTTCCAGAACAATATCAAACATAAGCATGGTCACGGCCCAATATTGCAGTGTAGTACATGAAATTTCCATACGAAGAGCCAGCATCATATATGGGCTCAAATTTCATGTACTGGCATTCACTTCTAATCAAATTTCAAGCCAATTGGAAAGTAGGAAACAACCACTGTAGTACTGTAGTCATCTTGGAAGTGAACCAAGATGAAAGATTCTCTCCTCTCTCTCTCTTTCTCTCTCAATCCCCATCTTCTCCTTATCTGTGATTTTCACATAATGAATACATTTCCAAAAATATCTGATCATGCTATGACTCCTCCCAAAGTACTAGAGCCTCAGTCTTCTGTATAAACAAAAGGGAATAAATATAGTCAGGACAACTTGTAAGAATAAAACCAGTTCCATTCACCAGAGCTGCAAAAGCAATATGCTATGCCTGGCATACCCAGCCACTATCAAGGGAAAATGTCTCCAACTTGGTGAAATCATCCTGTGTCATTTGGTTTACTGGTTAGACCCAAACTCCAAAATTAACTCATCTGTGGTCTCCATGTAAATAGCTTTGAGGACCTTCCTCCTGTGAAAACTGCAGATTATCATCATCACATCAAATTGCCTCTGCTGCTACACATTTCAAATTAATATCCATTTTTCTGTCCCTCCAACCCTCTCCAACTACTGGTGCCCACCCCACTGTGCATAAAATTAAGCAATATATGGCTGTTTAGTAATCCTAATGTGACTTGTTTATTTGTAGAAATACATGTCGGGGTGATTTACAATTATCTTTTATTCCCTGTAATTAATTTCTAAAACATTGCATGTAAATTAGCCCTCTGTGTGAAGCGTCAACATCATCACCTAAGCTAGAAAAGAAAGAGCTTTAACTTTCCAAACTGGGGAAATCTTCTCTCCCTCTTTTCCTGTAAAGGGAAATGCTTATGCTGAAAAGCAAAAGTAGAGAAGTTTTAGAAAGCTAATCTTGTCCTCTCCGACCCATCCCTGTCCGAGTTTATAATCACCTTTACAGTTCGTGGTAAGTCCTCAGAGTAGCTGCACAGGATGCTATCCCATAAAGTCACGTGAGATCTAGGTTTCCCATAGGTCAAAGTCCTGCTTGATGACGGTTAGAGCACTTTCAAATGCACAATGAGCTCAGCTACTCAATATGCTTAGAATTTCACTGGACCAACGTGATTGGAGAAATAAGGACGTTTTAAATCAACATCTTCTCTTTTCCTTTAAAACTGGCTATCCTAAATTACACACACTGAAGACATGTTATGTACAACATATCTTTTTGTAGGATGTCATGTTACAATCAAATGTTTTTGATAGCACTTTCATTTTCATAATTGGTTTGGTGATTCTACACAGTTCTGTTATTAAGTTTCCAAGTTAGCTATTTCTAACAAAATGTTGATTAAAGTGTATAGCTAAAATAGGGATTAATATAAATTTACAAAACCCACATTTCTTGCAACCTACCATATACAATCAATGAAATGCTTTGATCCCAATGACAAACACCACCCTTAAAATTCAAAGACCAGTTTCACAACCATATGTCATCAAATGCTGCACAGCTTGGGAAATTTCAAATCCTTCTGTACATATTTGGGATAACTTGCTACAAATGTTGATACTGACACTGGGAGAGAACCATGTCAAATAAACATTATAAGAAACAAAAGCTGGCTTCTGCTCCGTTTTCACTCAAGCATTCTGTTATGCACACAGTTGGATCTCTAATCTGGAATGTGAAGCAGACCTTGGGGAGGGTGTAGGATTTGAGTTCTGGTTGCCATCATGAATCCAATAGCCACTTGCAAGCAATGAAACTGTAGTCAAATGCTTCCCTGAATCTTAATTTCTTATTTCATCTGAAAACAATTGATAGATGTGTCCTTAACAATTTATAGATGTGGTGGTGAAGTTAGGATTAGATAATAATGCCTGTAGCCTGGTACTTAATGAGAATTAAATTGACATTAACCATTGATGCTGAGTTTGTCTTACCATCTTTATAGAACTCTAAAACACATTGCATCTATGCATCTTTTTGGAAATCATCCAGGGTGTCTGGAGCCTACAGCAGGATGCCCCTTCTACCCACAAAGCACTGAGGGGTGTTTTCTACCATCTAGCCTCCTTATTTCATATCTCCCCTCCTTCCTCATCTTTTTCTTCAACCATCTTTTCATCCTCTAATATGTACCAATCAAATAGACCATTAAAAAAGCCAAGATTGGCCCACAGCAATCAATGAGTAGGTAACCCCAGGTTTAATGACCCAGAATATGATTTTACTCAAATTTATATGGCTAGTGTCCAATTTTTATATGTCTTCACCCACGTTCAAGGCTATATTCATCTCTAAGACTATTTTCATGACTTTGCATAAACCAGTTTTTATTTTTAATCTTAAATAAAACTGCTACCTCACATGCTATCTTTTTGTGAAACTTAAAATCCAAAATGCTATTGAGTATATGCATGGAGTAGTGACTTCCCCCATTAAGTTGGGCAGAAATCATATTAAACCTAAGGAGGAAGATGACCTTGACCAAAAATATCCTTTAGACACTCACTACGATCAGCTTATAGGAGGCATTTAACGAGAGCTTTCATGAAGACCAAGACCTGGGAAAGCAGCTGAGGATGGCCCAAAACCTTGGTACCCTGCACCCATGTTGGAGAGCCAGAAAAAGCTCCTGGCTCCTGCTCTAAGCTTGATTCAGCTCTGTCCCTTGTGGTCACTTGGCAAGTCAAACAGCGGATGGAAAATCTTCCCCTCTGTATATCTGACTTTGCAATAAAAATAAAATAAATATAAATAAATAAAAATAAATATAGATAGATAGATAGATAGATAGATAGATAGATAGATAGATAGATAGATATGCCAAATGCTGCAAATGAAGCTAAATTCAAAAGGATCTGGAAACTTTTTGCAATACTCTTATTATTATTCCCTTTCCTTATCTTGTACTGTGGTTGAGTATGATTTGATTTTGTGCCATTTGCTCCATGATTTTATACAACTATGAGCATATTGAAAGTGTCCACATCTGCCTGAGAGGTTCATTAGGCACTTGACTAGATCTTTATTTGATTCAGGCCTGGGAGCACTTGGCACTGCATCTCACATGAAGTCGCCTGTTCCTACTCTGAGCTCATTTCATCTTCAGTGAAGCCAAAGCAAGCACCACTGGCACCGGGCAAGGCTTCCAGAGCCATCAGTTCAGAAAAAACTCTGCTTCAGCCCATTATTAAATTGCAAATAACATTTTTAAAACTTCTGTTTGCTCTCTTTAAAAAGTAACACACACACATCATCGGGCTTGCACTCTGCACGTGAATTTATTTGGATTTTATTGCCTCACAAAACATCTAACTATATGTTTGTTAAGTGGTTTTAAATCTCGTAAGCCCTGTAGTTCCAAAGACAGGAAATAAACTGGCACAGGTTCCAGAATCATTTCTTTCTTGTGATTGTTCAGAACATACTGGAACATTTATCTGTTACTGAACCAGGCACACATGCCACGTGACTGGGTTTTACTTCTGTGAGGTGGCAGGAGTTGGGGACAGCTGAGCTCCCTCTCTCAGCCACAGTACTAAAAGTGCAATGAAAGCTAATAGTTCATAATGTCTGAGCAGTATCTAGAGGAACGAGGAGGCATTGCTCCCCATAGCCGAGTTTCGCACAGTGAACTGGTGGCATTCAGGAATGTTGCAGACAGCCTCTTCAGCATCTGGCATGAACTTTTGCTGACAGCAGGCAAACAGATTTGACGGATCAGTATTGAGTTGGGACTGGAGATGTTCTGTTTCCTAACAGACCCAGATCCCTTTCAGGGTGTCTGATAAAAGTTTTTGCTTCAGGGATGAGATATACATACTATCTCCAATCATCCATTAATCCAGTACCCCTTCAGAGGACATCTGTCATATTATATTTGTGGAAATGTTGACTCAAACAGCCTAAGGAAGGAAAATCTCAAAATGCCTTTCATATTGACATCGTGCCCTTTTAGAAGTGCAGAATCTATAGAGTTAACTCTAATAGATCTAGTTTTTCGCTTTCAAATGAGGGAATCTAAAAACTGAAGCAGTTTTCATGAGGCTTAGGGTAAGAACCCAATTATTTTGAGTCTCAGTGCAGGCAGCACTCCAATATGTCATTTTATTCAGTTTCTGAAACTCATCTAAAGAAGCATTTCAAATCTTCTTGCACATAAAAATCACAGAATAAGGTTTAAAAATACTAGTGAAACATGTCAGAATGCAGGACACACCACAGACCAATCAAAGTAAAAGAGTCTCACTAGTGGAAGGCCTTGACACATGTATGAGCATATATCCCTGTATCTATGTATATGTACGCCTGTATGTACACATGTGAGTATGCTGCTAAGTAATGAAAAGGACTGAATTATCTGTACAAGAAAAGAAGCTGTAAGCCAAACCCTCAAAGGATATATATATCATAATTGCAGTCCTACAAAATGACAGATGCGGGGTCTGGTGCGATAGCCTATTGGCTACAGTCCTCACCTTGCACTCCCAGGATCCCATATGGGCACTGGTTTGTATCCCGACTGCTCCACTTCCCCTTCCAGCTCCCTGCTTGTGGCCTGGGAAAACAGTGGCGGGCGGCCCAAAGCCTTGGGAGCCTCCACCCGCGTGGGAGACCTGGAGGAAGCTCTTGTCTCCTGGCTTCGCATTGGCTCAGCACCGACCACTGTGGCTACTGGGGAGTGAATCAGAGGATGGAAGATCTTTCTCTCCATCTCTCTTTTACTCTGTAAATCTGACTTCACAATAATAAATAAATAATGGATGCAAGAACATTGAGAAATGAACAGGTAAGTGGTTGTCAAGGGTTAGAGATGAAGTGAGGGGGGTTGGCATGGAAATAGAAGAGGCAATAGAAGAGTGATGGAAGTATTTGTGTTATGCTGGTGAACTTTACCTTGAATACATTAATGTCCTTGTCTCTTTTTTTTTTTATTGTTGTTCGTTTTTTAAACTGATTTTGTCATATTAGGTGGAAACTGAGTAAATGCTACCTAGAATTTTTCTGTATTATTTCTTGCAGTTATTTAAGATTCTATAGTCATCAGAATAAAATGCACAATTAGAAATATGCTTTTCAGTTTAAAGAAAAGAGCATTACAGACTAAATTTGTAAACATAATAATAATATGTATATATAACCGATGTTTTTAAGAATTGAATTACCTCGGTCTCTGTATGGTTTGTAAACTGCATCAGAAGCAATTTTTCTTTAGCGAGACATTTTTAGCCATTAAAAATTAAGGAGACTTAAATCAGTGGTGTGGCTTCAGCCAAGGGTTGGCATATTCCAGACTTGTTTTAGGTATGTCAGAAAAAGACTGAAAAGGAGAAGGCAGTGACAATGGTAATGATTATAGCTACAGAGGTAGCAGTACTGCTGGTGAGTGCAGAGTACATTTTAGGATCAGAAGTATGCTTTTAATTTTGTATCAGAAACGTTGTCAAGTCCATGGAAATGGCTGTATGCTATAATTAATAATAAAATGGGGTCCAATTATATTTTAATTTCCATTTTATTTACAGCTACTATTCATTTTGAAAGTCATGCTCATCCTGTAAATTTGAAGTATGCTGCAATTGCTGCGTTCTCTTTTTTCTCATCTTGTGAAAGTAATCTCACTTAGGGTTCGTTATCAATGTAAATGTGCTTTCCCCAGATTAGCCAAAACTCCCACACATTTAACCTTAAAATCTTCGAAAATGCTGTCATTTTTATCTGCTGAGATTTTAAACACAAAACAGAAAGTTACTGAACTCTTACATGTCCAGTATATATCTGCAGAGTGACCTCTTCAAAACACACACACATCTTTTGACATATATTTCCAAATTACAACAAAATGACCACCTTTTCCTACAGGACAACAAACGGTATCGATTTCATATTTGAACAAATCAGCCATTTCTGCTTGAACAAGTTTAAATCACAAAACAAATGTTGTGTATTTGGAACTCATTTGTTTTCTTAAGCAGAGATAATAGAGTGCATCTCCCCAACATCCTTGCCACAAAAACGTCCTTCAGTAGCGTAGTTTGTGTTGCATGCTGGGAACAATCAGTAGTGGCAGAAATGTCTCCAGACTCCATACTAATTATAGCAAAATTACACATAAAGAGAAACCTTTTGTTTTTTTTTTTAACTGCTGTTTGATGATGACCTCCTGCGCTGTTCAGATACAAGAAACATGAACCACCTGATGATGTGGTATAAATTTGCTCAGAAACAGGCACATTAGGTATGAAACCAAAGCAAGTTGGATAAAGGGATTGTCTCCTGTCAAAAAGTGTGGATTTTTATGTTGCTATGTAGAACAAAGTGATATGTCTACAAGGTGCCCTTGGGCAGAAACTTTTTGTTAACAAGCTATCAAGCTTAACTAGGATAACCCATAGGAAATCTTTACGAAACAGCTGAAGCCCCTGAATTCTTGGGAAACACATGTACACATCACTATAGCACAACCACTGTAATGTTTAAAGACTAATCCCTAAGCTGCTGATAGAGTGGTATGCCCCTTGTAGTGAGTCCAATCAAATTTTATAAAACACACATGTGTTTTCCAAAATCGTACTTCGTTATACTTCTTAAGAAACTATCTATTGCATAAAAACACTAGTGCTTTCCAAGTTCTCTAGCTTGGAATGGGAAACAGGTAGTAATTTTCAGGTAACTTTCCAAACACTGCATGGAAGAAGCCTGCTGATTCCCAGAGTATATCAAACAAGAAAAGAAAAGTGATTGTCTTTAGTATCAGGTTTTCAAGATTCCCAATCCCTGCTTAGGAGCCCTGTCATTTGGGAAGAACACTGGGATGGCACTATGGGCACTCTTTGGGGGAATAAGTTGGATCAAATACTGTTCCTTCTTTTGTTTCCTGATCATCAATAGAATGATAGTCTGCACATTTTCAGGTTTGTTGCGTCACAGTGCTACTCAAAGCAAAACCACTTGAAACAGATGACTAAGCAAAGTTACAAACAGCTATCTCTGACCTTGGTGCAATCTCAATTAAAATTACCTGCTTCAGATATTCTGCATATCCAACTACCCTACGCCACAACAGCAGGAGATGGCTGCCTTTTCAAGCCCTCCCTGCATCTCTGTCATGTGACTGTCACGTGCACCACACTGGCCAGTATCTATTTCAAGCATTTTCTGCTTCTCCAAGCCGGTGCTATTTCACTTGGCCCAGTTACAACAGATAGTAAAACGAACTGCATGAATAGTGATGATGTGGTACTGTGTACTTCACAGAGAACTTAAAGAGGTAATATGTCGGAGAATCAATTATACATTATCATTTGTGATCTAGCTGTCTATTACAGAAATAAAATAGCTTAAGAAAACATAATCTGATACCATATTTAACGTTGTACTGCTTATAGAAAATGGAGATATGCCTAAGCAATGCCGACTTTCATTTTAACAAATTACAGCATTGTTCACATTTTTAAGTGATACATAAAATTTTTTTCACAATGTGTCATCTCCAAATCAGGGTGTATAGGTTCTAATCCAGGCAGCTCCACTTCCCATTCAGCTCCCTGCTTGTGGCCAGGGAAAGTAGACGAGAACGGCCCAAAGCCTTGGGACCCTGCACCAGCATGGGAGACTCAGAAGAGGTTTAGGACTCCCAGCTCCAGATTGGCTCAGCTCCAGCCACGGTGGCTGCTTGAGGAGTGAATCAACAGACAGAAAATCTTTCTGTCTCTCCTGCTCTCTGTATGTCTGACTTTGCCATAAAAATAAATAAAATCTAAAAAAAAAAAAGTTTGTGGTCACATACTGGTGTTTTAAGTGATATGTCTTATGTTTAAAGAAAAACATGTTTTTCAGTAAGTCTGCAGTTGTCTTGGAAAGATATTAAAACATTATAAATAAACAACAACCTGGGAGCTCATCTGCATAAAGATATTGAAGACAGATGAAAAGTTATCACTGCAAACTGAGTTCAAATCCAACATCATCTGTTCAACAATTATTTACATAGACACTTACGTGCCATGACTGTTATGTGAGTAAGCTTGTTGTCTCAGTCTATTGTAAGAAACTGAAAATTCAACTACTTTCTATTAAAGTATTTTTATTAACACCATCGTCTGTTGATCATCTGATCTTCATGGGAACATTGTAGAAGTTTACTCTGGACAGTAAGTGTATTTTCTATAAAACAGCACTCCAAATTTATTGTAGAAGGAATCATGTCACAGATTCCTTTGAAAAAAGTAACATTTCCTTCTGTATTGGAAATATTTAACTACTTTTTGATATCAGAAATAGTGCAACTTGGAAATATTGGAGACATGCATTTAGTTAAATTAGTCTTTCTTTCTATAAAGTAATCTAAGAAAAAATTCTACATTGATGTTTGTATTTCAAACCTATTTGTGAGAGCCTGGACTCTTTTCCATTTGACAAATTAGCCATCAGCATTTTATAAAACCAGTCTTAGCAACAGAAAATTCATCTGAGCAAATTACTTGTTGTTATTCTTCCATGTCTAGTCCCTGTTCATAGAATTATGTAATTTTCAACTAATAATTGTGGCATGGAAACATTTGGAATCTCTTATCTTTTGTGTGACTTAATGAAATAACTTCTGTTTTGAATTCAAACTGAAATTCAAACCCTGACATTTTTCTCAACTATTTATGTTGTCATCAGTAAGTAATTAATACACTCTGAGGATTAAATTTTTCATCAAAAGATGGTAAATAATTACTGCCAGAAAGAGGTATTGTGGGAACTAAATAGCTTAGGGACAACTTGGCACATTATAGAAAATATAAACTCCAGCTATCATCTTTAATAATAAAGACATCTACATTGTCAACTCCCTGAGCAATTTTATTCACACTATTTGAGAATCACTGTGTAGAGTGATCAGATATTTCTATGATAATTTAAAAATCATTTATTTATATTGAAAATGTAAAGATACTGGATTTCATATCGAAAGGTAGCAGCAGTAAAGAAAAAAAAATCAGTGTAACACCTGTGTAAGAGAACTTAAACATTTCTTTGAACTACTGTACATGTAGGCATGACTTACCAACTTATTCAAAGTTCATTTCTAGGAAAAATGAAGCTCTCAGAACAAAGTTTCTTGCATGACAATGGATAAAGAAGTGGTGGCACATGAAAATACAAGCTTCCGGTCAGCATGACAAGCAACAAACAATACCTGGATGTGGCATAGCTTAAAGACAGCATAGTGAATCACAAGGAAGCAAACGGAATATTATTCCATTTAACTAACTGCACCAGAGCAAGGTCACCAGGGCTTGGGGTCAATGGGAGGACATCCTGGATTATTTTGGCAATTACTTTAAGTACCAGAATATTTTTAAAAGTTTATGGTATATTTTAATTTTAAATTTTTTTTGAAAGGCACAGAATCAGGAGGAAGCAATATGGAGAGAGAAAGAGAGGGAGGGAAAAGGAGAAGGAAAGAGGGAGAGATGTTCATTCAATTGTTCAGTCTCAAAATGGTTGCCTGGGTCCTTAATAGTGACCAGAGCTCAAGAAGCTGCGTGAGAAGGAGAATGTCACTCTAACCCAGGCATCCACTTAGGGGATAGAGATGTTATACGCTGTACTCCCAAATGCTGCACCACGATGCTCCATCACAAGTCTGGCCAGCTCCAGACTTTGCAACTGCTTCAGTACAAGCCACTAGATGGACTATCTCTCATTATCTCCACCTTTCTTTCTGTAACTGCATTTTCAAATAAATAAACCAAATCTAAACAAACAGATAAATAAATAAATAAACAGGCAAATATTCTGGATCTATGAAAAACCTAATATAGCTGACTCATGGCTTTATGTAAGAGTAATGGATTACAACTGTGACCCGACCAGAACTCAGCCTCCCTCCAGTTCCTGTGCCCCTTAGTGGTAGGCTCCACGCAGCTTGGCACAAATATCAATTCGGCTTTGACGCACCATGCCGGATTAGACCACAGCACAGTTTGGTGCTCTGGAGGACCAGGATAGACGTTGGACGGGCTCGGCTAGGCCTCAACCCCATCTGAGCCATATATGAGATATGCGTGGGTATGGACGAGCCGTGGCTGGGCTGAAACTCTCAACAGCAGGAACCAGAATGGACTGAAGAGCGGAGCTGGCCGAAGGACCTGCTGGAATGTGTGAAGCCCGACACCATGAAGGAGTCGGAGGGAGGAACCTGAACAGATCCTCTGACAGGACACTGACTCTGCAAATAAACGCAAGAAGCATGGAGGTAAATAACCCAGAAGAGGCTTTGGAATGTGACCCACTGGAATACACTTGGCTCGGGTGGGGCAGACCAGGCTGAGTCAGTTCACGTCATCCACTGGCAAGCCCAAGTGCTGAAACTGTGTGGGGGCCTGGCCGTGTTTGGTTGCGATAAAAAAAAAAAAAAAAAAAAAAAAAAAAAAAAAAAACAAAAAAAAAAACAGTACAAAACACAAAATGCCAAGGTGAAATGGCCTGTGCTAGCAGGGAATGCAACACCCGACCAGCACTCCTCCCACTGGTTTAGGTGAGGGACAAGAGTGTGATGGGCAGAGCCGGGGAGAGATGCGATACTCATTGGTTCCAATAGAGGTCGGGGCTCAGAAGAGAACCAACCCAGGGGTTAAAACCATCAGCTGATCGGAGTGATGGACGGTGGCGGGCACTGTGCTTACTAGTAGTACATGTAGGAGCCTGGACTGGGAATGCCTCAAAGTTTTTTTAGGGGGATTCCCCTGAACAAAATGGAGGAATCAAAGCATTAATCAAAAAAAGATGGAAAATGGAGTAGATGAATCAACCACCTCAGCTTTATGCTTGCAGCGGAAAACTGGACAAGGGGAAACCCTAAGACGGACTATGTCAATCAGTGGACTCTGCACCAGCCTCATCATACCTGGACTGTTGCTGATGATATGTTGGAGCTTCTAATTGATCGAGGTGACGCTCTGCTGGCTCTGCCTACAAACCTGAGAGGGCCTCCCTAAGAGGCGGTTGAACTTGAACTGGACAAGTGGGATGCTGGACTCTGTATGGTGTAAACTTTTAATTAGGGAATCTCAACGGAACTTGAGCTGTGGTTATGCATCAAGGTGAAGGAATTCATGATGGGGGAAGGGTTTGGGGTGAAGGGGGGGGAATCCCAGTACCTATGAAATTGTGTCATGTAATGCAATGTAATTAATGAATAAATGAATATTTAAAAAAAAAAAAAAAAAAAAAAAAAAAAAAAGAAGTGTGCATTAGACCTTTGCCATTCTGCAGACAATAAAACTATTTAGAGATGTTTGCAATTAAAAAAAAAAAAAATGAAAAAAAAAAAAAAAAAAAAGAGTAATGGAAAGGGCAAGGGAAAAATCAGAGCAAAGAGTGTCTGTATGTTTCCTCCCATTTCTTACATTTTATAACAATTTTATAATAATCGCTGAATGTAAGACAGATAGGAATAAATTTGGGATTAATTCATGCAAAATGGAATAATACAATGGAGCCAGGGCCTATTGTGCTAGCAGCCCATATGGGTGCCAGTTCAAGTCCAAGTGGCCCCACTTTCAATCCAGCCCCCTGCGATCAGCCTGGGAAGGCAGCAGTGGATGGCTCAAGTCGTTGAGCCCCCGCACCCACCCGTGTGGGAAACCTGGGAGAAGCTCCTGGATCCTGGCTTCCCAGCAGCCCAGCTTTAGCCTTTGAGGCTATTAGGGAGTGAACAAACAGAAGGGACCTGTCTCTCTCCCTCCCCTCTCCCTTCCTCTCTCCTTCTGTCTCTCATAACATTGCCTTCCAAATAAATAAATATTTTAAAAAGAATAATGTAAATAAATTCCTTGTTGCAGTTCCCTTCAAAAAGTTACACGTTAAAACGAAACTTGGTAATCTAGCAAAAAATATTGAAAGTCAGATATTTAAAATTTTCAAAACCTGAAACAAATGTCTTATCAGATTTGTTAGATGTTCAGTTTGGTAAAGCATATGTAAAAGCCAAAAGGGACCTTTGATAAATTGCTGTAAAAATGTAACGGATACTTTAACTGGAATTTATTGTGCCTTTAGTGCTAATCTGATATGCATGTTTTAATTTTTAGGTATGAGCAGGACACACTTTTTAAAGCCGCTCCTTGAAAGAAAAAGGGAGGCATAGAATTTAAAGAAGACAATTCCTCGATCGCTTGGCCTGAAAAGAGGAAGATCATGTGACTTTTGATTTTTCAACAGTAATATTGCAAAATCCTCTTATAGGTCATTACTTATTCTAGAGTTGGAACAATCAAAGAGAGGTGAATCAGCAAGGCACTAAAGAGGAAGCCACCTTGAAATGGATTAACTAAAATAATTGCATGAACATATGGCCTGGAAATTAAATTGATTCAGCTAAACAAGTTATATTAAATAGATCAGGTAATTTTCAGACATCTGGTCAGGTGATCATACCTTAAAGCAATTATGTAATTTGATACTAAAAAACCATAAATCTATGGCTTGTATAGATAACTAGAGAATACCAAATGAAATTCAAGTTGGTGATGTTTCAAGGGTTTGACCTTTTATAAATGTCCGTGGAAAGTTTAAATGCTGAAGAATAGGAGAGGACTTTTCCAACTGAAATTTGTTAAAAACCTAACTTACCAATAATGTATTCATTTATTTAGTCACATAGAAAACAATATTTGAGCACCAATTACTTAGCTTCATTATATTATTTCCTGTGTTCCATGATTTTTATCACTAGAGTGGTGAACCAAGATACTGTGTGAATTTAAGCTGGATTAGAATAGGAAAAATGAAACATTTTTAAAACAAAACTGTAGATATCTTTCCTGGCTATCATTTTGTTTGAGCATAAAATAAAATATACATGTAGGAATCACTTATCTTCACATTATTCATTGTTTTCAAACATACGGGCTTATACAGATTGCAGGGTTTTGACTGTCAGGTGACTTGAAAAGCCTAATAACTGCACATTATGTTCACAGCCCATGACTGAGTATTTTGATTTATTATTTCCAAATCTACAATATAATGCAGTAAAGCTTTTTATTTCTATTTGGCATGAAAAATTACTTTCAGCAATATTTGATAAAATTCTGGAAAAACGTATTAAAACAGATACAATGTATCTTTGTATGTATATATGCAGGAAAATGGAGAGAAATCATCATTCGGCTGCTTTACAAATATTTACAACAGCAGAGGTTGGGCCAAGCAAGAACCAGGAGCTAACAATGTAAACCACATCAATAACGCATGTGGTAAGAACCCTACAGCTTGAGCTAACATCTCCTGCTCTGCAAGGTGTACTTCCGACATAAGCTAGGCTTGAGAGCACAGCCTTACACCCAGGCATTCCAGAGAACCTAGGCACTCCATCTCAAGCAGCAGCTCACTCACTGTAACAAAAACTCACCCAGATAAAACCAAAGCATTCCTACATGTGATCCAGTTTTAACAAGTGTCAATGTTATCTATCTCTTGCAAGCATTACTTTAAACTTGAGTAGACGAAATGTCCTACTAGCTTTGGAATATTCTACCTTGAATGTGAGAAAAAAAAGGGGGGGCCATGAAATCTTCTTACAAAATAGCTGTGTGAGTCTTGATCATAATAAATGCCCATGATTACAGTATAGTGTAACATTTCCATAATTCTCATAATGCTGTTGGGTTTAATTTATAGAAAATTTGCCCATAGACAAGGCTCAAAAATTTTCCCACCTAGTGCAAATGGCAAATATAAATTTCTGTAACAAACTATAAAATGTCATACAAATTCACATACGCACGCATGCTGTACAACATATCCATATATTTTTCCTAAATTATTTGGAAAGATTAGTTCATAAAATAATAAGAGTTGAGGTTAACCGTGGTACGGTAAGAAGAAAGCCTAGAGAGAAAAAGAAAATTGAATTCATATCAATATTTTTATGGGAGATAAGAGATCAGATTTTACTGAGGCTTCTAGAGAAAAATTGCAGCATTTAATTAGGGTGATAGCACTTAGCTAGGGTTCTTAACTTGCTTGTCTGTAGTTGGAATGATCTATCTTTAAGACTATTGTGGAAACTGAGATTAAGGCCACAATTCTACTTGAGAGAGAAGGTAACTGTTCCTGTATATTCTAGGCAGAGAAAATGGGCTCCAGAAGTGACAGCAAGGGTGGGTTAAACACAACTGGATAAAATTTAGAGACATTCCATGAGGGTTTAACTTTTTAAAAGAAATATTAATTTGAGTCAACACATTACTTTTGACAAAAAAAAAACAAGTTTATATTTCATAATCTCTGGAAAGCTAAGCCACACACTGTTATGCCAAAGTCTTAGCTATATGGTTTGAATACCTTAGTACTGGTTGGAATCATTTACTAGCATAACCAACACAGAGAATGGAAGGAGGAAACACATATTTCTGGAGCAACAATATTCTAAATGGCTTTGAGAACTTGCTTCAATATTCAGTCAGAGTAATGAGACACACAAAGGATTCATAAAAGAGACATAAGATGGATATAAAACTGTATGAGTAGAGCAATAGTTTGAATAGAACAAGACCACATCATGTAGAAAAGGCAGAATAAGAAAAACGTGTTGGTTTAGGAGAGGTGGCAATAGATTAACAGAATCTGAGAAGGAGGGGTCAGAAGATCAGAAAAAAATTTCATCAGAAATTGTCAAACACACAGAGCAAAGAGAGTCCCCCACAGGACGTGTTTATTGCACTCAACATATTTCTGGAGATGATGGTCAAAGCCATAAGGCAAGACAATTAAAAAAGCACACAAACTAGAAACTAGGATGAGGATAATTTTCTTCTCTGATTACATCATCAGTTATGGGAAAAGCACAACTTCCAGAAGAAAACTTACAAGTAAGCCCATCATGGTCACACAAAAACAAGTCAATGTGTGCTCTTTTAAAAATTAATCATGTTTTTATATAACAGAAAAGGATAATTGAAAATTACAGTTACTCAAACAGTACTAGTTGTAACACTAAAATTAAGAAATACTGAACCTTGGGCCCGGCGGTGTGGCCTAGTGGCTAAAGTCCTCACCTTGCACTCGTCGCGATCCCTTATGGACACCGGTTCTAATCCCGGCAGCCCCGCTTCCCATCCAGCTCCCTGCTTGTGGCCTGGGCAAGCATTTGAGGACAGCCCAATGCTTTGGGACCCTGCACCCACGTGGGAGACCAGGAGGAGGCTCCAGGTTCCCGGCTTCGGATTGGCGCAGCACCAGCCTTTGCGGCTCACTTGGGGAGTGAATCATCGGATGGAAGATCTTCCTCTCTGTCTCTCCTCCTCTCTGTATATCTGACTTTGTAATAAAAATAAATATATCTTTAAAAAAAGAAATAATGAACCATATATTGAAAACAAATCCCTATGTGTAATATCTGCTGAGAATTAAACATAAATTAATAATATAAACCAAAGAAATGGAGAGTAATATTGTGTTATTTTTCAAATATTATTTTATGAGGCCGATGCTTCTTCAAGTGATCTACTTAAAGTAATTTCAATCATAATAATAGCTGAGCTAAGAATAGTAACGACATTGACAATGCACCCAATTTATTGGGAAAATAAACTGAATATATTCACATTTTGGAAAGGAACTGGAAACAATGTCTTCAAATAAAAGTATTATCTTTAACTGTAGCACACTGAGAGTTTTCACAAGAGGAGAATGCAGAAATGTACAAATTCAATTTTATTTTTTATCACCTCGTTTTTCCTCTTCTTACCAAAACAATTTTTCAAATTATCTCTCAAATGGATTTGTAGAATGAATAAAAGAGAAAAAATACATTTAACAAAGAAATCTATTAAAATAATTTCTACTGACAAATAAGGTTAAAATGACTACTAGAAAGTATGAGAACTAGCAGCTGAGAACTAGCAGTCAGTGTCTGTCTAAAAATCTGTCTATTTTACTGCATAAAATAGAATAACACTTATAAAATAATTGTTAACAAAAAGTTCAATAATTTCACAGTGTTTTCTAGAATGCAATGTACAGAAAGAGAGAAGTCACTTCTTTGTTGAAAGGCAATATTATTTTTACAAAAAAAAGGAAACATAACATGTCATTTGAAACCAGACTTTGTCATTAAGCATTTAGAAATATAAACTGTAATTTTCATCAAATGCTACCTAAATGTTGGGTTTCTGCGTCTTTGTAAACAGCGATACATAAGCGAGGTGTTCAACTAGCCATCTACATCTAGAGATAAAAGCCACATATTTTATATGCATACATATTAATATAAAGTACATTCAGACACATAAGAATATATGGACTGTTTTGTATGTGTGTGTATGTATGCATATATGTGCTGTAAGTGTGTGAATGCATACACACATGTATATGTGTGTGTAGTCATTATCTTCACATTTCATTCAGCAGTGGATTGCCTATTGATTATAAGATTATAATGGAGCTGAAAAATCTTTTGACTTATTATTTATACTGTATCATTTCTCTATGTAAGTAGATTTTGATTCACAAATACCATGTTGTTGTACTCACTGGGAGTATTCAATACAATGCCATGACGATCAGTTGTGCAGCCTAGAGGCAACAGGCTATACAGCATGTAAGTACATTGTGTGGTGTTATCACAGCAAAATCACCATGAATGCACTGCTCACAACATGTCTATGGAAATGCACGCAGCTTTGGTGTGGTGTGATTTGGTGTGTTGTGTATGTGTGTGTGTTTATGATTGAAAGCCAATTTGAGACATAACAAAATTCTTGAGAAGGAACTAAAAACTGTGACTAAATTGTAGAATCTCACTTTCTTTTTTTTTTTTTTTTTTTTTATATATATAATCCATTTTATTGTATTGTTGACAATCTTTACATAGTTAACTATAGTTGAAGGAAAATCAAGAAAGAGAAGGAAAAAAAGAAAAAAAAAAAAAAAGTTCAGGGGGATAGGGAGGTGGGCAATGCTATTATGTCCATATTGTTTCCATCATGTATCTGAGGTAAAAGGGGGTATTGAGGGAGAAGCCCCACCCGGTTTCCCGCCCACCCCTAGTCCCATATGTGGGGCATGCTCTGAGATATGTGCTCAAGTGGAGTTAATAGTTCTCCAGTTATGAGTCACTGCCAGTTTCGCTCGATGAGGTGGTCCACTGATTGATATGGTCCATCATGAAGTCTCCATTTGTCCCATATTTCGCTGCCAACATGTAGCTGAGATGAATGATTGTCCTATTCTGTCTTCTGTCTTTTCTTGGTTAGAATTCTGAGTCCAGCAGTTCAAGTGGGGAGATCTCCAAAGATACTTTGAGGTATTCCCAGACCAGATTCTTGTATGTTCTAGCAAGCACAGGGCCCGGCACAGTCCATCACCCTGATCAGCTGGTGGTTGCAATTGCTGTGTTGGTTCTGTTTTCAGTCCCGAGTTGCACTGGAACCAATGGGTGTTGCAGTCCAGTCTGGTTCGGCCCTTACATCAACCAGTGGGAGCTGCAGCCTAGTCGGGGCGACCCACAATAACCCCCACCAGGCCCGCCCCCTACCCTGGTTTGCCAGTATGTGTAGCAGAAGACCAGTCTGTCCCCCATCCCATTTGGCTCTGGTACTTGTCAATGGGTATTAAAGCTTAGTTCTATCTAATCGACTCAACCATCCAGCCCTCACAGATGTTGTTGAGTGCCTCTGTCTAGCCATCCCAGCCCCCGTCCTAGTTTTCATGCCCTCCCACGGGAATAGTGACCCAAGAAGGGGGAACCCACTTTTTCCCTCCCAGGTCTCTCTGTCCCGGTTTATGCACTCTTTAGGTGGTCCTGTGATTTGACTCGACAGAATTAGTCCCCAGTGCCAGCTTCTGCCAGCTGATGCTGTGGCCCTGATCTTGTCCACATGCAGCGCACAGGTGTTGTAGCCTTGCTTAGTCGTGTCTGTCTCTATCCCAGCCAACACTCTCCAGTGGGAGTGGTTGTCCAGCGAGGGGACCAGCCCCTTAACCCCCCCGCCAGCTCTGCCCCTCCCTTCCTGGATCTCACGTGTGCTGGATGGGTGTTGCATTCATATCCAGTACAGGCAACCACGCCCTGGCGTTCCAGAATGTGTACTGGTTTTGTCGCAACCAAACCCGGCCCATTCCACACTCTGTTCTGGTAATCGGATTTGCCAGAGGATGACATGAACTGATTCAGCCTGGCCTGCTCCTGACCCATGCCGAATGCATGCCAGTGGGAAACTTTCCATGGCCTATTCTGGGCTGTTTCCAATCATGCTTCTCGCGCTTACCTGCAGGGACTGTGTCCTGCCAGAGGAGTTGCCCAGGCTCCTCCATCAGAACCCCTCCCAATGCCAGATTTTGCGCTTGCCAGGGGGTTCTTGAGCCAACCCTACTCAGTTCACCTCCTGTCCTAGCAGGAACAGTGGCTTTTCCTGGCTGGCTTTCACCCCATTCTGACTCTTGTTGTTGGATGTTTCAGCCCAGCCATGGCTCGTCCATACCCACATACAGCTCACACATGGCTCAGAAGGGGATTGAGACCCAGCCTAGTCAGTCCCACATCTACCCTGTTTCTCCATAACACCAGATGGTGCTGGGATCTGAACCGGCCTGGTGCATCCAATCCCAGCCCACACTAGTGCCTCGGGTGACTGCAACTGTTTCCTAGATAGAACGCAGCCCCCATTCCAGCATGTACACCCCTTGGTGGGAACCTCATCCCAGCTGTGGCTTCCCAGATTGGGACCGTTCCTAGCTGTAAATCACGCACCTGCACGTGGTTGCTCCGAGGACCATTAGGTGCCAGCCTGCTACACAAGCCGGAGCTTATCTTTTACTTGATAGGTGTTCAAAGCTCAGCATTATTAAGGGATTGGAAGTTCTTCAAAGGAAGAGTTACTGGCATTGGGAATCTTTAGGATTGACTCAGATCCCAGAAACAGTGGGGTCACTCTAGAGCTATCTCAGCAGCGATTCAGATGTCCAATACCCCAGAGCTCCCCGGCCGGGCGGCCAGTAGGCACAGCCTGGCGCCAAATGGCGCACTGGCCGCCCTGGCCCAGCCCGCCATGAGCCATGGGCACATGGCGGACTGGGTTCGGGATCCGAGCTAGACGTCCTCTCCCGCAGCCCTCGGCTCGCCTCTGGCAGCCGGAAGTTAAATCCTGCAGGCCCGAGGTTGCGCCCCTCCCCAATCCCGTTCACCCACCACCCAATGAGGGTGTTGGGTGGGTCCCGGACATGCCCAGTCACGGAGGCCTCCCCCCTCGGCGTACTCACCCCAGAAGGAAGCAGGCCGCACCCAGGCATGTCCGGGCCCAGCCCGCCATGAGCCATGGGCACATGGCGGACTGGGTTCGGGATCCGAGCTAGACGTCCTCTCCCGCAGCCCTCGGCTCGCCTCTGGCAGCCGGAAGTTAAATCCTGCAGGCCCGAGGTTGCGCCCCTCCCCAATCCCGTTCACCCACCACCCAATGAGGGTGTTGGGTGGGTCCCGGACATGCCCAGTCACGGAGGCCTCCCCCCTCGGCGTACTCACCCCAGAAGGAAGCAGGCCGCACCCAGGCATGTCCGGGCCCAGCCCGCCATGAGCCATGGGCACATGGCGGACTGGGTTCGGGATCCGAGCTAGACGTCCTCTCCCGCAGCCCTCGGCTCGCCTCTGGCAGCCGGAAGTTAAATCCTGCAGGCCCGAGGTTGCGCCCCTCCCCAATCCCGTTCACCCACCACCCAATGAGGGTGTTGGGTGGGTCCCGGACATGCCCAGTCACGGAGGCCTCCCCCCTCGGCGTACTCACCCCAGAAGGAAGCAGGCCGCACCCAGGCATGTCCGGGCCCAGCCCGCCATGAGCCATGGGCACATGGCGGACTGGGTTCGGGATCCGAGCTAGACGTCCTCTCCCGCAGCCCTCGGCTCGCCTCTGGCAGCCGGAAGTTAAATCCTGCAGGCCCGAGGTTGCGCCCCTCCCCAATCCCGTTCACCCACCACCCAATGAGGGTGTTGGGTGGGTCCCGGACATGCCCAGTCACGGAGGCCTCCCCCCTCGGCGTACTCACCCCAGAAGGAAGCAGGCCGCACCCAGGCATGTCCGGGCCCAGCCCGCCATGAGCCATGGGCACATGGCGGACTGGGTTCGGGATCCGAGCTAGACGTCCTCTCCCGCAGCCCTCGGCTCGCCTCTGGCAGCCGGAAGTTAAATCCTGCAGGCCCGAGGTTGCGCCCCTCCCCAATCCCGTTCACCCACCACCCAATGAGGGTGTTGGGTGGGTCCCGGACATGCCCAGTCACGGAGGCCTCCCCCCTCGGCGTACTCACCCCAGAAGGAAGCAGGCCGCACCCAGGCATGTCCGGGCCCAGCCCGCCATGAGCCATGGGCACATGGCGGACTGGGTTCGGGATCCGAGCTAGACGTCCTCTCCCGCAGCCCTCGGCTCGCCTCTGGCAGCCGGAAGTTAAATCCTGCAGGCCCGAGGTTGCGCCCCTCCCCAATCCCGTTCACCCACCACCCAATGAGGGTGTTGGGTGGGTCCCGGACATGCCCAGTCACGGAGGCCTCCCCCCTCGGCGTACTCACCCCAGAAGGAAGCAGGCCGCACCCAGGCATGTCCGGGCCCAGCCCGCCATGAGCCATGGGCACATGGCGGACTGGGTTCGGGATCCGAGCTAGACGTCCTCTCCCGCAGCCCTCGGCTCGCCTCTGGCAGCCGGAAGTTAAATCCTGCAGGCCCGAGGTTGCGCCCCTCCCCAATCCCGTTCACCCACCACCCAATGAGGGTGTTGGGTGGGTCCCGGACATGCCCAGTCACGGAGGCCTCCCCCCTCGGCGTACTCACCCCAGAAGGAAGCAGGCCGCACCCAGGCATGTCCGGGCCCAGCCCGCCATGAGCCATGGGCACATGGCGGACTGGGTTCGGGATCCGAGCTAGACGTCCTCTCCCGCAGCCCTCGGCTCGCCTCTGGCAGCCGGAAGTTAAATCCTGCAGGCCCGAGGTTGCGCCCCTCCCCAATCCCGTTCACCCACCACCCAATGAGGGTGTTGGGTGGGTCCCGGACATGCCCAGTCACGGAGGCCTCCCCCCTCGGCGTACTCACCCCAGAAGGAAGCAGGCCGCACCCAGGCATGTCCGGGCCCAGCCCGCCATGAGCCATGGGCACATGGCGGACTGGGTTCGGGATCCGAGCTAGACGTCCTCTCCCGCAGCCCTCGGCTCGCCTCTGGCAGCCGGAAGTTAAATCCTGCAGGCCCGAGGTTGCGCCCCTCCCCAATCCCGTTCACCCACCACCCAATGAGGGTGTTGGGTGGGTCCCGGACATGCCCAGTCACGGAGGCCTCCCCCCTCGGCGTACTCACCCCAGAAGGAAGCAGGCCGCACCCAGGCATGTCCGGGCCCAGCCCGCCATGAGCCATGGGCACATGGCGGACTGGGTTCGGGATCCGAGCTAGACGTCCTCTCCCGCAGCCCTCGGCTCGCCTCTGGCAGCCGGAAGTTAAATCCTGCAGGCCCGAGGTTGCGCCCCTCCCCAATCCCGTTCACCCACCACCCAATGAGGGTGTTGGGTGGGTCCCGGACATGCCCAGTCACGGAGGCCTCCCCCCTCGGCGTACTCACCCCAGAAGGAAGCAGGCCGCACCCAGGCATGTCCGGGCCCAGCCCGCCATGAGCCATGGGCACATGGCGGACTGGGTTCGGGATCCGAGCTAGACGTCCTCTCCCGCAGCCCTCGGCTCGCCTCTGGCAGCCGGAAGTTAAATCCTGCAGGCCCGAGGTTGCGCCCCTCCCCAATCCCGTTCACCCACCACCCAATGAGGGTGTTGGGTGGGTCCCGGACATGCCCAGTCACGGAGGCCTCCCCCCTCGGCGTACTCACCCCAGAAGGAAGCAGGCCGCACCCAGGCATGTCCGGGCCCAGCCCGCCATGAGCCATGGGCACATGGCGGACTGGGTTCGGGATCCGAGCTAGACGTCCTCTCCCGCAGCCCCGAATCTCACTTTCTTAATTCCTTGTTCTGTCTCCACCATGAAGATTCAAGTTTTTTTTTCACCCTCTGCAGTCAACACACAAAATTAATGAGAAACAGGATATACTCTTGTTTATCTCTTTGAGTTCTTAATTTTTTGTGTTAGTGGATTATAGATATAATGTTCTGGAAAGACAAAGCTTTTGATTACATGAGTCAGTGACTTAGGATTGTAAAAGCTCATACGAATTTGTAAAGAACAAATGTTTTGAAGATTCAGAGTAAAATTTGTTCCAATAAAATTTTTAAAATGAAGGCTGACTTTTCAAAATTGTGTACTTGTCCCCTGAGAGTAAACATTTTCTCTTTTCTGACCACCCAAAACTGTCAAAATAATTCCCAATTGAGGACCATAACAAAAATGAAGGCATGATGTGGCCCATAGAATGTGGCTTATGGTCTCCTGGTTTACAATCTGTAAGTCATAGATCAGAGAGAATGACACAAACATCACCATCCTTTTCAGACTAAGTGTTAGAGACTGTAAGTAGCCAAGACCTCAGTTTCCAGGTAAATGCAAAGGTGAAACAACACCACCTTCAGGAATAAAGCTATTACAGAGATGTCCAAGAAGTTCCACCAACAGAGCAGAAAGGATTATATTTTAGGCTACTCAAGCTGTAGAGTAGAAACCTACAAACCCTAGAGAGAAGTTTTTATACTGATTATTTAAAAACCGATGTATTGGTATAAGCCACAACAGAAAATGCACAGAAGTGATTAACAGCAAGATGATAGAGCCAGGCAGAGATGGAGAAAGTTACCATATACCATTTCAATACCCAAATATCCATTATAGCCAACCCTAAGTTAGTCCATACAAAAGAGCCAGGAATTCCATGAGAACCAACTATCTGAGTCTTCTATACTATCTTCTTCCAAGGATTCACAATGACAGGAAACTGGAATTCACAATGGAGCTGGGATTTGGACTTGTCACTTTGGTGTGAGATATGAATGCCCCAAGTGGCATCTTGACCACTAATCCAGATGAGTGACCCTGGATCATTATAATTTTATACGCGATTGTTGACAAATTTGATTGGTCATAAATCCTTGCTAGACAACACCTTCTTACTAGCAATTTTAATCTCCTTGTATTTTCTTTTCATGCACTTTTATTGCATTTCTACACATTTCATGCTCTGTTTGAATTGTATTTCAATGTATTTCCTTCCATAATGAACACAAAGCTATAGTTTATTATTGGGAATGCTTTACTGAACAGAGTGCTAACATTCACTTCTTACTGCATTACATCATGGCTCATTGAATTTTTCTCCTGGAAATAATTCATTGGATAAATAGTTGAGTTTATTTATCTGCTCTGCTCTTCATAGTTAGTGTCTTGGAACTGAGTACACATTTTTACTACTTTGGTGATAGCATTTTTTAAAAGTAGGAAATATAAAAATAATAGCTTTGGGTTTTAATGCAGTTATATATTTCACTGCAACCAAGCTTATATGCACATGTATTTATCTATATACACATACATATATGTATACACTAGCATATAATTTATTTAGGTACATGTGTATGTATGTATGTGTGTGTGTATATATATGTGTGTATATATGTATGTTGGAGTTCTCTAGGAGACAAGGATTTGTTTTTATCACTTTTTATATATATAACCCTTCCCAACTCCAAAGATTAGGTTCCTTGTTTTTCTAATATTGAGATTCCCTTTCTAGGACACCAAATTTGTTTGATATCTTTGTTATATTTCATTTCTGGCTCACTTCTATTATTAATATATTCTGTTATTAATATTCCTTTCTAATATATCACTGTATCATTTAAGGGAATGACTTTCTCCAGAAATCACTTATTTTTCACTATTACCCTCTTTTCTACGTCTATTTAAAAACAGAATCTGATTTCATAACATTTCACCATTTGAACAGTCACGTTCTAGCAAATAATATTTTATTTTAAGTTATAGGTGACAGTGTGAAACAAGTGACAACATAGTCATTTTCCAATCTCTCTCTTCCTTTCCATATACTGTTTCCAATACGGAACATAACAGAGCAATGGGCAGCCTTGAGTCATGAATCAGGCATGACAATGTGACTCCACTCTCTCAGTAGGAAAGGTAAGGTGAATTAGCAACACATTTGTATGAACAAAATATTTATGTTTTAGATTTTTCTTGTCACAGCAGGAGGCAAATTCAAAAAGTACTTGGAAAAAGGAGTTCAAAGATGAGTCTCTTGGGAGAGAGTATTTTAGCCTAGTGGTTAAGATGCCGACATCACACATTTGAATTCTAATCCAACTTGTGACTCAAATTTCCCAACAATACAGATTCAAGTCAGCAGTAGTGATTGATTAAATGATTAGGTTTCTGACACTCCCTTGGCAGGCCTGCAATAAATATCTGGCTCCTGACTCAGCCTTGGCAGAGGCTCAGCCTTCAGGTGTTTGGGGAGTTAGCCTGCGCACAGGAGCTCAGTCGGCTGTCTATCTTTCTGCAACTCTCAACTTCTCATATTAAAAATAATAATAATTTTATTTTACTGCAGATATTTATAGACATAACCTTTAAAAATATTTATTTTCCATGGGTTTTGTGAAAATATTTGAGTTTTGCAAAGTTGGTAGGAATTGAAATCCTTAGATAGTCATTTAATTATATATCTGAATTGTTTCTGGTAAATAGCATCATATTAAAAGCCTTATTATACAAGGTTTGTTTCCACCTATACTCTATACTTTCACTGCATCCTTACCTAGGGCCACTCAAATGAAGAGTTCATGATTTGGAGAAAATTGTACTGTCTACTGTGAAAGCAGTAGACAGGCCCCAGCACTGTGGTGCTGGAGGTTAAATTGCCCTTTGAAGCCCCATCTGATAGTGCTAAGCCCACCTTCACCCCTTTGGAGACTCTCTCACCTGAAGTATTTGATTTTATCTTTTTTTACATAAACCATCATTAGCACTCCTGAAGGGCAAGACTTTTACCTTCTGAAATTATAAAGTTGGAATTTTGTTTAAAAAATAATTTATCTAGGGCCCGGCGGCGTGGCCTAGCGGCTAAAGTCCTCGCCTTGAACGCCCCGGGATCCCATATGGGCGCCGGTTCTAATCCCGGCAGCTCCACTTTCCATCCAGCTCCATCCAGCAGTCAAGGACGGCCCAATGCATTGGGACCCTGCACCCGCATGGGAGACCTGGAAGAGGTTCCTGGTTCCCGGCTTCGGATCGGCGCGCACCGGCCCGTTGCGGCTCACTTGGGGACTGAATCATCGGACGGAAGATCTTCCTCTGTCTCTCCTCCTCTCTGTATATCTGACTTTGTAATAAAATAAATAAATCTTTAAAAAAAATAATTTATGTAGATCCAGGGGGAAAAAAATCTATTTTCAAAGTGGAAAGTCATTTATCACATAGCAAAGAGTACAGAACAGGTTGACATGCTTCTTTGGTTTTTCATGCTTTCCATTAAGTCCATCATGAAACATGCTCTAAATTTAACTAAGATAATAGAAGATACAGCTGTTAAGATTTGCAAAGAGGACCCGGCACGGTGACCTAGTGCCTAAAGTCCTCGCCTTGAACACACCGGGATCCCATATGGGGGCCGGTTCTAATCCCAGCAGCTCTACTTCCCATCCAGCTCCCTGCTTGTGGTCTGGGAACGCAGTCGAGGACAGCCCAGAGCCTTGGGTTCCTGCATCTGTGTGGGCGACCTGGAGGAAGTTCCTGGCTCCTGGCTTCGGATCGGCACAGCACCGGCCATTGAGCTTACTTGGGGAGTGACTCATCAGACTGAAGATCATTCTCTCTGTCTCTCCTCCTCTCTGTATCTCTGACTTTGTAATAAAAATAAGTAAATCTTAAAAAAAAAAAAGATTTGCAAAGAGATGGGATCTGTGATCTTTGTCACAGATTTTAAAGAAACTCATAAGGTTGACATTGTTTAATTAGTTACCTTAGCAACCCATTTGATAGAATGTAGCTTTTTATCACCCATTTTGCTATTTTTATTGCATATTTATAGACTTGTGAATAGCTATGTTATGTCCATTATTGACTAAATTTACTTTTGTGAGAAAACTAATTTTATACTAAAGTGGATTTTGTGTTTTGTTTTTAGTTGCTTTCACTGTGTTGAACTCTTCTGCATTTCATGATTTACACTGTAAAAATCTGATTGCCATAATACTTGGCCTGAAGCTACATACTTAAGTTATCACACCAAGGATTGATTTAAATTGGGTGTAATTACATGCCTCGAATCTTTAAAAAATTTACCCTTATTTAACCATTAATTTTCAGAGTCATAATTATCTACCATAAGTTTAGTTGGTGGTCCTGAATCAGTGTCTATTAAAATAGAATCTATATGCTTGTTAATTTAATCTGATTAGAGAGAATCACATGCGTAGTTGCTAACACATTGAGCAATTCTATGAATTTGAAATGGAGTCTCTTAACTTTTATAGCTGTGAGATGTACCAGAATCATGCACATTAAAATGTTGCTGAAGATCTCATATCCACCCATTAGCCTGCCACTTACAAAATGTAAATGAGATTCTTCTTTCCACCTTTCATTGAAAAAGATGATCTAAAAAGTTTGAAAACACAGTGTTAGCAAGGGCATATAACAACAGCTACTCATATGTGCATATGGTAAGAGTCAACCGGGCCACTTTCTGGAAAGAGATTTAATAACATAGTTCAAGAATTTAAATGATCAAATTATTGACCAGTAATTTCATTTTCAGGAATTAAGCTAATATTTTTTTCCTTCTGGTGTTCATATGTGTAAGATGATTCATTTTGGGCAGTGTGAATAATAAATGTCACTAAAGGCATTCTAAAACTGTGGAAACTCTCAACATTCCAGTGATTAAAAAGAAATGAGTTTTTATAATATGTATTTCTATATACAGTGTCCAGAAAAGAAGGCTAAGTGAGCAATGTATATACTCGGTTTGTAACTGTTTTGCTACAAAGGAGTATTTTTCTCTATTTATAATACATTCACATATTTAGGTATGTTCACAGTTACAGACAACTTTGCAATACACCAAAACATTCTAACTTTGGTTGCCATTGCTAAGGAACATTCAGAATCAGAAGGCTGAAGAGCTTTAAAAGTCTTGTTAAAATATATAACTTTTCATTTTAAAAAGCATTATGCAAACAAAAGACAGGGAGAATACTTGCAGTCTTCTAAGTATGAGGGCGATAAATATGACCGAATGTGAAGACGGTCCTACACATCCTGCTGGGTGTCTCGAAGATTCTATCACAGCAGTTCTATCTGGTTCCAATGACTTAGCAATCACCTTGATTCTGGAATGAGCATCAGTGCAACATCTGATTTTTAAAAACAAAGCCCTGGCTCTTTACAGAAAGCTATTTTTATGCACATCATTTCCCAAAGTATTCTAGGCAGATCATCAACTTTATTCAACAATTAGACACTTACATTGATTTTAGAGTTGTTAAGTTCCCCTCAAGAATTCCCAGGTCTCTGAGCATCTACCCTTGATCTATATCCCTAGGGTTTACTGCTTTTTTACTTTGCAGAAGAATATGAAAGGCTTTTGCCAAACAACACTATAGCCAGGAACTGATGCTGTGAGACTGGAAGCATGCCCCATGCTGTAAAAATAAGATCGTATCATTAAACCAGGCTCTCAGGTATTTGCCAACCTGGGTAATGATGTCTCTCTGGGATACCTGCCCTTTTGGCAGCCTCCCCATCCAGGTACGAGTCAGCAATCACAATTAGTGTGAAGTGGAGTAAGAGTGCCAAGTCTGCAGAAACAAATGCAGAGAAAATGCAACAAAGTCAGAAATGCAACCCTGAGCAGTCACAATCCTCAAGGCATAAATTGCTCCTTTCTAAAAAGGAATGAAACAGTGATAGAATGACTGCAAAAACATATTCTCTGTACAGGTATGCCTAATCATCCTGTCATTCTTCCTGCCAGTTCAGAGCATCCCCAATGTAATTCTCTTCTCCAATATAGTGTCATCCACCTTTTTCCAAAGTGGCAGACAGAGTGATGAGTAGTAAAGACTTCCACTGAGGACAACCAGAAGTATTTATCCTTTCTGAACAAAACAGAGGAGGAATGGGAGGAAGTTAGGAAAGAATAAAACAGAACTGTTTGAGCAAATTCGTACAATGGATTTATCAGCTAAAAGACAGCCATGAGATTATGTCTGTAATGATGAATCCATCTTAAGTCAGAAATGTTTGATTGTTGAACTATACACTTTTAATTGGGTCTCTGATAATTGTATCCTGAAGGCAGTAAAAATATTATTGTGAACAGAAAAAATTTACAAATGAGTACTTGGTAAAAAGGCTGAGTATTATTTCCTGCTGTATTAACAATATCTTCACCTCCACCATGACTCAGATACATATGAAGGAATGAAATTTGTCAATTACATCTAGGAATTGGCTGTCCCACACATTAATACTTGTATTGTGTCTCCCTTTGTCTCTCTTGGCTGACTTTTAGTGCCGTTCTAAAGATTAAACAGAATCACCAAGAGCCACAATTGCATCAATAGTTACTTCTGATTTTTCTATTCATCTCACTCGAAGGAGACACAGAATGCTGCTTTTCCAAGCCAAATATGCTTCCACGTTCTGGTTAAATTAGTCTCCAATTGAATGTAAATATCTTTTGTTTCTCATTATTGAAACTCTTTAAATTTATAGACACCAAAACCATCCAAGAAAAAAAAATCTTGTCAAAACGGGCTTACAGGTGGACATTCTACTTACTCTCTCATGCATTTAATTGAATTCCATGCAATTTCATGTGTATTATAATGGGCTTCTTTTACACCATCAGGAAACAAGTTTTAAACCATGTGCTGTGCTTTAAACATCACATAAATATTCAGCAAAGGAAAGAAAAACAGTTCTAAAGAAGTATAGCAATTTTACAGTCTCTGGTTTCTAATAAATTTTTACAGCAATTCTAAACTGCATTAGCAAATCCCAGTTTATTGTCGGGCTTGAGTACAACATCCCTCAATGACATGTCAAATCCTTACTACAGCAGTTGAACTCTTAAAGCTGTCCTTAATGGCAACACTCCTGTCACATTAAATTGCTAGCTCTTGTCAAGTAAAGATATATGATCTGACCATAGTCTCCTGATAATGGCATGTGTTGTGCTTTTCCAATGGCTGGATTGTAAATTCCCGGGACATTCCAATTGCCACAGATTTCAAGACTATCAAGAGAATTTACTGGCCTCTCAAAATGATGGTTTTTCTAATCATTTTCACAATTTAACTCTCATTTGTTTGTTCATATTGTCCACCATTTATCAATACATTGATTTGTTAAATGCTTTATTTTTTGCTTCTCTCTACTTTCTTCTCAGTTCCATAATTGAATGTAATGAGTGTGAATCTCTTAAGACACTATATTTCATTTCAGGTACCCAAAAGATCAGATACATACAAAAATATTATATACTGTGTTACATTTAAATTTTTGTTAAAATAGTGTGTATATGTGTATACATGTGTAGTAAGAACGTGAGAACAAAACATTGAAAAAATAGTATCATTCTGCCATGCTTTTTAACCGCTCAAAGTACAACAGAATATATCCTTCATAGGCATTGTCTCATGAACAATTCAGAAAATAGTACCTATGTTATGAGATAGGGTAAGACATGGTCCTATGCTTTTTGACTTAAATTCAGGCTGCCACATCTTTAAAATAAATAAACCATATATAAGACAAGTACAAACAACAATTTCACACTAAGGAATACAGAATTCTATGTAGTACATTTTACATGCCTTTCAGTATATTCAACATTTTTTGGAAATAGCACAATGGCTCAAATGGCTAGTCCTCTCTTTGCAAAGTGCCAGGATCCCATATGGGTGCTGGTTCTTATCTCGGCACCTCCATTTTTCATCCAGCTCCATATTTTTGGGACTCTTGGAAGTAATAGTGGGTGGTCCAAAGCTTTTGGACCCTGCACACATGTGAGAGACCTGGAAAATGTGCAAGGTTCCTGGCTGCTGGCTCCCTACTTTGGAAAGGCTCAGCTCTGGCTAAGGTCTCCATTTGGGAGGTGAATCAGCAGGCGGGTGATTTGTCTCTCTGTCTCTCTTTCTCTATACGTCTGCCTTCCAAATAAATCAAAATAAATATTCTTTAAGAAATAGTCAACTGCTATAAAATTATTTTTTGTTAATGACAATCATTAACGTTCATGTTGAATTAGCAGCTAGAAACACTTCAATGAATGAAAAAAAAAACAGGAAAAAATATTCTATAATGACTCAATGTAGGTTTATGGGAAATTACATATTTTTCTTGTGAAACTGTACTAAGCACCATACATGTTGTTAGACAATGAATTCCACTCAAATCTAAATAAAGTGATACTACAAGACTGCAATTAAACATGGATTTACTTCAAAGTAATGATTTTATATAATTTTCAAAACTAGTTTAAGAATTTTTTCTGGGCCTGGCACAGTAGCTAAGCAGCTAAGATCATTGCCTTGCACACACCCGGATCCCATATGGGCACTGGTTCAAATCCCAGCCGTCCTGCTTCCTGTCCAGGTTTCTGTGTGTGGTCCAGGAAAAGCAGTTGAAGATGGTCCAAGCCTTAGGACCCTGCACCCACGAGAGACCCCGAAGAAGCTCCTGATTGCTGGTTTCAGATTGGCTCAACTCTGGTCCTTGTAAGTCACTTGGGGAGTGAGTTGGCGGAGGGAAGATTTTCCTCTGTCTCTCCAACTCTGTGTATATATGACTTTCCAATAAAAACAAATAATTTTTCAATGAATATTTTGTCATAGTTTCCTACTTTTTCAACTTTAACAATTTTCAAATATAATAGCATGCTTTACATAATGTTTCTACATATATTGATTTCTCAAAGACTTCCCACATCCATAACAACCAAACAAAAAAACTAAAACCACTTTTGAAATTTGGGTTTATCAATACATTTAGGAAATTGGTGGCTCAGTTTCAATTTCTTCAATGAAAATATTGTTTCCTCACAGAAATATTAATCAAATACCTACAGACATATAGACATATTTTTAAATTTCACGGTGTTTTGTTTTGGTAATTGACTTACTTCACTAACTTCCTTCCTTCCCAAGTTTAGTTTAGAGCTGCATGTTTCTAATAAAATACATAGTTGATCTTTATGGGCTGACGTAACCATAAAAGCAAAATGTATGTTATATTCTGTCAAAATTACAAAAGTATAAACTTGATATTTTCATTTATTTTTAAATTTTATCTGAAATGAATAAGTATCAATATTTCAGGAGACAAATTTAGGACCATTTCCCCACTGACTTCTCCCTCCTGCTTGCATTCTTTGCCCATATTCTGCCTACTTTACAGAATGGCATGTTTCCAGTTCACTTTCAATAACAGGTTTAACTTTCCTTTAGCTAAAGATATGAACACACAGTAAGCAGGAAAAAAAAAAACGCAACAACCTACTGTTATTTGAAAGTATAGGAAAGCGCTGTGTCTTTACATCAGTCAAAAATCAAGACAATTTGGGGGGGTATGTAAAAAAATGGGTGATGTTTAGTTTCAATTTGACTTGTTTTCCAAAGTGGGACCATATATTAAATATGGCCAAATTATATTATAGTTCATTACATACTGTAAGAAAAGTTTAAAAACTCAATGATAATAATATAGTGCTAATTATTATTAATTTATCATAGAAGTTTTATATTAACTCATTTTTGTCTCCTTTCAGCATAAAAATAATATAATTGTAAATGAGTTAACAAGCTAAATTTCTTCAGTTCTATTTTGCCTATTAACATGTTGGGTGTCAATTTTCTATTTTCAAAATCACGTTACTTAAAAACATGTCTAGGGAACATCCTTGTGTTTATAATTTAAAGTAAATAAGATGCTTAAAAAATACAGCATGGAATCTCTTCACCAAAAATTCATGTCCATTTGCTAGATTAATATCTAAAATAGAAGAAATGAATGTATAACTCTAACAACAAACCAAATTAAAGACATAATTGGGAATCTTTCTCTAGTCAGTTTCATCTATCCAATTGATCAGTGTGACGCTGAATAAAACATATTTATTGTTCTGCGCTGACATCAGGTTGCTTCTCAATTGTGTTTTTAAAACTCTGCTTAAATTTTGAGCAAGAGAACTAGTTTAAATAAATTCTTAGTTACTCAATGAAACTGACATTCTATTTAAGCATTTGCCCTGGAGATTTGAATAAGCCGTTGCTCTTGACTCTCTTAAAAAGGACTTTCCAGCAATCTAAACTTCCTACATTAATCTCATCTAAAAAGAGGGTAGAGTGATATATCAGAACAACTAATGCAACAACAGATTAATGTTACTGTATTAAAATCCTATTTAAATAAAATTAGCATAAATATGTGTTCCTATGCCATATGCTACAGCATCTGCTGCTCACTGTGTTAATAACAACACTGTCCCCTACAGGGATTTTAAAATTAATACATATTTAAGTTATATATATATATATATATATTTGAAATGTCAATGATATCAATGTAAATTTGCCTATTTCAAACAGTCTTATTCATGCTGAAATGATATTTCCATCAGTTGAATTATGACCATGGTTTATGGTAGGTGAATTTCGAGCCATTGGATGGCTATTTAATTAACTTTAACTTAGGTTAAACCCCGTGCTTCAATGATTTCCCTTCCATCCTTTCCTCTGACGCCCCATCACACGTTTGCTCAAGTCCTGAACAACAAGTAACGATAGTTTAACAAAAATCTCTTGCTCCATTTATTCCCAATATAATTTTCCCCAAAAGAAACGTCTGAGCTTATGTGATAGATATTTCCTCTATTTTCTAGATTGGCTAATTATAATAAATATTAATTTACCTGCATGAATGTGGAAATGTGTCTTTTTCCATGAAATTTGATCTCTAACACCTACTTATGTTTTTAAATACTTAATGCAAAATCTAAATTATATGCTTGCATGTTTTCTTTTTGTAAAGTGAAGTTTGCTTGGTATAGTAATAATCCAAGATCAACAAACATAACCGTATATGGTAAAGCTCTTTCATATCTCAGATACAGTGATATAAAACAAAAGCTAATTTAACCTCCATATGTGTTCCACTGCTACATAGCCTGTTTTTACATTAACTACCCAAAAGAAAAGTAAATATAAACAGGCTAAATGTAAAAAAAAGAATAGATTAAAGGAAGAAAGAATGGCTTGTTTATTTAAGATTCTTGGCTAGGGCCTGGTGCAATGACTCCATTGGCTAATCCTCCCATTGCAAAACACTGGGAGCATCCTTTTGTGTCTCAGCCTCTCCACTTCCTATCCAGCTCCCTACTTTTGGCTTGGGAAGGCAGCATAGCATAATCAAAAGTCTTAGGACCTTTCATCCATGTGGGTAACCCAGGAGAGGCTCCTGGGTCCTGGCTTCAGATCAGCTCAGTTCTGGCCACCGCAGCCATTTGAGGAGTGAACCAGAAGATGGAAGACAAATAAATCTTTAAAAATCTTAAAAAAGAAAAGATTAATAATTATATCAATGTGTAATTATTTGACACCTGCAATCTGTAATACCCTCATGTAAAACATACACATACATATTTCAAACATTCTAGGTTTTGTGAATAGGCTGTAACACTTCCCATATCTCTATACAGGTCAGATGAAGAATGAGTTAAATAGGGCCCGGCGGCGTGGCCTAGCGACTAAAGTCCTCTCCTTGAACACACTGAGATCCCATGTGGGCCCCAGTTCTAATCCCGGCAGCTCCACTTCCCATCCAGCTCCCTCCTTGTGGCCTGGGAAAGCAGTCAAGGACAGCCCAAAGCCTTGGGAGCCTGCACCCACATGGGAGACCCAGAAGAGGCTCTGGGCTCCATGCTCCTGGCTTCAGATTGTCTCAGCTCCAGGCATTGTGGCCACTTGGGGGAGTGAATCATTGGACAGAAGATCTTTCTCTCTGTCTCTCTTCCTTTCTGTACACCTGACACAGACTAATAATCCTCTCCCTTCAAGTGCTGCAATTTCTTTTGGGCGCCGTTTCATGTACTGGCTGCTCTACTTCCCATATAGCTCCCTACTTACAACCTAGAAAAGCAGCACAGCATGGCCAAAAGCCTTGGGACCCTGAACGCATGTTGGACACCAAGAAGTTCCTGACTCCTGACTTCAGATCAGCTTAGCTCTGGCCATTGTAGCACTTGGGAGTGAACTAGCAGGTGAAAGATCTTTTTCTGGGTCTCTCCTTCTCTCTATAAATTTGCCTTTCCAATAAAAATGAAAAAAAAATCTTTTCTAAAAAATATAGATACATAGTTTCACTCTTTAATGAATTGGTAAGTATGTATCTTCCATTTTTTAATTCCATATAATTTTTAAGCTGCTACTTAATTGCATGCTGTGTTAAAATTGTAAAATAATATTTCATTGCCTACAAAGACCGATGAATTCTTATCTGATCCTGAAATTTCATATTTTACCTTATTCAGTATAGGTACTTATGATATTTGCAGACTAATGTTGGGTTCAATCAAGAAATTTTGAGTTTTTAGATTGTGCTTCAGCTCCAACTTCTCCAAATATTTGGCACAGCAGGCTCCACCCCCGATAGAGTGAGTCAAAGTCTGAATTTTAAAAGAAGCCCAGGCAACATCTATTCACAATGCTACCCTTAAAAAGTACCACACTAAGAGAAGCTTAAAAATGACAAGTGTTGGTATTACGTAATTGCTCTTCATACTGTTTAGTTTTGTGCATGTTTTACTTACTTTATTGCTATAGCAAATTCCCTCTCCATTACCTAATTGTAATTACAGATATTTACTCATATTTTCATTTTCTTTTTATTTCTGACACTCTTTTCAATAAATATCTCCTTGCTTGTCCAATATAATATTGATATATTTTGACTGAAATAAAAATCAACAAATATAATTGTTATAATTGGGCTTATTTTCCTCCAACGAAAGATGATTATTTGTCAAAAACAGACAATCAATTACAACTTCAGCATTCAAAAAAGAAAAGAATGGGAAAACAGCAGTTCGTGCCTTTTTTCTTTCTTCAGAATACTTTTCTTGATTATGTAACCTAAAACATTTGAGAATATTTTAGTTTACTAAAACTTGTGAATGCTAGGTTATGATCCTACAACACTGGCTGATTTAAGCATCATTCACAAACTATTTTGCTGATGCTATGAATGGAACTGAAATTTATCATTCTCTACACCTACAATTTTGACAACAAATGTTTTACCTTCTTGCTATAAAAATAACATTCAAACATGCTATATAGATTTAGTCCATGATGTGTCTTCAGAATCTACTGCAAAAAACATTATCAGGGTCTTACGAAGATTAACTTCATCTAAACATACTGATCGCTCTAGAACACTTAGAGTGCTAATACACACATAGATAATTTCTTCCGAAATTTTGGAGTCATACAGTTTCCATTTTTATCTCTCTTTAGATGCTCACAAAGGCTTGTCTGGGCCAGGTTGAAACCAGGACGCACAAACCGAATTCAAGTGTCCCGCATGGGGCGGTGGAGGAATCCAGTTCTAGGATCCATCACCTCCTGGTTCCCAGAAAGTGACTCAGCAGGAAGCTGCAATTACCAGTAAAGCCAGGACTTTAAACTGGGGGCTGTGGTATGGGATGCAGGCATCTTGAGCAGCGTCTTTCACAATAAGTCACATATCTATTCTGATTTTTTTAAAAATAAAATATAGAAGATAATGGGTAAGTTCAATGTTATTTCAACTAACAACTGTATAAAATGTTTCTCAATAGAGTTCATGAACACTTCCTATGAAAATATACACTTTTTTTAAAAGATTTATTTATTTTTATTACAAAGTCAGATGCACAGAGAGGAGGAGAGACAGAGAGGAAGATCTTCCTTCCGATGATTCACTCCCCAAGTGAGCACAACGGCCTGTGCTGTGCTGATCCGAAGCCAGGAACCAGGAACCTCTTCCGGGTCTCCCACACGGGTGCAGGCTCCCAAACCTTTGGGCCATCCTCTAGTGCTTTCCCAGGACACAAGCAGGGAGCTGGATGGGAAGTGGAGCTGCCGGAATTAGAACCGGCGTCCATATGGGATATTGGCGCATTCAAGGCGAGGACTTTAGCCGCTAGGCCACACCGCCAGGCCCGAAAATATACACATTTTTAAACCATCTGTTCTGTGTTAATATTTTATAATTAATAGTCAAAAACATGAAATTTGTATTCTGTTTAGGTTTTATTGCATGGATTAAGGGACAAAAAAAAAGAATGCATCACAAATGACAAAAAAAATTCTTTATAATAGAAACAAGAAGGCTTTCCAGAATTTGAGCCAAAAAGTGATGTTATATAACTTTGGAAGATAATTGAATGAACCAGATACTTCTGCTTGGTTTCCAAACAGTAAATTCAGATCTACTCAGGCCATGAAAGGAAAGGGAATGACATAATTCTCTATTTACCACTCAGTTAAATTTAAATGACCACTGATATCTCCAAACTAACTGTAGCCTTAGGAAAATTTAAAATCTACCTTAACAATGATTTTCTCTAACCTGGTTAAATCTTTCAAACATTCGCAAGAGGTAAGAATACCTGAAATGCCAACTAATAATGAAATTCTATAGTTACTAACAATATCCACACAAGTAAACAGAATCCAGAAGATGGTTTATTATACATATGCAGATGTTTCAGTTGTTTTATTTTCATTTATTTTGAGGTTTTTTTTTCTCTCTTTGAAAAAGAAATAGCTGAGATTAATTAGAGAAATCTGGAATTGTTCCATCAAGAAATAATACCAAAACAAAGCAAGATGCCATCTGGACCCCCATGTTAACTTGAGCATCCACAGTTTTATTTCTTCTTTGTAAACAGATTCTGAGAATTTTTCACCATTTTCAATGAGCATATAAATCTGCTAATGGCAGCAACTGAATCACAATTTTAAGAAACAAATCACTCAATTACAATTTGCACATCCATTATGTGCTTAGGTATTCAGTTTATTTGGAATCAGAACTCCCAGCCTCAACTTTCTATTTCCATGGTCCAAGGTTCTAACAATGAACAGAGATCAGGCCTAAGGACCTAACAGAAGCTTTCAAGGAGAGGTGGTGAGATGGGAATCCGGAGTACCAAATGCTAAGATAAACAGGTTTAAGTGATAAACACAGAAATGCATATTCCCCATGGCAGTTTGTTGGATATCACCACATTTTATATTATAGGAGTCTTCTTTCTATGCAAAACCATGGCCATCTAGTTCTTTCTTTATTTGTATTTCTATTCTTCATGGTACAGTCTTACAGGTTCAGGGATTTCCCCTCCCCCCCGCCCCGTTCGCCTTCCCCTATACACTGTCACAAGTGCATCATTTTGCTATTTAAGTGCATTATGGCACTGTAGGTCTAGAAAATGGTGGAAAGTCCAGCATCGTGGTTTCAGGATAAATTTAACAATTTCAATGACAGCCACTTTGTATTTAGGAGTATATAGAAACACAGTATATCTTCACTTCTTGATATGTTAGTCTCCATTATTCACTTCCTCTGCATGAATATATGTAGATGCTCATCCAGTTCTCAAGAGAAACAACTCCTCCTAGGAAAATTAGACTATCAGTGATGACAGCCCTAATTTCCATAGTTCTATGCTTAATCAGTAGGTAATCAATGTACACCTGGCTTCCCATTCCTTTTGTCCAAAGAGCTTCATAAATAAGATACTACAAATTCCTTAAGTTCAAAGAACACTGGCAGAAAGGAATTAATTTCACCTAAAACTATGGCTCTTTTTTTGAGAAAATCTAGCAGAGTAGATCATTATTAAACTGAGCACTAGTTACATTCACTCTTCTTTATTTACAATGCTATTTAAAATTCTTACTGGAATTTAGAGTCAATAGCAAGAATATTTCTGAGCTCAGTGTTAATGGCATAGTTATATTCGATATATTTCATTCACTCATATGACACTTTAAAACCAATATCCTACCACAGAATTCCACTAGCTGTTCTAGCAACCATGGAAGTTAGAGTCTCAAACACTGATTTCCCAGTTTGCAGGAACCATCTTTTTCCCTGGAAATTCTACCTCCCTTTTCATACTATCCATATCTGGTTAACTGATTTTTGATTTTGCATATTTTATGAGAAATCTCTGTTCTTGCTTTACTAGACTTATTATTTTAATTTTTTATTGTTTATTCCAAGTTAAGTAGCTGCCTAAATTGTGGAATACAAAAAGTATTTTTAAATAAAATCTTCCTGTCATAAATAATTTATGTATCTGTATTTGTGGTTTTGTGATTTAAGATTGACCAGATAAAATGAATTTATTCTGGGCCCCACTATATAATTGAGGATTGTGTAGAACTTACATACATGCATAGAAACTTGAATATGGCAATTCTGAGAGATGGCAGAAGTAATTTTCTAGGGCACTTCTGTGAATCAGAAAAGTAGATAAACCATTTTAAGTATAGAACTAAGTGAACAATTTTATAAGGAAAGGTAATTTTCCCCAGTTATGCTTCATAAAGCACTAGAATTTGAGAATATATTAGTCACATGATATGGAAAAAGGGTCTGTAGGAAACCACATTTAGGCCAGAGTATGTATATTTTATTGGAATGTTACATGAAGACTTTACTCTATTGACTTTAATTGTGATCCTACAAGAAAAATATGGTGTATATATTATTGACTAAACAAATCTGATGCACTACACAACATAAAGTTATTTTTCTTAAGATTACTCATAAATTTTTAATACTGTAGAGATTAGAGAAATGAATATTCAGAGTAGTTTGATTGCTATTGTGACTATAATTATCCCTTTTACTAAACATTTTGTATTTTCTGTGCCAGAGAGCTTAAGAAGAGAGAAACGTGATTAGAAAAATACACCAATTTGGCTGTGTGCAGCAATGTGGAAAGCAGGTTAAGCCTCTGCATGTCATGCTGGCATCCCACATGGTGACTAGTTCCCTATGAATACACCTGGAAAATCTGTGGAACTAGGTCCAGATGTTTGGACATTACATATACGTGGCAGACCTAGAAGAAGCTCCTGGATTGGATGCTGGCTTCAAGTTGTTCTGGTCCTGGCCTCATTGACCAATTTGATGAGTAAACCACCAGATGAGATATTCTCTCTCTCTCTCTCTCTCTTTTTCTCTGTCTCTCTGTCTCTCTCTCTCTCTTTTCCCTGTCTCGTTTTCCCCACCTCTTCTTTCTTTGTAACTCTTTCTTTACAATAAAATCAACAAATCTTTCAAATAATTGAAAACTTAAAAAAATGGAGGAATTTCAAATATTTACAATGATCCAACACTATTGGGGAATAGCTTTAAACAATTCATCCCAAATGACTGCTTTATTGTAAAAACCTGAAAAAATTTCCTTGGTTTATTAAACTAGACAATCTAATCTAGTTTCCCTCCCACACTGGGTGACATATAAGAAGGTATCAGAGTATTTTCAAACTACATATTGTTTTTATAAGATGATTTTTATTGCAAAGTCAGATATACAGAGAGAAGGATAGAGACAGAGAGGAAGATCTTCCATTCCCTGATTCACTTCCCAAGTAGCTGCAACAACTGGACCTGAGCTGATCAGAAACCAGGACCTAGGAGATTCTTCTGGGTCTCCCATGTGGATGCAGGGTCCCAAGGCTTTGGGCCATCCTCTACAGCTTTCCAAGGCCACAAGCAGGGAGCTGGATGAGAGGCAAGGCTGCTGGGACATGAACCAGCACCCATATGGGATCCCGGTGCACGAAAGGCAAGCTCTTTAGCCACTGGACTACTGCACCAGACCCTCAAATTACATATTCTTCAACCATACATCTTTGAAGTTGATTATGTTTTCTGTATAGGAAAATGATTTATATTTTTCATGAACTTGTACCAATTGTTGCCATCTGGAAAAGATTTCCAGAAATCATAAACCATGTTTTTGAAATGTGCCACCTTCTTATGCAGTGTTCTCTTTTTATGCTTTAATATTTAGATTTGTTTGCTTCATGGGATGTGGCTCTGCTGTTCACAATTATAATAATGCTTCTAACCTCTTACCATTAAAACATGTTAAATTAGAGATTCCAATTTATGGGCCACTGACCCTCTATTTAAATGTGATCTGGATCTAATTATTATAAATATGATTTAACACACCATATGCTCAGTCATCTGTGCCTTATTGTATTAATGTGTCCCCTAAATTATCCTGAAGTTAATATATAGCAGAAATGGTTTTCCTCAGAGCCAGGAGATAATTGGTATACTTACTTTTCCAGGTTCTAATGCAAAACAAAATATAAATAATAAAGTAAGAACAAACAATAACTATTAATTATAAGCTGTGTAAAACAATGTATTTTATAACATTTATTATACAAAAAATCAGCGAGTACTAAAGAGTAGTATGATAACGTTCACAAAAGTTGTAAAAATGATTTTCAGATGATCGCATAGTGACTTTGCACCCAATCCACTGTTCTAAGCATTGTATGTTCTTAGCGACTATTACGTATTAGGTGGCCTAGAAATATTTTACATTTTGCGTTATATATTTCTCTTATTATTTTGTATGTGTTTTTGTTTCTATTGAAACCATTTACACTTTCTTTCTATAGATTCCCTGTATATTGAAGCCCTTACTTCTTCAATTAATTTATGATACATGGGGAAATCAGGACACGGACATCATAAATATGTTAGCAAACCCTAAACGTGATAAAACATGCAAACTCACAAAACAGCTGGAAGGCTTCCTAAGTGGCAATAACTTCAGCAATGTTTCAGAACTCTGTACTGATTAATGATATTCTTCACTTTTAAATCTGTATTTTCATTCATTCTTTAGTTTCAGTTTATTAACCTTAAAGTGATAGCAGATGGTTAGCTCTAGAGAATCAACAGATTCTTCATTTTCTAACAATCGAACACACTGCCTACACCATAGATTATGCTACCTGTAGTGCACTGTGTTATCTTATGGCTTCATGACAACTTTATGACATGGAGAAAAATACAAATAGTTGCATGCTTAACTTATGTCTAAACATTTTCTATTGTTTTCAACAGTTGAATGAAAAAAATTTAGCATGTTCCAATATACATCAGTAGTAAATTTTATTATACTCATATTATTTTATTGTATCATCATTCTCTTTGATATGCATAGCTACACAATACAGCACACATATGGAGAGCAATTTCAAGCTGTTTAAAATTAAGACACTTGATAGCAAGATGTTGACAATATACCAGTGGATGTCATATTACCCATTGCTTCACTTAGTTTAATCTGACTAAGGAAAATTATTGTATAAGGCATATGACAATGTTAGAGAGATAGAGAGATTACTACCAGAAAAAAAAACCTTGAATTGCTATTAAAAGGAATGTGAAATAAATATGCAGACTGAACAGTGATGATCACGTTTATGGTGTGTGTTAAAGGTAAAATTTGTACTTGATGTTTCACCCATTTGGGGAACTAGGAGAAATAATTTAATAAAGTTCTGACATAATCAGATTTAAATATCATCTGCCAAGAAGAGAAGTCCCTTCCTGAATGGAAAAAAAAATAAGCAAATAAATAAAAGGGAGAGGGTAAAGTTCTTATCAGAGCAATCTTTTTTCTATTTCCCTGTCCTCCATCTGCATTTACAGGCATGATTCCTGGCGGTGAAACAGCTAACAGTCATGCAGCATCAAGCAAAAGTCCCAAAATTCACACCTAAGGTTGATAGTGCATAATAAAAATGAACTAAGAATTCTGCTTGTATCTCTGAGAATGGGGCATGCTGGAATGCCTAAGTTATTTACCTCTTGATTTGGGAGAAAAAATAAATCTCTCTCTATACAAGCCACCAATAGATTGCCTGCCATCTGCAGCTGAATACTATCACATTTGACACAAAACAACAATCAGGTATGTTTTTGCACCTGAGTTTTTTTCATACTGTCTCTGACATGAAGCTCCCAAAAGCAGGTGCCAAGTTCTGTAGGCTTTGTGTAGTTCGAGAAGAATCATGCTTACTTAGGCTATTTATTATGTTTCCTACACAGGTAAAGAATATAGAAACATCACAGACAACAAGAAATTGTTTTGTACAAAACAGAAGAAGGCTTTAGTATTCGTTTCAGCTAATCCTGTGAACATGGCAAGATATCATAGGTCATTACTTCATTCCATCATTATGATTTAAGTACTATTCATTTATGGTGATGAGACATTTCTACTCTTTATTCATTGTGTCACTATAGGCTCTACAGCTCGCTGGTTTCAAATATCCTTCCCTATTCACTGTAGTCCTGAGGTAGCTCAAAGTCAAGTTTTTTAAGGATACGCCTGATAATGGCAATGCGCTAACCTTCATGAAGACCACAAATTCTAACTTATATTGAAACACTCTCTCTCAATTCTCCTCTCATTCCAACATACAAGAATGTTAACATTTATTCTTTGCTGAATGTGGAATGGATCTAAACCGAAGGAGCATTCAATACCTTTAACCCAAAAGATACATTTATATTAATAAGTGGTTTAGGATTTTGTTATGGTGTTTCTCAAAATAAGTAGACCACTAAAGGTCACAACAAAAACTTTTTTTTTTGACTGGGTGAACACAAAATGGCTAAAAAGTGAGAGAGCATATCAACTTCAGCCACTAAATATGCTGGGAGAAAAAAAAGGAAGGATTTTTTTTGCAAAGGACTGCCTGAGATAACTGACAACAGAGAACAGAGACTCTATGAAGTAGTGAGGACCGAGAACAAACACACAGTCACAGTTACACACTGCCAACAGGTCCTGCATATGCATGATTGGCGCCTAGCCAGGAAGCACCATCTTCCCTGGACAAGGGGAGAAGAAGCTGATACAATCCCCAAAACTGGTGAGTTTGGCTTTGAGTCTGGGAACTGGCAGGGACCTGAATGAGTGCTTTGCTTCATGAAGGGAGGCCACGTTCCTTCCTTTCCCTGCCCTTACCAATGTGTCATACTCAGTGTGTTCAGGTCGAGGTGCAATCAAGCTCTGTTCTCACTCAGGGAACAGTGGTGGAGGAGCAAGTAGAGGGCCCAGGCTGGTGGTGGGGCATCTTGCAGGACAAAGAGCAGACTCCCTGCATGCTGTAGCTGTGAGAGTTCTGGGGAAAAGGCCTCACGTTGAGGAGAACATTGTTCAGTTGTGCCCATGCAATATGGATGCAAATACTGATATTCCTGTGTACCTGGGAGAGATCTCAGGGAGGGATCAGGGGACACATTACAGAGTGGGTCAGTGCTCCGTATGGGGCTCATGCCTGAGTGGGTGGTGTGCGTAGGAACAGTGAGCTCATCAGAGGCATGAATCAGCTGGAGTACCTTTGCATGTTAGGGATACAGCTGTAAACCCAATAACTACTTCCTACATTCCCTCCTGTAACTAAATGTAGTCAGACATTCCTGATACGTAAACATCAAAGTTAGAACACAAGAAACATGAATAAAGGAAGGAAACATGACTTCCCCAAAGGAACACGATAACATGTAAATATTAGATTGTGAAGAATGAGACACTAATAAAATATTTTAAAAGAAATGAAAAAGAAAGATTTTACGGTTACTCTAAAACATAGAGAATCATTTAAACAAAACAAGAAAATCCTAACATTATATGGTTAAGAAATTCTACATACGGACAGAGATACTGAAGAAAACCCCAATACTAGATACAAAGTATTCAATAAGATTAAAAATAAAAGACAGTGGAAAGCATTAACCAAAAATTTAGGAAGGAAGAAGAAAGAACATACAACCCAGAAGATAAATGTCTTGAAATATCTCAGGGTAAAGACAGGACGGAAAAGATGCCTTTGATAAGAAAGCAGAAGCACATGCAGGAAAAGCAAAAACCAACAAATGGCATCAAATAAATCCGAAGGAAACAATCCACAAACTGAAAGAGGAACCTACAGAATGAGAGAAATATTTTCAAACAATGCACCAAATAAGGGATTTATACCCAGAATATACAAAGAGCTCAAGATATCCAACAACAGCAAAGTAAATAATCAAGTTGAGAAGGTAGAAAACAAGCAGGGGCATTTTCTAAAGAATGAAATATGAACGACAGTAGTCATGTGTAAAACTGCTCAGGATCATCACCAATCAACATATTACAAATAAAAGCCATGAGGAGTAATCACTTCATCCCAGGAAGAATGGGCATCATCTAGAAGCCAAAAAAAATATTAAAAATAAAAATTAAAAAATGCTGGTAAGCAAGTGAAGAAGAGGTACCTTATTACAGGGTCATTAGGAATACAAACTAGTATCATTATGGAAAACAGTAGAAGCAGTTTCTCAGAAAACCATAAATTTTATTGCAGTACTGGGGATATATATACAAAGGAATCATTCCTATAACCTACATCATTTGTTTCCTCTGTAATATACTGAAGAGGACCCTTTATGATCATTTGCCTTTGTATCAGCAAATTCAAATAATGTTTTAGGACATAATATGATTAGATTTAATCCTGGTAATAACAGCTTGGTTTTCTTAGATGAAATAAATGAGGTCTGTAGACATCTATTCTAAGGAGCTCATTATACAAATTCAAAATCCTACTATCATTCTTAGTAATAATATTGTGCAAATAACTGGTTTAGTTATGGTCTTATTTTTATTAAAAAAAGCATTTATATGAAGAGATCTCTAAGTCTTTCCATCAACAAAAACACTCCTTATTTGGCAGTTTACTTTAATTATATGGTAAACATACATTTCTAATTTACTGCTAATTTAGTCCAGAGTTTTCTCATTATTAGATAGGAAACTATAAAACAGACTCATGCCCCATACTGTATTTCAAGAATAGCACTTTAAAATAGATTCCTTTTCAGGATGATTTGGCAACTTACATTATTTCTATAAACTGAGTTGGCATATCTCCAACAATATGACAATCCTTGTAGTCTTTAGTAAAAACTACAATATTATTTTACTACAAATATTAAAAGCTAATTAGATACTTATTTTTATGAGAAAAATGATTTTGTCAGTTGTTAAATAATCTTAATTACTTATTGTTCCAAATAGGCCTGCCATATATATTGCATTTACATATAGCAATACTTTCTTCTGGAAACAGGCTGCAGAATCACCAGTAAATGTGATTACAACAAAATAACAATGCTAACACCATGAAAGTAAAAACCAAGCGAGACTGTTCAGCTAATAAAATGTAGAAGACATGAATGTTACAAGTGCAAAGAAAACGACAAGTAACAATTCTAACAAAATTCATGCACAAGTAAACTCAGGTCACTGTTTTTCTGTTTTCACAAATGCGCATTTCAGTAATTCAAGAAACTGAAGAGTATAAACTATAGGTATGCTTATGGGCATATCAGTGTGATATGCTACATTAGGTCAAGTTTAGTTATCAGATTTATTTGTAAAACAACAGAGAGAAAGAGAGAGAGACAGAGAATCTTTCATTCTTGGCTTACTCTTCAACATTAGAAATTTGGCCACTCTACAGCAGGAGCCAGGATCCCTCCTGCTCTGCACACGAGTGATGGAGACTCAAGAATACAAATGACCTATAGCCTTCCTAGACCTATTAGTAAGATTCTGGATTAAAAAAAATTGTTAAGTTAGGACTTGAATAAACCCTCTGCTATGAAAATTAGGTATTTTGGGCCCGGCGGCGTGGCCTAACAGCTTAAGTCCTCACCTTGAACACACCGGGAGCCCATATGGACGCCGGTTCTAATCCCGGCAGCTCCATTTCCCATCCAGCTCCCTGCTTGTGGACTGGGATAGCAGCCAACAACGGCCCAAAGCCTTGGGACCCTGCATCTGTGTGGGCGACCTGGAGGAAGTTCCTGGCTCCTGGCTTCAGATCGGCACAGTACTGGCCATTGCGCTCACTTGGGGAGTGAATCATCGGACGGAAGATCCTCCTCTCTATCTCTCCTCCTCTCTGTATATCTGACTTTGTAATGAAAATAAAATAAATCTTAAAAAAAAAAAAGAAAATTAGGTATTTTAAGTGATATCTAAACCCACTATGATACAGCGCTGTCCCAGTCAAGTTTTGATAGAATAGTTAAAACTGTGTTTAAATAGTTTCACAGAAAAGAGTCCAAACATCAAGTTATTTGTGTAGCAAGACACTTGTCAAGCCTGATGTTCCATAGGGGATTAAGGAAAATAAAATGTTGAAGATCAAGAAAGAGAAGAAGAGAAAGAAGGAACAGGGTGGAGCTCTAAATCCACTTGAAGAAGGTATGTTAAGAAACTGAGATAGGAAAAATGCCTTACCAGGTTGATGGTAGAAAAATGTGAATAATATGTAAGGAAAAATGGCTTCATGTGGAACCATTGATTTAAATATTAAGTGGATTACAATATGCCTTAAAAATCAGAAAAATGACATATTAGGATTACAGTAGGAAACATTTAGGAAAATATGTGAGAAAGATGACCAGGACTTCTTTATTTGGGCTGTAGAATAAAGTGTGGGAAATAGCACCATTCTGTGGTCCCTCACACCCCTATGAAGAAAAGAAAAACTTTCCTAATAAGGAAAAAACAAGGAAACCAACAGGTAAAACGGAGTTAAATAACTAATTTAGGCTTGGGACGTTAGTGAGAAAGGATGATTATGTTAGTGTGGGTCTACCAAAAAGGGAGACAGAGATAGAGGGAGAAAGAGAGAAGAGAATAGATACAGAAGCCGATTACTTTTTTCTTTGTTACCAAAAAATATATTTTAATATTTAAAAAGAATACAGCTGTTTGAAGCAGTATCTTTAAGTTTACTTGAAAAAGAGGAATACTAACAGTGAAAACAGACAAAATAGATAAAAGACTCATAAGAAAATAAGAGTTGATGCTAGGTATTCAGATATGCACACTTTATAACCCACAAAAAGGAAAAATCTCAGATGGAAGAAAGTTGGGAGGTACAAAGTGCTAATACGGCAGAGGGTTTTGTCTAAAACCTTTCTCCTGAGATGTAGATCAGAAGACAAATCATAGAATTAAATGATGTTGTAAAGTTAATGTTTCTACTTTGGACTAAATGATGATATTGTAAAAATCATAACAGATGCATAGACATATTTAATTTCCCTGAGAGCATTTCTTATACAGTCCAAAGCACTTATGCTAAGTTTTTGTGGAAATAATGCTAATGTTCTGGCTGGACTTGGGCCTCTCCTTGGATTTTCTCACATTTTCCCCCTTGAAATGAGAGGATTGAGCAATTGCTTCGTACGTTGAGATGACCAATCATTTTGAACTGAATTGTCAGACAGCAGCAATTACAAGATAGAAGGAAAGATGTCTAAAATCCCAAACAACAATTTTACCATTTATAATTATAGCCTATCCCTATTCATCTATCGGCCAATATATTCTATCATCTGATACAGAGAAACGAAATGAGTCTTAATTTTCCATTGATGTGCAAATAGCAAGTGGAATTCAATGGAAAGTTGCAATGGATAGGTCTATTTCGTCGACTACCATTACACATGCAGCTTGAGATATGCATAGAAAGATGGTATTTCAGAGCTTAGCCCTGTCTTACTGAAACAGGTAAAGGGAAACTCAGTAGTTAGGTATCAACGAAATGTTTACAAAATGGTAGTGTTGATTTTCCCCTAAGTCATCACTCATAAACTAACAATAAATGAAGGACATCAACTGTGTCGGCCAATGAACCTTGGAAGAATTTCCTCATCCTTGGATCAGCAAGATAAATAGCATTGCAGAACTATCAAAACCAGTGAAGCAGAACCCTTGGAACATGCTCCACATAGGGGATCCTGGGTTGATATTGGGAGGTCATTCCCCATTCCTGGGTATTGGACAACTGGAAGGCTGGGTATGGCTTCTCCCCTACTCTCCCTCCTTTCCCTAGACACAGGAAGAGATACACATGAGCAAAAATAGGGAGAAATTGATTTTCCATCTATTGGTTTGCTCCCGAAATGACATAACAGTCGGGGCTGCAGCCAGGAAATCCATCAAGGTCCCCCTAGTGGTTAGCAGGAATAAAACATCTGAGCCATTACCTGATACCTCCCAAGTGTAATAAGAAAGATCTCTATCAGAAAAAGCAGTAGGCTGGTTTTAAACAAGTACTTGGAGTGGAATGAAAGCATGCCAAGTTGTAGCTTCCTGTGTCACAATGTGTGTTTTCTCCCCACCCTGCTTCCTCTTCTATTCTTCTCCACTCTTGTACCCTCCACCTTGGTGGCTATTTCTTTATATCTTTTCCTTGAGAAAATAGCTATGGAAAATGAAAGTGAAAAAAAATTTCCTTTTTTTTCCTCCTGTTATCTCAAAGTATACTTTCCTATTTACTGCATTACTATAAACCTCAAAATTGGTGCCCACAATTCGAAGAGTTATAACAGAAAAACATACAATCTAGCACAAAGTTATTTAATAACTAAGCACAGATTTTAAAACACGAACCACCATTATAACTCTTACTTACATCTGCTGTATCTTACAAAAAATGATACAAATAAATGCTTCAGATTGTCAGGATCATAGCAAATGCAAGATAATTACCATAATATAATTCTCCTCAATTCTTATGTTAATGCCATATCTATACAAATAGAGCAGATAAAAATTATCAACAAAATACCAGCAATCTGAATCTAAAACAACATCAAAAAGATATCTATGACTGAGTGTTATTTATTCCAAAGAAGTAAGGGCAGTTTGACATCTACAAATTAACAAATGTCGCAGATCACATTACCAGAATGAATAACAGAAACCATGTTCGTTTCATTAGATATGAAAAAACCCTTGATAAGATTCAATATCACTTCTTATAAAACAATCTTTAATTAGGCTTAGATAGAATATATGTCAAATTTATAATGGCTATATATGACAAACCAACACTATCACAGGGAACAAGGAAAAGGGAACAAGACAAAGATGGTTAGTCTTGCCGCACTTATTCAATACACTAACGGGATTATAAGCAAGAGTATTCAGGGAGAATGAGGAAATAAAGGGCATAAGACTTGGGAATGTGGGAGACAAAATGCCCATGTTTGCAGATGACATGCTGAGGTACATATAAAAACCAAAATATTTCACCCAAAGCAATTATAACTGTTAAACCAATTCAATGACATTTCAGGTTACAAAATAAGTATTTAAAAATCAACAGCTTTTTATATGTTAATTATAACTCACTGAAAGAGAAAGCAAGAAATTTCATTCATAAAAGCCACCAAAAATTTCAGAATAAATTTACCCAAACTAGTGGAATACGTCTACAATGAAAATTATGAGACATTATTGAAAGATATCAGTAAGGACACAGACAAATGGAATGATCTCTGTGACTCACACACTGGAAGAATCAATATCACTAAAACACATATACTACCCAAAGCAATCTACAGACTCAGTACAATCCGAATCAAAATAATAATGACACTCATAAAAGAAAAAGAGAAAATCTAAGAACAAATAAGTTAAAGGGATTAATATATCTAACTTTAAAACATGCTACAAAGTCATAATAATCAAAGCAGACAGTTACTGCCATAAAATTAAGCAGATTTATGGACCAGGACGAAATTGCCTGGGCCATAATTATTTCAATAAGTTGTACTGGCAAAACAAGAATCATATCCGTAGCAGAATGAAATTCAAGCCACACTTCTCAACATATATAAAACCAACTCAAGCTGATCCTAAATTTGATTTTCAGACCTAAGGCTATGAAGTAGCAAGGAGAACATGTAAGAAAAATACATCAAGAAGGTGACATAAGTGATGAGTTCTTGGATAAGACCCAAAACACAGGCAATGAAGCAAAACCAGAAAAACAGGCAAATAGAGCCTCACCCATTACTGATAAAATGAATTTAAGTGAGGAGGAATGCAGATTATCTGACAATCACATGTGGTACAATAGGTTAACACAGTAGAAGCATACAATTATGGTGAGAAGAATCGCCATCTTTGTGGAATAGAGAAGGCTTTCTGAAGAAAGTGGCAGTAAACTGAAAGCAGAAAGAGAAGGAGATTCCGAAAAATAAATTAAGCAAAAGTAACTCAGGCAGATGACACAGCACAAGTACAATGGTAACTTATTCTCACTAGTGATCCTAGATATTATAAATGTGTTTCTCTGTGCATCCCGCAAGCACTTGGCAGGAAAGTGCAAAAGAACTGAAGGGACAGAGCCCAAAGTCCTAGCTCTACATAATCATTTGGGAAGGAAAACACCTTTTCAGGAAATTTCCCTTGCCTTCTGGGACAAGCTTAAGAGGAGTTTTAGGGATATGTAAATTACCATGTGAGTTAAGACTTAACTTTTGCCATTAAAATTAAAACCTCTCCTAATTACCAAAACTGTATTAGACATTTTCTTTTTATATTATATAGTTTTATATATTATGCTATGTAATTTCTAAGTTTATACATTATATATACTTCTATATAACACGTATTATATTTTATATATATATATATGTGTGCGTGTGTGTGTGTGTTCTGACAGAATTGTATCAGAATATACCAATAAACTCTGTCATGAAATTTTAGGTATAAATAGTATTTCTCTACATTTTTAAAATTTATTTATTGCTGTGTGGAGGATCCATGTATTTGTTAAATCATTATTATCAAATTATTATTAAATTCATTAGAAATGATATATCACATAATCTCTTTGGTAAATATTCCATAATAAAACTATCAGAAAGAAGTGAACTATATTCATTGTTGAGTATTTTGATTCTGAACTGTTAACTTGAGAACAGCTGCTTTTTTACATAATATGTTGAAAATACATGCACAACAATTTATTTACTAAAATTATGATTATGTTGTGAAATTGGAGAGAAAAAAATTGGTTCCCAGTTCTCTCAAAGCTTTTTTACATTTTCCCCCACTTCCTTTATTAAGGTCCTTGACCTGGCTGCAACATTAATAACTTTTTTTCCCTCACCTGTTTCTTATTCCCCAGATTGTACCTTTCTTTCTCAATCCATAACAGCCAAATAGAATTGATCAGAAAGCAAAGAATTTCCCCTGTGGAAGAAGTTTTGAGTTTATTTCATTCCAAAATTCAAAATTTTATAAATTCTTGAAGTGGAAACTAGTAGCAGCTAGAATAAACTTTCAACAAGGAGTCACCTCTTGAAAATTTCATGAAGCTGGAAGACAGTTTACATTGGCAGAGCTATTCAAGTTCTCTGTTATTATGTGGTATCTTCCTACATGAATACCTAGTTATTTTTAGTTAATGAATTAATGAGCTGCTCCTTGAAATATGATAATTAACCACCATTTGAATGATAGAAGAAACAAATTCTCTGATGGGGAAATGAGAGGCTTTCAAGAATTTTAATCCTTTATGCAAAGCTTATCTGAGGCAAATATCACTACCCTGAAGGCTTTTCCTTGCTGCAGAAAACTGTTTTCAGTTCCATCAATCTCAGCCTATTTACTTAGAAATTACTGACTTATTACGGCTGCTGTCTAGTCTCTCGTGTTTAATTTTACTCAACATCACATAGAGAAATTCTAGCTGCTGACGAAGTGCTGGGTAGTTTCATTTCTGCCATCTTCCAGTTGTATGAAACGAATGTTATTGTGAAAAATGAAGATTAATGGGCTTCATAATGACTTTCCCCTGCTAAGCCAATCTGAATAAACAGGAGAGGAAGGGTATGTGAACATATGTGTGTGTGTGTGAGTGTGTGTGTGTATGTGTGTCTGGGTAGAGAAATTATAACAAAGATAAAAAACAAAGAAAATGTTCATGGTTAATTAGGATAAAAATCAGCTATGATAGTGATTCCAGAAAAAAAAAATTTGAAATAGAAATCCCCTATGAATCAACTATTGCATTTCTGGGTATATACATGAAAGCAAAACAAACAAACAAACAAAAACGCAAACCTAAAAGCAGAAACTTGAGAAAATATTTATTCATTTATCATATCACAAATATCATGTCACAAGCCACAAATACCTACCAGTAGGTGAGAGAATAATAAAAGATGGTATGTACATCCTAAGACAGAGTATTATTGATCACAGAAAGGAAAGGAATTATGATATTGTCTATGACATGAAAAAAAACACATATTTACAAAGGACAAATATTGGATGACTTTGCTTACATTGTTAGTTAGAACAGTGAAAGTCATAAAGAAAGAAAAAATACTGATTTCCAGGAACTAGCAGAAGCAAAGACTGGTAGGTTCATAGTCAACAGCTTTTATTTTGTAACATGTAGCAACCTTTTAAGACAAATGGGATCAACATTCTGGAATACCTAGTAAAGCCTTCACCTGAGACCCCTGCATATCCTTTGGGTACTACTCAGATACCCAACTGGTCCACTTCCTAACCAGCTCCAAGCTGATATTCCAGAAAGCGCAGAGGATGATGGCCCATGTCCCTGAATCCCAGCTCTCACTTGGCAGACCCAGAAGGGGCTCCTGGCTGTTGCAGCAATTTCAGGAGTGAACCAGCAGTTGGAAAGTTTCTTTACCCTCCTCTTCCTCTTCCTCCTCATCTCCTTCAAGCACATTTAAACATATCTTTTAGAAAAATGATCGCTAATGTCTCTGGCTATTTATGTCAATTATAAGTTTCAAAGTAGCAAGAGTACTCCACAGGGGTGGTAGTTAAACAATGAATGAGAGGCACCACCCAAATGGGGATTACATAAACGCATCACATTGAGTTAACCAGAGAATTCCCCATCATTCCTATCCCATCCATTGACAATTACAGTGAACTTCACTATCCAGTATCTTTTGTAAATATCAACTTTAGTTACATGATCTAGGATGTCTAGCAGAATCATTTCTATAGAGAACAACTAACCAATCAAATCCTGACTACATACGTGTCATTACAGTCACCTAAAAGAGTAGTTTATATGAATTCACAAAGTTTTGATAGCACATTGATTTGAGTTTTGGCTAAATTCTGGTATTTCTGGTTTATGGAGTTTCGAAAAAGGGAATCTGTGAAAATTATACAGGACTTCATTCCTGTGAACATGTGTCAATTTTATTGTTCGTCTACTTACAAAAGGGAGTTGCTGTGCATTTTAAATTACCACTTTCTTAGTGAATAATAAACATGGCTCAGAAATAAAATTTATGAACAGCAACTATTTCATGAATAAAAATTTAATGACTATTCTCTTTAAAGCAAAGAAACTGTCCATTTCTTGAAGTGCGAACATGTTGCCAGAAGCCCAAGGATATCCTTTCTATCCTTTACAGTTTCCAGAAGTGGTTACAGACCATTGCTCTTTGTTTAATAGTGTGACATCTTGAGACAAGCTTAGCGCTGACTCTGTTGAAGATAGTCATTGATCCAGCAACCTCCTTAGTCCACCTTCTTAATAGATCAAACTCAGTGCCATTTCCTCTTACGACACTTTCATTCAGTTTAGTTTGACACTTTTCAGAAATTTCCAGTGCTTTTCTTAGTGAGAAACTGATATGCAAGGTAGTGAGCAAGGAATATTTAAAAGGCTTGAGAATCTCAATTTTAACTTTGGTCACAGGTGATACAACTGCTTACGAACAAGATATCTTTATATGCACCATTTTCCAAAATGTGTGATTTTTCTAAATATAGATGATATATTTCTAACAAATGAGATGTATCGAATACTATGTACTTTTGTATGACATATGCCATATAGTGTCAAAAATAATTTTATAGGACACAACAGACCGTGTCAGAACATTAAAAAGAATCAACTTAAAAAACAAAACAAAAAAAGGTAAGTCAACTTGTTTCCAACTCCGGTAAAATCAAAATCAAAATAATAATTCATTCATATGTCATTTTTGACACAAATTGTTGGCCAGATTCCCTTCTAAAAGAGAAAAGAGCAACTCTAAGCAGAGTTAATGGCAAAGTTCAGCTGTATTTTAATCAGACTACTGATTTGGTGTATATACTTAATATATTTATTTTTACTGACTCAGGTATAAATGAATTGAGATAGAAAAGAGCCACTGGAAAAAAACATAAGTTTGAATTAAATCCTGATATTGGAGAATACAGATAAGACAGAGTCAAAAGGGCCCAGCATGGTATCCTAATGGCTAAATCCTCATCTTGAATGCTCTGCAGTCACCATATGGACATCGGGTTCCCCTCCCATCTAGCTCCCTGCTTGTGACCTGGGAAAGCAGTAGAGGATGGCCCAATTCCTTGGGACCCAGAGAATGCTCCTGGATTCTGGTTTCAGATTGGATTGGCTCAGCTCCAACCACTGCAGCCACTTGGGGAGTGATGCAGCAGATGGAAGATCTTTCTCCCTCTCCTTCTCTAAGTCTGCATTTCTAAAAAAAGGTAAAAATAATGTAAAATAGAAATGAAGAAAGTGGAACAAAAATGCCTAGGGAAAGTGAAATATGGTATTAAAGAATAACATAAAATGTATAACCACTAGTATTGATTAAAAACATCTTGGATGGGGTGGGATGCTAATTGATTGAATATGTATTATTGAGAACATGGTATATTCCAAGCACTATGTACACCTCTGGGTATAAAGAATATGATATTCACCATGTCTGCCTCCATAAAACCTACAGTTTCCCAGGGAACAGGGGCATTTAGCAGACTACAGTTATTGTAGTCCTATTTAAGTCCAGTATTTTCTATTTAAGGAAAACAAACAATTACAGGAAATTTGTATAACCCATTTGGGAGATTTGAATCACATAGCAGAGTGTTTATGCTGGAATCCCGATCCCCTTCTGATTCCAGTTTCCTGCTAAGCTGGGAGGAAGCAGATGAGTGTTCATGTGTTTGGGTTCCTCTGATCCAAGGGAGACTCAGAGTGTGTGTTGGTGCCTGGTTTTAGCCTTAACCTATGACAGTCATTACCATCATCTGAAGAGTTAACAGGCAGGTGAAGGCTCTCAAATAAAGCTACAATAGCAGCAGCAAGAACAAAATAGCTATTTAGGGAGCCTACACTGCATTTCAGAAACTGTACATACAATTACATTTACATAGTTTGTGGGTAGCAGACTACACAAAATAAACACGATAGTATCCAAGTACTTGCTTGTCTGTCCCCTGAATCAGTAACGTTTATCTTCTGCCTAACTCAGGTAAATGTTCAGATCTGTCTGAGAAGAGAATCCTTTGTCATTAGGTTATTGCAGATTAAAGTAGCCACAGCATGCAAGATGTGTCTGGCACATCTGATACGTCCAATGAATGAAAACTACCCTTATTTATGTACAGTTATGATGTGACAGTGACACATGGCAGGCATAAAAGTGACATGTATGGTCTGTCTGATAAAGAGGAATTGGAAAACAGTGCAATGCACAAGAAACAGAAGCCAGGGATCAAGGAAACTACAATTAACAGGCAGAGCGAGAGCAATAATTGAAAGTAGTAAGGTATGTGATTAAAACGGTAAACTGGTGATCATTTGTAGCTATCTGAAGAAGTCTGATTTAATGACTACATTTTCTGTATATTAAATCCTTAATATTAAGCTAATATTCCAAATTTTTCATCTCAAGTTAAATAGCAAAAAGATATAAAATCTGGGAAAACAATACTGCATTTAGAAATAAAATTTAACTGTAATGAAAAAAAATCCAACTGTTAGCTCTAACAGGAAAATCACTATCACATAATTTTCCATGTGTATGAGACTTACATATTATTTCCTAGTAGAAAGAATTTTTTATGTTAGTGCAAAATCTATGTTATTCAAAAATTATTCAAAATTTTATGAGATATAATCTTTAGTAAATTTAAATTTTAGTAAATTTAAAGTTTTTATAATTTCTTTGAATATTTATGAATGAAATGCCTCATCATTGATTGCTAGAATAACACTGTATACATATTTTTCTTTTTTAGACTTAGATCTTGAGTATTCATTCAATATTAAGTAGATAGTTACAGGAACAATTAAGCTTTCTCTGGCATTCAATTATTATAAATATTTCTTAGTTTTACATAAAAATCACATAAGTTTACCTAAAAAACATTTGTACTAGTTTAACAGGTAAATTTTGTGAAAGCATGCTAGAAATAGCAAACTTGCACACGTTACTGTTATCTAGTCATTAGATTCATTCATTTTCTCAAACAAAACCCTCAGGGGTGTAAATTCTGCATGGCAATTGGGAAACTCCTGCATTCCAAGTCAAAATGCCTGAGTTAGGATTCATTTCACTCCTAACTGGCTCCCAGGGCTGGTGCATGCCATGGAGACAGAGGGTGATGACCAAGTGGCTGTGTACACACAGTGGTTAGCTACCTTGGA